>NC_072007.2:4022712-5313129 GCF_028885655.2 Pongo abelii | reverse complement strand
TGGCTGCCTAGTATTCCATGGTGTATATGTGCCATATTTTCTTAATCCAGTCTATCATTGTTGGACATTTGGGTTGGTTCCAAATCTTTGCTATTGTGTATAATGCCGCAATAAACATACGTGTGCATGTGTCTTTATAGCAGCATGATTTATAGTCCTTTGGGTATATACCCAGTAATGGGATGGCTGGGTCAAATGGAATTTCTAGTTCTAGATCCCTGAGGAATCGCCACAGTGACCTGCACAAGGGTTGAACTAGTTTACAGTCCCACCAACAGTGTAAAGTGTTCCTATTTCTCCACATCCTCTCCAGCACCTGTTGTTTCCTGACTTTTTAATGATTGCCATTCTAACTGGTGTGAGATGGTATCTCATTGTGGTTTTGATTTGCATTTCTCTGATGGCCAGTGATGGTGAGCTTTTTTTCACGTGTTTTTTGGCTGCATAAATGTCTTCTTTTGAGGAGTGTCTGTTCATGTCCTTCGCCCACTTTTTGATGGGGTTGTTTGGTGTTTTCTTGTAAATTTGTTGGAGTTCATTGTAGTTTCTGGATATTAGCCGTTTGTCAGATGAGTAGGTTGCGAAAATTTTCTCCCATTTTGTAGGTTGCCTGTTCACTCTGATGGTAGTTTCCTTTGCTGTGCAGAAGCTCTTTAGTTTAATTAGATCCCATTTGTCAATTTTGGCTTTTGTTGCCATTGCTTTTGGTGTTTTAGACATGAAGTCCTTGCCCATGCCTATGTCCTGAATGGTATTGCCTAGGTTTTCTTCTAGGGTTTTTATGGGTTTAGGTCTAACGTTTAAGTCTTTAATCCATCTTGAGTTGACTTTTGTATAAGGTGTAAGGAAGGGATCCAGTTTCAGCTTTCTACACGTGGCTAGCCAGTTTTCCCAGCACCATTTATTAAATAGGGAATCCTTTCTCCATTTCTTGTTTTTGTCAGGTTTGTCAAAGATCAGATAGTTGTAGATATGTGGCATTATTTCTGACGGCTCTGTTCTGTTCCATTGATCTATATCTCTGTTTTGGTACCAGTACCATGCTGTTTGGGTTACTGTAGCCTTGTAGTATAGTTTGAAGTCAGGTAGCGTGATGCCTCCAGCTTTGTTCTTTTGGCTTAGGATTGACTTGGTGATGCGGGCTCTTTTTTGGTTCCCTATGAACTTTAAAGTAGTTTTTTCCAATTCTGTGAAGAAAGTCATTGGTAACTTGATGGGGATGGCATTGAATCTGTAAATTACCTTGGGAAGGATGGCCATTTTCATGATATTGATTCTTCCTACCCATGAGCATGGAATGTTCTTCCATTTGTTTGTATCCTCTTTTATTTCCTTGAGCAGTGGTTTGTAGTTTTCTCCTTGAAGAGGTCCTTCACATCCCTTGTAAGTTGGATTCCTAGGTATTTTATTCTCTTTGAAGCAATTGTGAATGGGAGTTCACTCATGATTTGGCTCTCTGTTTGTCTGTTATTGATGTATAAGAATGCTTGTGATTTTTGTACATTGATGTTGTATCCTGAGACTTTGCTGAAGTTGCTTATCAGCTTAAGGAGATTTTGGGCTGAGACAATGGGGTTTTCTACATATACTATCACGTCATCTGCAAACAGGGACAATTTGACTTCCTTTTTTCCTAATTGAATACCCTTGATTTCCTTCTCTTGCCTAATTGCCCTGGCCAGAACTTCCAACACTATGTTGAATAGAAGTGGTGAGAGAGGGCATCCCTGTCTTGTGCCAGTTTTCAAAGTGAATGCTTCCAGTTTCTGCCCATTCAGTATGATATTGGCTGTGGGTTTGTCATAAATAGCTCTTATTATTTTGAGATACGACCCGTCAATACCTAATTTATTGAGAGTTTTTAGCATGAAGGGTTGTTGAATTTTGTCAAAGGCCTTTTCTTCATGTATTGAGATAATCATGTGGTTTTTGACTTTGGTTCTGTTTATATGCTGTATTACATTTATTGCTTTGCGTATATTGAACCAGCCTTGCATCCCAGGGATGAAGCCCACTTGATCATGGTGGATAAGCTGTTTGATGTGCTGCGAGATTCGGTTTGCCAGTAATTTATTGAGGAATTTTGCATCAATATTCATCAAGGATATTGGTCTAAAATTCTCTTTTTTGGTTGTGTCTCTGCCCAGCTTTGGTATCAGCATGATGCTGGCCTCATAAAATGAGTTAGGAAGGATTCCCTCTTTTTCTATTGATTGGAATAGTTTCTGAAGTAATGGTTCCAGTTCCTCCTTGTACCTCTGGTAGAATTCGGCTTTGAACGCATCTGATCCTGGACTCCTTTTGGTTGGTAAGCTATTGATTATTGCCGCAATTTCAGCTCCTGTTATTAGTCTATTCAGAGATTCAACTTCTTCCTGGTTTAGTCATGGGAGAGTGTATGTGTCGAGGAATTTATACCTTTCTCTTTTTTTTATTTTTTTTCTTTTTATCATTATTATTATTATTATTACCATTATTATTATTGTTATACTTTAGGCTCTATGGTACATGTGCGCAACGTGCAGGTAAGCTACATATGTATACATGCGCCATGCTGGTGCGCTGCACCCAGCAACTCGTCATCTAGCATTAGGTATATCTCCCAATGCTGTCCCTCCCCCCTCCCCCCACCCCACAACAGTCCCCGAAGTGTGATGTTCCCCTTCCTGTGTCCATGTGTTCTCATTGTTCAATTCCCACCTATGAGTGAGAATATGTGGTGTTTGGTTTTTTGTTCTTGCGATAGTTTACTGAGAACGATGATTTCCTATTTCATCCATGTCCCTACAAAGGATATGAACTCATCAGTTTTTATGGCTGCCTAGTATTCCATGGTGTATATGTGCCATATTTTCTTAATCCAGTCTATCATTGTTGGACATTTGGGTTGGTTCCAAATCTTTGCTATTGTGTATAATGCCGCAATAAACATACGTGTGCATGTGTCTTTATAGCAGCATGATTTATAGTCCTTTGGGTATATACCCAGTAATGGGATGGCTGGGTCAAATGGAATTTCTAGTTCTAGATCCCTGAGGAATCGCCACAGTGACCTGCACAAGGGTTGAACTAGTTTACAGTCCCACCAACAGTGTAAAGTGTTCCTATTTCTCCACATCCTCTCCAGCACCTGTTGTTTCCTGACTTTTTAATGATTGCCATTCTATCTGGTGTGAGATGGTATCTCATTGTGGTTTTGATTTGCATTTCTCTGATGGCCAGTGATGGTGAGCTTTTTTTCACGTGTTTTTTGGCTGCATAAATGTCTTCTTTTGAGGAGTGTCTGTTCATGTCCTTCGCCCACTTTTTGATGGGGTTGTTTGGTGTTTTCTTGTAAATTTGTTGGAGTGCATTGTAGATTCTGGATATTAGCCGTTTGTCAGATGAGTAGGTTGCGAAAATTTTCTCCCATTTTGTAGGTTGCCTGATCACTCTGATGGTAGTTTCCTTTGCTGTGCAGAAGCTCTTTAGTTTAATTAGATCCCATTTGTCAATTTTGGCTTTTGTTGCCATTGCTTTTGGTGTTTTAGACATGAAGTCCTTGCCCATGCCTATGTCCTGAATGGTATTGCCTAGGTTTTCTTCTAGGGTTTTTATGGGTTTAGGTCTAACGTTTAAGTCTTTAATCCATCTTGAGTTGACTTTTGTATAAGGTGTAAGGAAGGGATCCAGTTTCAGCTTTCTACACGTGGCTAGCCAGTTTTCCCAGCACCATTTATTAAATAGGGAATCCTTTCTCCATTTCTTGTTTTTGTCAGGTTTGTCAAAGATCAGATAGTTGTAGATATGTGGCATTATTTCTGACGGCTCTGTTCTGTTCCATTGATCTATATCTCTGTTTTGGTACCAGTACCATGCTGTTTGGGTTACTGTAGCCTTGTAGTATAGTTTGAAGTCAGGTAGCGTGATGCCTCCAGCTTTGTTCTTTTGGCTTAGGATTGACTTGGTGATGCGGGCTCTTTTTTGGTTCCCTATGAACTTTAAAGTAGTTTTTTCCAATTCTGTGAAGAAAGTCATTGGTAACTTGATGGGGATGGCATTGAATCTGTAAATTACCTTGGGAAGGATGGCCATTTTCATGATATTGATTCTTCCTACCCATGAGCATGGAATGTTCTTCCATTTGTTTGTATCCTCTTTTATTTCCTTGAGCAGTGGTTTGTAGTTTTCTCCTTGAAGAGGTCCTTCACATCCCTTGTAAGTTGGATTCCTAGGTATTTTATTCTCTTTGAAGCAATTGTGAATGGGAGTTCACTCATGATTTGGCTCTCTGTTTGTCTGTTATTGATGTATAAGAATGCTTGTGATTTTTGTACATTGATGTTGTATCCTGAGACTTTGCTGAAGTTGCTTATCAGCTTAAGGAGATTTTGGGCTGAGACAATGGGGTTTTCTAGATATACTATCACGTCATCTGCAAACAGGGACAATTTGACTTCCTTTTTTCCTAATTGAATACCCTTGATTTCCTTCTCTTGCCTAATTGCCCTGGCCAGAACTTCCAACACTATGTTGAATAGAAGTGGTGAGAGAGGGCATCCCTGTCTTGTGCCAGTTTTCAAAGTGAATGCTTCCAGTTTTTGCCCGTTCAGTATGATATTGGCTGTGGGTTTGTCATAAATAGCTCTTATTATTTTGAGATACGACCCGTCAATACCTAATTTATTGAGAGTTTTTAGCATGAAGGGTTGTTGAATTTTGTCAAAGGCCTTTTCTTCATGTATTGAGATAATCATGTGGTTTTTGACTTTGGTTCTGTTTATATGCTGTATTACATTTATTGCTTTGCGTATATTGAACCAGCCTTGCATCCCAGGGATGAAGCCCACTTGATCATGGTGGATAAGCTGTTTGATGTGCTGCGAGATTCGGTTTGCCAGTAATTTATTGAGGAATTTTGCATCAATATTCATCAAGGATATTGGTCTAAAATTCTCTTTTTTGGTTGTGTCTCTGCCCAGCTTTGGTATCAGCATGATGCTGGCCTCATAAAATGAGTTAGGAAGGATTCCCTCTTTTTCTATTGATTGGAATAGTTTCTGAAGTAATGGTTCCAGTTCCTCCTTGTACCTCTGGTAGAATTCGGCTGTGAACGCATCTGATCCTGGACTCCTTTTGGTTGGTAAGCTATTGATTATTGCCGCAATTTCAGCTCCTGTTATTAGTCTATTCAGAGATTCAACTTCTTCCTGGTTTAGTCATGGGAGAGTGTATGTGTCGAGGAATTTATACCTTTCTCTTTTTTTTAATTTTTTTTCTTTTTATCATTATTATTATGATTATTACCATTATTATTATTGTTATACTTTAGGCTCTATGGTACATGTGCGCAACGTGCAGGTAAGCTACATATGTATACATGCGCCATGCTGGTGCGCTGCACCCAGCAACTCGTCATCTAGCATTAGGTATATCTCCCAATGCTGTCCCTCCCCCCTCCCCCCACCCCACAACAGTCCCCGAAGTGTGATGTTCCCCTTCCTGTGTCCATGTGTTCTCATTGTTCAATTCCCACCTATGAGTGAGAATATGTGGTGTTTGGTTTTTTGTTCTTGCGATAGTTTACTGAGAACGATGATTTCCAATTTCATCCATGTCCCTACAAAGGATATGAACTCATCAGTTTTTATGGCTGCCTAGTATTCCATGGTGTATATGTGCCATATTTTCTTAATCCAGTCTATCATTGTTGGACATTTGGGTTGGTTCCAAATCTTTGCTATTGTGTATAATGCCGCAATAAACATACGTGTGCATGTGTCTTTATAGCAGCATGATTTATAGTCCTTTGGGTATATACCCAGTAATGGGATGGCTGGGTCAAATGGAATTTCTAGTTCTAGATCCCTGAGGAATCGCCACAGTGACCTGCACAAGGGTTGAACTAGTTTACAGTCCCACCAACAGTGTAAAGTGTTCCTATTTCTCCACATCCTCTCCAGCACCTGTTGTTCCCTGACTTTTTAATGATTGCCATTCTAACTGGTGTGAGATGGTATCTCATTGTGGTTTTGATTTGCATTTCTCTGATGGCCAGTGATGGTGAGCTTTTTTTCACGTGTTTTTTGGCTGCATAAATGTCTTCTTTTGAGGAGTGTCTGTTCATGTCCTTCGCCCACTTTTTGATGGGGTTGTTTGGTGTTTTCTTGTAAATTTGTTGGAGTTCATTGTAGATTCTGGATATTAGCCGTTTGTCAGATGAGTAGGTTGCGAAAATTTTCTCCCATTTTGTAGGTTGCCTGTTCACTCTGATGGTAGTTTCCTTTGCTGTGCAGAAGCTCTTTAGTTTAATTAGATCCCATTTGTCAATTTTGGCTTTTGTTGCCATTGCTTTTGGTGTTTTAGACATGAAGTCCTTGCCCATGCCTATGTCCTGAATGGTATTGCCTAGGTTTTCTTCTAGGGTTTTTATGGGTTTAGGTCTAACGTTTAAGTCTTTAATCCATCTTGAGTTGACTTTTGTATAAGGTGTAAGGAAGGGATCCAGTTTCAGCTTTCTACACGTGGCTAGCCAGTTTTCCCAGCACCATTTATTAAATAGGGAATCCTTTCTCCATTTCTTGTTTTTGTCAGGTTTGTCAAAGATCAGATAGTTGTAGATATGTGGCATTATTTCTGACGGCTCTGTTCTGTTCCATTGATCTATATCTCTGTTTTGGTACCATTACCATGCTGTTTGGGTTACTGTAGCCTTGTAGTATAGTTTGAAGTCAGGTAGCGTGATGCCTCCAGCTTTGTTCTTTTGGCTTAGGATTGACTTGGTGATGCGGGCTCTTTTTTGGTTCCCTATGAACTTTAAAGTAGTTTTTTCCAATTCTGTGAAGAAAGTCATTGGTAACTTGATGGGGATGGCATTGAATCTGTAAATTACCTTGGGAAGGATGGCCATTTTCATGATATTGATTCTTCCTACCCATGAGCATGGAATGTTCTTCCATTTGTTTGTATCCTCTTTTATTTCCTTGAGCAGTGGTTTGTAGTTTTCTCCTTGAAGAGGTCCTTCACATCCCTTGTAAGTTGGATTCCTAGGTATTTTATTCTCTTTGAAGCAATTGTGAATGGGAGTTCACTCATGATTTGGCTCTCTGTTTGTCTGTTATTGATGTATAAGAATGCTTGTGATTTTTGTACATTGATGTTGTATCCTGAGACTTTGCTGAAGTTGCTTATCAGCTTAAGGAGATTTTGGGCTGAGACAATGGGGTTTTCTACATATACTATCACGTCATCTGCAAACAGGGACAATTTGACTTCCTTTTTTCCTAATTGAATACCCTTGATTTCCTTCTCTTGCCTAATTGCCCTGGCCAGAACTTCCAACACTATGTTGAATAGAAGTGGTGAGAGAGGGCATCCCTGTCTTGTGCCAGTTTTCAAAGTGAATGCTTCCAGTTTCTGCCCATTCGGTATGATATTGGCTGTGGGTTTGTCATAAATAGCTCTTATTATTTTGAGATACGACCCGTCAATACCTAATTTATTGAGAGTTTTTAGCATGAAGGGTTGTTGAATTTTGTCAAAGGCCTTTTCTTCATGTATTGAGATAATCATGTGGTTTTTGACTTTGGTTCTGTTTATATGCTGTATTACATTTATTGCTTTGCGTATATTGAACCAGCCTTGCATCCCAGGGATGAAGCCCACTTGATCATGGTGGATAAGCTGTTTGATGTGCTGCGAGATTCGGTTTGCCAGTAATTTATTGAGGAATTTTGCATCAATATTCATCAAGGATATTGGTCTAAAATTCTCTTTTTTGGTTGTGTCTCTGCCCAGCTTTGGTATCAGCATGATGCTGGCCTCATAAAATGAGTTAGGAAGGATTCCCTCTTTTTCTATTGATTGGAATAGTTTCTGAAGTAATGGTTCCAGTTCCTCCTTGTACCTCTGGTAGAATTCGGCTGTGAACGCATCTGATCCTGGACTCCTTTTGGTTGGTAAGCTATTGATTATTGCCGCAATTTCAGCTCCTGTTATTAGTCTATTCAGAGATTCAACTTCTTCCTGGTTTAGTCATGGGAGAGTGTATGTGTCGAGGAATTTATACCTTTCTCTTTTTTTTAATTTTTTTTCTTTTTATCATTATTATTATTATTATTACCATTATCATTATTGTTATACTTTAGGCTCTATTGTACATGTGCGCAACGTGCAGGTAAGCTACATATGTATACATGCGCCATGCTGGTGCGCTGCACCCAGCAACTCGTCATCTAGCATTAGGTATATCTCCCAATGCTGTCCCTCCCCCCTCCCCCCACCCCACAACAGTCCCCGAAGTGTGATGTTCCCCTTCCTGTGTCCATGTGTTCTCATTGTTCAATTCCCACCTATGAGTGAGAATATGTGGTGTTTGGTTTTTTGTTCTTGCGATAGTTTACTGAGAACGATGATTTCCTATTTCATCCATGTCCCTACAAAGGATATGAACTCATCAGTTTTTATGGCTGCCTAGTATTCCATGGTGTATATGTGCCATATTTTCTTAATCCAGTCTATCATTGTTGGACATTTGGGTTGGTTCCAAATCTTTGCTATTGTGTATAATGCCGCAATAAACATACGTGTGCATGTGTCTTTATAGCAGCATGATTTATAGTCCTTTGGGTATATACCCAGTAATGGGATGGCTGGGTCAAATGGAATTTCTAGTTCTAGATCCCTGAGGAATCGCCACAGTGACCTGCACAAGGGTTGAACTAGTTTACAGTCCCACCAACAGTGTAAAGTGTTCCTATTTCTCCACATCCTCTCCAGCACCTGTTGTTTCCTGACTTTTTAATGATTGCCATTCTATCTGGTGTGAGATGGTATCTCATTGTGGTTTTGATTTGCATTTCTCTGATGGCCAGTGATGGTGAGCTTTTTTTCACGTGTTTTTTGGCTGCATAAATGTCTTCTTTTGAGGAGTGTCTGTTCATGTCCTTCGCCCACTTTTTGATGGGGTTGTTTGGTGTTTTCTTGTAAATTTGTTGGAGTGCATTGTAGATTCTGGATATTAGCCGTTTGTCAGATGAGTAGGTTGCGAAAATTTTCTCCCATTTTGTAGGTTGCCTGATCACTCTCATGGTAGTTTCCTTTGCTGTGCAGAAGCTCTTTAGTTTAATTAGATCCCATTTGTCAATTTTGGCTTTTGTTGCCATTGCTTTTGGTGTTTTAGACATGAAGTCCTTGCCCATGCCTATGTCCTGAATGGTATTGCCTAGGTTTTCTTCTAGGGTTTTTATGGGTTTAGGTCTAACGTTTAAGTCTTTAATCCATCTTGAGTTGACTTTTGTATAAGGTGTAAGGAAGGGATCCAGTTTCAGCTTTCTACACGTGGCTAGCCAGTTTTCCCAGCACCATTTATTAAATAGGGAATCCTTTCTCCATTTCTTGTTTTTGTCAGGTTTGTCAAAGATCAGATAGTTGTAGATATGTGGCATTATTTCTGACGGCTCTGTTCTGTTCCATTGATCTATATCTCTGTTTTGGTACCATTACCATGCTGTTTGGGTTACTGTAGCCTTGTAGTATAGTTTGAAGTCAGGTAGCGTGATGCCTCCAGCTTTGTTCTTTTGGCTTAGGATTGACTTGGTGATGCGGGCTCTTTTTTGGTTCCCTATGAACTTTAAAGTAGTTTTTTCCAATTCTGTGAAGAAAGTCATTGGTAACTTGATGGGGATGGCATTGAATCTGTAAATTACCTTGGGAAGGATGGCCATTTTCATGATATTGATTCTTCCTACCCATGAGCATGGAATGTTCTTCCATTTGTTTGTATCCTCTTTTATTTCCTTGAGCAGTGGTTTGTAGTTTTCTCCTTGAAGAGGTCCTTCACATCCCTTGTAAGTTGGATTCCTAGGTATTTTATTCTCTTTGAAGCAATTGTGAATGGGAGTTCACTCATGATTTGGCTCTCTGTTTGTCTGTTATTGATGTATAAGAATGCTTGTGATTTTTGTACATTGATGTTGTATCCTGAGACTTTGCTGAAGTTGCTTATCAGCTTAAGGAGATTTTGGGCTGAGACAATGGGGTTTTCTACATATACTATCACGTCATCTGCAAACAGGGACAATTTGACTTCCTTTTTTCCTAATTGAATACCCTTGATTTCCTTCTCTTGCCTAATTGCCCTGGCCAGAACTTCCAACACTATGTTGAATAGAAGTGGTGAGAGAGGGCATCCCTGTCTTGTGCCAGTTTTCAAAGTGAATGCTTCCAGTTTCTGCCCATTCAGTATGATATTGGCTGTGGGTTTGTCATAAATAGCTCTTATTATTTTGAGATACGACCCGTCAATACCTAATTTATTGAGAGTATTTAGCATGAAGGGTTGTTGAATTTTGTCAAAGGCCTTTTCTTCATGTATTGAGATAATCATGTGGTTTTTGACTTTGGTTCTGGTTATATGCTGTATTACATTTATTGCTTTGCGTATATTGAACCAGCCTTGCATCCCAGGGATGAAGCCCACTTGATCATGGTGGATAAGCTGTTTGATGTGCTGCGAGATTCAGTTTGCCAGTAATTTATTGAGGAATTTTGCATCAATATTCATCAAGGATATTGGTCTAAAATTCTCTTTTTTGGTTGTGTCTCTGCCCAGCTTTGGTATCAGCATGATGCTGGCCTCATAAAATGAGTTAGGAAGGATTCCCTCTTTTTCTATTGATTGGAATAGTTTCTGAAGTAATGGTTCCAGTTCCTCCTTGTACCTCTGGTAGAATTCGGCTGTGAACGTATCTGATCCTGGACTCCTTTTGGTTGGTAAGCTATTGATTATTGCCGCAATTTCAGCTCCTGTTATTAGTCTATTCAGAGATTCAACTTCTTCCTGGTTTAGTCATGGGAGAGTGTATGTGTCGAGGAATTTATACCTTTCTCTTTTTTTTAATTTTTTTCTTTTTATCATTATTATTATTATTATTACCATTATTATTATTGTTATACTTTAGGCTCTATGGTACATGTGCGCAACGTGCAGGTAAGCTACATATGTATACATGCGCCATGCTGGTGCGCTGCACCCAGCAACTCGTCATCTAGCATTAGGTATATCTCCCAATGCTGTCCCTCCCCCCTCCCCCCACCCCACAACAGTCCCCGAAGTGTGATGTTCCCCTTCCTGTGTCCATGTGTTCTCATTGTTCAATTCCCACCTATGAGTGAGAATATGTGGTGTTTGGTTTTTTGTTCTTGCGATAGTTTACTGAGAACGATGATTTCCTATTTCATCCATGTCCCTACAAAGGATATGAACTCATCAGTTTTTATGGCTGCCTAGTATTCCATGGTGTATATGTGCCATATTTTCTTAATCCAGTCTATCATTGTTGGACATTTGGGTTGGTTCCAAATCTTTGCTATTGTGTATAATGCCGCAATAAACATACGTGTGCATGTGTCTTTATAGCAGCATGATTTATAGTCCTTTGGGTATATACCCAGTAATGGGATGGCTGGGTCAAATGGAATTTCTAGTTCTAGATCCCTGAGGAATCGCCACAGTGACCTGCACAAGGGTTGAACTAGTTTACAGTCCCACCAACAGTGTAAAGTGTTCCTATTTCTCCACATCCTCTCCAGCACCTGTTGTTTCCTGACTTTTTAATGATTGCCATTCTAACTGGTGTGAGATGGTATCTCATTGTGGTTTTGATTTGCATTTCTCTGATGGCCAGTGATGGTGAGCTTTTTTTCACGTGTTTTTTGGCTGCATAAATGTCTTCTTTTGAGGAGTGTCTGTTCATGTCCTTCGCCCACTTTTTGATGGGGTTGTTTGGTGTTTTCTTGTAAATTTGTTGGAGTGCATTGTAGATTCTGGATATTAGCCGTTTGTCAGATGAGTAGGTTGCGAAAATTTTCTCCCATTTTGTAGGTTGCCTGTTCACTCTGATGGTAGTTTCCTTTGCTGTGCAGAAGCTCTTTAGTTTAATTAGATCCCATTTGTCAATTTTGGCTTTTGTTGCCATTGCTTTTGGTGTTTTAGACATGAAGTCCTTGCCCATGCCTATGTCCTGAATGGTATTGCCTAGGTTTTCTTCTAGGGTTTTTATGGGTTTAGGTCTAACGTTTAAGTCTTTAATCCATCTTGAGTTGACTTTTGTATAAGGTGTAAGGAAGGGATCCAGTTTCAGCTTTCTACACGTGGCTAGCCAGTTTTCCCAGCACCATTTATTAAATAGGGAATCCTTTCTCCATTTCTTGTTTTTGTCAGGTTTGTCAAAGATCAGATAGTTGTAGATATGTGGCATTATTTCTGACGGCTCTGTTCTGTTCCATTGATCTATATCTCTGTTTTGGTACCAGTACCATGCTGTTTGGGTTACTGTAGGCTTGTAGTATAGTTTGAAGTCAGGTAGCGTGATGCCTCCAGCTTTGTTCTTTTGGCTTAGGATTGACTTGGTGATGCGGGCTCTTTTTTGGTTCCCTATGAACTTTAAAGTAGTTTTTTCCAATTCTGTGAAGAAAGTCATTGGTAACTTGATGGGGATGGCATTGAATCTGTAAATTACCTTGGGAAGGATGGCCATTTTCATGATATTGATTCTTCCTACCCATGAGCATGGAATGTTCTTCCATTTGTTTGTATCCTCTTTTATTTCCTTGAGCAGTGGTTTGCAGTTTTCTCCTTGAAGAGGTCCTTCACATCCCTTGTAAGTTGGATTCCTAGGTATTTTATTCTCTTTGAAGCAATTGTGAATGGGAGTTCACTCATGATTTGGCTCTCTGTTTGTCTGTTATTGATGTATAAGAATGCTTGTGATTTTTGTACATTGATGTTGTATCCTGAGACTTTGCTGAAGTTGCTTATCAGCTTAAGGAGATTTTGGGCTGAGACAATGGGGTTTTCTAGATATACTATCACGTCATCTGCAAACAGGGACAATTTGACTTCCTTTTTTCCTAATTGAATACCCTTGATTTCCTTCTCTTGCCTAATTGCCCTGGCGAGAACTTCCAACACTATGTTGAATAGAAGTGGTGAGAGAGGGCATCCCTGTCTTGTGCCAGTTTTCAAAGTGAATGCTTCCAGTTTTTGCCCATTCAGTATGATATTGGCTGTGGGTTTGTCATAAATAGCTCTTATTATTTTGAGATACGACCCGTCAATACCTAATTTATTGAGAGTTTTTAGCATGAAGGGTTGTTGAATTTTGTCAAAGGCCTTTTCTTCATGTATTGAGATAATCATGTGGTTTTTGACTTTGGTTCTGTTTATATGCTGTATTACATTTATTGCTTTGCGTATATTGAACCAGCCTTGCATCCCAGGGATGAAGCCCACTTGATCATGGTGGATAAGCTGTTTGATGTGCTGCGAGATTCGGTTTGCCAGTAATTTATTGAGGAATTTTGCATCAATATTCATCAAGGATATTGGTCTAAAATTCTCTTTTTTGGTTGTGTCTCTGCCCAGCTTTGGTATCAGCATGATGCTGGCCTCATAAAATGAGTTAGGAAGGATTCCCTCTTTTTCTATTGATTGGAATAGTTTCTGAAGTAATGGTTCCAGTTCCTCCTTGTACCTCTGGTAGAATTCGGCTGTGAACGCATCTGATCCTGGACTCCTTTTGGTTGGTAAGCTATTGATTATTGCCGCAATTTCAGCTCCTGTTATTAGTCTATTCAGAGATTCAACTTCTTCCTGGTTTAGTCATGGGAGAGTGTATGTGTCGAGGAATTTATACCTTTCTCTTTTTTTTAATTTTTTTTCTTTTTATCATTATTATTATTATTATTACCATTATTATTATTGTTATACTTTAGGCTCTATGGTACATGTGCGCAACGTGCAGGTAAGCTACATATGTATACATGCGCCATGCTGGTGCGCTGCACCCACCAACTCGTCATCTAGCATTAGGTATATCTCCCAATGCTGTCCCTCCCCCCTCCCCCCACCCCACAACAGTCCCCGAAGTGTGATGTTCCCCTTCCTGTGTCCATGTGTTCTCATTGTTCAATTCCCACCTATGAGTGAGAATATGTGGTGTTTGGTTTTTTGTTCTTGCGATAGTTTACTGAGAACGATGATTTCCTATTTCATCCATGTCCCTACAAAGGATATGAACTCATCAGTTTTTATGGCTGCCTAGTATTCCATGGTGTATATGTGCCATATTTTCTTAATCCAGTCTATCATTGTTGGACATTTGGGTTGGTTCCAAATCTTTGCTATTGTGTATAATGCCGCAATAAACATACGTGTGCATGTGTCTTTATAGCAGCATGATTTATAGTCCTTTGGGTATATACCCAGTAATGGGATGGCTGGGTCAAATGGAATTTCTAGTTCTAGATCCCTGAGGAATCGCCACAGTGACCTGCACAAGGGTTGAACTAGTTTACAGTCCCACCAACAGTGTAAAGTGTTCCTATTTCTCCACATCCTCTCCAGCACCTGTTGTTTCCTGACTTTTTAATGATTGCCATTCTAACTGGTGTGAGATGGTATCTCATTGTGGTTTTGATTTGCATTTCTCTGATGGCCAGTGATGGTGAGCTTTTTTTCACGTGTTTTTTGGCTGCATAAATGTCTTCTTTTGAGGAGTGTCTGTTCATGTCCTTCGCCCACTTTTTGATGGGGTTGTTTGGTGTTTTCTTGTAAATTTGTTGGAGTGCATTGTAGATTCTGGATATTAGCCGTTTGTCAGATGAGTAGGTTGCGAAAATTTTCTCCCATTTTGTAGGTTGCCTGTTCACTCTGATGGTAGTTTCCTTTGCTGTGCAGAAGCTCTTTAGTTTAATTAGATCCCATTTGTCAATTTTGGCTTTTGTTGCCATTGCTTTTGGTGTTTTAGACATGAAGTCCTTGCCCATGCCTATGTCCTGAATGGTATTGCCTAGGTTTTCTTCTAGGGTTTTTATGGGTTTAGGTCTAACGTTTAAGTCTTTAATCCATCTTGAGTTGACTTTTGTATAAGGTGTAAGGAAGGGATCCAGTTTCAGCTTTCTACACGTGGCTAGCCAGTTTTCCCAGCACCATTTATTAAATAGGGAATCCTTTCTCCATTTCTTGTTTTTGTCAGGTTTGTCAAAGATCAGATAGTTGTAGATATGTGGCATTATTTCTGACGGCTCTGTTCTGTTCCATTGATCTATATCTCTGTTTTGGTACCAGTACCATGCTGTTTGGGTTACTGTAGGCTTGTAGTATAGTTTGAAGTCAGGTAGCGTGATGCCTCCAGCTTTGTTCTTTTGGCTTAGGATTGACTTGGTGATGCGGGCTCTTTTTTGGTTCCCTATGAACTTTAAAGTAGTTTTTTCCAATTCTGTGAAGAAAGTCATTGGTAACTTGATGGGGATGGCATTGAATCTGTAAATTACCTTGGGAAGGATGGCCATTTTCATGATATTGATTCTTCCTACCCATGAGCATGGAATGTTCTTCCATTTGTTTGTATCCTCTTTTATTTCCTTGAGCAGTGGTTTGCAGTTTTCTCCTTGAAGAGGTCCTTCACATCCCTTGTCAGTTGGATTCCTAGGTATTTTATTCTCTTTGAAGCAATTGTGAATGGGAGTTCACTCATGATTTGGCTCTCTGTTTGTCTGTTATTGATGTATAAGAATGCTTGTGATTTTTGTACATTGATGTTGTATCCTGAGACTTTGCTGAAGTTGCTTATCAGCTTAAGGAGATTTTGGGCTGAGACAATGGGGTTTTCTAGATATACTATCACGTCATCTGCAAACAGGGACAATTTGACTTCCTTTTTTCCTAATTGAATACCCTTGATTTCCTTCTCTTGCCTAATTGCCCTGGCGAGAACTTCCAACACTATGTTGAATAGAAGTGGTGAGAGAGGGCATCCCTGTCTTGTGCCAGTTTTCAAAGTGAATGCTTCCAGTTTTTGCCCATTCAGTATGATATTGGCTGTGGGTTTGTCATAAATAGCTCTTATTATTTTGAGATACGACCCGTCAATACCTAATTTATTGAGAGTTTTTAGCATGAAGGGTTGTTGAATTTTGTCAAAGGCCTTTTCTTCATGTATTGAGATAATCATGTGGTTTTTGACTTTGGTTCTGTTTATATGCTGTATTACATTTATTGCTTTGCGTATATTGAACCAGCCTTGCATCCCAGGGATGAAGCCCACTTGATCATGGTGGATAAGCTGTTTGATGTGCTGCGAGATTCGGTTTGCCAGTAATTTATTGAGGAATTTTGCATCAATATTCATCAAGGATATTGGTCTAAAATTCTCTTTTTTGGTTGTGTCTCTGCCCAGCTTTGGTATCAGCATGATGCTGGCCTCATAAAATGAGTTAGGAAGGATTCCCTCTTTTTCTATTGATTGGAATAGTTTCTGAAGTAATGGTTCCAGTTCCTCCTTGTACCTCTGGTAGAATTCGGCTGTGAACGCATCTGATCCTGGACTCCTTTTGGTTGGTAAGCTATTGATTATTGCCGCAATTTCAGCTCCTGTTATTAGTCTATTCAGAGATTCAACTTCTTCCTGGTTTAGTCATGGGAGAGTGTATGTGTCGAGGAATTTATACCTTTCTCTTTTTTTTAATTTTTTTTCTTTTTATCATTATTATTATTATTACCATTATTATTATTGTTATACTTTAGGCTCTATGGTACATGTGCGCAACGTGCAGGTAAGCTACATATGTATACATGCGCCATGCTGGTGCGCTGCACCCAGCAACTCGTCATCTAGCATTAGGTATATCTCCCAATGCTGTCCCTCCCCCCTCCCCCCACCCCACAACAGTCCCCGAAGTGTGATGTTCCCCTTCCTGTGTCCATGTGTTCTCATTGTTCAATTCCCACCTATGAGTGAGAATATGTGGTGTTTGGTTTTTTGTTCTTGCGATAGTTTACTGAGAACGATGATTTCCTATTTCATCCATGTCCCTACAAAGGATATGAACTCATCAGTTTTTATGGCTGCCTAGTATTCCATGGTGTATATGTGCCATATTTTCTTAATCCAGTCTATCATTGTTGGACATTTGGGTTGGTTCCAAATCTTTGCTATTGTGTATAATGCCGCAATAAACATACGTGTGCATGTGTCTTTATAGCAGCATGATTTATAGTCCTTTGGGTATATACCCAGTAATGGGATGGCTGGGTCAAATGGAATTTCTAGTTCTAGATCCCTGAGGAATCGCCACAGTGACCTGCACAAGGGTTGAACTAGTTTACAGTCCCACCAACAGTGTAAAGTGTTCCTATTTCTCCACATCCTCTCCAGCACCTGTTGTTTCCTGACTTTTTAATGATTGCCATTCTAACTGGTGTGAGATGGTATCTCATTGTGGTTTTGATTTGCATTTCTCTGATGGCCAGTGATGGTGAGCTTTTTTTCACGTGTTTTTTGGCTGCATAAATGTCTTCTTTTGAGGAGTGTCTGTTCATGTCCTTCGCCCACTTTTTGATGGGGTTGTTTGGTGTTTTCTTGTAAATTTGTTGGAGTTCATTGTAGATTCTGGATATTAGCCGTTTGTCAGATGAGTAGGTTGCGAAAATTTTCTCCCATTTTGTAGGTTGCCTGTTCACTCTGATGGTAGTTTCCTTTGCTGTGCAGAAGCTCTTTAGTTTAATTAGATCCCATTTGTCAATTTTGGCTTTTGTTGCCATTGCTTTTGGTGTTTTAGACATGAAGTCCTTGCCCATGCCTATGTCCTGAATGGTATTGCCTAGGTTTTCTTCTAGGGTTTTTATGGGTTTAGGTCTAACGTTTAAGTCTTTAATCCATCTTGAGTTGACTTTTGTATAAGGTGTAAGGAAGGGATCCAGTTTCAGCTTTCTACACGTGGCTAGCCAGTTTTCCCAGCACCATTTATTAAATAGGGAATCCTTTCTCCATTTCTTGTTTTTGTCAGGTTTGTCAAAGATCAGATAGTTGTAGATATGTGGCATTATTTCTGACGGCTCTGTTCTGTTCCATTGATCTATATCTCTGTTTTGGTACCAGTACCATGCTGTTTGGGTTACTGTAGCCTTGTAGTATAGTTTGAAGTCAGGTAGCGTGATGCCTCCAGCTTTGTTCTTTTGGCTTAGGATTGACTTGGTGATGCGGGCTCTTTTTTGGTTCCCTATGAACTTTAAAGTAGTTTTTTCCAATTCTGTGAAGAAAGTCATTGGTAACTTGATGGGGATGGCATTGAATCTGTAAATTACCTTGGGAAGGATGGCCATTTTCATGATATTGATTCTTCCTACCCATGAGCATGGAATGTTCTTCCATTTGTTTGTATCCTCTTTTATTTCCTTGAGCAGTGGTTTGTAGTTTTCTCCTTGAAGAGGTCCTTCACATCCCTTGTAAGTTGGATTCCTAGGTATTTTATTCTCTTTGAAGCAATTGTGAATGGGAGTTCACTCATGATTTGGCTCTCTGTTTGTCTGTTATTGATGTATAAGAATGCTTGTGATTTTTGTACATTGATGTTGTATCCTGAGACTTTGCTGAAGTTGCTTATCAGCTTAAGGAGATTTTGGGCTGAGACAATGGGGTTTTCTAGATATACTATCACGTCATCTGCAAACAGGGACAATTTGACTTCCTTTTTTCCTAATTGAATACCCTTGATTTCCTTCTCTTGCCTAATTGCCCTGGCCAGAACTTCCAACACTATGTTGAATAGAAGTGGTGAGAGAGGGCATCCCTGTCTTGTGCCAGTTTTCAAAGTGAATGCTTCCAGTTTTTGCCCATTCAGTATGATATTGGCTGTGGGTTTGTCATAAATAGCTCTTATTATTTTGAGATACGACCCGTCAATACCTAATTTATTGAGAGTTTTTAGCATGAAGGGTTGTTGAATTTTGTCAAAGGCCTTTTCTTCATGTATTGAGATAATCATGTGGTTTTTCACTTAGGTTCTGCTTATATGCTGTATTACATTAATTGCTTTGCGTATATTGAACCAGCCTTGCATCCCAGGGATGAAGCCCACTTGATCATGGTGGATAAGCTGTTTGATGTGCTGCGAGATTCGGTTTGCCAGTAATTTATTGAGGAATTTTGCATCAATATTCATCAAGGATATTGGTCTAAAATTCTCTTTTTTGGTTGTGTCTCTGCCCAGCTTTGGTATCAGCATGATGCTGGCCTCATAAAATGAGTTAGGAAGGATTCCCTCTTTTTTTATTGATTGCAATAGTTTCTGAAGTAATGGTTCCAGTTCCTCCTTGTACCTCTGGTAGAATTCGGCTGTGAACGCATCTGATCCTGGACTCCTTTTGGTTGGTAAGCTATTGATTATTGCCGCAATTTCAGCTCCTGTTATTAGTCTATTCAGAGATTCAACTTCTTCCTGGTTTAGTCATGGGAGAGTGTATGTGTCGAGGAATTTATACCTTTCTTTTTTTTTTAATTTTTTTTCTTTTTATCATTATTATTATTATTATTACCATTATTATTATTGTTATACTTTAGGCTCTATGGTACATGTGCGCAACGTGCAGGTAAGCTACATATGTATACATGCGCCATGCTGGTGCGCTGCACCCAGCAACTCGTCATCTAGCATTAGGTATATCTCCCAATGCTGTCCCTCCCCCCTCCCCCCACCCCACAACAGTCCCCGAAGTGTGATGTTCCCCTTCCTGTGTCCATGTGTTCTCATTGTTCAATTCCCACCTATGAGTGAGAATATGTGGTGTTTGGTTTTTTGTTCTTGCGATAGTTTACTGAGAACGATGATTTCCAATTTCATCCATGTCCCTACAAAGGATATGAACTCATCAGTTTTTATGGCTGCCTAGTATTCCATGGTGTATATGTGCCATATTTTCTTAATCCAGTCTATCATTGTTGGACATTTGGATTGGTTCCAAATCTTTGCTATTGCGTATAATGCCGCAATAAACGTACGTGTGCATGTGTCTTTATAGCAGCATGATTTATAGTCCTTTGGGTATATACCCAGTAATGGGATGGCTGGGTCAAATGGAATTTCTAGTTCTAGATCCCTGAGGAATCGCCACAGTGACCTGCACAAGGGTTGAACTAGTTTACAGTCCCACCAACAGTGTAAAGTGTTCCTATTTCTCCACATCCTCTCCAGCACCTGTTGTTTCCTGACTTTTTAATGATTGCCATTCTAACTGGTGTGAGATGGTATCTCATTGTGGTTTTGATTTGCATTTCTCTGATGGCCAGTGATGGTGAGCTTTTTTTCACGTGTTTTTTGGCTGCATAAATGTCTTCTTTTGAGGAGTGTCTGTTCATGTCCTTCGCCCACTTTTTGATGGGCTTGTTTGGTGTTTTCTTGTAAATTTGTTGGAGTTCATTGTAGATTCTGGATATTAGCCGTTTGTCAGATGAGTAGGTTGCAAAAATTTTCTCCCATTTTGTAGGTTGCCTGTTCACTCTGATGGTAGTTTCCTTTGCTGTGCAGAAGCTCTTTAGTTTAATTAGATCCCATTTGTCAATTTTGGCTTTTGTTGCCATTGCTTTTGGTGTTTTAGACATGAAGTCCTTGCCCATGCCTATGTCCTGAATGGTATTGCCTAGGTTTTCTTCTAGGGTTTTTATGGGTTTAGGTCTAACGTTTAAGTCTTTAATCCATCTTGAGTTGACTTTTGTATAAGGTGTAAGGAAGGGATCCAGTTTCAGCTTTCTACACGTGGCTAGCCAGTTTTCCCAGCACCATTTATTAAATAGGGAATCCTTTCTCCATTTCTTGTTTTTGTCAGGTTTGTCAAAGATCAGATAGTTGTAGATATGTGGCATTATTTCTGACGGCTCTGTTCTGTTCCATTGATCTATATCTCTGTTTTGGTACCAGTACCATGCTGTTTGGGTTACTGTAGCCTTGTAGTATAGTTTGAAGTCAGGTAGCGTGATGCCTCCAGCTTTGTTCTTTTGGCTTAGGATTGACTTGGTGATGCGGGCTCTTTTTTGGTTCCCTATGAACTTTAAAGTAGTTTTTTCCAATTCTGTGAAGAAAGTCATTGGTAACTTGATGGGGATGGCATTGAATCTGTAAATTACCTTGGGAAGGATGGCCATTTTCATGATATTGATTCTTCCTACCCATGAGCATGGAATGTTCTTCCATTTGTTTGTATCCTCTTTTATTTCCTTGAGCAGTGGTTTGTAGTTTTCTCCTTGAAGAGGTCCTTCACATCCCTTGTAAGTTGGATTCCTAGGTATTTTATTCTCTTTGAAGCAATTGTGAATGGGAGTTCACTCATGATTTGGCTCTCTGTTTGTCTGTTATTGATGTATAAGAATGCTTGTGATTTTTGTACATTGATGTTGTATCCTGAGACTTTGCTGAAGTTGCTTATCAGCTTAAGGAGATTTTGGGCTGAGACAATGGGGTTTTCTAGATATACTATCACGTCATCTGCAAACAGGGACAATTTGACTTCCTTTTTTCCTAACTGAATACCCTTGATTTCCTTCTCTTGCCTAATTGCCCTGGCCAGAACTTCCAACACTATGTTGAATAGAAGTGGTGAGAGAGGGCATCCCTGTCTTGTGCCAGTTTTCAAAGTGAATGCTTCCAGTTTTTGCCCATTCAGTATGATATTGGCTGTGGGTTTGTCATAAATAGCTCTTATTATTTTGAGATACGACCCGTCAATACCTAATTTATTGAGAGTTTTTAGCATGAAGGGTTGTTGAATTTTGTCAAAGGCCTTTTCTTCATGTATTGAGATAATCATGTGGTTTTTCACTTTGGTTCTGTTTATATGCTGTATTACATTAATTGCTTTGCGTATATTGAACCAGCCTTGCATCCCAGGGATGAAGCCCACTTGATCATGGTGGATAAGCTGTTTGATGTGCTGCGAGATTCGGTTTGCCAGTAATTTATTGAGGAATTTTGCATCAATATTCATCAAGGATATTGGTCTAAAATTCTCTTTTTTGGTTGTGTCTCTGCCCAGCTTTGGTATCAGCATGATGCTGGCCTCATAAAATGAGTTAGGAAGGATTCCCTCTTTTTCTATTGATTGGAATAGTTTCTGAAGTAATGGTTCCAGTTCCTCCTTGTACCTCTGGTAGAATTCGGCTGTGAACGCATCTGATCCTGGACTCCTTTTGGTTGGTAAGCTATTGATTATTGCCGCAATTTCAGCTCCTGTTATTAGTCTATTCAGAGATTCAACTTCTTCCTGGTTTAGTCATGGGAGAGTGTATGTGTCGAGGAATTTATACCTTTCTCTTTTTTTTAATTTTTTTTCTTTTTATCATTATTATTATTATTATTACCATTATTATTATTGTTATACTTTAGGCTCTATGGTACATGTGCGCAACGTGCAGGTAAGCTACATATGTATACATGCGCCATGCTGGTGCGCTGCACCCAGCAACTCGTCATCTAGCATTAGGTATATCTCCCAATGCTGTCCCTCCCCCCTCCCCCCACCCCACAACAGTCCCCGAAGTGTGATGTTCCCCTTCCTGTGTCCATGTGTTCTCATTGTTCAATTCCCACCTATGAGTGAGAATATGTGGTGTTTGGTTTTTTGTTCTTGCGATAGTTTACTGAGAACGATGATTTCCAATTTCATCCATGTCCCTACAAAGGATATGAACTCATCAGTTTTTATGGCTGCCTAGTATTCCATGGTGTATATGTGCCATATTTTCTTAATCCAGTCTATCATTGTTGGACATTTGGGTTGGTTCCAAATCTTTGCTATTGTGTATAATGCCGCAATAAACGTACGTGTGCATGTGTCTTTATAGCAGCATGATTTATAGTCCTTTGGGTATATACCCAGTAATGGGATGGCTGGGTCAAATGGAATTTCTAGTTCTAGATCCCTGAGGAATCGCCACAGTGACCTGCACAAGGGTTGAACTAGTTTACAGTCCCACCAACAGTGTAAAGTGTTCCTATTTCTCCACATCCTCTCCAGCACCTGTTGTTTTCTGACTTTTTAATGATTGCCATTCTAACTGGTGTGAGATGGTATCTCATTGTGGTTTTGATTTGCATTTCTCTGATGGCCAGTGATGGTGAGCTTTTTTTCACGTGTTTTTTGGCTGCATAAATGTCTTCTTTTGAGGAGTGTCTGTTCATGTCCTTCGCCCACTTTTTGATGGGGTTGTTTGGTGTTTTCTTGTAAATTTGTTGGAGTTCATTGTAGATTCTGGATATTAGCCGTTTGTCAGATGAGTAGGTTGCGAAAATTTTCTCCCATTTTGTAGGTTGCCTGTTCACTCTGATGGTAGTTTCCTTTGCTGTGCAGAAGCTCTTTAGTTTAATTAGATCCCATTTGTCAATTTTGGCTTTTGTTGCCATTGCTTTTGGTGTTTTAGACATGAAGTCCTTGCCCATGCCTATGTCCTGAATGGTATTGCCTAGGTTTTCTTCTAGGGTTTTTATGGGTTTAGGTCTAACGTTTAAGTCTTTAATCCATCTTGAGTTGACTTTTGTATAAGGTGTAAGGAAGGGATCCAGTTTCAGCTTTCTACACGTGGCTAGCCAGTTTTCCCAGCACCATTTATTAAATAGGGAATCCTTTCTCCATTTCTTGTTTTTGTCAGGTTTGTCAAAGATCAGATAGTTGTAGATATGTGGCATTATTTCTGACGGCTCTGTTCTGTTCCATTGATCTATATCTCTGTTTTGGTACCAGTACCATGCTGTTTGGGTTACTGTAGCCTTGTAGTATAGTTTGAAGTCAGGTAGCGTGATGCCTCCAGCTTTGTTCTTTTGGCTTAGGATTGACTTGGTGATGCGGGCTCTTTTTTGGTTCCCTATGAACTTTAAAGTAGTTTTTTCCAATTCTGTGAAGAAAGTCATTGGTAACTTGATGGGGATGGCATTGAATCTGTAAATTACCTTGGGAAGGATGGCCATTTTCATGATATTGATTCTTCCTACCCATGAGCATGGAATGTTCTTCCATTTGTTTGTATCCTCTTTTATTTCCTTGAGCAGTGGTTTGTAGTTTTCTCCTTGAAGAGGTCCTTCACATCCCTTGTAAGTTGGATTCCTAGGTATTTTATTCTCTTTGAAGCAATTGTGAATGGGAGTTCACTCATGATTTGGCTCTCTGTTTGTCTGTTATTGATGTATAAGAATGCTTGTGATTTTTGTACATTGATGTTGTATCCTGAGACTTTGCTGAAGTTGCTTATCAGCTTAAGGAGATTTTGGGCTGAGACAATGGGGTTTTCTAGATATACTATCACGTCATCTGCAAACAGGGACAATTTGACTTCCTTTTTTCCTAATTGAATACCCTTGATTTCCTTCTCTTGCCTAATTGCCCTGGCCAGAACTTCCAACACTATGTTGAATAGAAGTGGTGAGAGAGGGCATCCCTGTCTTGTGCCAGTTTTCAAAGTGAATGCTTCCAGTTTTTGCCCATTCAGTATGATATTGGCTGTGGGTTTGTCATAAATAGCTCTTATTATTTTGAGATACGACCCGTCAATACCTAATTTATTGAGAGTTTTTAGCATGAAGGGTTGTTGAATTTTGTCAAAGGCCTTTTCTTCATGTATTGAGATAATCATGTGGTTTTTGACTTTGGTTCTGTTTATATGCTGTATTACATTTATTGCTTTGCGTATATTGAACCAGCCTTGCATCCCAGGGATGAAGCCCACTTGATCATGGTGGATAAGCTGTTTGATGTGCTGCGAGATTCGGTTTGCCAGTAATTTATTGAGGAATTTTGCATCAATATTCATCAAGGATATTGGTCTAAAATTCTCTTTTTTGGTTGTGTCTCTGCCCAGCTTTGGTATCAGCATGATGCTGGCCTCATAAAATGAGTTAGGAAGGATTCCCTCTTTTTCTATTGATTGGAATAGTTTCTGAAGTAATGGTTCCAGTTCCTCCTTGTACCTCTGGTAGAATTCGGCTGTGAACGCATCTGATCCTGGACTCCTTTTGGTTGGTAAGCTATTGATTATTGCCGCAATTTCAGCTCCTGTTATTAGTCTATTCAGAGATTCAACTTCTTCCTGGTTTAGTCATGGGAGAGTGTATGTGTCGAGGAATTTATACCTTTCTTTTTTTTTTAATTTTTTTCTTTTTATCATTATTATTATTATTATTACCATTATTATTATTGTTATACTTTAGGCTCTATGGTACATGTGCGCAACGTGCAGGTAAGCTACATATGTATACATGCGCCATGCTGGTGCGCTGCACCCACCAACTCGTCATCTAGCATTAGGTATATCTCCCAATGCTGTCCCTCCCCCTCCCCCCACCCCACAACAGTCCCCGAAGTGTGATGTTCCCCTTCCTGTGTCCATGTG
This sequence comes from Pongo abelii, assembly GCF_028885655.2. Classification (NCBI taxonomy): domain Eukaryota; kingdom Metazoa; phylum Chordata; class Mammalia; order Primates; family Hominidae; genus Pongo; species Pongo abelii. The sequence continues at coordinate 5,287,936 of NC_072007.2, read as the reverse complement.
TTCTCATTGTTCAATTCCCACCTATGAGTGAGAATATGTGGTGTTTGGTTTTTTGTTCTTGCGATAGTTTGCTGAGAACGATGATTTCCAATTTCATCCATGTCCCTACAAAGGATATGAACTCATCAGTTTTTATGGCTGCCTAGTATTCCATGGTGTATATGTGCCATATTTTCTTAATCCGGTCTATCATTGTTGGACATTTGGGTTGGTTCCAAATCTTTGCTATTGCGTATAATGCCGCAATAAACATACGTGTGCATGTGTCTTTATAGCAGCATGATTTATAGTCCTTTGGGTATATACCCAGTAATGGGATGGCTGGGTCAAATGGAATTTCTAGTTCTAGATCCCTGAGGAATCGCCACAGTGACCTGCACAAGGGTTGAACTAGTTTACAGTCCCACCAACAGTGTAAAGTGTTCCTATTTCTCCACATCCTCTCCAGCACCTGTTGTTTCCTGACTTTTTAATGATTGCCATTCTAACTGGTGTGAGATGTTATCTCATTGTGGTTTTGATTTGCATTTCTCTGATGGCCAGTGATGGTGAGCTTTTTTTCACGTGTTTTTTGGCTGCATAAATGTCTTCTTTTGAGGAGTGTCTGTTCATGTCCTTCGCCCACTTTTTGATGGGGTTGTTTGGTGTTTTCTTGTAAATTTGTTGGAGTTCATTGTAGATTCTGGATATTAGCCGTTTGTCAGATGAGTAGGTTGCGAAAATTTTCTCCCATTTTGTAGGTTGCCTGTTCACTCTGATGGTAGTTTCCTTTGCTGTGCAGAAGCTCTTTAGTTTAATTAGATCCCATTTGTCAATTTTGGCTTTTGTTGCCATTGCTTTTGGTGTTTTAGACATGAAGTCCTTGCCCATGCCTATGTCCTGAATGGTATTGCCTAGGTTTTCTTCTAGGGTTTTTATGGGTTTAGGTCTAACGTTTAAGTGTTTAATCCATCTTGAGTTGACTTTTGTATAAGGTGTAAGGAAGGGATCCAGTTTCAGCTTTCTACACGTGGCTAGCCAGTTTTCCCAGCACCATTTATTAAATAGGGAATCCTTTCTCCATTTCTTGTTTTTGTCAGGTTTGTCAAAGATCAGATAGTTGTAGATATGTGGCATTATTTCTGACGGCTCTGTTCTGTTCCATTGATCTATATCTCTGTTTTGGTACCAGTACCATGCTGTTTGGGTTACTGTAGCCTTGTAGTATAGTTTGAAGTCAGGTAGCGTGATGCCTCCAGCTTTGTTCTTTTGGCTTAGGATTGACTTGGTGATGCGGGCTCTTTTTTGGTTCCCTATGAACTTTAAAGTAGTTTTTTCCAATTCTGTGAAGAAAGTCATTGGTAACTTGATGGGGATGGCATTGAATCTGTAAATTACCTTGGGAAGGATGGCCATTTTCATGATATTGATTCTTCCTACCCATGAGCATGGAATGTTCTTCCATTTGTTTGTATCCTCTTTTATTTCCTTGAGCAGTGGTTTGTAGTTTTCTCCTTGAAGAGGTCCTTCACATCCCTTGTAAGTTGGATTCCTAGGTATTTTATTCTCTTTGAAGCAATTGTGAATGGGAGTTCACTCATGATTTGGCTCTCTGTTTGTCTGTTATTGATGTATAAGAATGCTTGTGATTTTTGTACATTGATGTTGTATCCTGAGACTTTGCTGAAGTTGCTTATCAGCTTAAGGAGATTTTGGGCTGAGACAATGGGGTTTTCTAGATATACTATCACGTCATCTGCAAACAGGGACAATTTGACTTCCTTTTTTCCTAATTGAATACCCTTGATTTCCTTCTCTTGCCTAATTGCCCTGGCCAGAACTTCCAACACTATGTTGAATAGAAGTGGTGAGAGAGGGCATCCCTGTCTTGTGCCAGTTTTCAAAGTGAATGCTTCCAGTTTTTGCCCATTCAGTATGATATTGGCTGTGGGTTTGTCATAAATAGCTCTTATTATTTTGAGATACGACCCGTCAATACCTAATTTATTGAGAGTTTTTAGCATGAAGGGTTGTTGAATTTTGTCAAAGGCCTTTTCTTCATGTATTGAGATAATCATGTGGTTTTTGACTTTGGTTCTGTTTATATGCTGTATTACATTTATTGCTTTGCGTATATTGAACCAGCCTTGCATCCCAGGGATGAAGCCCACTTGATCATGGTGGATAAGCTGTTTGATGTGCTGCGAGATTCGGTTTGCCAGTAATTTATTGAGGAATTTTGCATCAATATTCATCAAGGATATTGGTCTAAAATTCTCTTTTTTGGTTGTGTCTCTGCCCAGCTTTGGTATCAGCATGATGCTGGCCTCATAAAATGAGTTAGGAAGGATTCCCTCTTTTTCTATTGATTGGAATAGTTTCTGAAGTAATGGTTCCAGTTCCTCCTTGTACCTCTGGTAGAATTCGGCTGTGAACGCATCTGATCCTGGACTCCTTTTGGTTGGTAAGCTATTGATTATTGCCGCAATTTCAGCTCCTGTTATTAGTCTATTCAGAGATTCAACTTCTTCCTGGTTTAGTCATGGGAGAGTGTATGTGTCGAGGAATTTATACCTTTCTTTTTTTTTTAATTTTTTTCTTTTTATCATTATTATTATTATTATTACCATTATTATTATTGTTATACTTTAGGCTCTATGGTACATGTGCGCAACGTGCAGGTAAGCTACATATGTATACATGCGCCATGCTGGTGCGCTGCACCCACCAACTCGTCATCTAGCATTAGGTATATCTCCCAATGCTGTCCCTCCCCCTCCCCCCACCCCACAACAGTCCCCGAAGTGTGATGTTCCCCTTCCTGTGTCCATGTGTTCTCATTGTTCAATTCCCACCTATGAGTGATAATATGTGGTGTTTGGTTTTTTGTTCTTGCGATAGTTTGCTGAGAACGATGATTTCCAATTTCATCCATGTCCCTACAAAGGATATGAACTCATCAGTTTTTATGGCTGCCTAGTATTCCATGGTGTATATGTGCCATATTTTCTTAATCCGGTCTATCATTGTTGGACATTTGGGTTGGTTCCAAATCTTTGCTATTGCGTATAATGCCGCAATAAACATACGTGTGCATGTGTCTTTATAGCAGCATGATTTATAGTCCTTTGGGTATATACCCAGTAATGGGATGGCTGGGTCAAATGGAATTTCTAGTTCTAGATCCCTGAGGAATCGCCACAGTGACCTGAACAAGGGTTGAACTAGTTTACAGTCCCACCAACAGTGTAAAGTGTTCCTATTTCTCCACATCCTCTCCAGCACCTGTTGTTTCCTGACTTTTTAATGATTGCCATTCTAACTGGTGTGAGATGTTATCTCATTGTGGTTTTGATTTGCATTTCTCTGATGGCCAGTGATGGTGAGCTTTTTTTCACGTGTTTTTTGGCTGCATAAATGTCTTCTTTTGAGGAGTGTCTGTTCATGTCCTTCGCCCACTTTTTGATGGGGTTGTTTGGTGTTTTCTTGTAAATTTGTTGGAGTTCATTGTAGATTCTGGATATTAGCCGTTTGTCAGATGAGTAGGTTGCGAAAATTTTCTCCCATTTTGTAGGTTGCCTGTTCACTCTGATGGTAGTTTCCTTTGCTGTGCAGAAGCTCTTTAGTTTAATTAGATCCCATTTGTCAATTTTGGCTTTTGTTGCCATTGCTTTTGGTGTTTTAGACATGAAGTCCTTGCCCATGCCTATGTCCTGAATGGTATTGCCTAGGTTTTCTTCTAGGGTTTTTATGGGTTTAGGTCTAACGTTTAAGTCTTTAATCCATCTTGAGTTGACTTTTGTATAAGGTGTAAGGAAGGGATCCAGTTTCAGCTTTCTACACGTGGCTAGCCAGTTTTCCCAGCACCATTTATTAAATAGGGAATCCTTTCTCCATTTCTTGTTTTTGTCAGGTTTGTCAAAGATCAGATAGTTGTAGATATGTGGCATTATTTCTGACGGCTCTGTTCTGTTCCATTGATCTATATCTCTGTTTTGGTACCAGTACCATGCTGTTTGGGTTACTGTAGCCTTGTAGTATAGTTTGAAGTCAGGTAGCGTGATGCCTCCAGCTTTGTTCTTTTGGCTTAGGATTGACTTGGTGATGCGGGCTCTTTTTTGGTTCCCTATGAACTTTAAAGTAGTTTTTTCCAATTCTGTGAAGAAAGTCATTGGTAACTTGATGGGGATGGCATTGAATCTGTAAATTACCTTGGGAAGGATGGCCATTTTCATGATATTGATTCTTCCTACCCATGAGCATGGAATGTTCTTCCATTTGTTTGTATCCTCTTTTATTTCCTTGAGCAGTGGTTTGTAGTTTTCTCCTTGAAGAGGTCCTTCACATCCCTTGTAAGTTGGATTCCTAGGTATTTTATTCTCTTTGAAGCAATTGTGAATGGGAGTTCACTCATGATTTGGCTCTCTGTTTGTCTGTTATTGATGTATAAGAATGCTTGTGATTTTTGTACATTGATGTTGTATCCTGAGACTTTGCTGAAGTTGCTTATCAGCTTAAGGAGATTTTGGGCTGAGACAATGGGGTTTTCTAGATATACTATCACGTCATCTGCAAACAGGGACAATTTGACTTCCTTTTTTCCTAATTGAATACCCTTGATTTCCTTCTCTTGCCTAATTGCCCTGGCCAGAACTTCCAACACTATGTTGAATAGAAGTGGTGAGAGAGGGCATCCCTGTCTTGTGCCAGTTTTCAAAGTGAATGCTTCCAGTTTTTGCCCATTCAGTATGATATTGGCTGTGGGTTTGTCATAAATAGCTCTTATTATTTTGAGATACGACCCGTCAATACCTAATTTATTGAGAGTTTTTAGCATGAAGGGTTGTTGAATTTTGTCAAAGGCCTTTTCTTCATGTATTGAGATAATCATGTGGTTTTTGACTTTGGTTCTGTTTATATGCTGTATTACATTTATTGCTTTGCGTATATTGAACCAGCCTTGCATCCCAGGGATGAAGCCCACTTGATCATGGTGGATAAGCTGTTTGATGTGCTGCGAGATTCGGTTTGCCAGTAATTTATTGAGGAATTTTGCATCAATATTCATCAAGGATATTGGTCTAAAATTCTCTTTTTTGGTTGTGTCTCTGCCCAGCTTTGGTATCAGCATGATGCTGGCCTCATAAAATGAGTTAGGAAGGATTCCCTCTTTTTCTATTGATTGGAATAGTTTCTGAAGTAATGGTTCCAGTTCCTCCTTGTACCTCTGGTAGAATTCGGCTGTGAACGCATCTGATCCTGGACTCCTTTTGGTTGGTAAGCTATTGATTATTGCCGCAATTTCAGCTCCTGTTATTAGTCTATTCAGAGATTCAACTTCTTCCTGGTTTAGTCATGGGAGAGTGTATGTGTCGAGGAATTTATACCTTTCTTTTTTTTTTAATTTTTTTCTTTTTATCATTATTATTATTATTATTACCATTATTATTATTGTTATACTTTAGGCTCTATGGTACATGTGCGCAACGTGCAGGTAAGCTACATATGTATACATGCGCCATGCTGGTGGTGCGCTGCACCCACCAACTCGTCATCTAGCATTAGGTATATCTCCCAATGCTGTCCCTCCCCCTCCCCCCACCCCACAACAGTCCCCGAAGTGTGATGTTCCCCTTCCTGTGTCCATGTGTTCTCATTGTTCAATTCCCACCTATGAGTGAGAATATGTGGTGTTTGGTTTTTTGTTCTTGCGATAGTTTGCTGAGAACGATGATTTCCAATTTCATCCATGTCCCTACAAAGGATATGAACTCATCAGTTTTTATGGCTGCCTAGTATTCCATGGTGTATATGTGCCATATTTTCTTAATCCGGTCTATCATTGTTGGACATTTGGGTTGGTTCCAAATCTTTGCTATTGCGTATAATGCCGCAATAAACATACGTGTGCATGTGTCTTTATAGCAGCATGATTTATAGTCCTTTGGGTATATACCCAGTAATGGGATGGCTGGGTCAAATGGAATTTCTAGTTCTAGATCCCTGAGGAATCGCCACAGTGACCTGCACAAGGGTTGAACTAGTTTACAGTCCCACCAACAGTGTAAAGTGTTCCTATTTCTCCACATCCTCTCCAGCACCTGTTGTTTCCTGACTTTTTAATGATTGCCATTCTAACTGGTGTGAGATGTTATCTCATTGTGGTTTTGATTTGCATTTCTCTGATGGCCAGTGATGGTGAGCTTTTTTTCACGTGTTTTTTGGCTGCATAAATGTCTTCTTTTGAGGAGTGTCTGTTCATGTCCTTCGCCCACTTTTTGATGGGGTTGTTTGGTGTTTTCTTGTAAATTTGTTGGAGTTCATTGTAGATTCTGGATATTAGCCGTTTGTCAGATGAGTAGGTTGCGAAAATTTTCTCCCATTTTGTAGGTTGCCTGTTCACTCTGATGGTAGTTTCCTTTGCTGTGCAGAAGCTCTTTAGTTTAATTAGATCCCATTTGTCAATTTTGGCTTTTGTTGCCATTGCTTTTGGTGTTTTAGACATGAAGTCCTTGCCCATGCCTATGTCCTGAATGGTATTGCCTAGGTTTTCTTCTAGGGTTTTTATGGGTTTAGGTCTAACGTTTAAGTCTTTAATCCATCTTGAGTTGACTTTTGTATAAGGTGTAAGGAAGGGATCCAGTTTCAGCTTTCTACACGTGGCTAGCCAGTTTTCCCAGCACCATTTATTAAATAGGGAATCCTTTCTCCATTTCTTGTTTTTGTCAGGTTTGTCAAAGATCAGATAGTTGTAGATATGTGGCATTATTTCTGACGGCTCTGTTCTGTTCCATTGATCTATATCTCTGTTTTGGTACCAGTACCATGCTGTTTGGGTTACTGTAGCCTTGTAGTATAGTTTGAAGTCAGGTAGCGTGATGCCTCCAGCTTTGTTCTTTTGGCTTAGGATTGACTTGGTGATGCGGGCTCTTTTTTGGTTCCCTATGAACTTTAAAGTAGTTTTTTCCAATTCTGTGAAGAAAGTCATTGGTAACTTGATGGGGATGGCATTGAATCTGTAAATTACCTTGGGAAGGATGGCCATTTTCATGATATTGATTCTTCCTACCCATGAGCATGGAATGTTCTTCCATTTGTTTGTATCCTCTTTTATTTCCTTGAGCAGTGGTTTGTAGTTTTCTCCTTGAAGAGGTCCTTCACATCCCTTGTAAGTTGGATTCCTAGGTATTTTATTCTCTTTGAAGCAATTGTGAATGGGAGTTCACTCATGATTTGGCTCTCTGTTTGTCTGTTATTGATGTATAAGAATGCTTGTGATTTTTGTACATTGATGTTGTATCCTGAGACTTTGCTGAAGTTGCTTATCAGCTTAAGGAGATTTTGGGCTGAGACAATGGGGTTTTCTAGATATACTATCACGTCATCTGCAAACAGGGACAATTTGACTTCCTTTTTTCCTAATTGAATACCCTTGATTTCCTTCTCTTGCCTAATTGCCCTGGCCAGAACTTCCAACACTATGTTGAATAGAAGTGGTGAGAGAGGGCATCCCTGTCTTGTGCCAGTTTTCAAAGTGAATGCTTCCAGTTTTTGCCCATTCAGTATGATATTGGCTGTGGGTTTGTCATAAATAGCTCTTATTATTTTGAGATACGACCCGTCAATACCTAATTTATTGAGAGTTTTTAGCATGAAGGGTTGTTGAATTTTGTCAAAGGCCTTTTCTTCATGTATTGAGATAATCATGTGGTTTTTCACTTTGGTTCTGTTTATATGCTGTATTACATTAATTGCTTTGCGTATATTGAACCAGCCTTGCATCCCAGGGATGAAGCCCACTTGATCATGGTGGATAAGCTGTTTGATGTGCTGCGAGATTCGGTTTGCCAGTAATTTATTGAGGAATTTTGCATCAATATTCATCAAGGATATTGGTCTAAAATTCTCTTTTTTGGTTGTGTCTCTGCCCAGCTTTGGTATCAGCATGATGCTGGCCTCATAAAATGAGTTAGGAAGGATTCCCTCTTTTTCTATTGATTGGAATAGTTTCTGAAGTAATGGTTCCAGTTCCTCCTTGTACCTCTGGTAGAATTCGGCTGTGAACGCATCTGATCCTGGACTCCTTTTGGTTGGTAAGCTATTGATTATTGCCGCAATTTCAGCTCCTGTTATTAGTCTATTCAGAGATTCAACTTCTTCCTGGTTTAGTCATGGGAGAGTGTATGTGTCGAGGAATTTATACCTTTCTCTTTTTTTTAATTTTTTTTCTTTTTATCATTATTATTATTATTATTACCATTATTATTATTGTTATACTTTAGGCTCTATGGTACATGTGCGCAACGTGCAGGTAAGCTACATATGTATACATGCGCCATGCTGGTGCGCTGCACCCAGCAACTCGTCATCTAGCATTAGGTATATCTCCCAATGCTGTCCCTCCCCCCTCCCCCCACCCCACAACAGTCCCCGAAGTGTGATGTTCCCCTTCCTGTGTCCATGTGTTCTCATTGTTCAATTCCCACCTATGAGTGAGAATATGTGGTGTTTGGTTTTTTGTTCTTGCGATAGTTTACTGAGAACGATGATTTCCAATTTCATCCATGTCCCTACAAAGGATATGAACTCATCAGTTTTTATGGCTGCCTAGTATTCCATGGTGTATATGTGCCATATTTTCTTAATCCAGTCTATCATTGTTGGACATTTGGGTTGGTTCCAAATCTTTGCTATTGTGTATAATGCCGCAATAAACATACGTGTGCATGTGTCTTTATAGCAGCATGATTTATAGTCCTTTGGGTATATACCCAGTAATGGGATGGCTGGGTCAAATGGAATTTGTAGTTCTAGATCCCTGAGGAATCGCCACAGTGACCTGCACAAGGGTTGAACTAGTTTACAGTCCCACCAACAGTGTAAAGTGTTCCTATTTCTCCACATCCTCTCCAGCACCTGTTGTTTTCTGACTTTTTAATGATTGCCATTCTAACTGGTGTGAGATGGTATCTCATTGTGGTTTTGATTTGCATTTCTCTGATGGCCAGTGATGGTGAGCTTTTTTTCACGTGTTTTTTGGCTGCATAAATGTCTTCTTTTGAGGAGTGTCTGTTCATGTCCTTCGCCCACTTTTTGATGGGGTTGTTTGGTGTTTTCTTGTAAATTTGTTGGAGTTCATTGTAGATTCTGGATATTAGCCGTTTGTCAGATGAGTAGGTTGCGAAAATTTTCTCCCATTTTGTAGGTTGCCTGTTCACTCTGATGGTAGTTTCCTTTGCTGTGCAGAAGCTCTTTAGTTTAATTAGATCCCATTTGTCAATTTTGGCTTTTGTTGCCATTGCTTTTGGTGTTTTAGACATGAAGTCCTTGCCCATGCCTATGTCCTGAATGGTATTGCCTAGGTTTTCTTCTAGGGTTTTTATGGGTTTAGGTCTAACGTTTAAGTCTTTAATCCATCTTGAGTTGACTTTTGTATAAGGTGTAAGGAAGGGATCCAGTTTCAGCTTTCTACACGTGGCTAGCCAGTTTTCCCAGCACCATTTATTAAATAGGGAATCCTTTCTCCATTTCTTGTTTTTGTCAGGTTTGTCAAAGATCAGATAGTTGTAGATATGTGGCATTATTTCTGACGGCTCTGTTCTGTTCCATTGATCTATATCTCTGTTTTGGTACCAGTACCATGCTGTTTGGGTTACTGTAGCCTTGTAGTATAGTTTGAAGTCAGGTAGCGTGATGCCTCCAGCTTTGTTCTTTTGGCTTAGGATTGACTTGGTGATGCGGGCTCTTTTTTGGTTCCCTATGAACTTTAAAGTAGTTTTTTCCAATTCTGTGAAGAAAGTCATTGGTAACTTGATGGGGATGGCATTGAATCTGTAAATTACCTTGGGAAGGATGGCCATTTTCATGATATTGATTCTTCCTACCCATGAGCATGGAATGTTCTTCCATTTGTTTGTATCCTCTTTTATTTCCTTGAGCAGTGGTTTGTAGTTTTCTCCTTGAAGAGGTCCTTCACATCCCTTGTAAGTTGGATTCCTAGGTATTTTATTCTCTTTGAAGCAATTGTGAATGGGAGTTCACTCATGATTTGGCTCTCTGTTTGTCTGTTATTGATGTATAAGAATGCTTGTGATTTTTGTACATTGATGTTGTATCCTGAGACTTTGCTGAAGTTGCTTATCAGCTTAAGGAGATTTTGGGCTGAGACAATGGGGTTTTCTAGATATACTATCACGTCATCTGCAAACAGGGACAATTTGACTTCCTTTTTTCCTAATTGAATACCCTTGATTTCCTTCTCTTGCCTAATTGCCCTGGCCAGAACTTCCAACACTATGTTGAATAGAAGTGGTGAGAGAGGGCATCCCTGTCTTGTGCCAGTTTTCAAAGTGAATGCTTCCAGTTTTTGCCCATTCAGTATGATATTGGCTGTGGGTTTGTCATAAATAGCTCTTATTATTTTGAGATACGACCCGTCAATACCTAATTTATTGAGAGTTTTTAGCATGAAGGGTTGTTGAATTTTGTCAAAGGCCTTTTCTTCATGTATTGAGATAATCATGTGGTTTTTGACTTTGGTTCTGTTTATATGCTGTATTACATTTATTGCTTTGCGTATATTGAACCAGCCTTGCATCCCAGGGATGAAGCCCACTTGATCATGGTGGATAAGCTGTTTGATGTGCTGCGAGATTCGGTTTGCCAGTAATTTATTGAGGAATTTTGCATCAATATTCATCAAGGATATTGGTCTAAAATTCTCTTTTTTGGTTGTGTCTCTGCCCAGCTTTGGTATCAGCATGATGCTGGCCTCATAAAATGAGTTAGGAAGGATTCCCTCTTTTTCTATTGATTGGAATAGTTTCTGAAGTAATGGTTCCAGTTCCTCCTTGTACCTCTGGTAGAATTCGGCTGTGAACGCATCTGATCCTGGACTCCTTTTGGTTGGTAAGCTATTGATTATTGCCGCAATTTCAGCTCCTGTTATTAGTCTATTCAGAGATTCAACTTCTTCCTGGTTTAGTCATGGGAGAGTGTATGTGTCGAGGAATTTATACCTTTCTTTTTTTTTTAATTTTTTTCTTTTTATCATTATTATTATTATTATTACCATTATTATTATTGTTATACTTTAGGCTCTATGGTACATGTGCGCAACGTGCAGGTAAGCTACATATGTATACATGCGCCATGCTGGTGCGCTGCACCCACCAACTCGTCATCTAGCATTAGGTATATCTCCCAATGCTGTCCCTCCCCCTCCCCCCACCCCACAACAGTCCCCGAAGTGTGATGTTCCCCTTCCTGTGTCCATGTGTTCTCATTGTTCAATTCCCACCTATGAGTGAGAATATGTGGTGTTTGGTTTTTTGTTCTTGCGATAGTTTGCTGAGAACGATGATTTCCAATTTCATCCATGTCCCTACAAAGGATATGAACTCATCAGTTTTTATGGCTGCCTAGTATTCCATGGTGTATATGTGCCATATTTTCTTAATCCGGTCTATCATTGTTGGACATTTGGGTTGGTTCCAAATCTTTGCTATTGCGTATAATGCCGCAATAAACATACGTGTGCATGTGTCTTTATAGCAGCATGATTTATAGTCCTTTGGGTATATACCCAGTAATGGGATGGCTGGGTCAAATGGAATTTCTAGTTCTAGATCCCTGAGGAATCGCCACAGTGACCTGCACAAGGGTTGAACTAGTTTACAGTCCCACCAACAGTGTAAAGTGTTCCTATTTCTCCACATCCTCTCCAGCACCTGTTGTTTCCTGACTTTTTAATGATTGCCATTCTAACTGGTGTGAGATGTTATCTCATTGTGGTTTTGATTTGCATTTCTCTGATGGCCAGTGATGGTGAGCTTTTTTTCACGTGTTTTTTGGCTGCATAAATGTCTTCTTTTGAGGAGTGTCTGTTCATGTCCTTCGCCCACTTTTTGATGGGGTTGTTTGGTGTTTTCTTGTAAATTTGTTGGAGTTCATTGTAGATTCTGGATATTAGCCGTTTGTCAGATGAGTAGGTTGCGAAAATTTTCTCCCATTTTGTAGGTTGCCTGTTCACTCTGATGGTAGTTTCCTTTGCTGTGCAGAAGCTCTTTAGTTTAATTAGATCCCATTTGTCAATTTTGGCTTTTGTTGCCATTGCTTTTGGTGTTTTAGACATGAAGTCCTTGCCCATGCCTATGTCCTGAATGGTATTGCCTAGGTTTTCTTCTAGGGTTTTTATGGGTTTAGGTCTAACGTTTAAGTCTTTAATCCATCTTGAGTTGACTTTTGTATAAGGTGTAAGGAAGGGATCCAGTTTCAGCTTTCTACACGTGGCTAGCCAGTTTTCCCAGCACCATTTATTAAATAGGGAATCCTTTCTCCATTTCTTGTTTTTGTCAGGTTTGTCAAAGATCAGATAGTTGTAGATATGTGGCATTATTTCTGACGGCTCTGTTCTGTTCCATTGATCTATATCTCTGTTTTGGTACCAGTACCATGCTGTTTGGGTTACTGTAGCCTTGTAGTATAGTTTGAAGTCAGGTAGCGTGATGCCTCCAGCTTTGTTCTTTTGGCTTAGGATTGACTTGGTGATGCGGGCTCTTTTTTGGTTCCCTATGAACTTTAAAGTAGTTTTTTCCAATTCTGTGAAGAAAGTCATTGGTAACTTGATGGGGATGGCATTGAATCTGTAAATTACCTTGGGAAGGATGGCCATTTTCATGATATTGATTCTTCCTACCCATGAGCATGGAATGTTCTTCCATTTGTTTGTATCCTCTTTTATTTCCTTGAGCAGTGGTTTGTAGTTTTCTCCTTGAAGAGGTCCTTCACATCCCTTGTAAGTTGGATTCCTAGGTATTTTATTCTCTTTGAAGCAATTGTGAATGGGAGTTCACTCATGATTTGGCTCTCTGTTTGTCTGTTATTGATGTATAAGAATGCTTGTGATTTTTGTACATTGATGTTGTATCCTGAGACTTTGCTGAAGTTGCTTATCAGCTTAAGGAGATTTTGGGCTGAGACAATGGGGTTTTCTAGATATACTATCACGTCATCTGCAAACAGGGACAATTTGACTTCCTTTTTTCCTAATTGAATACCCTTGATTTCCTTCTCTTGCCTAATTGCCCTGGCCAGAACTTCCAACACTATGTTGAATAGAAGTGGTGAGAGAGGGCATCCCTGTCTTGTGCCAGTTTTCAAAGTGAATGCTTCCAGTTTTTGCCCATTCAGTATGATATTGGCTGTGGGTTTGTCATAAATAGCTCTTATTATTTTGAGATACGACCCGTCAATACCTAATTTATTGAGAGTTTTTAGCATGAAGGGTTGTTGAATTTTGTCAAAGGCCTTTTCTTCATGTATTGAGATAATCATGTGGTTTTTGACTTTGGTTCTGTTTATATGCTGTATTACATTTATTGCTTTGCGTATATTGAACCAGCCTTGCATCCCAGGGATGAAGCCCACTTGATCATGGTGGATAAGCTGTTTGATGTGCTGCGAGATTCGGTTTGCCAGTAATTTATTGAGGAATTTTGCATCAATATTCATCAAGGATATTGGTCTAAAATTCTCTTTTTTGGTTGTGTCTCTGCCCAGCTTTGGTATCAGCATGATGCTGGCCTCATAAAATGAGTTAGGAAGGATTCCCTCTTTTTCTATTGATTGGAATAGTTTCTGAAGTAATGGTTCCAGTTCCTCCTTGTACCTCTGGTAGAATTCGGCTGTGAACGCATCTGATCCTGGACTCCTTTTGGTTGGTAAGCTATTGATTATTGCCGCAATTTCAGCTCCTGTTATTAGTCTATTCAGAGATTCAACTTCTTCCTGGTTTAGTCATGGGAGAGTGTATGTGTCGAGGAATTTATACCTTTCTTTTTTTTTTAATTTTTTTCTTTTTATCATTATTATTATTATTATTACCATTATTATTATTGTTATACTTTAGGCTCTATGGTACATGTGCGCAACGTGCAGGTAAGCTACATATGTATACATGCGCCATGCTGGTGCGCTGCACCCACCAACTCGTCATCTAGCATTAGGTATATCTCCCAATGCTGTCCCTCCCCCTCCCCCCACCCCACAACAGTCCCCGAAGTGTGATGTTCCCCTTCCTGTGTCCATGTGTTCTCATTGTTCAATTCCCACCTATGAGTGAGAATATGTGGTGTTTGGTTTTTTGTTCTTGCGATAGTTTGCTGAGAACGATGATTTCCAATTTCATCCATGTCCCTACAAAGGATATGAACTCATCAGTTTTTATGGCTGCCTAGTATTCCATGGTGTATATGTGCCATATTTTCTTAATCCGGTCTATCATTGTTGGACATTTGGGTTGGTTCCAAATCTTTGCTATTGCGTATAATGCCGCAATAAACATACGTGTGCATGTGTCTTTATAGCAGCATGATTTATAGTCCTTTGGGTATATACCCAGTAATGGGATGGCTGGGTCAAATGGAATTTCTAGTTCTAGATCCCTGAGGAATCGCCACAGTGACCTGCACAAGGGTTGAACTAGTTTACAGTCCCACCAACAGTGTAAAGTGTTCCTATTTCTCCACATCCTCTCCAGCACCTGTTGTTTCCTGACTTTTTAATGATTGCCATTCTAACTGGTGTGAGATGTTATCTCATTGTGGTTTTGATTTGCATTTCTCTGATGGCCAGTGATGGTGAGCTTTTTTTCACGTGTTTTTTGGCTGCATAAATGTCTTCTTTTGAGGAGTGTCTGTTCATGTCCTTCGCCCACTTTTTGATGGGGTTGTTTGGTGTTTTCTTGTAAATTTGTTGGAGTTCATTGTAGATTCTGGATATTAGCCGTTTGTCAGATGAGTAGGTTGCGAAAATTTTCTCCCATTTTGTAGGTTGCCTGTTCACTCTGATGGTAGTTTCCTTTGCTGTGCAGAAGCTCTTTAGTTTAATTAGATCCCATTTGTCAATTTTGGCTTTTGTTGCCATTGCTTTTGGTGTTTTAGACATGAAGTCCTTGCCCATGCCTATGTCCTGAATGGTATTGCCTAGGTTTTCTTCTAGGGTTTTTATGGGTTTAGGTCTAACGTTTAAGTCTTTAATCCATCTTGAGTTGACTTTTGTATAAGGTGTAAGGAAGGGATCCAGTTTCAGCTTTCTACACGTGGCTAGCCAGTTTTCCCAGCACCATTTATTAAATAGGGAATCCTTTCTCCATTTCTTGTTTTTGTCAGGTTTGTCAAAGATCAGATAGTTGTAGATATGTGGCATTATTTCTGACGGCTCTGTTCTGTTCCATTGATCTATATCTCTGTTTTGGTACCAGTACCATGCTGTTTGGGTTACTGTAGCCTTGTAGTATAGTTTGAAGTCAGGTAGCGTGATGCCTCCAGCTTTGTTCTTTTGGCTTAGGATTGACTTGGTGATGCGGGCTCTTTTTTGGTTCCCTATGAACTTTAAAGTAGTTTTTTCCAATTCTGTGAAGAAAGTCATTGGTAACTTGATGGGGATGGCATTGAATCTGTAAATTACCTTGGGAAGGATGGCCATTTTCATGATATTGATTCTTCCTACCCATGAGCATGGAATGTTCTTCCATTTGTTTGTATCCTCTTTTATTTCCTTGAGCAGTGGTTTGTAGTTTTCTCCTTGAAGAGGTCCTTCACATCCCTTGTAAGTTGGATTCCTAGGTATTTTATTCTCTTTGAAGCAATTGTGAATGGGAGTTCACTCATGATTTGGCTCTCTGTTTGTCTGTTATTGATGTATAAGAATGCTTGTGATTTTTGTACATTGATGTTGTATCCTGAGACTTTGCTGAAGTTGCTTATCAGCTTAAGGAGATTTTGGGCTGAGACAATGGGGTTTTCTAGATATACTATCACGTCATCTGCAAACAGGGACAATTTGACTTCCTTTTTTCCTAATTGAATACCCTTGATTTCCTTCTCTTGCCTAATTGCCCTGGCCAGAACTTCCAACACTATGTTGAATAGAAGTGGTGAGAGAGGGCATCCCTGTCTTGTGCCAGTTTTCAAAGTGAATGCTTCCAGTTTTTGCCCATTCAGTATGATATTGGCTGTGGGTTTGTCATAAATAGCTCTTATTATTTTGAGATACGACCCGTCAATACCTAATTTATTGAGAGTTTTTAGCATGAAGGGTTGTTGAATTTTGTCAAAGGCCTTTTCTTCATGTATTGAGATAATCATGTGGTTTTTGACTTTGGTTCTGTTTATATGCTGTATTACATTTATTGCTTTGCGTATATTGAACCAGCCTTGCATCCCAGGGATGAAGCCCACTTGATCATGGTGGATAAGCTGTTTGATGTGCTGCGAGATTCGGTTTGCCAGTAATTTATTGAGGAATTTTGCATCAATATTCATCAAGGATATTGGTCTAAAATTCTCTTTTTTGGTTGTGTCTCTGCCCAGCTTTGGTATCAGCATGATGCTGGCCTCATAAAATGAGTTAGGAAGGATTCCCTCTTTTTCTATTGATTGGAATAGTTTCTGAAGTAATGGTTCCAGTTCCTCCTTGTACCTCTGGTAGAATTCGGCTGTGAACGCATCTGATCCTGGACTCCTTTTGGTTGGTAAGCTATTGATTATTGCCGCAATTTCAGCTCCTGTTATTAGTCTATTCAGAGATTCAACTTCTTCCTGGTTTAGTCATGGGAGAGTGTATGTGTCGAGGAATTTATACCTTTCTTTTTTTTTTAATTTTTTTCTTTTTATCATTATTATTATTATTATTACCATTATTATTATTGTTATACTTTAGGCTCTATGGTACATGTGCGCAACGTGCAGGTAAGCTACATATGTATACATGCGCCATGCTGGTGCGCTGCACCCACCAACTCGTCATCTAGCATTAGGTATATCTCCCAATGCTGTCCCTCCCCCTCCCCCCACCCCACAACAGTCCCCGAAGTGTGATGTTCCCCTTCCTGTGTCCATGTGTTCTCATTGTTCAATTCCCACCTATGAGTGAGAATATGTGGTGTTTGGTTTTTTGTTCTTGCGATAGTTTGCTGAGAACGATGATTTCCAATTTCATCCATGTCCCTACAAAGGATATGAACTCATCAGTTTTTATGGCTGCCTAGTATTCCATGGTGTATATGTGCCATATTTTCTTAATCCGGTCTATCATTGTTGGACATTTGGGTTGGTTCCAAATCTTTGCTATTGCGTATAATGCCGCAATAAACATACGTGTGCATGTGTCTTTATAGCAGCATGATTTATAGTCCTTTGGGTATATACCCAGTAATGGGATGGCTGGGTCAAATGGAATTTCTAGTTCTAGATCCCTGAGGAATCGCCACAGTGACCTGCACAAGGGTTGAACTAGTTTACAGTCCCACCAACAGTGTAAAGTGTTCCTATTTCTCCACATCCTCTCCAGCACCTGTTGTTTCCTGACTTTTTAATGATTGCCATTCTAACTGGTGTGAGATGGTATCTCATTGTGGTTTTGATTTGCATTTCTCTGATGGCCAGTGATGGTGAGCTTTTTTTCACGTGTTTTTTGGCTGCATAAATGTCTTCTTTTGAGGAGTGTCTGTTCATGTCCTTCGCCCACTTTTTGATGGGGTTGTTTGGTGTTTTCTTGTAAATTTGTTGGAGTTCATTGTAGATTCTGGATATTAGCCGTTTGTCAGATGAGTAGGTTGCGAAAATTTTCTCCCATTTTGTAGGTTGCCTGTTCACTCTGATGGTAGTTTCCTTTGCTGTGCAGAAGCTCTTTAGTTTAATTAGATCCCATTTGTCAATTTTGGCTTTTGTTGCCATTGCTTTTGGTGTTTTAGACATGAAGTCCTTGCCCATGCCTATGTCCTGAATGGTATTGCCTAGGTTTTCTTCTAGGGTTTTTATGGGTTTAGGTCTAACGTTTAAGTCTTTAATCCATCTTGAGTTGACTTTTGTATAAGGTGTAAGGAAGGGATCCAGTTTCAGCTTTCTACACGTGGCTAGCCAGTTTTCCCAGCACCATTTATTAAATAGGGAATCCTTTCTCCATTTCTTGTTTTTGTCAGGTTTGTCAAAGATCAGATAGTTGTAGATATGTGGCATTATTTCTGACGGCTCTGTTCTGTTCCATTGATCTATATCTCTGTTTTGGTACCAGTACCATGCTGTTTGGGTTACTGTAGCCTTGTAGTATAGTTTGAAGTCAGGTAGCGTGATGCCTCCAGCTTTGTTCTTTTGGCTTAGGATTGACTTGGTGATGCGGGCTCTTTTTTGGTTCCCTATGAACTTTAAAGTAGTTTTTTCCAATTCTGTGAAGAAAGTCATTGGTAACTTGATGGGGATGGCATTGAATCTGTAAATTACCTTGGGAAGGATGGCCATTTTCATGATATTGATTCTTCCTACCCATGAGCATGGAATGTTCTTCCATTTGTTTGTATCCTCTTTTATTTCCTTGAGCAGTGGTTTGTAGTTTTCTCCTTGAAGAGGTCCTTCACATCCCTTGTAAGTTGGATTCCTAGGTATTTTATTCTCTTTGAAGCAATTGTGAATGGGAGTTCACTCATGATTTGGCTCTCTGTTTGTCTGTTATTGATGTATAAGAATGCTTGTGATTTTTGTACATTGATGTTGTATCCTGAGACTTTGCTGAAGTTGCTTATCAGCTTAAGGAGATTTTGGGCTGAGACAATGGGGTTTTCTAGATATACTATCACGTCATCTGCAAACAGGGACAATTTGACTTCCTTTTTTCCTAATTGAATACCCTTGATTTCCTTCTCTTGCCTAATTGCCCTGGCCAGAACTTCCAACACTATGTTGAATAGAAGTGGTGAGAGAGGGCATCCCTGTCTTGTGCCAGTTTTCAAAGTGAATGCTTCCAGTTTTTGCCCATTCAGTATGATATTGGCTGTGGGTTTGTCATAAATAGCTCTTATTATTTTGAGATACGACCCGTCAATACCTAATTTATTGAGAGTTTTTAGCATGAAGGGTTGTTGAATTTTGTCAAAGGCCTTTTCTTCATGTATTGAGATAATCATGTGGTTTTTGACTTTGGTTCTGTTTATATGCTGTATTACATTTATTGCTTTGCGTATATTGAACCAGCCTTGCATCCCAGGGATGAAGCCCACTTGATCATGGTGGATAAGCTGTTTGATGTGCTGCGAGATTCGGTTTGCCAGTAATTTATTGAGGAATTTTGCATCAATATTCATCAAGGATATTGGTCTAAAATTCTCTTTTTTGGTTGTGTCTCTGCCCAGCTTTGGTATCAGCATGATGCTGGCCTCATAAAATGAGTTAGGAAGGATTCCCTCTTTTTCTATTGATTGGAATAGTTTCTGAAGTAATGGTTCCAGTTCCTCCTTGTACCTCTGGTAGAATTCGGCTGTGAACGCATCTGATCCTGGACTCCTTTTGGTTGGTAAGCTATTGATTATTGCCGCAATTTCAGCTCCTGTTATTAGTCTATTCAGAGATTCAACTTCTTCCTGGTTTAGTCATGGGAGAGTGTATGTGTCGAGGAATTTATACCTTTCTCTTTTTTTTAATTTTTTTTCTTTTTATCATTATTATTATTATTATTACCATTATTATTATTGTTATACTTTAGGCTCTATGGTACATGTGCGCAACGTGCAGGTAAGCTACATATGTATACATGCGCCATGATGGTGCGCTGCACCCAGCAACTCGTCATCTAGCATTAGGTATATGTCCCAATGCTGTCCTTCCCCCCTCCCCCCACCCCACAACAGTCCCCGAAGTGTGATGTTCCCCTTCCTGTGTCCATGTGTTCTCATTGTTCAATTCCCACCTATGAGTGAGAATATGTGGTGTTTGGTTTTTTGTTCTTGCGATAGTTTACTGAGAACGATGATTTCCTATTTCATCCATGTCCCTACAAAGGATATGAACTCATCAGTTTTTATGGCTGCCTAGTATTCCATGGTGTATATGTGCCATATTTTCTTAATCCAGTCTATCATTGTTGGACATTTGTGTTGGTTCCAAATCTTTGCTATTGTGTATAATGCCGCAATAAACATACGTGTGCATGTGTCTTTATAGCAGCATGATTTATAGTCCTTTGGGTATATACCCAGTAATGGGATGGCTGGGTCAAATGGAATTTCTAGTTCTAGATCCCTGAGGAATCGCCACAGTGACCTGCACAAGGGTTGAACTAGTTTACAGTCCCACCAACAGTGTAAAGTGTTCCTATTTCTCCACATCCTCTCCAGCACCTGTTGTTTCCTGACTTTTTAATGATTGCCATTCTAACTGGTGAGAGATGGTATCTCATTGTGGTTTTGATTTGCATTTCTCTGATGGCCAGTGATGGTGAGCTTTTTTTCACGTGTTTTTTGGCTGCATAAATGTCTTCTTTTGAGGAGTGTCTGTTCATGTCCTTCGCCCACTTTTTGATGGGGTTGTTTGGTGTTTTCTTGTAAATTTGTTGGAGTTCATTGTAGATTCTGGATATTAGCCGTTTGTCAGATGAGTAGGTTGCGAAAATTTTCTCCCATTTTGTAGGTTGCCTGTTCACTCTGATGGTAGTTTCCTTTGCTGTGCAGAAGCTCTTTAGTTTAATTAGATCCCTTTTGTCAATTTTGGCTTTTGTTGCCATTGCTTTTTGTGTTTTAGACATGAAGTCCTTGCCCATGCCTATGTCCTGAATGGTATTGCCTAGGTTTTCTTCTAGGGTTTTTATGGGTTTAGGTCTAACGTTTAAGTCTTTAATCCATCTTGAGTTGACTTTTGTATAAGGTGTAAGGAAGGGATCCAGTTTCAGCTTTCTACATGTGGCTAGCCAGTTTTCCCAGCACCATTTATTAAATAGGGAATCCTTCCTCCATTTCTTGTTTTTGTCAGGTTTGTCAAAGTTCAGATAGTTGTAGATATGTGGCATTATTTCTGACGGCTCTTTTCTTTTCCATTGATCAATATCTCTGTTTTGGTACCAGTACCATGCTGTTTGGGTTACTGTAGCCTTTTAGTATAATTTGAAGTCAGGTAGCGTGATGCCTCCAGCTTTGTTTTTTTGGCTTAGGATTGACTTGGTGATGCGGGCTCTTTTTTGGTTCCATATGAACTTTAAAGTAGTTTTTTCCAATTCTGTGAAGAAAGTCATTGGTAACTTGATGGGGATGGCATTGAATCTGTAAATTACCTTGGGAAGGATGGCCATTTTCATGATATTGATTCTTCCTACCCATGAGCGTGGAATGTTCTTCCATTTGTTTGTATCCTCTTTTATTTCCTTGAGCAGTGGTTTGTAGTTTTCTCCTTGAAGAGGTCCTTCACATCCCTTGTAAATAGGATTCCTAGGTATTTTATTCTCTTTGAAGCAATTGTGAATGGGAGTTCACTCATGATTTGGCTCTCTGTTTGTCTGTTATTGATGTATAAGAATGCTTGTGATTTTTGTACATTGATGTTGTATCCTGAGACTTTGCTGAAGTTGCTTATCAGCTTAAGGAGATTTTGGGCTGAGACAATGGGGTTTTCTAGATATACTATCACGTCATCTGCAAAGAGGGACAATTTGACTTCCTTTTTTCCTAATTGAATACCCTTGATTTCCTTCTCTTGCCTGATTGCCCTGGCCAGAACTTCCAACACTATGTTGAATTGAAGTGGTGAGAGAGGGCATCCCTGTCTTGTGCCAGTTTTCAAAGTGAATGCTTCCAGTTTTTGCCCATTCAGTATGATATTGGCTGTGGGTTTGTCCTAAATAGCTCTTATTATTTTGAGATACCACCAATCAATGCCTAATTTATTGAAATATTTTAGCATGAAGGGTTATTGAATTTTGTCAAAGGCCTTTTCTTCATGTATTGAGATAATCATGTGGTTTTTGACTTTGGTTCTGTTTATATGCTGGATTACATTTATTGATTTGCGTATATTGAACCAGTCTTGCATCCCAGGGATGAAGCCCACTTGATCACGGTGGATAAGCTGTTTGATGTGCTGCTGGATTCGGTTTGCCAGTAATTTATTGAGGATTTTTGCATCAATATTCATCAAGGATATTGGTCTAAAATTCTCTTTATTGGTTGTGTCTCTGCCCAGATTTGGTATCAGCATGATGCTGTCCTCATAAAATGAGTTAGGAAGGATTCCCTCTTTTTCTATTGATTGGAATAATTTCTAAAGTAATGGTTCCAGTTCCTCCTTGTACCTCCGGTAGAATTCAGCTGTGAACCCATCTGATCCTGGACTCTTTTTGGTTGGTAAGCTATTGATTATTGCCGCAATTTCAGCTCCTGTTATTAGTCTATTCAGAGATTCAACTTCTTCCTGGTTTAGTCATGGGAGAGTATGTGTGTGGAGGAATTTATACCTTTCTTTTTTTTTAATTTTTTTTCTCTTTATCATTATTATTATTATTATTATTATTATCATAATTATTATTATTATACTTTAGGCTCTATGGTACATGTGCGCAACGTGCAGGTAAGCTACATATGTATACATGTGTCATGCTGGTGCGCTGCACCCACCAACTCGTCATCTAACATTAGGTATATCTCCCAATGCTGTCCCTCCCCCCTCCCCCCACCCCACAACAGTCCCCGAAGTGTGATGTTCCCCTTCCTGTGTCCACGTGTTCTCATTGTTCAATTCCCACCTATGAGTGAGAATATGTGGTGTTTGGTTGTTTGTTCTTGCGATAGTTTACTGAGAACGGTGATTTCCAATTTCATCCATGTCCCTACAAAGGATATGAACTCATCATTTTTTATGGCTGCCTAGTATTCCATGTTGTATATGTGCCACATTTTCTTAATCCAGTCTATCACTGTTGGACATTTGGGTTGGTTCCAAGTCTTTGCTGTTGTGTTTAATGCCGCAATAAACATACGTGTGCATGTGTCTTTATAGCAGCATGATTTATAGTCCTTTGGGTATATACCCAGTAATGGGATGGCTGGGTCAAATGGAATTTCTAGTTCTAGATCCCTGAGGAATCGCCACAGTGACCTCCACAAGGGTAGAACTAGTTTACAGTCCCACCAACAGTGTAAAAGTGTTCCTATTTCTCCACATCCTCTCCAGCACCTGTTGTTTCCTGACTTTTTAATGATTGCCATTCTATCTGGTGTGAGATGGTATCTCATTGTGGTTTTGATTTGCATTTCTCTGATGGCCAGTGATGGTGAGCATTTTTTCACGTGTTTTTTGGCTGCATAAATGTCTTCTTTTGAGGAGTGTCTGTTCATGTCCTTCGCCCACTTTTTGATGGGGTTGTTTGGTGTTTTCTTGTAAATTTGTTGGAGTGCATTGTAGAATCTGGATATTAGCCCTTTGTCAGATGAGTAGGTTGCGAAAATTTTCTCCCATTTTGTAGGTTGCCTGTTCACTCTGACGGTAGTTTAATTTGCTGTGCAGAAGCTCTTCAGTTTAATTAGATCCCATTTGTCAATTTTGGCTTTCTTTGCCATTGCTTTTGGTGTTTTAGTCATGAAGTCCTTGCCCATGCCTATGTCCTGAATGGTATTGCCTAGGTTTTCTTCTAGGGTTTTATGGTTTTAGGTCTAACGTTTAAGTCTTTAATCCATCTTGAGTTGACTTTTGTATAAGGTGTAAGGAAGGGATCCAGTTTCAGCTTTCTACATGTGGCTAGCCAGTTTTCCCAGCACCTTTTATTAAATAGGGATTCCTTTCTCCATTTCTTGTTTTTCTCAGGTTTGTCAAAGATCAGACAGTTGTAGATATGTGGCATTATTTCTGACGGCTCTGTTCTGTTCCATTGATCAATATCTCTGTTTTGGTACCAGTACCATGCTTTTTGGGTTACTGTAGCCTTGTAGTATAGTTTGAAGTCAGGTAGCGTGATGCCTCCAGCTTTGTTCTTTTGGCTTAGGAATCACTTGGGGATGCGGGCTCTTTTTTGGTTCCATATGAACTTTAAAGTAGTTTTTTCCAATTCTGTGAAGAAAGTCATTGGTAACTTGGTGGGGATGGCATTGAATCTGTAAATTACCTTGGGAAGGATGGCCATTTTCATGAT
Source organism: Pongo abelii (assembly GCF_028885655.2). NCBI lineage: Eukaryota > Metazoa > Chordata > Mammalia > Primates > Hominidae > Pongo > Pongo abelii. Next base: position 5,264,014 of record NC_072007.2, on the reverse strand, counting down.
ATTGATTCTTCCTACCCATGAGCATGGAATGTTCTTCCATTTGTTTGTATCCTCTTTTATTTCCTTGAGCAGTGGTTTGTAGTTTTCTCCTTGAAGGGCTCCTTCACATCCCTTGTAAGTTGGATTCCTAGGTATTTTATTCTCTTTGAAGCAATTGTGAGTGGGAGTTCACTCATGATTTGGCTCTCTGTTTGTCTGTTATTGATGTATAAGAATGCTTGTGATTTTTGTACATTGATGTTGTATCCTGAGACTTTGCTGAATTTGCTTATCAGCTTAAGGAGATTTTGGGCTGAGACAATGGGGTTTTCTAGATATACTATCACGTCATCTGCAAACAGGGACAATTTGACTTCCTTTTTTCCTAATTGAATACCCTTGATTTCCTTCTCTTGCCTAATTTCCCTGGCCAGAACTTCCAACACTATGTTGAATAGAAGTGGTGAGAGAGGGCATCCCTGTCTTGTGCCAGTTTTCAAAGTGAATGCTTCCAGTTTTTGCCCATTCAGTATGATATTGTCTGTGGGTTTGTCATAAATAACTCTTATTATTTTGAGATACGACCCATCAATACCTAATTTATTGAGAGTTTTTAGCATGAAGGGTTGTTGAATTTTGTCAAAGGCCTTTTCTTCATGTATTGAGATAATCATGTGGTTTTTGACTTTGGTTCTCTTTATATGCTGGATTACATTTATTGATTTGCGTATATTGAACCAGCCTTGCATCCCTGGGATGAAGCCCACTTGATCATGGTGGATAAGCTGTTTGATGTGCTGCTGGATTCGGTTTGCCAGTAAATTATTGAGTATTTTTGCATCAATATTCATCAAGGATATTGGTCTAAAATTCTCTTTTTTGGTTGTGTCTCTGCCCAGCTTTGGTATCAGCATGATGCTGGCCTCATAAAATGAGTTAGGAAGGATTCCCTCTTTTTCTATTGATTGGAATAGTTTCTGAAGTAATGGTTCCAGTTCCTCCTTGTACCTCTGGTAGAATTCGGCTGTGAAGGCGTCTGATCCTGGACTCTTTTTGGTTGGTAAGCTATTGATTATTGCCGCAATTTCAGCTCCTGTTATTAGTCTATTCAGAGATTCAACTTCTTCCTGGTTTAGTCATGGGAGAGTGTATGTGTCGAGGAATTTATACCTTTCTTTTTTTTTTAATTTTTTTTCTTTTTATCACTATTATTATCATTATTACTATTATTATCATTGTTATACTTTAGGCTCTATGGTACATGTGTGCAACGTGCAGGTAAGCTACATATGTATACATGTGCCATGCTGGTGCGCTGCACCCACCAACTCGTCATCTAGCACTAGGTATATCTCCCAATGCTGTCCCTCTCCCCTCCCCCCACCCCACAACAGTCCCCGAAGTGTGATGTTCCCCTTCCTGTGTCCATGTGTTCTCATTGTTCAATTCCCACCTATGAGTGAGAATATGTGGTGTTTGGTTTTTTGTTCTTGCGATAGTTTACTGAGATCGATGATTTCCAATTTCATCCATGTCCCTACAAAAGGATATGAACTCATCATTTTTTATGGCTGCCTAGTATTCCATGGTGTATATTTGCCATATTTTCTTAATCCAGTCTATCATTGTTGGCCATTTGGGTTGGTTCCAAATCTTTGCTATTGTGTATAATGCCGCAATAAACATACGTGTGCATGTGTCTTTATAGGAGCATGATTTATAGTCCTTTGGGTATATACCCAGTAATGGGATGGCTGGGTCAAATGGAATTTCTAGTTCTAGATCCCTGAGGAATCGCCACAGTGACCTCCACAAGGGTTGAACTAGTTTACAATCCCACCAACAGTGTAAAGTGTTCCTATTTCTCCACATCCTCTCCACCACCTGTTGTTTCCTGACTTTTTAATGATTGCCATTCTAACTGGTGTGAGATGGTATCTCATTGTGGTTTTGATTTGCATTTCTCTCATGGCCAGTGATGGTGAGCATTTTTTCACGTGTTTTTTGGCTGCATAAATGTCTTCTTTTGAGGAGTGTCTGTTCATGTCCTTCTCCCACTTTTTGATGGGGTTGTTTGGTGTTTTCTTGTGAATTTGTTGGAGTGCATTGTAGATTCTGGATATTAGCCCTTTGTCAGCTGAGTAGGTTGCGAGAATTTTCTCCCATTTTGTAGGTTGCCTGTTCACTCTGATGGTAGTTTCCTTTGCTGTGCAGAAGCTCTTTAGTTTAATTAGATCCCATTTGTCAATTTTGGCTTTTGTTGCCATTGCTTTTGGTGTTTCAGACATGAAGTCCTTGCCCATGCCTATGTCCTGAATGGTATTGCCTAGGTTTTCTTCTAGGGTTTTTATGGTTTTAGGTCTAACGTTTAAATCTTTAATCCATCTTGAGTTGACTTTTGCATAAGGTGTAACGAAGGGATCCAGTTTCAGCTTTCTACATGTGGCTAGCCAGTTTTCCCAGCACCATTTATTAAATAGGGAATCCTTTCTCCATTTCTTGTTTTTGTCAGGTTTGTCAAAGATCAGATAGTTGTAGATATGTGGCATTATTTCTGACGGCTCTGTTCTGTTCCATTGATCTATATATCTGTTTTGGTACCAGTACCATGCTGTTTCGGTTACTGTAGCGTTGTAGTATAGTTTGAAGTCAGGTAGCGTGATGCCTCCAGCTTTGTTCTTTTGGCTTAGGATTGACTTGGTGATGCGGGCTCTTTTTTGGTTCCATATGAACTTTAAAGTAGTTTTTTCCAATTCTGTGAAGAAAGTCATTGGTAACTTGATGGGGATGGCATTGAATCTGTAAATTACCTTGGGAAGGATGGCCATTTTCATGATATTGATTCTTCCTACCCATGAGCATGGAATGTTCTTCCATTTGTTTGTATCCTCTTTTATTTCCTTGAGCAGTGGTTTGTAGTTTTCTCCTTGAAGAGGTCCTTCACATCCCTTGTAAGTTGGATTCCTAGGTATTTTATTCTCTTTGAAGCAATTGTGAATGGGAGTTCACTCATGATTTGGCTCTCTGTTTGTCTGTTATTGATGTATAAGTATGCTTGTGATTTTTGTACATTGATGTTGTATCCTGAGACTTTGCTGAATTTGCTTATCAGCTTAAGGAGATTTTGGGCTGAGACAATGGGGTTTTCTAGATATACTATCACGTCATCTGCAAACAGGGACAATTTGACTTCCTATTTTCCTAGTTGAATACCCTTGATTTCCTTCTCTTGCCTAATTGCCCTGGCCAGAACTTCCAACACTATGTTGAATAGAAGTGGTGAGAGAGGGCATCCCTGTCTTGTGCCAGTTTTCAAAGTGAATGCTTCCAGTTTTTGCCCATTCAGTATGATATTGGCTGTGGGTTTGTCATAAATAGCTCTTATTATTTTGAGATACGACCCATCAATACCTAATTTATTGAGACTTTTTAGCATGAAGGGTTGTTGAATTTTGTCAAAGGCCTTTTCTTCATGTATTGAGATAATCATGTGGTTTTTGACTTTGGTTCTGTTTATATGCTGGATTACATTTATTGATTTGCGTATATTGAACCAGCCTTGCATCCCAGGGATGAAGGCCACTTGATCATGGTGAATAAGCTGTTTGATGTGCTGCTGGATTCGGTTTGCCAGTAATTTATTGAGGATTTTTGCATCAATATTCATCAAGGATATTGGTCTAAAATTCTCTTTTTTGGTTGTGTCTCTGCCCAGCTTTGGTATCAGCATGATGCTGGCCTCATAAAATGAGTTAGGAAGGATTCCCTCTTTTTCTATTGATTGGAATAGTTTCTGAAGTAATGGTTCCAGTTCCTCCTTGTACCTCCGGTAGAATTCGGCTGTGAACCCATCTGATCCTGGACTCTTTTTGGTTGGTAAGCCATTGATTATTGCCGCAATTTCAGCTCCTGTTATTAGTCTATTCAGAGATTCAACTTCTTCCTGGTTTAGTCATGGGAGAGTGTATGTGTCGAGGAATTTATACCTTTCTTTTTTTTTTTTTAATTTTTCTTCTTTTCATCATTATTATTATTATTATTATCATTATTATTATTATTATACTTTAGGCTCTATGGTACATGTGCGCAACGTGCAGGTAAGCTACATATGTATACATGTGCCATGCTGGTGCGCTGCACCCACCAACTCGTCATCTAGCATTAGGTATATCTCCCAATGCTGTCCCTCCCCCCTCCCCCCACGCCACCACTGTCCCCGAAGTGTGATGTTCCCCTTCCTGTGTCCATGTGTTCTCATTGTTCAATTCCCACCTATGAGTGAGAATATGTGGTGTTTGGTTTTTTGTTCTTGCGATAGTTTACTGAGAACGATGATTTCCAATTTCATCCATGTCCCTACAAAGGATATGAACTCATCATTTTTTATGGCTGCCTAGTATTCCATGGTGTATATGTGCCACATTTTCTTAATCCAGTCTATCACTGTTGGACATTTGGGTTGGTTCCAAGTCTTTGCTGTTGTGTATAATGCCGCAATAAACATACGTGTGCATGTGTCTTTATAGCAGCATGATTTATAGTCCTTTGGGTATATACCCAATAATGGGATGGCTGGGTCAAATGGAATTTGTAGTTCTAGATCCCTGAGGAATCGCCACAGTGACCTCCACAAGGGTTGAACTAGTTTACAGTCCCACCAACAGTGTAAAAGTGTTCCTATTTCTCCACATCCTCTCCAGCACCTGTTGTTTCCTGACTTTTTAATGATTGCCATTCTATCTGGTCTGAGATGGTATCTCATTGTGGTTTTGATTTGCATTTCTCTCATGGCCAGTGATGGTGAGCATTTTTTCACGTGTTTTTTGGCTGCATAAATGTCTTCTTTTGAGGAGTGTCTGTTCATGTCCTTCGCCCACTTTTTGATGGGGTTGTTTGGTGTTTTCTTGTAAATTTGTTGGAGTGCATTGTAGATTCTGGATATTAGCCCTTTGTCAGATGAGTAGGTTGCGAAAATTTTCTCCCATTTTGTAGGTTGCCTGTTCACTCTGACGGTAGTTTCCTTTGCTGTGCAGAAGCTCTTTAGTTTAATTAGATCCCATTTGTCAATTTTGGCTTTTGTTGCCATTGCTTTTGGTGTTTTAGACATGAACTCCTTGCCCATGCCTATGTCCTGAATGGTATTGCCTAGGTTTTATTCTAGGGTTTTTATGGTTTTAGGTCTAACGTTTAAGTCTTTAATCCATGTTGAGTTGATTTTTGTAGAAGGTGTGAGGAAGGGATCCAGTTTCAGCTTTCTACATGTGGCTAGCCAGTTTTCCCAGCACCATTTATTAAATAGGGATTCCTTTCTCCATTTCTTGTTTTTGTCAGGTTTGTCAAAGATCAGATAGTTGTAGATATGTGGCATTATTTCTGACGGCTCTGTTCTGTTCCATTGATCTATATCTCTGTTTTGGTACCAGTACCATGCTGTTTGGGTTACTGTAGCCTTGTAGTATAGTTTGAAGTCAGGTAGCGTGATGCCTCCAGCTTTGTTCTTTTGGCTGAGGATTGACTTGGTGATGCGGGCTCTTTTTTGGTTCCATATGAACTTTAAAGTAGTTTTTTCCAATTCTGTGAAGAAAGTCATTGGTAACTTGGTGGGGATGGCATTGAATCTGTAAATTACCTTGGGAAGGATGGCCATTTTCATGATATTGATTCTTCCTACCCATGAGCATGGAATGTTCTTCCATTTGTTTGTATCCTCTTTTATTTCCTTGAGCAGTGGTTTGTAGTTTTCTCCTTGAAGAGGTTCTTCACATCCCTTGTAAGTTGGATTCCTGGGTATTTTATTCTCTTTGAAGCAATTGTGAATGCGAGTTCACTCATGATTTGGCTCTCTGTTTGTCTGTTATTGATGTATAAGAATGCTTGTGATTTTTGTACATTGATGTTGTATCCTGAGACTTTGCTGAAGTTGCTTATCAGCTTAAGGAGATTTTGGGCTGAGACAATGGGGTTTTCTAGATATACTATCACGTCATCTGCAAACAGGGACAATTTGACTTGCTTTTCTCCTAATTGAATACGCTTGATTTCCTTCTCTTGCCTAATTGCCCTGGCCAGAACTTCCAACACTATGTTGAATAGAAGTGGTGAGAGAGGGCATCCCTGTCTTGTGCCAGTTTTCAAAGTGAATGCTTCCAGTTTTTGCCCATTCAGTATGATATTGGCTGTGGGTTTGTCATAAATAGCTCTTATTATTTTGAGATACGACCCAGCAATACCTAATTTATTGAGAGTTTTTAGCATGAAGGGTTGTTGAATTTTGTCAAAGGCCTTTTCTTCATGTATTGAGATAATCATGTGGTTTTTGACTTTGGTTCTGTTTATATGCTGGATTACATTTATTGATTTGCGTATATTGAACCAGCCTTGCATCCCAGGGATGAAGCCCACTTGATCATGGTGAATAAGCTGTTTGATGTGCTGCTGGATTCGGTTTGCCAGTAATTTATTGAGGATTTTTGCATCAATATTCATCAAGGATATTGGTCTAAAATTCTCTTTTTTGGTTGTGTCTCTGCCCAGCTTTGGTATCAGCATGATGCTGGCCTCATAAAATGAGTTAGGAAGGATTCCCTCTTTTTCTATTGATTGGAATAGTTTCTGAAGTAATGGTTCCAGTTCCTCCTTGTACCTCCGGTAGAATTCGGCTGTGAACCCATCTGATCCTGGACTCTTTTTGGTTGGTAAGCCATTGATTATTGCCGCAATTTCAGCTCCTGTTATTAGTCTATTCAGAGATTCAAATTCTTCCTGGTTTAGTCATGGGAGAGTGTATGTGTCGAGGAATTTATACCTTTCTTTTTTTTTTAATTTTTCTTCTTTTTATCATTATTATTATTATTATTATCATTATTACTATTATTATTATACTTTAGGCTCTATGGTACATGTGCGCAACGTGCAGGTAAGCTACATATGTCTACATGTGCCATGCTGGTGCGCTGCACCCACCAACTCGTCATCTAGCATTAGGTATATCTCCCAATGCTGTCCCTCCCCCCTCCCCCCACGCCACCACAGTCCCCGAAGTGTGATGTTCCCCTTCCTGTGTCCATGTGTTCTCATTGTTCAATTCCCACCTATGAGTGAGAATATGTGGTGTTTGGTTTTTTGTTCTTGCGATAGTTTACTGAGAACGATGATTTCCAATTTCATCCATGTCCCTACAAAGGATATGAACTCATCATTTTTTATGGCTGCCTAGTATTCCATGGTGTATATGTGCCACATTTTCTTAATCCAGTCTCTCTCTGTTGGACATTTGGGTTGGTTCCAAGTCTTTGCTGTTGTGTATAATGCCGCAATAAACATACGTGTGCATGTGTCTTTATAGCAGCATGATTTATAGTCCTTTGGGTATATACCCAGTAATGGGATGGCTGGGTCAAATGGAATTTCTAGTTCTAGATCCCTGAGGAATCGCCACAGTGACCTCCACAAGGGTTGAACTAGTTTACAGTCCCACCAACAGTGTAAAAGTGTTCCTATTTCTCCACATCCTCTCCAGCACCTGTTGTTTCCTGACTTTTTAATGATTGCCATTCTATCTGGTGTGAGATGGTATCTCATTGTGGTTTTGATTTGCATTTCTCTCATGGCCAGTGATGGTGAGCATTTTTTCACGTGTTTTTTGGCTGCATAAATGTCTTCTTTTGACGAGTGTCTGTTCATGTCCTTCGCCGACTTTTTGACGGGGTTGTTTGGTGTTTTCTTGTAAATTTGTTGGAGTGCATTGTAGATTCTGGATATTAGCCCTTTGTCAGATGAGTAGGTTGCGAAAATTTTCTCCCATTTTGTAGGTTGCCTGTTCACTCTGACGGTAGTTTCCTTTGCTGTGCAGAAGATCTTTAGTTTAATTAGATCCCATTTGTCAATTTTGGCTTTTGTTGCCATTGCTTTTGGTGTTTTAGACATAAACTCCTTGCCCATGCCTATGTCCTGAATGGTATTGCCTAGGTTTTCTTCTAGGGTTTTTATGGTTTTAGGTCTAACGTTTAAGTCTTTAATCCATGTAGAGTTGATTTTTGTATAAGGTGTAAGGAAGGGATCCAGTTTCAGCTTTCTACATGTGGCTAGCCAGTTTTCCCAGCACCATTTATTAAATAGGGATTCCTTTCTCCATTTCTTATTTCTGTCAGGTTTGTCAAAGATCAGATAGTTGTAGATGTGTGGCATTATTTCTGACACCTCTTTTCTGTTCCATTGATCTATATCTCTGTTTTGGTACCAGTACCATGCTGTTTGGGTTACTGTAGCCTTGTAGTATAGTTTGAAGTCAGGTAGCATGATGCCTCCAACTTTGTTCTTTTGGCTTAGGATTGACTTGGTGATGCGGGCTCTTTTTTGGTTCCATATGAACTTTAAAGTAGTTTTTTCCAATTCTGTGAAGAAAGTCATTGGTAACTTGGTGGGGATGGCATTGAATCTGTAAATTACCTTTGGAAGGATGGCCATTTTCATGATATTGATTCTTCCTACCCATGAGCATGGAATGTTCTTCCATTTGTTTGTATCCTCTTTTATTTCCTTGAGCAGTGGTTTGTAGTTTTCTCCTTGAAGAGGTCCTTCACATCCCTTGTAAGTTGGATTCCTAGGTATTTTATTCTCTTTGAAGCAATTGTGAATGGGAGTTCACTCATGATTTGGCTCTCTGTTTGTCTGTTATTGATGTATAAGAATGCTTGTGATTTTTGTACATTGATGTTGTATCCTGAGACTTTGCTGAAGTTGCTTATCAGCTTAAGGAGATTTTGGGCTGAGACAATGCGGTTTTCCAGATATATTATCACGTCATCTGCAAACAGGGACAATTTGACTTCCTTTTCTCCTAATTGAATACCCTTGATTTCCTTCTCTTGCCTAATTGCCCTGGCCAGAACTTCCAACACTATGTTGAATAGAAGTGGTGAGAGAGGGCATCCCTGTCTTGTGCCAGTTTTCAAAGTGAATGCTTCCAGTTTTTGCCCATTCAGTATGATATTGGCTGTGGGTTTGTCATAAATAGCTCTTATTATTTTGAGATACGACCCATCAATACCTAATTTATTGAGAGTTTTTAGCATGAAGGGTTGTTGAATTTTGTCAAAGGCCTTTTCTTCATGTATTGAGATAATCATGTGGTTTTTGACTTTGGTTCTGTTTATATGCTGGATTACATTTATTGATTTGCGTATATTGAACCAGCCTTGCATCCCAGGGATGAAGCCCACTTGATCATGGTGAATAAGCTGTTTGATGTGCTGCTGGATTCGGTTTGCCAGTAATTTATTGAGGATTTTTGCATCAATATTCATCAAGGATATTGGTCTAAAATTCTCTTTTTTGGTTGTGTCTCTGCCCAGCTTTGGTATCAGCATGATGCTGGCCTCATAAAATGAGTTAGGAAGGATTCCCTCTTTTTCTATTGATTGGAATAGTTTCTGAAGTAGTGGTTCCAGTTCCTCCTTGTACCTCCGGTAGAATTCGGCTGTGAACCCATCTGATCCTGGACTCTTTTTGGTTGGTAAGCCATTGATTATTGCCGCAATTTCAGCTCCTGTTATTAGTCTATTCAGAGATTCAACTTCTTCCTGGTTTAGTCATGGGAGAGTGTATGTGTCGAGGAATTTATACCTTTCTTTTTTTTTTTTTAATTTTTCTTCTTTTCATCATTATTATCACTATTATTATTATACTTTAGGCTCTATGGTACATGTGCGCAACGTGCAGGTAAGCTACATATGTCTACATGTGCCATGCTGGTGCGCTGCACCCACCAACTCGTCATCTAGCATTAGGTATATCTCCCAATGCTGTCCCTCGCCCCTCCCCCCACGCCACCACAGTCCCCGAAGTGTGATGTTCCCCTTCCTGTGTCCATGTGTTCTCATTGTTCAATTCCCACCTATGAGTGAGAATATGTGGTGTTTGGTTTTTTGTTCTTGCGATAGTTTACTGAGAACGATGATTTCCAATTTCATCCATGTCCCTACAAAGGATATGAACTCATCATTTTTTATGGCTGCCTAGTATTCCATGGTGTATATGTGCCACATTTTCTTAATCCAGTCTATCACTGTTGGACATTTGGGTTGGTTCCAAGTCTTTGCTGTTGTGTAGAATGCCGCAATAAACATACGTGTGCATGTGTCTTTATAGCAGCATGATTTATAGTCCTTTGGGTATATACCCAGTAATGGGATGGCTGGGTCAAATGGAATTTCTTGTTCTAGATCCCTGAGGAATCACCACAGTGACCTCCACAAGGGTTGAACTAGTTTACAGTCCCACCAACAGTGTAAAAGTGTTCCTATTTCTCCACATCCTCTCCAGCACCTGTTGTTTCCTGACTTTTTAATGATTGCCATTCTATCTGGTGTGAGATGGTATCTCATTGTGGTTTTGATTTGCATTTCTCTCATGGCCAGTGATGGTGAGCAATTTTTCACGTGTTTTTTGGCTGCATAAATGTCTTCTTTTGAGGAGTGTCTGTTCATGTCCTTCGCCCACTTTTTGATGGGGTTGTTTGGTGTTTTCTTGTAAATTTGTTGGAGTGCATTGTAGATTCTGGATATTAGCCCTTTGTCAGATGAGTAGGTTGCGAAAATTTTCTCCCATTTTGTAGGTTGCCTGTTCACTCTGACGGTAGTTTCCTTTGCTGTGCAGAAGCTCTTTAGTTTAATTAGATCCCATTTGTCAATTTTGGCTTTTGTTGCCATTGCTTTTGGTGTTTTAGACATGAAGTCCTTGCCCATGCCTATGTCCTGAATGGTATTGCCTAGGTTTTCTTCTAGGGTTTTTATGGTTTTAGGTCTAACGTTTAAGTCTTTAATCCATGTTGAGTTGATTTTTGTAGAAGGTGTAAGGAAGGGATCCAGTTTCAGCTTTCTACATGTGGCTAGCCAGTTTTCCCAGCACCATTTATTAAATAGGGATTCCTTTCTCCATTTCTTGTTTTTGTCAGGTTTGTCAAAGATCAGATAGTTGTAGATATGTGGCATTATTTCTGACGGCTCTGTTCTGTTCCATTGATCTATATCTCTGTTTTGGTACCAGTACCATGCTGTTTGGGTTACTGTAGCCTTGTAGTATAGTTTGAAGTCAGGTAGCGTGATGCCTCCAGCTTTGTTCTTTTGGCTTAGGATTGACTTGGTGATGCGGGCTCTTTTTTGGTTCCATATGAACTTTAAAGTAGTTTTTTCCAATTCTGTGAAGAAAGTCATTGGTAACTTGGTGGGGATGGCATTGAATCTGTAAATTACCTTGGGAAGGATGGCCATTTTCATGATATTGATTCTTCCTACCCATGAGCATGGAATGTTCTTCCATTTGTTTGTATCCTCTTTTATTTCCTTGAGCAGTGGTTTGTAGTTTTCTCCTTGAAGAGGTCCTTCAAATCCCTTGTAAGTTGGATTCCTAGGTATTTTATTCTCTTTGAAGCAATTGTGAATGGGAGTTCACTCATGATTTGGCTCTCTGTTTGTCTGTTATTGATGTATAAGAATGCTTGTGATTTTTGTACATTGATGTTGTATCCTGAGACTTTGCTGAAGTTGCTTATCAGCTTAAGGAGATTTTGGGCTGAGACAATGGGGTTTTCTAGATATACTATCACGTCATCTGCAAACAGGGACAATTTGACTTCCTTTTCTCCTAATTGAATACCCTTGATTTCCTTCTCTTGCCTAATTGCCCTGGCCAGAACTTCCAACACTATGTTGAATAGAAGTGGTGAGAGAGGGCATCCCTGTCTTGTGCCAGTTTTCAAAGTGAATGCTTCCAGTTTTTGCCCATTCAGTATGATATTGGCTGTGGGTTTGTCATAAATAGCTCTTATTATTTTGAGATACGACCCGTCAATACCTAATTTATTGAGAGTTTTTAGCATGAAGGGTTGTTGAATTTTGTCAAAGGCCTTTTCTTCATGTATTGAGATAATCATGTGGTTTTTGACTTTGGTTCTGTTTATATGCTGGATTACATTTATTGATTTGCGTATATTGAACCAGCCTTGCATCCCAGGGATGAAGCCCACTTGATCATGGTGGATAAGCTGTTTGATGTGCTGCTGGATTCGGTTTGCCAGTAATTTATTGAGGATTTTTGCATCAATATTCATCAAGGATATTGGTCTAAAATTCTCTTTTTTGGTTGTGTCTCTGCCCAGCTTTGATATCAGCATGATGCTGGCCTCATAAAATGAGTTAGGAAGGATTCCCTCTTTTTCTATTGATTGGAATAGTTTCTGAAGTAATGGTTCCAGTTCCTCCTTGTACCTCCGGTAGAATTCGGCTGTGAACCCATCTGATCCTGGACTCTTTTTTTTTGGTAAGCCATTGATTATTGCCGCAATTTCAGCTCCTGTTATTAGTCTATTCAGAGATTCAACTTCTTCCTGGTTTAGTCATGGGAGAGTGTATGTGTCGAGCAATTTATACCTTTCTTTTTTTTTTTAATTTTTCTTCTTTTTATCATTATTATTATTATTATCATTATTATTATTATTATACTTTAGGCTCTATGGTACATGTGCGCAAAGTGCAGGTAAGCTACATATGTCTACATGTGCCATGCTGGTGCGCTGCACCCACCAACTCGTCATCTAGCATTAGGTATATCTCCCAATGCTGTCCCTCCCCCCTCCCCCCACGCCACCACAGTCCCCGAAGTGTGATGTTCCCCTTCCTGTGTCCATGTGTTCTCATTGTTCAATTCCCACCTATGAGTGAGAATATGTGGTGTTTGGTTTTTTGTTCTTGCGATAGTTTACTGAGAACGATGATTTCCAATTTCATCCATGTCCCTACAAAGGATATGAACTCATCTTTTTTTATGGCTGCCTAGTATTCCATGGTGTATATGTGCCACATTTTCTTAATCCAGTCTATCACTGTTGGACATTTGGGTTGGTTCCAAGTCTTTGCTGTTGTGTATAAGGCCGCAATAAACATACGTGTGCATGTGTCTTTATAGCAGCATGATTTATAGTCCCTTGGGTATATACCCAGTAATAGGATGGCTGGGTCAAATGGAATTTCTAGTTCTAGATCCCTGAGGAATCGCCACAGTGACCTCCACAAGGGTTGAACTAGTTTACAGTCCCACCAACAGTGTAAAAGTGTTCCTATTTCTCCACATCCTCTCCAGCACCTGTTGTTTCCTGACTTTTTAATGATTGCCATTCTATCTGGTGTGAGATGGTATCTCATCGTGGTTTTGATTTGCATTTCTCTCATGGCCAGTGATGGTGAGCATTTTTTCACGTGTTTTTTGGCTGCATAAATGTCTTCTTTTGACGAGTGTCTGTTCATCTCCTTCGCCCACTTTTTGATGGGGTTGTTTGGTGTTTTCTTGTAAATTTGTTGGAGTTCATTGTAGATTCTGGATATTAGCCCTTTGTCAGATGAGTAGGTTGCGAAAATTTTCTCCCATTTTGTAGGTTGCCTGTTCACTCTGACGGTAGTTTCCTTTGCTGTGCAGAAGCTCTTTAGTTTAATTAGATCCCATTTGTCAATTTTGGCTTTTGTTGCCATTGCTTTTGGTGTTTTAGACATGAACTCCTTGCCCATGCCTATGTCCTGAATGGTATTGCCTAGGTTTTCTTCTAGGGTTTTTATGGTTTTAGGTCTAACGTTTAAGTCTTTAATCCATGTTGAGTTGATTTTTGTAGAAGGTGTAAGGAAGGGATCCAGTTTCAGCTTTCTACATGTGGCTAGCCAGTTTTCCCAGCACCATTTATTAAATAGGGTTTCCTTTCTCCATTTCTTGTTTTTGTCAGGTTTGTCAAAGATCAGATAGTTGTAGATATGTGGCATTATTTCTGACGGCTCTGTTCTGTTCCATTGATCTATATCTCTGTTTTGGTACCAGTACCATGCTGTTTGGGTTACTGTAGCCTTGTAGTATAGTTTGAAGTCAGGTAGCGTGATGCCTCCAGCTTTGTTCTTTTGGCTTAGGATTGACTTGGTGATGCGGGCTCTTTTTTGGTTCCATATGAACTTTAAAGTAGTTTTTTCCAATTCTGTGAAGAAAGTCATCGGTAACTTGGTGGGGATGGCATTGAATCTGTAAATTACCTTGGGAAGGATGGCCATTTTCATGATATTGATTCTTCCTACCCATGAGCATGGAATGTTCTTCCATTTGTTTGTATCCTCTTTTATTTCCTTGAGCAGTGGTTTGTAGTTTTCTCCTTGAAGAGGTCCTTCACATCCCTTGTAAGTTGGATTCCTAGGTATTTTATTCTCTTTGAAGCAATTGTGAATGGGAGTTCACTCATGATTTGGCTCTCTGTTTGTCTGTTATTGATGTATAAGAATGCTTGTGATTTTTGTACATTGATGTTGTATCCTGAGACTTTGCTGAAGTTGCTTATCAGCTTAAGGAGATTTTGGGCTGAGACAATGGGGTTTTCTAGATATACTATCACGTCATCTGCAAACAGGGACAATTTGACTTCCTTTTCTCCTAATTGAAAACCCTTGATTTCCTTCTCTTGCCTAATTGCCCTGGCCAGAAATTCCAACACTATGTTGAATAGAAGTGGTGAGAGAGGGCATCCCTGTCTTGTGCCAGTTTTCAAAGTGAATGCTTCCAGTTTTTGCCCATTCAGTATGATATTGGCTGTGGGTTTGTCATAAATAGCTCTTATTATTTTGAGATACGACCCATCAATACCTAATTTATTGAGAGTTTTTAGCATGAAGGGTTGTTGAATTTTGTCAAAGGCCTTTTCTTCATGTATTGAGATAATCATGTGGTTTTTGACTTTGGTTCTGTTTATATGCTGGATTACATTTATTGATTTGCGTATATTGAACCAGCCTTGCATCCCAGGGATGAAGCCCACTTGATCATGGTGGATAAGCTGTTTGATGTGCTGCTGGATTCGGTTTGCCAGTAATTTATTGAGGATTTTTGCATCAATATTCATCAAGGATATTGGTCTAAAATTCTCTTTTTTGGTTGTGTCTCTGCCCAGCTTTGGTATCAGCATGATGCTGGCCTCATAAAATGAGTTAGGAAGGATTCCCTCTTTTTCTATTGATTGGAATAGTTTCTGAAGTAATGGTTCCAGTTCCTCCTTGTACCTCCGGTAGAATTCGGCTGTGAACCCATCTGATCCTGGACTCTTTTTTTTTGGTAAGCCATTGATTATTGCCGCAATTTCAGCTCCTGTTATTAGTCTATTCAGAGATTCAACTTCTTCCTGGTTTAGTCATGGAGAGTGTATGTGTCGAGGAATTTATACCTTTCTTTTTTTTTTTAATTTTTCTTCTTTTTATCATTATTATTATTATTATCATTATTATTATTATTATACTTTAGGCTCTATGGTACATGTGCGCAAAGTGCAGGTAAGCTACATATGTCTACATGTGCCATGCTGGTGCGCTGCACCCACCAACTCGTCATCTAGCATTAGGTATATCTCCCAATGCTGTCCCTCACCCCTCCCCCCACGCCACCACAGTCCCCGAAGTGTGATGTTCCCCTTCCTGTGTCCATGTGTTCTCATTGTTCAATTCCCACCTATGAGTGAGAATATGTGGTGTTTGGTTTTTTGTTCTTGCGATAGTTTACTGAGAACGATGATTTCCAATTTCATCCATGTCTCTACAAAGGATATGAACTCATCATTTTTTATGGCTGCCTAGTATTCCATGGTGTATATGTGCCACATTTTCTTAATCCAGTCTATCACTGTTGGACATTTGGGTTGGTTCCAAGTCTTTGCTGTTGTGTATAATGCCGCAATAAACATACGTGTGCATGTGTCTTTATAGCAGCATGATTTATAGTCCTTTGGGTATATACCCAGTAATAGGATGGCTGGGTCAAATGGAATTTCTAGTTCTAGATCCCTGAGGAATCGCCACAGTGACCTCCACAAGGGTTGAACTAGTTTACAGTCCCACCAACAGTGTAAAAGTGTTCCTATTTCTCCACATCCTCTCCAGCACCTGTTGTTTCCTGACTTTTTAATGATTGCCATTCTATCTGGTGTGAGATGGTATCTCATCGTGGTTTTGATTTGCATTTCTCTCATGGCCAGTGATGGTGAGCATTTTTTCACGTGTTTTTTGGCTGCATAAATGTCTTCTTTTGACGAGTGTCTGTTCATGTCCTTCGCCCACTTTTTGATGGGGTTGTTTGGTGTTTTCTTGTAAATTTGTTGGAGTGCATTGTAGATTCTGGATATTAGCCGTTTGTCAGATGAGTAGGTTGCGAAAATTTTCTCCCATTTTGTAGGTTGCCTGTTCACTCTGACGGTAGTTTCCTTTGCTGTGCAGAAGCTCTTTAGTTTAATTAGATCCCATTTGTCAATTTTGGCTTTTGTTGCCATTGCTTTTGGTGTTTTAGACATGAAGTCCTTGCCCATGCCTATGTCCTGAATGGTATTGCCTAGGTTTTCTTCTAGGGTTTTTATGGTTTTAGGTCTAACGTTTAAGTCTTTAATCCATGTTGAGTTGATTTTTGTAGAAGGTGTAAGGAAGGGATCCAGTTTCAGCTTTCTACATGTGGCTAGCCAGTTTTCCCAGCACCATTTATTAAATAGGGATTCCTTTCTCCATTTCTTGTTTTTGTCAGGTTTGTCAAAGATCAGATAGTTGTAGATATGTGGCATTATTTCTGACGGCTCTGTTCTGTTCCATTGATCTATATCTCTGTTTTGGTACCAGTACCATGCTGTTTGGGTTACTGTAGCCTTGTAGTATAGTTTGAAGTCAGGTAGCGTGATGCCTCCAGCTTTGTTCTTTTGGCTTAGGATTGACTTGGTGATGCGGGCTCTTTTTTGGTTCCATATGAACTTTAAAGTAGTTTTTTCCAATTCTGTGAAGAAAGTCATCGGTAACTTGGTGGGGATGGCATTGAATCTGTAAATTACCTTGGGAAGGATGGCCATTTTCATGATATTGATTCTTCCTACCCATGAGCATGGAATGTTCTTCCATTTGTTTGTATCCTCTTTTATTTCCTTGAGCAGTGGTTTGTAGTTTTCTCCTTGAAGAGGTCCTTCACATCCCTTGTAAGTTGGATTCCTAGGTATTTTATTCTCTTTGAAGCAATTGTGAATGGGAGTTCACTCATGATTTGGCTCTCTGTTTGTCTGTTATTGATGTATAAGAATGCTTGTGATTTTTGTACATTGATGTTGTATCCTGAGACTTTGCTGAAGTTGCTTATCAGCTTAAGGAGATTTTGGGCTGAGACAATGGGGTTTTCTAGATATACTATCACGTCATCTGCAAACAGGGACAATTTGACTTCCTTTTCTCCTAATTGAAAACCCTTGATTTCCTTCTCTTGCCTAATTGCCCTGGCCAGAACTTCCAACACTATGTTGAATAGAAGTGGTGAGAGAGGGCATCCCTGTCTTGTGCCAGTTTTCAAAGTGAATGCTTCCAGTTTTTGCCCATTCAGTATGATATTGGCTGTGGGTTTGTCATAAATAGCTCTTATTATTTTGAGATACGACCCATCAATTCCTAATTTATTGAGAGTTTTTAGCATGAAGGGTTGTTGAATTTTGTCAAAGGCCTTTTCTTCATGTATTGAGATAATCATGTGGTTTTTGACTTTGGTTCTGTTTATATGCTGGATTACATTTATTGATTTGCGTATATTGAACCAGCCTTGCATCCCAGGGATGAAGCCCACTTGATCATGGTGGATAAGCTGTTTGATGTGCTGCTGGATTCGGTTTGCCAGTAATTTATTGAGGATTTTTGCATCAATATTCATCAAGGATATTGGTCTAAAATTCTCTTTTTTGGTTGTGTCTCTGCCCAGCTTTGGTATCAGCATGATGCTGGCCTCATAAAATGAGTTAGGAAGGATTCCCTCTTTTTCTATTGATTGGAATAGTTTCTGAAGTAATGGTTCCAGTTCCTCCTTGTACCTCCGGTAGAATTCGGCTGTGAACCCATCTGATCCTGGACTCTTTTTGGTTGGTAAGCCATTGATTATTGCCGCAATTTCAGCTCCTGTTATTAGTCTATTCAGAGATTCAACTTCTTCCTGGTTTAGTCATGGGAGAGTGTATGTGTCGAGGAATTTATACCTTTCTTTTTTTTTTAATTTTTCTTCTTTTTATCATTATTATTATTATTATTATCATTATTATTATTATTATACTTTAGGCTCTATGGTACATGTGCGCAACGTGCAGGTAAGCTACATATGTCTACATGTGCCATGCTGGTGCGCTGCACCCACCAACTCGTCATCTAGCATTAGGTATATCTCCCAATGCTGTCCCTCCCCCCTCCCCCCACGCCACCACAGTCCCCGAAGTGTGATGTTCCCCTTCCTGTGTCCATGTGTTCTCATTGTTCAATTCCCACCTATGAGTGAGAATATGTGGTGTTTGGTTTTTTGTTCTTGCGATAGTTTACTGAGAACGATGATTTCCAATTTCATCCATGTCCCTACAAAGGATATGAACTCATCATTTTTTATGGCTGCCTAGTATTCCATGGTGTATATGTGCCACATTTTCTTAATCCAGTCTATCACTGTTGGACATTTGGGTTGGTTCCTAGTCTTTGCTATTGTGTATAATGCCGCAATAAACATACGTGTGCATGTGTCTTTATAGCAGCGTGATTTATAGTCCTTTGGGTATATACCCAGTAATAGGATGGCTGGGTCAAATGGAATTTCTAGTTCTAGATCCCTGAGGAATCGCCACAGTGACCTCCACAAGGGTTGAACTAGTTTACAGTCCCACCAACAGTGTAAAAGTGTTCCTATTTCTCCACATCCTCTCCAGCACCTGTTGTTTCCTGACTTTTTAATGATTGCCATTCTATCTGGTGTGAGATGGTATCTCATTGTGGTTTTGATTTGCATTTCTCTCATGGCCAGTGATGGTGAGCATTTTTTCACGTGTTTTTTGGCTGCATAAATGTCTTCTTTTGAGGAGTGTCTGTTCATGTCCTTCGCCCACTTTTTGATGGGGTTGTTTGGTGTTTTCTTGTAAATTTGTTGGAGTGCATTGTAGATTCTGGGTATTAGCCCTTTGTCAGATGAGTATGTTGCGAAAATTTTCTCCCATTTTGTAGGTTGCCTGTTCACTCTGACGGTAGTTTCCTTTGCTGTGCAGAAGCTCTTTAGTTTAATTAGATCCCATTTGTCAATTTTGGCTTTTGTTGCCATTGCTTTTGGTGTTTTAGACATGAACTCCTTGCCCATGCCTATGTCCTGAATGGTATTGCCTAGGTTTTCTTCTAGGGTTTTTATGGTTTTAGGTCTAACGTTTAAGTCTTTAATCCATGTTGAGTTGATTTTTGTAGAAGGTGTAAGGAAGGGATCCAGTTTCAGCTTTCTACATGTGGCTAGCCAGTTTTCCCAGCACCATTTATTAAATAGGGATTCCTTTCTCCATTTCTTGTTTTTGTCAGGTTTGTCAAAGATCAGATAGTTGTAGATATGTGGCATTATTTCTGACGGCTCTGTTCTGTTCCATTGATCTATATATCTGTTTTGGTACCAGTACCATGCTGTTTGGGTTACTGTAGCCTTGTAGTATAGTTTGAAGTCAGGTAGCGTGATGCCTCCAGCTTTGTTCTTTTGGCTTAGGATTGACTTGGTGATGCGGGCTCTTTTTTGGTTCCATATGAACTTTAAAGTAGTTTTTTCCAATTCTGTGAAGAAAGTCATTGGTAACTTGGTGCGGATGGCATTGAATCTGTAAATTACCTTGGGAAAGATGGCCATTTTCATGATATTGATTCTTCCTACCCATCAGCATGGAATGTTCTTCCATTTGTTTGTATCCTCTTTTATTTCCTTGAGCAGTGGTTTGTAGTTTTCTCCTTGAAGAGGTCCTTCACATCCCTTGTAAGTTGGATTCCTAGGTATTTTATTCTCTTTGAAGCAATTGTGAATGGGAGTTCACTCATGATTTGGCTCTCTGTTTGTCTGTTATTGATGTATAAGAATGCTTGTGATTTTTGTGCATTTGTGTTGTATCCTGAGACTTTGCTGAAGTTGCTTATCAGCTTAAGGAGATTTTGGGCTGAGACAATGGGGTTTTCTAGATATACTATCACGTCATCTGCAAAAAGGGACAATTTGACTTCCTTTTTTCCTAATTGAATACCCTTGATTTCCTTCTCTTGCCTAATTGCGCTGGCCAGAACTTCCAACACTATGTTGAATAGAAGTGGTGAGAGAGGGCATCCCTGTCTTGTGCCAGTTTTCAAAGTGAATGCTTCCAGTTTTTGCCCATTCAGTATGATATTGGCTGTGGGTTTGTCATAAATAGCTCTTATTATTTTGAGATACGACCCATCAATACCTAATTTATTGAGAGTTTTTAGCATGAAGGGTTGTTGAATTTTGTCAAAGGCCTTTACTTCATGTATTGAGATAATCATGTGGTTTTTGACTTTGGTTCTGTTTATATGCTGGATTACATTTATTGATTTGCGTATATTGAACCAGCCTTGCATCCCAGGGATGAAGCCCACTTGATCATGGTGGATAAGCTGTTTGATGTGCTGCTGGATTCGGTTTGCCAGTAATTTATTGAGGATTTTTGCATCAATATTCATCAAGGATATTGGTCTAAAATTCTCTTTTTTGGTTGTGTCTCTGCCCAGCTTTGGTATCAGCATGATGCTGGCCTCATAAAATGAGTTAGGAAGGATTCCCTCTTTTTCTATTGATTGGAATAGTTTCTGAAGTAATGGTTCCAGTTCCTCCTTGTACCTCCGGTAGAATTCGGCTGTGAACCCATTTGATCCTGGACTCCTTTTGGTTGGTAAGCCATTGATTATTGCCGCAATTTCAGCTCCTGTTATTAGTCTATTCAGAGATTCAACTTCTTCCTGGTTTAGTCATGGGAGAGTGTATGTGTCGAGGAATTTATACCTTTCTTTTTTTTTTTAATTTTTCTTCTTTTTATCATTATTATTATTATTATTATCATTATTATTATTATTATACTTTAGGCTCTATGGTACATGTGCGCAACGTGCAGGTAAGCTACATATGTATACATGTGCCATGCTGGTGCGCTGCACCCACCAAGTCGACATCTAGCATTAGGTATATCTCCCAATGCTGTCCCTCCCCCCTCCCCCCACGCAACCACAGTCCCCGAAGTGTGATGTTCCCCTTCCTGTGTCCATGTGTTCTCATTGTTCAATTCCCACCTATGAGTGAGAATATGTGGTGTTTGGTTTTTTGTTCTTGCGATAGTTTACTGAGAACGATGATTTCCAATTTCATCCATGTCCCTACAAAGGATATGAACTCATCCTTTTTTATGGCTGCCTAGTATTCCATGGTGTATATGTGCCACATTTTCTTAATCCAGTCTATCACTGTTGGACATTTGGGTTGGTTCCAAGTCTTTGCTGTTGTGTATAATGCCGCAATAAACATACGTGTGCATGTGTCTTTATAGCAGCATGATTTATAGTCCTTTGGGTATATACCCAGTAATGGGATGGCTGGGTCAAATGGAATTTCTAGTTCTAGATCCCTGAGGAATCGCCACAGTGACCTCCACAAGGGTTGAACTAGTTTACAGTCCCACCAACAGTGTAAAAGTGTTCCTATTTCTCCACATCCTCTCCAGCACCTGTTGTTTCCTGACTTTTTAATGATTGCCATTCTATCTGGTGTGAGATGGTATCTCATTGTGGTTTTGATTTGCATTTCTCTCATGGCCAGTGATGGTGAGCATTTTTTCACGTGTTTTTTGGCTGCATAAATGTCTTCTTTTGAGGAGTGTCTGTTCATGTCCTTCGCCCACTTTTTGATGGGGTTGTTTGGTGTTTTCTTGTAAATTTGTTGGAGTGCATTGTAGATTCTGGATATTAGCCCTTTGTCAGATGAGTAGGTTGCGAAAATTTTCTCCCATTTTCTAGGTTGCCTGTTCACTCTGATGGTAGTTTCCTTTGCTGTGCAGAAGCTCTTTAGTTTAATTAGATCCCATTTGTCAATTTTGGCTTTTGTTGCCATTGCTTTTGGTGTTTTGGACATGAAGTCCTTGCCCATGCCTACGTCCTGAATGGTATTGCCTAGGATTTCTTCCAGGGTTTTTATGGTTTTAGGTCCAACGTTTAAGTCTTTAATCCATCTTGAGTTGATTTTTGTATAAGGTGTAAGGAAGGGATCCAGTTTCAGCTTTCTACATGTGGCTAGCCAGTTTTCCCAGCACCATTTATTAAATAGGGAATCCTTTCTCCATTTCTTGTTTTGGTCAGGTTTGTCAAAGATCAGATAGTTGTAGATATGTGGCATTATTTCTGACGGCTCTGTTCTGTTCCATTGATCTATATCTCTGTTTTGGTACCAGTACCATGCTGTTTTGGTTACTGTAGCCTTGTAGTACAGTTTGAAGTCAGGTAGCGTGATGCCTCCAGCTTTGTTCTTTTGGCTTAGGATTGACTTGGTGATGCGGGCTCTTTTTTGGTTCAATTTGAACTTTAAAGTAGTTTTTTCCAATTCTGTGAAGAAAGTCATTGGTAACTTGATGGGGATGGCATTGAATCTGTAAATTACCTTGGGAAGGATAGCCATTTTCATGATATTGATTCTTCCTACCCATGAGCATGGAATGTTCTTCCATTTGTTTGTATCCTCTTTTATTTCCTTGAGCAGTGGTTTGTAGTTTTCTCCTTGAAGAGGTCCTTCACATCCCTTGTAAGTTGGATTCCTAGGTATTTTATTCTCTTTGAAGCAATTGTGAATGGGAGTTCACTCATGATTTGGCTCTCTGTTTGTCTGTTATTGATGTATAAGAATGCTTGTGATTTTTGCACATTGATTTTGTATCCTGAGACTTTACTGAAGTTGCTTATCAGCTTAAGGAGATTTTGGGCTGAGACAATGGTGTTTTCTAGATATACTATCACGGCATCTGCAAACAGGGACAATTTGACTTCCTTTTTTCCTAATTGAATACCCTTGATTTCCTTCTCTTGCCTAATTGCCCTGGCCAGAACTTCCAACACTATGTTGAATAGAAGTGGTGAGAGAGGGCATCCCTGTCTTGTGCCAGTTTTCAAAGTGAATGCTTCCAGTTTTTGCCCATTCAGTATGATATTGGCTGTGGGTTTGTCATAAATAGCTCTTCTTATTTTGAGATACGACCCATCAATACCTAATTTATTGAGAGTTTTTAGCATGAAGGGTTGTTGAATTTTGTCAAAGGCCTTTTCTTCATGTATTGAGATAATCATGTGGTTTTTGACTTTGGTTCTGTTTATATGCTGGATTACATTTATTGTTTTGCGTATATTGAACCAGCCTTGCATCCCAGGGATGAAGCCCACTTGATCATGGTGGATAAGCTGTTTGATGTGCTGCTGGATTTGGTTTGCCAGTAATTTATTGAGGATTTTTGCATCAATATTCATCAAGGATATTGGTCTAAAATTCTCTTTTTTGGTTGTGTCTCTGCCCAGCTTTGGTATCAGCATGATGCTGGCCTCATAAAATGAGTTAGGAAGGATTCCCTCTTTTTCTATTGATTGGAATAGTTTCTGAAGTAATGGTTCCAGTTCCTCCTTGTACCTCTGGTAGAATTCGGCTGTGAACCCATCTGATCCTGGACTCTTTTTGGTTGGTAAGCTATTGATTATTGCCACAATTTCAGCTCCTGTTATTAGTCTATTCAGAGATTCAACTTCTTCCTGGTTTAGTCATGGGAGAGTGTATGTGTCGAGGAATTTATCCCTTTCTTTTGTTTTTAATTTTTTTCTTTTTATCATTATTATTATTTTTATTATTATTATTATACTTTAGGCTCTATGGTAAACGTGCGCAACGTGCAGGTAAGGTACATATGTATACATGTGCCATGCTGGTGCGCTGCACCCACCAACTCGTCATCTAGCATTAGGTATATCTCACAATGCTGTCCCTCGCCCCTCCCCCCACCCCACAACAGTCCCCGAAGTGTGATGTTCCCCTTCCTGTGTCCATGTGTTCTCATTGTTCAATTCCCACCTATGAGTGAGAATATGTGGTGTTTGTTTTTTTGTTCTTGTGATAGTTTACTGAGAACGATGATTTCTAATTTCATCCCTGTCCCTACAAAGGATATGAACTCATCATTTTTTATGGCTGCATAGTATTCCATGGTGTATATGTGCCACATTTTCTTAATCCAGTCTATCATTGTTGGACATTTGGGTTGGTTCCAAGTCTTTGCTATTGTGTATAATGCCGCAATAAACATACGTGTGCATGTGTCTTTATAGCAGCATGATTTATAGTCCTTTGGGTATATACCCAGTAATGGCGTGGCTGGGTCAAACGGAATTTCTAGTTCTAGATCCCTGAGGAATCGCCACAGTGACTTCCACAAGGGTTGAACTAGTTTACAGTCCCACCAACAGTGTAAAAGTGTTCCTATTTCTCCACATCCTCTCCAGCACCTGTTATTTCCTGACTTTTTAATGATTGCCATTCTAACTGGTGTGAGATGGTATCTCATTGTGGTTTTGCTTTGCATTTCTCTGATGGCCAGTGATGGTGAGCATTTTTTCACGTGTTTTTTGGCTCCATAAATGTCTTCTTTTGAGGAGTGTCTGTTCATGTCCTTCGCCCACTTTTTGAAGGGGTTGTTTGGTGTTTTCTTGTAAATTTGTTGCAGTTCATTGTAGATTCTGGATATTAGCCCTTTGTCAGATGAGTAGGTTTGCGAAAATTTTCTCCCATTTTGTAGGTTGCCTGTTCACTCTGATGGTAGTTTCCTTTGCTGTGCAGAAGCTCTTTAGTTTAATTAGATCCCTTTTGTCAATTTTGGCTTTTGTTGCCATTGCTTTTGGTGTTTTGGACATGAAGTCCTTGCCCATGCCTACGTCCTGAATGGTATTGCCTAGGATTTCTTCTAGGGTTTTTATGGTTTTAGGACCAACGTTTAAGTCTTTAATCCATCTTGAGTTGATTTTTGTATAAGGTGTAAGGAAGGGATCCAGTTTCAGCTTTCTACATGTGGCTAGCCAGTTTTCCCAGCACCATTTATTAAATAGGGAATCCTTTCTCCATTTCTTGTTTTGGTCAGGTTTGTCAAAGATCAGATAGTTGTAGATATGTGGCATTATTTCTGACGGCTCTGTTCTGTTCCATTCATCTATATCTCTGTTTTGGTACCAGTACCATGCTGTTTTGGTTACTGTAGCCTTGTAGTATTGTTTGAAGTCAGGTAGCGTGAAGCCTCCAGCTTTGTTCTTTTGGCTTAGGATTGACTTAGTGATGCGGGCTCTTTTTTGGTTCCATATGAACTTTAAAGTAGTTTTTACCAATTGTGTTATGAAAGTCATTGGTAACTTGATGGGGATGGCATTGAATCTGTAAATTACCTTGGGAAGGATGGCCATTTTCATGATATTGATTCTTCCTACCAATGAGCATGGAATGTTCTTCCATTTGTTTGTATCCTCTTTTATTTCCTTGAGCAGTGGTTTGTAGTTTTCTCCTTGAAGAGGTCCTTCACATCCCTTGTAAGTTGGATTCCTAGGTATTTTATTCTCTTTGAATCAATTGTGAATGGGAGTTCACTCATGATTTGGCTCTCTGTTTGTCTGTTATTGATGTATAAGAATGCTTGTGATTTTTGCACATTGATTTTGTATCCTGAGACTTTGCTGAAGTTGCTTATCAGCTTAAGGAAATTTTGGGATGAGACAATGGGGATTTCTAGATATACTATCACGTCATCCGCAAACAGGGACAATTTGACTTCCTTTTTTCCTAATTGAATACCCTTGATTTCCTTCTCTTGCCTAATTGCCCTGGCCAGAACTTCCAACACTATGTTGAATAGAAGTGGTGAGAGAGGGCATCCCTGTCTTGTGCCAGTTTTCAAGGTGAATGCTTCCAGTTTTTGCCCATTCAGTATGATATTGGCTGTGGGTTTGTCATAAATAGCTCTTCTTATTTTGAGATACTACCCATCAGTACCTAATTTATTGAGAGTTTTAGCTTGAAGTGTTGTTGAATTTTGTCAAAGGCCTTTAATTCATGTATTGAGATAATCATGTGGTTTTTGACTTTGGTTCTGTTTATATGCTGGATTACATTTATTGATTTGCATATATTGAACCAGCCTTGCATCCCAGGGATGAAGCCCACTTGATCATGGTGGATAAGCTGTTTGATGTGCTGCTGGATTCGGTTTGCCAGTAATTTATTGAGGATTTTTGCATCAATATTCATCAAGGATATTGGTCTAAAATTCTCTTTTTTGGTTGTGTCTCTGCCCAGCTTTGGTATCAGCATGATGCTGGCCTCATAAAATGAGTTAGGAAGGATTCCCTCTTTTTCTATTGATTGGAATAGTTTCTCAAGTAACGGTTCCAGTTGCTCCTTGTACCTCTGGTAGAATTCGGCTGTGAACCCATCTGATCCTGGACTCTTTTTGGTTGGTAAGCTATTGATTATTGCCGCAATTTCAGTTCCTGTTATTAGTCTATTCAGAGATTCAACTTCTTCCTGGTTTAGTCATGGGAGAGTTTAGGTGTCGAGGAATTTATCCCTTTCTTTTTTTTTTAATTTTTTTTCTTTTTATCATCATTATTATTATTATTATTATTATTATACTTTAGGCTCTATCGTACACGTGTGCAACGTGCAGGTAAGCTACATATGTATACATGTGCCCTGCTGGTGCGCTGCACCCACCAACTCGTCATCTAGCATTAGGTATATCTCCCAATGCTGTCCCTCCCCGCTCTCCCCACCCCAAAACAGTCCCCGAAGTGTGATGTTCCCCTTCCTGTGTCCACGTGTTCTCATTTTTCAATTCCCACCTATGAGTGAGAATATGTGGTGTTTGGTTTTTTGTTCTTGCGATAGTTTACTGAGAACGATGATTTACAATTTTATCCATGTCGCTACAAAGGATATAAACTCATCCTTTTTTATGGCTGCCTAGTATTCCATGGTGTATATGTGCCACATTTTCTTAATCCAGTCTATCATTGTTGGACATTTGGGTTGGTTCCAAGTCTTTGCTATTGTGTATAATGCCGCAATAAACATACGTGTGCATGTGTCTTTATAGCAGCATGATTTATAGTCCTTTGGGTATATACCCAGTAATGGGATGGCTGGGTCAAATGGAATTTCTAGTTCTAGATCCCTGAGGAATCGCCCCAGTGACTTCCACAAGGGTTGAACTAGTTTACAGTCCCACCAACAGTGTAAAAGTGTTCCTATTTCTCCACATCCTCTCCAGCACCTGTTATTTCCTGACTTTTTAATGATTGCCATTCTAACTGGTGTGAGATGGTATCTCATTGTGGTTTTGCTTTGCATTTCTCTGATGGCCAGTGATGGTGAGCATTTTTTCACGTGTTTTTTGGCTGCATAAATGTCTTCCTTTGAGGAGTGTCTGTTCATGTCCTTCGCCCACTTTTTGATGGGGTTGTTTGGTGTTTTCTTGTAAATTTATTGGAGTTCATTGTAGATTCTGGATATTAGCCCTTTGTCAGATGAGTAGGTTGCGAAAATTTTCTCCCATTTTGT
The DNA here is from genome assembly GCF_028885655.2 of Pongo abelii. Lineage (NCBI taxonomy): Eukaryota > Metazoa > Chordata > Mammalia > Primates > Hominidae > Pongo > Pongo abelii. Next base: position 5,236,549 of record NC_072007.2, on the reverse strand, counting down.
AGGTTGCCTGTTCACTCTGATGGTAGTTTCCTTTGCTGTGCAGAAGCTCTTTAGTTTAATTAGATCCCATTTGTCAATTTTGGCTTTTGTTGCCATTGCTTTTGGTGTTTTAGACATGAAGCCCTTGCCCATGCCTATGTCCTGAATGGTATTGCCTGTGTTTCCTTCTAGGGTTTTTATGGTTTTAGGTCCAACGTTTAAGTCTTTAATCCATCTTGAGTTGATTTTTGTATAAGGTGTAAGGAAGGGATCCAGTTTCAGCTTTCTACATGTGGCTAGCCAGTTTTCCCAGCACCATTTATTAAATAGGGAATCCTTTCTCCATTTCTTGTTTTTGTCAGGTTTGTCAAAGATCAGATAGTTGTAGATATGTGGCATTATTTCTGACGGCTCTGTTCTGTTCCATTGATCTATATCTCTGTTTTGGTACCAGTACCATGCTGTTTTGGTTACTGTAGCCTTGTAGTATAGTTTGAAGTCAGGTAGCGTGATGCCTCCAGCTTTGTTCTTTTGGCTTAGGATTGACTTGGTGATGCGGGCTCTTTTTTGGTTCCATATGAACTTTAAAGTAGTTTTTTCCAATTCTGTGAAGAAAGTCATTGGTAACTTGATGGGGATGGCATTGAATCTGTAAATTACCTTGGGAAGGATGGCCATTTTCATGATATTGATTCTTCCTACCTATGAGCATGGAATGTTCTTCCATTTGTTTGTATCCTCTTTTATTTCCTTGAGCAGTGGTTTGTAGTTTTCTCCTTGAAGAGGTCCTTCACATGCCTTGTAAGTTGGATTCCTAGGTATTTTATTCTCTTTGAAGCAATTGTGAATGGGAGTTCACTCATGATTTGGCTCTCTGTTTGTCTGTTATTGATGTATAAGAATGCTTGTGATTTTTGCACATTGATTTTGTATCCTGAGACTTTACTGAAGTTGCTTATCAGCTTAAGGAGATTTTGGGCTGAGACAATGGTGTTTTCTAGATATACTATCACGGCATCTGCAAACAGGGACAATTTGACTTCCTTTTTTCCTAATTGAATACCCTTGATTTCCTTCTCTTGCCTAATTGCCCTGGCCAGAACTTCCAACACTATGTTGAATAGAAGTGGTGAGAGAGTGCATCCCTGTCTTGTGCCAGTTTTCAAAGTGAATGCTTCCAGTTTTTGCCCATTCAGTATGATATTGGCTGTGGGTTTGTCATAAATAGCTCTTATTATTTTGAGATACGACCCATCAATACCTAATTGATTGAGAGTTTTTAGCATGAAGGGTTGTTGAATTCTGTCAAAGGCCTTTTCTTCATGTATTGAGATAATCATGTGGTTTTTGACTTTGGTTCTGTTTATATGCTGTATTACATTTATTGATTTGTGTATATTGAACCAGCCTTGCATCCCAGGGATGAAGCCCACTTGATCATGGTGGATAAGCTGTTTGATGTGCTGCTGGATTCGGTTTGCCAGTAATTTATTGAGGATTTTTGCATCAATATTCATCAAGGATTTTGGTCTAAAATTCTCTTTTTTGGTTGTATCTCTGCCCAGCTTTGGTATCAGCATGATGCTGGCCCCATAAAATGAGTTAGGAAGGATTCCCTCTTTTTCTATTGATTGGAATAGTTTCTGAAGTAATGGTTCCAGTTCCTCCTTGTACCTCTGGTAGAATTCGGCTGTGAACCCATCTGATCCTGGACTCTTTTTGGTTGGTAAGCTATTGATTATTGCCACAATTTCAGCTCCTGTTATTAGTCTATTCAGAGATTCAACTTCTTCCTGGTTTAGTCATGGGAGAGTGTATGTGTCGAGGAATTTATCCCTTTCTTTTTTTTTTAATTTTTTTTCTTTTTATCATTATTATTATTTTTAGTATTATTATTATACTTTAGGCTCTACGGTACACGTGCGCAACGTGCAGGTAAGCTCCATATGTATACATGTGCCATGCTGGTGCGCTGCACCAACCAACTCGTCATCTAGCATTAGGTATATCTCCCAATGCTGTCCCTCGCCCCTCCCCCCACCCCACAACAGTCCCCGAAGTGTGATGTTCCCCTTCCTGTGTCCATGTGTTCTCATTGTTCAATTCCCACCTATGAGTGAGAATATGTGGTGTTGGTTTCTTTGTTCTTGTGATAGTTTACTGAGAACGATGATTTCCAATTTCATCCATGTCCCTACAAAGGATATGAACTCATCATTTTTTATGGCTGCATAGTATTCCATGGTGTATGTGTGCCACATTTTCTTAATCCAGTCTATCATTGTTGGACATTTGGGTTGGTTCCAAGTCTTTGCTATTGTGTATAATGCCGCAATAAACATACGTGTGCATGTGTCTTTATAGCAGCATGATTTACAGTCCTTTGGGTATATACCCAGTAATGGGATGGCTGGGTCAAATGGAATTTCTAGTTCTAGATCCCTGAGGAATCGACACAGTGACTTCCACAAGGGTTGAACTAGTTTACAGTCCCACCAACAGTGTAAAAGTGTTCCTATTTCTCCACATCCTCTCCAGCACCTGTTGTTTCCTGACTTTTTAATGATTGCCATTCTAACTGGTGTGAGATGGTATCTCATTGTGGTTTTGCTTTGCATTTCTCTGATGGCCAGTGATGGTGAGCATTTTTTCACGTGTTTTTTCGCTGCATAAATGTCTTCTTTTGAGGAGCGTCTGTTCATCTCCTTCGCCCACTTTTTGACGGGGTTGTTTGCTGTTTTCTTGTAAATTTGTTGGAGTTCATTGTAGATTCTGGATATTAGCCCTTTGTCAGATGAGTAGGTTGCGAAAATTTTCTCCCATTTTGTAGGTTGCCTGTTCACTCTGATGGTAGTTTCCTTTGCTGTGCAGAAGCTCTTTAGTTTAATTAGATCCCTTTTGTCAATTTTGGCTTTTGTTGCCATTGCTTTTGGTGTTTTGGACATGAAGTCCTTGCCCATGCCTACGTCCTGAATGGTATTGCCTAGGATTTCTTCTAGGGTTTTTATGGTTTTAGGACCAACGTTTAAGTCTTTAATCCATCTTGAGTTGATTTTTGTATAAGGTGTAAGGAAGGGATCCAGTTTCAGCTTTCTACATGTGGCTAGCCAGTTTTCCCAGCACCATTTATTAAATAGGGAATCCTTTCTCCATTTCTTGTTTTGGTCAGGTTTGTCAAAGATCAGATAGTTGTAGATATGTGGCATTATTTCTGACGGCTCTGTTCTGTTCCATTCATCTATATCTCTGTTTTGGTACCAGTACCATGCTGTTTTGGTTACTGTAGCCTTGTAGTATTGTTTGAAGTCAGGTAGCGTGAAGCCTCCAGCTTTGTTCTTTTGGCTTAGGATTGACTTAGTGATGCGGGCTCTTTTTTGGTTCCATATGAACTTTAAAGTAGTTTTTACCAATTGTGTTATGAAAGTCATTGGTAACTTGATGGGGATGGCATTGAATCTGTAAATTACCTTGGGAAGGATGGCCATTTTCATGATATTGATTCTTCCTACCCATGAGCATGGAATGTTCTTCCATTTGTTTGTATCCTCTTTTATTTCCTTGAGCAGTGGTTTGTAGTTTTCTCCTTGAAGAGGTCCTTCACATCCCTTGTAAGTTGGATTCCTAGGTATTTTATTCTCTTTGAATCAATTGTGAATGGGAGTTCACTCATGATTTGGCTCTCTGTTTGTCTGTTATTGATGTATAAGAATGCTTGTGATTTTTGCACATTGATTTTGTATCCTGAGACTTTGCTGAAGTTGCTTATCAGCTTAAGGAAATTTTGGGATGAGACAATGGGGATTTCTAGATATACTATCACGTCATCCGCAAACAGGGACAATTTGACTTCCTTTTTTCCTAATTGAATACCCTTGATTTCCTTCTCTTGCCTAATTGCCCTGGCCAGAACTTCCAACACTATGTTGAATAGAAGTGGTGAGAGAGGGCATCCCTGTCTTGTGCCAGTTTTCAAGGTGAATGCTTCCAGTTTTTGCCCATTCAGTATGATATTGGCTGTGGGTTTGTCATAAATAGCTCTTCTTATTTTGAGATACTACCCATCAGTACCTAATTTATTGAGAGTTTTAGCTTGAAGTGTTGTTGAATTTTGTCAAAGGCCTTTAATTCATGTATTGAGATAATCATGTGGTTTTTGACTTTGGTTCTGTTTATATGCTGGATTACATTTATTGATTTGCATATATTGAACCAGCCTTGCATCCCAGGGATGAAGCCCACTTGATCATGGTGGATAAGCTGTTTGATGTGCTGCTGGATTCGGTTTGCCAGTAATTTATTGAGGATTTTTGCATCAATATTCATCAAGGATATTGGTCTAAAATTCTCTTTTTTGGTTGTGTCTCTGCCCAGCTTTGGTATCAGCATGATGCTGGCCTCATAAAATGAGTTAGGAAGGATTCCCTCTTTTTCTATTGATTGGAATAGTTTCTCAAGTAACGGCTCCAGTTGCTCCTTGTACCTCTGGTAGAATTCGGCTGTGAACCCATCTGATCCTGGACTCTTTTTGGTTGGTAAGCTATTGATTATTGCCGCAATTTCAGTTCCTGTTATTAGTCTATTCAGAGATTCAACTTCTTCCTGGTTTAGTCATGGGAGAGTTTAGGTGTCGAGGAATTTATCCCTTTCTTTTTTTTTTAATTTTTTTTCTTTTTATCATTATTATTATTATTATTATTATTATTATTATTATTATTATTATTATTATTATACTTTAGGCTCTATGGCACACGTGCGCAACGTGCAGGTAAGCTACATATGTATACATGTGCCATGCTGGTGCGCTGCACCCACCAACTCGTCATCTAGCATTAGGTATATCTGCCAATGCTGTCCCTCGCCCCTCCCGCCACCCCACAACAGTCCCCGAAGTGTGATGTTCACCTTCCTGTGTCCATGTGTTCTCATTGTTCAATTCCCACTTATGAGTGAGAATATGTGGTGTTTGGTTTTTTCTTCTTGTGATAGTTTACTGAGAACGATGATTTCCAATTTCATCCATGTCCCTACAAAGGATATGAACTCATCATTTTTTATGGCTGCATAGTATTCCATGGTGTATATGTGCCACATTTTCTTAATCCAGTCCATCATTGTTGGACATTTGGGTTGGTCCCAATTCTTTGCTATTGTGTATAATGCCGCAATAAACATACGTGTGCATGTGTCTTTATAGCAGCATGATTTACAGTCCTTTGGGTATATACCCAGTAATGGGATGGCTGGGTCAAATGGAATTTCTAGTTCTAGATCCCTGAGGAATCGCCGCAGTGACTTCCACAAGGGTTGAACTAGTTTACAGTCCCACCAAGAGTGTAAAAGTGTTCCTATTCCTCCACATCCTCTCCAGCACCTGTTGTTTCCTGACTTTTTAATGATTGCCATTCTAACTGGTGTGAGATGGTATCTCATTGTGGTTTTGCTTTGCATTTCTCTGATGGCCAGTGATGGTGAGCATTTTTTCACGTGTTTTTTGGCTCCATAAATGTCTTCTTTTGAGGAGTGTCTGTTCATGTCCTTCGCCCACATTTTGATGGGGTTGTTTGGTGTTTTCTTGTAAATTTGTTGGAGTTCATTGTAGATTCTGGATATTAGCCCTTTGTCAGATGAGTAGGTTGCGAAAATTTTCTCCCATTTTGTAGGTTGCCTGTTCACTCTGATGGTAGTTTGCTTTGCTGTGCAGAAGCTCTTTAGTTTAATTAGATCCCATTTGTCAATTTTGGCTTTTGTTGCCATTGCTTTTGGTGTTTTAAACATGAAGCCCTTGCCCATGCCTATGTCCTGAATGGTATTGCCTGGGTTTCCTTCTAGGGTTTTTATGGTTTTAGGTCCAACGTTTAAGTCTTTAATCCATCTTGAGTTGATTTTTGTATAAGGTGTAAGGAAGGGATCCAGTTTCAGCTTTCTACATGTGGCTAGCCAGTTTTCCCAGCACCATTTATTAAATAGGGAATCCTTTCTCCATTTCTTGTTTTTGTCAGGTTTGTCAAAGATCAGATAGTTGTAGATATGTGGCATTATTTCTGACGGCTCTGTTCTGTTCCATTGATCTATATCTCTGTTTTGGTACCAGTACCATGCTGTTTTGGTTACTGTAGCCTTGTAGTATAGTTTGAAGTCAGGTAGCGTGATGCCTCCAGCTTTGTTCTTTTGGCTTAGGATTGACTTGGTGATGCGGGCTCTTTTTTGGTTCCATATGAACTTTAAAGTAGTTTTTTCCAATTCTGTGAAGAAAGTCATTGGTAACTTGATGGGGATGGCATTGAATCTGTAAATTACCTTGGGAAGGATGGCCATTTTCATGATATTGATTCTTCCTACCCATGAGCATGGAATGTTCTTCCATTTGTTTGTATCCTCTTTTATTTCCTTGAGCAGTGGTTTGTAGTTTTCTCCTTGAAGAGGTCCTTCACATCCCTTGTAAGTTGGATTCCTAGGTATTTTATTCTCTTTGAAGCAATTGTGAATGGGAGTTCACTCATGATTTGGCTCTCTGTTTGTCTGTTATTGGTGTATAAGAATGCTTGTGATTTTTGCACATTGATTTTGTATCCTGAGACTTTGCTGAAGTTGCTTATCAGCTTAAGGAGATTTTGGGCTGAGACAATGGTGTTTTCTAGATATACTATCACGGCATCTGCAAACAGGGACAATGTGACTTCCTTTTTTCCTAATTGAATACCCTTGATTTCCTTCTCTTGCCTAATTTCCCTGGCCAGAACTTCCAACACTATGTTGAATAGAAGTGGTGAGAGAGGGCATCCCTGCCTTGTGCCAGTTTTCAAAGTGAATGCTTCCAGTTTTTGCCCATTCAGTATGATATTGGCTGTGGGTTTGTCATAAATAGCTCTTATTATTTTGAGATACGACCCATCAATACCTAATTGATTGAGAGTTTTTAGCATGAAGGGTTGTTGAATTCTGTCAAAGGCCTTTTCTTCATGTATTGAGATAATCATGTGGTTTTTGACTTTGGTTCTGTTTATATGCTGGATTACATTTATTGATTTGCGTATATTGAACCAGCCTTGCATCCCAGGGATGAAGCCCACTTAATCATGGTGGATAAGCTGTTTGATGTGCTGCTGGATTCGGTTTGCCAGTAATTTATTGAGGATTTTTGCATCAATATTCATCAAGGATATTGGTCTAAAATTCTCTTTTTTGGTTGTGTCTCTGCCCAGCTTTGGTATCAGCATGATGCTGGCCTCATAAAATGAGTTAGGAAGGATTCCCTCTTTTTCTATTGATTGGAATAGTTTCTGAAGTAATGGTTCCAGTTCCCCCTTGTACCTCTGGTAGAATTCGGCTGTGAACCCATCTGATCCTGGACTCTTTTTTGTTGGTAAGCTATTGATTATTGCCACAATTTCAGCTCCTGTTATTAGTCTATTCAGAGATTCAACTTCTTCCTGGTTTAGTCATGGGAGAGTGTATGTGTCGAGGAATTTATCCCTTTCTTTTTTTTTTAATTTTTTTTCTTTTTATCATTATTATTATTTTTATTATTATTACTATACTTTAGGCTCTATGGTACACGTGCGCAACGTGCAGGTAATCTCCATATGTATACATGTGCCATGCTGGTGCGCTGCACCCACCAACTCGTCATCTGGCATTAGGTATATCTCCCAATGCTGTCCCTCGCCCCTCCCAACACCCCACAACAGTCCCCGAAGTGTGATGTTCCCCTTCCTGTGTCCACGTGTTCTCATTGTTCAATTCCCACCTATGAGTGAGAATATGTGGTGTTTGGTTTTTTGTTCTTGCAATAGTTTACTGAGAACGATGATTTCCAATTTCATCCATGTCGCTACAAAATATATAAACTCATCCTTTTTTATGGCTGCCTAGTATTCCATGGTGTATATGTGCCACATTTTCTTAATCCAGTCTATCATTGTTGGACATTTGGGTTGGTTCCAAGTCTTTGCTATTGTGTATAATGCCGCAATAAACATACGTGTGCATGTGTCTTTATAGCAGCATGATTTATAGTCCTTTGGGTATATACCCAGTAACGGGATGGCTGGGTCAAACGGAATTTCTAGTTCTAGATCCCTGAGGAATCGCCACAGTGACTTCCACAAGGGTTGAACTAGTTTACAGTCCCACCAACAGTGTAAAAGTGTTCCTATTTCTCCACATCCTCTCCAGCACCTGTTATTTCCTGACTTTTTAATGATTGCCATTCTAACTGGTGTGAGATGGTATCTCATTGTGGTTTTCCTTTGCATTTCTCTGATGGCCAGTGATGGTGAGCATTTTTTCACGTGTTTTTTGGCTCCATAAATGTCTTCTTTTGAGGAGTGTCTGTTCATGTCCTTCGCCCACTTTTTGAAGGGGTTGTTTGGTGTTTTCTTGTAAATTTGTTGGAGTTCATTGTAGATTATGGATATTAGCCCTTTGTCAGATGAGTAGGTTGCGAAAATTTTTTCCAATTTTGTAGGTTGCCTGTTCACTCTGATGGTAGTTTCCTTTGCTGTGCAGAAGCTCTTTAGTTTAATTAGATCCCATTTGTCAATTTTGGCTTTTGTTGCCATTGCTTTTGGTGTTTTAGACATGAAGCCCTTGCCCATGCCTATGTCCTGAATGGTATTGCCTGGGTTTCCTTCTAGGGTTTTTATGGTTTTAGGTCTAACGTTTAAGTCTTTAATCCATCTTGAGTTGATTTTTGTATAAGGTGTAAGGAAGGGATCCAGTTTCAGCTTTCTACATGTGGCTAGCCAGTTTTCCCAGCACCATTTATTAAATAGGGTATCCTTTCTCCTTTTCTTGTTTTTGTCACGTTTGTCAAAGATCAGATAGTTGTAGATATGTGGCATTATTTCTGACGGCTCTGTTGTGTTCCATTGATCTATATCTCTGTTTTGGTACCAGTACCATGCTGTTTTGGTTACTGTAGCCTTGTAGTATAGTTTGAAGTCAGGTAGCGTGATGCCTCCAGCTTTGTTCTTTTGGCTTAGGATTGACTTGGTGATGCGGGCTCTTTTTTGGTTCCATATGAACTTTAAAGTAGTTTTCTCCAATTCTGTGAAGAAAGTCATTGGTAACTTGATGGGGATGGCATTGAATCTGTAAATTACCTTGGGAAGGATGGCCATTTTCATGATATTGATTCTTCCTACCCATGAGCATGGAATGTTCTTCCATTTGTTTGCATCCTCTTTTATTTCCTTGAGCAGTGGTTTGTAGTTTTCTCCTTGAAGAGGTCCTTCACATCCCTTGTAAGTTGGATTCCTAGGTATTTTATTCTCTTTGAAGCAATTGTGAATGGGAGTTCACTCATGATTTGGCTCTCTGTTTGTCTGTTATTGATGTATAAGAATGCTTGTGATTTTTGTACATTGATTTTGTATCCTGAGACTTTGCTGAAGTTGCTTATCAGCTTAAGGAGATTTTGGGCTGAGACAATCGGGTTTTCTAGATATACTATCACGTCATCTGCAAACAGGGACAATTTGACTTCCTTTTTTCCTAATTGAATACCCTTGATTTCCTTCTCTTGCCTAATTGCCCTGGCCAGAACTTCCAACACTATGTTGAATAGAAGTGGTGAGAGAGGGCATTCCTGTCTTGTGCCAATTTTCAAAGTGAATGCTTCCAGTTTTTGCCCATTCAGTATGATATTGGCTGTGGGTATGTCATAAATAGCTCTTATTATTTTGAGATACGACCCATCAATACCTAATTTATTGAGAGTTTTTAGCATGAAGGGTTGTTGAATTTTGTCAAAGGCCTTTTCTTCATGTATTGAGATAATCATGTGGTTTTTGACTTTGGTTCTGTTTATATGCTGGATTACATTTATTGATTTGCGTATATTGAACCAGCCTTGCATCCCAGGGATGAAGCCCACTTAATCATGGTGGATAAGCTGTTTGATGTGCTGCTGGATTCGGTTTGCCAGTAATTTATTGAGGATTTTTGCATCAATATTCATCAAGGATATTGGTCTAAAATTCTCTTTTTTGGTTGTGTCTCTGCCCAGCTTTGGTATCAGCATGATGCTGGCCTCATAAAATGAGTTAGGAAGGATTCCCTCTTTTTCTATTGATTGGAATAGTTTCTGAAGTAATGGTTCCAGTTCCTCCTTGTACCTCTGGTAGAATTCGGCTGTGAACCCATCTGATCCTGGACTCTTTTTTGTTGGTAAGCTATTGATTATTGCCACAATTTCAGCTCCTGTTATTAGTCTATTCAGAGATTCAACTTCTTCCTGGTTTAGTCATAGGAGAGTGTATGTGTCGAGGAATTTATCCCTTTCTTTTTTTTTTTAATTTTTTTTCTTTTTATCATTATTATTATTTTTATTATTATTATTATACTTTAGGCTCTATGGTACATGTGCGCAACGTGCAGGTAATCTCCATATGTATACATGTGCCATGCTGGTGCGCTGCACCCACCAACTCGTCATCTAGTATTAGGTATATCTCCCAATGTTGTCCCTCGCCCCTCCCCCCACCCCACAACAGTCCCCGAAGTGTGATGTTCCCCTTCCTGTGTCCATGTGTTCTCATTGTTCAATTCCCACCTATGAGTGAGAATATGAGGTGTTTCGTTTTTTGTTCTTGTGATAGTTTACTGAGAACGATGATTTCCAGTTTCATCCATGTCCCTACAAAGGATATGAACTCATCATTTTTTATGGCTGCATAGTATTCCATGGTGTATATGGGCCACATTTTCTTAATCCAGTCTATCATTGTTGGACATTTGGTTTGGTTCCAAGTCTTTGCTATTGTGTATAATGCCGCAATAAACATACGTGTGCATGTGTCTTTATAGCAGCATGATTCATAGTCCTTTGGGTATATACCCAGTAATGGGATGGCTGGGTCAAATTGAATTTCTAGTTCTAGGTCCCTGAGGAATCGCCACAGTGACTTCCACAAGGGTTGAACTAGTTTACAGTCCCACCAACAGTGTAAAAGTGTTCCTATTTCTCCACATCCTCTCCAGCACCTGTTATTTCCTGACTTTTTAATGATTCCCATTCTAACTGGTGTGAGATGGTATCTCATTGTGGTTTTGCTTTGCATTTCTCTGATGGCCAGTGATGGTGAGCATTTTTTCTCGTGTTTTTTGGCTCCATAAATGTCTTCTTTTGAGGAGTGTCTGTTCATGTCCTTCGCCCACTTTTTGATGGTGTTGTTTTTTGTTTTCCTGTAAATTTGTTGGGGTTCATTGTAGATTCTGGATATTAGCCCTTTGTCAGTTGAGTAGGTTGCGAAAATTTTCTCCCATTTTGTAGGTTGCCTGTTCACTCTGATGGTAGTTTCCTTTGCTGTGCAGAAGCTCTTTAGTTTAATTAGATCCCATTTGTCAATTTTGGCTTTTGTTGCCATTGCTTTTGGTGTTTTAGACATGAAGTCCTTGCCCATGCCTATGTCCTGAATGGTATTGCCTAGGTTTCCTTCTAGGGTTTTTATGGTTTTAGGTCCAACGTTTAAGTCTTTAATCCATCTTGAGTTGATTTTTGTATACGGTGTAAGGAAGGGATCCAGTTTCAGCTTTCTACATGTGGCTAGCCAGTTTTCCCAGCACCATTTATTAAATAGGGAATCCTTTCTCCATTTCTTGTTTTTGTCAGGTTTGTCAAAGATCAGATAGTTGTAGATATGTGGCATTATTTCTGACGGCTCTGTTGTGTTCCATTGATCTATATCTCTGTTTTGGTACCAGTACCATGCTGTTTTGGTCACTGTAGCCTTGTAGTATAGTTTGAAGTCAGGTAGCGTGATGCCTCCAGCTTTGTTCTTTTGGCTTAGGATTGACTTGGTGATGCGGGCTCTTTTTTGGTTCCATATGAACTTTAAAGTAGTTTTTCCCAATTCTGTGAAGAAAGTCATTGGTAACTTGATGGGGATGGCATTGAATCTGTAAATTACCTTGGGAAGGATGGCCATTTTCATGATATTGATTCTTCCTACCCATGAGCATGGAATGTTCTTCCATTTGTTTGTATCCTCTTTTATTTCCTTGAGCAGTGGTTTGTAGTTTTCTCCTTGAAGAGGTCCTTCACATCCCTTGTAAGTTGGATTCCTAGGTATTTTATTCTCTTTGAAGCAATTGTGAATGGGAGTTCACTCATGATTTGGCTCTCTGTTTGTCTGTTATGGATGTATAAGAATGCTTGTGATTTTTGCACATTGATTTTGTATCCTGAGAGTTTGCTGAAGTTGCTTATCAGCTTAAGGAGATTTTGGGCTGAGACAATGGGGTTTTCTAGATATACTATCACGTCATCTGCAAACAGGGACAATTTGACTTCCTTTTTTCCTAATTGAATACCCTTGATTTCCTTCTCTTGCCTAATTGCCCTGGCCAGAACTTCCAACACTATGTTGAATAGAAGTGGTGAGAGAGGGCATCCCTGTCTTGTGCCAGTTTTCAAAGTGAATGCTTCCAGTTTTTGCCCATTCAGTATGATATTGGCTGTGGGTTTGTCATAAATAGCTCTTATTATTTTGAGATACAACCCATCAATACCTAATTTATTGAGAGTTTTTAGCATGAAGGGTTGTTGAATTTTGTCAAAGGCCTTTTCTTCATGTATTGAGATAATCATGTGGTTTTTGACTTTGGTTCTGTTTATATGCTGGATTACGTTTATTGATTTGCGTATATTGAACCAGCCTTGCATCCCAGGGATGAAGCCCACTTGATCATGGTGGATAAGCTGTTTCATGTGCTGCTGGATTCGGTTTGCCAGTAATTTATTGAGGATTTTTGCATCAATATTCATCAAGGGTATTGGTCTAAAATTCTCTTTTTTGGTTGTGTCTCTGCCCAGCTTTGGTATCAGCATGATGCTGGCCTCATAAAATGAGTTAGGAAGGATTCCCTCTTTTTCTATTGATTGGAATAGTTTCTGAAGTAATGGTTCCAGTTCCTCCTTGTACCTCTGGTAGAATTCGGCTGTGAACTCATCTGATCCTGGACTCTTTTTGGTTGGTAAGCTATTGATTATTGCCACAATTTCAGCTCCTGTTACTAGTCTATTCAGAGATTCAACTTCTTCCTGGTTTAGTCATGGGAGAGTGTATGTGTCGAGGAATTTATCCCTTTCTTTTTTTTTAATTTTTTTCTTTTTATCATTATTATTATTTTTATTATTATTATTATTATACTTTAGGCTCTATGGTACACGTGCGCAACGTGCAGGTACGCTACATATGTATACATGTGCCATGCTGGTGCGCTGCACCTACCAACTCGTCATCTAGCATTAGGTATATCTCCCAATGCTGTCCCTCGCCCCTCCCCCCACCCCACAACAGTCCCCGAAGTGTGATGTTCCCCTTCCTGTGTCCATGTGTTCTCATTGTTCAATTCCCACCTATGAGTGAGAATATGTGGTGTTGGTTTTTTTGTTCTTGTGATAGTTTACTGAGAACGATGATTTCCAATTTCATCCATGTCCCTACAAAGGATATGAACTCATCATTTTTTATGGCTGCATAGTATTCCATGGTGTATATGTGCCACATTTTCTTAATCCAGTCTATCATTGTTGGACATTTGGGTTGGTCCCAAGTCTTTGCTATTGTGTATAATGCCGCAATAAACATACGTGTGCATGTGTCTTTGTAGCAGCATGATTTATAGTCCTTTGGGTATATACCCAGTAATGGGATGGCTGGGTCAAATAGAATTTCTAGTTCTAGATCCCTGAGGAATCGCCACAGTGACTTCCACAAGGGTTGAACTAGTTTACAGTCCCACCAACAGTGTAAAAGTGTTCCTATTTCTCCACATCCTCTCCAGCACCTGTTGTTTCCTGACTTTTTAATGCTTGCCATTCTAACTGGTGTGAGATGGTATCTCATTGTGGTTTTGCTTTGCATTTCTCTGATGGCCAGTGATGGTGAGCATTTTTTCACGTGTTTTTTGGCTGCATAAATGTCTTCTTTTGAGGAGCGTCTGTTCATGTCCTTCGCCCACTTTTTGACGGGGTTGTTTGGTGTTTTCTTGTAAATTTGTTGGAGTTCATTGTAGATTCTGGATATTAGCCCTTTGTCAGATGAGTAGGTTGCGAAAATTTTCTCCCATTTTGTAGGTTGCCTGTTCACTCTTATGGTAGTTTCCTTTGCTGTGCAGAAGCTCTTTAGTTTAATTAGATCCCATTTGTCAATTTTGGCTTTTGTTGCCATTGCTTTTGGTGTTTTAGACATGAAGTCCTTGCCCATGCCTACGTCCTGAATGGTATTGCCTAGGTTTTCTTCTAGGGTTTTTATGGTTTTAGGTCCAACGTTTAAGTCTTTAATCCATCTTGAGTTGATTTTTGTATAAGGTGTAAGGAAGGGATCCAGTTTCAGCTTTCTACATGTGGCTAGCCAGTTTTCCCAGCACCATTTATTAAATAGGGAATCCTTTCTCCATTTCTTGTTTTTGTCACGTTTCTCAAAGATCAGATAGTTGTAGATATGTGGCATTATTTCTGACGGCTCTGTTCTGTTCCATTGATCTATATCTCTGTTTTGGTACCAGTACCATGCTGTTTTGGTTACTGTAGCCTTGTAGTATAGTTTGAAGTCAGGTAGCGTGAAGCCTCCAGCTTTGTTATTTTGGCTTAGGATTGACTTGGTGATGCGGGCTCTTTTTTGGTTCCATATGAACTTTAAAGTAGTTTTTTCCAATTCTGTGAAGAAAGTCATTGGTAACTTGATGGGGATGGCATTGAATCTGTAAATTACCTTGGGAAGGATGGCCATTTTCATGATATTGATTCTTCCTACCCATGAGCATGGAATGTTCTTCCATTTGTTTGTATCGTCTTTTATTTCCTTGAGCAGTGGTTTGTAGTTTTCTCCTTGAAGGGGTCCTTCACATCCCTTGTAAGTTGGATTCCTAGGTATTTTATTCTCTTTGAAGCAATTGTGAATGGGAGTTCACTCATGATTTGGCTCTCTGTTTGTCTGTTATTGATGTATAAGAATGCTTGTGATTTTTGCACATTGATTTTGTATCCTCAGACTTTGCTGAAGTTGCTTATCAGCTTAAGGAGATTTTGGGCTGAGACAATGGGGATTTCTAGATATACTATCACGGCATCTGCAAACAGGGACAATTTGACTTCCTTTTTTCCTAATTGAATACCCTTGATTTCCTTCTCTTGCCTAATTGCCCTGGCCAGAACTTCCAACACTATGTTGAATAGAAGTGGTGAGAGAGGGCATCCCTGTCTTGTGCCAGTTTTCACAGTGAATGCTTCCAGTTTTTGCCCATTCAGTATGATATTGGCTGTGGGTTTGTCATAAATAGCTCTTATTATTTTGAGATACGACCCATCAATACCTAATTTATTGAGAGTTTTTAGCATGAAGGTTTGTTGAATTCTGTCAAAGGCCTTTTCTTCATGTATTGAGATAATCATGTGGTTTTTGACTTTGGTTCTGTTTATATGCTGGATTACATTTATTGATTTGCGTATATTGAACCAGCCTTGCATCCCAGGGATGAAGCCCACTTGATCATGGTGGATAAGCTGTTTGATGTGCTGCTGGATTCGGTTTGCCAGTAATTTATTGAGGATTTTTGCATCAATATTCATCAAGGATATTGGTCTAAAATTCTCTTTTTTGGTTGTGTCTCTGCCCAGCCTTGGTATCAGCATGATGCTGGCCTCATAAAATGAGTTAGGAAGGATTCCCTCTTTTTCTATTGATTGGAATAGTTTCTGAAGTAATGGTTCCAGTTCCTCCTTGTACCTCTGGTAGAATTCGGCTGTGAACCCATCTGATCCTGGACTCTTTTTGGTTGGTAAGCTATTGATTATTGCCACAATTTCAGCTCCTGTTATTAGTCTATTCAGAGATTCAACTTCTTCCTGGTTTAGTCATGGGAGAGTGTTTGTGTGGAGGAATTTATCCCTTTCTTTTTGTTTAATTTTTTTCTTTTTATCATTATTATTATTATTATTATTATACTTTAGGCTCTATGGCACACGTGCGCAACGTGCAGGTAAGCTACATATGTATACATGTGCCATGCTGGTGCGCTGCACCCACCAACTCGTCATCTAGCATTAGGTATATCTCCCAATGCTGTCCCTCGCCCCTCCCCCCACCCCACAACAGTCCCCGAAGTGTGATGTTCCCCTTCCTGTGTCCATGTGTTCTCATTGTTCAATTCCCACCTATGAGTGAGAATATGTGGTGTTTGGTTTTTTGTTCTTGCGATAGTTTACTGAGAACGATGATTTCCAATTTCATCCATGTCCCTACAAAGGATATGAACTCATCATTTTTTATGGCTGCATAGTATTCCATGGTGTATATGTGCCACATTTTCTTAATCCAGTCTATCATTGTTGGACATTTGGGTTGGTCCCAAGTCTTTGCTATTGTGTATAATGCCGCAATAAACATACGTGTGCATGTGTCTTTATAGCAGCATGATTTATAGTCCTTTGGGTATATACCCAGTAATGGGATGGCTGGGTCAAATGGAATTTCTAGTTCTAGATCCCTGAGGAATCGCCACAGTGACTTCCACAAGGGTTGAACTAGTTTACAGTCCCACCAAGAGTGTAAAAGTGTTCCTATTTCTCCACATCCTCTCCAGCACCTGTTGTTTCCTGACTTTTTAATGATTGCCATTCTAACTGGTGTGAGATGGTATCTCATTGTGGTTTTGCTTTGCATTTCTCTGATGGCCAGTGATGGTGAGCATTTTTTCACGTGTTTTTTGGCTGCATAAATGTCTTCTTTTGAGGAGCGTCTGTTCATGTCCTTCGCCCACTTTTTGACGGGGTTGTTTGGTGTTTTCTTGTAAATTTGTTGGAGTTCATTGTAGATTCTGGATATTAGCCCTTTGTCAGATGAGTAGGTTGCGAAAATTTTCTCCCATTTTGTAGGTTGCCTGTTCACTCTGATGGTAGTTTCCTTTGCTGTGCAGAAGCTCTTTAGTTTAATTAGATCCCATTTGTCAATTTTGGCTTTTGTTGCCATTGCTTTTGGTGTTTTAGACATGAAGTCCTTGCCCATGCCTACGTCCTGAATGGTATTGCCTAGGTTTTCTTCTAGGGTTTTTATGGTTTTAGGTCCAACGTTTAAGTCTTTAATCCATCTTGAGTTGATTTTTGTATAAGGTGTAAGGAAGGGATCCAGTTTCAGCTTTCTACATGTGGCTAGCCAGTTTTCCCAGCACCATTTATTAAATAGGGAATCCTTTCTCCATTTCTTGTTTTTGTCAGGTTTGTCAAAGATCAGATAGTTGTAGATATGTGGCATTATTTCTGACGGCTCTGTTCTGTTCCATTGATCTATATCTCTGTTTTGGTACCAGTACCATGCTGTTTTGGTTACTGTAGCCTTGTAGTATAGTTTGAAGTCAGGTAGCGTGAAGCCTCCAGCTTTGTTCTTTTGGCTTAGGATTGACTTGGTGATGCGGGCTCTTTTTTGGTTCCATATGAACTTTAAAGTAGTTTTTTCCAATTCTGTGAAGAAAGTCATTGGTAACTTGATGGGGATGGCATTGAATCTGTAAATTACCTTGGGAAGGATGGCCATTTTCATGATATTGATTCTTCCTACCCATGAGCATGGAATGTTCTTCCATTTGTTTGTATCCTCTTTTATTTCCTTGAGCAGTGGTTTGTAGTTTTCTCCTTGAAGAGGTCCTTCACATCCCTTGTAAGTTGGATTCCTAGGTATTTTATTCTCTTTGAAGCAATTGTGAATGGGAGTTCACTCATGATTTGGCTCTCTGTTTGTCTGTTATTGATGTATAAGAATGCTTGTGATTTTTGCACATTGATTTTGTATCCTGAGACTTTGCTGAAGTTGCTTATCAGCTTAAGGAAATTTTGGGATGAGACAATGGGGTTTTCTAGATATACTATCACGTCATCCGCAAACAGGGACAATTTGACTTCCGTTTTTCCTAACTGAATACCCTTGATTTCCTTCTCTTGCCTAATTGCCCTGGCCAGAACTTCCAACACTATGTTGAATAGAAGTGGTGAGGGAGGGCATCCCTGTCTTGTGCCAGTTTTCAAGGTGAATGCTTCCAGTTTTTGCCCATTCAGTATGATATTGGCTGTGGGTTTGTCATAAATAGCTCTTCTTATTTTGAGATACGACCCATCAGTACCTAATTTATTGAGAGTTTTAGCATGAAGGGTTGTTGAATTTTGTCAAAGGCCTTTTCTTCATGTATTGAGATAATCATGTGGTTTTTGACTTTGGTTCTGTTTATATGCTGGATTACATTTATTGATTTGCATATATTGAACCAGCCTTGCATCCCAGGGATGAAGCCCACTTGATCATTGTGGATAAGCTGTTTGATGTGCTGCTGGATTCGGTTTGCCAGTAATTTATTTAGGATTTTTGCATCAATATTCATCAAGGATATTGGTCTAAAATTCTCTTTTTTGGTTGTGTCTCTGCCCAGCTTTGGTATCAGCATGATGCTGGCCTCATAAAATGAGTTAGGAAGGATTCCCTCTTTTTCTATTGAATGGAATAGTTTCTGACGTAATGGTTCCAGTTCCTCCTTGTACCTCTGGTAGAATTCGGCTGTGAACCCATCTGATCCTGGACTCTTTTTGGTTGGTAAGCTATTGATTATTGCCACAATTTCAGCTCCTGTTATTATTCTATTCAGAGATTCAACTTCTTCCTGGTTTAGTCATGGGAGAGTGTATGTGTCGAGGAATTTATCCCTTTCTTTTTTTTTTTAATTTTTTTTCTTTTTATCATTATTATTATTTTTATTATTATTATTATACTTTAGGCTCTATGGTACACGTGCGCAACGTGCAGGTAAGCTACATATGTATACATGTGCCATGCTGGTGCGCTGCACCCACCAACTCGTCATCAAGCATTAGGTATATCTCCCAATGCTGTCCCTCGCCCCTCCCCCCACCCCACAACAGTCCCCGAAGTGTGATGTTCCCCTTCCTGTGTCCATGTGTTCTCATTGTTCAATTCCCACCTATGAGTGAGAATATGTGGTGTTTGGTTTTTTGTTCTTGTGATAGTTTACTGAGAACAATGATTTCCAGTTTCATCCATGTCCCTACAAAGGATATGAACTCATCATTTTTTATGGCTGCATAGTATTCCATGGTGTATATGTGCCACATTTTCTTAATCCAGTCTATCATTGTTGGACATTTGGGTTGGTTCCAAGTCTTTGCTATTGTGTATAATGCCGCAATAAACATACGTGTGCATGTGTCTTTATAGCAGCATGATTTATAGTCCTTTGGGTATATACCCAGTAGTGGGATGGCTGGGTCAAATGGAATTTCTAGTTCTAGATCCCTGAGGAATCGCCACAGTGACTTCCACAAGGTTTGAACTAGTTTACAGTCCCACCAACAGTTTAAAAGTGTTCCTATTTCTCCACATCCTCTCCAGCACCTGTTGTTTCCTGACTATTTAATGATTACCTTTCTAAATGGTGTGAGATGGTATCTCATTGTGGTTTTGCTTTGCATTTCTCTGATGGCCAGTGATGGTGAGCATTTTTACAGGTGTTTTTTGGCTCCATAAATGTCTTCTTTTGAGGAGTGTCTGTTCATGTCCTTCGCCCACTTTTTGATGGGGTTGTTTGGTGTTTTCTTGTAAATTTGTTGGAGTTCATTGTAGATTCTGGATATTAGCCCTTTGTCAGATGAGTAGGTTGCGAAAATTTTCTCCCATTTTGTAGGTTGCCTGTTCACTCTGATGGTAGTTTCCTTTGCTGTGCAGAAGCTCTTTAGTTTAATTAGATCCCACTTGTCAATTTTGGCTTTTGTTGCCATTGCTTTTGGTGTTTTAGACATGAAGTCCTTGCCCATGCCTATGTCCTGAATGGTATTGCCTGGGTTTCCTTCTAGGGTTTTTATGGTTTTAGGTCCAACGTTTAAGTCTTTAATCCATCTTGAGTTGATTTTTGTATAAGGTGTAAGGAAGGGATCCAGTTTCAGCTTTCTACATATGGCCAGCCAGTTTTCCCAGCACCATTTATTAAATAGGGAATCCTTTCTCCATTTCTTGTTTTTGTCAGGTTTGTCAAAGATCAGATCGTTGTAGATATGTGGCATTATTTCTGACGGCTCTCTTCTGTTCCATTGATCTATATCTCTGTTTTGGTACCAGTACCACGCTGTTTTGGTTACTGTAGCCTTGCAGTATAGTTTGAAGTCAGGTAGCGTGATGCCTCCAGCTTTGTTCTTTTGGCTTAGGATTGACTTGGTGATGCGGGCTCTTTTTTGGTTCCATATGAACTTTAAAGTAGTTTTTTCCAATTCTGTGAAGAAAGTCATTGGTAACTTGATGGGGATGGCATTGAATCTGTAAATTACCTTGGGAAGGATGGCCATTTTCATGATATTGATTCTTCCTACCCATTTTCATGGAATGTTCTTCCATTTGTTTGTATCCTCTTTTATTTCCTTGAGCAGTGGTTTGTAGTTTTCTCCTTGAAGATATCCTTCACATCCCTTGTAAGTTGGATTCCTAGGTATTTTATTCTCTTTGAAGCAATTGTGAATGGGAGTTCACTCATGATTTGGCTCTCTGTTTGTCTGTTATTGTTGTAAAAGAATGCTTGTGATTTTTGCACATTGATTTTGTATCCTGAGACTTTGCTGAATTTGCTTATCAGCTTAAGGCGATTTTGGGCTGAGACAATGGTGTTATCTAGATATACTATCACGGCATCTGCAAACAGGGACAATTTGACTTCCTTTTTTCCTAATTGAATACCCTTGATTTCCTTCTCTTGCCTAATTGCCCTGGCCAGAACTTCCAACACTATGTTGAATAGAAGTGGTGAGAGAGGGCATCCCTGTCTTGTGCCAGTTTTCAAAGTGAATGCTTCCAGTTTTTGCCCATTCAGTATGATATTGGCTGTGGGTTTGTCATAAATAGCTCTTTTTATTTTGAGATACGACCCATCAATACCTAATTGATTGAGAGTTTTTAGCATGAAGGGTTGTTGAATTTTGTCAAAGGCCTTTTCTTCATGTATTGAGATAATCATGTGGTTTTTGACTTTGGTTCTGTTTATATGCTGGATTACATTTATTGATTTGCGTATATTGAACCAGCCATGCATCCCAGGGATGAAGCCCACTTGATCATGGTGGATAAGCTGTTTGATGTGCTGCTGGATTCGGTTTGCCAGTAATTTATTGAGGATTTTTGCATCAATATTCATCAAGGATATTGGTCTAAAATTCTCTTTTTTGGTTGTGTCTCTGCCCAGCTTTGGTATCAGCATGATGCTGGCCTCAGAAAATGAGTTAGGAAGGATTCCCTCTTTTTCTATTGATTGGAATAGTTTCTGAAGTAATGGTTCCAGTTCCGCCTTGTACCTCTGGTAGAATTCGGCTGTGAACCCATCTGATCCTGGACTCTTTTTGGTTGGTAAGCTATTGATTATTGCCACAATTTCAGCTCCTGTTATTAGTCTATTCAGAGATTCAACTTCTTCCTGGTTTAGTCATGGGAGAGTGTATGTGTCGAGGAATTTATCCCTTTCTTTTTTTTTAATTTTTTTCTTTTCATCATTATTATTATTTTTATTATTATTATTATACTTTAGGCTCTATGGTACACGTGCGCAACGTGCAGGTAAGCTACATATGTATACATGTGCCATGCTGGTGCGCTGCACCCACCAACTCGTCATCTAGCATTAGGTATATCTCCCAATGCTGTCCCTCGCCCCTCCCCCCACCCCACAACAGTCCCCGAAGTGTGATGTTCCCCTTCCTGTGTCCATGTGTTCTCATTGATCAATTCCCACCTATGAGTGAGAATATGTGTTGTTTGGTTTTTTGTTCTTGTGATAGTTTACTGAGAACAATGATTTCCAATTTCATCCATGTCCCTACAAAGGATATGAACTCATCATTTTTTATGGCTGCATAGTATTCCATGGTGTATGTGTGCCACATTTTCTTAATCCAGTCCATCATTGTTGGACATTTGGGTTGGTCCCAAGTCTTTGCTATTGTGTATAATGCCGCAATAAACATACATGTGCATGAGTCTTTATAGCAGCATGATTTACAGTCCTTTGGGTATATACCCAGTAATGGGATGGCTGGGTCAAATGGAATTTCTAGTTCTAGATCCCTGAGGAATCGCCACAGTGACATCCACAAGGGTTGAACTAGTATACAGTCCCACCAACAGTGTAAAAGTGTTCCTATTTCTCCACATACTCTCCAGCACCTGTTGTTTCCTGACTTTTTAATGATTGTCATTCTAACTGGTGTGAGATGGGTATCTCATTGTGGTTTGGCTTTGCATTTCTCTGATGGCCAGTGATGGTGAGCATTTTTTCACGTGTTTTTTGGCTCCATAAATGTCTTCTTTTGAGGAGTGTCTGTTCATGTCCTTCGCCCACTTTTTGATAGGGTTGTTTGGTGTTTTCTTGTAAATTTGTTGGAGTTCATTGTAGATTCTGGATATTAGCCCTTTGTCAGATGAGTAGGTTGCGAAAATTTTCTCCCGTTTTGTAGGTTGCCTGTTCACTCTGATGGTAGTTTCCTTTGCTGTGCAGAAGCTCTTTAGTTTAATTAGATCCCATTTGTCAATTTTGGCTTTTGTTGCCATTGCTTTTGGTGTTTTAGACATGAAGTCCTTGCCCATACCTATGTCCTGAATGGTATTGCCTAGGTTTCCTTCTAGGGTTTTTATGGTTTTAGGTCCAACGTTTAAGTCTTTAATCCATCTTGAGTTGATTTTTGTATAAGGTGTAAGGAAGGGATCCAGTTTCAGCTTTCAACATGTGGCTAGCCAGTTTTCCCAGCACCATTTATTAAATAGGGAATCCTTTCTCCATTTCTTGTTTTTGTCAGGTTTGTCAAAGTTCAGATAGTTGTAGATATGTGGCATTATTTCTGACGGCTCTGTTCTGTTCCATTGATCTATATCTCTGTTTTGGTACCAGTACCATGCTGTTTTGGTTACTGTAGCCTTGTAGTATAGTTTGAAGTCAGGTAGCGTGATGCCTCCAGCTTTGTTCTTTTGGCTTAGGATTGACTTGGTGATGCGGACTCTTTTTTGGTTCCATATGAACTTTAAAGTAGTTTTTTCCAATTCTGTGAAGAAAGTCATTGGTAACTTGATGGGGATGGCATTGAATCTGTAAATTACCTTGGGAAGGATGGCCATTTTCATGATATTGATTCTTCCTACCCATGAGCATGGAATGTTCTTCCATTTGTTTGTATCCTCTTTTATTTCCTTGAGCAGTGGTTTGTAGTTTTCTCCTTGAAGAGGTACATCACATCCCTTGTAAGTTGGATTCCTAGGTATTTTATTCTCTTTGAAGCAATTGTGAATGGGATTTCACTTATGATTTGGCTCCCTGTTTGTCTGTTATTGATGTATAAGAATGCTTGCGATTTTTGCACATTGATTTTGTATCCTGAGACTTTGCTGAAGTTGCTTATCAGCTTAAGGAGATTTTGGGCTGAGACAATGGTGTTTTCTAGATATACTATCACGGCATCCGCAAACAGGGACAATTTGACATCCTTTTTTCCTAATTGAATACCCTTGATTTCCTTCTCTTGCCTAATTGCCCTGGCCAGAACTTCCAACACTATGTTGAATAGAAGTGGTGAGAGAGGGCATCCCTGTCTTGTGCCAGTTTTCAAAGTGAATGCTTCCAGTTTTTGCCCATTCAGTATGATATTGGCTGTGGGTTTGTCATAAATAACTCTTATTATTTTGAGATACGACCCATCAATACCTAATTTATTGAGAGTTTTAGCATGAAGGGTTGTTGAATTTTGTCAAAGGCCTTTTCTTCATGTATTGAGATAATCATGTGGTTTTTGACTTTGGTTCTGTTTATATGCTGGATTACATTTACTGATTTGCATATATTGAACCAGCCTTGCATCCCAGGGATGAAGCCCACTTGATCATGGTGGATAAGCTGTTAGATGTGCTGCTGGATTCGGTTTGCCAGTAATTTATTGAGGATTTTTGCATCAATATTCACCAAGGATATTGGTCTAAAATTCTCTTTTTTGGTTGTGTCTCTGCCCAGCTTTGGTATCAGCATGATGCTGGCCTCAGAAAATGAGTTAGGAAGGATTCCCTCTTTTTCTATTGATTGGAATAGTTTCTGAAGTAATGGTTCCAGTTCCGCCTTGTACCTCTGGTAGAATTCGGCTGTGAACCCATCTGATCCTGGACTCTTTTTGGTTGGTAAGCTATTGATTATTGCCACAATTTCAGCTCCTGTTATTAGTCTATTCAGAGATTCAACTTCTTCCTTGTTTAGTCATGGGAGAGTGTATGTGTCGAGGAATTTATCCCTTTCTTTTTTTTTAATTTTTTTCTTTTTATCATTATTATTATTTTTATTATTATTATTATACTTTAGGCTCTATGGTACACGTGCGCAACGTGCAGGTAAGCTACATATGTATACATGTGCCATGCTGGTGCGCTGCACCCACCAACTCGTCATCTAGCATTAGGTATATCTCCCAATGCAGTCCCTCGCCCCTCCCCCCACCCCACAACAGTCCCCGAAGCGTGATGTTCCCCTTCCTGTGTCCATGTGTTCTCATTGTTCAATTCCCACCTATGAGTGAGAATATGTGGTGTTTGGTTTTTTGTTCTTGCGATAGTTTACTGAGAACGATGATTTCCAATTTCATCCATGTCCCTACAAAGGATATGAACTCATCATTTTTTATGGCTGCCTAGTATTCCATGGTGTATATGTGCCACATTTTCTTAATCCAGTCTATCATTGTTGGACATTTGTGTTGGTTCCAAGTCTTTGCTATTGTGTATAATGCTGCAATAAACATACGTGTGCATGTGTCTTTATAGCAGCATGATTTATAGTCCTTTGGGTATATACCCAGTAATGGGATGGATGTGTCAAATGGAATTTCTAGTTCTAGTTCTCTGAGGAATCGCCACAGTGACTTCCACAAGGGTTGAACTAGTTTACAGTCCCAACAACAGTGTAAAAGTGTTCCTATTTCTCCACATCCTCTCCAGCACCTGTTGTTACCTGACTTTTTAATGATTGTCATTCTAACTGGTGTGAGATGGTATCTCATTGTGGTTTTGCTTTGCATTTCTCTGATGGCCAGTGATGGTGAGCATTTTTTCACGTGTTTTTTGGCTGCATAAATGTCTTCTTTTGAGGAGTGTCTGTTCATTTCCTTCGCCCACTTTTTGATGGGGTTGTTTGGTGTTTTCTTGTAAATTTGTTGGGGTTCATTGTAGATTCTGGATATTAGCCCTTTGTCAGATGAGTAGGTTGCGAAAATTTTCTCCCATTTTATAGGTTGCCTGTTCACTCTGATGGTAGTTTCCTTTGCTGTGCAGAAGCTCTTTAGTTTAATTAGATCCCATTTGTCAATTTTGGCTTTTGTTGCCATTGCTTTTGGTGTTTTAGACATGAAGTACTTGCCCATGCCTATGTCCTGAATGGTATTGCCTAGGTTTCCTTCAAGGGTTTTTATGGCTTTAGGTCCAACGTTTAAGTGTTTAATCCATCTTTAGTTGATTTTTGTATAAGGTGTAAGGAAGGGATCCAGTTTCAGCTTTCTACATGTGGCTAGCCAGTTTTCCCAGCACCATTTATTAAATAGGGAATCGTTTCTCCATTTCTTGTTTTTGTCAGGTTTGTCAAAGATCAGATAGTTGTAGATATGTGGCATTATTTCTGACGGCTCTGTTCTGTTCCATTGATCTATATCTCTGGTTTGGTACCAGTACCATGCTGTTTTTGTTACTGTAGCCTTGTAGTATAGTTTGAAGTCAGGTAGCGTGATGCCTCCAGCTTTGTTCTTTTGGCTTAGGATTGACTTGGTGATGCGGGCTCTTTTTTGGTTCCATATGAACTTTAAAGTAGTTTTTTCCAATTCTGTGAAGAAAGTCATTGGTAACTTGATGGGGATGGCATTGAATCTGTAAATTACCTTGGGAAGGATGGCCATTTTCATGATATTGATTCTTCCTACCCATGAGCATGGAATGTTCTTCCATTTGTTTGCATCCTCTTTTATTTCCTTGAGCAGTGGTTTGTAGTTTTCTCCTTGAAGAGGTCCTTCACATCCCTTGTAAGTTGGATTCCTAGGTATTTTATTCTCTTTGAAGCAATTGTGAATGGGAGTTCACTCATGATTTGGCTCTCTGTTTGTCTGTTATTGATGTATAAGAATGCTTGTGATTTTTGTACATTGATTTTGTATCCTGAGACTTTGCTGAAGTTGCTTATCAGCTTAAGGAGATTTTGGGCTGAGACAATCGGGTTTTCTAGATATACTATCACGTCATCTGCAAACAGGGACAATGTGACTTCCTTTTTTCCTAATTGAATACCCTTGATTTCCTTCTCTTGCCTAATTGCCCTGGCCAGAACTTCCAACACTATGTTGAATAGAAGTGGTGAGAGAGGGCATCCCTGTATTGTGCCAGTTTTCAAAGTGAATGCTTCCAGTTTTTGCCCATTCAGTATGATATTGGCTGTGGGTTTGTCATAAATAGCTCTTATTATTTTGAGATACGACCCATCAATACCTAATTTATTGAGAGTTTTTAGCATGAAGGGTTGTTGAATTTTGTCAAAGGCCTTTTCTTCATGTATTGAGATAATCATGTGGTTTTTGACTTTGGTTCTGTTTATATGCTGGATTACATTTATTGATTTGCATATATTGAACCAGCCTTCCATCCCAGGGATGAAGCCCTCTTGATCATGGTGGATAAGCTTTTGATGTGCTGCTGGATTCGGTTTGCCAGTAATTTATTAAGGATTTTTGCATCAATATTCATCAAGGATATTGGTCTAAAATTCTCTTTTTTGGTTGTGTCTCTGCCCAGCTTTGGTATCAGCATGATGCTGGCCTCATAAAATGGGTTAGGAAGGATTCCCTCTTTTTCTATTGATTGGAATAGTTTCTGAAGTAATGGTTCCAGTTCCTCCTTGTACCTCTGGTAGAATTCGGCTGTGAACCCATCTGATCCTGGACTCTTTTTGGTTGGTAAGCTATTGATTATTGCCACAATTTCAGCTCCTGTTATTAGTCTATTCAGAGATTCAACTTCTTCCTGGTTTAGTCATGGGAGAGTGTATGTGTCGAGGAATTTATACCTTTCTTTTTTTTTAATTTTTTTCTTTTTATCATTATTATTCTTCTTCTTATTATTATTATTATACTTTAGGCTCTATGGCACACGTGCGCAACGTGCAGGTAAGCTACATATGTCTACATGTGCCATGCTGGTGCGCTGCACCCACCAACTCGTCATCTAGCATTAGGTATATCTCCCAATGCTGTCCCTCCCCCCTCCCCCAACCCCACAACAGTCCCCGAAGTGTGATGTTCCCCTTCCTGTGTCCATGTGTTCTCATTGTTCAATTCCCACCTATGAGTGAGAATATGTGGTGTTTGGTTTTTTGTTCTTGCGATAGTTTACTGAGAACGATGATTTCCAATTTCATCCATGTCCCTACAAAGGATATGAACTCATCATTTTTTATGGCTGCCTAGTATTCCATGGTGTATATGTGCCACATTTTCTTAATCCAGTCTATCATTGTTGGACATTTGGGTTGGTTCCAAGTCTTTGCTATTGTGTATAATGCCACAATAAACATACGTGTGCATGTGTCTTTATAGCAGCATGATTTATAGTCCTTTGGGTATATACCCAGTAATGGGATGGCTGGGTCAAATGGAATTTCTAGTTCTAGATCCCTGAGGAATCGCCACAGTGACCTCCACAAGGGTTGAACTAGTTTACAGTCCCACCAACAGTGTAAAAGTGTTCCTATTTCTCCACATCCTCTCCAGCACCTGTTGTTTCCTGACTTTTTAATGATTGCCATTCTAACTGGTGTGAGATGGTATCTCATTGTGGTTTTGATTTGCATTTCTCTGATGGCCAGTGATGGTGAGCATTTTTTCACGTGTTTTTTGGCTGCATAAGTGTCTTCTTTTGAGGAGTGTCTGTTCATGTCCTTCGCCCACTTTTTGATGGGGTTGTTTGGTGTTTTCTTGTAAATTTGTTGGAGTTCATTGTAGATTCTGGATATTAGCCCTTTGTCAGATGAGTAGGTTGCGACAATTCTCTCCCATTTTGTAGGTTGCCTGTTCACTCTGATGGTAGTTTCCTTTGCTGTGCAGAAGCTCTTTAGTTTAATTAGATCCCATTTGTCAATTTTGGCTTTTGTTGCCATTGCTTTTGGTGTTTTAGACATGAAGTCCTTGCCCATGCCTATGTCCTGAATGGTATTGCCTAGGTTTTCTTCTAGGGTTTTTATGGTTTTAGGTCTAACGTTTAAGTCTTTAATCCATCTTGAGTTGATTTTTGTATGAGGTGTAAGGTAGGGATCCAATTACAGCTTTCTTCATGTGGCTAGCCAGTTTTCCCAGCACCATTTATTAAATAGGGAATCCTTTCTCCATTTCTTGTTTTGGTCAGGTTTGTCAAAGATCAGATAGTTGTAGATATGCGGCATTATTTCTGACGGCTCTGTTCTGTTCCATTGGTCTATATCTCTGTTTTGGTACCAGTACCATGCTGTTTTGGTTACTGTAGCCTTGTAGTATAGTTTGAAGTCAGATAGCGTGATGCCTCCAGCTTTGTTCTTTTGGCTTAGGATTGACTTGGTGATGCGGGCTCTTTTTTGGTTCCATATGAACTTTAAAGTAGTTTTTTCCAATTCTGTGAAGAAAGTCATTGGTAACTTGATGGGGATGGCATTAAATCTGTAAATTACCATGGGAAGGATGGCCATTTTCATGATATTGATTCTTCCTACCCATGAGCATGGAATGTTCTTCCATTTGTTTGTATCCTCTTTTATTTCCTTGAGCAGTGGTTTGTAGTTTTCTCCTTGAAGAAGTCCTTCACATCCCTTGTAAGTTGGATTCCTAGGTATTTTATTCTCTTTGAAGCAATTGTGAATGGGAGTTCACTCATGATTTGGCTCTCTGTTTGTCTGTTATGGATGTATAAGAATGCTTGTGATTTTTGTACATTGATTTTGTATCCTGAGACCTTGCTGAAGTTGCTTATCAGCTTAAGGAGATTTTGGGCTGAGACAATGGGGTTTTCTAGATATACTATCACGTCATCTGCAAACAGGGACAATTTGACTTCCTTTTTTCCTAATTGAATACCCTTGATTCCCTTCCCTTGCCTAATTGCCCTGGCCAGAACTTCCAACACTATGTTGAATAGAAGTGGTGAGAGAGGGCATCCCTGTCTTGTGCCAGTTTTCAAAGTGAATTCTTCCAGTTTTTGCCCATTCAGTATGATATTGGCTGTGGGTTTGTCATAAATAGCTCTTATTATTTTGAGATACGACCCATCAATACCTAATTTATTGAGAGTTTTTAGCATGAAGGGTTGTTGAATTTTGTCAAAGGCCTTTTCTTCATGTATTGAGATAATCATGTGGTTTTTGACTTTGGTTCTGTTTATATGCTGGATTACATTTATTGATTTGCGTATATTGAACCAGCCTTGCATCCCAGGGATGAAGCCCACTTGATCATGGTGGATAAGCTGTTTGATGTGCTGCTGGATTCGGTTTGCCAGTAATTTATTGAGGATTTTTGCATGAATATTCATCAAGGATATTGCTCTTAAATTCTCTTTATTGGTTGTGTCTCTGCCCAGATTTGGTATCACCACGATGCTGGCCTCATAAAATGAGTTAGGAAGGATTCCCTCTTTTTCTATTGATTGGAATAGTTTCTGATGTAATGGTTCCAGTTCCTCCTTGTACCTATGGTAGAATTCGGCTGTGAACCCATCTGATCCTGGACTCTTTTTGGTTGGTAAGCTATTGATTATGGCCGCAATTTCATCTCCTGTTATTAGTCTATTCGGAGATTCAACTTCTTCCTGGTTTAGTCTTGGGAGAGTGTATGTGTCGAGGAATTTATTCCTTTCTGCTTTTTTTTAAATTTTTATTCTTATTATCATTATCATTATTATTATTACTATAATTATTATTATTTTACTTCAGGCTCTACGGTACATGGGCGCAACATGCAGGTAAGCTACATATGTATACATGTGCCATGCTGGTGCGCTGCACCCACCAACTCGTCATCTAGCATTAGGTATATCTCCCAATGCTGTCCCTCCCCCCTCCCCCCACCCCACAACAGTCCCCGAAGTGTGATGTTCCCCTTCCTGTGTCCATGTGTTCTCATTGTTCAATTCCCACCTATGAGTGAGAATATGTGGTGTTTTGTTTTTTGTTCTTGCGATAGTTTACTGAGAACGATGATTTCCAATTTCATCCATGTCCCTACAAAGGATATGAACTCATCAGTTTTTATGGCTGCCTAGTATTCCATGGTGTATATGTGCCACATTTTCTTAATCCAGTCTATCATTGTTGGACCTTTGGGTTGATTCCAAGTCTTTGCTATTGTGTATAATGCCACAATAAACATACGTGTGCATGTGTCTTTATAGCAGCATGATTTATAGTCCTTTGGGTATATACCCAGTAATGGGATGGCTGGGTCAAATGGAATTTCTAGTTCTAGATCCCTGAGGAATCGCCACAGTGACCTCCACAAGGGTTGAACTAGTTTACAGTCCCACCAACAGTGTAAAAGTGTTCCTATTTCTCCACATCCTCTCCAGCACCTGTTGTTTCCTGACTTTTTAATGATTGCCATTCTAACTGGTGTGAGATGGTATCTCATTGTGGTTTTGATTTGCATTTCTCTGATGGCCAGTGATGGTGAGCATTTTTTCACATGTTTTTTGGCTGCATAAATGTCTTCTTTTGAGAAGTGTCTGTTCCTGTCCTTCGCCCACTTTTTGATGGGGTTGTTTGGTGTTTTCTTGTAAATTTGTTGGAGTTCATTGTAGATTCTGGATATTAGCCCTTTGTCAGATGAGTAGGTTGCGAAAATTTTCTCCCATTTTTTAGGTTGCCTGTTCACTCTGATGGTAGTTTCCTTTGCTGTGCAGAAGCTCTTTGTTTAATTAGATCCCATTTGTCAATTTTGGCTTTTGTTGCCATTGCTTTTGGTGTTTTAGACATGAAGTCCTTGCCCATGCCTATGTCCTGAATGGTATTGCCTAGGTTTTCTTCTAGGGTTTTTATGGTTTTAGGTCTAACGTTTAAGTCTTTAATCCATCTTGAGTTGATTTTTGTATGAGGTGTAAGGAAGGGATGCAGTTTCCGCTTTCTACATGTGGCTAGCCAGTTTTCCCAGCACCATTTATTAAATAGGGAATCCTTTCTCCATTTCTTGTTTTGGTCAGGTTTGTCAAAGGTCAGATAGTTGTAGATATGTGGCATTGTTTCTGACGGCTCTGTTCTGTTCCATTGATCTATATCTCTGTTTTGGTACCAGTACCATGCTGTTTTGGTTACTGTAGCCTTGTAGTATAGTTTGAAGTCAGGTAGCGTGATGCCTCCAGCTTTGTTCTTTTGGCTTAGGATTGACTTGGTGATGCGGGCTCTTTTTTGGTTCCATATGAACTTTAAAGTAGTTTTTTCCAATTCTGTGAAGAAAGTCATTGGTAACTTGATGGGGATGGCATTGAATCTGTAAATTACCTTGGGAAGGATGGCCATTTACATGATATTGATTCTTCCTACCCATGAGCATGGAATGTTCTTCCATTTGTTTGTATCCTCTTTTATTTCCTTGAGCAGTGGTTTGTAGTTTTCTCCTTGAAGAGGTCCTTCACATCCCTTGTAAGTTGGATTCCTAGGTATTTTATTCTCTTTGAAGCAATTGTGAATGGGAGTTCACTCATTATTTGGCTCTCTGTTTGTCTGTTATGGATGTATAAGAATGCTTGTGATTTTTGTACATTGATGTTGTATCCTGAGACTTTGCTGAAGTTGCTTATCAGCTTAAGGAGATTTTGGGCTGAGACAATGGGGTTTTCTAGATATACTATCACGTCATCTGCAAACAGGGACAATTTGACTTCCTTTTTTCCTAATTGAATACCCTTGATTCCCTTCTCTTGCCTAATTGCCCTGGCCAGAACTTCCAACACTATGTTGAATAGAAGTGGTGAGAGAGGGCATCCCTGTCTTGTGCCAGTTTTCAAAGTGAATGCTTCCAGTTTTTGCCCATTCAGTATGATATTGGCTGTGGGTTTGTCATAAATAGCTCTTATTATTTTGAGATACGACCCATCAATACCTAATTTATTGAGAGTTTTTAGCATGAAGGGTTGTTGAATTTTGTCAAAGGCCTTTTCTTCATGTATTGAGATAATCATGCGGTTTTTGACTTTGGTTCTGTTTATATGCTGGATTACATTTATTGATTTGCGTATATTGAACCAGCCTTGCATCCCAGGGATGAAGCCCACTTGATCATGGTGGATAAGCTGTTTGATGTGCTGCTGGATTCGTTTTGCCAGTAATTTATTGAGGATTTTTGCATCAATATTCATCAAGGATATTGCTCAAAAATTCTCTTTTTGGTTGTGTCTCTGCCAAGATTTGCTATCAGCATGATGCTGGCCTCATAAAATGAGTTAGGAATGATTCCCTCTTTTTCTATTGATTGGAATAGTTTCTGAAGTAATGGTTCCAGTTCCTCCTTGTACCTCTGGTAGAATTCGGCTGTGAACCCATCTGATCCTGGACTCTTTTTGGTTGGTAAGCTATTGATTATGGCCGCAATTTCAGCTCCTGTTATTAGTCTATTCAGAGATTCAACTTCTTCCTGGTTTAGTCATGGGAGAGTGTATGTGTCGAGGACTTTATTCCTTTCGGTTTTTTTTTAATTTTTATTCTTTTTATCATTATTATTATTATTATTACTATTATTATTATTATTTTACTTCAGGCTCTATGGTACATGTGCGCAACGTGCAGGTAAGCTACATATGTATACATGTGCCATGCTGGTGCGCTGCACCCACCAACTCGTCATCTAGCACTAGGTATATCTCCCAATGCTGTCCCACCCCCCTCCCCCCACCCTACAACAGTCCCCGAAGTGTGATGTTCCCATTCCTGTGTCCATGTGTTCTCATTGTACAATTCCCACCTATGAGTGAGAATATGTGGTGTTTGGTTTTTTGTTCTTGCGATAGTTTACTGAGAACAATGATTTCCAATTTCATCCATGTCCCTACAAAGGATATGAACTCATCATTTTTTATGGCTGCCTAGTATTCCATGGTGTTTATGTGCCACATTTTCTTAATCCAGTCTATCATTCTTGGAGATTTGGGTTGGTTCCAAGTCTTTGCTATTGTGTATAATGCTGCAATAAACATACGTGTGCATGTGTCTTTATAGCAGCATGATTTATAGTCCTTTGGGTATATACCCAGTAATGGGATGGCTGGGTCAAATGGAATTTCTAGTTCTAGATCCCTGAGGAATCGCCACAGTGACCTCCACAAGGGTTGAACTAGTTTACAGTCCCACCAACAGTGTAAAAGTGTTCCTATTTCTCCACATCCTCTCCAGCACCTGTTGTTTCCTGACTTTTTAATGATTGCCATTCAAACTGGTGTGAGATGGTATCTCATTGTGGTTTTGATTTGCATTTCTCTGATGGCCAGTGATGGTGAGCATTTTTTCACGTGTTTTTTGGCTGCATAAATGTCTTCTTTTGAGGAGTGTCTGTTCGTGTCCTTCGCCCACTTTTTGATGGGGTTGTTTGGTGTTTTCTTGTAAATTTGTTGGTGTTCATTGTAGATTCTGGATATTAGCCCTTTGTCAGATGAGTAGGTTGCAAAAATTTTCTCCCATTTTGTAGGTTGCCTGTTCACTCTGATGGTAGTTTCCTTTGCTGTGCAGAAGCTCTTTAGTTTAATTAGATCCCATTTGTCAATTTTGGCTTTTGTTGCCATTGCTTTTGGTGTTTTAGACATGAAGTCCTTGCCCATGCCTATGTCCTGAATGGTATTGCCTAGGTTTCCTTCTAGGGTTTTTATGGTTTTAGGTCTAACGTTTAAGTCTTTAATCCATCTTGAGTTGATTTTTGTATAAGGTGTAAGGAAGGGATCCAGTTTCAGCTTTCTACATGTGGCTAGCCAGTTTTCCCCGCACCATTTATTAAATAGGGAATCCTTTCTCCATTTCTTGTTTTTGTCAGGTTTGTCAAAGATCAGATAGTTGTAGATATGTGGCATTATTTCTGACGGCTCTGTTCTGTTCCATTGATCTATATCTCTGTTTTGGTACCAGTACCATGCTGTTTTGGTTACTGTAGCCTTGTAGTATAGTTTGAAGTCAGGTAGCGTGATGCCTCCAGCTTTGTTCTTTTGGCTTAGGATTGACTTGGTGATGCGGGCTCTTTTTTGGTTCCATATGAACTTTAAAGTAGTTTTTTCCAATTCTGTG
This sequence comes from Pongo abelii, assembly GCF_028885655.2. Classification (NCBI taxonomy): domain Eukaryota; kingdom Metazoa; phylum Chordata; class Mammalia; order Primates; family Hominidae; genus Pongo; species Pongo abelii. Next base: position 5,202,244 of record NC_072007.2, on the reverse strand, counting down.
AAGAAGGTCATTTGTAACTTGATGGGGATGGCATTGAATCTGTAAATTACCTTGGGAAGGATTTCCATTTTCATGATATTGATTCTTCCTACCCATGAGCATGGAATGTTCTTCCATTTGTTTGTATCCTCTTTTATTTCCTTGAGCAGTGGTTTGTAGTTTTCTCCTTGAAGAGGTCCTTCACATCCCTTGTAAGTTGGATTCCTAGGTATTTTATTCTCTTTGAAGCAATTGTGAATGGGAGTTCACTCATGATTTGGCTCTCTGTTTGTCTGTTATGGATGTATAAGAATGCTTGTGATTTTTGTACATTGATTTTGTATCCTGAGACTTTGCTGAAGTTGCTTATCAGCTTAAGGAGATTTTGGGCTGAGACAATGGGGTTTTCTAGATATACTATCACGTCATCTGCAAACAGGAACAATTTGACTTCCTTTTTTCCTAATTGAATACCCTTGATTCCCTTCTCTTGCCTAATTGCCCTGGCCAGAACTTCCAACACTATGTTGAATAGAAGTGGTGAGAGAGGGCATCCCTGTCTTGTGCCAGTTTTCAAAGTGAATGCTTCCAGTTTTTGCCCATTCAGTATGATATTGGCTGTGGGTTTGTCATAAATAGCTCTTATTATTTTGAGATACGACCCATCAATACCTAATTTATTGAGAGTTTTTAGCATGAAGGGTTGTTGAATTTTGTCAAAGGCCTTTTCTTCATGTATTGAGATAATCATGCGGTTTTTGACTTTGGTTCTGTTTATATGCTGGATTACATTTATTGATTTGCGTATATTGAACCAGCCTTGCATCCCAGGGATGAAGCCCACTTGATCATGGTGGATAAGCTGTTTGATGTGCTGCTGGATTCGGTTTTCCAGTAATTTATTGAGGATTTTTGCATCAATATTCATCAAGGATATTGCTCTAAAATTCTCTTTATTGGTTGTGTCTCTGCCCAGATTTGGTATCAGCATGATGCTGGCCTCATAAAATGAGTTAGGAAGGATTCCCTCTTTTTCTATTGATTGGACTGGTTTCTGATGTAACGGTTCCAGTTCCTCCTTGTACCTATGGTAGAATTCGGCTGTGAACCCATCTGATCCTGGACTCTTTTTGGTTGGTAAGCTATTGATTATGGCCGCAATTTCATCTCCTGTTATTAGTCTATTCGGAGATTCAACTTCTTCCTGGTTTAGTCATGGGAGAGTGTATGTGTCGAGGAATTTATTCCTTTCTGCTTTTTTTTAAATTTTTATTCTTATTATCATTATCATTATTCTTATTACTATTATTATTATTATTTTACTTTAGGCTCTATGGTACATGTGCGCAACGTGCAGGTAAGCTACATATGTATACATGTGCCATGCTGGTGCGCTGCACCCACCAACTCGTCATCTAGCATTAGGTATATCTCCCAATGCTGTCCCTCCCCCCTCCCCCCACCCCACAACAGTCCCCGAAGTGTGATGTTCCCATTCCTGTGTCCATGTGTTCTCATTGTTCAATTCCCACCTATGAGTGAGAATATGTGGTGTTTGGTTTTTTGTTCTTGCGATAGTTTACTGAGAACGATGATTTCCAATTTCATCCATGTCCCTACAAAGGATATGAACTCATCATTTTTTATGGCTGCCTAGTATTCCATGGTGTATATGTGCCACATTTTCTTAATCCAGTCTATCATTGTTGGACATTTGGGTTGGTTCCAAGTCTTTGCTATTGTGTATAATGCCGCAATAAACATACGTGTGCATGTGTCTTTATAGCAGCATGATTTATAGTCCTTTGGGTATATACCCAGTAATGGGATGGCTGGGTCAAAAGGAATTTCTAGTTCTAGATCCCTGAGGAATCGCCACAGTGACCTCCACAAGGGTTGAACTAGTTTACAGTCCCACCAACAGTGTAAAAGTGTTCCTATTTCTCCACATCCTCTCCAGCACCTGTTGTTTCCTGACTTTTCAATGATTGCCATTCTAACTGGTGTGAGATGGTATCTCATTGTGGTTTTGATTTGCATTTCTCTGATGGCCAGTGATGGTGAGCATTTTTTCACGTGTTTTTTGGCTGCATAAATGTCTTCTTTTGAGGAGTGTCTGTTCATGTCCTTCGCCCACTTTTTGATGGGGTTGTTTGGTGTTTTCTTGTAAATTTGTTGGAGTTCATTGTAGATTCTGGATATTAGCCCTTTGTCAGCTGAGTAGGTTGCGAAAATTTTCTCCCATTTTGTAGGTTGCCTGTTCACTCTGATGGTAGTTTCCTTTGCTGTGCAGAAGCTCTTTAGTTTAATTAGATCCCATTTGTCAATTTTGGCTTTTGTTGCCATTGCTTTTCTTGTTTTAGACATGAAGTCCTTGCCCATGCCTATGTCCTGAATGGTATTGCCTAGGTTTTCTTCTAGGGTTTTTATGGTTTTAGGTCTAACGTTTAAGTCTTTAATCCATCTTGAGTTGATTTTTGTATGAGGTGTAAGGAAGGGATCCAGTTACAGCTTTCTACATGTGGCTAGCCAGTTTTCCCAGCACCATTTATTAAATAGGGAATCCTTTCTCCATTTCTTGTTTTGGTCAGGTTTGTCAAAGATCAGATAGTTGTAGATATGCGGCATTATTTCTGACGGCTCTGTTCTGTTCCATTGATCTATATCTCTGTTTTGGTACCAGTACCATGCTGTTTTGGTTACTGTAGCCTTGTAGTATAGTTTGAAGTCAGGTAGCGTGATGCCTCCAGCTTTGTTCTTTTGGCTTAGGATTGACTTGGTGATGCGGGCTCTTTTTTGGTTCCATATGAACTTTAAAGTAGTTTTTTCCAATTCTGTGAAGAAAGTCATTGGTAACTTGATGGGGATGGCATTGAATCTGTAAATTACCTTGGGAAGGATGGCCATTTTCATGATATTGATTCTTCCTACCCATGAGCATGGAATGTTCTTCCATTTGTTTGTATCCTCTTTTATTTCCTTGAGCAGTGGTTTGTAGTTTTCTCCTTGAAGAGGTCCTTCACATCCCTTGTAAGTTGGATTCCTAGGTATTTTATTCTCTTTGAAGCAATTGTGAATGGGAGTTCACTCATGATTTGGCTCTCTGTTTGTCTGTTATTGATGTATAAGAATGCTTGTGATTTTTGTACATTGATTTTGTATCCTGAGACTTTGCTGAAGTTGCTTATCAGCTTAAGGAGATTTTGGGCTGAGACAATGGGGTTTTCTAGATATACTGTCACGTCATCTGCAAACAGGGACAATTTGACTTCCTTTTTTCCTAATTGAATACCCTTGATTCCCTTCTCTTGCCTAATTGCCCTGGCCAGAACTTCCAACACTATGTTGAATAGAAGTGGTGAGAGAGGGCATCCCTGTCTTGTGCCAGTTTTCAAAGTGAATGCTTCCAGTTTTTGCCCATTCAGTATGATATTGGCTGTGGGTTTGTCATAAATAGCTCTTATTATTTTGAGATACGACCCATCAATACCTAATTTATTGAGAGTTTTTAGCATGAAGGGTTGTTGAATTTTTTCAAAGGCCTTTTCTTCATGTATTGAGATAATCATGTGGTTTTTGACTTTGGTTCTGTTTATATGCTGGATTACATTTATTGATTTGCGTATATTGAACCAGCCTTGCATCCCAGGGATGAAGCCCACTTGATCATGGTGGATAAGCTGTTTGATGTGCTGCTGGATTCGGTTTGCCAGTAATTTATTGAGGATTTTTGCATCAATATTCATCAAGGATATTGCTCTAAAATTCTCTTTATTGGTTGTGTCTCTGCCCAGATTTGGTATCAGCATGATGCTGGCCTCATAAAATGAGTTAGGAAGGATTCCCTCTTTTTCTATTGATTGGAATAGTTTCTGAAGTAATGGTTCCAGTTCCTCCTTGTACCTCTGGTAGAATTCGGCTGTGAACCCATCTGATCCTGGACTGTTTTTGGTTGGTAAGCTATTGATTATTGCCGCAATTTCATCTCCTGTTATTAGACTATTCAGAGATTCAACTTCTTCCTGGTTTAGTCATGGGAGAGTGTATGTGTCGAGGAATTTATTCCTTTCTGTTTTTTTTTAAATTTTTATTCTTTTTATCATTATTATTATTATTATTACTATTATTATTATTATTTTACTTCAGGCTCTATGGTACATGGGCGCAAAGTGCAGGTAAGCTACATATGTATACATGTGCCATGCTGGTGCGCTGCACCCACCAACTCGTCATCTAGCATTAGGTATATCTCCCAATGCTGTCCCTCCCCCCTCCCCCAAACCCACAACAGTCCCCGAAGTGTGATGTTCCCCTTCCTGTGTCCATGTGTTCTCATTGTTCAATTCCCACCTATGAGTGAGAATATGTGGTGTTTGGTTTTTTGTTCTTGCGATAGTTTACTGAGAACGATGATTTCCAATTTCATCCATGTCCCTACAAAGGATATGAACTCATCATTTTTTATGGCTGCCTAGTATTCCATGGTGTATATGTGCCACATTTTCTTAATCCAGTCTATCATTGTTGGACATTTGGGTTGGTTCCAAGTCTTTGCTATTGTGTATAATGCCGCAATAAACATACGTGTGCATGTGTCTTTATAGCAGCATGATTTATAGTCCTTTGGGTATATACCCAGTAATGGGATGGCTGGGTCAAATGGAATTTCTAGTTCTAGATCCCTGAGGAATCGCCACAGTGACCTCCACAAGGGTTGAACTAGTTTACAGTCCCACCAACAGTGTAAAAGTGTTCCTATTTCTCCACATCCTCTCCAGCACCTGTTGTTTCCTGACTTTTTAATGATTGCCATTCTAACTGGTGTGAGATGGTATCTCATTGTGGTTTTGATTTGCATTTCTCTGATGGCCAGTGATGGTGAGCATTTTTTAACGTGTTTTTTGGCTGCATAAATGTCTTCTTTTGAGGAGTGTCTGTTCATGTCCTTCGCCCACTTTTTGATGGGGTTGTTTGTTGTTTTCTTGTAAATTTGTTGGAGTTCATTGTAGATTCTGGATATTAGCCCTTTGTCAGATGAGTAGGTTGCGAAAATTTTCTCCCATTTTGTAGGTTGCCTGTTCACTCTGATGGTAGTTTCCTTTGCTGTGCAGAAGCTCTTTAGTTTAATTAGATCCCATTTGTCAATTTTGGCTTTTGTTGCCATTGCTTTTGGTGTTTTAGACATGAAGTCCTTGCCCATGCCTATGTCCTGAATGGTATTGCCTAGGTTTTCTTCTAGGGTTTTTATGGTTTTAGGTCTAACGTTTAAGTCTTTAATCCATCTTGAGTTGATTTTTGTATGAGGTGTAAGGAAGGGATCCAGTTACAGCTTTCTACATGTGGCTAGCCAGTTTTCGCAGCACCATTTATTAAATAGGGAATCCTTTCTCCATTTCTTGTTTTGGTCAGGTTTGTCAAAGATCAGATAGTTGTAGATATGCGGCATTATTTCTGACGGCTCTGTTCTGTTCCATTGATCTATATCTCTGTTTTGGTACCAGTACCATGCTGTTTTGGTTACTGTAGCCTTGTAGTATAGTTTGAAGTCAGGTAGCGTGATGCCTCCAGCTTTGTTCTTTTGGCTTAGGATTGACTTGGTGATGCGGGCTCTTTTTTGGTTCCATATGAACTTTAAAGTAGTTTTTTCCAATTCTTTGAAGAAAGTCATTGGTAACTTGATGGGGATGGCATTGAATCTGTAAATTACCTTGGGAAGGATGGCCATTTTCATGATATTGATTCTTCCTACCCATGAGCATGGAATGTTCTTCCATTTGTTTGTATCCTCTTTTATTTCCTTGAGCAGTGGTTTGTAGTTTTTTCCTTGAAGAGGTCCTTCACATCCCTTGTAAGTTGGATTCCTAGGTATTTTATTCTCTTTGAAGCAATTGTGAATGGGAGTTCCCTCATGATTTGGCTCTCTGTTTGTCTGTTATGGATGTATAAGAATGCTTGTGATTTTTGTACATTGATTTTGTATCCTGAGACTTTGCTGAAGTTGCTTATCAGCTTAAGGAGATTTTGGGCTGAGACAATGGGGTTTTCTAGATATACTATCACGTCATCTGCAAACAGGGACAATTTGACTTCTTTTTTCCTAATTGAATACCCTTGATTCCCTTCTCTTGCCTAATTGCCCTGGCCAGAACTTCCAACACTATGTTGAATAGAAGTGGTGAGAGAGGGCATCCCTGTCTTGTGCCAGTTTTCTAAGTGAATGCTTCCAGGTTTTGCCCATTCAGTATGATATTGGCTGTGGGTTTGTCATAAATAGCTCTTATTATTTTGAGATAAGACCCATCAATACCTAATTTATTGAGAGTTTTTAGCATGAAGGGTTGTTGAATTTTGTCAAAGGCCTTTTCTTCATGTATTGAGATAATCATGCGGTTTTTGACTTTGGTTCTGTTTATATGCTGGATTACATTTATTGCTTTGCGTATATTGAACCAGCCTTGCATCCCACGGATGAAGCCCACTTGATCATGGTGGATAAGCTGTTTGATGTGCTGCTGGATTCGGTTTGCCAGTAATTTATTGAGGATTTTTGCATCAATATTCATCAAGGATATTGCTCTAAAATTCTCTTTATTGGTTGTGTCTCTGCCCAGATTTGGCATCAGCATGATGCTGGCCTCATAAAATGAGTTAGGAAGGATTCCCTCTTTTTCTATTGATTGGAATAGTTTCTGAAGTAATGGTTCCAGTTCCTCGTTGTAACTCTGGTAGAATTCGGCTGTGAACCCATCTGATCCTGGACTCTTTTTGGTTGGTAAGCTATTGATTATGGCCGCAATTTCATCTCCTGTTATTAGTCTATTCGGAGATACAACTTCTTCCTGGTTTAGTCATGGGAGAGTGTATGTGTCGAGGAATTTATTCCTTTCTGTTTTTTTTTTAATTTTTATTCTTTTTATCAGTATTATTATTATTATTGATATTATTATTATTATTTTACTTTAGGCTCTATGGTACATCTGCGCAACGTGCAGGTAAGCTACATATGTATACATGTGCCATGCTGGTGCGCTGCACCCACCAACTCGTCATCTAGCATTAGGTATATCTCCCAATGCTGTCCCTCACCCCTCCCCCCACCCCACAACAGTCCCCGAAGTGTGATGTTCCCCTTCCTGTGTCCATGTGTTCTCATTGTTCAATTCCCACCTATGAGTGAGAATATGTGGTGTTTGGTTTTTTGTTCTTGCGATAGTTTACTGAGAAGGATGATTTCCAATTTCATCCATGTCCCTACAAAGTATATGAACTCATCATTTTTTATGGCTGCCTAGTATTCCATGGTGTATATGTGCCACATTTTCTTAATCCAGTCTATCATTGTTGGACATTTGGGTTGGTTCCAAGTCTTTGCTATTGTGTATAATGCCGCAATAAACATACGTGTGCATGTGTCTTTATAGCAGCATGATTTATAGTCCTTTGGGTATATACCCAGTAATGGGATGGCTGGGTCAAATGGAATTTCTAGTTCTAGATCCCTGAGGAATCGCCACAGTGACCTCCACAAGGGTTGAACTAGTTTACAGTCCCACCAACAGTGTAAAAGTGTTCCTATTTCTCCACATCCTCTCCAGCACCTGTTGTTTCCTGACTTTTTAATGATTGCCATTCTAACTGGTGTGAGATGGTATCTCATTGTGGTTTTGATTTGCATTTCTCTGATGGCCAGTGATGGTGAGCATTTTTTCACGTGTTTTTTGGCTGCATAAATGTCTTCTTTTGAGGAGTGTCTGTTCATGTCCTTCGCCCACTTTTTGATGGGGTTGTTTGGTGTTTTCTTGTAAATTTGTTGGAGTTCATTGTAGATTCTGGATATTAGCCCTTTGTCAGATGAGTAGGTTGCGAAAATTTTCTCCTATTTTCTAGGTTTCCTGTTCACTCTGATGGTAGTTTCCTTTGCTGTGCAGAAGCTCTTTAGTTTAATTAGATCACATTTGTCAATTTTGGCTTTTGTTGCCATTGCTTTTGGTGTTTTAGACATGAAGTCCTTGCCCATGCCTATGTCCTGAATGGTATTGCCTAGGTTTTCTTCTAGGGTTTTTATGGTTTTAGGTCTAACGTTTAAGTCTTTAATCCATCTTGAGTTGATTTTTGTATGAGGTGTAAGGAAGGGATCCAGTTTCAGCTTTCTACATGTGGCTAGCCAGTTTTCCCAGCACCATTTATTAAATAGGGAATCCTTTCTCCATTTCTTGTTTTGGTCAGGTTTGTCAAAGATCAGATAGTTGTAGATATGTGGCATTATTTCTGACGGCTCTGTTCTGCTCCATTGATCTATATCTCTGTTTTGGTACCAGTACCATGCTGTTTTGGTTACTGTAGCCTTTTAGTATAGTTTGAAGTCAGGTACCGTGATGCCTCCAGCTTTGTTCTTTTGGCTTAGGATTGACTTGGTGATGCGGGCTCTTTTTTCGTTCCATATGAACTTTAAAGTAGTTTTTTCCAATTCTGTGAAGAAAGTCATTGGTAACTTGATGGGGATGGCATTGAATCTGTAAATTACCTTGGGAAGAATGGCCATTTTCATGATATTGATTCTTCCTACCCATGAGCATGGAATGTTCTTCCATTTGTTTGTATCCTCTTTTATTTCCTTGAGCAGTGGTTTGTAGTTTTCTCCTTGAAGAGGTCCTTCACATCCCTTGTAAGTTGGATTCCTAGGTATTTTATTCTCTTTGAAGCAATTGTGAATCGGAGTTCACTCAAGATTTGGCTCTCTGTTTGTCTGTTATTGATGTATAAGAATGCTTGTGATTTTTGTACATTGATGTTGTATCCTGAGACTTTGCTGAAGTTGCTTATCAGCTTAAGGAGATTTTGGGCTGAGACAATGGGGTTTTCTAGATATACTATCACGTCATCTGCAAACAGGGACAATTTGACTTCCTTTTTTCCTAATTGAATACCCTTGATTCCCTTCTCTTGCCTAATTGCCCTGGCCAGAACTTCCAACAATATGTTGAATATTAGTGGTGAGAGAGGGCATCCCTGTCTTGTGCCAGTTTTCAAAGTGAATGCTTCCAGTTTTTGCCCATTCAGTATGATATTGGCTGTGGGTTTGTCATAAATAGCTCTTATTATTTTGAGATACGACCCATCAATACCTAATTTATTGAGTGGTTTTAGCATGAAGGGTTGTTGAATTTTGTCAAAGGCCTTTTCTTCATGTATTGAGATAATCATGTGGTTTTTGACTTTGGTTCTGTTTATATGCTGGATTACATTTACTGCTTTGCGTATATTGAACCAGCCTTGCATCCCAGGGATGAAGCCCACTTGATCATGGTGGATAAGCTGTTTGATGTGCTGCTGGATTCGGTTTGCCAGTAATTTATTGAGGATTTTTGCATCAATATTCATCAAGGATATTGCTCTAAAATTCTCTTTATTGGTTGTGTCTCTGCCCAGATTTGCTATCAGCATGATGCTGGCCTCATAAAATGAGTTAGGAAGGATTCCCTCTTTTTCTATTGATTGGAATAGTTTCTGAAGTAATGGTTCCAGTTCCTCCTTGTACCTCTGGTAGAATTCGGCTGTGAACCCATCTGATCCTGGACTCTTTTTGGTTGGTAAGCTATTGATTATGGCCGCAATTTCATCTCCTGTTATTAGTCTATTCAGAGATTCAACTTCTTCCTGGTTTAGTCATGGGAGAGTGTATGTGTCGAGGAATTTATTCCTTTCTGTTTTTTTTTTAATTTTTATTCTTTTTATCATTATTATTATTATTATTACTATGATTATTATTGTTTTACCTTAGGCTCTATGGTACATGTGCGCAACGTGCAGGTAAGCTACATATGTATACATGTGCCATGCTGGTGCGCTGCACCCACCAACTCGTCATCTAGCATTAGGTATATCTCCCAATGCTGTCCCTCGCCCCTCCCCCCACCCCACAACAGTCCCCGAAGCGTGATGTTCCCCTTCCTGTGTCCATGTGTTCTCATTGTTCAATTCCCAGCTATGAGTGAGAATATGTGGTGTTTGGTTTTTTGTTCTTGCGATAGTTTACTGAGAACGATGATTTCCAATTTCATCCATGTCCCTACAAAGGATATGAACTCATCATTTTTTATGGCTGCCTAGTATTCCATGGTGTATATGTGCCACATTTTCTTAATCCAGTCTATCATTGTTCGACATTTGGGTTGGTTCCAAGTCTTTGCTATTGTGTATAATGCCGCAATAAACATACGTGTGCATGTGTCTTTATAGCAGCATGATTTATAGTCCTTTGGGTATATACCCAGTAATGGGATGGATGGGTCAAATGGAATTTCTTGTTCTAGATCCCTGAGGAATCGCCACAGTGACTTCCACAAGGGTTGAACTAGTTTACAGTCCCACCAACAGTGTAAAAATGTTCCTATTTCTCCACATCCCCTCCAGCACCTGTTGTTACCTGACTTTTTAATGATTGTCATTCTAACTGGTGTGAGATGGTATCTCATTGTGGTTTTGCTTTGCATTTCTCTGATGGCCAGTGATGGTGAGCATTTTTTCACGTGTTTTTTGGCTGCATAAATGTCTTCTTTTGAGGAGTGTCTGTTCATTTCCTTCGCCCACTTTTTGATGGGGTTGTTTGGTGTTTTCTTGTAAATTTGTTGGGGTTCATTGTAGATTCTGGATATTAGCCCTTTGTCAGATGAGTAGGTTGCGAAAATTTTCTCCCATTTTGTAGGTTGCCTGTTCACTCTGACGGTAGTTTCCTTTGCTGTGCAGAAGCTCTTTAGTTTAATTAGATCCCATTTGTCAATTTTGGCTTTTGTTGCCATTGCTTTTGGTGTTTTAGACATGAAGTCCTTGCCCATGCCTATGTCCTGAATGGTATTGCCTAGGTTTCCTTCAAGGGTTTTTATGGCTTTAGGTCCAACGTTTAAGTCTTTAATCCATCTTGAGTTGATTTTTGTATAAGGTGTAAGGAAGGGATCCAGTTTCAGCTTTCTACATGTGGCTAGCCAGTTTTCCCAGCACCATTTATTAAATAGGGAATCCTTTCTCCATTTCTTGTTTTTGTCAGGTTTGTCAAAGATCAGATAGTTGTAGATATGTGGCATTATTTCTGACGGCTCTGTTCTGTTCGATTGATCTATATCTCTGGTTTGGTACCAGTACCATGCTGTTTTTGTTACTGTAGCCTTGTAGTATAGTTTGAAGTCAGGTAGCGTGATGCCTCCAGCTTTGTTCTTTTGGCTTAGGATTGACTTGGTGATGCGGGCTCTTTTTTGGTTCCATATGAACTTTAAAGTAGTTTTTTCCAATTCTGTGAAGAAAGTCATTGGTAACTTGATGGGGATGGCATTGAATCTGTAAATTACCTTGGGAAGGATGGCCATTTTCATGATATTGATTCTTCCTACCCATGAGCATGCAATGTTCTTCCATTTGTTTGCATCCTCTTTTATTTCCTTGAGCAGTGGTTTGTAGTTTTCTCCTTGAAGAGGTCCTTCACATCCCTTGTAAGTTGGATTCCTAGGTATTTTATTCTCTTTGAAGCAATTGTGAATGGGAGTTCACTCATGATTTGGCTTTCTGTTTGTCTGTTATTGATGTATAAGAATGCTTGTGATTTTTGTACATTGATTTTGTATCCTGAGACTTTGCTGAAGTTGCTTATCAGCTTAAGGAGATTTTGGGCTGAGACAATGGGGTTTTCTAGATATACTATCACGTCATCTGCAAACAGGGACAATGTGACTTCCTTTTTTCCTAATTGAATACCCTTGATTTCCTTCCCTTGCCTAATTGCCCTGGCCAGAACTTCCAACACTATGTTGAATAGAAGTGGTGAGAGAGGGCATCCCTGTATTGTGCCAGTTTTCAAAGTGAATGCTTCCAGTTTTTGCCCATTCAGTATGATATTGGCTGTGGGTTTGTCATAAATAGCTCTTACTATTTTGAGATACGACCCATCAATACCTAATTTATTGAGAGTTTTTAGCATGAAGGGTTGTTGAATTTTGTCAAAGGCCTTTTCTTCATGTATTGAGATAATCATGTGGTTTTTGACTTTGGTTCTGTTTATATGCTGGATTACATTTATTGATTTGCATATATTGAACCAGCCTTCCATCCCAGGCATGAAGCCCACTTGATCATGGTGGATAAGCTTTTGATGTGCTGCTGGATTCGGTTTGCCAGTAATTTATTGAGGATTTTTGCATCAATATTCATCAAGGATATCGGTCTAAAATTCTCTTTTTTGGTTGTGTCTCTGCCCAGCTTTGGTATCAGCATGATGCTGGCCTCATAAAATGAGTTAGGAAGGATTCCCTCTTTTTCTATTGATTGGAATAGTTTCTGAAGTAATGGTTCCAGTTCCTCCTTGTACCTCTGGTAGAATTCGTCTGTGAACCCATCTGATCCTGGACTCTTTTTGGTTGGTAAGCTATTGATTATGGCCACAATTTCAGCTCCTGTTATTAGTCTATTCAGAGATTCAACTTCTTCCTGGTTTAGTCATGGGAGAGTGTATGTGTCGAGGAATTTATACCTTTCTTTTTTTTTAATTTTTTTCTTTTTATCATTATTATTCTTCTTCTTATTATTATTATTATACTTTAGGCTCTATGGCACACGTGCGCAACGTGCAGGTAAGCTACATATGTATACATGTGCCATGCTGGTGCGCTGCACCCACCAACTCGTCATCTAGCATTAGGTATATCTCCCAATGCTGTCCCTCGCCCCTCCCCCCACCCCACAACAGTCCCCGAAGTGTGATGTTCCCCTTCCTGTGTCCATGTGTTCTCATTGTTCAATTCCCACCTATGAGTGAGAATATGTGGTGTTTCGTTTTTTGTTCTTGCGATAGTTTACTGTGAACGATGATTTCCAATTTCATCCATGTCCCTACAAAGGATATGAACTCATCATTTTTTATGGCTGCATAGTATTCCATGGTGTATATGTGCCACATTTTCTTAATCCAGTCTATCATTGTTGGACATTTGGGTTGGTCCCAAGTCTTTGCTATTGTGTATAATGCCGCAATAAACATACGTGTGCATGTGTCTTTATAGCAGCATGATTTATAGTCCTTTGGGTATATACCCAGTAACGGGGTGGCTGGGTCAAATGGAATTTCTAGTTCTAGATCCCTGAGGAATCGCCACAGTGACTTCCACAAGGGTTGAACTAGTTTACAGTCCCACCAAGAGTGTAAAAGTGTTCCTATTTCTCCACATCCTCTCCAGCACCTGTTGTTTCCTGACTTTTTAATGATTGCCATTCTAACTGCTGTGAGATGGTATCTCATTGTGGTTTTGCTTTGCATTTCTCTGATGGCCAGTGATGGTGAGCATTTTTTCACGTGTTTTTTGGCTGCATAAATGTCTTCTTTTGAGGAGCGTCTGTTCATGTCCTTCGCCCACTTTTTGACGGGGTTGTTTGGTGTTTTCTTGTAAATTTGTTGGAGTTCATTGTAGATTCTGGATATTAGCCCTTTGTCAGATGAGTAGGTTGCGAAAATTTTCTCCCATTTTGTAGGTTGCCTGTTCACTCTGATGGTAGTTTCCTTTGCTGTGCAGAAGCTCTTTAGTTTAATTAGATCCCATTTGTCAATTTTGGCTTTGTTGCCATTGCTTTTGGTGTTTTAGACATGAAGTCCTTGCCCATGCCTACGTCCTGAATGGTATTGCCTAGGTTTTCTTCTAGGGTTTTTATGGTTTTAGGTCCAACGTTTAAGTCTTTAATCCATCTTGAGTTGATTTTTCAATAAGGTGTAAGGAAGGGATCCAGTTTCAGCTTTCTACATGTGGGTAGCCAGTTTTCCCAGCACCATTTATTAAATAGGGAATCCTTTCTCCATTTCTTGTTTTTGTCAGTTTTGTCAAAGATCAGATAGTTGTAGATATGTGGCATTATTTCTGACGGCTCTGTTCTGTTCCATTGATATATATCTCTGTTTTGGTACCAGTACCATGCTGTTTTGGTTACTGTAGCCTTGTAGTATAGTTTGAAGTCAGGTAGCGTGAAGCCTCCGGCTTTGTTCTTTTGGCTTAGTATTGACTTGGTGATGCGGGCTCTTTTTTGGTTCCATATGAACTTTAAAGTAGTTTTTTCCAATTCTGTGAAGAAAGTCATTGGTAACTTGATGGGGATGGCATTGAATCTGTAAATTACCTTGGGAAGGATGGCCATTTTCATGATATTGATTCTTCCTACCCATGAGCATGCAATGTTCTTCCATTTGTTTGTATCCTCTTTTATTTCCTTGAGCAGTGGTTTGTAGTTTTCTCCTTGAAGAGGTCCTTCACATCCCTTGTAAGTTGGATTCCTAGGTATTTTATTCTCTTGGAAGCAATTGTGAATGGGAGTTCACTCATGATTTGGCTCTCTGTTTGTCTGTTATTCATATATAAGAATGCTTGTGATTTTTGCACATTGATTTTGTATCCTGAGACTTTGCTGAAGTTGCTTATCAGCTTAAGGAGATTTTGGGCTGAGACAATGGGGTTTTCTATATATACTATCACGTCATCTGCAAACAGGGACAATTTGACTTCCTTTTTTCCTAATTGAATACCCTTGATTTCCTTCTCTTACCTAATTGCCCTGGTCAGAACTTCCCTCACTATGTTGAATAGAAGTGGTGAGAGAGGGCATCCCAGTCTTGTGCCAGTTTTCAAAGTGAATGCTTCCAGTTTTTGCCCATTCAGTATGATATTGGCTGTGGGTTTGTCATAAATAGCTCTTATTATTTTGAGATACGACCCATCAATACCTAATTTATTGAGAGTTTTTAGCATGAAGGGTTGTTGAATTTTGTCAAAGGCCTTTTCTTCATGTATTGAGATAATCATGAGGTTTTTGACTTTGGTTCTGTTTATATGCTGGATTACATTTATTGATTTGCGTATATTCAACCAGCCATGCATCCCAGAGATGAAGCCCACTTGACCATGGTGGATAAACTGTTTGATGTGCTGCTGGATTCGGTTTGCCAGTAATTTATTGAGGATTTTTGCATCAATATTCATCAAGGATATTGGTCTAAAATTCTCTTTTTTGGTTGTGTCTCTGCCCAGCTTTGGTATCAGCATGATGCTGGCCTCATAAAATGAGTTAGGAAGGATTCCCTCTTTTTCTATTGATTGGAATAGTTTCTGAAGTAATGGTTCCAGTTCCTCCTTGTACCTCTGGTAGAATTCGGCTGTGAACCCATCTGATCCTGGACTCTTTTTGGTTGGTAAGCTATTGATTATTGCCACAATTTCAGCTCCTGTTATTAGTCTATTCAGAGATTCAACTTCTTCCTGGTTTAGTCATGGGAGAGTGTATGTGTCGAGGAATTTATCCCTGTCTTTTTTTTTTAATTTTTTTCTTTTTATCATTATTATTATTATTATTATTATTATTATTATACTTTAGGCTCTATGGCACACGTGCGCAACGTGCAGGTAATCTACATATGTATACATGTGCCATGCTGGTGCGCTGCACCCACCAACTCGTCATCAAGCATTAGGTATATCTCCCAATGCTGTCCCTCGCCTCTACCCCCACCCCACAACAGTCCCCGAAGTGTGATGTTCCCCTTCCTGTGTCCATGTGTTCTCATTGTTCAATTCCCACCTATGAGTGAGAATATGTGGTGTTTGGTTTTTTGTTCTTGTGATAGTTTACTGAGAACGATGATTTCCAATTTCATCCATGTCCCTACAAAGGATATGAACTCATCATTTTTTATGGCTGCATAGTATTCCATGGTGTATATGTGCCACATTTTCTTAATCCAGCCTATCATTGTTGGACATTTGGGTTGGTCCCAAGTCTTTGCTATTGTGTATAATGCCGCAATAAACATACGTGTGCATGTGTCTTTAGAGCAGCATGATTTATAGTCCTTTGGGTATATACCCAGTAATGGGATGGCTGGGTCAAATGGAATTTCTAGTTCTAGATCCCTGAGGAATCGCCACAGTGACTTCCACAAGGGTTGAACTAGTTTACAGTCCCACCAACAGTGTAAAAGTGTTCCTATTTCTCCACATCCTCTCCAGCACCTGTTGTTTCCTGACTTTTTAATGATTGCCATTCTAACTGGTTTGAGATGGTATCTCATTGTGGTTTTGCTTTGCATTTCTCAGACGGCCAGTGATAGTGAGCATTTTTTCACGTGTTTTTTGGCTGCATAAATGTCTTCTGTTGAGGAGCGTCTGTTCATGTCCTTCGCCCACTTTTTGACGGGATTGTTTGGTGTTTTCTTGTAAATTTGTTGGAGTTCATTGTAGATTCTGGATATTAGCCCTTTGTCAGATGAGTAGGTTGCGAAAATTTTCTCCCATTTTGTAGGTTGCCTGATCACTCTGATGGTAGTTTCCTTTGCTGTGCAGAAGCTCTTTAGTTTAATTAGATCCCATTTGTCAATTTTGGCTTTTGTTGCCATTGCTTTTGGTGTTTTAGACATGAAGTCCTTGCCCATGCCGACGTCCTGAATGGTATTGCCTAGGTTTTCTTCTAGGGTTTTTATGGTTTTAGGTCCAACGTTTAAGTCTTTAGTCCATCTTGAGTTGATTTTTGCATAAGGTGTAAGGAAGGGATCCAGTTTCAGCTTTCTACACGTGGCTAGCCAGTTTTCCCAGCACCATTTATTAAATAGGGAATCCTTTCTCCATTTCTTGTTTTTGTCAGGTTTGTCAAAGATCAGATAGTTGTAGATATGTGGCATTATTTCTGACGGCTCTGTTCTGTTCCATTGATCTATATCTCTGTTTTGGTACCGGTACCATGCTGTTTTGGTTACTGTAGCCTTGTAGTATAGTTTGAAGTCAGGTAGCGTGAAGCCTCCAACTTTGTTCTTTTGGCTTAGGATTGACTTGGTGATGCGGGCTCTTTTTTGGTTCCATATGAACTTTAAAGTAGTTTTTTCCAATTCTGTGAAGAAAGTCATTGGTAACTTGATGGGGATGGCATTTAATTTGTAAATTACCTTGGGAAGGATGGCCATTTTCATGATATTGATTCTTCCTACCCATGAGCATGGAATGTTCTTCCATTTGTTTGTGTCCTCTTTTATTTCCTTGAGCAGTGGTTTGTAGTTTTCTCCTTGAAGAGGTCCTTCACATCCCTTGTAAGTTGGATTCCTAGGTATTTTATTCTCTTTGAAGCAATTGTGAATGGGAGTTCACTCATGATTTGGCTCTCTGTTTGTCTGTTATTGATGTATAAGAATGCTTGTGATTTTTGCACATTGATTTTGTATCCTGAGACTTTGCTGAAGTTGCTTATCAGCTTAAGGAAATTTTGGAATGAGACAACGGGGTTTTCTGGATATACTATCACGTCATCCGCAAACAGGGACAATTTGACTTCCTTTTTTCCTAATTGAATACCCTTGATTTCCTTCTCTTGCCTAATTGCCCTGGCCAGAACTTCCAACACTATGTTGAATAGAAGTGGTGAGAGAGGGCATCCCTGTCTTGTGCCAGTTTTCAAGGTGAATGCTTCCAGTTTTTGCCCATTCAGTATGATATTGGCTGTGGGTTTGTCATAAATAGCTCTTCTTATTTTGAGATACGACCCATCAGTACCTAATTTATTGAGAGTTTTAGCATGAAGGGTTGTTGAATTTTGTCAAAGGTCTTTTCTTCATGTATTGAGATAATCATGTGGTTTTTGACTTTGGTTCTGTTTATATGCTGGATTACATTTATTGATTTGCATATATTGAACCAGCCTTGCATCCCAGGGATGAAGCCCACTTGATCATGGTGGATAAGCTGTTTGATGTGCTGCTGGATTCGGTTTGCCAGTAATTTATTGAGGATTTTTGCATCAATATTCATCAAGGATATTGGTCTAAAATTCTCTTTTTTCGTTGTGTCTCTGCCCAGCTTTGCTATCAGCATGATGCTGGCCTCATAAAATGAGTTAGGATGGATTCCCTCTTTTTCTATTGATTGGAATAGTTTCTGAAGTAATGGTTCCAGTTCCTCCTTGTACCTCTGGTAGAATTCGGCTGTGAACCCATCTGATCCTGGACTCTTTTTGGTTGGTAAGCTATTGATTATTGCCACAATTTCAGCTCCTGTTATTAGTCTATTCAGAGATTCAACTTCTTCCTGGTTTAGTCAAAGTGTATGTGTCGAGGAATTTATCCCTTTCTTTTTTTTTAATTTTTTTCTTTTTATCATTATTATTATTTTTATTATTATTATTATACTTTAGGCTCTATGGTACACGTGCGCAATGTGCAGGTAAGCTACATATGTATACATGTGCCATGCTGGTGCGCTGCACCCACCAACTCGTCATCTAGCATTAGGTATATCTCCCAATGCTGTCCCTCGCCCCTCCCCTCACCCCACAACAGTCCCCGAAGTGTGATGTTCCCCTTCCTGTGTCCATGTGTTCTCATTGTTCAATTCCCACCTATGAGTGAGAATATGTGGTGTTTGGTTTTTTGTTCTTCCGATAGTTTACTGAGAATGATGATTTCCAATTTCATCCATGTCCCTACAAAGGATATGAACTCATCATTTTTTAGGGCTGCATAGGATTCCATGGTGTATGTGTGCCACATTTTCTTAATCCAGTCTATCATTGTTGGACATTTGGGTTGGTTCCAATTCTTTGCTATTGTGTATAATGCCGCAATAAACATACGCGTGCATGTGTCTTTATAGCAGCATAATTTATACTCCTTTGGGTATATACCCAGTAATGGGATGGCTGGTTCAAATGGAATTTCTAGTTCTAGATCCCTGAGGAATCGCCACAGTGACTTCCACAAGGGTTGAACTAGTTTACAGTCCCACCAACAGTGTAAAAGTGTTCCTATTTCTCCACATCCTCTCCAGCACCTGCTGTTCCCTGACTTTTTAATGATTGCCATTCTAACTGGTGTGAGATGGTATCTCATTGTGGTTTTGCTTTGCATTTCTCTGATGGCCAGGGATGGTAAGCATTTTTTCACGTGTTTTTTGGCTCCATAAATGTCTTCTTTTGAGGAGTGTCTGTTCATGTCCTTCGCCCACTTTTTGATGGGGTTGTTTGGTGTTTTCTTGTAAATTTGTTGGAGTTCATTGTAGATTCTGGATATTAGCCCTTTGTCAGATGAGTAGGTTGCGAAAATTTTCTCCCATTTTGTAGGTTGCCTGTTCACTCTGATGGTAGTTTCCTTTGCTGTGCAGAAGCTCTTTAGATTAATTAGATCCCATTTGTCAATTTTGGCTTTTGTTGCCATTGCTTTTGGTGTTTTAGACATGAAGTCCTTGCCCATGCCTATGTCCTGAATGGTATTGCCTGGGTTTCCGTCTAGGGTTTTTATGGTTTTAGGTCCAACGTTTAAGTCTTTAATCCATCTTGAGTTGATTTTTGTATAAGGTGTAAGGAAGGGATCCAGTTTCAACTTTCTACACGTGGCTAGCCAGTTTTCCCAGCACCATTTATTAAATAGGGAATCCTTTCTCCATTTCTTGTTTTTGTCAGGTTTGTCAAAGATCAGATAGTTGCAGATATGTGGCATTATTTCTGACGGCTCTGTTCTGTTCCATTGATGTATATCTCTGTTTTGGTACCAGTACCATGCTGTTTTGGTTACTGTAGCCTTGTAGTATAGTTTGAAGTCAGGTAGCGTGATGCCTCCAGCTTTGTTCTTTTGGCTTAGGATTGACTTGGTGATGCGGGCTCTTTTTTGGTTCCATATGAACTTTAAAGTAGTTTTTTCCAATTCTGTGAAGAAAGTCATTGGTAAATTGATGAGGATGGCATTGAATCTGTAAATTACCTTGGGAAGTATGGCCATTTTCATGATATTGATTCTTCCTACCCATGAGCATGGAATGTTCTTCCATTTGTTTGTATCCTCTTTTATTTCCTTGAGCAGTGGTTTGTAGTTTTCTCCTTGAAGAGGTCCTCCACATCCCTTGTAAGTTGGATTCCTAGGTATTTTATTCTCTTTGAAGCAATTGTGAATGGGAGTTCACTCATGATTTGGCTCTCGGTCTGTTATTGATGTATAAGAATGCTTGTGATTTTTGTACATTGATTTTGTATCCTGAGACTTTTCTGAAGTTGCTTATCAGCTTAAGGAGATTTTGGGCTGGGACAATCGGGTTTTCTAGATATACTATCACGTCATCTGCAAACAGGGACAGTTTGACTTCCTTTTTTCCTAATTGAATACCCTTGATTTCCTTCTCTTGCCTAATTGCCCTGGCCAGAACTTCCAACACTATGTTGAATAGAAGTGGTGAGAGAGGGCATCCCTGTCTTGTGCCAGTTTTCAAAGTGAATGCTTCCAGTTTTTGCCCATTCAGTATGATATTGGCTGTGGGTTTGTCATAAATAGCTCTTATTATTTTGAGATACGACCCATCAATACCTAATTTATTGAGAGTTTTTAGCATGAAGGGTTGTTGAATTTTGTCAAAGGCCTTTGCTTCATGTATTGAGATAATCATGTGGTTTTTGACTTTGGTTCTGTTTATATGCTGGATTACATTTATTGCTTTGCGTATATTGAACCAGCCTTGCATCCCAGGTATGAAGCCCACTTGATCATGGTGGATAAGCTGTTTGATGTGCTGCTGGATTCAGTTTGCCTGTAATTTATTGAGGATTTTTGCATCAATATTCATCAAGGATATTGGTCTAAAATTCTCTTTTTTGGTTGTGTCTCTGCCCAGCTTTGGTATCAGCATGATGCTGGCCTCATAAAATGAGTTAGGAAGGATTCCCTCTTTTTCTATTGATTGGGATAGTTTCTGAAGTAATGGTTCCAGTTCCTCCTTGTACCTCTGGTAGAATTCGGCTGTGAACCCATCTGATCCTGGACTCTTTTTGGTTGGTAAGCTATTGATTATTTCCGCAATTTCAGTTCCTGTTATTTGTCTATTCAGAGATTCAACTTCTTCCTGGTTTAGTCATGGGAGAGTTTAGGTGTCGAGGAATTTATCCCTTTCTTTTTTTTTTAATTTTTTTTCTTTTTATCATTATGATTATTATTATTATCATTATTATTATACTTTAGCCTCTATCGTACACGTGTGCAACGTGCAGGTAAGCTACATATGTATACATGTGCCATGCTGGTGCGCTGCACCCACCAACTCGACATCTAGCATTAGGTATATCTCCCAATGCTGTCCCTCCCCGCTCTCCCCACCCCACAACAGTCCCCGAAGTGTGAAGTTCCCCTTCCTGTGTCCACGTGTTCTCATTCTTCAATTCCCACCTATGAGTGAGAATATGAGGTGTTTGGTTTTTTGTTCTTGCGATAGTTTACTGAGAACGATGATTTCCAATTTCATCCATGTCGCTACAAAGGATATAAACTCATCATTTTTTATGGCTGCCTAGTATTCCATGGTGTATATGTGCCACATTTTGTTAATCCAGTCTATCATTGTTGGACAATTGGGTTGGTTCCAAGTCTTTGTATTGTGTATAATGCCGCAATAAACATACATGTGCATGTGTCTTTATAGCAGCATGATTTATAGTCCTTTGGGTATATACCCAGTAATGGGATGGCTGGGTCAAATGGAATTTCTAGTTCTAGATCCCTGAGGAATCGCCACAGTGATTTCCACAAGGGTTGAACTAGTTTACAGTCCCACCAACAGTGTAAAAGTGTTCCTATTTCTCCACATCCTCTCCAGCACCTGTTGTTTCCTGACTTTTTAATGATTGCCATTCTAACTGGTTTGAGATGGTATCTCATTGTGGTTTTGCTTTGCATTTCTCTGATGGCCAGTGATGGTGAGCATTTTTTCACGTGTTTTTTGGCTGCATAAATGTCTTCTTTTGAGGAGTGTCTGTTCATGTCCTTCACCCACTTTTTGATGGGGTTGTTTGGTGTTTTCTTGTAAATTTGTTGGAGTTCATTGTAGATTCTGGATATTAGCCCTTTGTCAGATGAGTAGGTTGCGAAAATTTTCTCCCATTTTGTAGGTTGCCTGTTCACTCTGATGGTAGTTTCCTTTGCTGTGCAGAAGCTCTTTAGTTTAATTAGATCCCATTTGTCAATTTTGGCTTTTGTTGCCATTGCTTTTGGTGTTTTAGACATGAAGTCCTTGCCCATGCCTATGTCCTGTATGGTATTGCCCAGGACTTCTTCTAGGATTTTTATGGTTTGAGGTCTAACGTTTAAGTCTTTAATCCATCTTGAGTTGATTTTTGTATAAGGTGTAAGGAAGGGCTCCAGTTTCAGCTTTCTGCATGTGGCTAGCCAGTTTTCCCAGCACCATTTATTAAATAGGGAATCCTTTCTCCATTTCTTGTTTTTGTCAGGTTTGTCAAAGATCAGATAGTTGTAGATATGTGGCATTATTTCTGACGGCTCTGTTCTGTTCCATTGCTCTATATCTCTGTTTTGGTACCAGTACCATGCTGTTTTGGTTACTGTAGCCTTGTGGTATAGTTTGAAGTCAGGTAGCGTGATGCCTCCAGCTTTGTTCTTTTGGCTTAGGATTGACTTGGTGATGCGGGCTCTTTTTTGGTTCCATATGGACTTGAAAGTAGTTTTTTCCAATTCTGTGAAGAAAGTCATTGGTAACTTGATGGGGATGGCATTGAATCTGTAAATTACCTTGGGAAGGATGGCCATTTTCATGATATTGACTCTTCCTACCCATGAGCATGGAATGTTCTTCCATTTGTTTGTATCCTCTTTCATTTCCTTGAGCAGTGGTTTGTAGTTTTCTCTTTGAAGAGGTCCTTCGCATCCCTTGTAAGTTGGATTCCTAGGTATTTTATTCTCTTTGAAGCAATTGTGAATGGGAGTTCACTCATGATTTGGCTCTCTGTTTGTCTGTTATTGATGTATAAGAATGCTTGTGATTTTTCTACATTGATTTTGTATCCTGAGACTTTGCTGAAGTTGCTTATCAGCTTAAGGAGATTTTGTGCTGAGACAATGGGGTTTTCTAGATATACTATCACGTCATCTGCAAACAGGGACAATTTGACTTCCTTTTTCCCTAATTGAATACCCTTGATTTCCTTCTCTTGCCTAATTGCCCTGGTCAGAACTTCCAACACTATGTTGAATAGAAGTGGTGAGAGAGGGCATCCCTGTCTTGTGCCAGCTTTCAAAGTGAATGCTTCCAGTTTTTGCCCTTTCAGTATGATATTGGCTGTGGGTTTGTCATAAATAGCTCTTATTATTTTGAGATACGACCCATCAATACCTAATTTATAGAGAGTTTTTAGCATGAAGGGTTGTTGAATTTTGTCAAAGGCCTTTTCTTCATGTATTGAGATAATCATGTGGTTTTTGACTTTGGTTCTGTTTATATGCTGGATTACATTTATTTATTTGCGTATATTGAACCAGCCATGCATCCCAGGGATGAAGCCCAGTTGATCATGGTGGATAAGCTGTTTGATGTGCTGCTGGATTCGGTTTGCCAGTAATTTATTGAGGATTTTTGCATCAATATTCATCAAGGATATTGCTCTAAAATTCTCTTTTTTGGTTGTGTCTCTGCCCAGCTTTGGTATCAGCATGATGCTGGCCTCATAAAATGAGTTAGGAAGGATTCCCTCTTTTTCTATTGATTGGAATAGTTTCTGAAGTAATGGTTCCAGTTCCTCCTTGTACCTCTGGTAGAATTCGGCTGTGAACCCATCTGATCCTGGACTCTTTTTGGTTGGTAAGCTATTGATTATTGCCGCAATTTCATCTGTTATTAGTCTATTCAGAGATTCAACTTCTTCCTGGTTTAGTCATGGGAGAGTGTATGTGTCGAGGAATTTATTCCTTTCTGTTTTTTTTTAATTTTTATTCTTTTTATCATCATTTTATTATTATTACTATTATTATTATTATACTTTAGTCTCTATGGTACATGTGCGCAACGTGCAGGTAAGCTACATATGTTTACATATGCCATGCTGGTGCGCTGCACCCACCAACTCGTCATCTAGCATTAGGTATATCTCCCAATGCTGTCCCTCCCCCCTCACCCCACCCCACAACAGTCCCCGAAGTGTGATGTTGCCCTTCCTGTGTCCATGTGTTCTCATTGTTCAATTCCCACCTATGAGTGAGAATATGTGGTGTTTGGTTTTTTGTTCTTGCGATAGTTTACTGAGAACGATGATTTCCAATTTCATCCATGTCCCTACAAAGGATATGAACTCATCAGTTTTTATGGCTGCCTAGTATTCCATGGTGTATATGTGCCACATTTTCTTAATCCAGTCTATCATTGTTGGACATTTGGGTTGGTTCCAAGTCTTTGCTATTGTGTATAATGCCACAATAAACATACGTGTGCATGTGTCTTTATAGCAGCATGATTTATTGTCCTTTGGGTATATACCCAGTAATGGGATGGCTGGGTCAAATGGAATTTCTAGTTCTAGATCCCTGAGGAATCGCCACAGTGACCTCCACAAGGGTTGAACTAGTTTACAGTCCCACCAACAGTGTAAAAGTGTTCCTATTTCTCCACATCCTCTCCAGCACCTGTTGTTTCCTGACTTTTTAATGATTGCCATTCTAACTGGTGTGAGATGATATCTCATTGTGGTTTTGATTTGCATTTCTCTGATGGCCAGTGATGGTGAGCATTTTTTCACGTGTTTTTTGGCTGCATAAATGTCTTCTTTTGAGGAGTCTCTGTTAATGTCCTTCGCCCACTTTTTGATGGGGTTGTTTGGTGTTTTCTTGTAAATTTGTTGGAGTTCATTGTAGATTCTGGATATTAGCCCTTTGTCAGCTGAGTAGGTTGCGAAAATTTTCTCCCATTTTGTAGGTTGCCTGTTCACTCTGATGGAAGTTTCCTTTGCTGTGCAGAAGCTCCTTATTTTAATTAGATCCCATTTGTCAATTTTGGCTTTTGTTGCCATTGCTTTTGGTGTTTTAGACATGAAGTCCTTGCCCATGCCTATGTCCTGAATGGTATTGCCTAGGTTTTCTTCTAGGGTTTTTATGGTTTTAGGTCTAACGTTTAAGTCTTTAATCCATCTTGAGTTGATTTTTGTATAAGGTGTAAGGGAGGGATCCAGTTTCAGCTTTCTACATGTGGCTAGCCAGTTTTCCCAGCACCATTTATTAAATAGGGAATCCTTTCTCCATTTCTTGTTTTGGTCAGGTTTGTCAAAGATCAGATAGTTGTAGATATGTGGCATTATTTCTGACGGCTCTGTTCTGTTCCATTGATCTATATCTCTGTTTTGGTACCAGTACCATGCTGTTTTGGTTACTGTAGCCTTGTAGTATAGTTTGAAGTCAGGTAGCGTGATGCCTCCAGCTTTGTTCTTTTGGCTTAGGGTTGACTTGGTGATGCGGGCTCTTTTTTGGTTCCATATGAACTTTAAAGTAGTTTTTTCCAATTCTGTGAAGAAAGTCATTGGTAACTTGATGGGGATGGCATTGAATCTGTAAATTACCTTGGGAAGGATGGCCATTTTCATGATATTGATTCTTCCTACCCATGAGCATGGAATGTTCTTCCATTTGTTTGTATCCTCTTTTATTTCCTTGAGCAGTGATTTGTAGTTTTCTCCTTGAAGAGGTCCTTCACATCCCTTGTAAGTTGGATTCCTAGGTATTTTATTCTCTTTGGAGCCATTGTGAATGGGAGTTCACTCATGATTTGGCTCTCTGTTTGTCTGTTATTGATGTATAAGAATGCTTGTGATTTTTGTACATTGATGTTGTATCCTGAGACTTTGCTGAAGTTGCTTATCAGCTTAAGGAGATTTTGGGCTGAGACAATGGGGTTTTCTAGATATACTATCACGTCATCTGCAAACAGGGACAATTTGACTTCCTTTTTTCCTAATTGAATACCCTTGATTTCCTTCTCTTACCTAATTGCCCTGGCCAGAACTTCCAACACTATGTTGAATAGAAGTGGTGAGAGAGGGCATCCCTGTCTTGTGCCAGTTTTCAAAGTGAATGCTTCCAGTTTTTGCCCATTCAGTATGATATTGGCTGTGGGTTTGTCATAAATAGCTCTTATTATTTTGAGATACGACCCATCAATACCTAATTTATTGAGAGTTTTAAGCATGAAGGGTTGTTGAATTTTGTCAAAGGCCTTTTCTTCATGTATTGAGATAATCATGTGGTTTTTGACTTTGGTTCTGTTTATATGCTGGATTACATTTATTGATTTGCGTATATTGAACCAGCCTTGCATCCCAGGGATGAAGCCCACTTGATCACGGTGGATAAGCTGTTTGATGTGCTGCTGGATTCGGTTTGCCAGTAATGTATTGAGGATTTTTGCATCAATATTCATCAAGGATATTGCTCTAAAATTCTCTTTATTGGTTGTGTCTCTGCCCAGATTTGGTATCAGCATGATGCTGGCCTCATAAAATGAGTTAGGAAGGATTCCCTCTTTTTCTATTGATTGGAATAGTTTCTGAAGTAATGGTTCCAGTTCCTCCTTGTACCTCTGGTAGAATTCGGCTGTGAACCCATCTGATCCTGGACTCTTTTTGGTTGGTAAGCTATTGATTATGGCCGCAATTTCATCTCCTGTTATTAGTCTATTCAGAGATTCAACTTATTCCTGGGTTAGTCATGGGAGAGTGTATGTGTCGAGGAATTTATCCCTTTCTGTTTTTTTTCTAATTTTTATTCTTTTTATCATTATTATTATTATTTTTACTATTGTTATTATTATTATACTTTTGGCTCTATGGTACATGTGCGCAACGTGCAGGTAAGCTACATATGTATACATGTGCCATGCTGGTGCGCTGCACCCACCAACTCGTCATCTAGCATTAGGTATATCTCCCAATGCTGTCCCTCCCCCCTCACCCCACCCCACAACAGTCCCCGAAGTGTGATGTTCCCCTTCCTGTGTCCATGTGTTCTCATTGTTCAATTCCCACCTATGAGTGAGAATATGTGGTGTTTGGTTTTTTGTTCTTGCGATAGTTTACTGAGAACGATGATTTCCAATTTCATCCATGTCCCTACAAAGGATATGAACTCATCAGTTTTTATGGCTGCCTAGTATTCCATGGTGTATATGTGCCACATTTTCTTAATCCAGTCTATCATTGTTGGACATTTGGGTTGGTTCCAAGTCTTTGCTATTGTGTATAATGCCACAATAAACATACGTGTGCATGTGTCTTTATAGCAGCATGATTTATTGTCCTTTGGGTATATATCCAGTAATGGGATGGCTGGGTCAAATGGAATTTCTAGTTCTAGATCCCTGAGGAATCGCCACAGTGACCTCCACAAGGGTTGAACTAGTTTACAGTCCCACCAACAGTGTAAAAGTGTTCCTATTTCTCCACATCCTCTCCAGCACCTGTTGTTTCCTGACTTTTTAATGATTGCCATTCTAACTGGTGTGAGATGGTATCTCATTGTGGTTTTGATTTGCATTTCTCTGATGGCCAGTGATGGTGAGCATTTTTTCACGTGTTTTTTGGCTGCATAAATGTCTTCTTTTGAGGAGTGTCTGTTCATGTCCTTCGCCCACTTTTTGATGGGGTTGTTTGGTGTTTTCTTGTAAATTTGTTGGAGTTCATTGTAGATTCTGGATATTAGCCCTTTGTCAGCTGAGTAGGTTGCGAAAATTTTCTCCCATTTTGTAGGTTGCCTGTTCACTCTGATGGAAGTTTCCTTTGCTGTGCAGAAGCTCCTTACTTTAATTAGATCCCATTTGTCAATTTTGGCTTTTGTTACCATTGCTTTTGGTGTTTTAGACATGAAGTCCTTGCCCATGCCTATGTCCTGAATGGTATTGCCTAGGTTTTCTTCTAGGGTTTTTATGGTTTTAGGTCTAACGTTTAAGTCTTTAATCCATCTTGAGTTGATTTTTGTATAAGGTGTAAGGAAGTGATCCAGTTTCAGCTTTCTACATGTGGCTAGCCAGTTTTCCCA
Organism: Pongo abelii; assembly: GCF_028885655.2. Lineage (NCBI taxonomy): Eukaryota > Metazoa > Chordata > Mammalia > Primates > Hominidae > Pongo > Pongo abelii. Next base: position 5,174,424 of record NC_072007.2, on the reverse strand, counting down.
GCACCATTTATTAAATAGGGAATCCTTTCTCCATTTCTTGTTTTGGTCAGGTTTGTCAAAGATCAGATAGTTGTAGATATGTGGCATTATTTCTGACGGCTCTGTTCTGTTCCATTGATCTATATCTCTGTTTTGGTACCAGTACCATGCTGTTTTGGTTACTGTAGCCTTGTAGTATAGTTTGAAGTCAGGTAGCGTGATGCCTCCAGCTTTGTTCTTTTGGCTTAGGGTTGACTTGGTGATGCGGGCTCTTTTTTGGTTCCATATGAACTTTAAAGTAGTTTTTTCCAATTCTGTGAAGAAAGTCATTGGTAACTTGATGGGGATGGCATTGAATCTGTAAATTACCTTGGGAAGGATGGCCATTTTCATGATATTGATTCTTCCTACCCATGAGCATGGAATGTTCTTCCATTTGTTTGTATCCTCTTTTATTTCCTTGAGCAGTGATTTGTAGTCTTCTCCTTGAAGAGGTCCTTCACATCCCTTGTAAGTTGGATTCCTAGGTATTTTATTCTCTTTGGAGCCATTGTGAATGGGAGTTCACTCATGATTTGGCTCTCTGTTTGTCTGTTATTGATGTATAAGAATGCTTGTGATTTTTGTACATTGATGTTGTATCCTGAGACTTTGCTGAAGTTGCTTATCAGCTTAAGGAGATTTTGGGCTGAGACAATGGGGTTTTCTAGATATACTATCACGTCATCTGCAAACAGGGACAATTTGACTTCCTTTTTTCCTAATTGAATACCCTTGATTTCCTTCTCTTACCTAATTGCCCTGGCCAGAACTTCCAACACTATGTTGAATAGAAGTGGTGAGAGAGGGCATCCCTGTCTTGTGCCAGTTTTCAAAGTGAATGCTTCCAGTTTTTGCCCATTCAGTATGATATTGGCTGTGGGTTTGTCATAAATAGCTCTTATTATTTTGAGATACGACCCATCAATACCTAATTTATTGAGAGTTTTTAGCATGAAGGGTTGTTGAATTTTGTCAAAGGCCTTTTCTTCATGTATTGAGATAATCATGTGGTTTTTGACTTTGGTTCTGTTTATATGCTGGATTACATTTATTGATTTGCGTATATTGAACCAGCCTTGCATCCCAGGGATGAAGCCCACTTGATCACGGTGGATAAGCTGTTTGATGTGCTGCTGGATTCGGTTTGCCAGTAATGTATTGAGGATTTTTGCATCAATATTCATCAAGGATATTGCTCTAAAATTCTCTTTATTGGTTGTGTCTCTGCCCAGATTTGGTATCAGCATGATGCTGGCCTCATAAAATGAGTTAGGAAGGATTCCCTCTTTTTCTATTGATTGGAATAGTTTCTGAAGTAATGGTTCCAGTTCCTCCTTGTACCTCTGGTAGAATTCGGCTGTGAACCCATCTGATCCTGGACTCTTTTTGGTTGGTAAGCTATTGATTATGGCCGCAATTTCATCTCCTGTTATTAGTCTATTCAGAGATTCAACTTATTCCTGGGTTAGTCATGGGAGAGTGTATGTGTCGAGGAATTTATCCCTTTCTGTTTTTTTTCTAATTTTTATTCTTTTTATCATTATTATTATTATTTTTACTATTGTTATTATTATTATACTTTTGGCTCTATGGTACATGTGCGCAACGTGCAGGTAAGCTACATATGTATACATGTGCCATGCTGGTGCGCTGCACCCACCAACTCGTCATCTAGCATTAGGTATATCTCCCAATGCTGTCCCTCCCCCCTCACCCCACCCCACAACAGTCCCAGAAGTGTGATGTTCCCCTTCCTGTGTCCATGTGTTCTCATTGTTCAATTCCCACCTATGAGTGAGAATATGTGGTGTTTGGTTTTTTGTTCTTGCGATAGTTTACTGAGAACGATGATTTCCAATTCCATCCATGTCCCTACAAAGGATATGAACTCATCAGTTTTTATGGCTGCCTAGTATTCCATGGTGTATATGTGCCACATTTTCTTAATCCAGTCTATCATTGTTGGACATTTGGGTTGGTTCCAAGTCTTTGCTATTGTGTATAATGCCACAATAAACATACGTGTGCATGTGTCTTTATAGCAGCATGATTTATTGTCCTTTGGGTATATACCCAGTAATGGGATGGCTGGGTCAAATGGAATTTCTAGTTCTAGATCCCTGAGGAATCGCCACAGTGACCTCCACAAGGGTTGAACTAGTTTACAGTCCCACCAACAGTGTAAAAGTGTTCCTATTTCTCCACATCCTCTCCAGCACCTGTTGTTTCCTGACTTTTTAATGATTGCCATTCTAACTGGTGTGAGATGGTATCTCATTGTGGTTTTGATTTGCATTTCTCTGATGGCCAGTGATGGTGAGCATTTTTTCACGTGTTTTTTGGCTGCATAAATGTCTTCTTTTGAGGAGTGTCTGTTCATGTCCTTCGCCCACTTTTTGATGGGGTTGTTTGGTGTTTTCTTGTAAATTTGTTGGAGTTCATTGTAGATTCTGGATATTAGCCCTTTGTCAGATGAGTAGGTTGCGAAAATTTTCTCCCATTTTGTAGGTTGCCTGTTCACTCTGATGGTAGTTTCCTTTGCTGTGCAGAAGCTCTTTAGTTTAATTAGATCCCATTTGTCAATTTTGGCTTTTGTTGCCATTGCTTTTGGTGTTTTAGACATGAAGCCCTTGCCCATGCCTATGTCCTGAATGGTATTGCCTAGGTTTTCTTCTAGGGTTTTTATGGTTTTAGGTCTAACGTTTAAGTCTTTAATCCATCTCGATTTGATTTTTGTATGAGGTGTAAGGAAGGGATCCAGTTACAGCTTTCTACATGTGGCTAGCCAGTTTTCCCAGCACCATTTATTAAATAGGGAATCCTTTCTCCATTTCTTGTTTTGGTCAGGTTTGTCAAAGATCAGATAGTTGTAGATATGCGGCATTATTTCTGACGGCTCTGTTCTGTTCCATTGATCTATATCTCTGTTTTGGTACCAGTACCATGCTGTTTTGGTTACTGTAGCCTTGTAGTATAGTTTGAAGTCAGGTAGCGTGATGCCTCCAGCTTTGTTCTTTTGGCTTAGGATTGACTTGGTGATGCGGGCTCTTTTTTGGTTCCATATGAACTTTAAAGTAGTTTTTTCCAATTCTGTGAAGAAAGTCATTGGTAACTTGATGGGGATGGCATTGAATCTGTAAATTACCTTGGGAAGGATGGCCATTTTCATGGTATTGATTCTTCCTACCCATGAGCATGGAATGTTCTTCCATTTGTTTGTATCCTCTTTTATTTCCTTGAGCAGTGGTTTGTAGTTTTCTCCTTGAAGAGGTCCTTCACATCCCTTGTGAGTTGGATTCCTAGGTATTTTATTCTCTTTGAAGCAATTGTGAATGGGAGTTCACTCATGATTTGGCTCTCTGTTTGTCTGTTATGGATGTATAAGAATGCTTGTGATTTTTGTACATTGATTTTGTATCCTGAGACTTTGCTGAAGTTGCTTATCAGCTTAAGGAGATTTTGGGCTGAGACAATGGGGTTTTCTAGATATACTATCACGTCATCTGCAAACAGGGACAATTTGACTTCCTTTTTTCCTAATCGAATACCCTTGATTCCCTTCCCTTGCCTAATTGCCCTGGCCAGAACTTCCAACACTATGTTGAATAGAAGTGGTGAGATTGGGCATCCCTGTCTTGTGCCAGTTTTCAAAGTGAATGCTTCCAGTTTTTGCCCATTCAGTATGATATTGGCTGTGGGTTTGTCATAAATAGCTCTTATTATTTTGAGATACGACCCATCAATACCTAATTTATTGAGAGTTTTTAGCATGAAGGGTTGTTGAATTTTGTCAAAGGCCTTTTCTTCATGTATTGAGATAATCATGTGGTTTTTGACTTTGGTTCTGTTTATATGCTGGATTACATTTATTGCTTTGCGTATATTGAACCAGCCTTGCATCCCAGGGATGAAGCCCACTTGATCATGGTGGATAAGCTGTTTGATGTGCTGCTGGATTCGGTTTGCCAGTAATTTATTGAGGATTTTTGCATCAATATTCATCAAGGATATTGCTCTAAAATTCTCTTTATTGGTTGTGTCTCTGCCCAGATTTGCTATCAGCATGATGCTGGCCTCATAAAATGAGTTAGGAAGGATTCCCTCTTTTTCTATTGATTGGAATAGTTTCTGAAGTAATGGTTCCAGTTCCTCCTTGTACCTCTGGTAGAATTCGGCTGTGAACCCATCTGATCCTGGACTCTTTTTGGTTGGTAAGCTATTGATTATTGCCGCAATTTCATCTCCTGTTATTAGACTATTCAGAGATTCAACTTCTTCCTGGTTTAGTCATGGGAGAGTGTATGTGTCGAGGAATTTATTCCTTTCTGTTTTTTTTTAAATTTTTATTCTTTTTATCATTATTATTATTATTATTACTATTATTATTATTATTTTACTTCAGGCTCTATGGTACATGGGCGCAAAGTGCAGGTAAGCTACATATGTATACATGTGCCATGCTGGTGCGCTGCACCCACCAACTCGTCATCTAGCATTAGGTATATCTCCCAATGCTGTCCCTCCCCCCTCCCCCAAACCCACAACAGTCCCCGAAGTGTGATGTTCCCCTTCCTGTGTCCATGTGTTCTCATTGTTCAATTCCCACCTATGAGTGAGAATATGTGGTGTTTGGTTTTTTGTTCTTGCGATAGTTTACTGAGAACGATGATTTCCAATTTCATCCATGTCCCTACAAAGGATATGAACTCATCATTTTTTATGGCTGCCTAGTATTCCATGGTGTATATGTGCCACATTTTCTTAATCCAGTCTATCATTGTTGGACATTTGGGTTGGTTCCAAGTCTTTGCTATTGTGTATAATGCCGCAATAAACATACGTGTGCATGTGTCTTTATAGCAGCATGATTTATAGTCCTTTGGGTATATACCCAGTAATGGGATGGCTGGGTCAAATGGAATTTCTAGTTCTAGATCCCTGAGGAATCGCCACAGTGACCTCCACAAGGGTTGAACTAGTTTACAGTCCCACCAACAGTGTAAAAGTGTTCCTATTTCTCCACATCCTCTCCAGCACCTGTTGTTTCCTGACTTTTTAATGATTGCCATTCTAACTGGTGTGAGATGGTATCTCATTGTGGTTTTGATTTGCATTTCTCTGATGGCCAGTGATGGTGAGCATTTTTTAACGTGTTTTTTGGCTGCATAAATGTCTTCTTTTGAGGAGTGTCTGTTCATGTCCTTCGCCCACTTTTTGATGGGGTTGTTTGTTGTTTTCTTGTAAATTTGTTGGAGTTCATTGTAGATTCTGGATATTAGCCCTTTGTCAGATGAGTAGGTTGCGAAAATTTTCTCCCATTTTGTAGGTTGCCTGTTCACTCTGATGGTAGTTTCCTTTGCTGTGCAGAAGCTCTTTAGTTTAATTAGATCCCATTTGTCAATTTTGGCTTTTGTTGCCATTGCTTTTGGTGTTTTAGACATGAAGTCCTTGCCCATGCCTATGTCCTGAATGGTATTGCCTAGGTTTTCTTCTAGGGTTTTTATGGTTTTAGGTCTAACGTTTAAGTCTTTAATCCATCTTGAGTTGATTTTTGTATGAGGTGTAAGGAAGGGATCCAGTTACAGCTTTCTACATGTGGCTAGCCAGTTTTCGCAGCACCATTTATTAAATAGGGAATCCTTTCTCCATTTCTTGTTTTGGTCAGGTTTGTCAAAGATCAGATAGTTGTAGATATGCGGCATTATTTCTGACGGCTCTGTTCTGTTCCATTGATCTATATCTCTGTTTTGGTACCAGTACCATGCTGTTTTGGTTACTGTAGCCTTGTAGTATAGTTTGAAGTCAGGTAGCGTGATGCCTCCAGCTTTGTTCTTTTGGCTTAGGATTGACTTGGTGATGCGGGCTCTTTTTTGGTTCCATATGAACTTTAAAGTAGTTTTTTCCAATTCTTTGAAGAAAGTCATTGGTAACTTGATGGGGATGGCATTGAATCTGTAAATTACCTTGGGAAGGATGGCCATTTTCATGATATTGATTCTTCCTACCCATGAGCATGGAATGTTCTTCCATTTGTTTGTATCCTCTTTTATTTCCTTGAGCAGTGGTTTGTAGTTTTTTCCTTGAAGAGGTCCTTCACATCCCTTGTAAGTTGGATTCCTAGGTATTTTATTCTCTTTGAAGCAATTGTGAATGGGAGTTCCCTCATGATTTGGCTCTCTGTTTGTCTGTTATGGATGTATAAGAATGCTTGTGATTTTTGTACATTGATTTTGTATCCTGAGACTTTGCTGAAGTTGCTTATCAGCTTAAGGAGATTTTGGGCTGAGACAATGGGGTTTTCTAGATATACTATCACGTCATCTGCAAACAGGGACAATTTGACTTCTTTTTTCCTAATTGAATACCCTTGATTCCCTTCTCTTGCCTAATTGCCCTGGCCAGAACTTCCAACACTATGTTGAATAGAAGTGGTGAGAGAGGGCATCCCTGTCTTGTGCCAGTTTTCTAAGTGAATGCTTCCAGGTTTTGCCCATTCAGTATGATATTGGCTGTGGGTTTGTCATAAATAGCTCTTATTATTTTGAGATAAGACCCATCAATACCTAATTTATTGAGAGTTTTTAGCATGAAGGGTTGTTGAATTTTGTCAAAGGCCTTTTCTTCATGTATTGAGATAATCATGCGGTTTTTGACTTTGGTTCTGTTTATATGCTGGATTACATTTATTGCTTTGCGTATATTGAACCAGCCTTGCATCCCACGGATGAAGCCCACTTGATCATGGTGGATAAGCTGTTTGATGTGCTGCTGGATTCGGTTTGCCAGTAATTTATTGAGGATTTTTGCATCAATATTCATCAAGGATATTGCTCTAAAATTCTCTTTATTGGTTGTGTCTCTGCCCAGATTTGGCATCAGCATGATGCTGGCCTCATAAAATGAGTTAGGAAGGATTCCCTCTTTTTCTATTGATTGGAATAGTTTCTGAAGTAATGGTTCCAGTTCCTCGTTGTAACTCTGGTAGAATTCGGCTGTGAACCCATCTGATCCTGGACTCTTTTTGGTTGGTAAGCTATTGATTATGGCCGCAATTTCATCTCCTGTTATTAGTCTATTCGGAGATACAACTTCTTCCTGGTTTAGTCATGGGAGAGTGTATGTGTCGAGGAATTTATTCCTTTCTGTTTTTTTTTTAATTTTTATTCTTTTTATCAGTATTATTATTATTATTGATATTATTATTATTATTTTACTTTAGGCTCTATGGTACATCTGCGCAACGTGCAGGTAAGCTACATATGTATACATGTGCCATGCTGGTGCGCTGCACCCACCAACTCGTCATCTAGCATTAGGTATATCTCCCAATGCTGTCCCTCACCCCTCCCCCCACCCCACAACAGTCCCCGAAGTGTGATGTTCCCCTTCCTGTGTCCATGTGTTCTCATTGTTCAATTCCCACCTATGAGTGAGAATATGTGGTGTTTGGTTTTTTGTTCTTGCGATAGTTTACTGAGAAGGATGATTTCCAATTTCATCCATGTCCCTACAAAGGATATGAACTCATCAGTTTTTATGGCTGCCTAGTATTCCATGGTGTATATGTGCCACATTTTCTTAATCCAGTCTATCATTGTTGGACATTTGGGTTGGTTCCAAGTCTTTGCTATTGTGTATAATGCCGCAATAAACATACGTGTGCATGTGTCTTTATAGCAGCATGATTTATAGTCCTTTGGGTATATACCCAGTAATGGGATGGCTGGGTCAAATGGAATTTCTAGTTCTAGATCCCTGAGGAATCGCCACAGTGACCTCCACAAGGGTTGAACTAGTTTACAGTCCCACCAACAGTGTAAAAGTGTTCCTATTTCTCCACATCCTCTCCAGCACCTGTTGTTTCCTGACTTTTTAATGATTGCCATTCTAACTGGTGTGAGATGGTATCTCATTGTGGTTTTGATTTGCATTTCTCTGATGGCCAGTGATGGTGAGCATTTTTTCACGTGTTTTTTGGCTGCATAAATGTCTTCTTTTGAGGAGTGTCTGTTCATGTCCTTCGCCCACTTTTTGATGGGGTTGTTTGGTGTTTTCTTGTAAATTTGTTGGAGTTCATTGTAGATTCTCGATATTAGCCCTTTGTCAGATGAGTAGGTTGCGACAATTTTCTCCCATTTTGTAGGTTGCCTGTTCACTCTGATGGTAGTTCCCTTTGCTGTGCAGAAGCTCTTTAGTTTAATTAGATCCCATTTGTCAATTTTGGCTTTTGTTGCCATTGCTTTTGGTGTTTTAGACATGAAGCCCTTGCCCATGCCTATGTCCTGAATGGTATTGCCTAGGTTTTCTTCTAGGGTTTTTATGGTTTTAGGTCTAACGTTTAAGTCTTTAATCCATCTCGAGTTGATTTTTGTATGAGGTGTAAGGAAGGGATCCAGTTACAGCTTTCTACATGTGGCTAGCCAGTTTTCCCAGCACCATTTATTAAATAGGGAATCCTTTCTCCATTTCTTGTTTTGGTCAGGTTTGTCAAAGATCAGATAGTTGTAGATATGCGGCATTATTTCTGACGGCTCTGTTCTGTTCCATTGATCTATATCTCTGTTTTGGTACCAGTACCATGCTGTTTTGGTTACTGTAGCCTTGTAGTATAGTTTGAAGTCAGGTAGCGTGATGCCTCCAGCTTTGTTCTTTTGGCTTAGGATTGACTTGGTGATGCGGGCTCTTTTTTGGTTCCATATGAACTTTAAAGTAGTTTTTTCCAATTCTGTGAAGAAAGTCATTGGTAACTTGATGGGGATGGCATTGAATCTGTAAATTACCTTGGGAAGGATGGCCATTTTCATGATATTGATTCTTCCTACCCATGAGCATGGAATGTTCTTCCATTTGTTTGTATCCTCTTTTATTTCCTTGAGCAGTGGTTTGTAGTTTTCTCCTTGAAGAGGTCCTTCACATCCCTTGTGAGTTGGATTCCTAGGTATTTTATTCTCTTTGAAGCAATTGTGAATGGGAGTTCACTCATGATTTGGCTCTCTGTTTGTCTGTTATGGATGTATAAGAATGCTTGTGATTTTTGTACATTGATTTTGTATCCTGAGACTTTGCTGAAGTTGCTTATCAGCTTAAGGAGATTTTGGGCTGAGACAATGGGGTTTTCTAGATATACTATCACGTCATCTGCAAACAGGGACAATTTGACTTCCTTTTTTCCTAATTGAATACCCTTGATTCCCTTCCCTTGCCTAATTGCCCTGGCCAGAACTTCCAACACTATGTTGAATAGAAGTGGTGAGATTGGGCATCCCTGTCTTGTGCCAGTTTTCAAAGTGAATGCTTCCAGTTTTTGCCCATTCAGTATGATATTGGCTGTGGGTTTGTCATAAATAGCTCTTATTATTTTGAGATACGACCCATCAATACCTAATTTATTGAGAGTTTTTAGCATGAAGGGTTGTTGAATTTTGTCAAAGGCCTTTTCTTCATGTATTGAGATAATCATGTGGTTTTTGACTTTGGTTCTGTTTATATGCTGGATTACATTTATTGCTTTGCGTATATTGAACCAGCCTTGCATCCCAGGGATGAAGCCCACTTGATCATGGTGGATAAGCTGTTTGATGTGCTGCTGGATTCGGTTTGCCAGTAATTTATTGAGGATTTTTGCATCAATATTCATCAAGGATATTGCTCTAAAATTCTCTTTATTGGTTGTGTCTCTGCCCAGATTTGCTATCAGCATGATGCTGGCCTCATAAAATGAGTTAGGAAGGATTCCCTCTTTTTCTATTGATTGGAATAGTTTCTGAAGTAATGGTTCCAGTTCCTCCTTGTACCTCTGGTAGAATTCGGCTGTGAACCCATCTGATCCTGGACTCTTTTTGGTTGGTAAGCTATTGATTATGGCCGCAATTTCAGCTCCTGTTATTAGTCTATTCGGAGATTCAACTTCTTCCTGGTTTAGTCATGGGAGAGTGTATGTGTCGAGGAATTTATTCCTTTCTGTTTTTTTTTTAATTTTTATTCTTTTTATCATTATTATTATTATTATTACTATTATTATTATTATTTTACTTCAGGCTCTATGGTACATGGGCGCAACTTGCAGGTAAGCTACATATGTATACATGTGCCATGCTGGTGCGCTGCACCCACCAACTCGTCATCTAGCATTAGGTATATCTCCCAATGCTGTCCCTCCCCCCTCCCCCCACCCCACAACAGTCCCCGAAGTGTGATGTTCCCCTTCCTGTGTCCATGTGTTCTCATTGTTCAATTCCCACCTATGAGTGAGAATATGTGGTGTTTGGTTTTTTGTTCTTGCGATAGTTTACTGAGAACGATGATTTCCAATTTCATCCATGTCCCTACAAAGGATATGATCTCATCAGTTTTTATGGCTGCCTAGTATTCCATGGTGTATATGTGCCACATTTTCTTAATCCAGTCTATCATTGTTGGACATTTGGGTTGGTTCCAAGTCTTTGCTATTGTGTATAATGCCGCAATAAACATACGTGTGCATGTGTCTTTATAGCAGCATGATTTATAGTCCTTTGGGTATATACCCAGTAATGGGATGGCTGGGTCAAATGGAATTTCTAGTTCTAGATCCCTGAGGAATCGCCACAGTGACCTCCACAAGGGTTGAACTAGTTTACAGTCCCACCAACAGTGTAAAAGTGTTCCTATTTCTCCACATCCTCTCCAGCACCTGTTGTTTCCTGACTTTTTAATGATTGCCATTCTAACTGGTGTGAGATGGTATCTCATTGTGGTTTTGATTTGCATTTCTCTGATGGCCAGTGATGGTGAGCATTTTTTCACGTGTTTTTTGGCTGCATAAATGTCTTCTTTTGAGGAGTGTCTGTTCATGTCCTTCGCCCACTTTTTGATGGGGTTGTTTGGTGTTTTCTTGTAAATTTGTTGGAGTTCATTGTAGATTCTGGATATTAGCCCTTTGTCAGCTGAGTAGGTTGCGACAATTTTCTCCCATTTTGTAGGTTGCCTGTTCACTCTGATGGTAGTTTCCTTTGCTGTGCAGAAGCTCTTTAGTTTAATTAGATCCCATTTGTCAATTTTGGCTTTTGTTGCCATTGCTTTTGGTGTTTTAGACATGAAGCCCTTGCCCATGCCTATGTCCTGAATGGTATTGCCTAGGTTTTCTTCTAGGGTTTTTATGGTTTTAGGTCTAACGTTTAAGTCTTTAATCCATCTCGAGTTGATTTTTGTATGAGGTGTAAGGAAGGGATCCAGTTACAGCTTTCTACATGTGGCTAGCCAGTTTTCCCAGCACCATTTATTAAATAGGGAATCCTTTCTCCATTTCTTGTTTTGGTCAGGTTTGTCAAAGATCAGATAGTTGTAGATATGCGGCATTATTTCTGACGGCTCTGTTCTGTTCCATTGATCTATATCTCTGTTTTGGTACCAGTACCATGCTGTTTTGGTTACTGTAGCCTTGTAGTATAGTTTGAAGTCAGGTAGCGTGATGCCTCCAGCTTTGTTCTTTTGGCTTAGGATTGACTTGGTGATGCGGGCTCTTTTTTGGTTCCATATGAACTTTAAAGTAGTTTTTCCCAATTCTGTGAAGAAAGTCATTGGTAACTTGATGGGGATGGCATTGAATCTGTAAATTACCTTGGGAAGGATGGCCATTTTCATGATATTGATTCTTCCTACCCATGAGCATGGAATGTTCTTCCATTTGTTTGTATCCTCTTTTATTTCCTTGAGCAGTGGTTTGTAGTTTTCTCCTTGAAGAGGTCCTTCACATCCCTTGTGAGTTGGATTCCTAGGTATTTTATTCTCTTTGAAGCAATTGTAAATGGGAGTTCACTCATGATTTGGCTCTCTGTTTGTCTGTTATGGATGTATAAGAATGCTTGTGATTTTTGTACATTGATTTTGTATCCTGAGACTTTGCTGAAGTTGCTTATCAGCTTAAGGAGATTTTGGGCTGAGACAATGGGGTTTTCTAGATATACTATCACGTCATCTGCAAACAGGGACAATTTGACTTCCTTTTTTCCTAATTGAATACCCTTGATTCCCTTCCCTTGCCTAATTGCCCTGGCCAGAACTTCCAACACTATGTTGAATAGAAGTGGTGAGATTGGGCATCCCTGTCTTGTGCCAGTTTTCAAAGTGAATGCTTCCAGTTTTTGCCCATTCAGTATGATATTGGCTGTGGGTTTGTCATAAATAGCTCTTATTATTTTGAGATACGACCCATCAATACCTAATTTATTGAGAGTTTTTAGCATGAAGGGTTGTTGAATTTTGTCAAAGGCCTTTTCTTCATGTATTGAGATAATCATGTGGTTTTTGACTTTGGTTCTGTTTATATGCTGGATTACATTTATTGCTTTGCGTATATTGAACCAGCCTTGCATCCCAGGGATGAAGCCCACTTGATCATGGTGGATAAGCTGTTTGATGTGCTGCTGGATTCGGTTTGCCAGTAATTTATTGAGGATTTTTGCATCAATATTCATCAAGGATATTGCTCTAAAATTCTCTTTATTGGTTGTGTCTCTGCCCAGATTTGCTATCAGCATGATGCTGGCCTCATAAAATGAGTTAGGAAGGATTCCCTCTTTTTCTATTGATTGGAATAGTTTCTGAAGTAATGGTTCCAGTTCCTCCTTGTACCTCTGGTAGAATTCGGCTGTGAACCCGTCTGATCCTGGACTCTTTTTGGTTGGTAAGCTATTGATTATGGCCGCAATTTCAGCTCCTGTTATTAGTCTATTCGGAGATTCAACTTCTTCCTGGTTTAGTCATGGGAGAGTGTATGTGTCGAGGAATTTATTCCTTTCTGTTTTTTTTTTAATTTTTATTCTTTTTATCATTATTATTATTATTATTACTATTATTATTATTATTATTTTACTTCAGGCTCTATGGTACATGGGCGCAACGTGCAGGTAAGCTACATATGTATACATGTGCCATGCTGGTGCGCTGCACCCACCAACTCGTCATCTAGCATTAGGTATATCTCCCAATGCTGTCCCTCCCCCCTCCCCCCACCCCACAACAGTCCCCGAAGTGTGATGTTCCCCTTCCTGTGTCCATGTGTTCTCATTGTTCAATTCCCACCTATGAGTGAGAATATGTGGTGTTTGGTTTTTTGTTCTTGCGATAGTTTACTGAGAACGATGATTTCCAATTTCATCCATGTCCCTACAAAGGATATGAACTCATCAGTTTTTATGGCTGCCTAGTATTCCATGGTGTATATGTGCCACATTTTCTTAATCCAGTCTATCATTGTTGGACATTTGGGTTGGTTCCAAGTCTTTGCTATTGTGTATAATGCCGCAATAAACATACGTGTGCATGTGTCTTTATAGCAGCATGATTTATAGTCCTTTGGGTATATACCCAGTAATGGGATGGCTGGGTCAAATGGAATTTCTAGTTCTAGATCCCTGAGGAATCGCCACAGTGACCTCCACAAGGGTTGAGCTAGTTTACAGTCCCACCAACAGTGTAAAAGTGTTCCTATTTCTCCACATCCTCTCCAGCACCTGTTGTTTCCTGACTTTTTAATGATTGCCATTCTAACTGGTGTGAGATGGTATCTCATTGTGGTTTTGATTTGCATTTCTCTGATGGCCAGTGATGGTGAGCATTTTTTCACGTGTTTTTTGGCTGCATAAATGTCTTCTTTTGAGGAGTGTCTGTTCATGTCCTTCGCCCACTTTTTGATGGGGTTGTTTGGTGTTTTCTTGTAAATTTGTTGGAGTTCATTGTAGATTCTGGATATTAGCCCTTTGTCAGCTGAGTAGGTTGCGACAATTTTCTCCCATTTTGTAGGTTGCCTGTTCACTCTGATGGTAGTTTCCTTTGCTGTGCAGAAGCTCTTTAGTTTAATTAGATCCCATTTGTCAATTTTGGCTTTTGTTGCCATTGCTTTTGGTGTTTTAGACATGAAGCCCTTGCCCATGCCTATGTCCTGAATGGTATTGCCTAGGTTTTCTTCTAGGGTTTTTATGGTTTTAGGTCTAACGTTTAAGTCTTTAATCCATCTCGAGTTGATTTTTGTATGAGGTGTAAGGAAGGGATCCAGTTACAGCTTTCTACATGTGGCTAGCCAGTTTTCCCAGCACCATTTATTAAATAGGGAATCCTTTCTGCATTTCTTGTTTTGGTCAGGTTTGTCAAAGATCAGATAGTTGTAGATATGCGGCATTATTTCTGACGGCTCTGTTCTGTTCCATTGATCTATATCTCTGTTTTGGTACCAGTACCATGCTGTTTTGGTTACTGTAGCCTTGTAGTATAGTTTGAAGTCAGGTAGCGTGATGCCTCCAGCTTTGTTCTTTTGGCTTAGGATTGACTTGGTGATGCGGGCTCTTTTTTGGTTCCATATGAACTTTAAAGTAGTTTTTTCCAATTCTGTGAAGAAAGTCATTGGTAACTTGATGGGGATGGCATTGAATCTGTAAATTACCTTGGGAAGGATGGCCATTTTCATGATATTGATTCTTCCTACCCATGAGCATGGAATGTTCTTCCATTTGTTTGTATCCTCTTTTATTTCCTTGAGCAGTGGTTTGTAGTTTTCTCCTTGAAGAGGTCCTTCACATCCCTTGTAAGTTGGATTCCTAGGTATTTTATTCTCTTTGAAGCAATTGTGAATGGGAGTTCACTCATGATTTGGCTCTCTGTTTGTCTGTTATGGATGTATAAGAATGCTTGTGATTTTTGTACATTGATTTTGTATCCTGAGACTTTGCTGAAGTTGCTTATCAGCTTAAGGAGATTTTGGGCTGAGACAATGGGGTTTTCTAGATATACTATCACGTCATCTGCAAACAGGGACAATTTGACTTCCTTTTTTCCTAATTGAATACCCTTGATTCCCTTCTCTTGCCTAATGGCCCTGGCCAGAACTTCCAACACTATGTTGAATAGAAGTGGTGAGAGAGGGCATCCCTGTCTTGTGCCAGTTTTCAAAGTGAATGCTTCCAGTTTTTGCCCATTCAGTATGATATTGGCTGTGGGTTTGTCATAAATAGCTCTTATTATTTTGAGATACGACCCATCAATACCTAATTTATTGAGAGTTTTTAGCATGAAGGGTTGTTGAATTTTGTCAAAGGTCTTTTCTTCATGTATTGAGATAATCATGTGGTTTTTGACTTTGGTTCTGTTTATATGCTGGATTACATTTATTGATTTGCGTATATTGAACCAGCCTTGCATCCCAGGGATGAAGCCCACTTGATCATGGTGGATAAGCTGTTTGATGTGCTGCTGGATTCGGTTTGCCAGTAATTTATTGAGGATTTTTGCATCAATATTCATCAACGATATTGCTCTAAAATTCTCTTTATTGGTTGTGTCTCTGCCCAGATTTGCTATCAGCATGATGCTGGCCTCATAAAATGAGTTAGGAAGGATTCCCTCTTTTTCTATTGATTGGAATAGTTTCTGAAGTAATGGTTCCAGTTCCTCCTTGTACCTCTGGTAGAATTCGGTTGTGAACCCGTCTGATCCTGGACTCTTTTTGGTTGGTAAGCTATTGATTATGGCCGCAATTTCAGCTCCTGTTATTAGTCTATTCGGAGATTCAACTTCTTCCTGGTTTAGTCATGGGAGAGTGTATGTGTCGAGGAATTTATTCCTTTCTGTTTTTTTTTTAATTTTTATTCTTTTTATCATTATTATTATTATTATTACTATTATTATTATTATTTTACTTCAGGCTCTATGGTACATGGGCGCAACGTGCAGGTAAGCTACATATGTATACATGTGCCATGCTGGTGCGCTGCACCCACCAACTCGTCATCTAGCATTAGGTATATCTCCCAATGCTGTCCCTCCCCCCTCCCCCCACCCCACAACAGTCCCCGAAGTGTGATGTTCCCCTTCCTGTGTCCATGTGTTCTCATTGTTCAATTCCCACCTATGAGTGAGAATATGTGGTGTTTGGTTTTTTGTTCTTGCGATAGTTTACTGAGAACGATGATTTCCAATTTCATCCATGTCCCTACAAAGGATATGAACTCATCAGTTTTTATGGCTGCCTAGTATTCCATGGTGTATATGTGCCACATTTTCTTAATCCAGTCTATCATTGTTGGACATTTGGGTTGGTTCCAAGTCTTTGCTATTGTGTATAATGCCGCAATAAACATACGTGTGCATGTGTCTTTATAGCAGCATGATTTATAGTCCTTTGGGTATATACCCAGTAATGGGATGGCTGGGTCAAATGGAATTTCTAGTTCTAGATCCCTGAGGAATCGCCACAGTGACCTCCACAAGGGTTGAGCTAGTTTACAGTCCCACCAACAGTGTAAAAGTGTTCCTATTTCTCCACATCCTCTCCAGCACCTGTTGTTTCCTGACTTTTTAATGATTGCCATTCTAACTGGTGTGAGATGGTATCTCATTGTGGTTTTGATTTGCATTTCTCTGATGGCCAGTGATGGTGAGCATTTTTTCACGTGTTTTTTGGCTGCATAAATGTCTTCTTTTGAGGAGTGTCTGTTCATGTCCTTCGCCCACTTTTTGATGGGGTTGTTTGGTGTTTTCTTGTAAATTTGTTGGAGTTCATTGTAGATTCTGGATATTAGCCCTTTGTCAGATGAGTAGGTTGCGACAATTTTCTCCCATTTTGTAGGTTGCCTGTTCACTCTGATGGTAGTTTCCTTTGCTGTGCAGAAGCTCTTTAGTTTAATTAGATCCCATTTGTCAATTTTGGCTTTTGTTGCCATTGCTTTTGGTGTTTTAGACATGAAGCCCTTGCCCATGCCTATGTCCTGAATGGTATTGCCTAGGTTTTCTTCTAGGGTTTTTATGGTTTTAGGTCTAACGTTTAAGTCTTTAATCCATCTCGAGTTGATTTTTGTATGAGGTGTAAGGAAGGGATCCAGTTACAGCTTTCTACATGTGGCTAGCCAGTTTTCCCAGCACCATTTATTAAATAGGGAATCCTTTCTGCATTTCTTGTTTTGGTCAGGTTTGTCAAAGATCAGATAGTTGTAGATATGCGGCATTATTTCTGACGGCTCTGTTCTGTTCCATTGATCTATATCTCTGTTTTGGTACCAGTACCATGCTGTTTTGGTTACTGTAGCCTTGTAGTATAGTTTGAAGTCAGGTAGCGTGATGCCTCCAGCTTTGTTCTTTTGGCTTAGGATTGACTTGGTGATGCGGGCTCTTTTTTGGTTCCATATGAACTTTAAAGTAGTTTTTTCCAATTCTGTGAAGAAAGTCATTGGTAACTTGATGGGGATGGCATTGAATCTGTAAATTACCTTGGGAAGGATGGCCATTTTCATGATATTGATTCTTCCTACCCATGAGCATGGAATGTTCTTCCATTTGTTTGTATCCTCTTTTATTTCCTTGAGCAGTGGTTTGTAGTTTTCTCCTTGAAGAGGTCCTTCACATCCCTTGTAAGTTGGATTCCTAGGTATTTTATTCTCTTTGAAGCAATTGTGAATGGGAGTTCACTCATGATTTGGCTCTCTGTTTGTCTGTTATGGATGTATAAGAATGCTTGTGATTTTTGTACATTGATTTTGTATCCTGAGACTTTGCTGAAGTTGCTTATCAGCTTAAGGAGATTTTGGGCTGAGACAATGGGGTTTTCTAGATATACTATCACGTCATCTGCAAACAGGGACAATTTGACTTCCTTTTTTCCTAATTGAATACCCTTGATTCCCTTCTCTTGCCTAATTGCCCTGGCCAGAACTTCCAACACTATGTTGAATAGAAGTGGTGAGAGAGGGCATCCCTGTCTTGTGCCAGTTTTCAAAGTGAATGCTTCCAGTTTTTGCCCATTCAGTATGATATTGGCTGTGGGTTTGTCATAAATAGCTCTTATTATTTTGAGATACGACCCATCAATACCTAATTTATTGAGAGTTTTTAGCATGAAGGGTTGTTGAATTTTGTCAAAGGTCTTTTCTTCATGTATTGAGATAATCATGTGGTTTTTGACTTTGGTTCTGTTTATATGCTGGATTACATTTATTGATTTGCGTATATTGAACCAGCCTTGCATCCCAGGGATGAAGCCCACTTGATCATGGTGGATAAGCTGTTTGATGTGCTGCTGGATTCGGTTTGCCAGTAATTTATTGAGGATTTTTGCATCAATATTCATCAACGATATTGCTCTAAAATTCTCTTTATTGGTTGTGTCTCTGCCCAGATTTGCTATCAGCATGATGCTGGCCTCATAAAATGAGTTAGGAAGGATTCCCTCTTTTTCTATTGATTGGAATAGTTTCTGAAGTAATGGTTCCAGTTCCTCCTTGTACCTCTGGTAGAATTCGGTTGTGAACCCGTCTGATCCTGGACTCTTTTTGGTTGGTAAGCTATTGATTATGGCCGCAATTTCAGCTCCTGTTATTAGTCTATTCGGAGATTCAACTTCTTCCTGGTTTAGTCATGGGAGAGTGTATGTGTCGAGGAATTTATTCCTTTCTGTTTTTTTTTTAATTTTTATTCTTTTTATCATTATTATTATTATTATTACTATTATTATTATTATTTTACTTCAGGCTCTATGGTACATGGGCGCAACGTGCAGGTAAGCTACATATGTATACATGTGCCATGCTGGTGCGCTGCACCCACCAACTCGTCATCTAGCATTAGGTATATCTCCCAATGCTGTCCCTCCCCCCTCCCCCCACCCCACAACAGTCCCCGAAGTGTGATGTTCCCCTTCCTGTGTCCATGTGTTCTCATTGTTCAATTCCCACCTATGAGTGAGAATATGTGGTGTTTGGTTTTTTGTTCTTGCGATAGTTTACTGAGAACGATGATTTCCAATTTCATCCATGTCCCTACAAAGGATATGAACTCATCAGTTTTTATGGCTGCCTAGTATTCCATGGTGTATATGTGCCACATTTTCTTAATCCAGTCTATCATTGTTGGACATTTGGGTTGGTTCCAAGTCTTTGCTATTGTGTATAATGCCGCAATAAACATACGTGTGCATGTGTCTTTATAGCAGCATGATTTATAGTCCTTTGGGTATATACCCAGTAATGGGATGGCTGGGTCAAATGGAATTTCTAGTTCTAGATCCCTGAGGAATCGCCACAGTGACCTCCACAAGGGTTGAGCTAGTTTACAGTCCCACCAACAGTGTAAAAGTGTTCCTATTTCTCCACATCCTCTCCAGCACCTGTTGTTTCCTGACTTTTTAATGATTGCCATTCTAACTGGTGTGAGATGGTATCTCATTGTGGTTTTGATTTGCATTTCTCTGATGGCCAGTGATGGTGAGCATTTTTTCACGTGTTTTTTGGCTGCATAAATGTCTTCTTTTGAGGAGTGTCTGTTCATGTCCTTCGCCCACTTTTTGATGGGGTTGTTTGGTGTTTTCTTGTAAATTTGTTGGAGTTCATTGTAGATTCTGGATATTAGCCCTTTGTCAGATGAGTAGGTTGCGACAATTTTCTCCCATTTTGTAGGTTGCCTGTTCACTCTGATGGTAGTTTCCTTTGCTGTGCAGAAGCTCTTTAGTTTAATTAGATCCCATTTGTCAATTTTGGCTTTTGTTGCCATTGCTTTTGGTGTTTTAGACATGAAGCCCTTGCCCATGCCTATGTCCTGAATGGTATTGCCTAGGTTTTCTTCTAGGGTTTTTATGGTTTTAGGTCTAACGTTTAAGTCTTTAATCCATCTCGAGTTGATTTTTGTATGAGGTGTAAGGAAGGGATCCAGTTACAGCTTTCTTCATGTGGCTAGCCAGTTTTCCCAGCACCATTTATTAAATAGGGAATCCTTTCTGCATTTCTTGTTTTGGTCAGGTTTGTCAAAGATCAGATAGTTGTAGATATGCGGCATTATTTCTGACGGCTCTGTTCTGTTCCATTGATCTATATCTCTGTTTTGGTACCAGTACCATGCTGTTTTGGTTACTGTAGCCTTGTAGTATAGTTTGAAGTCAGGTAGCGTGATGCCTCCAGCTTTGTTCTTTTGGCTTAGGATTGACTTGGTGATGCGGGCTCTTTTTTGGTTCCATATGAACTTTAAAGTAGTTTTTTCCAATTCTGTGAAGAAAGTCATTGGTAACTTGATGGGGATGGCATTGAATCTGTAAATTACCTTGGGAAGGATGGCCATTTTCATGATATTGATTCTTCCTACCCATGAGCATGGAATGTTCTTCCATTTGTTTGTATCCTCTTTTATTTCCTTGAGCAGTGGTTTGTAGTTTTCTCCTTGAAGAGGTCCTTCACATCCCTTGTAAGTTGGATTCCTAGGTATTTTATTCTCTTTGAAGCAATTGTGAATGGGAGTTCACTCATGATTTGGCTCTCTGTTTGTCTGTTATGGATGTATATGAATGCTTGTGATTTTTGTACATTGATTTTGTATCCCGAGACTTTGCTGAAGTTGCTTATCAGCTTAAGGAGATTTTGGGCTGAGACAATGGGGTTTTCTAGATATACTATCACGTCATCTGCAAACAGGGACAATTTGACTTCCTTTTTTCCTAATTGAATACCCTTGATTCCCTTCTCTTGCCTAATTGCCCTGGCCAGAACTTCCAACACTATGTTGAATAGAAGTGGTGAGAGAGGGCATCCCTGTCTTGTGCCAGTTTTCAAAGTGAATGCTTCCAGTTTTTGCCCATTCAGTATGATATTGGCTGTGGGTTTGTCATAAATAGCTCTTATTATTTTGAGATACGACCCATCAATACCTAATTTATTGAGAGTTTTTAGCATGAAGGGTTGTTGAATTTTGTCAAAGGCCTTTTCTTCATGTATTGAGATAATCATGTGGTTTTTGACTTTGGTTCTGTTTATATGCTGGATTACATTTATTGCTTTGCGTATATTGAACCAGCCTTGCATCCCAGGGATGAAGCCCACTTGATCATGGTGGATAAGCTGTTTGATGTGCTGCTGGATTCGGTTTGCCAGTAATTTATTGAGGATTTTTGCATCAATATTCATCAAGGATATTGCTCTAAAATTCTCTTTATTGGTTGTGTCTCTGCCCAGATTTGCTATCAGCATGATGCTGGCCTCATAAAATGAGTTAGGAAGGATTCCCTCTTTTTCTATTGATTGGAATAGTTTCTGAAGTAATGGTTCCAGTTCCTCCTTGTACCTCTGGTAGAATTCGGCTGTGAACCCATCTGATCCTGGACTCTTTTTGGTTGGTAAGCTATTGATTATGGCCGCAATTTCAGCTCCTGTTATTAGTCTATTCGGAGATTCAACTTCTTCCTGGTTTAGTCATGGGAGAGTGTATGTGTCGAGGAATTTATTCCTTTCTGTTTTTTTTTAAATTTTTATTCTTTTTATCATTATTATTATTATTATTACTATTATTATTATTATTTTACTTCAGGCTCTATGGTACATGGGCGCAACGTGCAGGTAAGCTACATATGTATACATGTGCCATGCTGGTGCGCTGCACCCACCAACTCGTCATCTAGCATTAGGTATATCTCCCAATGCTGTCCCTCCCCCCTCCCCCCACCCCACAACAGTCCCCGAAGTGTGATGTTCCCCTTCCTGTGTCCATGTGTTCTCATTGTTCAATTCCCACCTATGAGTGAGAATATGTGGTGTTTGGTTTTTTGTTCTTGCGATAGTTTACTGAGAACGATGATTTCCAATTTCATCCATGTCCCTACAAAGGATATGAACTCATCAGTTTTTATGGCTGCCTAGTATTCCATGGTGTATATGTGCCACATTTTCTTAATCCAGTCTATCATTGTTGGACATTTGGGTTGGTTCCAAGTCTTTGCTATTGTGTATAATGCCGCAATAAACATACGTGTGCATGTGTCTTTATAGCAGCATGATTTATAGTCCTTTGGGTATATACCCAGTAATGGGATGGCTGGGTCAAATGGAATTTCTATTTCTAGATCCCTGAGGAATCGCCACAGTGACCTCCACAAGGGTTGAGCTAGTTTACAGTCCCACCAACAGTGTAAAAGTGTTCCTATTTCTCCACATCCTCTCCAGCACCTGTTGTTTCCTGACTTTTTAATGATTGCCATTCTAACTGCTGTGAGATGGTATCTCATTGTGGTTTTGATTTGCATTTCTCTGATGGCCAGTGATGGTGAGCATTTTTTCACGTGTTTTTTGGCTGCATAAATGTCTTCTTTTGAGGAGTGTCTGTTCATGTCCTTCGCCCACTTTTTGATGGGGTTGTTTGGTGTTTTCTTGTAAATTTGTTGGAGTTCATTGTAGATTCTGGATATTAGCCCTTTGTCAGCTGAGTAGGTTGCGAAAATTTTCTCCCATTTTGTAGGTTGCCTGTTCACTCTGATGGTAGTTTCCTTTGCTGTGCAGAAGCTCTTTAGTTTAATTAGATCCCATTTGTCAATTTTGGCTTTTGTTGCCATTGCTTTTGGTGTTTTAGACATGAAGCCCTTGCCCATGCCTATGTCCTGAATGGTATTGCCTAGGTTTTCTTCTAGGGTTTTTATGGTTTTAGGTCTAACGTTTAAGTCTTTAATCCATCTCGAGTTGATTTTTGTATGAGGTGTAAGGAAGGGATCCAGTTACAGCTTTCTACATGTGGCTAGCCAGTTTTCCCAGCACCATTTATTAAATAGGGAATCCTTTCTCCATTTCTTGTTTTGGTCAGGTTTGTCAAAGATCAGATAGTTGTAGATATGCGGCATTATTTCTGACGGCTCTGTTCTGTTCCATTGATCTATATCTCTGTTTTGGTACCAGTACCATGCTGTTTTGGTTACTGTAGCCTTGTAGTATAGTTTGAAGTCAGGTAGCGTGATGCCTCCAGCTTTGTTCTTTTGGCTTAGGATTGACTTGGTGATGCGGGCTCTTTTTTGGTTCCATATGAACTTTAAAGTAGTTTTTTCCAATTCTGTGAAGAAAGTCATTGGTAACTTGATGGGGATGGCATTGAATCTGTAAATTACCTTGGGAAGGATGGCCATTTTCATGATATTGATTCTTCCTACCCATGAGCATGGAATGTTCTTCCATTTGTTTGTATCCTCTTTTATTTCCTTGAGCAGTGGTTTGTAGTTTTCTCCTTGAAGAGGTCCTTCACATCCCTTGTAAGTTGGATTCCTAGGTATTTTATTCTCTTTGAAGCAATTGTGAATGGGAGTTCACTCATGATTTGGCTCTCTGTTTGTCTGTTATGGATGTATAAGAATGCTTGTGATTTTTGTACATTGATTTTGTATCCTGAGACTTTGCTGAAGTTGCTTATCAGCTTAAGGAGATTTTGGGCTGAGACAATGGGGTTTTCTAGATATACTATCACGTCATCTGCAAACAGGGACAATTTGACTTCCTTTTTTCCTAATTGAATACCCTTGATTCCCTTCCCTTGCCTAATTGCCCTGGCCAGAACTTCCAACACTATGTTGAATAGAAGTGGTGAGATTGGGCATCCCTGTCTTGTGCCAGTTTTCAAAGTGAATGCTTCCAGTTTTTGCCCATTCAGTATGATATTGGCTGTGGGTTTGTCATAAATAGCTCTTATTATTTTGAGATACGACCCATCAATACCTAATTTATTGAGAGTTTTTAGCATGAAGGGTTGTTGAATTTTGTCAAAGGCCTTTTCTTCATGTATTGAGATAATCATGTGGTTTTTGACTTTGGTTCTGTTTATATGCTGGATTACATTTATTGCTTTGCGTATATTGAACCAGCCTTGCATCCCAGGGATGAAGCCCACTTGATCATGGTGGATAAGCTGTTTGATGTGCTGCTGGATTCGGTTTGCCAGTAATTTATTGAGGATTTTTGCATCAATATTCATCAAGGATATTGCTCTAAAATTCTCTTTATTGGTTGTGTCTCTGCCCAGATTTGCTATCAGCATGATGCTGGCCTCATAAAATGAGTTAGGAAGGATTCCCTCTTTTTCTATTGATTGGAATAGTTTCTGAAGTAATGGTTCCAGTTCCTCCTTCTACATCTGGTAGAATTCGGCTGTGAACCCATCTGATCCTGGACTCTTTTTGGTTGGTAAGCTATTGATTATGGCCGCAATTTCAGCTCCTGTTATTAGTCTATTCGGAGATTCAACTTCTTCCTGGTTTAGTCATGGGAGAGTGTATGTGTCGAGGAATTTATTCCTTTCTGTTTTTTTTTTAATTTTTATTCTTTTTATCATTATTATTATTATTATTACTATTATTATTATTATTTTACTTCAGGCTCTATGGTACATGTGCGCAACGTGCAGGTAAGCTACATATGTATACATGTGCCATGCTGGTGCGCTGCACCCACCAACTCGTCATCTAGCATTAGGTATATCTCCCAATGCTGTCCCTCCCCCCTCCCCCCACCCCACAACGGTCCCCGAAGTGTGATGTTCCCCTTCCTGTGTCCATGTGTTCTCATTGTTCAATTCCCACCTATGAGTGAGAATATGTGGTGTTTGGTTTTTTGTTCTTGCGATAGTTTACTGAGAACGATGATTTCCAATTTCATCCATGTCCCTACAAAGGATATGAACTCATCATTTTTTATGGCTGCCTAGTATTCCATGGTGTATATGTGCCATATTTTCTTAATCCAGTCTATCATTGTTGGACATTTGGGTTGGTTCCAAGTCTTTGCTATTGTGTATAATGCCACAATAAACATACGTATGCATGTGTCTTTATAGCAGCATGATTTATAGTCCTTTGGGTATATACCCAGTAATGGGATGGCTGGGTCAAATGGAATTTCTAGTTCTAGATCCCTGAGGAATCGCCACAGTGACCTCCACAAGGGTTGAACTAGTTTACAGTCCCACCAACAGTGTAAAAGTGTTCCTATTTCTCCACATCCTCTCCAGCACCTGTTGTTTCCTGACTTTTTAATGATTGCCATTCTAACTGGTGTGAGATGGTATCTCATTGTGGTTTTGATTTGCATTTCTCTGATGGCCAGTGATGGTGAGCATTTTTTCACGTGTTTTTTGCCTGCATAAATGTCTTCTTTTGAGGAGTGTCTGTTCATGTCCTTCGCCCACTTTTTGATGGGGTTGTTTGGTGTTTTCTTGTAAATTTGTTGGAGTTCATTGTAGATTCTGGATATTAGCCCTTTGTCAGATGAGTAGGTTGCGAAAATTTTCTCCCATTTTGTAGGTTGCCTGTTCACTCTGATGGTAGTTTCCTTTGCTGTGCAGAAGCTCTTTAGTTTAATTAGATCCCATTTGTCAATTTTGGCTTTTGTTGCCATTGCTTTTGGTGTTTTAGACATGAAGTCCTTGCCCATGCCTATGTCCTGAATGGTATTGCCTAGGTTTTCTTCTAGGGTTTTTATGGTTTTAGGTCTAACGTTTAAGTCTTTAATCCATCTTGAGTTGATTTTTGTATGAGGTGTAAGGAAGGGATCCAGTTACAGCTTTCTTCATGTGGCTAGCCAGTTTTCCCAGCACCATTTATTAAATAGGGAATCCTTTCTCCATTTCTTGTTTTGGTCAGGTTTGTCAAAGATCAGATAGTTGTAGATATGTGGCATTATTTCTGACGGCTCTGTTCTGTTCCATTGATCTATATCTCTGTTTTGGTACCAGTACCATGCTGTTTTGGTTACTGTAGCCTTGTAGTATAGTTTGAAGTCAGGTAGCGTGATGCCTCCAGCTTTGTTCTTTTGGCTTAGGATTGACTTGGTGATGCGGGCTCTTTTTTGGTTCCATATGAACTTTAAAGTAGTTTTTTCCAATTCTGTGAAGAAAGTCATTGGTAACTTGATGGGGATGGCATTGAATCTGTAAATTACCTTGGGAAGGATGGCCATTTTCATGATATTGATTCTTCCTACCCATGAGCATGGAATGTTCTTCCATTTGTTTGTATCCTCTTTTATTTCCTTGAGCAGTGGTTTGTAGTTTTCTCCTTGAAGAGGTCCTTCACATCCCTTGTAAGTTGGATTCCTAGGTATTTTATTCTCTTTGAAGCAATTGTGAATGGGAGTTCACTCATGATTTGGCTCTCTGTTTGTCTGTTATGGATGTATATGAATGCTTGTGATTTTTGTACATTGATTTTGTATCCTGAGACTTTGCTGAAGTTGCTTATCAGCTTAAGGAGATTTTGGGCTGAGACAATGGGGTTTTCTAGATATACTATCACGTCATCTGCAAACAGGGACAATTTGACTTCCTTTTTTCCTAATTGAATACCCTTGATTCCCTTCTCTTGCCTAATTGCCCTGGCCAGAACTTCCAACACTATGTTGAATAGAAGTGGTGAGAGAGGGCATCCCTGTCTTGTGCCAGTTTTCAAAGTGAATGCTTCCAGTTTTTGCCCATTCAGTATGATATTGGCTGTGGGTTTGTCATAAATAGCTCTTATTATTTTGAGATACGACCCATCAATACCTAATTTATTGAGAGTTTTTAGCATGAAGGGTTGTTGAATTTTGTCAAAGGTCTTTTCTTCATGTATTGAGATAATCCTGTGGTTTTTCACTTTGGTTCTGTTTATATGCTGGATTACATTTATTGCTTTGCGTATATTGAAACAGCCTTGCATCCCAGGGATGAAGCCCACTTGATCATGGTGGATAAGCTGTTTGATGTGCTGCTGGATTCGGTTTGCCAGTAATTTATTGAGGATTTTTGCATCAATATTCATCAAGGATATTGCTCTAAAATTCTCTTTATTGGTTGTGTCTCTGCCCAGATTTGCTATCAGCATGATGCTGGCCTCATAAAATGAGTTAGGAAGGATTCCCTCTTTTTCTATTGATTGGAATAGTTTCTGAAGTAATGGTTCCAGTTCCTCCTTGTACCTCTGGTAGAATTCGGCTGTGAACCCATCTGATCCTGGACTCTTTTTGGTTGGTAAGCTATTGATTATGGCCGCAATTTCAGCTCCTGTTATTAGTCTATTCGGAGATTCAACTTCTTCCTGGTTTAGTCATGGGAGAGTGTATGTGTCGAGGAATTTATTCCTTTCTGTTTTTTTTTTAATTTTTATTCTTTTTATCATTATTATTATTATTATTACTATTATTATTATTGTTTTACTTCAGGCTCTATGGTACATGGGCGCAACGTGCAGGTAAGCTACATATGTATACATGTGCCATGCTGGTGCGCTGCACCCACCAACTCGTCATCTAGCATTAGGTATATCTCCCAATGCTGTCCCTCCCCCCTCCCCCCACCCCACAACAGTCCCCGAAGTGTGATGTTCCCCTTCCTGTGTCCATGTGTTCTCATTGTTCAATTCCCACCTATGAGTGAGAATATGTGGTGTTTGGTTTTTTGTTCTTGCGATAGTTTACTGAGAACGATGATTTCCAATTTCATCCATGTCCCTACAAAGGATATGAACTCATCAGTTTTTATGGCTGCCTAGTATTCCATGGTGTATATGTGCCACATTTTCTTAATCCAGTCTATCATTGTTGGACATTTGGGTTGGTTCCAAGTCTTTGCTATTGTGTATAATGCCGCAATAAACATACGTGTGCATGTGTCTTTATAGCAGCATGATTTATAGTCCTTTGGGTATATACCCAGTAATGGGATGGCTGGGTCAAATGGAATTTCTAGTTCTAGATCCCTGAGGAATCGCCACAGTGACCTCCACAAGGGTTGAACTAGTTTACAGTCCCACCAACAGTGTAAAAGTGTTCCTATTTCTCCACATCCTCTCCAGCACCTGTTGTTTCCTGACTTTTTAATGATTGCCATTCTAACTGCTGTGAGATGGTATCTCATTGTGGTTTTGATTTGCATTTCTCTGATGGCCAGTGATGGTGAGCATTTTTTCACGTGTTTTTTGGCTGCATAAATGTCTTCTTTTGAGGAGTGTCTGTTCATGTCCTTCGCCCACTTTTTGATGGGGTTGTTTGGTGTTTTCTTGTAAATTTGTTGGAGTTCATTGTAGATTCTGGATATTAGCCCTTTGTCAGCTGAGTAGGTTGCGAAAATTTTCTCCCATTTTGTAGGTTGCCTGTTCACTCTGATGGTAGTTTCCTTTGCTGTGCAGAAGCTCTTTAGTTTAATTAGATCCCATTTGTCAATTTTGGCTTTTGTTGCCATTGCTTTTGGTGTTTTAGACATGAAGCCCTTGCCCATGCCTATGTCCTGAATGGTATTGCCTAGGTTTTCTTCTAGGGTTTTTATGGTTTTAGGTCTAACGTTTAAGTCTTTAATCCATCTCGAGTTGATTTTTGTATGAGGTGTAAGGAAGGGATCCAGTTACAGCTTTCTACATGTGGCTAGCCAGTTTTCCCAGCACCATTTATTAAATAGGGAATCCTTTCTCCATTTCTTGTTTTGGTCAGGTTTGTCAAAGATCAGATAGTTGTAGATATGCGGCATTATTTCTGACGGCTCTGTTCTGTTCCATTGATCTATATCTCTGTTTTGGTACCAGTACCATGCTGTTTTGGTTACTGTAGCCTTGTAGTATAGTTTGAAGTCAGGTAGCGTGATGCCTCCAGCTTTGTTCTTTTGGCTTAGGATTGACTTGGTGATGCGGGCTCTTTTTTGGTTCCATATGAACTTTAAAGTAGTTTTTTCCAATTCTGTGAAGAAAGTCATTGGTAACTTGATGGGGATGGCATTGAATCTGTAAATTACCTTGGGAAGGATGGCCATTTTCATGATATTGATTCTTCCTACCCATGAGCATGGAATGTTCTTCCATTTGTTTGTATCCTCTTTTATTTCCTTGAGCAGTGGTTTGTAGTTTTCTCCTTGAAGAGGTCCTTCACATCCCTTGTAAGTTGGATTCCTAGGTATTTTATTCTCTTTGAAGCAATTGTGAATGGGAGTTCACTCATGATTTGGCTCTCTGTTTGTCTGTTATGGATGTATAAGAATGCTTGTGATTTTTGTACATTGATTTTGTATCCTGAGACTTTGCTGAAGTTGCTTATCAGCTTAAGGAGATTTTGGGCTGAGACAATGGGGTTTTCTAGATATACTATCACGTCATCTGCAAACAGGGACAATTTGACTTCCTTTTTTCCTAATTGAATACCCTTGATTCCCTTCTCTTGCCTAATTGCCCTGGCCAGAACTTCCAACACTATGTTGAATAGAAGTGGTGAGAGAGGGCATCCCTGTCTTGTGCCAGTTTTCAAAGTGAATGCTTCCAGTTTTTGCCCATTCAGTATGATATTGGCTGTGGGTTTGTCATAAATAGCTCTTATTATTTTGAGATACGACCCATCAATACCTAATTTATTGAGAGTTTTTAGCATGAAGGGTTGTTGAATTTTGTCAAAGGCCTTTTCTTCATGTATTGAGATAATCATGTGGTTTTTGACTTTGGTTCTGTTTATATGCTGGATTACATTTATTGCTTTGCGTATATTGAACCAGCCTTGCATCCCAGGGATGAAGCCCACTTGATCATGGTGGATAAGCTGTTTGATGTGCTGCTGGATTCGGTTTGCCAGTAATGTATTGAGGATTTTTGCATCAATATTCATCAAGGATATTGCTCTAAAATTCTCTTTATTGGTTGTGTCTCTGCCCAGATTTGCTATCAGCATGATGCTGGCCTCATAAAATGAGTTAGGAAGGATTCCCTCTTTTTCTATTGATTGGAATAATTTCTGAAGTAATGGTTCCAGTTCCTCCTTCTACATCTGGTAGAATTCGGCTGTGAACCCATCTGATCCTGGACTCTTTTTGGTTGGTAAGCTATTGATTATGGCCGCAATTTCAGCTCCTGTTATTAGTCTATTCGGAGATTCAACTTCTTCCTGGTTTAGTCATGGGAGAGTGTATGTGTCGAGGAATTTATTCCTTTCTGTTTTTTTTTTAATTTTTATTCTTTTTATCATTATTATTATTATTATTACTATTATTATTATTATTTTACTTCAGGCTCTATGGTACATGGGCGCAACGTGCAGGTAAGCTACATATGTATACATGTGCCATGCTGGTGCGCTGCACCCACCAACTCGTCATCTAGCATTAGGTATATCTCCCAATGCTGTCCCTCCCCCCTCCCCCCACCCCACAACAGTCCCCGAAGTGTGATGTTCCCCTTCCTGTGTCCATGTGTTCTCATTGTTCAATTCCCACCTATGAGTGAGAATATGTGGTGTTTGGTTTTTTGTTCTTGCGATAGTTTACTGAGAACGATGATTTCCAATTTCATCCATGTCCCTACAAAGGATATGAACTCATCATTTTTTATGGCTGCCTAGTATTCCATGGTGTATATGTGCCATATTTTCTTAATCCAGTCTATCATTGTTGGACATTTGGGTTGGTTCCAAGTCTTTGCTATTGTGTATAATGCCACAATAAACATACGTGTGCATGTGTCTTTATAGCAGCATGATTTATAGTCCTTTGGGTATATACCCAGTAATGGGATGGCTGGGTCAAATGGAATTTCTAGTTCTAGATCCCTGAGGAATCGCCACAGTGACCTCCACAAGGGTTGAACTAGTTTACAGTCCCACCAACAGTGTAAAAGTGTTCCTATTTCTCCACATCCTCTCCAGCACCTGTTGTTTCCTGACTTTTTAATGATTGCCATTCTAACTGGTGTGAGATGGTATCTCATTGTGGTTTTGATTTGCATTTCTCTGATGGCCAGTGATGGTGAGCATTTTTTCACGTGTTTTTTGCCTGCATAAATGTCTTCTTTTGAGGAGTGTCTGTTCATGTCCTTCGCCCACTTTTTGATGGGGTTGTTTGGTGTTTTCTTGTAAATTTGTTGGAGTTCATTGTAGATTCTGGATATTAGCCCTTTGTCAGATGAGTAGGTTGCGAAAATTTTCTCCCATTTTGTAGGTTGCCTGTTCACTCTGATGGTAGTTTCCTTTGCTGTGCAGAAGCTCTTTAGTTTAATTAGATCCCATTTGTCAATTTTGGCTTTTGTTGCCATTGCTTTTGGTGTTTTAGACATGAAGTCCTTGCCCATGCCTATGTCCTGAATGGTATTGCCTAGGTTTTCTTCTAGGGTTTTTATGGTTTTAGGTCTAACGTTTAAGTCTTTAATCCATCTTGAGTTGATTTTTGTATGAGGTGTAAGGAAGGGATCCAGTTACAGCTTTCTTCATGTGGCTAGCCAGTTTTCCCAGCACCATTTATTAAATAGGGAATCCTTTCTCCATTTCTTGTTTTGGTCAGGTTTGTCAAAGATCAGATAGTTGTAGATATGTGGCATTATTTCTGACGGCTCTGTTCTGTTCCATTGATCTATATCTCTGTTTTGGTACCAGTACCATGCTGTTTTGGTTACTGTAGCCTTGTAGTATAGTTTGAAGTCAGGTAGCGTGATGCCTCCAGCTTTGTTCTTTTGGCTTAGGATTGACTTGGTGATGCGGGCTCTTTTTTGGTTCCATATGAACTTTAAAGTAGTTTTTTCCAATTCTGTGAAGAAAGTCATTGGTAACTTGATGGGGATGGCATTGAATCTGTAAATTACCTTGGGAAGGATGGCCATTTTCATGATATTGATTCTTCCTACCCATGAGCATGGAATGTTCTTCCATTTGTTTGTATCCTCTTTTATTTCCTTGAGCAGTGGTTTGTAGTTTTCTCCTTGAAGAGGTCCTTCACATCCCTTGTAAGTTGGATTCCTAGGTATTTTATTCTCTTTGAAGCAATTGTGAATGGGAGTTCACTCATGATTTGGCTCTCTGTTTGTCTGTTATGGATGTATATGAATGCTTGTGATTTTTGTACATTGATTTTGTATCCTGAGACTTTGCTGAAGTTGCTTATCAGCTTAAGGAGATTTTGGGCTGAGACAATGGGGTTTTCTAGATATACTATCACGTCATCTGCAAACAGGGACAATTTGACTTCCTTTTTTCCTAATTGAATACCCTTGATTCCCTTCTCTTGCCTAATTGCCCTGGCCAGAACTTCCAACACTATGTTGAATAGAAGTGGTGAGAGAGGGCATCCCTGTCTTGTGCCAGTTTTCAAAGTGAATGCTTCCAGTTTTTGCCCATTCAGTATGATATTGGCTGTGGGTTTGTCATAAATAGCTCTTATTATTTTGAGATACGACCCATCAATACCTAATTTATTGAGAGTTTTTAGCATGAAGGGTTGTTGAATTTTGTCAAAGGTCTTTTCTTCATGTATTGAGATAATCCTGTGGTTTTTCACTTTGGTTCTGTTTATATGCTGGATTACATTTATTGCTTTGCGTATATTGAAACAGCCTTGCATCCCAGGGATGAAGCCCACTTGATCATGGTGGATAAGCTGTTTGATGTGCTGCTGGATTCGGTTTGCCAGTAATTTATTGAGGATTTTTGCATCAATATTCATCAAGGATATTGCTCTAAAATTCTCTTTATTGGTTGTGTCTCTGCCCAGATTTGCTATCAGCATGATGCTGGCCTCATAAAATGAGTTAGGAAGGATTCCCTCTTTTTCTATTGATTGGAATAGTTTCTGAAGTAATGGTTCCAGTTCCTCCTTGTACCTCTGGTAGAATTCGGCTGTGAACCCATCTGATCCTGGACTCTTTTTGGTTGGTAAGCTATTGATTATGGCCGCAATTTCAGCTCCTGTTATTAGTCTATTCGGAGATTCAACTTCTTCCTGGTTTAGTCATGGGAGAGTGTATGTGTCGAGGAATTTATTCCTTTCTGTTTTTTTTTTAATTTTTATTCTTTTTATCATTATTATTATTATTATTACTATTATTATTATTGTTTTACTTCAGGCTCTATGGTACATGGGCGCAACGTGCAGGTAAGCTACATATGTATACATGTGCCATGCTGGTGCGCTGCACCCACCAACTCGTCATCTAGCATTAGGTATATCTCCCAATGCTGTCCCTCCCCCCTCCCCCCACCCCACAACAGTCCCCGAAGTGTGATGTTCCCCTTCCTGTGTCCATGTGTTCTCATTGTTCAATTCCCACCTATGAGTGAGAATATGTGGTGTTTGGTTTTTTGTTCTTGCGATAGTTTACTGAGAACGATGATTTCCAATTTCATCCATGTCCCTACAAAGGATATGAACTCATCAGTTTTTATGGCTGCCTAGTATTCCATGGTGTATATGTGCCACATTTTCTTAATCCAGTCTATCATTGTTGGACATTTGGGTTGGTTCCAAGTCTTTGCTATTGTGTATAATGCCGCAATAAACATACGTGTGCATGTGTCTTTATAGCAGCATGATTTATAGTCCTTTGGGTATATACCCAGTAATGGGATGGCTGGGTCAAATGGAATTTCTAGTTCTAGATCCCTGAGGAATCGCCACAGTGACCTCCACAAGGGTTGAACTAGTTTACAGTCCCACCAACAGTGTAAAAGTGTTCCTATTTCTCCACATCCTCTCCAGCACCTGTTGTTTCCTGACTTTTTAATGATTGCCATTCTAACTGCTGTGAGATGGTATCTCATTGTGGTTTTGATTTGCATTTCTCTGATGGCCAGTGATGGTGAGCATTTTTTCACGTGTTTTTTGGCTGCATAAATGTCTTCTTTTGAGGAGTGTCTGTTCATGTCCTTCGCCCACTTTTTGATGGGGTTGTTTGGTGTTTTCTTGTAAATTTGTTGGAGTTCATTGTAGATTCTGGATATTAGCCCTTTGTCAGCTGAGTAGGTTGCGAAAATTTTCTCCCATTTTGTAGGTTGCCTGTTCACTCTGATGGTAGTTTCCTTTGCTGTGCAGAAGCTCTTTAGTTTAATTAGATCCCATTTGTCAATTTTGGCTTTTGTTGCCATTGCTTTTGGTGTTTTAGACATGAAGCCCTTGCCCATGCCTATGTCCTGAATGGTATTGCCTAGGTTTTCTTCTAGGGTTTTTATGGTTTTAGGTCTAACGTTTAAGTCTTTAATCCATCTCGAGTTGATTTTTGTATGAGGTGTAAGGAAGGGATCCAGTTACAGCTTTCTACATGTGGCTAGCCAGTTTTCCCAGCACCATTTATTAAATAGGGAATCCTTTCTCCATTTCTTGTTTTGGTCAGGTTTGTCAAAGATCAGATAGTTGTAGATATGCGGCATTATTTCTGACGGCTCTGTTCTGTTCCATTGATCTATATCTCTGTTTTGGTACCAGTACCATGCTGTTTTGGTTACTGTAGCCTTGTAGTATAGTTTGAAGTCAGGTAGCGTGATGCCTCCAGCTTTGTTCTTTTGGCTTAGGATTGACTTGGTGATGCGGGCTCTTTTTTGGTTCCATATGAACTTTAAAGTAGTTTTTTCCAATTCTGTGAAGAAAGTCATTGGTAACTTGATGGGGATGGCATTGAATCTGTAAATTACCTTGGGAAGGATGGCCATTTTCATGATATTGATTCTTCCTACCCATGAGCATGGAATGTTCTTCCATTTGTTTGTATCCTCTTTTATTTCCTTGAGCAGTGGTTTGTAGTTTTCTCCTTGAAGAGGTCCTTCACATCCCTTGTAAGTTGGATTCCTAGGTATTTTATTCTCTTTGAAGCAATTGTGAATGGGAGTTCACTCATGATTTGGCTCTCTGTTTGTCTGTTATGGATGTATAAGAATGCTTGTGATTTTTGTACATTGATTTTGTATCCTGAGACTTTGCTGAAGTTGCTTATCAGCTTAAGGAGATTTTGGGCTGAGACAATGGGGTTTTCTAGATATACTATCACGTCATCTGCAAACAGGGACAATTTGACTTCCTTTTTTCCTAATTGAATACCCTTGATTCCCTTCTCTTGCCTAATTGCCCTGGCCAGAACTTCCAACACTATGTTGAATAGAAGTGGTGAGAGAGGGCATCCCTGTCTTGTGCCAGTTTTCAAAGTGAATGCTTCCAGTTTTTGCCCATTCAGTATGATATTGGCTGTGGGTTTGTCATAAATAGCTCTTATTATTTTGAGATACGACCCATCAATACCTAATTTATTGAGAGTTTTTAGCATGAAGGGTTGTTGAATTTTGTCAAAGGCCTTTTCTTCATGTATTGAGATAATCATGTGGTTTTTGACTTTGGTTCTGTTTATATGCTGGATTACATTTATTGCTTTGCGTATATTGAACCAGCCTTGCATCCCAGGGATGAAGCCCACTTGATCATGGTGGATAAGCT
This sequence comes from Pongo abelii, assembly GCF_028885655.2. NCBI lineage: Eukaryota > Metazoa > Chordata > Mammalia > Primates > Hominidae > Pongo > Pongo abelii. The sequence continues at coordinate 5,139,465 of NC_072007.2, read as the reverse complement.
GTTTGATGTGCTGCTGGATTCGGTTTGCCAGTAATGTATTGAGGATTTTTGCATCAATATTCATCAAGGATATTGCTCTAAAATTCTCTTTATTGGTTGTGTCTCTGCCCAGATTTGCTATCAGCATGATGCTGGCCTCATAAAATGAGTTAGGAAGGATTCCCTCTTTTTCTATTGATTGGAATAATTTCTGAAGTAATGGTTCCAGTTCCTCCTTCTACATCTGGTAGAATTCGGCTGTGAACCCATCTGATCCTGGACTCTTTTTGGTTGGTAAGCTATTGATTATGGCCGCAATTTCAGCTCCTGTTATTAGTCTATTCGGAGATTCAACTTCTTCCTGGTTTAGTCATGGGAGAGTGTATGTGTCGAGGAATTTATTCCTTTCTGTTTTTTTTTTAATTTTTATTCTTTTTATCATTATTATTATTATTATTACTATTATTATTATTATTTTACTTCAGGCTCTATGGTACATGGGCGCAACGTGCAGGTAAGCTACATATGTATACATGTGCCATGCTGGTGCGCTGCACCCACCAACTCGTCATCTAGCATTAGGTATATCTCCCAATGCTGTCCCTCCCCCCTCCCCCCACCCCACAACAGTCCCCGAAGTGTGATGTTCCCCTTCCTGTGTCCATGTGTTCTCATTGTTCAATTCCCACCTATGAGTGAGAATATGTGGTGTTTGGTTTTTTGTTCTTGCGATAGTTTACTGAGAACGATGATTTCCAATTTCATCCATGTCCCTACAAAGGATATGAACTCATCATTTTTTATGGCTGCCTAGTATTCCATGGTGTATATGTGCCATATTTTCTTAATCCAGTCTATCATTGTTGGACATTTGGGTTGGTTCCAAGTCTTTGCTATTGTGTATAATGCCACAATAAACATACGTGTGCATGTGTCTTTATAGCAGCATGATTTATAGTCCTTTGGGTATATACCCAGTAATGGGATGGCTGGGTCAAATGGAATTTCTAGTTCTAGATCCCTGAGGAATCGCCACAGTGACCTCCACAAGGGTTGAACTAGTTTACAGTCCCACCAACAGTGTAAAAGTGTTCCTATTTCTCCACATCCTCTCCAGCACCTGTTGTTTCCTGACTTTTTAATGATTGCCATTCTAACTGGTGTGAGATGGTATCTCATTGTGGTTTTGATTTGCATTTCTCTGATGGCCAGTGATGGTGAGCATTTTTTCACGTGTTTTTTGGCTGCATAAATGTCTTCTTTTGAGGAGTGTCTGTTCATGTCCTTCGCCCACTTTTTGATGGGGTTGTTTGGTGTTTTCTTGTAAATTTGTTGGAGTTCATTGTAGATTCTGGATATTAGTCCTTTGTCAGATGAGTAGGTTGCGACAATTTTCTCCCATTTTGTAGGTTGCCTGTTCACTCTGATGGTAGTTTCCTTTGCTGTGCAGAAGCTCTTTGTTTCATTAGATCCCATTTGTCAATTTTGGCTTTTGTTACCATTGCTTTTGGTGTTTTAGACATGAAGTCCTTGCCCATGCCTATGTCCTGAATGGTATTGCCTAGGTTTTCTTCTAGGGTTTTTATGGTTTTAGGTCTAACGTTTAAGTCTTTAATCCATCTTGAGTTGATTTTTGTATGAGGTGTAAGGAAGGGATGCAGTTTCAGCTTTCTTCATGTGGCTAGCCAGTTTTCCCAGCACCATTTATTAAATAGGAAATCCTTTCTCCATTTCTTGTTTTGGTCAGGTTTGTCAAAGATCAGATAGTTGTAGATATGTGGCATTATTTCTGACGGCTCTGTTCTGTTCCATTGATCTATATCTCTGTTTTGGTACCAGTACCATGCTGTTTTGGTTACTGTAGCCTTGTAGTATAGTTTGAAGTCAGGTAGCGTGATGCCTCCAGCTTTGTTCTTTTGGCTTAGGATTGACTTGGTGATGCGGGCTCTTTTTTGGTTCCATATGAACTTTAAAGTAGTTTTTTCCAATTCTGTGAAGAAAGTCATTGGTAACTTGATGGGGATGGCATTGAATCTGTAAATTACCTTGGGAAGGATGGCCATTTACATGATATTGATTCTTCCTACCCATGAGCATGGAATGTTCTTCCATTTGTTTGTATCCTCTTTTATTTCCTTGAGCAGTGGTTTGTAGTTTTCTCCTTGAAGAGGTCCTTCACATCCCTTGTAAGTTGGATTCCTAGGTATTTTATTCTCTTTGAAGCAATTGTGAATGGGAGTTCACTCATGATTTGGCTCTCTGTTTGTCTGTTATGGATGTATAAGAATGCTTGTGATTTTTGTACATTGATGTTGTATCCTGAGACTTTGCTGAAGTTGCTTATCAGCTTAAGGAGATTTTGGGCTGAGACAATGGGGTTTTCTAGATATACTATCACGTCATCTGCAAACAGGGACAATTTGACTTCCTTTTTTCCTAATTGAATACCCTTGATTCCCTTCTCTTGCCTAATTGCCCTGGCCAGAACTTCCAACACTATGTTGAATAGAAGTGGTGAGAGAGGGCATCCCTGTCTTGTGCCAGTTTTCAAAGTGAATGCTTCCAGTTTTTGCCCATTCAGTGTGATATTGGCTGTGGGTTTGTCATAAATAGCTCTTATTATTTTGAGATACGACCCATCAATACCTAATTTATTGAGAGTTTTTAGCATGAAGGGTTGTTGAATTTTGTCAAAGGCCTTTTCTTCATGTATTGAGATAATCATGCGGTTTTTCACTTTGGTTCTGTTTATATGCTGGATTACATTTATTGCTTTGCGTATATTGAACCAGCCTTGCATCCCAGGGATGAAGCCCACTTGATCATGGTGGATAAGCTGTTTGATGTGCTGCTGGATTCGGTTTGCCAGTAATTTATTGAGGATTTTTGCATCAATATTCATCAAGGATATTGCTCTAAAATTCTCTTTATTGGTTGTGTCTCTGCCCAGATTTGCTATCAGCATGATGCTGGCCTCATAAAATGAGTTAGGAAGGATTCCCTCTTTTTCTATTGATTGGAATAGTTTCTGAAGTAATGGTTCCAGTTCCTCCTTGTACCTCTGGTAGAATACGGCTGTGAACCCATCTGATCCTGGACTCTTTTTGGTTGGTAAGCTATTGATTATGGCCGCAATTTCAGCTCCTGTTATTAGTCTATTCGGAGATTCAACTTCTTCCTGGTTTAGTCATGGGAGAGTGTATGTGTCGAGGACTTTATTCCTTTCTGTTTTTTTTTAATTTTTATTCTTTTTATCATTATTATTATTATTATTACTATTATTATTATTATTTTACTTCAGGCTCTATGGTACATGGGCGCAACGTGCAGGTAAGCTACATATGTATACATGTGCCATGCTGGTGCGCTGCACCCACCAACTCGTCATCTAGCATTAGGTATATCTCCCAATGCTGTCCCTCCCCCCTCCCCCCACCCCACAACAGTCCCCGAAGTGTGATGTTCCCCTTCCTGTGTCCATGTGTTCTCATTGTACAATTCCCACCTATGAGTGAGAATATGTGGTGTTTGGTTTTTTGTTCTTGCGATAGTTTACTGAGAACGATGATTTCCAATTTCATCCATGTCCCTACAAAGGATATGAACTCATCATTTTTTATGGCTGCCTAGTATTCCATGGTGTTTATCGGCCACATTTTCTTAATCCAGTCTATCATTCTTGGAGATTTGGGTTGGTTCCAAGTCTTTGCTATTGTGTATAATGCCGCAATAAACATACGTGTGCATGTGTCTTTATAGCAGCATGATTTATAGTCCTTTGGGTATATACCCAGTAATGGGATGGCTGGGTCAAATGGAATTTCTAGTTCTAGATCCCTGAGGAATCGCCACAGTGACCTCCACAAGGGTTGAACTAGTTTACAGTCCCACCAACAGTGTAAAAGTGTTCCTATTTCTCCACATCCTCTCCAGCACCTGTTGTTTCCTGACTTTTTAATGATTGCCATTCTAACTGGTGTGAGATGGTATCTCATTGTGGTTTTGATTTGCATTTCTCTGATGGCCAGTGATGGTGAGCATTTTTTCACGTGTTTTTTGGCTGCATAAATGTCTTCTTTTGAGGAGTGTCTGTTCGTGTCCTTCGCCCACTTTTTGATGGGGTTGTTTGGTGTTTTCTTGTAAATTTGTTGGTGTTCATTGTAGATTCTGGATATTAGCCCTTTGTCAGATGAGTAGGTTGCAAAAATTTTCTCCCATTTTGTAGGTTGCCTGTTCACTCTGATGGTAGTTTCCTTTGCTGTGCAGAAGCTCTTTAGTTTAATTAGATCCCATTTGTCAATTTTGGCTTTTGTTGCCATTGCTTTTGGTGTTTTAGACATGAAGCCCTTCCCCATGCCTATGTCCTGAATGGTATTGCCTAGGTTTTCTTCTAGGGTTTTTATGGTTTTAGGTCTAACGTTTAAGTCTTTAATCCATCTCGAGTTGATTTTTGTATGAGGTGTAAGGAAGGGATCCAGTTACAGCTTTCTACATGTGGCTAGCCAGTTTTCCCAGCACCATTTATTAAATAGGGAATCCTTTCTCCATTTCTTGTTTTGGTCAGGTTTGTCAAAGATCAGATAGTTGTAGATATGCGGCATTATTTCTGACGGCTCTGTTCTGTTCCATTGATCTATATCTCTGTTTTGGTACCAGTACCATGCTGTTTTGGTTACTGTAGCCTTGTAGTATAGTTTGAAGTCAGGTAGCGTGATGCCTCCAGCTTTGTTCTTTTGGCTTAGGATTGACTTGGTGATGCGGGCTCTTTTTTGGTTCCATATGAACTTTAAAGTAGTTTTTTCCAATTCTGTGAAGAAAGTCATTGGTAACTTGATGGGGATGGCATTGAATCTGTAAATTACCTTGGGAAGGATGGCCATTTTCATGATATTGATTCTTCCTACCCATGAGCATGGAATGTTCTTCCATTTGTTTGTATCCTCTTTTATTTCCTTGAGCAGTGGTTTGTAGTTTTCTCCTTGAAGAGGTCCTTCACATCCCTTGTAAGTTGGATTCCTAGGTATTTTATTCTCTTTGAAGCAATTGTGAATGGGAGTTCACTCATGATTTGGCTCTCTGTTTGTCTGTTATGGATGTATAAGAATGCTTGTGATTTTTGTACATTGATTTTGTATCCTGAGACCTTGCTGAAGTTGCTTATCAGCTTAAGGAGATTTTGGGCTGAGACAATGGGGTTTTCTAGATATACTATCACGTCATCTGCAAACAGGGACAATTTGACTTCCTTTTTTCCTAAATGAATACCCTTGATTCCCTTCCCTTGCCTAATTGCCCTGGCCAGAACTTCCAACACTATGTTGAATAGAAGTGGTGAGAGAGGGCATCCCTGTCTTGTGCCAGTTTTCAAAGTGAATGCTTCCAGTTTTTGCCCATTCAGTATGATATTGGCTGTGGGTTTGTCATAAATAGCTCTTATTATTTTGAGATACGACCCATCAATACCTAATTTATTGAGAGTTTTTAGCATGAAGGGTTGTTGAATTTTGTCAAAGGCCTTTTCTTCATGTATTGAGATAATCATGTGGTTTTTGACTTTCGTTCTGTTTATATGCTGGATTACATTTATTGCTTTGCGTATATTGAACCAGCCTTGCATCCCAGGGATGAAGCCCACTTGATCATGGTGGATAAGCTGTTTGATGTGCTGCTGGATTCGGTTTGCCAGTAATTTATTGAGGATTTTTGCATCAATATTCATCAAGGATATTGCTCTAAAATTCTCTTTATTGGTTGTGTCTCTGCCCAGATTTGCTATCAGCATGATGCTGGCCTCATAAAATGAGTTAGGAAGGATTCCCTCTTTTTCTATTGATTGGAATAGTTTCTGAAGTAATGGTTCCAGTTCCTCCTTGTACCTCTGGTAGAATTCGGCTGTGAACCCATCTGATCCTGGACTCTTTTTGGTTGGTAAGCTATTGATTATGGCCGCAATTTCAGCTCCTGTTATTAGTCTATTCGGAGATTCAACTTCTTCCTGGTTTAGTCATGGGAGAGTGTATGTGTCGAGGAATTTATTCCTTTCCGTTTTTTTTTTAATTTTTATTCTTTTTATCATTATTATTATTATTATTACTATTATTATTATTATTTTACTTCAGGCTCTATGGTACATGTGCGCAACGTGCAGGTAAGCTACATATGTATACATGTGCCATGCTGGTGCGCTGCACCCACCAACTCGTCATCTAGCATTAGGTATATCTCCCAATGCTGTCCCTCCCCCCTCCACCCACCCCACAACAGTCCCCGAAGTGTGATGTTCCCCTTCCTGTGTCCATGTGTTCTCATTGTTCAATTCCCACCTATGAGTGAGAATATGTGGTGTTTGGTTTTTTGTTCTTGCGATAGTTTACTGAGAACGATGATTTCCAATTTCATCCATGTCCCTACAAAGGATATGAACTCATCATTTTTTATGGCTGCCTAGTATTCCATGGTGTATATGTGCCACATTTTCTTAATCCAGTCTATCATTGTTGGACATTTGGGTTGGTTCCAAGTCTTTGCTATTGTGTATAATGCCACAATAAACATACGTGTGCATGTGTCTTTATAGCAGCATGATTTATAGTCCTTTGGGTATATACCCAGTAATGGGATGGCTGGGTCAAATGGAATTTCTAGTTCTAGATCCCTGAGGAATCGCCACAGTGACCTCCACAAGGGTTGAACTAGTTTACAGTCCCACCAACAGTGTAAAAGTGTTCCTATTTCTCCACATCCTCTCCAGCACCTGTTGTTTCCTGACTTTTTAATGATTGCCATTCTAACTGGTGTGAGATGGTATCTCATTGTGGTTTTGATTTGCATTTCTCTGATGGCCAGTGATGGTGAGCATTTTTTCACGTGTTTTTTGCCTGCATAAATGTCTTCTTTTGAGGAGTGTCTGTTCATGTCCTTCGCCCACTTTTTGATGGGGTTGTTTGGTGTTTTCTTGTAAATTTGTTGGAGTTCATTGTAGATTCTGGATATTAGCCCTTTGTCAGATGAGTAGGTTGCGACAATTTTCTCCCATTTTGTAGGTTGCCTGTTCACTCTGATGGTAGTTTCCTTTGCTGTGCAGAAGCTCTTTGTTTCATTAGATCCCATTTGTCAATTTTGGCTTTTGTTGCCATTGCTTTTGGTGTTTTAGACATGAAGTCCTTGCCCATGCCTATGTCCTGAATGGTATTGCCTAGGTTTTCTTCTAGGGTTTTTATGGTTTTAGGTCTAACGTTTAAGTCTTTAATCCATCTTGAGTTGATTTTTGTATGAGGTGTAAGGAAGGGATTCAGTTTCAGCTTTCTTCATTTGGCTAGCCAGTTTTCCCAGCACCATTTATTAAATAGGAAATGCTTTCTCCATTTCTTGTTTTGGTCAGGTTTGTCAAAGATCAGATGGTTGTAGATATGTGGCATTATTTCTGACGGCTCTGTTCTGTTCCATTGATCTATATCTCTGTTTTGGTACCAGTACCATGCTGTTTTGGTTACTGTAGCCTTGTAGTATAGTTTGAAGTCAGGTAGCGTGATGCCTCCAGCTTTGTTCTTTTGGCTTAGGATTGACTTGGTGATGCGGGCTCTTTTTTGGTTCCATATGAACTTTAAAGTAGTTTTTTCCAATTCTGTGAAGAAAGTCATTGGTAACTTGATGGGGATGGCATTGAATCTGTAAATTACCTTGGGAAGGATGGCCATTTACATGATATTGATTCTTCCTACCCATGAGCATGGAATGTTCTTCCATTTGTTTGTATCCTCTTTTATTTCCTTGAGCAGTGGTTTGTAGTTTTCTCCTTGAAGAGGTCCTTCACATCCCTTGTAAGTTGGATTCCTAGGTATTTTATTCTCTTTGAAGCAATTGTGAATGGGAGTTCACTCATGATTTGGCTCTCTGTTTGTCTGTTATGGATGTATAAGAATGCTTGTGATTTTTGTACATTGATGTTGTATCCTGAGACTTTGCTGAAGTTGCTTATCAGCTTAAGGAGATTTTGGGCTGAGACAATGGGGTTTTCTAGATATACTATCACGTCATCTGCAAACAGGGACAATTTGACTTCCTTTTTTCCTAATTGAATACCCTTGATTCCCTTCTCTTGCCTAATTGCCCTGGCCAGAACTTCCAACACTATGTTGAATAGAAGTGGTGAGAGAGGGCATCCCTGTCTTGTGCCAGTTTTCAAAGTGAATGCTTCCAGTTTTTGCCCATTCAGTATGATATTGGCTGTGGGTTTGTCATAAATAGCTCTTATTATTTTGAGATACGACCCATCAATACCTAATTTATTGAGAGTTTTTAGCATGAAGGGTTGTTGAATTTTGTCAAAGGCCTTTTCTTCATGTATTGAGATAATCATGCGGTTTTTGACTTTGGTTCTGTTTATATGCTGGATTACATTTATTGCTTTGCGTATATTGAACCAGCCTTGCATCCCAGGGATGAAGCCCACTTGATCATGGTGGATAAGCTGTTTGATGTGCTGCTGGATTCGGTTTGCCAGTAATTTATTGAGGATTTTTGCATCAATATTCATCAAGGATATTGCTCAAAAATTCTCTTTATTGGTTGTGTCTCTGCCCAGATTTGCTATCAGCATGATGCTGGCCTCATAAAATGAGTTAGGAAGGATTCCCTCTTTTTCTATTGATTGGAATAGTTTCTGAAGTAATGGTTCCAGTTCCTCCTTGTACCTCTGGTAGAATACGGCTGTGAACCCATCTGATCCTGGACTCTTTTTGGTTGGTAAGCTATTGATTATGGCCGCAATTTCAGCTCCTGTTATTAGTCTATTCAGAGATTCAACTTCTTCCTGGTTTAGTCATGGGAGAGTGTATGTGTCGAGGACTTTATTCCTTTCTGTTTTTTTTTAATTTTTATTCTTTTTATCATTATTATTATTATTATTACTATTATTATTATTATTTTACTTCAGGCTCTATGGTACATGGGCGCAACGTGCAGGTAAGCTACATATGTATACATGTGCCATGCTGGTGCGCTGCACCCACCAACTCGTCATCTAGCATTAGGTATATCTCCCAATGCTGTCCCTCCCCCCTCCCCCCACCACACAACAGTCCCCAAAGTGTGATGTTCCCCTTCCTGTGTCCATGTGTTCTCATTGTACAATTCCCACCTATGAGTGAGAATATGTGGTGTTTGGTTTTTTGTTCTTGCGATAGTTTACTGAGAACGATGATTTCCAATTTCATCCATGTCCCTACAAAGGATATGAACTCATCATTTTTTATGGCTGCCTAGTATTCCATGGTGTTTATCTGCCACATTTTCTTAATCCAGTCTATCATTCTTGGAGATTTGGGTTGGTTCCAAGTCTTTGCTATTGTGTATAATGCCGCAATAAACATACGTGTGCATGTGTCTTTATAGCAGCATGATTTATAGTCCTTTGGGTATATACCCAGTAATGGGATGGCTGGGTCAAATGGAATTTCTAGTTCTAGATCCCTGAGGAATCGCCACAGTGACCTCCACAAGGGTTGAACTAGTTTACAGTCCCACCAACAGTGTAAAAGTGTTCCTATTTCTCCACATCCTCTCCAGCACCTGTTGTTTCCTGACTTTTTAATGATTGCCATTCTAACTGCTGTGAGATGGTATCTCATTGTGGTTTTGATTTGCATTTCTCTGATGGCCAGTGATGGTGAGCATTTTTTCACGTGTTTTTTGGCTGCATAAATGTCTTCTTTTGAGGAGTGTCTGTTCGTGTCCTTCGCCCACTTTTTGATGGGGTTGTTTGGTGTTTTCTTGTAAATTTGTTGGTGTTCATTGTAGATTCTGGATATTAGCCCTTTGTCAGATGAGTAGGTTGCAAAAATTTTCTCCCATTTTGTAGGTTGCCTGTTCACTCTGATGGTAGTTTCCTTTGCTGTGCAGAAGCTCTTTAGTTTAATTAGATCCCATTTGTCAATTTTGGCTTTTGTTGCCATTGCTTTTGGTGTTTTAGACATGAAGCCCTTCCCCATGCCTATGTCCTGAATGGTATTGCCTAGGTTTTCTTCTAGGGTTTTTATGGTTTTAGGTCTAACGTTTAAGTCTTTAATCCATCTCGAGTTGATTTTTGTATGAGGTGTAAGGAAGGGATCCAGTTACAGCTTTCTACATGTGGCTAGCCAGTTTTCCCAGCACCATTTATTAAATAGGGAATCCTTTCTCCATTTCTTGTTTTGGTCAGGTTTGTCAAAGATCAGATAGTTGTAGATATGCGGCATTATTTCTGACGGCTCTGTTCTGTTCCATTGATCTATATCTCTGTTTTGGTACCAGTACCATGCTGTTTTGGTTACTGTAGCCTTGTAGTATAGTTTGAAGTCAGGTAGCGTGATGCCTCCAGCTTTGTTCTTTTGGCTTAGGATTGACTTGGTGATGCGGGCTCTTTTTTGGTTCCATATGAACTTTAAAGTAGTTTTTTCCAATTCTGTGAAGAAAGTCATTGGTAACTTGATGGGGATGGCATTGAATCTGTAAATTACCTTGGGAAGGATGGCCATTTTCATGATATTGATTCTTCCTACCCATGAGCATGGAATGTTCTTCCATTTGTTTGTATCCTCTTTTATTTCCTTGAGCAGTGGTTTGTAGTTTTCTCCTTGAAGAGGTCCTTCACATCCCTTGTAAGTTGGATTCCTAGGTATTTTATTCTCTTTGAAGCAATTGTGAATGGGAGTTCACTCATGATTTGGCTCTCTGTTTGTCTGTTATGGATGTATAAGAATGCTTGTGATTTTTGTACATTGATTTTGTATCCTGAGACCTTGCTGAAGTTGCTTATCAGCTTAAGGAGATTTTGGGCTGAGACAATGGGGTTTTCTAGATATACTATCACGTCATCTGCAAACAGGGACAATTTGACTTCCTTTTTTCCTAAATGAATACCCTTGATTCCCTTCCCTTGCCTAATTGCCCTGGCCAGAACTTCCAACACTATGTTGAATAGAAGTGGTGAGAGAGGGCATCCCTGTCTTGTGCCAGTTTTCAAAGTGAATGCTTCCAGTTTTTGCCCATTCAGTATGATATTGGCTGTGGGTTTGTCATAAATAGCTCTTATTATTTTGAGATACGACCCATCAATACCTAATTTATTGAGAGTTTTTAGCATGAAGGGTTGTTGAATTTTGTCAAAGGCCTTTTCTTCATGTATTGAGATAATCATGTGGTTTTTGACTTTCGTTCTGTTTATATGCTGGATTACATTTATTGCTTTGCGTATATTGAACCAGCCTTGCATCCCAGGGATGAAGCCCACTTGATCATGGTGGATAAGCTGTTTGATGTGCTGCTGGATTCGGTTTGCCAGTAATTTATTGAGGATTTTTGCATCAATATTCATCAAGGATATTGCTCTAAAATTCTCTTTATTGGTTGTGTCTCTGCCCAGATTTGCTATCAGCATGATGCTGGCCTCATAAAATGAGTTAGGAAGGATTCCCTCTTTTTCTATTGATTGGAATAGTTTCTGAAGTAATGGTTCCAGTTCCTCCTTGTACCTCTGGTAGAATTCGGCTGTGAACCCATCTGATCCTGGACTCTTTTTGGTTGGTAAGCTATTGATTATGGCCGCAATTTCAGCTCCTGTTATTAGTCTATTCGGAGATTCAACTTCTTCCTGGTTTAGTCATGGGAGAGTGTATGTGTCGAGGAATTTATTCCTTTCCGTTTTTTTTTTAATTTTTATTCTTTTTATCATTATTATTATTATTATTACTATTATTATTATTATTTTACTTCAGGCTCTATGGTACATGTGCGCAACGTGCAGGTAAGCTACATATGTATACATGTGCCATGCTGGTGCGCTGCACCCACCAACTCGTCATCTAGCATTAGGTATATCTCCCAATGCTGTCCCTCCCCCCTCCACCCACCCCACAACAGTCCCCGAAGTGTGATGTTCCCCTTCCTGTGTCCATGTGTTCTCATTGTTCAATTCCCACCTATGAGTGAGAATATGTGGTGTTTGGTTTTTTGTTCTTGCGATAGTTTACTGAGAACGATGATTTCCAATTTCATCCATGTCCCTACAAAGGATATGAACTCATCATTTTTTATGGCTGCCTAGTATTCCATGGTGTATATGTGCCACATTTTCTTAATCCAGTCTATCATTGTTGGACATTTGGGTTGGTTCCAAGTCTTTGCTATTGTGTATAATGCCACAATAAACATACGTGTGCATGTGTCTTTATAGCAGCATGATTTATAGTCCTTTGGGTATATACCCAGTAATGGGATGGCTGGGTCAAATGGAATTTCTAGTTCTAGATCCCTGAGGAATCGCCACAGTGACCTCCACAAGGGTTGAACTAGTTTACAGTCCCACCAACAGTGTAAAAGTGTTCCTATTTCTCCACATCCTCTCCAGCACCTGTTGTTTCCTGACTTTTTAATGATTGCCATTCTAACTGGTGTGAGATGGTATCTCATTGTGGTTTTGATTTGCATTTCTCTGATGGCCAGTGATGGTGAGCATTTTTTCACGTGTTTTTTGGCTGCATAAATGTCTTCTTTTGAGGAGTGTCTGTTCATGTCCTTCGCCCACTTTTTGATGGGGTTGTTTGGTGTTTTCTTGTAAATTTGTTGGAGTTCATTGTAGATTCTGGATATTAGCCCTTTGTCAGATGAGTAGGTTGCGACAATTTTCTCCCATTTTGTAGGTTGCCTGTTCACTCTGATGGTAGTTTCCTTTGCTGTGCAGAAGCTCTTTGTTTCATTAGATCCCATTTGTCAATTTTGGCTTTTGTTGCCATTGCTTTTGGTGTTTTAGACATGAAGTCCTTGCCCATGCCTATGTCCTGAATGGTATTGCCTAGGTTTTCTTCTAGGGTTTTTATGGTTTTAGGTCTAACGTTTAAGTCTTTAATCCATCTTGAGTTGATTTTTGTATGAGGTGTAAGGAAGGGATTCAGTTTCAGCTTTCTTCATTTGGCTAGCCAGTTTTCCCAGCACCATTTATTAAATAGGAAATGCTTTCTCCATTTCTTGTTTTGGTCAGGTTTGTCAAAGATCAGATGGTTGTAGATATGTGGCATTATTTCTGACGGCTCTGTTCTGTTCCATTGATCTATATCTCTGTTTTGGTACCAGTACCATGCTGTTTTGGTTACTGTAGCCTTGTAGTATAGTTTGAAGTCAGGTAGCGTGATGCCTCCAGCTTTGTTCTTTTGGCTTAGGATTGACTTGGTGATGCGGGCTCTTTTTTGGTTCCATATGAACTTTAAAGTAGTTTTTTCCAATTCTGTGAAGAAAGTCATTGGTAACTTGATGGGGATGGCATTGAATCTGTAAATTACCTTGGGAAGGATGGCCATTTACATGATATTGATTCTTCCTACCCATGAGCATGGAATGTTCTTCCATTTGTTTGTATCCTCTTTTATTTCCTTGAGCAGTGGTTTGTAGTTTTCTCCTTGAAGAGGTCCTTCACATCCCTTGTAAGTTGGATTCCTAGGTATTTTATTCTCTTTGAAGCAATTGTGAATGGGAGTTCACTCATGATTTGGCTCTCTGTTTGTCTGTTATTGATGTATAAGAATGCTTGTGATTTTTGTACATTGATGTTGTATCCTGAGACTTTGCTGAAGTTGCTTATCAGCTTAAGGAGATTTTGGGCTGAGACAATGGGGTTTTCTAGATATACTATCACGTCATCTGCAAACAGGGACAATTTGACTTCCTTTTTTCCTAATTGAATACCCTTGATTCCCTTCTCTTGCCTAATTGCCCTGGCCAGAACTTCCAACACTATGTTGAATAGAAGTGGTGAGAGAGGGCATCCCTGTCTTGTGCCAGTTTTCAAAGTGAATGCTTCCAGTTTTTGCCCATTCAGTATGATATTGGCTGTGGGTTTGTCATAAATAGCTCTTATTATTTTGAGATACGACCCATCAATACCTAATTTATTGAGAGTTTTTAGCATGAAGGGTTGTTGAATTTTGTCAAAGGCCTTTTCTTCATGTATTGAGATAATCATGCGGTTTTTGACTTTGGTTCTGTTTATATGCTGGATTACATTTATTGATTTGCGTATATTGAACCAGCCTTGCATCCCAGGGATGAAGCCCACTTGATCATGGTGGATAAGCTGTTTGATGTGCTGCTGGATTCGGTTTGCCAGTAATTTATTGAGGATTTTTGCATCAATATTCATCAAGGATATTGCTCAAAAATTCTCTTTATTGGTTGTGTCTCTGCCCAGATTTGCTATCAGCATGATGCTGGCCTCATAAAATGAGTTAGGAAGGATTCCCTCTTTTTCTATTGATTGGAATAGTTTCTGAAGTAATGGTTCCAGTTCCTCCTTGTACCTCTGGTAGAATACGGCTGTGAACCCATCTGATCCTGGACTCTTTTTGGTTGGTAAGCTATTGATTATGGCCGCAATTTCAGCTCCTGTTATTAGTCTATTCAGAGATTCAACTTCTTCCTGGTTTAGTCATGGGAGAGTGTATGTGTCGAGGACTTTATTCCTTTCTGTTTTTTTTTAATTTTTATTCTTTTTATCATTATTATTATTATTATTACTATTATTATTATTATTTTACTTCAGGCTCTATGGTACATGGGCGCAACGTGCAGGTAAGCTACATATGTATACATGTGCTATGCTGGTGCGCTGCACCCACCAACTCGTCATCTAGCACTAGGTATATCTCCCAATGCTGTCCCTCCCTCCTCCCCCCACCCCACAACAGTCCCCGAAGTGTGATGTTCCCATTCCTGTGTCCATGTGTTCTCATTGTACAATTCCCACCTATGAGTGAGAATATGTGGTGTTTGGTTTTTTGTTCTTGCGATAGTTTACTGAGAACGATGATTTCCAATTTCATCCATGTCCCTACAAAGGATATGAACTCATCATTTTTTATGGCTGCCTAGTATTCCATGGTGTTTATGTGCCACAGTTTCTTAATCCAGTCTATCATTCTTGTAGATTTGGGTTGGTTCCAAGTCTTTGCTATTGTGTATAATGCCGCAATAAACATACGTGTGCATGTGTCTTTATAGCAGCATGATTTATAGTCCTTTGGGTATATACCCAGTAATGGGATGGCTGGGTCAAATGGAATTTCTAGTTCTAGATCCCTGAGGAATCGCCACAGTGACCTCCACAAGGGTTGAACTAGTTTACAGTCCCACCAACAGTGTAAAAGTGTTCCTATTTCTCCACATCCTCTCCAGCACCTGTTGTTTCCTGACTTTTTAATGATTGCCATTCTAACTGGTGTGAGATGGTATCTCATTGTGGTTTTGATTTGCATTTCTCTGATGGCCAGTGATGGTGAGCATTTTTTCACGTGTTTTTTGGCTGCATAAATGTCTTCTTTTGAGGAGTGTCTGTTCGTGTCCTTCGCCCACTTTTTGATGGGGTTGTTTGGTGTTTTCTTGTAAATTTGTCGGTGTTCATTGTAGATTCTGGATATTAGCCCTTTGTCAGATGAGTAGGTTGCAAAAATTTTCTCCCATTTTGTAGGTTGCCTGTTCACTCTGATGGTAGTTTCCTTTGCTGTGCAGAAGCTCTTTAGTTTAATTAGATCCCATTTGTCAATTTTGGCTTTCGTTGCCATTGCTATTGGTGTTTTAGACATGAAGTCCTTGCCCATGCCTATGTCCTGAATGGTATTGCCTAGGTTTCCTTCTAGGGTTTTTATGGTTTTAGGTCTAACGTTTAAGTCTTTAATCCATCTTGAGTTGATTTTTGTATAAGGTGTAAGGAAGGGATCCAGTTTCAGCTTTCTACATGTGGCTAGCCTGTTTTCCCCACACCATTTATTAAATAGGGAATCCTTTCTCCATTTCTTGTTTTTGTCAGGTTTGTCAAAGATCAGATAGTTGTAGATATGTGGCATTATTTCTGACGGCTCTGTTCTGTTCCATTGATCTATATCTCTGTTTTGGTACCAGTACCATGCTGTTTTGGTTACTGTAGCCTTGTAGTATAGTTTGAAGTCAGGTAGCGTGATGCCTCCAGCTTTGTTCTTTTGGCTTAGGATTGACTTGGTGATGCGGGCTCTTTTTTGGTTCCCTATGAACTTTAAAGTAGTTTTTTCCAATTCTGTGAAGAAGGTCATTTGTAACTTGATGGGGATGGCATTGAATCTGTAAATTACCTTGGGAAGGATGGCCATTTTCATGATATTGATTCTTCCTACCCATGAGCATGGAATGTTCTTCCATTTGTTTGTATCCTCTTTTATTTCCTTGAGCAGTGGTTTGTAGTTTTCTCCTTGAAGAGGTCCTTCACATCCCTTGTAAGTTGGATTCCTAGGTATTTTATTCTCTTTGAAGCAATTGTGAATGGGAGTTCACTCATGATTTGGCTCTCTGTTTGTCTGTTATGGATGTATAAGAATGCTTGTGATTTTTGTACATTGATGTTGTATCCTGAGACTTTGCTGAAGTTGCTTATCAGCTTAAGGAGATTTTGGGCTGAGACAATGGGGTTTTCTAGATATACTATCACGTCATCTGCAAACAGGCACAATTTGACTTCCTTTTTTCCTAATTGAATACCCTTGATTCCCTTCTCTTGCCTAATTGCCCTGGCCAGAACTTCCAACACTATGTTGAATAGAAGTGGTGAGAGAGGGCATCCCTGTCTTGTGCCAGTTTTCAAAGTGAATGCTTCCAGTTTTTGCCCATTCAGTATGATATTGGCTGTGGGTTTGTCATAAATAGCTCTTATTATTTTGAGGTACGACCCATCAATACCTAATTTATTGAGAGTTTTTAGCATGAAGGGTTGTTGAATTTTGTCAAAGGCCTTTTCTTCATGTATTGAGATAATCATGTGGTTTTTGACTTTGGTTCTGTTTATATGCTGGATTACATTTATTGATTTGCGTATATTGAACCAGCCTTGCATCCCAGGGATGAAGCCCACTTGATCATGGTGGATAAGCTGTTTGATGTGCTGCTGGATTCGGTTTGCCAGTAATTTATTGAGGATTTTTGCATCAATATTCATCAAGGATATTGCTCTAAAATTCTCTTTATTGGTTGTGTCTCTGCCCAGATTTGGTATCAGCATGATGCTGGCCTCATAAAATGAGTTAGGAAGGATTCCCTCTTTTTCTATTGATTGGAATAGTTTCTGATGTAATGGTTCCAGTTCCTCCTTGTACCTATGGTAGAATTCGGCTGTGAACCCATCTGATCCTGGACTCTTTTTGGTTGGTAAGCTATTGATTATGGCCGCAATTTCATCTCCTGTTATTAGTCTATTCGGAGATTCAACTTCTTCCTGGTTTAGTCATGGGAGAGTGTATGTGTCGAGGAATTTATTCCTTTCTGCTTTTTTAAAAATTTTTATTCTTATTATCATTATCATTATTATTATTACTATTATTATTATTATTTACTTCAGGCTCTATGGTACATGGGCGCAACGTGCAGGTAAGCTACATATGTATACATGTGCCATGTTGGTGCGCTGCACCCACCAACTCGTCATCTAGCACTAGGTGTATCTCCCAATGCTGTCCCACCCCCCTCCCCCCACCCCACAACAGTCCCCGAAGTGTGACGTTCCCATTCCTGTGTCCATGTGTTCTCATTGTACAATTCCCACCTATGAGTGAGAATATGTGGTGTTTGGTTTTTTGTTCTTGCGATAGTTTACTGAGAACGATGATTTCCAATTTCATCCATGTCCCTACAAAGGATATGAACTCATCATTTTTTATGGCTGCCTAGTATTCCATGGTGTTTATGTGCCACAGTTTCTTAATCCAGTCTATCATTCTTGGAGATTTGGGTTGGTTCCAAGTCTTTGCTATTGTGTATAATGCCGCAATAAACATACGTGTGCATGTGTCTTTATAGCAGCATGATTTATAGTCCTTTGGGTATATACCCAGTAATGGGATGGCTGGGTCAAATGGAATTTCTAGTTCTAGATCCCTGAGGAATCGCCACAGTGACCTCCACAAGGGTTGAACTAGTTTACAGTCCCACCAACAGTGTAAAAGTGTTCCTATTTCTCCACATCCTCTCCAGCACCTGTTGTTTCCTGACTTTTTAATGATTGCCATTCTAACTGGTGTGAGATGGTATCTCATTGTGGTTTTGATTTGCATTTCTCTGATGGCCAGTGATGGTGAGCATTTTTTCACGTGTTTTTTGGCTGCATAAATGTCTTCTTTTGAGGAGTGTCTGTTCGTGTCCTTCGCAAACTTTTTGATGGGGTTGTTTGGTGTTTTCTTGTAAATTTGTCGGTGTTCATTGTAGATTCTGGATATTAGCCCTTTGTCAGATGAGTAGGTTGCAAAAATTTTCTCCCATTTTGTAGGTTGCCTGTTCACTCTGATGGTAGTTTCCTTTGCTGTGCAGAAGCTCTTTAGTTTAATTAGATCCCATTTGTCAATTTTGGCTTTCGTTGCCATTGCTTTTGGTGTTTTAGACATGAAGTCCTTGCCCATGCCTATGTCCTGAATGGTATTGCCTAGGTTTCCTTCTAGGGTTTTTATGGTTTTAGGTCTAACGTTTAAGTCTTTAATCCATCTTGAGTTGATTTTTGTATAAGGTGTAAGGAAGGGATCCAGTTTCAGCTTTCTACATGTGGCTAGCCAGTTTTCCCCACACCATTTATTAAATAGGGAATCCTTTCTCCATTTCTTGTTTTTGTCAGGTTTGTCAAAGATCAGATAGTTGTAGATATGTGGCATTATTTCTGACGGCTCTGTTCTGTTCCATTGATCTATATCTCTGTTTTGGTACCAGTACCATGCTGTTTTGGTTACTGTAGCCTTGTAGTATAGTTTGAAGTCAGGTAGCGTGATGCCTCCAGCTTTGTTCTTTTGGCTTAGGATTGACTTGGTGATGCGGGCTCTTTTTTGGTTCCATATGAACTTTAAAGTAGTTTTTTCCAATTCTGTGAAGAAGGTCATTTGTAACTTGATGGGGATGGCATTGAATCTGTAAATTACCTTGGGAAGGATGGCCATTTTCATGATATTGATTCTTCCTACCCATGAGCATGGAATGTTCTTCCATTTGTTTGTATCCTCTTTTATTTCCTTGAGCAGTGGTTTGTAGTTTTCTCCTTGAAGAGGTCCTTCACATCCCTTGTAAGTTGGATTCCTAGGTATTTTATTCTCTTTGAAGCAATTGTGAATGGGAGTTCACTCATGATTTGGCTCTCTGTTTGTCTGTTATAGATGTATAAGAATGCTTGTGATTTTTGTACATTGATTTTGTATCCTGAGACTTTGCTGAAGTTGCTTATCAGCTTAAGGAGATTTTGGGCTGAGACAATCGGGATTTCTAGATATACTATCACGTCATCTGCAAACAGGGACAATGTGACTTCCTTTTTTCCTGATTGAATACCCTTGATTTCCTTCTCTTGCCTAATTGCCCTGGCCAGAACATCCAACACTATGTTGAATAGAAGTGGTGAGAGAGGGCATCCCTGTATTGTGCCAGTTTTCAAAGTGAATGCTTCCAGTTTTTGCCCATTCAGTATGATATTGGCTGTGGGTTTGTCATAAATAGCTCTTATTATTTTGAGATACGACCCATCAATACCTAATTTATTGAGAGTTTTTAGCATGAAGGGTTGTTGAATTTTGTCAAAGGCCTTTTCTTCATGTATTGAGATAATCATGTGGTTTTTGACTTTGGTTCTGTTTATATGCTGGATTACATTTATTGATTTGCGTATATTGAACCAGCCTTCAATCCCAGGGATGAAGCCCACTTGATCATGGTGGATAACCTGTTTGATTTGCTGCTGGATTCGGTTTGCCAGTAATTTATTGAGGATTTTTGCATCAATATTCATCAAGGATATTGGTCTAAAATTCTCTTTTTTGGTTGTGTCTCTGCCCAGCTTTGGTATCAGCATGATGCTGGCCTCATAAAATGAGTTAGGAAGGATTCCCTCTTTTTCTATTGATTGGAATAGTTTCTGAAGTAATGGTTCCAGTTCCTCCTTGTACCTCTGGTAGAATTCGGCTGTGAACCCATCTGATCCTGGAATCTTTTTGGTTGGTAAGCTATTGATTATTGCCACAATTTCAGCTCCTGTTATTAGTCTATTCAGAGATTCAACTTCTTCCTGGTTTAGTCATGGGAGAGTGTATGTGTCGAGGAATTTATCCCTTT
Organism: Pongo abelii; assembly: GCF_028885655.2. Taxonomy (NCBI): domain Eukaryota; kingdom Metazoa; phylum Chordata; class Mammalia; order Primates; family Hominidae; genus Pongo; species Pongo abelii. The sequence goes on along the minus strand of NC_072007.2, from coordinate 5,119,359 downwards.
CTTTTTTTTTATTTTTTTCTTTTTATCATTATTATTATTATTATTATTATTATTATTATACTTTAGGCTCTATGGCACACGTGCGCAACGTGCAGGTAAGCTACATATGTATACATGTGCCATGCTGGTGCGCTGCACCCACCAACTCGTCATCTAGCATTAGGTATATCTTCCAATGCTGTCCCTCGCCCCTCCCCCCACCCCACAACAGTCCCCGAAGTGTGATGTTCCCCTTCCTGTGTCCATGTGTTCTCATTGTTCAATTCCCACCTATGAGTGAGAATATGTGGTGTTTGGTTTTTTGTTCTTGCGATAGTTTACTGAGAACGATGATTTCCAATTTCATCCATGTCCCTACAAAGGATATGAACTCATCATTTTTTATGGCTGCATAGTATTCCATGGTGTTTATGTGCCACATTTTCTTAATCCAGTCTATCATTGTTGGACATTTGGGTTGGTCCCAAGTCTTTGCTATTGTGTATAATGCCGCAATAAACATACGTGTGCATGTGTCTTTATAGCAGCATGATTTATAGTCCTTTGGGTATATACCCAGTAATGGGATGGCTGGGTCAAATGGAATTTCTAGTTCTAGATCCCTGAGGAATCGCCACAGTGACTTCCACAAGGGTTGAACTAGTTTACAGTCCCACCAAGAATGTAAAAGTGTTCCTATTTCTCCACATCCTCTCCAGCACCTGTTGTTTCCTGACTTTTTAATGATTGCCATTCTAACTGCTGTGAGATGGTATCTCATTGTGGTTTTGCTTTGCATTTCTCTGATGGCCAGTGATGGTGAGCATTTTTTCACGTGTTTTTTGGCTGCATAAATGTCTTCTTTGAGGAGCGTCTGTTCATGTCCTTCGCCCACTTTTTGACGGGGTTGTTTGGTGTTTTCTTGTAAATTTGTTGGAGTTCATTGTAGATTCTGGATATTAGCCCTTTGTCAGATGAGTAGGTTGCGAAAATTTTCTCCCATTTTGTAGGTTGCCTGTTCACTCTGATGGTAGTTTCCTTTGCTGTGCAGAAGATCTTTAGTTTAATTAGATCCCATTTGTCAATTTTGGCTTTTGTTGCCATTGCTTTTGGTGTTTTAGACATGAAGTCCTTGCCCATGCCTACATCCTGAATGGTATTGCCTAGGTTTTCTTCTAGGGTTTTTATGGTTTTAGGTCCAACGTTTAAGTCTTTAATCCATCTTGAGTTGATTTTTGTATAAGGTGTAAGGAAGGGATCCAGTTTCAGCTTTCTACATGTGGCTAGCCAGTATTCCCAGCACCATTTATTAAATAGGGAATCCTTTTTCCATTTCTTGTTTTTGTCAGGTTTGTCAAAGATCAGATAGTTGTAGATATGTGGCATTATTTCTGACGGCTCTGTTCTGTTCCATTGATCTATATCTCTGTTTTGGTACCAGTACCATGCTGTTTTGGTTACTGTAGCCTTGTAGTATAGTTTGAAGTCAGGTAGCGTGATGCCTCCAGCTTTGTGCTTTTGGCTTAGGATTGACTTGGTGATGCGGGCTCTTTTTTGGTTCCATATGAACTTTAAAGTAGTTTTTTCCAATTCTGTGAAGAAAGTCATTGGTAACTTGATGGGGATGGCATTGAATCTGTAAATTACCTTGGGAAGGATGGCCATTTTCATGATATAGATTCTTCCTACCCATGAGCATGGAATGTTCTTCCATTTGTTTGTATCCTCTTTTATTTCCTTGAGCAGTGGTTTGTAGTTTTCTCCTTGAAGAGGTCCTTCACATCCCTTGTAAGTTGGATTCCTAGGTATTTTATTCTCTTTGAAGCCATTGTGAATGGGAGTTCACTCATGATTTGGCTCTCTGTTTGTCTGTTATTGATGTATAAGAATGCTTGTGATTTTTGTACATTGATGTTGTATCCTGAGACTTTGCTGAAGTTGCTTATCAGCTTAAGGAGATTTTGGGCTGAGACAATGGGGTTTTCTAGATATACTATCACGTCATCTGCAAACAGGGACAATTTGACTTCCTTTTTTCCTAATCGAATACCCTTGATTTCCTTCTCTTACCTAATTGCCCTGGCCAGAACTTCCAACACTATGTTGAATAGAAGTGGTGAGAGAGGGCATCCCTGTCTTGTGCCAGTTTTCAAAGTGAATGCTTCCAGTTTTTACCCATTCAGTATGATATTGGCTGTGGGTTTGTCATAAATAGCTCTTATTATTTTGAGATACGACCCATCAATACCTAATTTATTGAGAGTTTTTAGCATGAAGGGTTGTGGAATTTTGTCAAAGGCCTTTTCTTCATGTATTGAGATAATCATGTGGTTTTTGACTTTGGTTCTGTTTATATGCTGGATTACATTTATTGATTTGCATATATTGAACCAGCCTTGCATCCCAGGGATGAAGCCCACTTGATCATGGTGGATAAGCTGTTTGATGTGCTGCTGGATTCGGTTTGCCAGTAATTTATTGAGGATTTTTGCATCAATATTCATCAAGGATATTGGTCTAAAATTCTCTTTTTTGGTTGTGTCTCTGCCCAGCTTTGGTATCAGCATGATGCTGGCCTCATAAAATGAGTTAGGAAGGATTCCCTCTTTTTCTATTGATTGGAATAGTTTCTGAAGTAATGGTTCCAGTTCCTCCTTGTACCTCTGGTAGAATTCGGCTGTGAACCCATCTGATCCTGGACTCTTTTTGGTTGGTAAGCTATTGATTATTGCCACAATTTCAGCTCCTGTTATTAGTCTATTCAGAGATTCAACTTCTTCCTGGTTTAGTCATGGGAGAGTGTATGTGTCGAGGAATTTATACCTTTCTTTTTTTTTAATTTTTTTCTTTTTATCATTATTATTATTATTATTATTATTAAACTTTAGGCTCTATGGCACACGTGCACAACGTGCAGGTAAGCTACATATGTATACATGTGCCATGCTGGTGCGCTGCACCCACCAACTCGTCATCTAGCATTAGGTATATCTCCCAATGCTGTCCCTCGCCCCTCCCCCCACCCCACAACAGTCCCCGAAGTGTGATGTTCCCCTTCCTGTGTCCATGTGTTCTCATTGTTCAATTCCCACCTATGAGTGAGAATATGTGGTGTTTGGTTTTTTGTTCTTGCGATAGTTTACTGAGAACGATGATTTCCAATTTCATCCATGTCCCTACAAAGGATATGAACTCATCATTTTTTATGGCTGCATAGTATTCCATGGTGTATATGTGCCACATTTTCTTAATCCAGTCTATCATTGTTGGATATTTGGGTTGGTCCCAAGTCTTTGCTATTGTGTATAATGCCGCAATAAACATACGTGTGCATGTGTCTTTATAGCAGCATGATTTATAGTCCTTTGGATATATACCCAGTAATGGGATGGCTGGGTCAAATGGAATTTCTAGTTCTAGATCCCTGAGGAATCGCCACAGTGACTTCCACAAGGGTTGAACTAGTTTACAGTCCCACCAAGAGTGTAAAAGTGTTCCTATTTCTCCACATCCTCTCCAGCACCTGTTGTTTCCTGACTTTTTAATGATTGCCATTCTAACTGGTGTGAGATGGTATCTCATTGTGGTTTTGCTTTGCATTTCTCTGATGGCCAGTGATGGTGAGCATTTTTTCACGTGTTTTTTGGCTGCATAAATGTCTTCTTTTGAGGAGTGTCTGTTCATGTCCTTCGCCCACTTTTTGATGGGGTTGTTTGGTGTTTTCTTGTAAATTTGTTGGAGTTCATTGTAGATTCTGGATATTAGCCCTTTGTCAGATGAGTAGGTTGCGAAAATTTTCTCCCATTTTGTAGGTTGCCTGTTCACTCTGATGGTAGTTTCCTTTGCTGTGCAGAAGCTCTTTAGTTTAATTAGATCCCATTTGTCAATTTTGGCTTTTGTTGCCATTGCTTTTGGTGTTTTAGACATGAAGTCCTTGCCCATGCCTACTTCCTGAATGGTATTGCCTAGATTTTCTTCTAGGGTTTTTATGGTTTTAGGTCCAACGTTTAAGTCTTTAATCCATCTTGAGTTGATTTTTGTATAAGGTGTAAGGAAGGGATCCAGTTTCAGCTTTCTACATGTGGCTAGCCAGTTTTCCCAGCACCATTTATTAAATAGGGAATCCTTTCTCCATTTCTTGTTTTTGTCAGGTTTGTCAAAGATCAGATAGTTGTAGATATGTGGCATTATTCCTGACGGCTCTGTTCTGTTCCATTGATCTATATCTCTGTTTTGGTACCAGTACCATGCTGTTTTGGTTACTGTAGCCTTGTAGTATAGTTTGAAGTCAGGTAGCGTGAAGCCTCCAGCTTTGTTCTTTTGGCTTAGGATTGACTTGGTGATGCGGGCTCTTTTTTGGTTCCATATGAACTTTAAAGTAGTTTTTCCAATTCTGTGAAGAAAGTCATTGGTAACTTGATGGGGATGGCATTGAATCTGTAAATTACCTTGGGAAGGATGGCCATTTTCATGATATTGATTCTTCCTACCCATGAGCATGGAATGTTCTTCCATTTGTTTGTATCCTCTTTTATTTCCTTGAGCAGTGGTTTGTAGTTTTCTCCTTGAAGAGGTCCTTCACATCCCTTGTAAGTTGGATTCCTAGGTATTTTATTCTCTTTGAAGCAATTGTGAATGGGAGTTCACTCATGATTTGGCTCTGTGTTTGTCTGTTTTTGATGTATAAGAATGCTTGTGATTTTTGTACATTGATTTTGTATCCTGAGACTTTGCTGAAGTTGCTTATCCGCTTAAGGAAATTTTGGGATGAGACAATGGGGTTTTCTAGATATACTATCACGTCATCCGCAAACAGGGACAATTTGACTTCCGTTTTTCCTAACTGAATACCCTTGATTTCCTTCTCTTGCCTAATTGCCATGGCCAGAACTTCCAACACTATGTTGAATAGAAGTGGTGAGAGAGGGCATCCCTGTCTTGTGCCAGTTTTCAAGGTGGATGCTTCCAGTTTTGGCCCATTCAGTATGATATTGGCTGTGGGTTTGTCATAAATAGCTCTTCTTATTTTGAGATACGACCCATCAGTACCTAATTTATTGAGAGTTTTAGCATGAAGGGTTGTTGAATTTTGTCAAAGGCCTTTTCTTCATGTATTGAGATAATCATGTGGTTTTTGACTTTGGTTCTGTTTATATGCTGGATTACATTTATTGATTTGCGTATATTGAACCAGCCTTGCATCCCAGGGATGAAGCCCACTTGATCACGGTGGACAAGCTGTTTGATGTGCTGCTGGATTCGGTTTGCCAGTAATGTATTGAGGATTTTTGCATCAATATTCATCAAGGATATTGCTCTAAAATTCTCTTTATTGGTTGTGTCTCTGCCCAGATTTGGTATCAGCATGATGCTGGCCTCATAAAATGAGTTAGGAAGGATTCCCTCTTTTTCTATTGATTGGAATAGTTTCTGAAGTAATGGTTCCAGTTCCTCCTTGTACCTCTGGTAGAATTCGGCTGTGAACCCATCTGATCCTGGACTCTTTTTGGTTGGTAAGCTATTTATTATGGCCGCAATTTCATCTCCTGTTATTAGTCTATTCAGAGATTCAACTTCTTCCTGGGTTAGTCATGGTAGAGTGTATGTGTCGAGGAATTTATCCCTTTCTGTTTTTTTTCTAATTTTTATTCTTTTTATCATTATTATTATTATTTTTACTATTATTATTATTATTATACTTTTGGATCTATGGTACATGTGCGCAACGTGCAGGTAAGCTACATATGTATACATGTGCCATGCTGGTGCGCTGCACCCACCAACTCGTCATCTAGCATTAGGTATATCTCCCAATGCTGTCCCTCCCCCCTCACCCCACCCCACAACAGTCCCCGAAGTGTGATGTTCCCCTTCCTGTGTCCATGTGTTCTCATTGTTCAATTCCCACCTATGAGTGAGAATATGTGGTGTTTGGTTTTTTGTTCTTGCGATAGTTTACTGAGAACGATGATTTCCAATTTCATCCATGTCCCTACAAAGGATATGAACTCATCAGTTTTTATGGCTGCCTAGTATTCCATGGTGTATATGTGCCACATTTTCTTAATCCAGTCTATCATTGTTGGACATTTGGGTTGGTTCCAAGTCTTTGCTATTGTGTATAATGCCGCAATAAACATACGTGTGCATGTGTCTTTATAGCAGCATGATTTATAGTCCTTTGGGTATATACCCAGTAATGGGATGGCTGGGTCAAATGGAATTTCTAGTTCTAGATCCCTGAGGAATCGCCACAGTGACTTCCACAAGGGTTGAACTAGTTTACAGTCCCACCAACAGTGTAAAAGTGTTCCTATTTCTCCACATCCTCTCCAGCACCTGTTGTTTCCTGACTTTTTAATGATTGCCATTCTAACTGGTGTGAGATGGTATCTCATTGTGGTTTTGATTTGCATTTCTCTGATGGCCAGTGATGGTGAGCATTTTTTCACGTGTTTTTTGGCTGCATAAATGTCTTCTTTTGAGGAGTGTCTGTTCATGTCCTTCGCCCACTTTTTCATGGTGTTGTTTGGTGTTTTCTTGTAAATTTGTTGGAGTTCATTGTAGATTCTGGATATTAGCCGTTTGTCAGATGAGTAGGTTGCAAAAATTTTCTCCCATTTTGTAGGTTGCCTGTTCACTCTGATGGTAGTTTCCTTTGCTGTGCAGAAGCTCTTTAGTTTAATTTGATCCCATTTGTCAATTTTGGCTTTTGTTGCCATTGCTTTTGGTGTTTTAGACATGAAGTCCTTGCCCATGCCTATGTCCTGAATGGTATTGCCTAGGTTTTCTTCTAGGGTTTTTATGGTTTGAGGTCTAACGTTTAAGTCTTTAATCCATCTTGAGTTGATTTTTGTATAAGGTGTAAGGAAGGGATCCAGTTTCAGCTTTCTACATGTGGCTAGCCAGTTTTCCCAGCACCATTTATTAAATAGGGAATCCTTTCTCCATTTCTTGTTTTTGTCAGGTTTGTCAAAGATCAGATAGTTGTAGATATGTGGCATTATTTCTGACGGCTCTGTTCTGTTCCATTGATCTATATCTCTGTTTTGTTACCAGTACCATGCTGTTTTGGTTACTGTAGCCTTGTAGTATAGTTTGAAGTCAGGTAGCGTGATGCCTCCAGCTTTGTTCTTTTGGCTTAGGATTGACTTGGTGATGCGGGCTCTTTTTTGGTTCCATATGAACTTTAAAGTAGATTTTTCCAATTCTGTGAAGAAAGTCATTGGTAACTTGATGGGGATGGCATTGAATCTGTAAATTACCTTGGGAAGGATGGCCATTTTCATGATATTGATTCTTCCTACCCATGAGCATGGAATGTTCTTCCATTTGTTTGTATCCTCTTTTATTTCCTTGAGCAGTGGTTTGTAGTTTTCTCCTTGAAGAGGTCCTTCACATCCCTTGTAAGTTGGATTCCTAGGTATTTTATTCTCTTTGAAGCCATTGTGAATGGGAGTTCACTCATGATTTGGCTCTCTGTTTGTCTGTTATTGATGTATAAGAATGCTTGTGATTTTTGTACATTGATGTTGTATCCTGAGACTTTGCTGAAGTTGCTTATCAGCTTAAGGAGATTTTGGGCTGAGACAATGGGGTTTTCTAGATATACTATCACGTCATCTGCAAACAGGGACAATTTGACTTCCTTTTTTCCTAATCGAATACCCTTGATTTCCTTCTCTTACCTAATTGCCCTGGCCAGAACTTCCAACACTATGTTGAATAGAAGTGGTGAGAGAGGGCATCCCTGTCTTGTGCCAGTTTTCAAAGTGAATGCTTACAGTTTTTGCCCATTCAGTATGATATTGGCTGTGGGTTTGTCATAAATAGCTCTTATTATTTTGAGATACGACCCATCAATACCTAATTTATTGAGAGTTTTTAGCATGAAGGGTTGTGGAATTTTGTCAAAGGCCTTTTCTTCATGTATTGAGATAATCATGTGGTTTTTGACTTTGGTTCTGTTTATATGCTCGATTACATTTATTGATTTGCATATATTGAACCAGCCTTGCATCCCAGGGATGAAGTCCACTTGATCATGGTGGATAAGCTGTTTGATGTGCTGCTGGATTCGGTTTGCCAGTAATTTATTGAGGATTTTTGCATCAATATTCATCAAGGATATTGGTCTAAAATTCTCTTTTTTGGTTGTGTCTCTGCCCAGCTTTGGTATCAGCATGATGCTGGCCTCATAAAATGAGTTAGGAAGGATTCCCTCTTTTTCTATTGATTGGAATAGTTTCTGAAGTAATGGTTCCAGTTCCTCCTTGTACCTCTGGTAGAATTCGGCTGTGAACCCATCTGATCCTGGACTCTTTTTGGTTGGTAAGCTATTGATTATTGCCACAATTTCAGCTCCTGTTATTAGTCTATTCAGAGATTCAACTTCTTCCTGGTTTAGTCATGGGAGAGTGTATGTGTCGAGGAATTTATCCCTTTCTTTTTTTTAATTTTTTTTCTTTTTATCATTATTATTACTATTATTATTATTATACTTTAGGCTCCATGGTACACGTGCGCAACGTGCAGGTAAGCTACATATGTATACATGTGCCATGCTGGTGCGCTGCACCCACCAACTCGTCATCTAGCATTAGGTGTATCTCCCAATGCTGTCCCTCGCCCCTCCCCACACCCCACAACAGTCCCCGAAGCGTGATGTTCCCCTTCCTGTGTCCATGTGTTCTCATTGTTCAATTCCCACCTATGAGTGAGAATATGTGGTGTTTGGTTTTTTGTTCTTGCGATAGTTTACTGAGAACGATGATTTCCAATTTCATCCATGTCCCTACAAAGGATATGAACTCATCATTTTTTATGGCTGCCTAGTATTCCATGGTGTATATGTGCCACATTTTCTTAATCCAGTCTATCATTGTTGGACATTTGGGTTGGTTCCAAGTCTTTGCTATTGTGTATAATGCTGCAATAAACATACGTGTGCATGTGTCTTTATAGCAGCATGATTTATAGTCCTTTGGGTATATACCCAGTAATGGGATGGATGGGTCAAATGGAATTTCTAGTTCTAGATCCCTGAGGAATCGCCACAGTGACTTCCACAATGGTTGAACTAGTTTACAGTCCCACCAACAGTGTAAAAGTGTTCCTATTTCTCCACATCCTCTCCAGCACCTGTTGTTACCTGACTTTTTAATGATTGTCATTCTAACTGGTGTGAGATGGTATCTCATTGTGGTTTTGCTTTGCATTTCTCTGATGGCCAGTGATGGTGAGCATTTTTTCACGTGTTTTTTGGCTGCATAAATGTCTTCCTTTGAGGAGTGTCTGTTCATTTCCTTCGCCCACTTTTTGATGGGGTTGTTTGGTGTTTTCTTGTAAATTTGTTGGAGTTCATTGTAGATTCTGGATATTAGCCCTTTGTCAGATGAGTAGGTTGCGAAAATTTTCTCCCATTTTGTAGGTTGCCTGTTCACTCTGATGGTAGTTTCCTTTGCTGTGCAGAAGCTCTTTAGTTTAATTAGATCCCATTTGTCAATTTTGGCTTTTGTTGCCATTGCTTTTGGTGTTTTAGACATGAAGTCCTTGCCCATGCCTATGTCCTGAATGGTATTGCCTAGGTTTCCTTCAAGGGTTTTTATGGCTTTAGGTCCAACGTTTAAGTGTTTAATCCATCTTTAGTTGATTTTTGTATAAGGTGTAAGGAAGGGATCCAGTTTCAGCTTTCTACATGTGGCTAGCCAGTTTTCCCAACACCATTTATTAAATAGGGAATCCTTTCTCCATTTCTTGTTTTTGTCAGGTTTGTCAAAGATCAGATAGCTGTAGATATGTGGCATTATTTCTGACGGCTCTGTTCTGTTCCATTGGTCTATATCTCTGTTTTGGTACCAGTACCATGCTGTTTTGGTTACTGTAGCCTTGTAGTATAGTTTGAAGTCAGGTAGCGTGATGCCTCCAGCTTTGTTCTTTTGGCTTAGGATTGACTTGGTGATGCGGGCTCTTTTTTGGTTCCATATGAACTTTAAAGTAGTTTTTTCCAATTCTGTGAAGAAAGTCATTGGTAACTTGATGGGGATGGCATTGAATCTGTAAATTACCTTGGGAAGGATGGCCATTTTCATGATATTGATTCTTCCTACCCATGAGCATGGAATGTTCTTCCATTTGTTTGTATCCTCTTTTATTTCCTTGAGCAGTGGTTTGTAGTTTTCTCCTTGAAGAGGTCCTTCACATCCCTTGTAAGTTGGATTCCTAGGTATTTTATTCTCTTTGAATCAATTGTGAATGGGAGTTCACTCATGATTTGGCTCTCTGTTTGTCTGTTATGGATGTATAAGAATGCTTGTGATTTTTGTACATTGATTTTGTATCCTGAGACTTTGCTGAAGTTGCTTATCAGCTTAAGGAGATTTTGGGCTGAGACAATGGGGTTTTCTAGATATACTATCACGTCATCTGCAAACAGGGACAATTTGACTTCCTTTTTTCCTAATTGAATACCCTTGATTCCCTTCTCTTGCCTAATTGCCCTAGCCAGAACTTCCAACACTATGTTGAATAGAAGTGGTGAGAGAGGGCATCCCTGTCTTGTGCCAGTTTTCTAAGTGAATGCTTCCAGGTTTTGCCCATTCAGTATGATATTGGCTGTGGGTTTGTCATAAATAGCTCTTATTATTTTGAGATACGACCCATCAATACCTAATTTATTGAGAGTTTTTAGCATGAAGGGTTGTTGAATTTTGTCAAAGGCCTTTTCTTCATGTATTGAGATAATCATGCGGTTTTTGACTTTGGTTCTGTTTATATGCTGGATTACATTTATTGCTTTGCGTATATTGAACCAGCCTTGCATCCCACGGATGAAGCCCACTTGATCATGGTGGATAAGCTGTTTGATGTGCTGCTGGATTCGGTTTGCCAGTAATTTATTGAGGATTTTTGCATCAATATTCATCAAGGATATTGCTCAAAAATTCTCTTTATTGGTTGTGTCTCTGCCCAGATTTGGTATCAGCATGATGCTGGCCTCATAAAATGAGTTAGGAAGGATTCCCTCTTTTTCTATTGATTGGAATAGTTTCTGAAGTAATGGTTCCAGTTCCTCCTTCTACCTCTGGTAGAATACGGCTGTGAACCCATCTGATCCTGGACTCTTTTTGGTTGGTAAGCTATTGATTATGGCCGCAATTTCAGCTCCTGTTATTAGTCTATTCAGAGATTCAACTTCTTCCTGGTTTAGTCATGGGAGAGTGTATGTGTCGAGGACTTTATTCCTTTCTGTTTTTTTTTAATTTATATTCTTTTTATCATTATTATTATTATTATTACTATTATTATTATTATTTTACTTCAGGCTCTATGGTACATGTGCGCAACGTGCAGGTAAGCTACATATGTATACATGTGCGATGCTGGTGCGCTGCACCCACCAACTCGTCATCTAGCACTAGGTATATCTCCCAATGCTGTCCCTCCCCTCTCCCCCCACCCCACAACAGTCCCCGAAGTGTGATGTTCCCCTTCCTGTGTCCATGTGTTCTCATTGTTCAATTCCCACCTATGAGTGAGAATATGTGGTGTTTGGTTTTTTGTTCTTGCGATAGTTTACTGAGAACGATGATTTCCAATTTCATCCATGTCCCTACAAAGGATATGAACTCATCATTTTTTATGGCTGCCTAGTATTCCATGGTGTATATGTGCCACATTTTCTTAATCCAGTCTATCATTGTTGGACATTTGGGTTGGTTCCAAGTCTTTGCTATTGTGTATAATGCCGCAATAAACATACGTGTGCATGTGTCTTTATAGCAGCATGATTTATAGTCCTTTGGGTATATACCCAGTAATGGGATGGCTGGGTCAAATGGAATTTCTAGTTCTAGATCCCTGAGGAATCGCCACAGTGACCTCCACAAGGGTTGAACTAGTTTACAGTCCCACCAACAGTGTAAAAGTGTTCCTATTTCTCCAAATCCTCTCCAGCACCTGTTGTTTCCTGACTTTTTAATGATTGCCATTCTAACTGGTGTGAGATGGTATCTCATTGTGGTTTTGATTTGCATTTCTCTGATGGTCAGTGAAGGTGAGCATTTTTTCACGTGTTTTTTGGCTGCATAAATGTCTTCTTTTGAGGAGTGTCTGTTCATGTCCTTTGCCCACTTTTTGATGGGGTTGTTTGGTGTTTTCTTGTAAATTTGTTGGAGTTCATTGTAGATTCTGGATATTAGCCCTTTGTCAGATGAGTAGGTTGCGAAAATTTTCTCCCATTTTGTAGGTTGCCTGTACACTCTGATGGTAGTTTCCTTTGCTGTGCAGAAGCTCTTTAGTTTAATTAGATCCCATTTGTCAATTTTGGCTTTTGTTGCCATTGCTTTTGGTGTTTTAGACATGAAGTCCTTGCCCATGCCTATGTCCTGAATGGTATTGCCTAGGTTTTCTTCTAGGGTTTTTATGGTTTTAGGTCTAACGTTTAAGTCTTTAATCCATCTTGAGTTGATTTTTGTATGAGGTGTAAGGAAGGGATCCAGTTACAGCTTTCTACATGTGGCTAGCCAGTTTTCCCAGCACCATTTATTAAATAGGGAATCCTTTCTCCATTTCTTGTTTTTGTCAGGTTTGTCAAAGATCAGATAGTTGTAGATATGTGGCATTATTTCTGACGGCTCTGTTCTGTTCCATTGGTCTATATCTCTGTTTTGGTACCAGTACCATGCTGTTTTGGTTACTGTAGCCTTGTAGTATAGTTTGAAGTCAGGTAGCGTGATGCCTCCAGCTTTGTTTTTTGGCTTAGGATTGACTTGGTGATGCGGGCTCTTTTTTGGTTCCATATGAACTTTAAAGTAGTTTTTTCCAATTCTGTGAAGAAAGTCATTGGTAACTTGATGGGGATGGCATTGAATCTGTAAATTACCTTGGGAAGGATGGCCATTTTCATGATATTGATTCTTCCTACCCATGAGCATGGAATGTTCTTCCATTTGTTTGTATCCTCTTTTATTTCCTTGAGCAGTGGTTTGTAGTTTTCTCCTTGAAGAGGTCCTTCACATCCCTTGTAAGTTGGATTCCTAGGTATTTTATTCTCTTTGAAGCAATTGTGAATGGGAGTTCACTCATGATTTGGCTCTCTGTTTGTCTGTTATGGATGTATAAGAATGCTTGTGATTTTTGTACATTGATTTTGTATCCTGAGACGTTGCTGAAGTTGCTTATCAGCTTAAGGAGATTTTGGGCTGAGACAATGGGGTTTTCTAGATATACTATCACGTCATCTGCAAACAGGGACAATTTGACTTCCTTTTTTCCTAATTGAATACCCTTGATTCCCTTCTCTTGCCTAATTGCCCTGGCCAGAACTTCCAACACTTTGTTGAATAGAAGTGGTGAGAGAGGGCATCCCTGTCTTGTGCCAGTTTTCAAGGTGAATGCTTCCAGTTTTTGCCCATTCAGTATGATATTGGCTGTGGGTTTGTCATAAATAGCTCTTATTATTTTGAGGTACGACCCATCAATACCTAATTTATTGAGAGTTTTTAGCATGAAGGGTTGTTGAATTTTGTCAAAGGCCTTTTCTTCATGTATTGAGATAATCATGTGGTTTTTGACTTTGGTTCTGTTTATATGCTGGATTACATTTATTGATTTGCGAATATTGAACCAGCCTTGCATCCCAGGGATGAAGCCCACTTGATCATGGTGGATAAGCTGTTTGATGTGCTGCTGGATTCGGTTTGCCAGTAATTTATTGAGGATTTTTGCATCAATATTCATCAACGATATTGCTCTAAAATTCTCTTTATTGGTTGTGTCTCTGCCCGGATTTGGTATCAGCATGATGCTGGCCTCATAAAATGAGTTAGGAAGGATTCCCTCTTTTTCTATTGATTGGAATAGTTTCTGAAGTAATGGTTCCAGTTCCTCCTTGTACCTCTGGTAGAATTCGGCTGTGAACCCGTCTGATCCTGGACTCTTTTTGGTTGGTAAGCTATTGATTATGGCCGCAATTTCATCTCCTGTTATTAGTCTATTCGGAGATTCAACTTCTTCCTGGTTTAGTCATGGGAGAGTGTATGTGTCGAGGAATTTATTCCTTTCTGTTTTTTTTTTAATTTTTATTCTTTTTATCATTATTATTATTATTATTACTATTATTATTATTATTTTACTTCAGGCTCTATGGTACATGGGCGCAACGTGCAGGTAAGCTACATATGTATACATGTGCCATGCTGGTGCGCTGCACCCACCAACTCGTCATCTAGCATTAGGTATATCTCCCAATGCTGTCCCTCCCTCCTCCCCACACCCCACAACAGTCCCCGAAGTGTGATGTTCCCCTTCCTGTGTCCATGTGTTCTCATTGTTCAATTCCCACCTATGAGTGAGAATATGTGGTGTTTGGTTTTTTGTTCTTGCGATAGTTTACTGAGAACGATGATTTCCAATTTCATCCATGTCCCTACAAAGGATATGAACTCATCAGTTTTTATGGCTGCCTAGTATTCCATGGTGTATATGTGCCACATTTTCTTAATCCAGTCTATCATTGTTGGACATTTGGGTTGGTTCCAAGTCTTTGCTATTGTGTATAATGCCGCAATAAACATACGTGTGCATGTGTCTTTATAGCAGCATGATTTATAGTCCTTTGGGTATATACCCAGTAATGGGATGGCTGGGTCAAATGGAATTTCTAGTTCTAGATCCCTGAGGAATCGCCACAGTGACCTCCACAAGGGTTGAACTAGTTTACAGTCCCACCAACAGTGTAAAAGTGTTCCTATTTCTCCACATCCTCTCCAGCACCTGTTGTTTCCTGACTTTTTAATGATTGCCATTCTAACTGGTGTGAGATGGTATCTCATTGTGGTTTTGATTTGCATTTCTCTGATGGCCAGTGATGGTGAGCATTTTTTCACGTGTTTTTTGGCTGCATAAATGTCTTCTTTTGAGGAGTGTCTGTTCATGTCCTTCGCCCACTTTTTGATGGGGTTGTTTGGTGTTTTCTTGTAAATTTGTTGGAGTTCATTGTAGATTCTGGATATTAGCCCTTTGTCAGCTGAGTAGGTTGCGAAAATTTTCTCCCATTTTGTAGGTTGCCTGTTCACTCTGATGGTAGTTTCCTTTGCTGTGCAGAAGCTCTTTAGTTTAATTAGATCCCATTTGTCAATTTTGGCTTTTGTTGCCATTGCTTTTGGTGTTTTAGACATGAAGCCCTTGCCCATGCCTATGTCCTGAATGGTATTGCCTAGGTTTTCTTCTAGGGTTTTTATGGTTTTAGGTCTAACGTTTAAGTCTTTAATCCATCTCGAGTTGATTTTTGTATGAGGTGTAAGGAAGGGATCCAGTTACAGCTTTCTACATGTGGCTAGCCAGTTTTCCCAGCACCATTTATTAAATAGGGAATCCTTTCTCCATTTCTTGTTTTGGTCAGGTTTGTCAAAGATCAGATAGTTGTAGATATGCGGCATTATTTCTGACGGCTCTGTTCTGTTCCATTGATCTATATCTCTGTTTTGGTACCAGTACCATGCTGTTTTGGTTACTGTAGCCTTGTAGTATAGTTTGAAGTCAGGTAGAGTGATGCCTCCAGCTTTGTTCTTTTGGCTTAGGATTGACTTGGTGATGCGGGCTCTTTTTTGGTTCCATATGAACTTTAAAGTAGTTTTTTCCAATTCTGTGAAGAAAGTCATTGGTAACTTGATGGGGATGGCATTGAATCTGTAAATTACCTTGGGAAGGATGGCCATTTTCATGATATTGATTCTTCCTACCCATGAGCATGGAATGTTCTTCCATTTGTTTGTATCCTCTTTTATTTCCTTGAGCAGTGGTTTGTAGTTTTCTCCTTGAAGAGGTCCTTCACATCCCTTGTAAGTTGGATTCCTAGGTATTTTATTCTCTTTGAAGCAATTGTGAATGGGAGTTCACTCATGATTTGGCTCTCTGTTTGTCTGTTATGGATGTATAAGAATGCTTGTGATTTTTGTACATTGATTTTGTATCCTGAGACTTTGCTGAAGTTGCTTATCAGCTTAAGGAGATTTTGGGCTGAGACAATGGGGTTTTCTAGATATACTATCACGTCATCTGCAAACAGGGACAATTTGACTTCCTTTTTTCCTAATTGAATACCCTTGATTCCCTTCCCTTGCCTAATTGCCCTGGCCAGAACTTCCAACACTATGTTGAATAGAAGTGGTGAGAGAGGGCATCCCTGTCTTGTGCCAGTTTTCAAAGTGAATGCTTCCAGTTTTTGCCCATTCAGTATGATATTGGCTGTGGGTTTGTCATAAATAGCTCTTATTATTTTGAGATACGACCCATCAATACCTAATTTATTGAGAGTTTTTAGCATGAAGGGTTGTTGAATTTTGTCAAAGGCCTTTTCTTCATGTATTGAGATAATCATGTGGTTTTTGACTTTGGTTCTGTTTATATGCTGGATTACATTTATTGCTTTGCGTATATTGAACCAGCCTTGCATCCCAGGGATGAAGCCCACTTGATCATGGTGGATAAGCTGTTTGATGTGCTGCTGGATTCGGTTTGCCAGTAATTTATTGAGGATTTTTGCATCAATATTCATCAAGGATATTGCTCTAAGATTCTCTTTATTGGTTGTGTCTCTGCCCAGATTTGCTATCAGCATGATGCTGGCCTCATAAAATGAGTTAGGAAGGATTCCCTCTTTTTCTATTGATTGGAATAGTTTCTGAAGTAATGGTTCCAGTTCCTCCTTCCACCTCTGGTAGAATTCGGCTGTGAACCCATCTGATCCTGGACTCTTTTTGGTTGGTAAGCTATTGATTATGGCCGCAATTTCAGCTCCTGTTATTAGTCTATTCGGAGATTCAACTTCTTCCTGGTTTAGTCATGGGAGAGTGTATGTGTCGAGGAATTTATTCCTTTCTGTTTTTTTTTTAATTTTTATTCTTTTTATCATTATTATTATTGTTATTACTATTATTATTAATATTTTACTTCAGGCTCTATGGTACATGTGCGCAACGTGCAGGTAAGCCACATATGTATACATGTGCCATGCTGGTGCGCTGCACCCACCAACTCGTCATCTAGCATTAGGTATATCTCCCAATGCTGTCCCTCCCCCCCCCCCCACCCCACAACAGTCCCCGAAGTGTGATGTTCCCCTTCCTGTGTCCATGTGTTCTCATTGTTCAATTCCCACCTATGAGTGAGAATATGTGGTGTTTGGTTTATTGTTCTTGCGATAGTTTACTGAGAACGATGATTTCCAATTTCATCCATGTCCCTACAAAGGATATGAACTCATCAGTTTTTATGGCTGCCTAGTATTCCATGGTGTATATGTGCCACATTTTCTTAATCCAGTCTATCATTGTTGGACATTTGGGTTGGTTCCAAGTCTTTGCTATTGTGTATAATGCCGCAATAAACATACGTGTGCATGTGTCTTTATAGCAGCATGATTTATAGTCCTTTGGGTATATACCCAGTAATGGGATGGCTGGGTCAAATGGAATTTCTAGTTCTAGATCCCTGAGGAATCGCCACAGTGACCTCCACAAGGGTTGAACTAGTTTACAGTCCCACCAACAGTGTAAAAGTGTTCCTATTTCTCCACATCCTCTCCAGCACCTGTTGTTTCCTGACTTTTTAATGATTGCCATTCTAACTGGTGTGAGATGGTATCTCATTGTGGTTTTGATTTGCATTTCTCTGATGGCCAGTGATGGTGAGCATTTTTTCACGTGTTTTTTGGCTGCATAAATGTCTTCTTTTG
The DNA here is from genome assembly GCF_028885655.2 of Pongo abelii. Lineage (NCBI taxonomy): Eukaryota > Metazoa > Chordata > Mammalia > Primates > Hominidae > Pongo > Pongo abelii. The sequence goes on along the minus strand of NC_072007.2, from coordinate 5,101,643 downwards.
AGGAGTGTCTGTTCATGTCCTTCGCCCACTTTTTGATGGGGTTGTTTGGTGTTTTCTTGTAAATTTGTTGGAGTTCATTGTAGATTCTGGATATTAGCCCTTTGTCAGCTGAGTAGGTTGCGAAAATTTTCTCCCATTTTGTAGGTTGCCTGTTCACTCTGATGGTAGTTTCCTTTGCTGTGCAGAAGCTCTTTAGTTTAATTAGATCCCATTTGTCAATTTTGGCTTTTGTTGCCATTGCTTTTGGTGTTTTAGACATGAAGCCCTTGCCCATGCCTATGTCCTGAATGGTATTGCCTAGGTTTTCTTCTAGGGTTTTTATGGTTTTAGGTCTAACGTTTAAGTCTTTAATCCATCTCGAGTTGATTTTTGTATGAGGTGTAAGGAAGGGATCCAGTTACAGCTTTCTACATGTGGCTAGCCAGTTTTCCCAGCACCATTTATTAAATAGGGAATCCTTTCTCCATTTCTTGTTTTGGTCAGGTTTGTCAAAGATCAGATAGTTGTAGATATGCGGCATTATTTCTGACGGCTCTGTTCTGTTCCATTGATCTATATCTCTGTTTTGGTACCAGTACCATGCTGTTTTGGTTACTGTAGCCTTGTAGTATAGTTTGAAGTCAGGTAGCGTGATGCCTCCAGCTTTGTTCTTTTAGCTTAGGATTGACTTGGTGATGCGGGCTCTTTTTTGGTTCCATATGAACTTTAAAGTAGTTTTTTCCAATTCTGTGAAGAAAGTCATTGGTAACTTGATGGGGATGGCATTGAATCTGTAAATTACCTTGGGAAGGATGGCCATTTTCATGATATTGATTCTTCCTACCCATGAGCATGGAATGTTCTTCCATTTGTTTGTATCCTCTTTTATTTCCTTGAGCAGTGGTTTGTAGTTTTCTCCTTGAAGAGGTCCTTCACATCCCTTGTAAGTTGGATTCCTAGGTATTTTATTCTCTTTGAAGCAATTGTGAATGGGAGTTCACTCATGATTTGGCTCTCTGTTTGTCTGTTATGGATGTATAAGAATGCTTGTGATTTTTGTACATTGATGTTGTATCCTGAGACTTTGCTGAAGTTGCTTATCAGCTTAAGGAGATTTTGGGCTGAGACAATGGGGTTTTCTAGATATACTATCACGTCATCTGCAAACAGGGACAATTTGACTTCCTTTTTTCCTAATTGAATACCCTTGATTCCCTTCTCTTGCCTAATTGCCCTGGCCAGAACTTCCAACACTATGTTGAATAGAAGTGGTGAGAGAGGGCATCCCTGTCTTGTGCCAGTTTTCAAAGTGAATGCTTCCAGTTTTTGCCCATTCAGTATGATATTGGCTGTGAGTTTGTCATAAATAGCTCTTATTATTTTGAGATACGACCCATCAATACCTAATTTATTGAGAGTTTTTAGCATGAAGGGTTGTTGAATTTTGTCAAAGGCCTTTTCTTCATGTATTGAGATAATCATGCGGTTTTTGACTTTGGTTCTGTTTATATGCTGGATTACATTTATTGATTTGCGTATATTGAACCAGCCTTGCATCCCAGGGATGAAGCCCACTTGATCATGGTGGATAAGCTGTTTGATGTGCTGCTGGATTCGGTTTGCCAGTAATTTATTGAGGATTTTTGCATCAATATTCATCAAGGATATTGCTCAAAAATTCTCTTTATTGGTTGTGTCTCTGCCCAGATTTGCTATCAGCATGATTCTGGCCTCATAAAATGAGTTAGGAAGGATTCCCTCTTTTTCTATTGATTGGAATAGTTTCTGAAGTAATGGTTCCAGTTCCTCCTTTTACCTCTGGTAGAATTCGGCTGTGAACCCATCTGATCCTGGACTCTTTTTGGTTGGTAAGCTATTGATTATGGCCGCAATTTCAGCTCCTGTTATTAGTCTATTCAGAGATTCAACTTCTTCCTGGTTTAGTCATGGGAGAGTGTATGTGTCGAGGACTTTATTCCTTTCTGTTTTTTTTTAATTTTTATTCTTTTTATCATTATTATTACTATTATTATTATTATTTTACTTCAGGCTCTATGGTACATGTGCGCAACTTGCAGGTAAGCTACATACGTATACATGTGCCATGCTGGTGCGCTGCACCCACCAACTCGTCATCTAGCACTAGGTATATCTCCCAATGCTGTCCCACCCCCCTCCCCCCACCCCACAACAGTCCCCGAAGTGTGATGTTCCCATTCCTGTGTCCATGTGTTCTCATTGTACAATTCCCACCTATGAGTGAGAATATGTGGTGTTTGGTTTTTTGTTCTTGCGATAGTTTACTGAGAACAATGATTTCCAATTTCATCCATGTCCCTACAAAGGATATGAACTCATCATTTTTTATGGCTGCCTAGTATTCCATGGTGTTTATGTGCCACATTTTCTTAATCCAGTCTATCATTCTTGGAAATTTGTGTTGGTTCCAAGTCTTTGCTATTGTGTATAATGCTGCAATAAACATACGTGTGCATGTGTCTTTATAGCAGCATGATTTATAGTCCTTTGGGTATATACCCAGTAATGGGATGGCTGGGTCAAATGGAATTTCTAGTTCTAGATCCCTGAGGAATCGCCACAGTGACCTCCACAAGGGTTGAACTAGTTTACAGTCCCACCAACAGTGTAAAAGTGTTCCTATTTCTCCACATCCTCTCCAGCACCTGTTGTTTCCTGACTTTTTAATGATTGCCATTCAAACTGGTGTGAGATGGTATCTCATTGTGGTTTTGATTTGCATTTCTCTGATGGCCAGTGATGGTGAGCATTTTTTCACGTGTTTTTTGGCTGCATAAATGTCTTCTTTTGAGGAGTGTCTGTTCGTGTCCTTCGCCCACTTTTTGATGGGGTTGTTTGGTGTTTTCTTGTAAATTTGTTGGTGTTCATTGTAGATTCTGGATACTAGCCCTTTGTCAGATGAGTAGGTTGCAAAAATTTTCTCCCATTTTGTAGGTTGCCTGTTCACTCTGATGGTAGTTTCCTTTGCTGTGCAGAAGCTCTTTAGTTTAATTAGATCCCATTTGTCAATTTTGGCTTTTGTTGCCATTGCTTTTGGTGTTTTAGACATGAAGTCCTTGCCCATGCCTATGTCCTGAATGGTATTGCCTAGGTTTCCTTCTAGGGTTTTTATGGTTTTAGGTCTAACGTTTAAGTCTTTAATCCATCTTGAGTTGATTTTTGTATAAGGTGTAAGGAAGGGATCCAGTTTCAGCTTTCTACATGTGGCTAGCCAGTTTTCCCAGCACCATTTATTAAATAGGGAATCCTTTCTCCATTTCTTGTTTTTGTCAGGTTTGTCAAAGATCAGATAGTTGCAGATATGTGGCATTATTTCTGACGGCTCTGTTCTGTTCCATTGATCTATATCTCTGTTTTGGTACCAGTACCATGCTGTTTTGGTTACTGTAGCCTTGTAGTATAGTTTGAAGTCAGGTAGCGTGATGCCTCCAGCTTTGTTCTTTTGGCTTAGGATTGACTTGGTGATGCGGGCTCTTTTTTGGTTCCATATGAACTTTAAAGTAGTTTTTTCCAATTCTGTGAAGAAGGTCATTTGTAACTTGATGGGGATGGCATTGAATCTGTAAATTACCTTGGGAAGGATGGCCATTTTCATGATATTGATTCTTCCTACCCATGAGCATGGAATGTTCTTCCATTTGTTTGTATCCTCTTTTATTTCCTTGAGCAGTGGTTTGTAGTTTTCTCCTTGAAGAGGTCCTTCACATCCCTTGTAAGTTGGATTCCTAGGTATTTTATTCTCTTTGAAGCAATTGTGAATGGGAGTTCACTCATGATTTGGCTCTCTGTTTGTCTGTTATGGATGTATAAGAATGCTTGTGATTTTTGTACATTGATTTTGTATCCTGAGAGTTTGCTGAAGTTGCTTATCAGCTTAAGGAGATTTTGGGCTGAGACAATGGGGTTTTCTAGATATACTATCACGTCATCTGCAAACAGGCACAATTTGACTTCCTTTTTTCCTAATTGAATACCCTTGATTCCCTTCTCTTGCCTAATTGCCCTGGCCAGAACTTCCAACACTATGTTGAATAGAAGTGGTGAGAGAGGGCATCCCTGTCTTGTGCCAGTTTTCAAAGTGAATGCTTCCAGTTTTTGCCCATTCAGTATGATATTGGCTGTGGGTTTGTCATAAATAGCTCTTATTATTTTGAGATACGACCCATCAATACCTAATTTATTGAGAGTTTTTAGCATGAAGGGTTGTTGAATTTTGTCAAAGGCCTTTTCTTCATGTATTGAGATAATCATGCGGTTTTTGACTTTGGTTCTGTTTATATGCTGGATTACATTTATTGATTTGCGTATATTGAACCAGCCTTGCATCCCAGGGATGAAGCCCACTTGATCATGGTGGATAAGCTGTTTGATGTGCTGCTGGATTCGGTTTTCCAGTAATTTATTGAGGATTTTTGCATCAATATTCATCAAGGATATTGCTCTAAAATTCTCTTTATTGGTTGTGTCTCTGCCCAGATTTGGTATCAGCATGATGCTGGCCTCATAAAATGAGTTAGGAAGGATTCCCTCTTTTTCTATTGATTGGACTGGTTTCTGATGTAACGGTTCCAGTTCCTCCTTCTACCTATGGTAGAATTCGGCTGTGAACCCATCTGATCCTGGACTCTTTTTGGTTGGTAAGCTATTGATTATGGCCGCAATTTCATCTCCTGTTATTAGTCTATTCGGAGATTCAACTTCTTCCTGGTTTAGTCATGGGAGAGTTTATGTGTCGAGGAATTTATTCCTTTCTGCTTTTTTTTAAATTTTTATTCTTATTATCATTATCATTATTATTATTACTATTATTATTATTATTTTACTTCAGGCTCTATGGTACATGGGCGCAACGTGCAGGTAAGCTACATATGTATACATGTGCCATGCTGGTGCGCTGCACCCACCAACTCGTCATCTAGCATTAGGTATATCTCCCAGTGCTGTCCCTCCCCCCTCCCCCAACCCCACAACAGTCCCCGAAGTGTGATGTTCCCCTTCCTGTGTCCATGTGTTCTCATTGTTCAATTCCCACCTATGAGTGAGAATATGTGGTGTTTGGTTTTTTGTTCTTGCGATAGTTTACTGAGAACAATGATTTCCAATTTCATCCATGTCCCTACAAAGGATATGAACTCATCATTTTTTATGGCTGCCTAGTATTCCATGGTGTATATGTGCCACATTTTCTTAATCCAGTCTATCATTGTTGGACCTTTGGGTTGGTTCCAAGTCTTTGCTATTGTGTATAATGCCGCAATAAACATACGTGTGCATGTGTCTTTATAGCAGCATGATTTATAGTCCTTTGGGTATATACCCAGTAATGGGATGGCTGGGTCAAATGGAATTTCTAGTTCTAGATCCCTGAGGAATCGCCACAGTGACCTCCACAAGGGTTGAACTAGTTTACAGTCCCACCAAAAGTGTAAAAGTGTTCCTATTTCTCCACATCCTCTCCAGCACCTGTTGTTTCCTGACTTTTTAATGATTGCCATTCTAACTGGTGTGAGATGGTATCTCATTGTGGTTTTGATTTGCATTTCTCTGATGGCCAGTGATGGTGAGCATTTTTTCACGTGTTTTTGGCTGCATAAATGTCTTCTTTTGAGGAGTGTCTGTTCATGTCCTTCGCCCACTTTTTGATGGGGTTGTTTGGTGTTTTCTTGTAAATTTGTTGGAGTTCATTGTAGATTCTGGATATTAGCCCTTTGTCAGATGAGTAGGTTGCGAAAATTTTCTCCCATTTTGTAGGTTGCCTGTTCACTCTGATGGTCGTTTCCTTTGCTGTGCAGAAGCTCTTTAGTTTAATTAGATCCCATTTGTCAATTTTGGCTTTTGTTGCCATTGCTTTTGGTGTTTTAGACATGAAGTCCTTGCCCATGCCTATGTCCTGAATGGTATTGCCTAGGTTTTCTTCTAGGGTTTTTATGGTTTTAGGTCTAACGTTTAAGTCTTTAATCCACCTTGAGTTGATTTTTGTATAAGGTGTAAGGAAGGGATCCAGTTTCAGCTTTCTACATGTGGCTAGCCAGTTTTCCCAGCACCATTTATTAAATAGGGAATCCTTTCTCCATTTCTTGTTTTGGTCAGGTTTGTCAAAGATCAGATAGTTGTAGATATGCGGCATTATTTCTGACGGCTCTGTTCTGTTCCATTGATCTATATCTCTGTTTTGGTACCAGTACCATGCTGTTTTGGTTACTGTAGCCTTGTAGTATAGTTTGAAGTCAGGTAGCGTGATGCCTCCAGCTTTGTTCTTTTGGCTTAGGATTGACTTGGTGATGCGGGCTCTTTTTTGGTTCCATATGAACTTTAAAATAGTTTTTTCCAATTCTGTGAAGAAAGTCATTGGTAACTTGATGGGGATGGCATTGAATCTGTAAATTACCTTGGGAAGGATGGCCATTTTCATGATATTGATTCTTCCTACCCATGAGCATGGAATGTTCTTCCATTTGTTTGTATCCTCTTTTATTTCCTTGAGCAGTGGTTTGTAGTTTTCTCCTTGAAGAGGTCCTTCACAACCCTTGTAAGTTGGATTCCTAGGTATTTTATTCTCTTTGAAGCAATTGTGAATGGGAGTTCACTCATGATTTGGCTCTCTGTTTGTCTGTTATGGATGTATAAGAATGCTTGTGATTTTTGTACATTGATTTTGTATCCTGAGACTTTGCTGAAGTTGCTTATCAGCTTAAGGAGATTTTGGGCTGAGACAATGGGGTTTTCTAGATATACTATCACGTCATCTGCAAACAGGGACAATTTGACTTCCTTTTTTCCTAATTGAATACCCTTGATTCCCTTCTCTTGCCTAATTGCCCTGGCCAGAACTTCCAACACTATGTTGAATAGAAGTGGTGAGAGAGGGCATCCCTGTCTTGTGCCAGTTTTCAAAGTGAATGCTTCCAGTTTTTGCCCATTCAGTATGATATTGGCTGTGGGTTTGTCATAAATAGCTCTTATTATTTTGAGATACGACCCATCAATACCTAATTTATTGAGAGTTTTTAGCATGAAGGGTTGTTGAATTTTGTCAAAGGCCTTTTCTTCATGTATTGAGATAATCATGTGGTTTTTGACTTTGGTTCTGTTTATATGCTGGATTACATTTATTGATTTGCGTATATTGAACCAGCCTTGCATCCCAGGGATGAAGCCCACTTGATCATGGTGGATAAGCTGTTTGATGTGCTGCTGGATTCGGTTTGCCAGTAATTTATTGAGGATTTTTGCATCAATATTCATCAAGGATATTGCTCTAAAATTCTCTTTATTGGTTGTGTCTCTGCCCAGATTTGGTATCAGCATGATGCTGGCCTCATAAAATGAGTTAGGAAGGATTCCCTCTTTTTCTATTGATTGGAATAGTTTCTGAAGTAATGGTTCCAGTTCCTCGTTGTACCTCTGGTAGAATTCGGCTGTGAACCCATCTGATCCTGGACTCTTTTTGGTTGGTAAGCTATTGATTATGGCCGCAATTTCATCTCCTGTTATTAGTCTATTCAGAGATTCAACTTCTTCCTGGTTTAGTCATGGGAGAGTGAATGTGTCCAGGAATTTATTCCTTTCTGTATTTTTTTAATTTTTATTCTTTTTATCATTATTATTATTATTACTATTATTATTATTATTTTACTTTAGGCTCTATGGTACATGTGCGCAACGTGCAGGTAAGCTACATATGTATACATGTGCCATGCTGGTGCGCTGCACCCACCAACTCGTCATCTAGCATTAGGTATATCTCCCAATGCTGTCCCTCCCCCCTCCCCACACCCCACAACAGTCCCCGAAGTGTGATGTTCCCATTCCTGTGTCCATGTGTTCTCATTGTTCAATTCCCACCTATGAGTGAGAATATGTGGTGTTTGGTTTTTTGTCCTTGCGATAGTTTACTGAGAACGATGATTTCCAATTTCATCCATGTCCCTCCAAAGATATGAACTCATCATTTTTTATGGCTGCCTAGTATTCCATGGTGTATATGTGCCACATTTTCTTAATCCAGTCTATCATTGTTGGACCTTTGGGTTGGTTCCAAGTCTTTGCTATTGTGTATAATGCCACAATAAACATACGTGTGCATGTGTCTTTATAGCAGCATGATTTATAGTCCTTTGGGTATATACCCAGTAATGGGATGGCTGGGTCAAAAGGAATTTCTAGTTCTAGATCCCTGAGGAATCGCCACAGTGACCTCCACAAGGGTTGAACTAGTTTACAGTCCCACCAACAGTGTAAAAGTGTTCCTATTTCTCCACATCCTCTCCAGCACCTGTTGTTTCCTGACTTTTCAATGATTGCCATTCTAACTGGTGTGAGATGGTATCTCATTGTGGTTTTGATTTGCATTTCTCTGATGGCCAGTGATGGTGAGCATTTTTTCACGTGTTTTTTGGCTGCATAAATGTCTTCTTTTGAGGAGTGTCTGTTCATGTCCTTCGCCCACTTTTTGATGGGGTTGTTTGGTGTTTTCTTGTAAATTTGTTGGAGTTCATTGTAGATTCTGGATATTAGCCCTTTGTCAGCTGAGTAGGTTGCGAAAATTTTCTCCCATTTTGTAGGTTGCCTGTTCACTCTGATGGTAGTTTCCTTTGCTGTGCAGAAGCTCTTTAGTTTAATTAGATCCCATTTGTCAATTTTGGCTTTTGTTGCCATTGCTTTTGGTGTTTTAGACATGAAGTCCTTGCCCATGCCTATGTCCTGAATGGTATTGCCTAGGTTTTCTTCTAGGGTTTTTATGGTTTTAGGTCTAACGTTTAAGTCTTTAATCCATCTTGAGTTGATTTTTGTATGAGGTGTTAGGAAGGGATCCAGTTACAGCTTTCTACATGTGGCTAGCCAGTTTTCCCAGCACCATTTATTAAATAGGGAATCCTTTCTCCATTTCTTGTTTTGGTCAGGTTTGTCAACGATCAGATAGTTGTAGATATGCGGCATTATTTCTGACGGCTCTGTTCTGTTCCATTGATCTATATCTCTGTTTTGGTACCAGTACCATGCTGTTTTGGTTACTGTAGCCTTGTAGTATAGTTTGAAGTCAGGTAGCGTGATGCCTCCAGCTTTGTTCTTTTGGCTTAGGATTGACTTGGTGATGCGGGCTCTTTTTTGGTTCCATATGAACTTTAAAGTAGTTTTTTCCAATTCTGTGAAGAAAGTCATTGGTAACTTGATGGGGATGGCATTGAATCTGTAAATTACCTTGGGAAGGATGGCCATTTTCATGATATTGATTCTTCCTACCCATGAGCATGGAATGTTCTTCCATTTGTTTGTATCCTCTTTTATTTCCTTGAGCAGTGGTTTGTAGTTTTCTCCTTGAAGAGGTCCTTCACATCCCTTGTAAGTTGGATTCCTAGGTATTTTATTCTCTTTGAAGCAATTGTGAATGGGAGTTCACTCATGATTTGGCTCTCTGTTTGTCTGTTATGGATGTATAAGAATGCTTGTGATTTTTGTACATTGATTTTGTATCCTGAGACTTTGCTGAAGTTGCTTATCAGCTTAAGGAGATTTTGGGCTGAGACAATGGGGTTTTCTAGATATACTATCACGTCATCTGCAAACAGGGACAATTTGACTTCCTTTTTTCCTAATTGAATACCCTTGATTCCCTTCTCTTGCCTAATTGCCCTGGCCAGAACTTCCAACACTATGTTGAATAGAAGTGGTGAGAGAGGGCATCCCTGTCTTGTGCCAGTTTTCAAAGTGAATGCTTCCAGTTTTTGCCCATTCAGTATGAAATTGGCTGTGGGTTTGTCATAAATAGCTCTTATTATTTTGAGATACGACCCATCAATACCTAATTTATTGAGAGTTTTTAGCATGAAGGGTTGTTGAATTTTTTCAAAGGCCTTTTCTTCATGTATTGAGATAATCATGTGGTTTTTGACTTTGGTTCTGTTTATATGCTGGATTACATTTATTGATTTGCGTATATTGAACCAGCCTTGCATCCCAGGGATGAAGCCCACTTGATCATGGTGGATAAGCTGTTTGATGTGCTCCTGGATTCGGTTTGCCAGTAATTTATTGAGGATTTTTGCATCAATATTCATCAAGGATATTGCTCTAAAATTCTCTTTATTGGTTGTGTCTCTGCCCAGATTTGGTATCAGCATGATGCTGGCCTCATAAAATGAGTTAGGAAGGATTCCCTCTTTTTCTATTGATTGGAATAGTTTCTGAAGTAATGGTTCCAGTTCCTCCTTGTACCTCTGGTAGAATTCGGCTGTGAACCCATCTGATCCTGGACTGTTTTTGTTGGTAAGCTATTGATTATTGCCGCAATTTCATCTCCTGTTATTAGTCTATTCGGAGATTCAACTTCTTCCTGGTTTAGTCATGGGAGAGTGTATGTGTCGAGGAATTTATTCCTTTCTGTTTTTTTTTTAATTTTTATTCTTTTTATCATTATTATTATTATTATTACTATTATTATTATTATTTTACTTTAGGCTCTATGGTACATGTGCGCAACGTGCAGGTAAGCTACATATGTATACATGTTCCATGCTGGTGCGCTGCACCCACCAACTCGTCATCTAGCATTAGGTATATCTCCCAATGCTGTCCCTCCCCCCTCCCCCCACCCCACAACAGTCCCCGAAGTGTGATGTTCCCCTTCCTGTGTCCATGTGTTCTCATTGTTCAATTCCCACCTATGAGTGAGAATATGTGGTGTTTGGTTTTTTGTTCTTGCGATAGTTTACTGAGAACGATGATTTCCAATTTCATCCATGTCCCTACAAAGGATATGAACTCATCATTTTTTATGGCTGCCTAGTATTCCATGGTGTATATGTGCCACATTTTCTTAATCCAGTCTATCATTGTTGGACATTTGGGTTGGTTCCAAGTCTTTGCTATTGTGTATAATGCCACAATAAACATACGTGTGCATGTGTCTTTATAGCAGCATGATTTATAGTCCTTTGGGTATATACCCAGTAATGGGATGGCTGGGTCAAAAGGAATTTCTAGTTCTAGATCCCTGAGGAATCGCCACAGTGACCTCCACAAGGGTTGAACTAGTTTACAGTCCCACCAACAGTGTAAAAGTGTTCCTATTTCTCCACATCCTCTCCAGCACCTGTTGTTTCCTGACTTTTCAATGATTGCCATTCTAACTGGTGTGAGATGGTATCTCATTGTGGTTTTGATTTGCATTTCTCTGATGGCCAGTGATGGTGAGCATTTTTTCACGTGTTTTTTGGCTGCATAAATGTCTTCTTTTGAGGAGTGTCTGTTCATGTCCTTCGCCCACTTTTTGATGGGGTTGTTTGGTGTTTTCTTGTAAATTTGTTGGAGTTCATTGTAGATTCTGGATATTAGCCCTTTGTCAGATGAGTAGGTTGCGAAAATTTTCTCCCATTTTGTAGGTTGCCTGTTCACTCTGATGGTAGTTTCCTTTGCTGTGCAGAAGCTCTTTAGTTTAATTAGATCCCATTTGTCAATTTTGGCTTCTGTTGCCATTGCTTTTGGTGTTTTAGACATGAAGTCCTTGCCCATGCCTATGTCCTGAATGGTATTGCCTAGGTTTTCGTCTAGGGTTTTTATGGTTTTAGGTCTAACGTTTAAGTCTTTAATCCATCTTGAGTTGATTTTTGTATGAGGTGTAAGGAAGGGATCCAGTTACAGCTTTCTACATGTGGCTAGCCAGTTTTCCCAGCACCATTTATTAAATAGGGAATCCTTTCTCCATTTCTTGTTTTGGTCAGGTTTGTCAAAGATCAGATAGTTGTAGATATGTGGCATTATTTCTGACGGCTCTGTTCTGTTCCATTGGTCTATATCTCTGGTTTGGTACCAGTACCATGCTGTTTTGGTAACTGTAGCCTTGTAGTATAGTTTGAAGTCAGGTAGCGTGATGCCTCCAGCTTTGTTCTTTTGGCTTAGGATTGACTTGGTGATGCGGGCTCTTTTTTGGTTCCATATGAACTTTAAAGTAGTTTTTTCCAATTCTGTGAAGAAAGTCATTGGTAACTTGATGGGGATGGCATTGAATCTGTAAATTACCTTGGGAAGGATGGCCATTTTCATGATATTGATTCTTCCTACCCATGAGCATGGAATGTTCTTCCATTTGTTTGTATCCTCTTTTATTTCCTTGAGCAGTGGTTTGTAGTTTTCTCCTTGAAGAGGTCCTTCACATCCCTTGTAAGTTGGATTCCTAGGTATTTTATTCTCTTTGAAGCAATTGTGAATGGGAGTTCACTCATGATTTGGCTCTCTGTTTGTCTGTTATGGATGTATAAGAATGCTTGTGATTTTTGTACATTGATTTTGTATCCTGAGACTTTGCTGAAGTTGCTTATCAGCTTAAGGAGATTTTGGGCTGAGACAATGGGGTTTTCTAGATATACTATCACGTCATCTGCAAACAGGGACAATTTGACTTCCTTTTTTCCTAATTGAATACCCTTGATTCCCTTCTCTTGCCTAATTGCCCTGGCCAGAACTTCCAACACTATGTTGAATAGAAGTGGTGAGAGAGGGCATCCCTGTCTTGTGCCAGTTTTCTAAGTGAATGCTTCCAGGTTTTGCCCATTCAGTATGATATTGGCTGTGGGTTTGTCATAAATAGCTCTTATTATTTTGAGATACGACCCATCAATACCTAATTTATTGAGAGTTTTTAGCATGAAGGGTTGTTGAATTTTGTCAAAGGCCTTTTCTTCATGTATTGAGATAATCATGCGGTTTTTGACTTTGGTTCTGTTTATATGCTGGATGACATTTATTGCTTTGCGTATATTGAACCAGCCTTGCATCCCACGGATGAAGCCCACTTGATCATGGTGGATAAGCTGTTTGATGTGCTGCTGGATTCGGTTTGCCAGTAATTTATGGAGGATTTTTGCATCAATATTCATCAAGTATATTGCTCAAAAATTCTCTTTATTGGTTGTGTCTCTGCCCAGATTTGCTATCAGCATGATGCTGGCCTCATAAAATGAGTTAGGAAGGATTCCCTCTTTTTCTATTGATTGGAATAGTTTCTGAAGTAATGGTTCCAGTTCCTCCTTCTACCTCTGGTAGAATACGGCTGTGAAGCCATCTGATCCTGGACTCTTTTTGCTTGGTAAGCTATTGATTATGGCCGCAATTTCAGCTCCTGTTATTAGTCTATTCAGAGATTCAACTTCTTCCTGGTTTAGTCATGGGAGAGTGTATGTGTCGAGGACTTTATTCCTTTCTGTTTTTTTTTAATTTTTATTCTTTTTATCATTATTATTATTATTATTACTATTATTATTATTATTTTACTTCAGGCTCTATGGTACATGTGCGCAACATGCAGGTAAGCTACATATGTATACATGTGCCATGCTGGTGCGCTGCACCCACCAACTCGTCATCTAGCACTACGTATATCTCCCAATGCTGTCCCTCCACCCTCACCCCACCCCACAACAGTCCCCGAAGTGTGATGTTCCCATTCCTGTGTCCATGTGTTCTCATTGTTCAATTCCCACCTATGAGTGAGAATATGTGGAGTTTGGTTTTTTGTTCTTGCGATAGTTTACTGAGAACGATGATTTCCAATTTCATCCATGTCCCTACAAAGGATATGAACTCATCATTTTTTATGGCTGCCTAGTATTCCATGGTGTATATGTGCCACATTTTCTTAATCCAGTCTATCATTGTTGGACATTTGGGTTGGTTCCAAGTCTTTGCTATTGTGTATAATGCCGCAATAAACATACGTGTGCATGTGTCTTTATAGCAGCATGATTTATAGTCCTTTGGGTATATACCCAGTAATGGGATGGCTGGGTCAAATGGAATTTGTAGTTCTAGATCCCTGAGGAATCGCCACAGTGACCTCCACAAGGGTTGAACTAGTTTACAGTCCCACCAACAGTGTAAAAGTGTTCCTATTTCTCCACATCCTCTCCAGCACCTGTTGTTTCCTGACTTTTTAATGATTGCCATTCTAACTGGTGTGAGATGGTATCTCATTGTGGTTTTGATTTGCATTTCTCTGATGGCCAGTGATGGTGAGCATTTTTTCACGTGTTTTTTGGCTGCATAAATGTCTTCTTTTGAGGAGTGTCTGTTCATGTCCTTCGCCCACTTTTTGATGGGGTTGTTTGGTGTTTTCTTGTAAATTTGTTGGAGTTCATTGTAGATTCTGGATATTAGCCCTTTGTCAGATGAGTAGGTTGCAAAAATTTTCTCCCATTTTGTAGGTTGCCTGTTCACTCTGATGGTAGTTTCCTTTGCTGTGCAGAAGCTCTTTAGTTTAATTAGATCCCATTTTTCAATTTTGGCTTTTGTTGCCATTGCTTTTGGTGTTTTAGACATGACGTCCTTGCCCATGCCTATGTCCTGAATGGTATTGCCTAGGTTTTCTTCTAGGGTTTTTATGGTTTTAGGTCCAACGTTTAAGTCTTTAATCCATCTTGAGTTGATTTTTGTATGAGGTGTAAGGAAGGGATCCAGTTACAGCTTTCTACATGTGGCTAGGCAGTTTTCCCAGCACCATTTATTAAATAGGGAATCCTTTCTCCATTTCTTGTTTTCGTCAGGTTTGTCAAAGATCAGATAGTTGTAGATATGTGGCATTATTTCTGACGGCTCTGTTCTGTTCCATTGATCTATATCTCTGTTTTGGTACCAGTACCACGCTGTTTTCGTTACTGTAGCCTTGTAGTATAGTTTGAAGTCAGGTAGCGTGATGCCTCCAGCTTTGTTCTTTTGGCTTAGGATTAACTTGGTGAAGCGGGCTCTTTTTTGGTTCCATATGAACTTTAAAGTAGTTTTTTCCAATTCTGTGAAGAAAGTCATTGGTAACTTGATGGGGATGGCATTGAATCTGTAAATTACCTTGGGAAGGATGGCCATTTTCATGATATTGATTCTTCCTACCCATGAGCATGTAATGTTCTTCCATTTGTTTGTATCCTCTTTTATTTCCTTGAGCAGTGGTTTGTAGTTTTCTCCTTGAAGAGGTCCTTCACATCCCTTGTAAGTTGGATTCCTAGGTATTTTATTCTCTTTGAAGCAATTGTGAATGGGAGTTCACTCATGATTTGGCTCTCTGTTTGTCTGTTATTTATGTATAAGAATGCTTGTGATTTTTGTACATTGATTTTGTATCCTGAGACTTTGCTGAAGTTGCTTATCAGCTTAAGGAGATTTTGGGCTGAGACAATGGGGTTTTCTAGATATACTATCACGTCATCTGCAAACAGGGACAATTTGACTTCCTTTTTTCCTAATTGAATACCCTTGATTCCCTTCTCTTGCCTAATTGCCCTGGTCAGAACTTCCAACACTATGTTGAATAGAAGTGGTGAGAGAGGGCATCCCTGTCTTGTGCCAGTTTTCAAAGTGAATGCTTCCAGTTTTTGCCCATTCAGTATGATATTGGCTGTGGGTTTGTCATAAATAGCTCTTATTATTTTGAGATACGACCCATCAATACCTAATTTATTGAGAGTTTTTAGAATGAAGGGTTGTTGAATTTTGTCAAAGGCCTTTTCTTCATGTATTGAGATAATCATGTGGTTTTTGACTTTGGTTCTGTTTATATGCTGGATTACATTTATTGATTTGCGTATATTGAACCAGCCTTGCATCCCAGGGATGAAGCCCACTTGATCATGGTGGATAAGCTGTTTGATGTGCTGCTGGATTCGGTTTGCCAGTAATTTATTGAGGATTTTTGCATCAATATTCATCAAGGATATTGCTCTAAAATTCTCTTTATTGGTTGTGTCTCTGCCCAGATTTCGTATCAGCATGATGCTGGCCTCATAAAATGAGTTAGGAAGGATTCCCTCCTTTTCTATTGATTGGAATAGTTTCTGAAGTAATGGTTCCAGTTCCTCCTTGTACCTCTGGTAGAATTCGGCTGTGAACCCATCTGATCCTGGACTCTTTTTGGTTGGTAAGCTATTGATTATGGCCGCAATTTCATCTCCTGTTATTAGTCTATTCGGAGATTCAACTTCTTCCTGGTTTAGTCATGGGAGAGTGTATGTGTCGAGGAATTTATTCCTTTCTGTTTTTTTTTTAATTTTTATTCTTTTTATCATTATTATTATTATTATTACTATTATTATTATTATTTTACTTTAGGCTCTATGGTACATGTGCGCAACGTGCAGGTAAGCTACATATGTATACATGTTCCATGCTGGTGCGCTGCACCCACCAACTCGTCATCTAGCATTAGGTATATCTCCCAATGCTGTCCCTCCCCCCTCCCCCCACCCCACAACAGTCCCCGAAGTGTGATGTTCCCCTTCCTGTGTCCATGTGTTCTCATTGTTCAATTCCCACCTATGAGTGAGAATATGTGGTGTTTGGTTTTTTGTTCTTGCGATAGTTTACTGAGAACGATGATTTCCAATTTCATCCATGTCCCTACAAAGGATATGAACTCATCATTTTTTATGGCTGCCTAGTATTCCATGGTGTATATGTGCCACATTTTCTTAATCCAGTCTATCATTGTTGGACCTTTGGGTTGGTTCCAAGTCTTTGCTATTGTGTATAATGCCGCAATAAACATACGTGTGCATGTGTCTTTATAGCAGCATGATTTATAGTCCTTTGTGTATATACCCAGTAATGGGATGGCTGGGTCAAATGGAATTTCTAGTTCTAGATCCCTCAGGAATCGCCACAGTGACCTCCACAAGGGTTGAACTAGTTTACAGTCCCAGCAACAGTGGAAAAGTGTTCCTATTTCTCCACATCCTCTCCAGCACCTGTTGTTTCCTGACTTTTTAATGATTGCCATTCTAACTGGTGTGAGATGGTATCTCATTGTGGTTTTGATTTGCATTTCTCTGATGGCCAGTGATGGTGAGCATTTTTTCACGTGTTTTTTGGCTGCATAAATGTCTTCTTTTGAGGAGTGTCTGTTCATGTCCTTCGCCCACTTTTTGATGGGGTTGTTTGGTGTTTTCTTGTAAATTTGTTGGAGTTCATTGTAGATTCTGGATATTAGCCCTTTGTCAGATGAGTAGGTTGCGAAAATTTTCTCCCATTTTGTAGGTTGCCTGTTCACTCTGATGGTAGTTTCTTTGCTGTGCAGAAGCTCTTTAGTTTAATTAGATCCCATTTGTCAATTTTGTCTTTTGTTGCCATTGCTTTTGGTGTTTTAGACATGAAGTCCTTGCCCATGCCTATGTCCTGAATGGTATTGCCTAGGTTTTCTTCTAGGGTTTTTATGGTTTTAGGTCTAACGTTTAAGTCTTTAATCCATCTTGAGTTGATTTTTGTATGAGGTGTAAGGAAGGGATCCAGTTACAGCTTTCTACATGTGGCTAGCCAGTTTTCCCAGCACCATTTATTAAATAGGGAATCCTTTCTCCATTTCTTGTTTTGGTCAGGTTTGTCAAAGATCAGATAGTTGTAGATATGTGGCATTATTTCTGACGGCTCTGTTCTGTTCCATTGGTCTATATCTCTGGTTTGGTACCAGTACCATGCTGTTTTGGTAACTGTAGCCTTGTAGTATAGTTTGAAGTCAGGTAGCGTGATGCCTCCAGCTTTGTTCTTTTGGCTTAGGATTGACTTGGTGATGCGGGCTCTTTTTTGGTTCCATATGAACTTTAAAGTAGTTTTTTCCAATTCTGTGAAGAAAGTCATTGGTAACTTGATGGGGATGGCATTGAATCTGTAAATTACCTTGGGAAGGATGGCCATTTTCATGATATTGATTCTTCCTACCCATGAGCATGGAATGTTCTTCCATTTGTTTGTATCCTCTTTTATTTCCTTGAGCAGTGGTTTGTAGTTTTCTCCTTGAAGAGGTCCTTCACATCCCTTGTAAGTTGGATTCCTAGGTATTTTATTCTCTTTGAAGCAATTGTGAATGGGAGTTCACTCATGATTTGGCTCTCTGTTTGTCTGTTATGGATGTATAAGAATGCTTGTGATTTTTGTACATTGATTTTGTATCCTGAGACTTTGCTGAAGTTGCTTATCAGCTTAAGGAGATTTTGGGCTGAGACAATGGGGTTTTCTAGATATACTATCACGTCATCTGCAAACAGGGACAATTTGACTTCCTTTTTTCCTAATTGAATACCCTTGATTCCCTTCTCTTGCCTAATTGCCCTGGCCAGAACTTCCAACACTATGTTGAATAGAAGTGGTGAGAGAGGGCATCCCTGTCTTGTGCCAGTTTTCTAAGTGAATGCTTCCAGGTTTTGCCCATTCAGTATGATATTGGCTGTGGGTTTGTCATAAATAGCTCTTATTATTTTGAGATACGACCCATCAATACCTAATTTATTGAGAGTTTTTAGCATGAAGGGTTGTTGAATTTTGTCAAAGGCCTTTTCTTCATGTATTGAGATTATCATGCGGTTTTTGACTTTGGTTCTGTTTATATGCTGGATGACATTTATTGCTTTGCGTATATTGAACCAGCCTTGCATCCCACGGATGAAGCCCACTTGATCATGGTGGATAAGCTGTTTGATGTGCTGCTGGATTCGGTTTGCCAGTAATTTATGGAGGATTTTTGCATCAATATTCATCAAGGATATTGCTCAAAAATTCTCTTTATTGGTTGTGTCTCTGCCCAGATTTGCTATCAGCATGATGCTGGCCTCATAAAATGAGTTAGGAAGGATTCCCTCTTTTTCTATTGATTGGAATAGTTTCTGAAGTAATGGTTCCAGTTCCTCCTTCTACCTCTGGTAGAATACGGCTGTGAAGCCATCTGATCCTGGACTCTTTTTGCTTGGTAAGCTATTGATTATGGCCGCAATTTCAGCTCCTGTTATTAGTCTATTCAGAGATTCAACTTCTTCCTGGTTTAGTCATGGGAGAGTGTATGTGTCGAGGACTTTATTCCTTTCTGTTTTTTTTTAATTTTTATTCTTTTTATCATTATTATTATTATTATTACTATTATTATTATTATTTTACTTCAGGCTCTATGGTACATGTGCGCAACGTGCAGGTAAGCTACATATGTATACATGTGCCATGCTGGTGCGCTGCACCCACCAACTCGTCATCTAGCACTAGGTATATCTCCCAATGCTGTCCCTCCCCCCTCCCCCCACCCCACAACAGTCCCCGAAGTGTGATGTTCCCATTCCTGTGTCCATGTGTTCTCATTGTTCAATTCCCACCTATGAGTGAGAATATGTGGTGTTTGGTTTTTTGTTCTTGCGATAGTTTACTGAGAACGATGATTTCCAATTTCATCCATGTCCCTACAAAGGATATGAACTCATCATTTTTTATGGCTGCCTAGTATTCCATGGTGTATATGTGCCACATTTTCTTAATCCAGTCTATCATTGTTGGACATTTGGGTTGGTTCCAAGTCTTTGCTATTGTGTATAATGCCGCAATAAACATACGTGTGCATGTGTCTTTATAGCAGCATGATTTATAGTCCTTTGGGTATATACCCAGTAATGGGATGGCTGGGTCAAATGGAATTTGTAGTTCTAGATCCCTGAGGAATCGCCACAGTGACCTCCACAAGGGTTGAACTAGTTTACAGTCCCACCAACAGTGTAAAAGTGTTCCTATTTCTCCACATCCTCTCCAGCACCTGTTGTTTCCTGACTTTTTAATGATTGCCATTCTAACTGGTGTGAGATGGTATCTCATTGTGGTTTTGATTTGCATTTCTCTGATGGCCAGTGATGGTGAGCATTTTTTCACGTGTTTTTTGGCTGCATAAATGTCTTCTTTTGAGGAGTGTCTGTTCATGTCCTTCGCCCACTTTTTGATGGGGTTGTTTGGTGTTTTCTTGTAAATTTGTTGGAGTTCATTGTAGATTCTGGATATTAGCCCTTTGTCAGATGAGTAGGTTGCAAAAATTTTCTCCCATTTTGTAGGTTGCCTGTTCACTCTGATGGTAGTTTCCTTTGCTGTGCAGAAGCTCTTTAGTTTAATTAGATCCCATTTTTCAATTTTGGCTTTTGTTGCCATTGCTTTTGGTGTTTTAGACATGACGTCCTTGCCCATGCCTATGTCCTGAATGGTATTGCCTAGGTTTTCTTCTAGGGTTTTTATGGTTTTAGGTCCAACGTTTAAGTCTTTAATCCATCTTGAGTTGATTTTTGTATGAGGTGTAAGGAAGGGATCCAGTTACAGCTTTCTACATGTGGCTAGGCAGTTTTCCCAGCACCATTTATTAAATAGGGAATCCTTTCTCCATTTCTTGTTTTCGTCAGGTTTGTCAAAGATCAGATAGTTGTAGATATGTGGCATTATTTCTGACGGCTCTGTTCTGTTCCATTGATCTATATCTCTGTTTTGGTACCAGTACCACGCTGTTTTCGTTACTGTAGCCTTGTAGTATAGTTTGAAGTCAGGTAGCGTGATGCCTCCAGCTTTGTTCTTTTGGCTTAGGATTAACTTGGTGAAGCGGGCTCTTTTTTGGTTCCATATGAACTTTAAAGTAGTTTTTTCCAATTCTGTGAAGAAAGTCACTGGTAACTTGATGGGGATGGCATTGAATCTGTAAATTACCTTGGGAAGGATGGCCATTTTCATGATATTGATTCTTCCTACCCATGAGCATGGAATGTTCTTCCATTTGTTTGTATCCTCTTTTATTTCCTTGAGCAGTGGTTTGTAGTTTTCTCCTTGAAGAGGTCCTTCACATCCCTTGTAAGTTGGATTCCTAGGTATTTTATTCTCTTTGAAGCAATTGTGAATGGGAGTTCACTCATGATTTGGCTCTCTGTTTGTCTGTTATTGATGTATAAGAATGCTTGTGATTTTTGTACATTGATTTTGTATCCTGAGACTTTGCTGAAGTTGCTTATCAGCTTAAGGAGATTTTGGGCTGAGACAATGGGGTTTTCTTGATATACTATCACGTCATCTGCAAACAGGGACAATTTGACTTCCTTTTTTCCTAATTGAATACCCTTGATTCCCTTCTCTTGCCTAATTGCCCTGGTCAGAACTTCCAACACTATGTTGAATAGAAGTGGCGAGAGAGGGCATCCCTGTCTTGTGCCAGTTTTCAAAGTGAATGCTTCCAGTTTTTGCCCATTCAGTATGATATTGGCTGTGGGTTTGTCATAAATAGCTCTTATTATTTTGAGATACGACCCATCAATACCTAATTTATTGAGAGTTTTTAGAATGAAGGGTTGTTGAATTTTGTCAAAGGCCTTTTCTTCATGTATTGACATAATCATGTGGTTTTTGACTTTGGTTCTGTTTATATGCTGTATTACATTTATTGATTTGCGTATATTGAACCAGCCTTGCATCCCAGGGATGAAGCCCACTTGATCATGGTGGATAAGCTGTTTGATGTGCTGCTGGATTCGGTTTGCCAGTAATTTATTGAGGATTTTTGCATCAATATTCATCAAGGATATTGCTCTAAAATTCTCTTTATTGGTTGTGTCTCTGCCCAGATTTCGTATCAGCATGATGCTGGCCTCATAAAATGAGTTAGGAAGGATTCCCTCCTTTTCTATTGATTGGAATAGTTTCTGAAGTAATGGTTCCAGTTCCTCCTTGTACCTCTGGTAGAATTCGGCTGTGAACCCATCTGATCCTGGACTCTTTTTGGTTGGTAAGCTATTGATTATGGCCGCAATTTCATCTCCTGTTATTAGTCTATTCGGAGATTCAACTTCTTCCTGGTTTAGTCATGGGAGAGTGTATGTGTCGAGGAATTTATTCCTTTCTGTTTTTTTTTTAATTTTTATTCTTTTTATCATTATTATTATTATTATTACTATTATTATTATTATTTTACTTTAGGCTCTATGGTACATGTGCGCAACGTGCAGGTAAGCTACATATGTATACATGTTCCATGCTGGTGCGCTGCACCCACCAACTCGTCATCTAGCATTAGGTATATCTCCCAATGCTGTCCCTCCCCCCTCCCCCCACCCCACAACAGTCCCCGAAGTGTGATGTTCCCCTTCCTGTGTCCATGTGTTCTCATTGTTCAATTCCCACCTATGAGTGAGAATATGTGGTGTTTGGTTTTTTGTTCTTGCGATAGTTTACTGAGAACGATGATTTCCAATTTCATCCATGTCCCTACAAAGGATATGAACTCATCATTTTTTATGGCTGCCTAGTATTCCATGGTGTATATGTGCCACATTTTCTTAATCCAGTCTATCATTGTTGGACCTTTGGGTTGGTTCCAAGTCTTTGCTATTGTGTATAATGCCGCAATAAACATACGTGTGCATGTGTCTTTATAGCAGCATGATTTATAGTCCTTTGTGTATATACCCAGTAATGGGATGGCTGGGTCAAATGGAATTTCTAGTTCTAGATCCCTCAGGAATCGCCACAGTGACCTCCACAAGGGTTGAACTAGTTTACAGTCCCAGCAACAGTGGAAAAGTGTTCCTATTTCTCCACATCCTCTCCAGCACCTGTTGTTTCCTGACTTTTTAATGATTGCCATTCTAACTGGTGTGAGATGGTATCTCATTGTGGTTTTGATTTGCATTTCTCTGATGGCCAGTGATGGTGAGCATTTTTTCACGTGTTTTTTGGCTGCATAAATGTCTTCTTTTGAGGAGTGTCTGTTCATGTCCTTCGCCCACTTTTTGATGGGGTTGTTTGGTGTTTTCTTGTAAATTTGTTGGAGTTCATTGTAGATTCTGGATATTAGCCCTTTGTCAGATGAGTAGGTTGCGAAAATTTTCTCCCATTTTGTAGGTTGCCTGTTCACTCTGATGGTAGTTTCTTTGCTGTGCAGAAGCTCTTTAGTTTAATTAGATCCCATTTGTCCATTTTGTCTTTTGTTGCCATTGCTTTTGATGTTTTAGACATGAAGTCCTTGCCCATGCCTATGTCCTGAATGGTATTGCCTAGGTTTTCTTCTAGGGTTTTTATGGTTTTAGGTCTAACGTTTAAGTCTTTAATCCATCTTGAGTTGATTTTTGTATGAGGTGTAAGGAAGGGATCCAGTTACAGCTTTCTACATGTGGCTAGCCAGTTTTCCCAGCACCATTTATTAAATAGGGAATCCTTTCTCCATTTCTTGTTTTGGTCTGGTTTGTCAAAGATCAGATAGTTGTAGATATGTGGCATTATTTCTGACGGCTCTGTTCTGTTCCATTGGTCTATATCTCTGGTTTGGTACCAGTACCATGCTGTTTTGGTAACTGTAGCCTTGTAGTATAGTTTGAAGTCAGGTAGCGTGATGCCTCCAGCTTTGTTCTTTTGGCTTAGGATTGACTTGGTGATGCGGGCTCTTTTTTGGTTCCATATGAACTTTAAAGAAGTTTTTTCCAATTCTGTGAAGAAAGTCATTGGTAACTTGATGGGGATGGCATTGAATCTGTAAATTACCTTGGGAAGGATGGCCATTTTCATGATATTGATTCTTCCTACCCATGAGCATGGAATGTTCTTCCATTTGTTTGTATCCTCTTTTATTTCCTTGAGCAGTGGTTTGTAGTTTTCTCCTTGAAGAGGTCCTTCACATCCCTTGTAAGTTGGATTCCTAGGTATTTTATTCTCTTTGAAGCAATTGTGAATGGGAGTTCACTCATGATTTGGCTCTCTGTTTGTCTGTTATGGATGTATAAGAATGCTTGTGATTTTTGTACATTGATTTTGTATCCTGAGACTTTGCTGAAGTTGCTTATCAGCTTAAGGAGATTTTGGGCTGAGACAATGGGGTTTTCTAGATATACTATCACGTCATCTGCAAAGAGGGACAATTTGACTTCCTTTTTTCCTAATTGAATACCCTTGATTCCCTTCTCTTGCCTAATTGCCCTGGCCAGAACTTCCAACACTATGTTGAATAGAAGTGGTGAGAGAGGGCATCCCTGTCTTGTGCCAGTTTTCAAAGTGAATGCTTCCAGTTTTTGCCCATTCAGTATGATATTGGCTGTGGGTTTGTCATAAATAGCTCTTATTATTTTGAGATACGACCCATCAATACCTAATTTATTGAGAGTTTTTAGAATGAAGGGTTGTTGAATTTTGTCAAAGGCCTTTTCTTCATGTATTGAGATAATCATGTGGTTTTTGACTTTGGTTCTGTTTATATGCTGTATTACATTTATTGATTTGCGTATATTGAACCAGCCTTGCATCCCAGGGATGAAGCCCACTTGATCATGGTGGATAAGCTGTTTGATGTGCTGCTGGATTCGGTTTGCCAGTAATTTATTGAGGATTTTTGCATCAATATTCATCAAGGATATTGCTCTAAAATTCTCTTTATTGGTTGTGTCTCTGCCCAGATTTCGTATCAGCATGATGCTGGCCTCATAAAATGAGTTAGGAAGGATTCCCTCCTTTTCTATTGATTGGAATAGTTTCTGAAGTAATGGTTCCAGTTCCTCCTTGTACCTCTGGTAGAATTCGGCTGTGAACCCATCTGATCCTGGACTCTTTTTGGTTGGTAAGCTATTGATTATGGCCGCAATTTCATCTCCTGTTATTAGTCTATTCGGAGATTCAACTTCTTCCTGGTTTAGTCATGGGAGAGTGTATGTGTCGAGGAATTTATTCCTTTCTGTTTTTTTTTTAATTTTTATTCTTTTTATCATTATTATTATTATTATTACTATTATTATTATTATTTTACTTTAGGCTCTATGGTACATGTGCGCAACGTGCAGGTAAGCTACATATGTATACATGTTCCATGCTGGTGCGCTGCACCCACCAACTCGTCATCTAGCATTAGGTATATCTCCCAATGCTGTCCCTCCCCCCTCCCCCCACCCCACAACAGTCCCCGAAGTGTGATGTTCCCCTTCCTGTGTCCATGTGTTCTCATTGTTCAATTCCCACCTATGAGTGAGAATATGTGGTGTTTGGTTTTTTGTTCTTGCGATAGTTTACTGAGAACGATGATTTCCAATTTCATCCATGTCCCTACAAAGGATATGAACTCATCATTTTTTATGGCTGCCTAGTATTCCATGGTGTATATGTGCCACATTTTCTTAATCCAGTCTATCATTGTTGGACCTTTGGGTTGGTTCCAAGTCTTTGCTATTGTGTATAATGCCGCAATAAACATACGTGTGCATGTGTCTTTATAGCAGCATGATTTATAGTCCTTTGTGTATATACCCAGTAATGGGATGGCTGGGTCAAATGGAATTTCTAGTTCTAGATCCCTCAGGAATCGCCACAGTGACCTCCACAAGGGTTGAACTAGTTTACAGTCCCAGCAACAGTGGAAAAGTGTTCCTATTTCTCCACATCCTCTCCAGCACCTGTTGTTTCCTGACTTTTTAATGATTGCCATTCTAACTGGTGTGAGATGGTATCTCATTGTGGTTTTGATTTGCATTTCTCTGATGGCCAGTGATGGTGAGCATTTTTTCACGTGTTTTTTGGCTGCATAAATGTCTTCTTTTGAGGAGTGTCTGTTCATGTCCTTCGCCCACTTTTTGATGGGGTTGTTTGGTGTTTTCTTGTAAATTTGTTGGAGTTCATTGTAGATTCTGGATATTAGCCCTTTGTCAGATGAGTAGGTTGCGAAAATTTTCTCCCATTTTGTAGGTTGCCTGTTCACTCTGATGGTAGTTTCTTTGCTGTGCAGAAGCTCTTTAGTTTAATTAGATCCCATTTGTCCATTTTGTCTTTTGTTGCCATTGCTTTTGGTGTTTTAGACATGAAGTCCTTGCCCATGCCTATGTCCTGAATGGTATTGCCTAGGTTTTCTTCTAGGGTTTTTATGGTTTTAGGTCTAACGTTTAAGTCTTTAATCCATCTTGAGTTGATTTTTGTATGAGGTGTAAGGAAGGGATCCAGTTACAGCTTTCTACATGTGGCTAGCCAGTTTTCCCAGCACCATTTATTAAATAGGGAATCCTTTCTCCATTTCTTGTTTTGGTCAGGTTTGTCAAAGATCAGATAGTTGTAGATATGTGGCATTATTTCTGACGGCTCTGTTCTGTTCCATTGGTCTATATCTCTGGTTTGGTACCAGTACCATGCTGTTTTGGTAACTGTAGCCTTGTAGTATAGTTTGAAGTCAGGTAGCGTGATGCCTCCAGCTTTGTTCTTTTGGCTTAGGATTGACTTGGTGATGCGGGCTCTTTTTTGGTTCCATATGAACTTTAAAGTAGTTTTTTCCAATTCTGTGAAGAAAGTCATTGGTAACTTGATGGGGATGGCATTGAATCTGTAAATTACCTTGGGAAGGATGGCCATTTTCATGATATTGATTCTTCCTACCCATGAGCATGGAATGTTCTTCCATTTGTTTGTATCCTCTTTTATTTCCTTGAGCAGTGGTTTGTAGTTTTCTCCTTGAAGAGGTCCTTCACATCCCTTGTAAGTTGGATTCCTAGGTATTTTATTCTCTTTGAAGCAATTGTGAATGGGAGTTCACTCATGATTTGGCTCTCTGTTTGTCTGTTATGGATGTATAAGAATGCTTGTGATTTTTGTACATTGATTTTGTATCCTGAGACTTTGCTGAAGTTGCTTATCAGCTTAAGGAGATTTTGGGCTGAGACAATGGGGTTTTCTAGATATACTATCACGTCATCTGCAAACAGGGACAATTTGACTTCCTTTTTTCCTAATTGAATACCCTTGATTCCCTTCTCTTGCCTAATTGCCCTGGCCAGAACTTCCAACACTATGTTGAATAGAAGTGGTGAGAGAGGGCATCCCTGTCTTGTGCCAGTTTTCTAAGTGAATGCTTCCAGGTTTTGCCCATTCAGTATGATATTGGCTGTGGGTTTGTCATAAATAGCTCTTATTATTTTGAGATACGACCCATCAATACCTAATTTATTGAGAGTTTTTAGCATGAAGGGTTGTTGAATTTTGTCAAAGGCCTTTTCTTCATGTATTGAGATTATCATGCGGTTTTTGACTTTGGTTCTGTTTATATGCTGGATGACATTTATTGCTTTGCGTATATTGAACCAGCCTTGCATCCCACGGATGAAGCCCACTTGATCATGGTGGATAAGCTGTTTGATGTGCTGCTGGATTCGGTTTGCCAGTAATTTATGGAGGATTTTTGCATCAATATTCATCAAGGATATTGCTCAAAAATTCTCTTTATTGGTTGTGTCTCTGCCCAGATTTGCTATCAGCATGATGCTGGCCTCATAAAATGAGTTAGGAAGGATTCCCTCTTTTTCTATTGATTGGAATAGTTTCTGAAGTAATGGTTCCAGTTCCTCCTTCTACCTCTGGTAGAATACGGCTGTGAAGCCATCTGATCCTGGACTCTTTTTGCTTGGTAAGCTATTGATTATGGCCGCAATTTCAGCTCCTGTTATTAGTCTATTCAGAGATTCAACTTCTTCCTGGTTTAGTCATGGGAGAGTGTATGTGTCGAGGACTTTATTCCTTTCTGTTTTTTTTTAATTTTTATTCTTTTTATCATTATTATTATTATTATTACTATTATTATTATTATTTTACTTCAGGCTCTATGGTACATGTGCGCAACGTGCAGGTAAGCTACATATGTATACATGTGCCATGCTGGTGCGCTGCACCCACCAACTCGTCATCTAGCACTAGGTATATCTCCCAATGCTGTCCCTCCCCCCTCCCCCCACCCCACAACAGTCCCCGAAGTGTGATGTTCCCATTCCTGTGTCCATGTGTTCTCATTGTTCAATTCCCACCTATGAGTGAGAATATGTGGTGTTTGGTTTTTTGTTCTTGCGATAGTTTACTGAGAACGATGATTTCCAATTTCATCCATGTCCCTACAAAGGATATGAACTCATCATTTTTTATGGCTGCCTAGTATTCCATGGTGTATATGTGCCACATTTTCTTAATCCAGTCTATCATTGTTGGACATTTGGGTTGGTTCCAAGTCTTTGCTATTGTGTATAATGCCGCAATAAACATACGTGTGCATGTGTCTTTATAGCAGCATGATTTATAGTCCTTTGGGTATATACCCAGTAATGGGATGGCTGGGTCAAATGGAATTTGTAGTTCTAGATCCCTTAGGAATCGCCACAGTGACCTCCACAAGGGTTGAACTAGTTTACAGTCCCACCAACAGTGTAAAAGTGTTCCTATTTCTCCACATCCTCTCCAGCACCTGTTGTTTCCTGACTTTTTAATGATTGCCATTCTAACTGGTGTGAGATGGTATCTCATTGTGGTTTTGATTTGCATTTCTCTGATGGCCAGTGATGGTGAGCATTTTTTCACGTGTTTTTTGGCTGCATAAATGTCTTCTTTTGAGGAGTGTCTGTTCATGTCCTTCGCCCACTTTTTGATGGGGTTGTTTGGTGTTTTCTTGTAAATTTGTTGGAGTTCATTGTAGATTCTGGATATTAGCCCTTTGTCAGATGAGTAGGTTGCAAAAATTTTCTCCCATTTTGTAGGTTGCCTGTTCACTCTGATGGTAGTTTCCTTTGCTGTGCAGAAGCTCTTTAGTTTAATTAGATCCCATTTTTCAATTTTGGCTTTTGTTGCCATTGCTTTTGGTGTTTTAGACATGACGTCCTTGCCCATGCCTATGTCCTGAATGGTATTGCCTAGGTTTTCTTCTAGGGTTTTTATGGTTTTAGGTCCAACGTTTAAGTCTTTAATCCATCTTGAGTTGATTTTTGTATGAGGTGTAAGGAAGGGATCCAGTTACAGCTTTCTACATGTGGCTAGGCAGTTTTCCCAGCACCATTTATTAAATAGGGAATCCTTTCTCCATTTCTTGTTTTCGTCAGGTTTGTCAAAGATCAGATAGTTGTAGATATGTGGCATTATTTCTGACGGCTCTGTTCTGTTCCATTGATCTATATCTCTGTTTTGGTACCAGTACCACGCTGTTTTCGTTACTGTAGCCTTGTAGTATAGTTTGAAGTCAGGTAGCGTGATGCCTCCAGCTTTGTTCTTTTGGCTTAGGATTAACTTGGTGAAGCGGGCTCTTTTTTGGTTCCATATGAACTTTAAAGTAGTTTTTTCCAATTCTGTGAAGAAAGTCACTGGTAACTTGATGGGGATGGCATTGAATCTGTAAATTACCTTGGGAAGGATGGCCATTTTCATGATATTGATTCTTCCTACCCATGAGCATGTAATGTTCTTCCATTTGTTTGTATCCTCTTTTATTTCCTTGAGCAGTGGTTTGTAGTTTTCTCCTTGAAGAGGTCCTTCACATCCCTTGTAAGTTGGATTCCTAGGTATTTTATTCTCTTTGAAGCAATTGTGAATGGGAGTTCACTCATGATTTGGCTCTCTGTTTGTCTGTTATTGATGTATAAGAATGCTTGTGATTTTTGTACATTGATTTTGTATCCTGAGACTTTGCTGAAGTTGCTTATCAGCTTAAGGAGATTTTGGGCTGAGACAATGGGGTTTTCTTGATATACTATCACGTCATCTGCAAACAGGGACAATTTGACTTCCTTTTTTCCTAATTGAATACCCTTGATTCCCTTCTCTTGCCTAATTGCCCTGGTCAGAACTTCCAACACTATGTTGAATAGAAGTGGCGAGAGAGGGCATCCCTGTCTTGTGCCAGTTTTCAAAGTGAATGCTTCCAGTTTTTGCCCATTCAGTATGATATTGGCTGTGGGTTTGTCATAAATAGCTCTTATTATTTTGAGATACGACCCATCAATACCTAATTTATTGAGAGTTTTTAGAATGAAGGGTTGTTGAATTTTGTCAAAGGCCTTTTCTTCATGTATTGACATAATCATGTGGTTTTTGACTTTGGTTCTGTTTATATGCTGTATTACATTTATTGATTTGCGTATATTGAACCAGCCTTGCATCCCAGGGATGAAGCCCACTTGATCATGGTGGATAAGCTGTTTGATGTGCTGCTGGATTCGGTTTGCCAGTAATTTATTGAGGATTTTTGCATCAATATTCATCAAGGATATTGCTCTAAAATTCTCTTTATTGGTTGTGTCTCTGCCCAGATTTCGTATCAGCATGATGCTGGCCTCATAAAATGAGTTAGGAAGGATTCCATCCTTTTCTATTGATTGGAATAGTTTCTGAAGTAATGGTTCCAGTTCCTCCTTGTACCTCTGGTAGAATTCGGCTGTGAACCCATCTGATCCTGGACTCTTTTTGGTTGGTAAGCTATTGATTATGGCCGCAATTTCATCTCCTGTTATTAGTCTATTCGGAGATTCAACTTCTTCCTGGTTTAGTCATGGGAGAGTGTATGTGTCGAGGAATTTATTCCTTTCTGTTTTTTTTTTAATTTTTATTCTTTTTATCATTATTATTATTATTATTACTATTATTATTATTATTTTACTTTAGGCTCTATGGTACATGTGCGCAACGTGCAGGTAAGCTACATATGTATACATGTTCCATGCTGGTGCGCTGCACCCACCAACTCGTCATCTAGCATTAGGTATATCTCCCAATGCTGTCCCTCCCCCCTCCCCCCACCCCACAACAGTCCCCGAAGTGTGATGTTCCCCTTCCTGTGTCCATGTGTTCTCATTGTTCAATTCCCACCTATGAGTGAGAATATGTGGTGTTTGGTTTTTTGTTCTTGCGATAGTTTACTGAGAACGATGATTTCCAATTTCATCCATGTCCCTACAAAGGATATGAACTCATCATTTTTTATGGCTGCCTAGTATTCCATGGTGTATATGTGCCACATTTTCTTAATCCAGTCTATCATTGTTGGACCTTTGGGTTGGTTCCAAGTCTTTGCTATTGTGTATAATGCCGCAATAAACATACGTGTGCATGTGTCTTTATAGCAGCATGATTTATAGTCCTTTGGGTATATACCCAGTAATGGGATGGCTGGGTCAAATGGAATTTGTAGTTCTAGATCCCTGAGGAATCGCCACAGTGACCTCCACAAGGGTTGAACTAGTTTACAGTCCCACCAACAGTGTAAAAGTGTTCCTATTTCTCCACATCCTCTCCAGCACCTGTTGTTTCCTGACTTTTTAATGATTGCCATTCTAACTGGTGTGAGATGGTATCTCATTGTGGTTTTGATTTGCATTTCTCTGATGGCCAGTGATGGTGAGCATTTTTTCACGTGTTTTTTGGCTGCATAAATGTCTTCTTTTGAGGAGTGTCTGTTCATGTCCTTCGCCCACTTTTTGATGGGGTTGTTTGGTGTTTTCTTGTAAATTTGTTGGAGTTCATTGTAGATTCTGGATATTAGCCCTTTGTCAGATGAGTAGGTTGCAAAAATTTTCTCCCATTTTGTAGGTTGCCTGTTCACTCTGATGGTAGTTTCCTTTGCTGTGCAGAAGCTCTTTAGTTTAATTAGATCCCATTTTTCAATTTTGGCTTTTGTTGCCATTGCTTTTGGTGTTTTAGACATGACGTCCTTGCCCATGCCTATGTCCTGAATGGTATTGCCTAGGTTTTCTTCTAGGGTTTTTATGGTTTTAGGTCCAACGTTTAAATCTTTAATCCATCTTGAGTTGATTTTTGTATGAGGTGTAAGGAAGGGATCCAGTTACAGCTTTCTACATGTGGCTAGGCAGTTTTCCTAGCACCATTTATTAAATAGGGAATCCTTTCTCCATTTCTTGTTTTCGTCAGGTTTGTCAAAGATCAGATAGTTGTAGATATGTGGCATTATTTCTGACGGCTCTGTTCTGTTCCATTGATCTATATCTCTGTTTTGGTACCAGTACCACGCTGTTTTCGTTACTGTAGCCTTGTAGTATAGTTTGAAGTCAGGTAGCGTGATGCCTCCAGCTTTGTTCTTTTGGCTTAGGATTAACTTGGTGAAGCGGGCTCTTTTTTGGTTCCATATGAACTTTAAAGTAGTTTTTTCCAATTCTGTGAAGAAAGTCATTGGTAACTTGATGGGGATGGCATTGAATCTGTAAATTACCTTGGGAAGGATGGCCATTTTCATGATATTGATTCTTCCTACCCATGAGCATGTAATGTTCTTCCATTTGTTTGTATCCTCTTTTATTTCCTTGAGCAGTGGTTTGTAGTTTTCTCCTTGAAGAGGTCCTTCACATCCCTTGTAAGTTGGATTCCTAGGTATTTTATTCTCTTTGAAGCAATTGTGAATGGGAGTTCACTCATGATTTGGCTCTCTGTTTGTCTGTTATTTATGTATAAGAATGCTTGTGATTTTTGTACATTGATTTTGTATCCTGAGACTTTGCTGAAGTTGCTTATCAGCTTAAGGAGATTTTGGGCTGAGACAATGGGGTTTTCTAGATATACTATCACGTCATCTGCAAACAGGGACAATTTGACTTCCTTTTTTCCTAATTGAATACCCTTGATTCCCTTCTCTTGCCTAATTGCCCTGGTCAGAACTTCCAACACTATGTTGAATAGAAGTGGTGAGAGAGGGCATCCCTGTCTTGTGCCAGTTTTCAAAGTGAATGCTTCCAGTTTTTGCCCATTCAGTATGATATTGGCTGTGGGTTTGTCATAAATAGCTCTTATTATTTTGAGATACGACCCATCAATACCTAATTTATTGAGAGTTTTTAGAATGAAGGGTTGTTGAATTTTGTCAAAGGCCTTTTCTTCATGTATTGAGATAATCATGTGGTTTTTGACTTTGGTTCTGTTTATATGCTGGATTACATTTATTGATTTGCGTATATTGAACCAGCCTTGCATCCCAGGGATGAAGCCCACTTGATCATGGTGGATAAGCTGTTTGATGTGCTGCTGGATTCGGTTTGCCAGTAATTTATTGAGGATTTTTGCATCAATATTCATCAAGGATATTGCTCTAAAATTCTCTTTATTGGTTGTGTCTCTGCCCAGATTTCGTATCAGCATGATGCTGGCCTCATAAAATGAGTTAGGAAGGATTCCCTCCTTTTCTATTGATTGGAATAGTTTCTGAAGTAATGGTTCCAGTTCCTCCTTGTACCTCTGGTAGAATTCGGCTGTGAACCCATCTGATCCTGGACTCTTTTTGGTTGGTAAGCTATTGATTATGGCCGCAATTTCATCTCCTGTTATTAGTCTATTCGGAGATTCAACTTCTTCCTGGTTTAGTCATGGGAGAGTGTATGTGTCGAGGAATTTATTCCTTTCTGTTTTTTTTTTTAATTTTTATTCTTTTTATCATTATTATTATTATTATTACTATTATTATTATTATTTTACTTTAGGCTCTATGGTACATGTGCGCAACGTGCAGGTAAGCTACATATGTATACATGTTCCATGCTGGTGCGCTGCACCCACCAACTCGTCATCTAGCATTAGGTATATCTCCCAATGCTGTCCCCCCCCCTCCCCCCACCCCACAACAGTCCCCGAAGTGTGATGTTCCCCTTCCTGTGTCCATGTGTTCTCATTGTTCAATTCCCACCTATGAGTGAGAATATGTGGTGTTTGGTTTTTTGTTCTTGCGATAGTTTACTGAGAACGATGATTTCCAATTTCATCCATGTCCCTACAAAGGATATGAACTCATCATTTTTTATGGCTGCCTAGTATTCCATGGTGTATATGTGCCACATTTTCTTAATCCAGTCTATCATTGTTGGACCTTTGGGTTGGTTCCAAGTCTTTGCTATTGTGTATAATGCCGCAATAAACATACGTGTGCATGTGTCTTTATAGCAGCATGATTTATAGTCCTTTGTGTATATACCCAGTAATGGGATGGCTGGGTCAAATAGAATTTCTAGTTCTAGATCCCTCAGGAATCGCCACAGTGACCTCCACAAGGGTTGAACTAGTTTACAGTCCCAGCAACAGTGGAAAAGTGTTCCTATTTCTCCACATCCTCTCCAGCACCTGTTGTTTCCTGACTTTTTAATGATTGCCATTCTAACTGCTGTGAGATGGTATCTCATTGTGGTTTTGATTTGCATTTCTCTGATGGCCAGTGATGGTGAGCATTTTTTCACGTGTTTTTTGGCTGCATAAATGTCTTCTTTTGAGGAGTGTCTGTTCATGTCCTTCGCCCACTTTTTGATGGGGTTGTTTGGTGTTTTCTTGTAAATTTGTTGGAGTTCATTGTAGATTCTGGATATTAGCCCTTTGTCAGATGAGTAGGTTGCGAAAATTTTCTCCCATTTTGTAGGTTGCCTGTTCATTCTGATGGTAGTTTCTTTGCTGTGCAGAAGCTCTTTAGTTTAATTAGATCCCATTTGTCCATTTTGTCTTTTGTTGCCATTGCTTTTGGTGTTTTAGACATGAAGTCCTTGCCCATGCCTATGTCCTGAATGGTATTGCCTAGGTTTTCTTCTAGGGTTTTTATGGTTTTAGGTCTAACGTTTAAGTCTTTAATCCATCTTGAGTTGATTTTTGTATGAGGTGTAAGGAAGGGATCCAGTTACAGCTTTCTACATGTGGCTAGCCAGTTTTCCCAGCACCATTTATTAAATAGGGAATCCTTTCTCCATTTCTTGTTTTGGTCAGGTTTGTCAAAGATCAGATAGTTGTAGATATGTGGCATTATTTCTGACGGCTCTGTTCTGTTCCATTGGTCTATATCTCTGGTTTGGTACCAGTACCATGCTGTTTTGGTAACTGTAGCCTTGTAGTATAGTTTGAAGTCAGGTAGCGTGATGCCTCCAGCTTTGTTCTTTTGGCTTAGGATTGACTTGGTGATGCGGGCTCTTTTTTGGTTCCATATGAACTTTAAAGTAGTTTTTTCCAATTCTGTGAAGAAAGTCATTGGTAACTTGATGGGGATGGCATTGAATCTGTAAATTACCTTGGGAAGGATGGCCATTTTCATGATATTGATTCTTCCTACCCATGAGCATGGAATGTTCTTCCATTTGTTTGTATCCTCTTTTATTTCCTTGAGCAGTGGTTTGTAGTTTTCTCCTTGAAGAGGTCCTTCACATCCCTTGTAAGTTGGATTCCTAGGTATTTTATTCTCTTTGAAGCAATTGTGAATGGGAGTTCACTCATGATTTGGCTCTCTGTTTGTCTGTTATGGATGTATAAGAATGCTTGTGATTTTTGTACATTGATTTTGTATCCTGAGACTTTGCTGAAGTTGCTTATCAGCTTAAGGAGATTTTGGGCTGAGACAATGGGGTTTTCTAGATATACTATCACGTCATCTGCAAACAGGGACAATTTGACTTCCTTTTTTCCTAATTGAATACCCTTGATTCCCTTCTCTTGCCTAATTGCCCTGGCCAGAACTTCCAACACTATGTTGAATAGAAGTGGTGAGAGAGGGCATCCCTGTCTTGTGCCAGTTTTCTAAGTGAATGCTTCCAGGTTTTGCCCATTCAGTATGATATTGGCTGTGGGTTTGTCATAAATAGCTCTTATTATTTTGAGATACGACCCATCAATACCTAATTTATTGAGAGTTTTTAGCATGAAGGGTTGTTGAATTTTGTCAAAGGCCTTTTCTTCATGTATTGAGATAATCATGCGGTTTTTGACTTTGGTTCTGTTTATATGCTGGATGACATTTATTGCTTTGCGTATATTGAACCAGCCTTGCATCCCACGGATGAAGCCCACTTGATCATGGTGGATAAGCTGTTTGATGTGCTGCTGGATTCGGTTTGCCAGTAATTTATGGAGGATTTTTGCATCAATATTCATCAAGGATATTGCTCAAAAATTCTCTTTATTGGTTGTGTCTCTGCCCAGATTTGCTATCAGCATGATGCTGGCCTCATAAAATGAGTTAGGAAGGATTCCCTCTTTTTCTATTGATTGGAATAGTTTCTGAAGTAATGGTTCCAGTTCCTCCTTCTACCTCTGGTAGAATACGGCTGTGAAGCCATCTGATCCTGGACTCTTTTTGCTTGGTAAGCTATTGATTATGGCCGCAATTTCAGCTCCTGTTATTAGTCTATTCAGAGATTCAACTTCTTCCTGGTTTAGTCATGGGAGAGTGTATGTGTCGAGGACTTTATTCCTTTCTGTTTTTTTTTAATTTTTATTCTTTTTATCATTATTATTATTATTATTACTATTATTATTATTATTTTACTTCAGGCTCTATGGTACATGTGCGCAACGTGCAGGTAAGCTACATATGTATACATGTGCCATGCTGGTGCGCTGCACCCACCAACTCGTCATCTAGCACTAGGTATATCTCCCAATGCTGTCCCTCCCCCCTCCCCCCACCCCACAACAGTCCCCGAAGTGTGATGTTCCCATTCCTGTGTCCATGTGTTCTCATTGTTCAATTCCCACCTATGAGTGAGAATATGTGGTGTTTGGTTTTTTGTTCTTGCGATAGTTTACTGAGAACGATGATTTCCAATTTCATCCATGTCCCTACAAAGGATATGAACTCATCATTTTTTATGGCTGCCTAGTATTCCATGGTGTATATGTGCCACATTTTCTTAATCCAGTCTATCATTGTTGGACATTTGGGTTGGTTCCAAGTCTTTGCTATTGTGTATAATGCCGCAATAAACATACGTGTGCATGTGTCTTTATAGCAGCATGATTTATAGTCCTTTGGGTATATACCCAGTAATGGGATGGCTGGGTCAAATGGAATTTGTAGTTCTAGATCCCTGAGGAATCGCCACAGTGACCTCCACAAGGGTTGAACTAGTTTACAGTCCCACCAACAGTGTAAAAGTGTTCCTATTTCTCCACATCCTCTCCAGCACCTGTTGTTTCCTGACTTTTTAATGATTGCCATTCTAACTGGTGTGAGATGGTATCTCATTGTGGTTTTGATTTGCATTTCTCTGATGGCCAGTGATGGTGAGCATTTTTTCACGTGTTTTTTGGCTGCATAAATGTCTTCTTTTGAGGAGTGTCTGTTCATGTCCTTCGCCCACTTTTTGATGGGGTTGTTTGGTGTTTTCTTGTAAATTTGTTGGAGTTCATTGTAGATTCTGGATATTAGCCCTTTGTCAGATGAGTAGGTTGCAAAAATTTTCTCCCATTTTGTAGGTTGCCTGTTCACTCTGATGGTAGTTTCCTTTGCTGTGCAGAAGCTCTTTAGTTTAATTAGATCCCATTTTTCAATTTTGGCTTTTGTTGCCATTGCTTTTGGTGTTTTAGACATGACGTCCTTGCCCATGCCTATGTCCTGAATGGTATTGCCTAGGTTTTCTTCTAGGGTTTTTATGGTTTTAGGTCCAACGTTTAAGTCTTTAATCCATCTTGAGTTGATTTTTGTATGAGGTGTAAGGAAGGGATCCAGTTACAGCTTTCTACATGTGGCTAGGCAGTTTTCCCAGCACCATTTATTAAATAGGGAATCCTTTCTCCATTTCTTGTTTTCGTCAGGTTTGTCAAAGATCAGATAGTTGTAGATATGTGGCATTATTTCTGACGGCTCTGTTCTGTTCCATTGATCTATATCTCTGTTTTGGTACCAGTACCACGCTGTTTTCGTTACTGTAGCCTTGTAGTATAGTTTGAAGTCAGGTAGCGTGATGCCTCCAGCTTTGTTCTTTTGGCTTAGGATTAACTTGGTGAAGCGGGCTCTTTTTTGGTTCCATATGAACTTTAAAGTAGTTTTTTCCAATTCTGTGAAGAAAGTCATTGGTAACTTGATGGGGATGGCATTGAATCTGTAAATTACCTTGGGAAGGATGGCCATTTTCATGATATTGATTCTTCCTACCCATGAGCATGTAATGTTCTTCCATTTGTTTGTATCCTCTTTTATTTCCTTGAGCAGTGGTTTGTAGTTTTCTCCTTGAAGAGGTCCTTCACATCCCTTGTAAGTTGGATTCCTAGGTATTTTATTCTCTTTGAAGCAATTGTGAATGGGAGTTCACTCATGATTTGGCTCTCTGTTTGTCTGTTATGGATGTATAAGAATGCTTGTGATTTTTGTACATTGATTTTGTATCCTGAGACTTTGCTGAAGTTGCTTATCAGCTTAAGGAGATTTTGGGCTGAGACAATGGGGTTTTCTAGATATACTATCACGTCATCTGCAAACAGGGACAATTTGACTTCCTTTTTTCCTAATTGAATACCCTTGATTCCCTTCTCTTGCCTAATTGCCCTGGTCAGAACTTCCAACACTATGTTGAATAGAAGTGGTGAGAGAGGGCATCCCTGTCTTGTGCCAGTTTTCAAAGTGAATGCTTCCAGTTTTTGCCCATTCAGTATGATATTGGCTGTGGGTTTGTCATAAATAGCTCTTATTATTATGAGATACGACCCATCAATACCTAATTTATTGAGAGTTTTTAGAATGAAGGGTTGTTGAATTTTGTCAAAGGCCTTTTCTTCATGTATTGAGATAATCATGTGGTTTTTGACTTTGGTTCTGTTTATATGCTGGATTACATTTATTGATTTGCGTATATTGAACCAGCCTTGCATCCCAGGGATGAAGCCCACTTGATCATGGTGGATAAGCTGTTTGATGTGCTGCTGGATTCGGTTTGCCAGTAATTTATTGAGGATTTTTGCATCAATATTCATCAAGGATATTGCTCTAAAATTCTCTTTATTGGTTGTGTCTCTGCCCAGATTTGGTATCAGCATGATGCTGGCCTCATAAAATGAGTTAGGAAGGATTCCCTCTTTTTCTATTGATTGGAATAGTTTCTGAAGTAATGGTTCCAGTTCCTCCTTGTACCTCTGGTAGAATTCGGCTGTGAACCCATCTGATCCTGGACTCTTTTTGGTTGGTAAGCTATTGATTATGGCCGCAATTTCATCTCCTGTTATTAGTCTATTCGGAGATTCAACTTCTTCCTGGTTTAGTCATGGGAGAGTGTATGTGTCGAGGAATTTATTCTTTTCTGTTTTTTTGAATTTTTATTCTTTTTATCATTATTATTATTATTATTACGATTATTATTATTATTATACTCTAGGCTCTATAGTACATGTGCGCAACGTGCAGGTAAGCTACATATGTATACATGTGCCATGCTGGTGCGCTGCACCCACCAACTCGTCATCTAACATTAGGTATATCTCCCAATGCTGTCCCTCCCCCCTCACCCCACCCCACAACAGTCCCCGAAGGGTGATGTTCCCCTTCCTGTGTCCATGTGTTCTCATTGTTCAATTCCCACCTATGAGTGAGAATATGTGGTGTTTGGTTTTTTGTTCTTGCGATAGTTTACTGAGAAGGATGATTTCCAATTTCATCCATGTCCCTACAAAGGATATGAACTCATCAGTTTTTATGGCTGCCTAGTATTCCATGGTGTATATGTGCCACATTTTCTTAATCCAGTCTATCATTGTTGGACATTTGGGTTGGTTCCAAGTCTTTGCTATTGTGTATAATGCCGCAATAAACATACATGTGCATGTGTCTTTATAGCAGCATGATTTATAGTCCTTTGGGTATATACCCAGTAATGGGATGGCTGGATGAAATGGAATTTCTAGTTCTAGATCCCTGAGGAATCGCCACAGTGACTTCCACAAGGGTTGAACTAGTTTACAGTCCCACCAACCGTGTAAAAGTGTTCCTATTTCTCCACATCCTCTCCAGCACCTGTTGTTTCCTGACTTTTTAATGATTGCCATTCTAACTGGTGTGAGATGGTATCTCATTGTGGTTTTGATTTGCATTTCTCTGATGGCCAGTGATGGTGAGCATTTTTTCACGTGTTTTTTGGCTGCATAAATGTCTTCTTTTGAGGAGTGTCTGTTCATGTCCTTCGCCCACTTTTTGATGGGGTTGTTTGGTGTTTTCTTGTAAATTTGTTGGAGTTCATTGTAGATTCTGGATATTAGCCCTTTGTCAGATGAGTAGGTTGCGAAAATTTTCTCCTATTTTCTAGCTTGCCTGTTCACTCTGATGGTAGTTTCCTTTGCTGTGCAGAAGCTCTTTAGTTTAATTAGATCACATTTGTCAATTTTGGCTTTTGTTGCCATTGCTTTTGGTGTTTTAGACATGAAGTCCTTGCCCATGCCTATGTCCTGAATGGTATTGCCTAGGTTTTCTTCTAGGGTTTTTATGGTTTTAGGTCTAACGTTTAAGTCTTTAATCCATCTTGAGTTGATTTTTGTATGAGGTGTAAGGAAGGGATCCAGTTTCAGCTTTCTACATGTGGCTAGCCAGTTTTCCCAGCACCATTTATTAAATAGGGAATCCTTTCTCCATTTCTTGTTTTGGTCAGGTTTGTCAAAGATCAGATAGTTGTAGATATGTGGCATTATTTCTGACGGCTCTGTTCTGCTCCATTGATCTATATCTCTGTTTTGGTACCAGTACCATGCTCTTTTGGTTACTGTAGCCTTTTAGTATAGTTTGAAGTCAGGTACCGTGATGCCTCCAGCTTTGTTCTTTTGGCTTAGGATTGACTTGGTGATGCGGGCTCTTTTTTCGTTCCATATGAACTTTAAAGTAGTTTTTTCCAATTCTGTGAAGAAAGTCATTGGTAACTTGATGGGGATGGCATTGAATCTGTAAATTACCTTGGGAAGAATGGCCATTTTCATGATATTGATTCTTCCTACCCATGAGCATGGAATGTTCTTCCATTTGTTTGTATCCTCTTTTATTTCCTTGAGCAGTGGTTTGTAGTTTTCTCCTTGAAGAGGTCCTTCACATCCCTTGTAAGTTGGATTCCTAGGTATTTTATTCTCTTTGAAGCAATTGTGAATGGGAGTTCACTCAAGATTTGGCTCTCTGTTTGTCTGTTATTGATGTATAAGAATGCTTGTGATTTTTGTACATTGATGTTGTATCCTGAGACTTTGCTGAAGTTGCTTATCAGCTTAAGGAGATTTTGGGCTGAGACAATGGGGTTTTCTAGATATACTATCACGTCATCTGCAAACAGGGACAATTTGACTTCCTTTTTTCCTAATTGAATACCCTTGATTCCCTTCTCTTGCCTAATTGCCCTGGCCAGAACTTCCAACAATATGTTGAATATTAGTGGTGAGAGAGGGCATCCCTGTCTTGTGCCAGTTTTCAAAGTGAATGCTTCCAGTTTTTGCCCATTCAGTATGATATTGGCTGTGGGTTTGTCATAAATAGCTCTTATTATTTTGAGATACGACCCATCAATACCTAATTTATTGAGTGGTTTTAGCATGAAGGGTTGTTGAATTTTGTCAAAGGCCTTTTCTTCATGTATTGAGATAATCATGTGGTTTTTGACTTTGGTTCTGTTTATATGCTGGATTACATTTATTGCTTTGCGTATATTGAACCAGCCTTGCATCCCAGGGATGAAGCCCACTTGATCATGGTGGATAAGCTGTTTGATGTGCTGCTGGATTCGGTTTGCCAGTAATTTATTGAGGATTTTTGCATCAATATTCATCAAGGATATTGCTCTAAAATTCTCTTTATTGGTTGTGTCTCTGCCCAGATTTGCTATCAGCATGATGCTGGCCTCATAAAATGAGTTAGGAAGGATTCCCTCTTTTTCTATTGATTGGAATAGTTTCTGAAGTAATGGTTCCAGTTCCTCCTTGTACCTCTGGTAGAATTCGGCTGTGAACCCATCTGATCCTGGACTCTTTTTGGTTGGTAAGCTATTGATTATGGCCGCAATTTCATCTCCTGTTATTAGTCTATTCAGAGATTCAACTTCTTCCTGGTTTAGTCATGGGAGAGTGTATGTGTCGAGGAATTTATTCCTTTCTGTTTTTTTTTTAATTTTTATTCTTTTTATCATTATTATTATTATTATTACTATGATTATTATTGTTTTACCTTAGGCTCTATGGTACATGTGCGCAACGTGCAGGTAAGCTACATATGTATACATGTGCCATGCTGGTGCGCTGCACCCACCAACTCGTCATCTAGCATTAGGTATATCTCCCAATGCTGTCCCTCCCCCCTCCCCCCACCCCACAACAGTCCCCGAAGTGTGATGTTCCCCTTCCTGTGTCCATGTGTTCTCATTGTTCAATTCCCACCTATGAGTGAGAATATGTGGTGTTTGGTTTTTTGTTCTTGCGATAGTTTACTGAGAACGATGATTTCCAATTTCATCCATGTCCCTACAAAGGATATGAACTCATCATTTTTTATGGCTGCCTAGTATTCCATGGTGTATATGTGCCACATTTTCTTAATCCAGTCTATCATTGTTGGACATTTGGGTTGGTTCCAAATCTTTGCTATTGTGTATAATGCCACAATAAACATACGTGTGCATGTGTCTTTATAGCAGCATGATTTATAGTCCTTTGGGTATATACCCAGTAATGGGATGGCTGGGTCAAATGGAATTTCTAGTTCTAGATCCCTGAGGAATCGCCACAGTGACCTCCACAAGGGTTGAACTAGTTTACAGTCCCACCAACAGTGTAAAAGTGTTCCTATTTCTCCACATCCTCTCCAGCACCTGTTGTTTCCTGACTTTTTAATGATTGCCATTCTAACTGGTGTGAGATGGTATCTCATTGTGGTTTTGATTTGCATTTCTCTGATGGCCAGTGATGGTGAGCATTTTTTCACGTGTTTTTTGGCTGCATAAATGTCTTCTTTTGAGGAGTGTCTGTTCATGTCCTTCGCCCACATTTTGATGGGGTTGTTTGGTGTTTTCTTGTAAATTTGTTGGAGTTCATTGTAGATTCTGGATATTAGCCCTTTGTCAGATGAGTAGGTTGCGAAAATTTTCTCCCAATTTGTAGGTTGCCTGTTCACTCTGATGGTAGTTTCCTTTGCTGTGCAGAGGCTCTTTAGTTTAATTAGATCCCATTTGTCAATTTTGGCTTTTGTTGCCATTGCTTTTGGTGTTTTAGACATGAAGTCCTTGCCCATGCCTATGTCCTGAATGGTATTGCCTAGGTTTTCTTCTAGGGTTTTTATGGTTTTAGGTCTAACGTTTAAGTCTTTAATCCATCTTGAGTTGATTTTTGTATGAGGTGTAAGGAAGGGATCCAGTTACAGCTTTCTACATGTGGCTAGCTACTTTTCCCAGCACCATTTATTAAATAGGGAATCCTTTCTCCATTTCTTGTTTTGGTCAGGTTTGTCAAAGATCAGATAGTTGTAGATATGTGGCATTATTTCTGACGGCTCTGTTCTGTTCCATTGATCTATATCTCTGTTTTGGTACCGGTACCATGCTGTTTTGGTTACTGTAGCCTTGTAGTATAGTTTGAAGTCAGGTAGCGTGATGCCTCCAGCTTTGTTCTTTTGGCTTAGGATTAACTTGGTGATGCGGGCTCTTTTTTGGTTCCATATGAACTTTAAAGTAGTTTTTTCCAATTCTGTGAAGAAAGTCGTTGGTAACTTGATGGGGATGGCATTGAATCTGTAAATTACCTTGGGAAGGATGGCCATTTTCATGATATTGATTCTTCCTACCCATGAGCATGGAATGTTCTTCCATTTGTTTGTATCCTCTTTGATTTCCTTGAGCAGTGGTTTGTAGTTTTCTCCTTGAAGAGGTCCTTCACATCCCTTGTAAGTTGGATTCCTAGGTATTTTATTATCTTTGAAGCAATTGTGAATGGGAGTTCACTCAAGATTTGGCTCTCTGTTTGTCTGTTATGGATGTATAAGAATGCTTGTGATTTTTGTACATTGATTTTGTATCCTGAGACTTTGCTGAAGTTGCTTATCAGCTTAAGGAGATTTTGGGCTGAGACAATGGGGTTTTCTAGATATACTATCACGTCATCTGCAAACAGGGACAATTTGACTTCCTTTTTTCCTAATTGAATACCCTTGATTTCCTTCTCTTGCCTAATTGCCCTGGCCAGAACTTCCAACACTATGTTGAATAGAAGTGGCGAGAGAGGGCATCCCTGTCTTGTGCCAGTTTTCAAAGTGAATGCTTCCAGTTTTTGCCCATTCAGTATGATATTGGCTGTGGGTTTGTCATAAATAGCTCTCATTAGTTTGAGATACGACCCATCAATACCTAATTTATTGAGAGTTTTTAGCATGAAGGGTTGTTGAATTTTGTCAAAGCCTTTTCTTCATGTATTGAGATAATCATGTGGTTTTTGACTTTGGTTCTGTTTATATGCTGGATTACATTTATTGATTTGCGTATATTGAACCAGCCTTGCATCCCAGGGATGAAGCCCACTTGATCATGGTGGATAAGCTGTTTGATGTGCTGCTGGATTCGGTTTGCCAGTAATTTATTGAGGATTTTTGCATCAATATTCATCAAGGATATTGCTCTAAAATTCTCTTTATTGGTTGTGTCTCTGCCCAGATTTGGTATCAGCATGATGCTGGCCTCATAAAATGAGTTAGGAAGGATTCCCTCTTTTTCTATTGATTGGAATAGTTTCTGAAGTAATGGTTTCAGTTCCTCCTTGTACCTCTGGTAGAATTCGGCTGTGAACCCATCTGATCCTGGACTCTTTTTGGTTCGTAAGCTATTGATTATTGCCGCAAATTCATCTCCTGTTATTAGTCTATTCAGAGACTCAACTGCTTCCTGGTTTAGTCATGGAAGAGTGTATGTGTCGAGGAATTTATTCCTTTCTGTTTTTTTTTTAATTTTTATTCTTTTTATCATTATTATTATTATTATTACTATTATTATTATTATTATACTTTAGGCTCTATGGTACATGTGCGCAACGTGCAGGTAAGCTACATATGTATACATGTGCCATGCTGGTGCGCTGCACCCACCAACTCGTCATCTAGCATTAGGTATATCTCCCAATGCTGTCCCTCCCCCCTCACCCCACCCCACAACAGTCCCCGAAGTGTGATGTTCCCCTTCCTGTGTCCATGTGTTCTCATTGTTCAATTCCCACCTATGAGTGAGAATATATGGTGTTTGGTTTTT
Source organism: Pongo abelii (assembly GCF_028885655.2). NCBI lineage: Eukaryota > Metazoa > Chordata > Mammalia > Primates > Hominidae > Pongo > Pongo abelii. Next base: position 5,057,127 of record NC_072007.2, on the reverse strand, counting down.
TGTTCTTGCGATAGTTTACTGAGAACGATGATTTCCAATTTCATCCATGTCCCTACAAAGGATATGAACTCATCAGTTTTTATGGCTGCCTAGTATTCCATGGTGTATATGTGCCACATTTTCTTAATCCAGTCTATCATTGTTGGACATTTGGGTTGGTTCCAAGTCTTTGCTATTGTGTATAATGCCGCAATAAACATACATGTGCATGTGTCTTTATAGCAGCATGATTTATAGTCCTTTGGGTATATACCCAGTAATGGGATGGCTGGATGGAATGGAATTTCTAGTTCTAGATCCCTGAGGAATCGCCACAGTGACTTCCACAAGGGTTGAACTAGTTTACAGTCCCACCAACAGTGTAAAAGTGTTCCTATTTCTCCACATCCTCTCCAGCACCTGTTGTTTCCTGACTTTTTAATGATTGCCATTCTAACTGGTGTGAGATGGTATCTCATTGTGGTTTTGATTTGCATTTCTCTGATGGCCAGTGATGGTGAGCATTTTTTCACGTGTTTTTTGGCTGCATAAATGTCTTCTTTTGAGGAGTGTCTGTTCATGTCCTTCGCCCACTTTTTGATGGGGTTGTTTGGTGTTTTCTTGTAAATTTGTTGGAGTTCATTGTAGATTCTGGATATTAGCCCTTTTTCAGATGAGTAGGTTGCGAAAATTTTCTCCTATTTTCTAGGTTGCCTGTTCACTCTGATGGTAGTTTCCTTTGCTGTGCAGAAGCTCTTTAGTTTAATTAGATCCCATTTGTCAATTTTGGCTTTTGTTGCCATTGCTTTTGGTGTTTTAGACATGAAGTCCTTGCCCATGCCTATGTCCTGAATGGTATTGCCTAGGTTTTCTTCTAGGGTTTTTATGGTTTTAGGTCTAACGTTTAAGTCTTTAATCCATCTTGAGTTGATTTTTGTATGAGGTGTAAGGAAGGGATCCAGTTTCAGCTTTCTACATGTGGCTAGCCAGTTTTCCCAGCACATTTTATTAAATAGAGATTCCTTTCTCCATTTCTTGTTTTTGTCAGGTGTGTCAAAGATCAGATAGTTGTAGATATGTGGCATTATTTCTGACGGCTCTGTTCTGTTCCGTTGATCTATATCTCTGTTTTGGTACCAGTACCATGCTGTTTTGGTTACTGTAGCCTTGTAGTATAGTTTGAAGTCAGGTAGCGTGATGCCTCCAGCTTTGTTCTTTTGGCTTAGGATTGACTTGGTGATGCGGGCTCTTTTTTGGTTCCATATGAACTTTAAAGTAGTTTTTTCCAATTCTGTGAAGAAAGTCATTGGTAACTTGATGGGGATGGCATTGAATCTGTAAATTACCTTGGGAAGGATGGCCATTTTCATGATATTGATTCTTCCTACCCATGAGCATGGAATGTTCTTCCATTTGTTTGTATCCTCTTTGATTTCCTTGAGCAGCGGTTTGTAGTTTTCTCCTTGAAGAGGTCCTTCACATCCCTTGTAAGTTGGATTCCTAGGTATTTTATTCTCTTTGAAGCAATTGTGAATGGGAGTTCACTCATGATTTGGCTCTCTGTTTGTCTGTTATTGATGTATAAGAATGCTTGTGATTTTTGTACATTGATGTTGTATCCTGAGACTTTGCTGAAGTTGCTTATCAGCTTAAGGAGATTTTGGGCTGAGACAATGGGGTTTTCTAGATATACTATCACGTCATCTGCAAACAGGGACAATTTGACTTCCTTTTTTCCTAATTGAATACCCTTGATTTCCTTCTCTTGCCTAATTGCCCTGGCCAGAACTTCCAACACTATGTTGAATAGAAGTGGTGAGAGAGGGCATCCCTGTCTTGTGCCAGTTTTCAAAGTGAATGCTTCCAGTTTTTGCCCATTCAGTATGATATTGGCTGTGGGTTTGTCATAAATAGCTCTTATTATTTTGAGATACGACCCATCAATACCTAATTTATTGAGAGTTTTTAGCATGAAGGGTTGTTGAATTTTGTCAAAGGACTTTACTTCATGTATTGAGATAATCATGTGGTTTTTGACTTTGGTTCTGTTTATATGCTGGATTACATTTATTGATTTGTGTATACTGAACCATCCTTGCATCCGAGGGTTGAAGCCCACTTGATCATGGTGGATAAGCTGTTTGATGTGTTGCTGGATTCGGTTTGCCAGTAATTTATTGAGGATTTTTGCATCAATATTCATCAAGGATATTGGTCTAAAATTCTCTTTTTTGGTTGTGTCTCTGCCCAGCTTTGGTATCAGCATGATGCTGGCCTCATAAAATGAGTTAGGAAGGAGTCCCTCTTTTTCTATTGATTGGAATAGTTTCTGAAGTAATGGTTCCAGTTCCTCCTTGTACCTCCGGTAGAATTCGGCTGTGAACCCATCTGATCCTGGACGCTTTTTGGTTAGTAAGCTATTGATTATTGCCGCAATTTCAGCTCCTGTTATTAGTCTATTCAGAGATTCAACTTCTTCCTGGTTTAGTCATGGGAGAGTGTATGTGTCGAGGAATTTATACCTTTCCATTTCTTTTTAATTTTTTTTCTTTTTATCATTATTATTATTATTATTATCATTATTATTATTATTATACTTTAGACTCTATGGTACATGTGCGCAACGTGCAGGTAAGCTACATATGTATACATGTGCCATGCTGGTGCGCTGCACCCACCAACTCGTCATCTAGCATTAGGTATATCTCCCAATGCTGTCCCTCCCCCCTCCCCCCACCCCACAACAGTCCCCGAAGTGTGATGTTCCCCTTCCTGTGTCCATGTGTTCTCATTGTTCAATTCCCACCTATGAGTGAGAATATGTGGTGTTTGGTTTTTTGTTCTTGCGATAGTTTACTGAGAACGATGATTTCCAATTTCATCCATGTCCCTACAAAGGATATGAACTCATCGTTTTTTATGGCTGCCTAGTATTCCATGGTGTATATGTGCCACATTTTCTTAATCCAGTCTATCACTGTTGGACATTTGGGTTGGTTCCAAGTCTTTGCTATTGTGTATAATGCCGCAATAAACATACGTGTGCATGTGTCTTTATAGCAGCATGATTTATAGCCCTTTGGGTATATACCCAGTAATGGGATGGCTGGGTCAAATGGAATTTCTAGTTCTAGATCCCTGAGGAATCGCCACAGTGACCTCCAAAAGGGTTGAACTAGTTTACAGTCCCACCAACAGTGTAAAAGTGTTCCTATTTCTCCACATCCTGTCCAGCACCTGTTGTTTCCTGACTTTTTAATGATTGCCATTCTAACTGGTGTGAGATGGTATCTCATTGTTGTTTTGCTTTGCATTTCTCTGATGGCCAGTGATGGTGAGCATTTTTTCACGTGTTTTTTGGCTGCATAAAAGTCTTCTTTTGAGGAGTGTCTGTTCATGTCCTTCGCCCACTTTTTGATGGGGTTGTTTGGTGTTTTCTTGTAAATTTGTTGGAGTTCATTGTAGATTCTGGATATTAGCCGTTTGTCAGATGAGTAGGTTGCGAAAATTTTCTCCCATTTTGTAGGTTGCCTGTTCACTCTGATGGTAGTTTCCTTTGCTGTGCAGAAGCTCTTTAGTTTAATTAGATCCCATTTGTCAATTTTGGCTTTTGTTGCCATTGCTTTTGGTGTTTTAGACATGAAGTCCTTGCCCATGCCTATGTCCTGAATGGTATTGCCTAGGTTTTCTTCTAGGGTTTTTATGGTTTTAGGTCTAACGTTTAAGTCTTTAATCCATCTTGAGTTGATTTTTCTATAAGGTGTAAGGAAGGGATCCAGTTTCAGCTTTCTACATGTGGCTAGCCAGTTTTCCCTGCACCATTTATTAAATAGGGAATCCTTTCTCTATTTCTTGTTTTTGTCAGGTTTGTCAAAGATCAGATAGTTGTAGATATGTGGCATTATTTCTGACGGCTCTGTTCTGTTCCATTGATCTATATCTCTGTTTTGGTACCAGTACCATGCTGTTTTGGTTACTGTAGCCTTGTAGTCTAGTTTGAAGTCAGGTAGCGTGATGCCTCCAGCTTTGTTCTTTTGGCTTAGGATTGAGTTGGTGTTGCGGGCTCTTTTTTGGTTCCATATGAACTTTAAAGTAGTTTTTTCCAATTCTGTGAAGAAAGTCATTGGTAACTTGATGGGGATGGCATTGAGTCTGTAAATTACCTTGGGAAGGATGGCCAATTTCATGATATTGATTCTTCCTAACCATGAGCATGTAATGTTCTTCCATTTGTTTGTATCCTCTTTATTTCCTTGAGCAGTGGTTTGTAGTTTTCTCCTTGAAGAGGTCCTTCACATCCCTTGTAAGTTGGATTCCTAGGTATTTTATTCTCTTTGAAGCAATTGTGAATGGGAGTTCACTCATGATTTGGCTCTCTGTTTGTCTGTTATTGATGTATAAGAATGCTTGTGATTTTTGTACATTGATGTTGTATCCTGAGACTTTGCTGAAGTTGCTTATCAGCTTAAGGAGATTTTGGGCTGAGACAATGGGGTTTTCTAGATATACTATCACGTCATCTGCAAACAGGGACAATTTGACTTCCTGTTTTCCCTTATTGAATACCCTTGATTTCCTTCTCTTGCCTAAATGCCTTGGTCAGAACTTCCAACACTATGTTGAATAGAAGTGGTGAGAGAGGGCATCCCTGTCTTGGGCCAGTTTTCAAAGTGAATGCTTCCAGTTTTTGCCCATTCAGTATGATATTGGCTGTGGGTTTGTCATAAATAGCTCTTATTATTTTGAGATACGACCCATCAATACCTAATTTATTGAGAGTTTTTAGCATGAAGGGTTGTAGAATTTTGTTAAAGGCCTTTACTTCATGTATTGAGATAATCATGTGGTTTTTGACTTTGGTTCTGTTTATATGCTGGATTACACTTATTGATTTGCATATATTAAACCAGCCTTGCATCCCAGGGATGAAGCCCACTTGATCATGGTGGATAAGCTGTTTGATGTGCTGCTGGATTCGGTTTGCCAGTAATTTATTGAGGAATTTTGCATCAATATTCATCAAGGATATTGGTCTAAAATTCTCTTTTTTGGTTGTGTCTCTGCCCAGCTTTGGTATCAGCATGATGCTGGCCTCATAAAATGAGTTAGGAAGGATTCCCTCTTTTTCTATTGATTGGAATAGTTTCTGAAGTAATGGTTCCAGTTCCTCCTTGTACCTCTGGTAGAATTCGGCTGTGAACGCATCTGATCCTGGACTCCTTTTGGTTGGTAAGCTATTGATTATTGCCGCAATTTCAGCTCCTGTTATTAGTCTATTCAGAGATTCAACTTCTTCCTGGTTTAGTCATGGGAGAGTGTATGTGTCGAGGAATTTATACCTTTCTCTTTTTTTTAATTTTTTTTCTTTTTATCATTATTATTATTATTATTACCATTATTATTATTGTTATACTTTAGGCTCTATGGTACATGTGCGCAACGTGCAGGTAAGCTACATATGTATACATGCGCCATGCTGGTGCGCTGCACCCAGCAACTCGTCATCTAGCATTAGGTATATCTCCCAATGCTGTCCATCCCCCCTCCCCCAACCCCACAACAGTCCCCGAAGTGTGATGTTCCCCTTCCTGTGTCCATGTGTTCTCATTGTTCAATTCCCACCTATGAGTGAGAATATGTGGTGTTTGGTTTTTTGTTCTTGCGATAGTTTACTGAGAACGATGATTTCCTATTTCATCCATGTCCCTACAAAGGATATGAACTCATCAGTTTTTATGGCTGCCTAGTATTCCATGGTGTATATGTGCCATATTTTCTTAATCCAGTCTATCATTGTTGGACATTTGGGTTGGTTCCAAATCTTTGCTATTGTGTATAATGCCGCAATAAACATACGTGTGCATGTGTCTTTATAGCAGCATGATTTATAGTCCTTTGGGTATATACCCAGTAATGGGATGGCTGGGTCAAATGGAATTTCTAGTTCTAGATCCCTGAGGAATCGCCACAGTGACCTGCACAAGGGTTGAACTAGTTTACAGTCCCACCAACAGTGTAAAGTGTTCCTATTTCTCCACATCCTCTCCAGCACCTGTTGTTTCCTGACTTTTTAATGATTGCCATTCTAACTGGTGTGAGATGGTATCTCATTGTGGTTTTGATTTGCATTTCTCTGATGGCCAGTGATGGTGAGCTTTTTTTCACGTGTTTTTGGCTGCATAAATGTCTTCTTTTGAGGAGTGTCTGTTCATGTCCTTCGCCCACTTTTTGATGGGGTTGTTTGGTGTTTTCTTGTAAATTTGTTGGAGTGCATTGTAGATTCTGGATATTAGCCGTTTGTCAGATGAGTAGGTTGCGAAAATTTTCTCCCATTTTGTAGGTTGCCTGTTCACTCTGATGGTAGTTTCCTTTGCTGTGCAGAAGCTCTTTAGTTTAATTAGATCCCATTTGTCAATTTTGGCTTTTGTTGCCATTGCTTTTGGTGTTTTAGACATGAAGTCCTTGCCCATGCCTATGTCCTGAATGGTATTGCCTAGGTTTTCTTCTAGGGTTTTTATGGGTTTAGGTCTAACGTTTAAGTCTTTAATCCATCTTGAGTTGACTTTTGTATAAGGTGTAAGGAAGGGATCCAGTTTCAGCTTTCTACACGTGGCTAGCCAGTTTTCCCAGCACCATTTATTAAATAGGGAATCCTTTCTCCATTTCTTGTTTTTGTCAGGTTTGTCAAAGATCAGATAGTTGTAGATATGTGGCATTATTTCTGACGGCTCTGTTCTGTTCCATTGATCTATATCTCTGTTTTGGTACCAGTACCATGCTGTTTGGGTTACTGTAGCCTTGTAGTATAGTTTGAAGTCAGGTAGCGTGATGCCTCCAGCTTTGTTCTTTTGGCTTAGGATTGACTTGGTGATGCGGGCTCTTTTTTGGTTCCCTATGAACTTTAAAGTAGTTTTTTCCAATTCTGTGAAGAAAGTCATTGGTAACTTGATGGGGATGGCATTGAATCTGTAAATTACCTTGGGAAGGATGGCCATTTTCATGATATTGATTCTTCCTACCCATGAGCATGGAATGTTCTTCCATTTGTTTGTATCCTCTTTTATTTCCTTGAGCAGTGGTTTGTAGTTTTCTCCTTGAAGAGGTCCTTCACATCCCTTGTAAGTTGGATTCCTAGGTATTTTATTCTCTTTGAAGCAATTGTGAATGGGAGTTCACTCATGATTTGGCTCTCTGTTTGTCTGTTATTGATGTATAAGAATGCTTGTGATTTTTGTACATTGATGTTGTATCCTGAGACTTTGCTGAAGTTGCTTATCAGCTTAAGGAGATTTTGGGCTGAGACAATGGGGTTTTCTAGATATACTATCACGTCATCTGCAAACAGGGACAATTTGACTTCCTTTTTTCCTAATTGAATACCCTTGATTTCCTTCTCTTGCCTAATTGCCCTGGCCAGAACTTCCAACACTATGTTGAATAGAAGTGGTGAGAGAGGGCATCCCTGTCTTGTGCCAGTTTTCAAAGTGAATGCTTCCAGTTTTTGCCCATTCAGTATGATATTGGCTGTGGGTTTGTCATAAATAGCTCTTATTATTTTGAGATACGACCCGTCAATACCTAATTTATTGAGAGTTTTTAGCATGAAGGGTTGTTGAATTTTGTCAAAGGCCTTTTCTTCATGTATTGAGATAATCATGTGGTTTTTGACTTTGGTTCTGTTTATATGCTGTATTACATTTATTGCTTTGCGTATATTGAACCAGCCTTGCATCCCAGGGATGAAGCCCACTTGATCATGGTGGATAAGCTGTTTGATGTGCTGCGAGATTCGGTTTGCCAGTAATTTATTGAGGAATTTTGCATCAATATTCATCAAGGATATTGGTCTAAAATTCTCTTTTTTGGTTGTGTCTCTGCCCAGCTTTGGTATCAGCATGATGCTGGCCTCATAAAATGAGTTAGGAAGGATTCCCTCTTTTTCTATTGATTGGAATAGTTTCTGAAGTAATGGTTCCAGTTCCTCCTTGTACCTCTGGTAGAATTCGGCTGTGAACGCATCTGATCCTGGACTCCTTTTGGTTGGTAAGCTATTGATTATTGCCGCAATTTCAGCTCCTGTTATTAGTCTATTCAGAGATTCAACTTCTTCCTGGTTTAGTCATGGGAGAGTGTATGTGTCGAGGAATTTATACCTTTCTTTTTTTTTTTAATTTTTTTTCTTTTTATCATTATTATTATTATTATTACCATTATTATTATTGTTATACTTTAGGCTCTATGGTACATGTGCGCAACGTGCAGGTAAGCTACATATGTATACATGCGCCATGCTGGTGCGCTGCACCCACCAACTCGTCATCTAGCATTAGGTATATCTCCCAATGCTGTCCCTCCCCCCTCCCCCCACCCCACAACAGTCCCCGAAGTGTGATGTTCCCCTTCCTGTGTCCATGTGTTCTCATTGTTCAATTCCCACCTATGAGTGAGAATATGTGGTGTTTGGTTTTTTGTTCTTGCGATAGTTTACTGAGAACGATGATTTCCAATTTCATCCATGTCCTTACAAAGGATATGAACTCATCAGTTTTTATGGCTGCCTAGTATTCCATGGTGTATATGTGCCATATTTTCTTAATCCAGTCTATCATTGTTGGACATTTGGGTTGGTTCCAAATCTTTGCTATTGTGTATAATGCCGCAATAAACATACGTGTGCATGTGTCTTTATAGCAGCATGATTTATAGTCCTTTGGGTATATACCCAGTAATGGGATGGCTGGGTCAAATGGAATTTCTAGTTCTAGATCCCTGAGGAATCGCCACAGTGACCTGCACAAGGGTTGAAGTAGTTTACAGTCCCACCAACAGTGTAAAGTGTTCCTATTTCTCCACATCCTCTCCAGCACCTGTTGTTTCCTGACTTTTTAATGATTGCCATTCTAACTGGTGTGAGATGGTATCTCATTGTGGTTTTGATTTGCATTTCTCTGATGGCCAGTGATGGTGAGCTTTTTTTCACGTGTTTTCTGGCTGCATAAATGTCTTCTTTTGAGGAGTGTCTGTTCATGTCCTTCGCCCACTTTTTGATGGGGTTGTTTGGTGTTTTCTTGTAAATTTGTTGGAGTGCATTGTAGATTCTGGATATTAGCCGTTTGTCAGATGAGTAGGTTGCGAAAATTTTCTCCCATTTTGTAGGTTGCCTGTTCACTCTGATGGTAGTTTCCTTTGCTGTGCAGAAGCTCTTTAGTTTAATTAGATCCCATTTGTCAATTTTGGCTTTTGTTGCCATTGCTATTGGTGTTTTAGACATGAAGTCCTTGCCCATGCCTATGTCCTGAATGGTATTGCCTAGGTTTTCTTCTAGGGTTTTTATGGGTTTAGGTCTAACGTTTAAGTCTTTAATCCATCTTGAGTTGACTTTTGTATAAGGTGTAAGGAAGGGATCCAGTTTCAGCTTTCTACAGGTGGCTAGCCAGTTTTCCCAGCACCATTTATTAAATAGGGAATCCTTTCTCCATTTCTTGTTTTTGTCAGGTTTGTCAAAGATCAGATAGTTGTAGATATGTGGCATTATTTCTGACGGCTCTGTTCTGTTCCATTGATCTATATCTCTGTTTTGGTACCAGTACCATGCTGTTTGGGTTACTGTAGCCTTGTAGTATAGTTTGAAGTCAGGTAGCGTGATGCCTCCAGCTTTGTTCTTTTGGCTTAGGATTGACTTGGTGATGCGGGCTCTTTTTTGGTTCCCTATGAACTTTAAAGTAGTTTTTTCCAATTCTGTGAAGAAAGTCATTGGTAACTTGATGGGGATGGCATTGAATCTGTAAATTACCTTGGGAAGGATGGCCATTTTCATGATATTGATTCTTCCTACCCATGAGCATGGAATGTTCTTCCATTTGTTTGTATCCTCTTTTATTTCCTTGAGCAGTGGTTTGTAGTTTTCTCCTTGAAGAGGTCCTTCACATCCCTTGTAAGTTGGATTCCTAGGTATTTTATTCTCTTTGAAGCAATTGTGAATGGGAGTTCACTCATGATTTGGCTCTCTGTTTGTCTGTTATTGATGTATAAGAATGCTTGTGATTTTTGTACATTGATGTTGTATCCTGAGACTTTGCTGAAGTTGCTTATCAGCTTAAGGAGATTTTGGGCTGAGACAATGGGGTTTTCTAGATATACTATCACGTCATCTGCAAACAGGGACAATTTGACTTCCTTTTTTCCTAATTGAATACCCTTGATTTCCTTCTCTTGCCTAATTGCCCTGGCCAGAACTTCCAACACTATGTTGAATAGAAGTGGTGAGAGAGGGCATCCCTGTCTTGTGCCAGTTTTCAAAGTGAATGCTTCCAGTTTTTGCCCATTCAGTATGATATTGGCTGTGGGTTTGTCATAAATAGCTCTTATTATTTTGAGATACGACCCGTCAATACCTAATTTATTGAGAGTTTTTAGCATGAAGGGTTGTTGAATTTTGTCAAAGGCCTTTTCTTCATGTATTGAGATAATCATGTGGTTTTTGACTTTGGTTCTGTTTATATGCTGTATTACATTTATTGCTTTGCGTATATTGAACCAGCCTTGCATCCCAGGGATGAAGCCCACTTGATCATGGTGGATAAGCTGTTTGATGTGCTGCGAGATTCGGTTTGCCAGTAATTTATTGAGGAATTTTGCATCAATATTCATCAAGGATATTGGTCTAAAATTCTCTTTTTTGGTTGTGTCTCTGCCCAGCTTTGGTATCAGCATGATGCTGGCCTCATAAAATGAGTTAGGAAGGATTCCCTCTTTTTCTATTGATTGGAATAGTTTCTGAAGTAATGGTTCCAGTTCCTCCTTGTACCTCTGGTAGAATTCGGCTGTGAACGCATCTGATCCTGGACTCCTTTTGGTTGGTAAGCTATTGATTATTGCCGCAATTTCAGCTCCTGTTATTAGTCTATTCAGAGATTCAACTTCTTCCTGGTTTAGTCATGGGAGAGTGTATGTGTCGAGGAATTTATACCTTTCTCTTTTTTTTAATTTTTTTTCTTTTTATCATTATTATTATTATTATTACCATTATTATTATTGTTATACTTTAGGCTCTATGGTACATGTGCGCAACGTGCAGGTAAGCTACATATGTATACATGCGCCATGCTGGTGCGCTGCACCCAGCAACTCGTCATCTAGCATTAGGTATATCTCCCAATGCTGTCCCTCCCCCCTCCCCCCACCCCACAACAGTCCCCGAAGTGTGATGTTCCCCTTCCTGTGTCCATGTGTTCTCATTGTTCAATTCCCACCTATGAGTGAGAATATGTGGTGTTTGGTTTTTTGTTCTTGCGATAGTTTGCTGAGAACGATGATTTCCTATTTCATCCATGTCCCTACAAAGGATATGAACTCATCAGTTTTTATGGCTGCCTAGTATTCCATGGTGTATATGTGCCATATTTTCTTAATCCAGTCTATCATTGTTGGACATTTGGGTTGGTTCCAAATCTTTGCTATTGTGTATAATGCCGCAATAAACATACGTGTGCATGTGTCTTTATAGCAGCATGATTTATAGTCCTTTGGGTATATACCCAGTAATGGGATGGCTGGGTCAAATGGAATTTCTAGTTCTAGATACCTGAGGAATCGCCACAGTGACCTGCACAAGGGTTGAACTAGTTTACAGTCCCACCAACAGTGTAAAGTGTTCCTATTTCTCCACATCCTCTCCAGCACCTGTTGTTTCCTGACTTTTTAATGATTGCCATTCTAACTGGTGTGAGATGGTATCTCATTGTGGTTTTGATTTGCATTTCTCTGATGGCCAGTGATGGTGAGCTTTTTTTCACGTGTTTTTTGGCTGCATAAATGTCTTCTTTTGAGGAGTGTCTGTTCATGTCCTTCGCCCACTTTTTGATGGGGTTGTTTGGTGTTTTCTTGTAAATTTGTTGGAGTTCATTGTAGATTCTGGATATTAGCCGTTTGTCAGATGAGTAGGTTGCGAAAATTTTCTCCCATTTTGTAGGTTGCCTGTTCACTCTGATGGTAGTTTCCTTTGCTGTGCAGAAGCTCTTTAGTTTAATTAGATCCCATTTGTCAATTTTGGCTTTTGTTGCCATTGCTTTTGGTGTTTTAGACATGAAGTCCTTGCCCATGCCTATGTCCTGAATGGTATTGCCTAGGTTTTCTTCTAGGGTTTTTATGGGTTTAGGTCTAACGTTTAAGTCTTTAATCCATCTTGAGTTGACTTTTGTATAAGGTGTAAGGAAGGGATCCAGTTTCAGCTTTCTACACGTGGCTAGCCAGTTTTCCCAGCACCATTTATTAAATAGGGAATCCTTTCTCCATTTCTTGTTTTTGTCAGGTTTGTCAAAGATCAGATAGTTGTAGATATGTGGCATTATTTCTGACGGCTCTGTTCTGTTCCATTGATCTATATCTCTGTTTTGGTACCAGTACCATGCTGTTTGGGTTACTGTAGCCTTGTAGTATAGTTTGAAGTCAGGTAGCGTGATGCCTCCAGCTTTGTTCTTTTGGCTTAGGATTGACTTGGTGATGCGGGCTCTTTTTTGGTTCCCTATGAACTTTAAAGTAGTTTTTTCCAATTCTGTGAAGAAAGTCATTGGTAACTTGATGGGGATGGCATTGAATCTGTAAATTACCTTGGGAAGGATGGCCATTTTCATGATATTGATTCTTCCTACCCATGAGCATGGAATGTTCTTCCATTTGTTTGTATCCTCTTTTATTTCCTTGAGCAGTGGTTTGTAGTTTTCTCCTTGAAGAGGTCCTTCACATCCCTTGTAAGTTGGATTCCTAGGTATTTTATTCTCTTTGAAGCAATTGTGAATGGGAGTTCACTCATGATTTGGCTCTCTGTTTGTCTGTTATTGATGTATAAGAATGCTTGTGATTTTTGTACATTGATGTTGTATCCTGAGACTTTGCTGAAGTTGCTTATCAGCTTAAGGAGATTTTGGGCTGAGACAATGGGGTTTTCTACATATACTATCACGTCATCTGCAAACAGGGACAATTTGACTTCCTTTTTTCCTAATTGAATACCCTTGATTTCCTTCTCTTGCCTAATTGCCCTGGCCAGAACTTCCAACACTATGTTGAATAGAAGTGGTGAGAGAGGGCATCCCTGTCTTGTGCCAGTTTTCAAAGTGAATGCTTCCAGTTTCTGCCCATTCAGTATGATATTGGCTGTGGGTTTGTCATAAATAGCTCTTATTATTTTGAGATACGACCCGTCAATACCTAATTTATTGAGAGTTTTTAGCATGAAGGGTTGTTGAATTTTGTCAAAGCCTTTTCTTCATGTATTGAGATAATCATGTGGTTTTTGACTTTGGTTCTGTTTATATGCTGTATTACATTTATTGCTTTGCGTATATTGAACCAGCCTTGCATCCCAGGGATGAAGCCCACTTGATCATGGTGGATAAGCTGTTTGATGTGCTGCGAGATTCGGTTTGCCAGTAATTTATTGAGGAATTTTGCATCAATATTCATCAAGGATATTGGTCTAAAATTCTCTTTTTTGGTTGTGTCTCTGCCCAGCTTTGGTATCAGCATGATGCTGGCCTCATAAAATGAGTTAGGAAGGATTCCCTCTTTTTCTATTGATTGGAATAGTTTCTGAAGTAATGGTTCCAGTTCCTCCTTGTACCTCTGGTAGAATTCGGCTGTGAACGCATCTGATCCTGGACTCCTTTTGGTTGGTAAGCTATTGATTATTGCCGCAATTTCAGCTCCTGTTATTAGTCTATTCAGAGATTCAACTTCTTCCTGGTTTAGTCATGGGAGAGTGTATGTGTCGAGGAATTTATACCTTTCTCTTTTTTTTAATTTTTTTTCTTTTTATCATTATTATTATTATTATTACCATTATTATTATTGTTATACTTTAGGCTCTATGGTACATGTGCGCAACGTGCAGGTAAGCTACATATGTATACATGCGCCATGCTGGTGCGCTGCACCCAGCAACTCGTCATCTAGCATTAGGTATATCTCCCAATGCTGTCCCTCCCCCCTCCCCCCACCCCACAACAGTCCCCGAAGTGTGATGTTCCCCTTCCTGTGTCCATGTGTTCTCATTGTTCAATTCCCACCTATGAGTGAGAATATGTGGTGTTTGGTTTTTTGTTCTTGCGATAGTTTACTGAGAACGATGATTTCCTATTTCATCCATGTCCCTACAAAGGATATGAACTCATCAGTTTTTATGGCTGCCTAGTATTCCATGGTGTATATGTGCCATATTTTCTTAATCCAGTCTATCATTGTTGGACATTTGGGTTGGTTCCAAATCTTTGCTATTGTGTATAATGCCGCAATAAACATACGTGTGCATGTGTCTTTATAGCAGCATGATTTATAGTCCTTTGGGTATATACCCAGTAATGGGATGGCTGGGTCAAATGGAATTTCTAGTTCTAGATCCCTGAGGAATCGCCACAGTGACCTGCACAAGGGTTGAACTAGTTTACAGTCCCACCAACAGTGTAAAGTGTTCCTATTTCTCCACATCCTCTCCAGCACCTGTTGTTTCCTGACTTTTTAATGATTGCCATTCTAACTGGTGTGAGATGGTATCTCATTGTGGTTTTGATTTGCATTTCTCTGATGGCCAGTGATGGTGAGCTTTTTTTCACGTGTTTTTTGGCTGCATAAATGTCTTCTTTTGAGGAGTGTCTGTTCATGTCCTTCGCCCACTTTTTGATGGGGTTGTTTGGTGTTTTCTTGTAAATTTGTTGGAGTGCATTGTAGATTCTGGATATTAGCCGTTTGTCAGATGAGTAGGTTGCGAAAATTTTCTCCCATTTTGTAGGTTGCCTGATCACTCTGATGGTAGTTTCCTTTGCTGTGCAGAAGCTCTTTAGTTTAATTAGATCCCATTTGTCAATTTTGGCTTTTGTTGCCATTGCTTTTGGTGTTTTAGACATGAAGTCCTTGCCCATGCCTATGTCCTGAATGGTATTGCCTAGGTTTTCTTCTAGGGTTTTTATGGGTTTAGGTCTAACGTTTAAGTCTTTAATCCATCTTGAGTTGACTTTTGTATAAGGTGTAAGGAAGGGATCCAGTTTCAGCTTTCTACACGTGGCTAGCCAGTTTTCCCAGCACCATTTATTAAATAGGGAATCCTTTCTCCATTTCTTGTTTTTGTCAGGTTTGTCAAAGATCAGATAGTTGTAGATATGTGGCATTATTTCTGACGGCTCTGTTCTGTTCCATTGATCTATATCTCTGTTTTGGTACCAGTACCATGCTGTTTGGGTTACTGTAGCCTTGTAGTATAGTTTGAAGTCAGGTAGCGTGATGCCTCCAGCTTTGTTCTTTTGGCTTAGGATTGACTTGGTGATGCGGGCTCTTTTTTGGTTCCCTATGAACTTTAAAGTAGTTTTTTCCAATTCTGTGAAGAAAGTCATTGGTAACTTGATGGGGATGGCATTGAATCTGTAAATTACCTTGGGAAGGATGGCCATTTTCATGATATTGATTCTTCCTACCCATGAGCATGGAATGTTCTTCCATTTGTTTGTATCCTCTTTTATTTCCTTGAGCAGTGGTTTGTAGTTTTCTCCTTGAAGAGGTCCTTCACATCCCTTGTAAGTTGGATTCCTAGGTATTTTATTCTCTTTGAAGCAATTGTGAATGGGAGTTCACTCATGATTTGGCTCTCTGTTTGTCTGTTATTGATGTATAAGAATGCTTGTGATTTTTGTACATTGATGTTGTATCCTGAGACTTTGCTGAAGTTGCTTATCAGCTTAAGGAGATTTTGGGCTGAGACAATGGGGTTTTCTAGATATACTATCACGTCATCTGCAAACAGGGACAATTTGACTTCCTTTTTTCCTAATTGAATACCCTTGATTTCCTTCTCTTGCCTAATTGCCCTGGCCAGAACTTCCAACACTATGTTGAATAGAAGTGGTGAGAGAGGGCATCCCTGTCTTGTGCCAATTTTCAAAGTGAATGCTTCCAGTTTTTGCCCATTCAGTATGATATTGGCTGTGGGTTTGTCATAAATAGCTCTTATTATTTTGAGATACGACCCGTCAATACCTAATTTATTGAGAGTTTTTAGCATGAAGGGTTGTTGAATTTTGTCAAAGGCCTTTTCTTCATGTATTGAGATAATCATGTGGTTTTTGACTTTGGTTCTGTTTATATGCTGTATTACATTTATTGCTTTGCGTATATTGAACCAGCCTTGCATCCCAGGGATGAAGCCCACTTGATCATGGTGGATAAGCTGTTTGATGTGCTGCGAGATTCGGTTTGCCAGTAATTTATTGAGGAATTTTGCATCAATATTCATCAAGGATATTGGTCTAAAATTCTCTTTTTTGGTTGTGTCTCTGCCCAGCTTTGGTATCAGCATGATGCTGGCCTCATAAAATGAGTTAGGAAGGATTCCCTCTTTTTCTATTGATTGGAATAGTTTCTGAAGTAATGGTTCCAGTTCCTCCTTGTACCTCTGGTAGAATTCGGCTGTGAACGCATCTGATCCTGGACTCCTTTTGGTTGGTAAGCTATTGATTATTGCCGCAATTTCAGCTCCTGTTATTAGTCTATTCAGAGATTCAACTTCTTCCTGGTTTAGTCATGGGAGAGTGTATGTGTCGAGGAATTTATACCTTTCTCTTTTTTTTAATTTTTTTTCTTTTTATCATTATTATTATTATTATTACCATTATTATTATTGTTATACTTTAGGCTCTATGGTACATGTGCGCAACGTGCAGGTAAGCTACATATGTATACATGCGCCATGCTGGTGCGCTGCACCCAGCAACTCGTCATCTAGCATTAGGTATATCTCCCAAAGCTGTAACTCCCCCCTCCCCCCACCCCACAACAGTCCCCGAAGTGTGATGTTCCCCTTCCTGTGTCCATGTGTTCTCATTGTTCAATTCCCACCTATGAGTGAGAATATGTGGTGTTTGGTTTTTTGTTCTTGCGATAGTTTACTGAGAACGATGATTTCCAATTTCATCCATGTCCCTACAAAGGATATGAACTCATCAGTTTTTATGGCTGCCTAGTATTCCATGGTGTATATGTGCCATATTTTCTTAATCCAGTCTATCATTGTTGGACATTTGGGTTGGTTCCAAATCTTGTTATTGTGTATAATGCCGCAATAAACATACGTGTGCATGTGTCTTTATAGCAGCATGATTTATAGTCCTTTGGGTATATACCCAGTAATGGGATGGCTGGGTCAAATGGAATTTGTAGTTCTAGATCCCTGAGGAATCGCCACAGTGACCTGCACAAGGGTTGAACTAGTTTACAGTCCCACCAACAGTGTAAAGTGTTCCTATTTCTCCACATCCTCTCCAGCACCTGTTGTTTCCTGACTTTTTAATGATTGCCATTCTAACTGGTGTGAGATGGTATCTCATTGTGGTTTTGATTTGCATTTCTCTGATGGCCAGTGATGGTGAGCTTTTTTTCACGTGTTTTTTGGCTGCATAAATGTCTTCTTTTGAGGAGTGTCTGTTCATGTCCTTCGCCCACTTTTTGATGGGGTTGTTTGGTGTTTTCTTGTAAATTTGTTGGAGTTCATTGTAGATTCTGGATATTAGCCGTTTGTCAGATGAGTAGGTTGCGAAAATTTTCTCCCATTTTGTAGGTTGCCTGTTCACTCTGATGGTAGTTTCCTTTGCTGTGCAGAAGCTCTTTAGTTTAATTAGATCCCATTTGTCAATTTTGGCTTTTGTTGCCATTGCTTTTGGTGTTTTAGACATGAAGTCCTTGCCCATGCCTATGTCCTGAATGGTATTGCCTAGGTTTTCTTCTAGGGTTTTTATGGGTTTAGGTCTAACGTTTAAGTCTTTAATCCATCTTGAGTTGACTTTTGTATAAGGTGTAAGGAAGGGATCCAGTTTCAGCTTTCTACACGTGGCTAGCCAGTTTTCCCAGCACCATTTATTAAATAGGGAATCCTTTCTCCATTTCTTGTTTTTGTCAGGTTTGTCAAAGATCAGATAGTTGTAGATATGTGGCATTATTTCTGACGGCTCTGTTCTGTTCCATTGATCTATATCTCTGTTTTGGTACCAGTACCATGCTGTTTGGGTTACTGTAGCCTTGTAGTATAGTTTGAAGTCAGGTAGCGTGATGCCTCCAGCTTTGTTCTTTTGGCTTAGGATTGACTTGGTGATGCGGGCTCTTTTTTGGTTCCCTATGAACTTTAAAGTAGTTTTTTCCAATTCTGTGAAGAAAGTCATTGGTAACTTGATGGGGATGGCATTGAATCTGTAAATTACCTTGGGAAGGATGGCCATTTTCATGATATTGATTCTTCCTACCCATGAGCATGGAATGTTCTTCCATTTGTTTGTATCCTCTTTTATTTCCTTGAGCAGTGGTTTGTAGTTTTCTCCTTGAAGAGGTCCTTCACATCCCTTGTAAGTTGGATTCCTAGGTATTTTATTCTCTTTGAAGCAATTGTGAATGGGAGTTCACTCATGATTTGGCTCTCTGTTTGTCTGTTATTGATGTATAAGAATGCTTGTGATTTTTGTACATTGATGTTGTATCCTGAGACTTTGCTGAAGTTGCTTATCAGCTTAAGGAGATTTTGGGCTGAGACAATGGGGTTTTCTACATATACTATCACTTCATCTGCAAACAGGGACAATTTGACTTCCTTTTTTCCTAATTGAATACCCTTGATTTCCTTCTCTTGCCTAATTACCCTGGCCAGAACTTCCAACACTATGTTGAATAGAAGTGGTGAGAGAGGGCATCCCTGTCTTGTGCCAGTTTTCAAAGTGAATGCTTCCAGTTTTTGCCCATTCAGTATGATATTGGCTGTGGGTTTGTCATAAATAGCTCTTATTATTTTGAGATACGACCCGTCAATACCTAATTTATTGAGAGTATTTAGCATGAAGGGTTGTTGAATTTTGTCAAAGGCCTTTTCTTCATGTATTGAGATAATCATGTGGTTTTTGACTTTGGTTCTGTTTATATGCTGTATTACATTTATTGCTTTGCTTATATTGAACCAGCCTTGCATCCCAGGGATGAAGCACACTTGATCATGGTGGATAAGCTGTTTGATGTGCTGCGAGATTCGGTTTGCCAGTAATTTATTGAGGAATTTTGCATCAATATTCATCAAGGATATTGGTCTAAAATTCTCTTTTTTGGTTGTGTCTCTGCCCAGCTTTGGTATCAGCATGATGCTGGCCTCATAAAATGAGTTAGGAAGGATTCCCTCTTTTTCTATTGATTGGAATAGTTTCTGAAGTAATGATTCCAGTTCCTCCTTGTACTCTGGTAGAATTCGGCTGTGAACGCATCTGATCCTGGACTCCTTTTGGTTGGTAAGCTATTGATTATTGCCGCAATTTCAGCTCCTGTTATTAGTCTATTCAGAGATTCAACTTCTTCCTGGTTTAGTCATGGGAGAGTGTATGTGTCGAGGAATTTATACCTTTCTCTTTTTTTTAATTTTTTTTCTTTTTATCATTATTATTATTATTATTACCATTATTATTATTGTTATACTTTAGGCTCTATGGTACATGTGCGCAACGTGCAGGTAAGCTACATATGTATACATGCGCCATGCTGGTGCGCTGCACCCACCAACTCGTCATCTAGCATTAGGTATATCTCCCAATGCTGTCCCTCCCCCCTCCCCCCACCCCACAACAGTCCCCGAAGTGTGATGTTCCCCTTCCTGTGTCCATGTGTTCTCATTGTTCAATTCCCACCTATGAGTGAGAATATGTGGTGTTTGGTTTTTTGTTCTTGCGATAGTTTACTGAGAACCATGATTTCCAATTTCATCCATGTCCCTACAAAGGATATGAACTCATCAGTTTTTATGGCTGCCTAGTATTCCATGGTGTATATGTGCCATATTTTCTTAATCCAGTCTATCATTGTTGGACATTTGGGTTGGTTCCAAATCTTTGCTATTGTGTATAATGCCGCAATAAACATATGTGTGCATGTGTCTTTATAGCAGCATGATTTATAGTCCTTTGGGTATATACCCAGTAATGGGATGGCTGGGTCAAATGGAATTTCTAGTTCTAGATCCCTGAGGAATCGCCACAGTGACCTGCACAAGGGTTGAACTAGTTTACAGTCCCACCAACAGTGTAAAGTGTTCCTATTTCTCCACATCCTCTCCAGCACCTGTTGTTTCCTGACTTTTTAATGATTGCCATTCTAACTGGTGTGAGATGGTATCTCATTGTGGTTTTGATTTGCATTTCTCTGATGGCCAGTGATGGTGAGCTTTTTTTCACGTGTTTTTTGGCTGCATAAATGTCTTCTTTTGAGGAGTGTCTGTTCATGTCCTTCGCCCACTTTTTGATGGGGTTGTTTGGTGTTTTCTTGTAAATTTGTTGGAGTTCATTGTAGATTCTGGATATTAGCCGTTTGTCAGATGAGTAGGTTGCGAAAATTTTCTCCCATTTTGTAGGTTGCCTGTTCACTCTGATGGTAGTTTCCTTTGCTGTGCAGAAGCTCTTTAGTTTAATTAGATCCCATTTGTCAATTTTGGCTTTTGTTGCCATTGCTTTTGGTGTTTTAGACATGAAGTCCTTGCCCATGCCTATGTCCTGAATGGTATTGCCTAGGTTTTCTTCTAGGGTTTTTATGGGTTTAGGTCTAACGTTTAAGTCTTTAATCCATCTTGAGTTGACTTTTGTATAAGGTGTAAGGAAGGGATCCAGTTTCAGCTTTCTACACGTGGCTAGCCAGTTTTCCCAGCACCATTTATTAAATAGGGAATCCTTTCTCCATTTCTTGTTTTTGTCAGGTTTGTCAAAGATCAGATAGTTGTAGATATGTGGCATTATTTCTGACGGCTCTGTTCTGTTCCATTGATCTATATCTCTGTTTTGGTACCAGTACCATGCTGTTTGGGTTACTGTAGCCTTGTAGTATAGTTTGAAGTCAGGTAGCGTGATGCCTCCAGCTTTGTTCTTTTGGCTTAGGATTGACTTGGTGATGCGGGCTCTTTTTTGGTTCCCTATGAACTTTAAAGTAGTTTTTTCCAATTCTGTGAAGAAAGTCATTGGTAACTTGATGGGGATGGCATTGAATCTGTAAATTACCTTGGGAAGGATGGCCATTTTCATGATATTGATTCTTCCTACCCATGAGCATGGAATGTTCTTCCATTTGTTTGTATCCTCTTTTATTTCCTTGAGCAGTGGTTTGTAGTTTTCTCCTTGAAGAGGTCCTTCACATCCCTTGTAAGTTGGATTCCTAGGTATTTTATTCTCTTTGAAGCAATTGTGAATGGGAGTTCACTCATGATTTGGCTCTCTGTTTGTCTGTTATTGATGTATAAGAATGCTTGTGATTTTTGTACATTGATGTTGTATCCTGAGACTTTGCTGAAGTTGCTTATCAGCTTAAGGAGATTTTGGGCTGAGACAATGGGGTTTTCTACATATACTATCACTTCATCTGCAAACAGGGACAATTTGACTTCCTTTTTTCCTAATTGAATACCCTTGATTTCCTTCTCTTGCCTAATTACCCTGGCCAGAACTTCCAACACTATGTTGAATAGAAGTGGTGAGAGAGGGCATCCCTGTCTTGTGCCAGTTTTCAAAGTGAATGCTTCCAGTTTTTGCCCATTCAGTATGATATTGGCTGTGGGTTTGTCATAAATAGCTCTTATTATTTTGAGATACGACCCGTCAATACCTAATTTATTGAGAGTATTTAGCATGAAGGGTTGTTGAATTTTGTCAAAGGCCTTTTCTTCATGTATTGAGATAATCATGTGGTTTTTGACTTTGGTTCTGTTTATATGCTGTATTACATTTATTGCTTTGCTTATATTGAACCAGCCTTGCATCCCAGGGATGAAGCACACTTGATCATGGTGGATAAGCTGTTTGATGTGCTGCGAGATTCGGTTTGCCAGTAATTTATTGAGGAATTTTGCATCAATATTCATCAAGGATATTGGTCTAAAATTCTCTTTTTTGGTTGTGTCTCTGCCCAGCTTTGGTATCAGCATGATGCTGGCCTCATAAAATGAGTTAGGAAGGATTCCCTCTTTTTCTATTGATTGGAATAGTTTCTGAAGTAATGGTTCCATTTCCTCCTTGTACTCTGGTAGAATTCGGCTGTGAACGCATCTGATCCTGGACTCCTTTTGGTTGGTAAGCTATTGATTATTGCCGCAATTTCAGCTCCTGTTATTAGTCTATTCAGAGATTCAACTTCTTCCTGGTTTAGTCATGGGAGAGTGTATGTGTCGAGGAATTTATACCTTTCTCTTTTTTTTAATTTTTTTTCTTTTTATCATTATTATTATTATTATTACCATTATTATTATTGTTATACTTTAGGCTCTATGGTACATGTGCGCAACGTGCAGGTAAGCTACATATGTATACATGCGCCATGCTGGTGCGCTGCACCCACCAACTCGTCATCTAGCATTAGGTATATCTCCCAATGCTGTCCCTCCCCCCTCCCCCCACCCCACAACAGTCCCCGAAGTGTGATGTTCCCCTTCCTGTGTCCATGTGTTCTCATTGTTCAATTCCCACCTATGAGTGAGAATATGTGGTGTTTGGTTTTTTGTTCTTGCGATAGTTTACTGAGAACCATGATTTCCAATTTCATCCATGTCCCTACAAAGGATATGAACTCATCAGTTTTTATGGCTGCCTAGTATTCCATGGTGTATATGTGCCATATTTTCTTAATCCAGTCTATCATTGTTGGACATTTGGGTTGGTTCCAAATCTTTGCTATTGTGTATAATGCCGCAATAAACATATGTGTGCATGTGTCTTTATAGCAGCATGATTTATAGTCCTTTGGGTATATACCCAGTAATGGGATGGCTGGGTCAAATGGAATTTCTAGTTCTAGATCCCTGAGGAATCGCCACAGTGACCTGCACAAGGGTTGAACTAGTTTACAGTCCCACCAACAGTGTAAAGTGTTCCTATTTCTCCACATCCTCTCCAGCACCTGTTGTTTCCTGACTTTTTAATGATTGCCATTCTAACTGGTGTGAGATGGTATCTCATTGTGGTTTTGATTTGCATTTCTCTGATGGCCAGTGATGGTGAGCTTTTTTTCACGTGTTTTTTGGCTGCATAAATGTCTTCTTTTGAGGAGTGTCTGTTCATGTCCTTCGCCCACTTTTTGATGGGGTTGTTTGGTGTTTTCTTGTAAATTTGTTGGAGTTCATTGTAGATTCTGGATATTAGCCGTTTGTCAGATGAGTAGGTTGCGAAAATTTTCTCCCATTTTGTAGGTTGCCTGTTCACTCTGATGGTAGTTTCCTTTGCTGTGCAGAAGCTCTTTAGTTTAATTAGATCCCATTTGTCAATTTTGGCTTTTGTTGCCATTGCTTTTGGTGTTTTAGACATGAAGTCCTTGCCCATGCCTATGTCCTGAATGGTATTGCCTAGGTTTTCTTCTAGGGTTTTTATGGGTTTAGGTCTAACGTTTAAGTCTTTAATCCATCTTGAGTTGACTTTTGTATAAGGTGTAAGGAAGGGATCCAGTTTCAGCTTTCTACACGTGGCTAGCCAGTTTTCCCAGCACCATTTATTAAATAGGGAATCCTTTCTCCATTTCTTGTTTTTGTCAGGTTTGTCAAAGATCAGATAGTTGTAGATATGTGGCATTATTTCTGACGGCTCTGTTCTGTTCCATTGATCTATATCTCTGTTTTGGTACCAGTACCATGCTGTTTGGGTTACTGTAGCCTTGTAGTATAGTTTGAAGTCAGGTAGCGTGATGCCTCCAGCTTTGTTCTTTTGGCTTAGGATTGACTTGGTGATGCGGGCTCTTTTTTGGTTCCCTATGAACTTTAAAGTAGTTTTTTCCAATTCTGTGAAGAAAGTCATTGGTAACTTGATGGGGATGGCATTGAATCTGTAAATTACCTTGGGAAGGATGGCCATTTTCATGATATTGATTCTTCCTACCCATGAGCATGGAATGTTCTTCCATTTGTTTGTATCCTCTTTTATTTCCTTGAGCAGTGGTTTGTAGTTTTCTCCTTGAAGAGGTCCTTCACATCCCTTGTAAGTTGGATTCCTAGGTATTTTATTCTCTTTGAAGCAATTGTGAATGGGAGTTCACTCATGATTTGGCTCTCTGTTTGTCTGTTATTGATGTATAAGAATGCTTGTGATTTTTGTACATTGATGTTGTATCCTGAGACTTTGCTGAAGTTGCTTATCAGCTTAAGGAGATTTTGGGCTGAGACAATGGGGTTTTCTAGATATACTATCACGTCATCTGCAAACAGGGACAATTTGACTTCCTTTTTTCCTAATTGAATACCCTTGATTTCCTTCTCTTGCCTAATTGCCCTGGCCAGAACTTCCAACACTATGTTGAGTAGAAGTGGTGAGAGAGGGCATCCCTGTCTTGTGCCAGTTTTCAAAGTGAATGCTTCCAGTTTTTGCCCATTCAGTATGATATTGGCTGTGGGTTTGTCATAAATAGCTCTTATTATTTTGAGATACGACCCGTCAATACCTAATTTATTGAGAGTTTTTAGCATGAAGGGTTGTTGAATTTTGTCAAAGGCCTTTTCTTCATGTATTGAGATAATCATGTGGTTTTTGACTTTGGTTCTGTTTATATGCTGTATTACATTTATTGCTTTGCGTATATTGAACCAGCCTTGCATCCCAGGGATGAAGCCCACTTGATCATGGTGGATAAGCTGTTTGATGTGCTGCGAGATTCGGTTTGCCAGTAATTTATTGAGGAATTTTGCATCAATATTCATCAAGGATATTGGTCTAAAATTCTCTTTTTTGGTTGTGTCTCTGCCCAGCTTTGGTATCAGCATGATGCTGGCCTCATAAAATGAGTTAGGAAGGATTCCCTCTTTTTCTATTGATTGGAATAGTTTCTGAAGTAATGGTTCCAGTTCCTCCTTGTACCTCTGGTAGAATTCGGCTGTGAACGCATCTGATCCTGGACTCCTTTTGGTTGGTAAGCTATTGATTATTGCCGCAATTTCAGCTCCTGTTATTAGTCTATTCAGAGATTCAACTTCTTCCTGGTTTAGTCATGGGAGAGTGTATGTGTCGAGGAATTTATACCTTTCTCTTTTTTTTAATTTTTCTTCTTTTTATCATTATTATTATTATTACCATTATTATTATTGTTATACTTTAGGCTCTATGGTACATGTGCGCAACGTGCAGGTAAGCTACATATGTATACATGCGCCATGCTGGTGCGCTGCACCCAGCAACTCGTCATCTAGCATTAGGTATATCTCCCAATGCTGTAACTCCCCCCTCCCCCCACCCCACAACAGTCCCCGAAGTGTGATGTTCCCCTTCCTGTGTCCATGTGTTCTCATTGTTCAATTCCCACCTATGAGTGAGAATATGTGGTGTTTGGTTTTTTGTTCTTGCGATAGTTTACTGAGAACAATGATTTCCAATTTCATCCATGTCCCTACAAAGGATATGAACTCATCAGTTTTTATGGCTGCCTAGTATTCCATGGTGTATATGTGCCATATTTTCTTAATCCAGTCTATCATTGTTGGACATTTGGGTTGGTTCCAAATCTTGTTATTGTGTATAATGCCGCAATAAACATACGTGTGCATGTGTCTTTATAGCAGCATGATTTATAGTCCTTTGCGTATATACCCAGTAATGGGATGGCTGGGTCAAATGGAATTTTTAGTTCTAGATCCCTGAGGAATCGCCACAGTGACCTGCACAAGGGTTGAACTAGTTTACAGTCCCACCAACAGTGTAAAGTGTTCCTATTTCTCCACATCCTCTCCAGCACCTGTTGTTTCCTGACTTTTTAATGATTGCCATTCTAACTGGTGTGAGATGGTATCTCATTGTGGTTTTGATTTGCATTTCTCTGATGGCCAGTGATGGTGAGCTTTTTTTCACGTGTTTTTTGGCTGCATAAATGTCTTCTTTTGAGGAGTGTCTGTTCATGTCCTTCGCCCACTTTTTGATGGGGTTGTTTGGTGTTTTCTTGTAAATTTGTTGGAGTTCATTGTAGATTCTGGATATTAGCCGTTTGTCAGATGAGTAGGTTGCGAAAATTTTCTCCCATTTTGTAGGTTGCCTGTTCACTCTGATGGTAGTTTCCTTTGCTGTGCAGAAGCTCTTTAGTTTAATTAGATCCCATTTGTCAATTTTGGCTTTTGTTGCCATTGCTTTTGGTGTTTTAGACATGAAGTCCTTGCCCATGCCTATGTCCTGAATGGTATTGCCTAGGTTTTCTTCTAGGGTTTTTATGGGTTTAGGTCTAACGTTTAAGTCTTTAATCCATCTTGAGTTGACTTTTGTATAAGGTGTAAGGAAGGGATCCAGTTTCAGCTTTCTACACGTGGCTAGCCAGTTTTCCCAGCACCATTTATTAAATAGGGAATCCTTTCTCCATTTCTTGTTTTTGTCAGGTTTGTCAAAGATCAGATAGTTGTAGATATGTGGCATTATTTCTGACGGCTCTGTTCTGTTCCATTGATCTATATCTCTGTTTTGGTACCAGTACCATGCTGTTTGGGTTACTGTAGCCTTGTAGTATAGTTTGAAGTCAGGTAGCGTGATGCCTCCAGCTTTGTTCTTTTGGCTTAGGATTGACTTGGTGATGCGGGCTCTTTTTTGGTTCCCTATGAACTTTAAAGTAGTTTTTTCCAATTCTGTGAAGAAAGTCATTGGTAACTTGATGGGGATGGCATTGAATCTGTAAATTACCTTGGGAAGGATGGCCATTTTCATGATATTGATTCTTCCTACCCATGAGCATGGAATGTTCTTCCATTTGTTTGTATCCTCTTTTATTTCCTTGAGCAGTGGTTTGTAGTTTTCTCCTTGAAGAGGTCCTTCACATCCCTTGTAAGTTGGATTCCTAGGTATTTTATTCTCTTTGAAGCAATAGTGAATGGGAGTTCACTCATGATTTGGCTCTCTGTTTGTCTGTTATTGATGTATAAGAATGCTTGTGATTTTTGTACATTGATGTTGTATCCTGAGACTTTGCTGAAGTTGCTTATCAGCTTAAGGAGATTTTGGGCTGAGACAATGGGGTTTTCTACATATACTATCACTTCATCTGCAAACAGGGACAATTTGACTTCCTTTTTTCCTAATTGAATACCCTTGATTTCCTTCTCTTGCCTAATTACCCTGGCCAGAACTTCCAACACTATGTTGAATAGAAGTGGTGAGAGAGGGCATCCCTGTCTTGTGCCAGTTTTCAAAGTGAATGCTTCCAGTTTTTGCCCATTCAGTATGATATTGGCTGTGGGTTTGTCATAAATAGCTCTTATTATTTTGAGATACGACCCGTCAATACCTAATTTATTGAGAGTATTTAGCATGAAGGGTTGTTGAATTTTGTCAAAGGCCTTTTCTTCATGTATTGAGATAATCATGTGGTTTTTGACTTTGGTTCTGTTTATATGCTGTATTACATTTATTGCTTTGCGTATATTGAACCAGCCTTGCATCCCAGGGATGAAGCCCACTTGATCATGGTGGATAAGCTGTTTGATGTGCTGCGAGATTCGGTTTACCAGTAATTTATTGAGGAATTTTGCATCAATATTCATCAAGGATATTGGTCTAAAATTGTCTTTTTTGGTTGTGTCTCTGCCCAGCTTTGGTATCAGCATGATGCTGGCCTCATAAAATGAGTTAGGAAGGATTCCCTCTTTTTCTATTGATTGGAATAGTTTCTGAAGTAATGGTTCCAGTTCCTCCTTGTACCTCTGGTAGAATTCGGCTGTGAACGCATCTGATCCTGGACTCCTTTTGGTTGGTAAGCTATTGATTATTGCCGCAATTTCAGCTCCTGTTATTAGTCTATTCAGAGATTCAACTTCTTCCTGGTTTAGTCATGGGAGAGTGTATGTGTCGAGGAATTTATACCTTTCTCTTTTTTTTAATTTTTTTTCTTTTTATCATTATTATTATTATTATTACCATTATTATTATTGTTATACTTTAGGCTCTATGGTACATGTGCGCAACGTGCAGGTAAGCTACATATGTATACATGCGCCATGCTGGTGCGCTGCACCCAGCAACTCGTCATCTAGCATTAGGTATATCTCCCAATGCTGTAACTCCCCCCTCCCCCCACCCCACAACAGTCCCCGAAGTGTGATGTTCCCCTTCCTGTGTCCATGTGTTCTCATTGTTCAATTCCCACCTATGAGTGAGAATATGTGGTGTTTGGTTTTTTGTTCTTGCGATAGTTTACTGAGAACGATGATTTCCAATTTCATCCATGTCCCTACAAAGGATATGAACTCATCAGTTTTTATGGCTGCCTAGTATTCCATGGTGTATATGTGCCATATTTTCTTAATCCAGTCTATCATTGTTGGACATTTGGGTTGGTTCCAAATCTTGTTATTGTGTATAATGCCGCAATAAACATACGTGTGCATGTGTCTTTATAGCAGCATGATTTATAGTCCTTTGGGTATATACCCAGTAATGGGATGGCTGGGTCAAATGGAATTTGTAGTTCTAGATCCCTGAGGAATCGCCACAGTGACCTGCACAAGGGTTGAACTAGTTTACAGTCCCACCAACAGTGTAAAGTGTTCCTATTTCTCCACATCCTCTCCAGCACCTGTTGTTTCCTGACTTTTTAATGATTGCCATTCTAACTGGTGTGAGATGGTATCTCATTGTGGTTTTGATTTGCATTTCTCTGATGGCCAGTGATGGTGAGCTTTTTTTCACGTGTTTTTTGGCTGCATAAATGTCTTCTTTTGAGGAGTGTCTGTTCATGTCCTTCGCCCACTTTTTGATGGGGTTGTTTGGTGTTTTCTTGTAAATTTGTTGGAGTTCATTGTAGATTCTGGATATTAGCCGTTTGTCAGATGAGTAGGTTGCGAAAATTTTCTCCCATTTTGTAGGTTGCCTGTTCACTCTGATGGTAGTTTCCTTTGCTGTGCAGAAGCTCTTTAGTTTAATTAGATCCCATTTGTCAATTTTGGCTTTTGTTGCCATTGCTTTTGGTGTTTTAGACATGAAGTCCTTGCCCATGCCTATGTCCTGAATGGTATTGCCTAGGTTTTCTTCTAGGGTTTTTATGGGTTTAGGTCTAACGTTTAAGTCTTTAATCCATCTTGAGTTGACTTTTGTATAAGGTGTAAGGAAGGGATCCAGTTTCAGCTTTCTACACGTGGCTAGCCAGTTTTCCCAGCACCATTTATTAAATAGGGAATCCTTTCTCCATTTCTTGTTTTTGTCAGGTTTGTCAAAGATCAGATAGTTGTAGATATGTGGCATTATTTCTGACGGCTCTGTTCTGTTCCATTGATCTATATCTCTGTTTTGGTACCAGTACCATGCTGTTTGGGTTACTGTAGCCTTGTAGTATAGTTTGAAGTCAGGTAGCGTGATGCCTCCAGCTTTGTTCTTTTGGCTTAGGATTGACTTGGTGATGCGGGCTCTTTTTTGGTTCCCTATGAACTTTAAAGTAGTTTTTTCCAATTCTGTGAAGAAAGTCATTGGTAACTTGATGGGGATGGCATTGAATCTGTAAATTACCTTGGAAGGATGGCCATTTTCATGATATTGATTCTTCCTACCCATGAGCATGGAATGTTCTTCCATTTGTTTGTATCCTCTTTTATTTCCTTGAGCAGTGGTTTGTAGTTTTCTCCTTGAAGAGGTCCTTCACATCCCTTGTAAGTTGGATTCCTAGGTATTTTATTCTCTTTGAAGCAATTGTGAATGGGAGTTCACTCATGATTTGGCTCTCTGTTTGTCTGTTATTGATGTATAAGAATGCTTGTGATTTTTGTACATTGATGTTGTATCCTGAGACTTTGCTGAAGTTGCTTATCAGCTTAAGGAGATTTTGGGCTGAGACAATGGGGTTTTCTAGATATACTATCACGTCATCTGCAAACAGGGACAATTTGACTTCCTTTTTTCCTAATTGAATACCCTTGATTTCCTTCTCTTGCCTAATTGCCCTGGCCAGAACTTCCAACACTATGTTGAGTAGAAGTGGTGAGAGAGGGCATCCCTGTCTTGTGCCAGTTTTCAAAGTGAATGCTTCCAGTTTTTGCCCATTCAGTATGATATTGGCTGTGGGTTTGTCATAAATAGCTCTTATTATTTTGAGATACGACCCGTCAATACCTAATTTATTGAGAGTTTTTAGCATGAAGGGTTGTTGAATTTTGTCAAAGGCCTTTTCTTCATGTATTGAGATAATCATGTGGTTTTTGACTTTGGTTCTGTTTATATGCTGTATTACATTTATTGCTTTGCGTATATTGAACCAGCCTTGCATCCCAGGGATGAAGCCCACTTGATCATGGTGGATAAGCTGTTTGATGTGCTGCGAGATTCGGTTTGCCAGTAATTTATTGAGGAATTTTGCATCAATATTCATCAAGGATATTGGTCTAAAATTCTCTTTTTTGGTTGTGTCTCTGCCCAGCTTTGGTATCAGCATGATGCTGGCCTCATAAAATGAGTTAGGAAGGATTCCCTCTTTTTCTATTGATTGGAATAGTTTCTGAAGTAATGGTTCCAGTTCCTCCTTGTACCTCTGGTAGAATTCGGCTGTGAACGCATCTGATCCTGGACTCCTTTTGGTTGGTAAGCTATTGATTATTGCCGCAATTTCAGCTCCTGTTATTAGTCTATTCAGAGATTCAACTTCTTCCTGGTTTAGTCATGGGAGAGTGTATGTGTCGAGGAATTTATACCTTTCTCTTTTTTTTAATTTTTCTTCTTTTTATCATTATTATTATTATTACCATTATTATTATTGTTATACTTTAGGCTCTATGGTACATGTGCGCAACGTGCAGGTAAGCTACATATGTATACATGCGCCATGCTGGTGCGCTGCACCCAGCAACTCGTCATCTAGCATTAGGTATATCTCCCAATGCTGTAACTCCCCCCTCCCCCCACCCCACAACAGTCCCCGAAGTGTGATGTTCCCCTTCCTGTGTCCATGTGTTCTCATTGTTCAATTCCCACCTATGAGTGAGAATATGTGGTGTTTGGTTTTTTGTTCTTGCGATAGTTTACTGAGAACAATGATTTCCAATTTCATCCATGTCCCTACAAAGGATATGAACTCATCAGTTTTTATGGCTGCCTAGTATTCCATGGTGTATATGTGCCATATTTTCTTAATCCAGTCTATCATTGTTGGACATTTGGGTTGGTTCCAAATCTTGTTATTGTGTATAATGCCGCAATAAACATACGTGTGCATGTGTCTTTATAGCAGCATGATTTATAGTCCTTTGCGTATATACCCAGTAATGGGATGGCTGGGTCAAATGGAATTTTTAGTTCTAGATCCCTGAGGAATCGCCACAGTGACCTGCACAAGGGTTGAACTAGTTTACAGTCCCACCAACAGTGTAAAGTGTTCCTATTTCTCCACATCCTCTCCAGCACCTGTTGTTTCCTGACTTTTTAATGATTGCCATTCTAACTGGTGTGAGATGGTATCTCATTGTGGTTTTGATTTGCATTTCTCTGATGGCCAGTGATGGTGAGCTTTTTTTCACGTGTTTTTTGGCTGCATAAATGTCTTCTTTTGAGGAGTGTCTGTTCATGTCCTTCGCCCACTTTTTGATGGGGTTGTTTGGTGTTTTCTTGTAAATTTGTTGGAGTTCATTGTAGATTCTGGATATTAGCCGTTTGTCAGATGAGTAGGTTGCGAAAATTTTCTCCCATTTTGTAGGTTGCCTGTTCACTCTGATGGTAGTTTCCTTTGCTGTGCAGAAGCTCTTTAGTTTAATTAGATCCCATTTGTCAATTTTGGCTTTTGTTGCCATTGCTTTTGGTGTTTTAGACATGAAGTCCTTGCCCATGCCTATGTCCTGAATGGTATTGCCTAGGTTTTCTTCTAGGGTTTTTATGGGTTTAGGTCTAACGTTTAAGTCTTTAATCCATCTTGAGTTGACTTTTGTATAAGGTGTAAGGAAGGGATCCAGTTTCAGCTTTCTACACGTGGCTAGCCAGTTTTCCCAGCACCATTTATTAAATAGGGAATCCTTTCTCCATTTCTTGTTTTTGTCAGGTTTGTCAAAGATCAGATAGTTGTAGATATGTGGCATTATTTCTGACGGCTCTGTTCTGTTCCATTGATCTATATCTCTGTTTTGGTACCAGTACCATGCTGTTTGGGTTACTGTAGCCTTGTAGTATAGTTTGAAGTCAGGTAGCGTGATGCCTCCAGCTTTGTTCTTTTGGCTTAGGATTGACTTGGTGATGCGGGCTCTTTTTTGGTTCCCTATGAACTTTAAAGTAGTTTTTTCCAATTCTGTGAAGAAAGTCATTGGTAACTTGATGGGGATGGCATTGAATCTGTAAATTACCTTGGGAAGGATGGCCATTTTCATGATATTGATTCTTCCTACCCATGAGCATGGAATGTTCTTCCATTTGTTTGTATCCTCTTTTATTTCCTTGAGCAGTGGTTTGTAGTTTTCTCCTTGAAGAGGTCCTTCACATCCCTTGTAAGTTGGATTCCTAGGTATTTTATTCTCTTTGAAGCAATAGTGAATGGGAGTTCACTCATGATTTGGCTCTCTGTTTGTCTGTTATTGATGTATAAGAATGCTTGTGATTTTTGTACATTGATGTTGTATCCTGAGACTTTGCTGAAGTTGCTTATCAGCTTAAGGAGATTTTGGGCTGAGACAATGGGGTTTTCTACATATACTATCACTTCATCTGCAAACAGGGACAATTTGACTTCCTTTTTTCCTAATTGAATACCCTTGATTTCCTTCTCTTGCCTAATTACCCTGGCCAGAACTTCCAACACTATGTTGAATAGAAGTGGTGAGAGAGGGCATCCCTGTCTTGTGCCAGTTTTCAAAGTGAATGCTTCCAGTTTTTGCCCATTCAGTATGATATTGGCTGTGGGTTTGTCATAAATAGCTCTTATTATTTTGAGATACGACCCGTCAATACCTAATTTATTGAGAGTATTTAGCATGAAGGGTTGTTGAATTTTGTCAAAGGCCTTTTCTTCATGTATTGAGATAATCATGTGGTTTTTGACTTTGGTTCTGTTTATATGCTGTATTACATTTATTGCTTTGCGTATATTGAACCAGCCTTGCATCCCAGGGATGAAGCCCACTTGATCATGGTGGATAAGCTGTTTGATGTGCTGCGAGATTCGGTTTGCCAGTAATTTATTGAGGAATTTTGCATCAATATTCATCAAGGATATTGGTCTAAAATTGTCTTTTTTGGTTGTGTCTCTGCCCAGCTTTGGTATCAGCATGATGCTGGCCTCATAAAATGAGTTAGGAAGGATTCCCTCTTTTTCTATTGATTGGAATAGTTTCTGAAGTAATGGTTCCAGTTCCTCCTTGTACCTCTGGTAGAATTCGGCTGTGAACGCATCTGATCCTGGACTCCTTTTGGTTGGTAAGCTATTGATTATTGCCGCAATTTCAGCTCCTGTTATTAGTCTATTCAGAGATTCAACTTCTTCCTGGTTTAGTCATGGGAGAGTGTATGTGTCGAGGAATTTATACCTTTCTCTTTTTTTTAATTTTTTTTCTTTTTATCATTATTATTATTATTATTACCATTATTATTATTGTTATACTTTAGGCTCTATGGTACATGTGCGCAACGTGCAGGTAAGCTACATATGTATACATGCGCCATGCTGGTGCGCTGCACCCAGCAACTCGTCATCTAGCATTAGGTATATCTCCCAATGCTGTAACTCCCCCCTCCCCCCACCCCACAACAGTCCCCGAAGTGTGATGTTCCCCTTCCTGTGTCCATGTGTTCTCATTGTTCAATTCCCACCTATGAGTGAGAATATGTGGTGTTTGGTTTTTTGTTCTTGCGATAGTTTACTGAGAACGATGATTTCCAATTTCATCCATGTCCCTACAAAGGATATGAACTCATCAGTTTTTATGGCTGCCTAGTATTCCATGGTGTATATGTGCCATATTTTCTTAATCCAGTCTATCATTGTTGGACATTTGGGTTGGTTCCAAATCTTGTTATTGTGTATAATGCCGCAATAAACATACGTGTGCATGTGTCTTTATAGCAGCATGATTTATAGTCCTTTGGGTATATACCCAGTAATGGGATGGCTGGGTCAAATGGAATTTGTAGTTCTAGATCCCTGAGGAATCGCCACAGTGACCTGCACAAGGGTTGAACTAGTTTACAGTCCCACCAACAGTGTAAAGTGTTCCTATTTCTCCACATCCTCTCCAGCACCTGTTGTTTCCTGACTTTTTAATGATTGCCATTCTAACTGGTGTGAGATGGTATCTCATTGTGGTTTTGATTTGCATTTCTCTGATGGCCAGTGATGGTGAGCTTTTTTTCACGTGTTTTTTGGCTGCATAAATGTCTTCTTTTGAGGAGTGTCTGTTCATGTCCTTCGCCCACTTTTTGATGGGGTTGTTTGGTGTTTTCTTGTAAATTTGTTGGAGTTCATTGTAGATTCTGGATATTAGCCGTTTGTCAGATGAGTAGGTTGCGAAAATTTTCTCCCATTTTGTAGGTTGCCTGTTCACTCTGATGGTAGTTTCCTTTGCTGTGCAGAAGCTCTTTAGTTTAATTAGATCCCATTTGTCAATTTTGGCTTTTGTTGCCATTGCTTTTGGTGTTTTAGACATGAAGTCCTTGCCCATGCCTATGTCCTGAATGGTATTGCCTAGGTTTTCTTCTAGGGTTTTTATGGGTTTAGGTCTAACGTTTAAGTCTTTAATCCATCTTGAGTTGACTTTTGTATAAGGTGTAAGGAAGGGATCCAGTTTCAGCTTTCTACACGTGGCTAGCCAGTTTTCCCAGCACCATTTATTAAATAGGGAATCCTTTCTCCATTTCTTGTTTTTGTCAGGTTTGTCAAAGATCAGATAGTTGTAGATATGTGGCATTATTTCTGACGGCTCTGTTCTGTTCCATTGATCTATATCTCTGTTTTGGTACCAGTACCATGCTGTTTGGGTTACTGTAGCCTTGTAGTATAGTTTGAAGTCAGGTAGCGTGATGCCTCCAGCTTTGTTCTTTTGGCTTAGGATTGACTTGGTGATGCGGGCTCTTTTTTGGTTCCCTATGAACTTTAAAGTAGTTTTTTCCAATTCTGTGAAGAAAGTCATTGGTAACTTGATGGGGATGGCATTGAATCTGTAAATTACCTTGGGAAGGATGGCCATTTTCATGATATTGATTCTTCCTACCCATGAGCATGGAATGTTCTTCCATTTGTTTGTATCCTCTTTTATTTCCTTGAGCAGTGGTTTGTAGTTTTCTCCTTGAAGAGGTCCTTCACATCCCTTGTAAGTTGGATTCCTAGGTATTTTATTCTCTTTGAAGCAATAGTGAATGGGAGTTCACTCATGATTTGGCTCTCTGTTTGTCTGTTATTGATGTATAAGAATGCTTGTGATTTTTGTACATTGATGTTGTATCCTGAGACTTTGCTGAAGTTGCTTATCAGCTTAAGGAGATTTTGGGCTGAGACAATGGGGTTTTCTACATATACTATCACTTCATCTGCAAACAGGGACAATTTGACTTCCTTTTTTCCTAATTGAATACCCTTGATTTCCTTCTCTTGCCTAATTACCCTGGCCAGAACTTCCAACACTATGTTGAATAGAAGTGGTGAGAGAGGGCATCCCTGTCTTGTGCCAGTTTTCAAAGTGAATGCTTCCAGTTTTTGCCCATTCAGTATGATATTGGCTGTGGGTTTGTCATAAATAGCTCTTATTATTTTGAGATGCGACCCGTCAATACCTAATTTATTGAGAGTATTTAGCATGAAGGGTTGTTGAATTTTGTCAAAGGCCTTTTCTTCATGTATTGAGATAATCATGTGGTTTTTGACTTTGGTTCTGTTTATATGCTGTATTACATTTATTGCTTTGCTTATATTGTACCAGCCTTGCATCACAGGGATGAAGCCCACTTGATCATGGTGGATAAGCTGTTTGATGTGCTGCGAGATTCGGTTTGCCAGTAATTTATTGAGGAATTTTGCATCAATATTCATCAAGGATATTGGTCTAAAATTCTCTTTTTTGGTTGTGTCTCTGCCCAGCTTTGGTATCAGCATGATGCTGGCCTCATAAAATGAGTTAGGAAGGATTCCCTCTTTTTCTATTGATTGGAATAGTTTCTGAAGTAATGGTTCCAGTTCCTCCTTGTACTCTGGTAGAATTCGGCTGTGAACGCATCTGATCCTGGACTCCTTTTGGTTGGTAAGCTATTGATTATTGCCGCAATTTCAGCTCCTGTTATTAGTCTATTCAGAGATTCAACTTCTTCCTGGTTTAGTCATGGGAGAGTGTATGTGTCGAGGAATTTATACCTTTCTCTTTTTTTTAATTTTTTTCTTTTTATCATTATTTTTATTATTATTACCATTATTATTATTGTTATACTTTAGGCTCTATGGTACATGTGCGCAACGTGCAGGTAAGCTACATATGTATACATGCGCCATGCTGGTGCGCTGCACCCACCAACTCGTCATCTAGCATTAGGTATATCTCCCAATGCTGTCCCTCCCCCCTCCCCCCACCCCACAACAGTCCCCGAAGTGTGATGTTCCCCTTCCTGTGTCCATGTGTTCTCATTGTTCAATTCCCACCTATGAGTGAGAATATGTGGTGTTTGGTTTTTTGTTCTTGCGATAGTTTACTGAGAACCATGATTTCCAATTTCATCCATGTCCCTACAAAGGATATGAACTCATCAGTTTTTATGGCTGCCTAGTATTCCATGGTGTATATGTGCCATATTTTCTTAATCCAGTCTATCATTGTTGGACATTTGGGTTGGTTCCAAATCTTTGCTATTGTGTATAATGCCGCAATAAACATACGTGTGCATGTGTCTTTATAGCAGCATGATTTATAGTCCTTTGGGTATATACCCAGTAATGGGATGGCTGGGTCAAATGGAATTTGTAGTTCTAGATCCCTGAGGAATCGCCACAGTGACCTGCACAAGGGTTGAACTAGTTTACAGTCCCACCAACAGTGTAAAGTGTTCCTATTTCTCCACATCCTCTCCAGCACCTGTTGTTTCCTGACTTTTTAATGATTGCCATTCTAACTGGTGTGAGATGGTATCTCATTGTGGTTTTGATTTGCATTTCTCTGATGGCCAGTGATGGTGAGCTTTTTTTCACGTGTTTTTTGGCTGCATAAATGTCTTCTTTTGAGGAGTGTCTGTTCATGTCCTTCGCCCACTTTTTGATGGGGTTGTTTGGTGTTTTCTTGTAAATTTGTTGGAGTTCATTGTAGATTCTGGATATTAGCCGTTTGTCAGATGAGTAGGTTGCGAAAATTTTCTCCCATTTTGTAGGTTGCCTGTTCACTCTGATGGTAGTTTCCTTTGCTGTGCAGAAGCTCTTTAGTTTAATTAGATCCCATTTGTCAATTTTGGCTTTTGTTGCCATTGCTTTTGGTGTTTTAGACATGAAGTCCTTGCCCATGCCTATGTCCTGAATGGTATTGCCTAGGTTTTCTTCTAGGGTTTTTATGGGTTTAGGTCTAACGTTTAAGTCTTTAATCCATCTTGAGTTGACTTTTGTATAAGGTGTAAGGAAGGGATCCAGTTTCAGCTTTCTACACGTGGCTAGCCAGTTTTCCCAGCACCATTTATTAAATAGGGAATCCTTTCTCCATTTCTTGTTTTTGTCAGGTTTGTCAAAGATCAGATAGTTGTAGATATGTGGCATTATTTCTGACGGCTCTGTTCTGTTCCATTGATCTATATCTCTGTTTTGGTACCAGTACCATGCTGTTTGGGTTACTGTAGCCTTGTAGTATAGTTTGAAGTCAGGTAGCGTGATGCCTCCAGCTTTGTTCTTTTGGCTTAGGATTGACTTGGTGATGCGGGCTCTTTTTTGGTTCCCTATGAACTTTAAAGTAGTTTTTTCCAATTCTGTGAAGAAAGTCATTGGTAACTTGATGGGGATGGCATTGAATCTGTAAATTACCTTGGGAAGGATGGCCATTTTCATGATATTGATTCTTCCTACCCATGAGCATGGAATGTTCTTCCATTTGTTTGTATCCTCTTTTATTTCCTTGAGCAGTGGTTTGTAGTTTTCTCCTTGAAGAGGTCCTTCACATCCCTTGTAAGTTGGATTCCTAGGTATTTTATTCTCTTTGAAGCAATTGTGAATGGGAGTTCACTCATGATTTGGCTCTCTGTTTGTCTGTTATTGATGTATAAGAATGCTTGTGATTTTTGTACATTGATGTTGTATCCTGAGACTTTGCTGAAGTTGCTTATCAGCTTAAGGAGATTTTGGGCTGAGACAATGGGGTTTTCTACATATACTATCACTTCATCTGCAAACAGGGACAATTTGACTTCCTTTTTTCCTAATTGAATACCCTTGATTTCCTTCTCTTGCCTAATTGCCCTGGCCAGAACTTCCAACACTATGTTGAATAGAAGTGGTGAGAGAGGGCATCCCTGTCTTGTGCCAGTTTTCAAAGTGAATGCTTCCAGTTTTTGCCCATTCAGTATGATATTGGCTGTGGGTTTGTCATAAATAGCTCTTATTATTTTGAGATACGACCCGTCAATACCTAATTTATTGAGAGTTTTTAGCATGAAGGGTTGTTGAATTTTGTCAAAGGCCTTTTCTTCATGTATTGAGATAATCATGTGGTTTTTGACTTTGGTTCTGTTTATATGCTGGATTACATTTATTGCTTTGCGTATATTGAACCAGCCTTGCATCCCAGGGATGAAGCCCACTTGATCATGGTGGATAAGCTGTTTGATGTGCTGCGAGATTCGGTTTGCCAGTAATTTATTGAGGAATTTTGCATCAATATTCATCAAGGATATTGGTCTAAAATTCTCTTTTTTGGTTGTGTCTCTGCCCAGCTTTGGTATCAGCATGATGCTGGCCTCATAAAATGAGTTAGGAAGGATTCCCTCTTTTTCTATTGATTGGAATAGTTTCTGAAGTAATGGTTCCAGTTCCTCCTTGTACCTCTGGTAGAATTCGGCTGTGAACGCATCTGATCCTGGACTCCTTTTGGTTGGTAAGCTATTGATTATTGCCGCAATTTCAGCTCCTGTTATTAGTCTATTCAGAGATTCAACTTCTTCCTGGTTTAGTCATGGGAGAGTGTATGTGTCGAGGAATTTATACCTTTCTCTTTTTTTTAATTTTTTTTCTTTTTATCATTATTATTATTATTACCATTATTATTATTGTTATACTTTAGGCTCTATGGTACATGTGCGCAACGTGCAGGTAAGCTACATATGTATACATGCGCCATGCTGGTGCGCTGCACCCAGCAACTCGTCATCTAGCATTAGGTATATCTCCCAATGCTGTAACTCCCCCCTCCCCCCACCCCACAACAGTCCCCGAAGTGTGATGTTCCCCTTCCTGTGTCCATGTGTTCTCATTGTTCAATTCCCACCTATGAGTGAGAATATGTGGTGTTTGGTTTTTTGTTCTTGCGATAGTTTACTGAGAACGATGATTTCCAATTTCATCCATGTCCCTACAAAGGATATGAACTCATCAGTTTTTATGGCTGCCTAGTATTCCATGGTGTATATGTGCCATATTTTCTTAATCCAGTCTATCATTGTTGGACATTTGGGTTGGTTCCAAATCTTGTTATTGTGTATAATGCCGCAATAAACATACGTGTGCATGTGTCTTTATAGCAGCATGATTTATAGTCCTTTGCGTATATACCCAGTAATGGGATGGCTGGGTCAAATGGAATTTGTAGTTCTAGATCCCTGAGGAATCGCCACAGTGACCTGCACAAGGGTTGAACTAGTTTACAGTCCCACCAACAGTGTAAAGTGTTCCTATTTCTCCACATCCTCTCCAGCACCTGTTGTTTCCTGACTTTTTAATGATTGCCATTCTAACTGGTGTGAGATGGTATCTCATTGTGGTTTTGATTTGCATTTCTCTGATGGCCAGTGATGGTGAGCTTTTTTTCACGTGTTTTTTGGCTGCATAAATGTCTTCTTTTGAGGAGTGTCTGTTCATGTCCTTCGCCCACTTTTTGATGGGGTTGTTTGGTGTTTTCTTGTAAATTTGTTGGAGTTCATTGTAGATTCTGGATATTAGCCGTTTGTCAGATGAGTAGGTTGCGAAAATTTTCTCCCATTTTGTAGGTTGCCTGTTCACTCTGATGGTAGTTTCCTTTGCTGTGCAGAAGCTCTTTAGTTTAATTAGATCCCATTTGTCAATTTTGGCTTTTGTTGCCATTGCTTTTGGTGTTTTAGACATGAAGTCCTTGCCCATGCCTATGTCCTGAATGGTATTGCCTAGGTTTTCTTCTAGGGTTTTTATGGGTTTAGGTCTAACGTTTAAGTCTTTAATCCATCTTGAGTTGACTTTTGTATAAGGTGTAAGGAAGGGATCCAGTTTCAGCTTTCTACACGTGGCTAGCCAGTTTTCCCAGCACCATTTATTAAATAGGGAATCCTTTCTCCATTTCTTGTTTTTGTCAGGTTTGTCAAAGATCAGATAGTTGTAGATATGTGGCATTATTTCTGACGGCTCTGTTCTGTTCCATTGATCTATATCTCTGTTTTGGTACCAGTACCATGCTGTTTGGGTTACTGTAGCCTTGTAGTATAGTTTGAAGTCAGGTAGCGTGATGCCTCCAGCTTTGTTCTTTTGGCTTAGGATTGACTTGGTGATGCGGGCTCTTTTTTGGTTCCCTATGAACTTTAAAGTAGTTTTTTCCAATTCTGTGAAGAAAGTCATTGGTAACTTGATGGGGATGGCATTGAATCTGTAAATTACCTTGGGAAGGATGGCCATTTTCATGATATTGATTCTTCCTACCCATGAGCATGGAATGTTCTTCCATTTGTTTGTATCCTCTTTTATTTCCTTGAGCAGTGGTTTGTAGTTTTCTCCTTGAAGAGGTCCTTCACATCCCTTGTAAGTTGGATTCCTAGGTATTTTATTCTCTTTGAAGCAATTGTGAATGGGAGTTCACTCATGATTTGGCTCTCTGTTTGTCTGTTATTGATGTATAAGAATGCTTGTGATTTTTGTACATTGATGTTGTATCCTGAGACTTTGCTGAAGTTGCTTATCAGCTTAAGGAGATTTTGGGCTGAGACAATGGGGTTTTCTACATATACTATCACGTCATCTGCAAACAGGGACAATTTGACTTCCTTTTTTCCTAATTGAATACCCTTGATTTCCTTCTCTTGCCTAATTGCCCTGGCCAGAACTTCCAACACTATGTTGAATAGAAGTGGTGAGAGAGGGCATCCCTGTCTTGTGCCAGTTTTCAAAGTGAATGCTTCCAGTTTTTGCCCATTCAGTATGATATTGGCTGTGGGTTTGTCATAAATAGCTCTTATTATTTTGAGATACGACCCGTCAATACCTAATTTATTGAGAGTTTTTAGCATGAAGGGTTGTTGAATTTTGTCAAAGGCCTTTTCTTCATGTATTGAGATAATCATGTGGTTTTTGACTTTGGTTCTGTTTATATGCTGTATTACATTTATTGCTTTGCGTATATTGAACCAGCCTTGCATCCCAGGGATGAAGCCCACTTGATCATGGTGGATAAGCTGTTTGATGTGCTGCGAGATTCGGTTTGCCAGTAATTTATTGAGGAATTTTGCATCAATATTCATCAAGGATATTGGTCTAAAATTCTCTTTTTTGGTTGTGTCTCTGCCCAGCTTTGGTATCAGCATGATGCTGGCCTCATAAAATGAGTTAGGAAGGATTCCCTCTTTTTCTATTGATTGGAATAGTTTCTGAAGTAATGGTTCCAGTTCCTCCTTGTACCTCTGGTAGAATTCGGCTGTGAACGCATCTGATCCTGGACTCCTTTTGGTTGGTAAGCTATTGATTATTGCCGCAATTTCAGCTCCTGTTATTAGTCTATTCAGAGATTCAACTTCTTCCTGGTTTAGTCATGGGAGAGTGTATGTGTCGAGGAATTTATACCTTTCTCTTTTTTTTAATTTTTTTTCTTTTTATCATTATTATTATTATTATTACCATTATTATTATTGTTATACTTTAGGCTCTATGGTACATGTGCGCAACGTGCAGGTAAGCTACATATGTATACATGCGCCATGCTGGTGCGCTGCACCCAGCAACTCGTCATCTAGCATTAGGTATATCTCCCAATGCTGTAACTCCCCCCTCCCCCCACCCCACAACAGTCCCCGAAGTGTGATGTTCCCCTTCCTGTGTCCATGTGTTCTCATTGTTCAATTCCCACCTATGAGTGAGAATATGTGGTGTTTGGTTTTTTGTTCTTGCGATAGTTTACTGAGAACGATGATT
The DNA here is from genome assembly GCF_028885655.2 of Pongo abelii. Taxonomy (NCBI): domain Eukaryota; kingdom Metazoa; phylum Chordata; class Mammalia; order Primates; family Hominidae; genus Pongo; species Pongo abelii. The sequence goes on along the minus strand of NC_072007.2, from coordinate 5,014,887 downwards.
TCCTATTTCATCCATGTCCCTACAAAGGATATGAACTCATCAGTTTTTATGGCTGCCTAGTATTCCATGGTGTATATGTGCCATATTTTCTTAATCCAGTCTATCATTGTTGGACATTTGGGTTGGTTCCAAATCTTGTTATTGTGTATAATGCCGCAATAAACATACGTGTGCATGTGTCTTTATAGCAGCATGATTTATAGTCCTTTGGGTATATACCCAGTAATGGGATGGCTGGGTCAAATGGAATTTGTAGTTGTAGATCCCTGAGGAATCGCCACAGTGACCTGCACAAGGGTTGAACTAGTTTACAGTCCCACCAACAGTGTAAAGTGTTCCTATTTCTCCACATCCTCTCCAGCACCTGTTGTTTCCTGACTTTTTAATGATTGCCATTCTAACTGGTGTGAGATGGTATCTCATTGTGGTTTTGATTTGCATTTCTCTGATGGCCAGTGATGGTGAGCTTTTTTTCACGTGTTTTTTGGCTGCATAAATGTCTTCTTTTGAGGAGTGTCTGTTCATGTCCTTCGCCCACTTTTTGATGGGGTTGTTTGGTGTTTTCTTGTAAATTTGTTGGAGTTCATTGTAGATTCTGGATATTAGCCGTTTGTCAGATGAGTAGGTTGCGAAAATTTTCTCCCATTTTGTAGGTTGCCTGTTCACTCTGATGGTAGTTTCCTTTGCTGTGCAGAAGCTCTTTAGTTTAATTAGATCCCATTTGTCAATTTTGGCTTTTGTTGCCATTGCTTTTGGTGTTTTAGACATGAAGTCCTTGCCCATGCCTATGTCCTGAATGGTATTGCCTAGGTTTTCTTCTAGGGTTTTTATGGGTTTAGGTCTAACGTTTAAGTCTTTAATCCATCTTGAGTTGACTTTTGTATAAGGTGTAAGGAAGGGATCCAGTTTCAGCTTTCTACACGTGGCTAGCCAGTTTTCCCAGCACCATTTATTAAATAGGGAATCCTTTCTCCATTTCTTGTTTTTGTCAGGTTTGTCAAAGATCAGATAGTTGTAGATATGTGGCATTATTTCTGACGGCTCTGTTCTGTTCCATTGATCTATATCTCTGTTTTGGTACCAGTACCATGCTGTTTGGGTTACTGTAGCCTTGTAGTATAGTTTGAAGTCAGGTAGCGTGATGCCTCCAGCTTTGTTCTTTTGGCTTAGGATTGACTTGGTGATGCGGGCTCTTTTTTGGTTCCCTATGAACTTTAAAGTAGTTTTTTCCAATTCTGTGAAGAAAGTCATTGGTAACTTGATGGGGATGGCATTGAATCTGTAAATTACCTTGGGAAGGATGGCCATTTTCATGATATTGATTCTTCCTACCCATGAGCATGGAATGTTCTTCCATTTGTTTGTATCCTCTTTTATTTCCTTGAGCAGTGGTTTGTAGTTTTCTCCTTGAAGAGGTCCTTCACATCCCTTGTAAGTTGGATTCCTAGGTATTTTATTCTCTTTGGAGCAATTGTGAATGGGAGTTCACTCATGATTTGGCTCTCTGTTTGTCTGTTATTGATGTATAAGAATGCTTGTGATTTTTGTACATTGATGTTGTATCCTGAGACTTTGCTGAAGTTGCTTATCAGCTTAAGGAGATTTTGGGCTGAGACAATGGGGTTTTCTACATATACTATCACGTCATCTGCAAACAGGGACAATTTGACTTCCTTTTTTCCTAATTGAATACCCTTGATTTCCTTCTCTTGCCTAATTGCCCTGGCCAGAACTTCCAACACTATGTTGAGTAGAAGTGGTGAGAGAGGGCATCCCTGTCTTGTGCCAGTTTTCAAAGTGAATGCTTCCAGTTTTTGCCCATTCAGTATGATATTGGCTGTGGGTTTGTCATAAATAGCTCTTATTATTTTGAGATACGACCCGTCAATACCTAATTTATTGAGAGTTTTTAGCATGAAGGGTTGTTGAATTTTGTCAAAGGCCTTTTCTTCATGTATTGAGATAATCATGTGGTTTTTGACTTTGGTTCTGTTTATATGCTGGATTACATTTATTGCTTTGCGTATATTGAACCAGCCTTGCATCCCAGGGATGAAGCCCACTTGATCATGGTGGATAAGCTGTTTGATGTGCTGCGAGATTCGGTTTGCCAGTAATTTATTGAGGAATTTTGCATCAATATTCATCAAGGATATTGGTCTAAAATTCTCTTTTTTGGTTGTGTCTCTGCCCAGCTTTGGTATCAGCATGATGCTGGCCTCATAAAATGAGTTAGGAAGGATTCCCTCTTTTTCTATTGATTGGAATAGTTTCTGAAGTAATGGTTCCAGTTCCTCCTTGTACCTCTGGTAGAATTCGGCTGTGAACGCATCTGATCCTGGACTCCTTTTGGTTGGTAAGCTATTGATTATTGCCGCAATTTCAGCTCCTGTTATTAGTCTATTCAGAGATTCAACTTCTTCCTGGTTTAGTCATGGGAGAGTGTATGTGTCGAGGAATTTATACCTTTCTCTTTTTTTTAATTTTTTTTCTTTTTATCATTATTATTATTATTATTACCATTATTATTATTGTTATACTTTAGGCTCTATGGTACATGTGCGCAACGTGCAGGTAAGCTACATATGTATACATGCGCCATGCTGGTGCGCTGCACCCACCAACTCGTCATCTAGCATTAGGTATATCTCCCAATGCTGTCCCTCCCCCCTCCCCCCACCCCACAACAGTCCCCGAAGTGTGATGTTCCCCTTCCTGTGTCCATGTGTTCTCCTTGTTCAATTCCCACCTATGAGTGAGAATATGTGGTGTTTGGTTTTTTGTTCTTGCGATAGTTTACTGAGAACCATGATTTCCAATTTCATCCATGTCCCTACAAAGGATATGAACTCATCAGTTTTTATGGCTGCCTAGTATTCCATGGTGTATATGTGCCATATTTTCTTAATCCAGTCTATCATTGTTGGACGTTTGGGTTGGTTCCAAATCTTGTTATTGTGTATAATGCCGCAATAAACATACGTGTGCATGTGTCTTTATAGCAGCATGATTTATAGTCCTTTGGGTATATACCCAGTAATGGGATGGCTGGGTCAAATGGAATTTGTAGTTCTAGATCCCTGAGGAATCGCCACAGTGACCTGCACAAGGGTTGAACTAGTTTACAGTCCCACCAACAGTGTAAAGTGTTCCTATTTCTCCACATCCTCTCCAGCACCTGTTGTTTCCTGACTTTTTAATGATTGCCATTCTAACTGGTGTGAGATGGTATCTCATTGTGGTTTTGATTTGCATTTCTCTGATGGCCAGTGATGGTGAGCTTTTTTTCACGTGTTTTTTGGCTGCATAAATGTCTTCTTTTGAGGAGTGTCTGTTCATGTCCTTCGCCCACTTTTTGATGGGGTTGTTTGGTGTTTTCTTGTAAATTTGTTGGAGTTCATTGTAGATTCTGGATATTAGCCGTTTGTCAGATGAGTAGGTTGCGAAAATTTTCTCCCATTTTGTAGGTTGCCTGTTCACTCTGATGGTAGTTTCCTTTGCTGTGCAGAAGCTCTTTAGTTTAATTAGATCCCATTTGTCAATTTTGGCTTTTGTTGCCATTGCTTTTGGTGTTTTAGACATGAAGTCCTTGCCCATGCCTATGTCCTGAATGGTATTGCCTAGGTTTTCTTCTAGGGTTTTTATGGGTTTAGGTCTAACGTTTAAGTCTTTAATCCATCTTGAGTTGACTTTTGTATAAGGTGTAAGGAAGGGATCCAGTTTCAGCTTTCTACACGTGGCTAGCCAGTTTTCCCAGCACCATTTATTAAATAGGGAATCCTTTCTCCATTTCTTGTTTTTGTCAGGTTTGTCAAAGATCAGATAGTTGTAGATATGTGGCATTATTTCTGACGGCTCTGTTCTGTTCCATCGATCTATATCTCTGTTTTGGTACCAGTACCATGCTGTTTGGGTTACTGTAGCCTTGTAGTATAGTTTGAAGTCAGGTAGCGTGATGCCTCCAGCTTTGTTCTTTTGGCTTAGGATTGACTTGGTGATGCGGGCTCTTTTTTGGTTCCCTATGAACTTTAAAGTAGTTTTTTCCAATTCTGTGAAGAAAGTCATTGGTAACTTGATGGGGATGGCATTGAATCTGTAAATTACCTTGGGAAGGATGGCCATTTTCATGATATTGATTCTTCCTACCCATGAGCATGGAATGTTCTTCCATTTGTTTGTATCCTCTTTTATTTCCTTGAGCAGTGGTTTGTAGTTTTCTCCTTGAAGAGGTCCTTCACATCCCTTGTAAGTTGGATTCCTAGGTATTTTATTCTCTTTGAAGCAATTGTGAATGGGAGTTCACTCATGATTTGGCTCTCTGTTTGTCTGTTATTGATGTATAAGAATGCTTGTGATTTTTGTACATTGATGTTGTATCCTGAGACTTTGCTGAAGTTGCTTATCAGCTTAAGGAGATTTTGGGCTGAGACAATGGGGTTTTCTAGATATACTATCACGTCATCTGCAAACAGGGACAATTTGACTTCCTTTTTTCCTAATTGAATACCCTTGATTTCCTTCTCTTGCCTAATTACCCTGGCCAGAACTTCCAACACTATGTTGAATAGAAGTGGTGAGAGAGGGCATCCCTGTCTTGTGCCAGTTTTCAAAGTGAATGCTTCCAGTTTTTGCCCATTCAGTATGATATTGGCTGTGGGTTTGTCATAAATAGCTCTTATTATTTTGAGATACGACCCGTCAATACCTAATTTATTGAGAGTTTTTAGCATGAAGGGTTGTTGAATTTTGTCAAAGGCCTTTTCTTCATGTATTGAGATAATCATGTGGTTTTTGACTTTGGTTCTGTTTATATGCTGTATTACATTTATTGCTTTGCGTATATTGAACCAGCCTTGCATCTCAGGGATGAAGCCCACTTGATCATGGTGGATAAGCTGTTTGATGTGCTGCGAGATTCGGTTTTCCAGTAATTTATTGAGGAATTTTGCATCAATATTCATCAAGGATATTGGTCTAAAATTCTCTTTTTTGGTTGTGTCTCTGCCCAGCTTTGGTATCAGCATGATGCTGGCCTCATAAAATGAGTTAGGAAGGATTCCCTCTTTTTCTATTGATTGGAATAGTTTCTGAAGTAATGGTTCCAGTTCCTCCTTGTACCTCTGGTAGAATTCGGCTGTGAACGCATCTGATCCTGGACTCCTTTTGGTTGGTAAGCTATTGATTATTGCCGCAATTTCAGCTCCTGTTATTAGTCTATTCAGAGATTCAACTTCTTCCTGGTTTAGTCATGGGAGAGTGTATGTGTCGAGGAATTTATACCTTTCTCTTTTTTTTAATTTTTTTTCTTTTTATCATTATTATTATTATTATTACCATTATTATTATTGTTATACTTTAGGCTCTATGGTACATGTGCGCAACGTGCAGGTAAGCTACATATGTATACATGCGCCATGCTGGTGCGCTGCACCCAGCAACTCGTCATCTAGCATTAGGTATATCTCCCAATGCTGTCCCTCACCCCTCCCCCCACCCCACAACAGTCCCCGAAGTGTGATGTTCCCCTTCCTGTGTCCATGTGTTCTCATTGTTCAATTCCCACCTATGAGTGAGAATATGTGGTGTTTGGTTTTTTGTTCTTGCGATAGTTTACTGAGAAGCATGATTTCCAATTTCATCCATGTCCCTACAAAGGATATGAACTCATCAGTTTTTATGGCTGCCTAGTATTCCATGGTGTATATGTGCCATATTTTCTTAATCCAGTCTATCATTGTTGGACATTTGGGTTGGTTCCAAATCTTTGCTATTGTGTATAATGCCGCAATAAACATACGTGTGCATGTGTCTTTATAGCAGCATGATTTATAGTCCTTTGGGTATATACCCAGTAATGGGATGGCTGGGTCAAATGGAATTTGTAGTTCTAGATCCCTGAGGAATCGCCACAGTGACCTGCACAAGGGTTGAACTAGTTTACAGTCCCACCAACAGTGTAAAGTGTTCCTATTTCTCCACATCCTCTCCAGCACCTGTTGTTTCCTGACTTTTTAATGATTGCCATTCTAACTGGTGTGAGATGGTATCTCATTGTGGTTTTGATTTGCATTTCTCTGATGGCCAGTGATGGTGAGCTTTTTTTCACGTGTTTTTTGGCTGCATAAATGTCTTCTTTTGAGGAGTGTCTGTTCATGTCCTTCGCCCACTTTTTGATGGGGTTGTTTGGTGTTTTCTTGTAAATTTGTTGGAGTTCATTGTAGATTCTGGATATTAGCCGTTTGTCAGATGAGTAGGTTGCGAAAATTTTCTCCCATTTTGTAGGTTGCCTGTTCACTCTGATGGTAGTTTCCTTTGCTGTGCAGAAGCTCTTTAGTTTAATTAGATCCCATTTGTCAATTTTGGCTTTTGTTGCCATTGCTTTTGGTGTTTTAGACATGAAGTCCTTGCCCATGCCTATGTCCTGAATGGTATTGCCTAGGTTTTCTTCTAGGGTTTTTATGGGTTTAGGTCTAACGTTTAAGTCTTTAATCCATCTTGAGTTGACTTTTGTATAAGGTGTAAGGAAGGGATCCAGTTTCAGCTTTCTACACGTGGCTAGCCAGTTTTCCCAGCACCATTTATTAAATAGGGAATCCTTTCTCCATTTCTTGTTTTTGTCAGGTTTGTCAAAGATCAGATAGTTGTAGATATGTGGCATTATTTCTGACGGCTCTGTTCTGTTCCATTGATCTATATCTCTGTTTTGGTACCAGTACCATGCTGTTTGGGTTACTGTAGCCTTGTAGTATAGTTGGAAGTCAGGTAGCGTGATGCCTCCAGCTTTGTTCTTTTGGCTTAGGATTGACTTGGTGATGCGGGCTCTTTTTTGGTTCCCTATGAACTTTAAAGTAGTTTTTTCCAATTCTGTGAAGAAAGTCATTGGTAACTTGATGGGGATGGCATTGAATCTGTAAATTACCTTGGGAAGGATGGCCATTTTCATGATATTGATTCTTCCTACCCATGAGCATGGAATGTTCTTCCATTTGTTTGTATCCTCTTTTATTTCCTTGAGCAGTGGTTTGTAGTTTTCTCCTTGAAGAGGTCCTTCACATCCCTTGTAAGTTGGATTCCTAGGTATTTTATTCTCTTTGAAGCAATTGTGAATGGGAGTTCACTCATGATTTGGCTCTCTGTTTGTCTGTTATTGATGTATAAGAATGCTTGTGATTTTTGTACATTGATGTTGTATCCTGAGACTTTGCTGAAGTTGCTTATCAGCTTAAGGAGATTTTGGGCTGAGACAATGGGGTTTTCTAGATATACTATCACGTCATCTGCAAACAGGGACAATTTGACTTCCTTTTTTCCTAATTGAATACCCTTGATTTCCTTCTCTTGCCTAATTGCCCTGGCCAGAACTTCCAACACTATGTTGAATAGAAGTGGTGAGAGAGGGCATCCCTGTCTTGTGCCAGTTTTCAAAGTGAATGCTTCCAGTTTTTGCCCATTCAGTATGATATTGGCTGTGGGTTTGTCATAAATAGCTCTTATTATTTTGAGATACAACCCGTCAATACCTAATTTATTGAGAGTTTTTAGCATGAATGGTTGTTGAATTTTGTCAAAGGCCTTTTCTTCATGTATTGAGATAATCATGTGGTTTTTGACTTTGGTTCTGTTTATATGCTGTATTACATTTATTGATTTGCGTATATTGAACCAGCCTTGCATCCCAGGGATGAAGCCCACTTGATCATGGTGGATAAGCTGTTTGATGTGCTGCGAGATTCGGTTTTCCAGTAATTTATTGAGGAATTTTGCATCAATATTCATCAAGGATATTGGTCTAAAATTCTCTTTTTTGGTTGTGTCTCTGCCCAGCTTTGGTATCAGCATGATGCTGGCCTCATAAAATGAGTTAGGAAGGATTCCCTCTTTTTCTATTGATTGGAATAGTTTCTGAAGTAATGGTTCCAGTTCCTCCTTGTACCTCTGGTAGAATTCGGCTGTGAACGCATCTGATCCTGGACTCCTTTTGGTTGGTAAGCTATTGATTATTGCCGCAATTTCAGCTCCTGTTATTAGTCTATTCAGAGATTCAACTTCTTCCTGGTTTAGTCATGGGAGAGTGTATGTGTCGAGGAATTTATACCTTTCTTTTTTTTTTAATTTTTTTTTCTTTTTATCATTATTATTATTATTATTACCATTATTATTATTGTTATACTTTAGGCTCTATGGTACATGTGCGCAACGTGCAGGTAAGCTACATATGTATACATGTGCCATGCTGGTGCGCTGCACCCACCAACTCGTCATCTAGCATTAGGTATATCTCCCAATGCTGTCCCTCCCCCCTCCCCCCACGCCACCACAGTCCCCGAATTGTGATGTTCCCCTTCCTGTGTCCATGTGTTCTCATTGTTCAATTCCCACCTATGAGTGAGAATATGTGGTTTTTGGTTTTTTGTTCTTGCGATAGTTTACTGAGAACGATGATTTCCAATTTCATCCATGTCCCTACAAAGGATATGAACTCATCAGTTTTTATGGCTGCCTAGTATTCCATGGTGTATATGTGCCACATTTTCTTAATCCAGTCTATCATTGTTGGACATTTGGGTTGGTTCCAAATCTTTGCTATTTTGTATAATGCCGCAATAAACATACGTGTGCATGTGTCTTTATAGCAGCATGATTTATAGTCCTTTGGGTATATACCCAATAATGGGATGGCTGGATCAAATGGAATTTCTAGTTCTAGATCCCTGAGGAATCGTCACAGTGACTTCCACAAGGGTTGAACTAGTTTACAGTCCCACCAACAGTGTAAAAGTGTTCCTATTTCTCCACATCCTCTCCAGCACCTGTTGTTTCCTGACTTTTTAATGATTGCCATTCTAACTGGTGTGAGATGGTATCTCATTGAGGTTTTGATTTGCAATCCTCTGATGGCCAGTGATGGTGAGCATTTTTTCACGTGTTTTTTGGCTGCATAAATGTCTTCTTTTGAGGAGTGTCTGTTCATGTCCTTCGCCCACTTTTTGATGGGGTTGTTTGGTGTTTTCTTGTAAATTTGTTGGAGTTCATTGTAGATTCTGGATATTAGCCCTTTGTCAGATGAGTAGGTTGCGAAAATTTTCTCCCATTTTGTAGGTTGCCTGTTCACTCTGATGGAAGTTTCCTTTGCTGTGCAGAAGCTCTTTAGTTTAATTAGATCCCATTTGTCAATTTTGGCTTTTGTTGCCATTGCTTTTGGTGTTTTAGACATGAAGTCCTTGCCCATACCTATGTCCTGTATGGTATTGCCTAGGTTTTCTTCTAGGGTTTTTATGGTTTTAAGTCTAACGTTTAAGTCTTTAATCCATCTTGAGTTGACTTTTGTATAAGGTGTAAGGAAGGGATCCAGTTTCAGCTTTCTACATGTGGCTAGCCAGTTTTCCCAGCACCATTTATTAAATAGGGAATCCTTCCTCTATTTCTTGTTTTTGTCAGGTTTGTCAAAGATCAGATAGTTGTAGATATGTGGCATTATTTCTGACGGCTCTGTTCTTTTCCATTGATCAATATCTCCGTTTTTGTACCAGTACCATGCTGTTTGGGTTACTGTAGCCTTTTAGTATAATTTGAAGTCAGGTAGCGTGATGCCTCCAGCTTTGTTCTTTTGGCTTAGGATTGACTTGGTGATGCGGGCTCTTTTTTGGTTCCATATGAACTTTAAAGTAGTTTTTTCCAATTCTGTGAAGAAAGTCATTGGTAACTTGATGGGGATGGCATTGAATCTGTAAATTACCTTGGGAAGGATGGCCATTTTCATGATATTGATTCTTCCTACCCATGAGCGTGGAATGTTCTTCCATTTGTTTGTATCCTCTTTTATTTCCTTGAGCAGTGGTTTGTAGTTTTCTCCTTGAAGAGGTCCTTCACATCCCTTGTAAGTTGGATTCCTAGGTATTTTATTCTCTTTGAAGCAATTGTGAATGGGAGTTCACTCATGATTTGGCTCTCTGTTTGTCTGTTATTGATGTATAAGAATGCTTGTGATTTTTGTACATTGATGTTGTATCCTGAGACTTTGCTGAAGTTGCTTATCAGCTTAAGGAGATTTTGGGCTGAGACAATGGGGTTTTCTAGATATACTATCACGTCATCTGCAAACAGGGACAATTTGACTTCCTTTTTTCCTAATTGAATACCCTTGATTTCCTTCTCTTGCCTAATTGCCCTGGCCAGAACTTCCAACACTATGTTGAATAGAAGTGGTGAGAGAGGGCATCCCTGTCTTGTGCCAGTTTTCAAAGTGAATGCTTCCAGTTTTTGCCCATTCAGTATGATATTGGCTGTGGGTTTGTCATAAATAGCTCTTATTATTTTGAGATACGACCCGTCAATACCTAATTTATTGAGAGATTTTAGCATGAAGGGTTGTTGAATTTTGTCAAAGGCCTTTTCTTCATGTATTGAGATAATCATGTGGTTTTTGACTTTGGTTCTGTTTATATGCTGTATTACATTTATTGCTTTGCGTATATTGAACCAGCCTTGCATCCCAGGGATGAAGCCCACTTGATCATGGTGGATAAGCTGTTTGATGTACTGCGAGATTCGGTTTGCCAGTAATTTATTGAGGAATTTTGCATCAATATTCATCAAGGATATTGGTCTAAAATTCTCTTTTTTGGTTGTGTCTCTGCCCAGCTTTGGTATCAGCATGATGCTGGCCTCATAAAATGAGTTAGGAAGGATTCCCTCTTTTTCTATTGATTGGAATAGTTTCTGAAGTAATGGTTCCAGTTCCTCCTTGTACCTCTGGTAGAATTCGGCTGTGAACGCATCTGATCCTGGACTCCTTTTGGTTGGTAAGCTATTGATTATTGCCGCAATTTCAGCTCCTGTTATTAGTCTATTCAGAGATTCAACTTCTTCCTGGTTTAGTCATGGGAGAGTGTATGTGTCGAGGAATTTATACCTTTCTTTTTTTTTAATTTTTTTTCTTTTTATCATTATTATTATTATTATTACCATTATTATTATTGTTATACTTTAGGCTCTATGGTACATGTGCGCAACGTGCAGGTAAGCTACATATGTATACATGCGCCATGCTGGTGCGCTGCACCCAGCAACTCGTCATCTAGCATTAGGTATATCTCCCAATGCTGTCCCTCCCCCCTCCCCCCACCCCACAACAGTCCCCGAAGTGTGATGTTCCCCTTCCTGTGTCCATGTGTTCTCATTGTTCAATTCACACCTATGAGTGAGAATATGTGGTGTTTGGTTTTTTGTTCTTGCGATAGTTTACTGAGAACGATGATTTCCAATTTCATCCATGTCCCTACAAAGGATATGAACTCATCAGTTTTTATGGCTGCCTAGTATTCCATGGGGTATATGTGCCATATTTTCTTAATCCAGTCTATCATTGTTGGACATTTGGGTTGGTTCCAAATCTTTGCTATTGTGTATAATGCCGCAATAAACGTACGTGTGCATGTGTCTTTATAGCAGCATGATTTATAGTCCTTTGGGTATATACCCAGTAATGGGATGGCTGGGTCAAATGGAATTTCTAGTTCTAGATCCCTGAGGAATCGCCACAGTGACCTGCACAAGGGTTGAACTAGTTTACAGTCCCACCAACAGTGTAAAGTGTTCCTATTTCTCCACATCCTCTCCAGCACCTGTTGTTTCCTGACTTTTTAATGATTGCCATTCTAACTGGTGTGAGATGGTATCTCATTGTGGTTTTGATTTGCATTTCTCTGATGGCCAGTGATGGTGAGCTTTTTTTCACGTGTCTTTTGGCTGCATAAATGTCTTCTTTTGAGGAGTGTCTGTTCATGTCCTTCGCCCACTTTTTGATGGGGTTGTTTGGTGTTTTCTTGTAAATTTGTTGGAGTTCATTGTAGATTCTGGATATTAGCCGTTTGTCAGATGAGTAGGTTGCGAAAATTTTCTCCCATTTTGTAGGTTGCCTGTTCACTCTGATGGTAGTTTCCTTTGCTGTGCAGAAGCTCTTTAGTTTAATTAGATCCCATTTGTCAATTTTGGCTTTTGTTGCCATTGCTTTTGGTGTTTTAGACATGAAGTCCTTGCCCATGCCTATGTCCTGAATGGTATTGCCTAGGTTTTCTTCTAGGGTTTTTATGGGTTTAGGTCTAACGTTTAAGTCTTTAATCCATCTTGAGTTGACTTTTGTATAAGGTGTAAGGAAGGGATCCAGTTTCAGCTTTCTACACGTGGCTAGCCAGTTTTCCCAGCACCATTTATTAAATAGGGAATCCTTTCTCCATTTCTTGTTTTTGTCAGGTTTGTCAAAGATCAGATAGTTGTAGATATGTGGCATTATTTCTGACGGCTCTGTTCTGTTCCATTGATCTATATCTCTGTTTTGGTACCAGTACCATGCTGTTTGGGTTACTGTAGCCTTGTAGTATAGTTTGAAGTCAGGTAGCGTGATGCCTCCAGCTTTGTTCTTTTGGCTTAGGATTGACTTGGTGATGCGGGCTCTTTTTTGGTTCCCTATGAACTTTAAAGTAGTTTTTTCCAATTCTGTGAAGAAAGTCATTGGTAACTTGATGGGGATGGCATTGAATCTGTAAATTACCTTGGGAAGGATGGCCATTTTCATGATATTGATTCTTCCTACCCATGAGCATGGAATGTTCTTCCATTTGTTTGTATCCTCTTTTATTTCCTTGAGCAGTGGTTTGTAGTTTTCTCCTTGAAGAGGTCCTTCACATCCCTTGTAAGTTGGATTCCTAGGTATTTTATTCTCTTTGAAGCAATTGTGAATGGGAGTTCACTCATGATTTGGCTCTCTGTTTGTCTGTTATTGATGTATAAGAATGCTTGTGATTTTTGTACATTGATGTTGTATCCTGAGACTTTGCTGAAGTTGCTTATCAGCTTAAGGAGATTTTGGGCTGAGACAATGGGGTTTTCTAGATATACTATCACGTCATCTGCAAACAGGGACAATTTGACTTCCTTTTTTCCTAATTGAATACCCTTGATTTCCTTCTCTTGCCTAATTACCCTGGCCAGAACTTCCAACACTATGTTGAATAGAAGTGGTGAGAGAGGGCATCCCTGTCTTGTGCCAGTTTTCAAAGTGAATGCTTCCAGTTTTTGCCCATTCAGTATGATATTGGCTGTGGGTTTGTCATAAATAGCTCTTATTATTTTGAGATACGACCCGTCAATACCTAATTTATTGAGAGTTTTTAGCATGAAGGGTTGTTGAATTTTGTCAAAGGCCTTTTCTTCATGTATTGAGATAATCATGTGGTTTTTGACTTTGGTTCTGTTTATATGCTGTATTACATTTATTGCTTTGCGTATATTGAACCAGCCTTGCATCCCAGGGATGAAGCCCACTTGATCATGGTGGATAAGCTGTTTGATGTGCTGCGAGATTCGGTTTGCCAGTAATTTATTGAGGAATTTTGCATCAATATTCATCAAGGATATTGGTCTAAAATTCTCTTTTTTGGTTGTGTCTCTGCCCAGCTTTGGTATCAGCATGATGCTGGCCTCATAAAATGAGTTAGGAAGGATTCCCTCTTTTTCTATTGATTGGAATAGTTTCTGAAGTAATGGTTCCAGTTCCTCCTTGTACCTCTGGTAGAATTCGGCTGTGAACGCATCTGATCCTGGACTCCTTTTGGTTCGTAAGCTATTGATTATTGCCGCAATTTCAGCTCCTGTTATTAGTCTATTCAGAGATTCAACTTCTTCCTGGTTTAGTCATGGGAGAGTGTATGTGTCGAGGAATTTATACCTTTCTTTTTTTTTTAATTTTTTTTCTTTTTATCATTATTATTATTATTATTACCATTATTATTATTGTTATACTTTAGGCTCTATGGTACATGTGCGCAACGTGCAGGTAAGCTACATATGTATACATGCGCCATGCTGGTGCGCTGCACCCAGCAACTCGTCATCTAGCATTAGGTATATCTCCCAATGCTGTCCCTCCCCCCTCCCCCCACCCCACAACAGTCCCCGAAGTGTGATGTTCCCCTTCCTGTGTCCATGTGTTCTCATTGTTCAATTCCCACCTATGAGTGAGAATATGTGGTGTTTGGTTTTTTGTTCTTGCGATAGTTTACTGAGAACGATGATTTCCAATTTCATCCATGTCCCTACAAAGGATATGAACTCATCAGTTTTTATGGCTGCCTAGTATTCCATGGTGTATATGTGCCATATTTTCTTAATCCAGTCTATCATTGTTGGACATTTGGGTTGGTTCCAAATCTTTGCTATTGTGTATAATGCCGCAATAAACATACGTGTGCATGTGTCTTTATAGCAGCATGATTTATAGTCCTTTGGGTATATACCCAGTAATGGGATGGCTGGGTCAAATGGAATTTCTAGTTCTAGATCCCTGAGGAATCGCCACAGTGACCTGCACAAGGGTTGAACTAGTTTACAGTCCCACCAACAGTGTAAAGTGTTCCTATTTCTCCACATCCTCTCCAGCACCTGTTGTTTCCTGACTTTTTAATGATTGCCATTCTAACTGGTGTGAGATGGTATCTCATTGTGGTTTTGATTTGCATTTCTCTGATGGCCAGTGATGGTGAGCTTTTTTTCACGTGTTTTTTGGCTGCATAAATGTCTTCTTTTGAGGAGTGTCTGTTCATGTCCTTCGCCCACTTTTTGATGGGGTTGTTTGGTGTTTTCTTGTAAATTTGTTGGAGTTCATTGTAGATTCTGGATATTAGCCGTTTGTCAGATGAGTAGGTTGCGAAAATTTTCTCCCATTTTGTAGGTTGCCTGTTCACTCTGATGGTAGTTTCCTTTGCTGTGCAGAAGCTCTTTAGTTTAATTAGATCCCATTTGTCAATTTTGGCTTTTGTTGCCATTGCTTTTGGTGTTTTAGACATGAAGTCCTTGCCCATGCCTATGTCCTGAATGGTATTGCCTAGGTTTTCTGCTAGGGTTTTTATGGGTTTAGGTCTAACGTTTAAGTCTTTAATCCATCTTGAGTTGACTTTTGTATAAGGTGTAAGGAAGGGATCCAGTTTCAGCTTTCTACACGTGGCTAGCCAGTTTTCCCAGCACCATTTATTAAATAGGGAATCCTTTCTCCATTTCTTGTTTTTGTCAGGTTTGTCAAAGATCAGATAGTTGTAGATATGTGGCATTATTTCTGACGGCTCTGTTCTGTTCCATTGATCTATATCTCTGTTTTGGTACCAGTACCATGCTGTTTGGGTTACTGTAGCCTTGTAGTATAGTTGGAAGTCAGGTAGCGTGATGCCTCCAGCTTTGTTCTTTTGGCTTAGGATTGACTTGGTGATGCAGGCTCTTTTTTGGTTCCCTATGAACTTTAAAGTAGTTTTTTCCAATTCTGTGAAGAAAGTCATTGGTAACTTGATGGGGATGGCATTGAATCTGTAAATTACCTTGGGAAGGATGGCCATTTTCATGATATTGATTCTTCCTACCCATGAGCATGGAATGTTCTTCCATTTGTTTGTATCCTCTTTTATTTCCTTGAGCAGTGGTTTGTAGTTTTCTCCTTGAAGAGGTCCTTCACATCCCTTGTAAGTTGGATTCCTAGGTATTTTATTCTCTTTGAAGCAATTGTGAATGGGAGTTCACTCATGATTTGGCTCTCTGTTTGTCTGTTATTGATGTATAAGAATGCTTGTGATTTTTGTACATTGATGTTGTATCCTGAGACTTTGTTGAAGTTGCTTATCAGCTTAAGGAGATTTTGGGCTGAGACAATGGGGTTTTCTACATATACTATCACGTCATCTGCAAACAGGGACAATTTGACTTCCTTTTTTCCTAATTGAATACCCTTGATTTCCTTCTCTTGCCTAATTACCCTGGCCAGAACTTCCAACACTATGTTGAATAGAAGTGGTGAGAGAGGGCATCCCTGTCTTGTGCCAGTTTTCAAAGTGAATGCTTCCAGTTTTTGCCCATTCAGTATGATATTGGCTGTGGGTTTGTCATAAATAGCTCTTATTATTTTGAGATACGACCCGTCAATACCTAATTTATTGAGAGTTTTTAGCATGAAGGGTTGTTGAATTTTGTCAAAGGCCTTTTCTTCATGTATTGAGATAATCATGTGGTTTTTGACTTTGGTTCTGTTTATATGCTGTATTACATTTATTGCTTTGCGTATATTGAACCAGCCTTGCATCCCAGGGATGAAGCCCACTTGATCATGGTGGATAAGCTGTTTGATGTGCTGCGAGATTCGGTTTGCCAGTAATTTATTGAGGAATTTTGCATCAATATTCATCAAGGATATTGGTCTAAAATTCTCTTTTTTGGTTGTGTCTCTGCCCAGCTTTGGTATCAGCATGATGCTGGCCTCATAAAATGAGTTAGGAAGGATTCCCTCTTTTTCTATTGATTGGAATAGTTTCTGAAGTAATGGTTCCAGTTCCTCCTTGTACCTCTGGTAGAATTCGGCTGTGAACGCATCTGATCCTGGACTCCTTTTGGTTCGTAAGCTATTGATTATTGCCGCAATTTCAGCTCCTGTTATTAGTCTATTCAGAGATTCAACTTCTTCCTGGTTTAGTCATGGGAGAGTGTATGTGTCGAGGAATTTATACCTTTCTCTTTTTTTTAATTTTTTTTCTTTTTATCATTATTATTATTATTATTACCATTATTATTATTGTTATACTTTAGGCTCTATGGTACATGTGCGCAACGTGCAGGTAAGCTACATATGTATACATGCGCCATGCTGGTGCGCTGCACCCACCAACTCGTCATCTAGCATTAGGTATATCTCCCAATGCTGTCCCTCCCCCCTCCCCCCACCCCACAACAGTCCCCGAAGTGTGATGTTCCCCTTCCTGTGTCCATGTGTTCTCCTTGTTCAATTCCCACCTATGAGTGAGAATATGTGGTGTTTGGTTTTTTGTTCTTGCGATAGTTTACTGAGAACCATGATTTCCAATTTCATCCATGTCCCTACAAAGGATATGAACTCATCAGTTTTTATGGCTGCCTAGTATTCCATGGTGTATATGTGCCATATTTTCTTAATCCAGTCTATCATTGTTGGACGTTTGGGTTGGTTCCAAATCTTGTTATTGTGTATAATGCCGCAATAAACATACGTGTGCATGTGTCTTTATAGCAGCATGATTTATAGTCCTTTGGGTATATACCCAGTAATGGGATGGCTGGGTCAAATGGAATTTCTAGTTCTAGATCCCTGAGGAATCGCCACAGTGACCTGCACAAGGGTTGAACTAGTTTACAGTCCCACCAACAGTGTAAAGTGTTCCTATTTCTCCACATCCTCTCCAGCACCTGTTGTTTCCTGACTTTTTAATGATTGCCATTCTAACTGGTGTGAGATGGTATCTCATTGTGGTTTTGATTTGCATTTCTCTGATGGCCAGTGATGGTGAGCTTTTTTTCACGTGTTTTTTGGCTGCATAAATGTCTTCTTTTGAGGAGTGTCTGTTCATGTCCTTCGCCCACTTTTTGATGGGGTTGTTTGGTGTTTTCTTGTAAATTTGTTGGAGTTCATTGTAGATTCTGGATATTAGCCGTTTGTCAGATGAGTAGGTTGCGAAAATTTTCTCCCATTTTGTAGGTTGCCTGTTCACTCTGATGGTAGTTTCCTTTGCTGTGCAGAAGCTCTTTAGTTTAATTAGATCCCATTTGTCAATTTTGGCTTTTGTTGCCATTGCTTTTGGTGTTTTAGACATGAAGTCCTTGCCCATGCCTATGTCCTGAATGGTATTGCCTAGGTTTTCTTCTAGGGTTTTTATGGGTTTAGGTCTAACGTTTAAGTCTTTAATCCATCTTGAGTTGACTTTTGTATAAGGTGTAAGGAAGGGATCCAGTTTCAGCTTTCTACACGTGGCTAGCCAGTTTTCCCAGCACCATTTATTAAATAGGGAATCCTTTCTCCATTTCTTGTTTTTGTCAGGTTTGTCAAAGATCAGATAGTTGTAGATATGTGGCATTATTTCTGACGGCTCTGTTCTGTTCCATTGATCTATATCTCTGTTTTGGTACCAGTACCATGCTGTTTGGGTTACTGTAGCCTTGTAGTATAGTTTGAAGTCAGGTAGCGTGATGCCTCCAGCTTTGTTCTTTTGGCTTAGGATTGACTTGGCGATGCGGGCTCTTTTTTGGTTCCCTATGAACTTTAAAGTAGTTTTTTCCAATTCTGTGAAGAAAGTCATTGGTAACTTGATGGGGATGGCATTGAATCTGTAAATTACCTTGGGAAGGATGGCCATTTTCATGATATTGATTCTTCCTACCCATGAGCATGGAATGTTCTTCCATTTGTTTGTATCCTCTTTTATTTCCTTGAGCAGTGGTTTGTAGTTTTCTCCTTGAAGAGGTCCTTCACATCCCTTGTAAGTTGGATTCCTAGGTATTTTATTCTCTTTGAAGCAATTGTGAATGGGAGTTCACTCATGATTTGGCTCTCTGTTTGTCTGTTATTGATGTATAAGAATGCTTGTGATTTTTGTACATTGATGTTGTATCCTGAGACTTTGCTGAAGTTGCTTATCAGCTTAAGGAGATTTTGGGCTGAGACAATGGGGTTTTCTAGATATACTATCATGTCATCTGCAAACAGGGACAATTTGACTTCCTTTTTTCCTAATTGAATACCCTTGATTTCCTTCTCTTGCCTAATTACCCTGGCCAGAACTTCCAACACTATGTTGAATAGAAGTGGTGAGAGAGGGCATCCCTGTCTTGTGCCAGTTTTCAAAGTGAATGCTTCCAGTTTTTGCCCATTCAGTATGATATTGGCTGTGGGTTTGTCATAAATAGCTCTTATTATTTTGAGATACGACCCGTCAATACCTAATTTATTGAGAGTTTTTAGCATGAAGGGTTGTTGAATTTTGTCAAAGGCCTTTTCTTCATGTATTGAGATAATCATGTGGTTTTTGACTTTGGTTCTGTTTATATGCTGTATTACATTTATTGCTTTGCGTATATTGAACCAGCCTTGCATCTCAGGGATGAAGCCCACTTGATCATGGTGGATAAGCTGTTTGATGTGCTGCGAGATTCGGTTTTCCAGTAATTTATTGAGGAATTTTGCATCAATATTCATCAAGGATATTGGTCTAAAATTCTCTTTTTTGGTTGTGTCTCTGCCCAGCTTTGGTATCAGCATGATGCTGGCCTCATAAAATGAGTTAGGAAGGATTCCCTCTTTTTCTATTGATTGGAATAGTTTCTGAAGTAATGGTTCCAGTTCCTCCTTGTACCTCTGGTAGAATTCGGCTGTGAACGCATCTGATCCTGGACTCCTTTTGGTTGGTAAGCTATTGATTATTGCCGCAATTTCAGCTCCTGTTATTAGTCTATTCAGAGATTCAACTTCTTCCTGGTTTAGTCATGGGAGAGTGTATGTGTCGAGGAATTTATACCTTTCTCTTTTTTTTAAGTTTTTTTTCTTTTTATCATTATTATTATTATTATTACCATTATTATTATTGTTATACTTTAGGCTCTATGGTACATGTGCGCAACGTGCAGGTAAGCTACATATGTATACATGCGCCATGCTGGTGCGCTGCACCCAGCAACTCGTCATCTAGCATTAGGTATATCTCCCAATGCTGTCCCTCCCCCCTCCCCCCACCCCACAACAGTCCCCGAAGTGTGATGTTCCCCTTCCTGTGTCCATGTGTTCTCATTGTTCAATTCCCACCTATGAGTGAGAATATGTGGTGTTTGGTTTTTTGTTCTTGCGATAGTTTACTGAGAAGCATGATTTCCAATTTCATCCATGTCCCTACAAAGGATATGAACTCATCAGTTTTTATGGCTGCCTAGTATTCCATGGTGTATATGTGCCATATTTTCTTAATCCAGTCTATCATTGTTGGACATTTGGGTTGGTTCCAAATCTTTGCTATTGTGTATAATGCCGCAATAAACATACGTGTGCATGTGTCTTTATAGCAGCATGATTTATAGTCCTTTGGGTATATACCCAGTAATGGGATGGCTGGGTCAAATGGAATTTCTAGTTCTAGATCCCTGAGGAATCGCCACAGTGACCTGCACAAGGGTTGAACTAGTTTACAGTCCCACCAACAGTGTAAAGTGTTCCTATTTCTCCACATCCTCTCCAGCACCTGTTGTTTCCTGACTTTTTAATGATTGCCATTCTAACTGGTGTGAGATGGTATCTCATTGTGGTTTTGATTTGCATTTCTCTGATGGCCAGTGATGGTGAGCTTTTTTTCACGTGTTTTTTGGCTGCATAAATGTCTTCTTTTGAGGAGTGTCTGTTCATGTCCTTCGCCCACTTTTTGATGGGGTTGTTTGGTGTTTTCTTGTAAATTTGTTGGAGTTCATTGTAGATTCTGGATATTAGCCGTTTGTCAGATGAGTAGGTTGCGAAAATTTTCTCCCATTTTGTAGGTTGCCTGTTCACTCTGATGGTAGTTTCCTTTGCTGTGCAGAAGCTCTTTAGTTTAATTAGATCCCATTTGTCAATTTTGGCTTTTGTTGCCATTGCTTTTGGTGTTTTAGACATGAAGTCCTTGCCCATGCCTATGTCCTGAATGGTATTGCCTAGGTTTTCTTCTAGGGTTTTTATGGGTTTAGGTCTAACGTTTAAGTCTTTAATCCATCTTGAGTTGACTTTTGTATAAGGTGTAAGGAAGGGATCCAGTTTCAGCTTTCTACACGTGGCTAGCCAGTTTTCCCAGCACCATTTATTAAATAGGGAATCCTTTCTCCATTTCTTGTTTTTGTCAGGTTTGTCAAAGATCAGATAGTTGTAGATATGTGGCATTATTTCTGACGGCTCTGTTCTGTTCCATTGATCTATATCTCTGTTTTGGTACCAGTACCATGCTGTTTGGGTTACTGTAGCCTTGTAGTATAGTTTGAAGTCAGGTAGCGTGATGCCTCCAGCTTTGTTCTTTTGGCTTAGGATTGACTTGGTGATGCGGGCTCTTTTTTGGTTCCCTATGAACTTTAAAGTAGTTTTTTCCAATTCTGTGAAGAAAGTCATTGGTAACTTGATGGGGATGGCATTGAATCTGTAAATTACCTTGGGAAGGATGGCCATTTTCATGATATTGATTCTTCCTACCCATGAGCATGGAATGTTCTTCCATTTGTTTGTATCCTCTTTTATTTCCTTGAGCAGTGGTTTGTAGTTTTCTCCTTGAAGAGGTCCTTCACATCCCTTGTAAGTTGGATTCCTAGGTATTTTATTCTCTTTGAAGCAATTGTGAATGGGAGTTCACTCATGATTTGGCTCTCTGTTTGTCTGTTATTGATGTATAAGAATGCTTGTGATTTTTGTACATTGATGTTGTATCCTGAGACTTTGCTGAAGTTGCTTATCAGCTTAAGGAGATTTTGGGCTGAGACAATGGGGTTTTCTACATATACTATCACGTCATCTGCAAACAGGGACAATTTGACTTCCTTTTTTCCTAATTGAATACCCTTGATTTCCTTCTCTTGCCTAATTGCCCTGGCCAGAACTTCCAACACTATGTTGAATAGAAGTGGTGAGAGAGGGCATCCCTGTCTTGTGCCAGTTTTCAAAGTGAATGCTTCCAGTTTTTGCCCATTCAGTATGATATTGGCTGTGGGTTTGTCATAAATAGCTCTTATTATTTTGAGATACAACCCGTCAATACCTAATTTATTGAGAGTTTTTAGCATGAATGGTTGTTGAATTTTGTCAAAGGCCTTTTCTTCATGTATTGAGATAATCATGTGGTTTTTGACTTTGGTTCTGTTTATATGCTGTATTACATTTATTGATTTGCGTATATTGAACCAGCCTTGCATCCCAGGGATGAAGCCCACTTGATCATGGTGGATAAGCTGTTTGATGTGCTGCGAGATTCGGTTTGCCAGTAATTTATTGAGGAATTTTGCATCAATATTCATCAAGGATATTGGTCTAAAATTCTCTTTTTTGGTTGTGTCTCTGCCCAGCTTTGGTATCAGCATGATGCTGGCCTCATAAAATGAGTTAGGAAGTATTCCCTCTTTTTCTATTGATTGGAATAGTTTCTGAAGTAATGGTTCCAGTTCCTCCTTGTACCTCTGGTAGAATTCGGCTGTGAACGCATCTGATCCTGGACTCCTTTTGGTTGGTAAGCTATTGATTATTGCCGCAATTTCAGCTCCTGTTATTAGTCTATTCAGAGATTCAACTTCTTCCTGGTTTAGTCATGGGAGAGTGTATGTGTCGAGGAATTTATACCTTTCTTTTTTTTTTAATTTTTTTTTCTTTTTATCATTATTATTATTATTATTACCATTATTATTATTGTTATACTTTAGGCTCTATGGTACATGTGCGCAACGTGCAGGTAAGCTACATATGTATACATGTGCCATGCTGGTGCGCTGCACCCACCAACTCGTCATCTAGCATTAGGTATATCTCCCAATGCTGTCCCTCCCCCCTCCCCCCACGCCACCACAGTCCCCGAATTGTGATGTTCCCCTTCCTGTGTCCATGTGTTCTCATTGTTCAATTCCCACCTATGAGTGAGAATATGTGGTGTTTGGTTTTTTGTTCTTGCGATAGTTTACTGAGAACGATGACTTCCAATTTCATCCATGTCCCTACAAAGGATATGAACTCATCAGTTTTTATGGCTGCCTAGTATTCCATGGTGTATATGTGCCACATTTTCTTAATCCAGTCTATCATTGTTGGACATTTGGGTTGGTTCCAAATCTTTGCTATTTTGTATAATGCCGCAATAAACATACGTGTGCATGTGTCTTTATAGCAGCATGATTTATAGTCCTTTGGGTATATACCCAATAATGGGATGGCTGGATCAAATGGAATTTCTAGTTCTAGATCCCTGAGGAATCGTCACAGTGACTTCCACAAGGGTTGAACTAGTTTACAGTCCCACCAACAGTGTAAAAGTGTTCCTATTTCTCCACATCCTCTCCAGCACCTGTTGTTTCCTGACTTTTTAATGATTGCCATTCTAACTGGTGTGAGATGGTATCTCATTGAGGTTTTGATTTGCAATCCTCTGATGGCCAGTGATGGTGAGCATTTTTTCACGTGTTTTTTGGCTGCATAAATGTCTTCTTTTGAGGAGTGTCTGTTCATGTCCTTCGCCCACTTTTTGATGGGGTTGTTTGGTGTTTTCTTGTAAATTTGTTGGAGTTCATTGTAGATTCTGGATATTAGCCCTTTGTCAGATGAGTAGGTTGCGAAAATTTTCTCCCATTTTGTAGGTTGCCTGTTCACTGTGATGGAAGTTTCCTTTGCTGTGCAGAAGCTCTTTAGTTTAATTAGATCCCATTTGTCAATTTTGGCTTTTGTTGCCATTGCTTTTGGTGTTTTAGACATGAATTCCTTGCCCATACCTATGTCCTGTATGGTATTGCCTAGGTTTTCTTCTAGGGTTTTTATGGTTTTAAGTCTAACGTTTAAGTCTTTAATCCATCTTGAGTTGACTTTTGTATAAGGTGTAAGGAAGGGATCCAGTTTCAGCTTTCTACATGTGGCTAGCCAGTTTTCCCAGCACCATTTATTAAATAGGGAATCCTTCCTCTATTTCTTGTTTTTGTCAGGTTTGTCAAAGATCAGATAGTTGTAGATATGTGGCATTATTTCTGACGGCTCTGTTCTTTTCCATTGATCAATATCTCCGTTTTTGTACCAGTACCATGCTGTTTGGGTTACTGTAGCCTTTTAGTATAATTTGAAGTCAGGTAGCGTGATGCCTCCAGCTTTGTTCTTTTGGCTTAGGATTGACTTGGTGATGCGGGCTCTTTTTTGGTTCCATATGAACTTTAAAGTAGTTTTTTCCAATTCTGTGAAGAAAGTCATTGGTAACTTGATGGGGATGGCATTGAATCTGTAAATTACCTTGGGAAGGATGGCCATTTTCATGATATTGATTCTTCCTACCCATGAGCGTGGAATGTTCTTCCATTTGTTTGTATCCTCTTTTATTTCCTTGAGCAGTGGTTTGTAGTTTTCTCCTTGAAGAGGTCCTTCACATCCCTTGTAAGTTGGATTCCTAGGTATTTTATTCTCTTTGAAGCAATTGTGAATGGGAGTTCACTCATGATTTGGCTCTCTGTTTGTCTGTTATTGATGTATAAGAATGCTTGTGATTTTTGTACATTGATGTTGTATCCTGAGACTTTGCTGAAGTTGCTTATCAGCTTAAGGAGATTTTGGGCTGAGACAATGGGGTTTTCTAGATATACTATCACGTCATCTGCAAACAGGGACAATTTGACTTCCTTTTTTCCTAATTGAATACCCTTGATTTCCTTCTCTTGCCTAATTGCCCTGGCGAGAACTTCCAACACTATGTTGAATAGAAGTGGTGAGAGAGGGCATCCCTGTCTTGTGCCAGTTTTCAAAGTGAATGCTTCCAGTTTTTGCCCATTCAGTATGATATTGGCTGTGGGTTTGTCATAAATAGCTCTTATTATTTTGAGATACGACCCGTCAATACCTAATTTATTGAGAGATTTTAGCATGAAGGGTTGTTGAATTTTGTCAAAGGCCTTTTCTTCATGTATTGAGATAATCATGTGGTTTTTGACTTTGGTTCTGTTTATATGCTGTATTACATTTATTGCTTTGCGTATATTGAACCAGCCTTGCATCCCAGGGATGAAGCCCACTTGATCATGGTGGATAAGCTGTTTGATGTGCTGCGAGATTCGGTTTGCCAGTAATTTATTGAGGAATTTTGCATCAATATTCATCAAGGATATTGGTCTAAAATTCTCTTTTTTGGTTGTGTCTCTGCCCAGCTTTGGTATCAGCATGATGCTGGCCTCATAAAATGAGTTAGGAAGGATTCCCTCTTTTTCTATTGATTGGAATAGTTTCTGAAGTAATGGTTCCAGTTCCTCCTTGTACCTCTGGTAGAATTCGGCTGTGAACGCATCTGATCCTGGACTCCTTTTGGTTGGTAAGCTATTGATTATTGCCGCAATTTCAGCTCCTGTTATTAGTCTATTCAGAGATTCAACTTCTTCCTGGTTTAGTCATGGGAGAGTGTATGTGTCGAGGAATTTATACCTTTCTTTTTTTTTTAATTTTTTTTCTTTTTATCATTATTATTATTATTATTACCATTATTATTATTGTTATACTTTAGGCTCTATGGTACATGTGCGCAACGTGCAGGTAAGCTACATATGTATACATGCGCCATGCTGGTGCGCTGCACCCACCAACTCGTCATCTAGCATTAGGTATATCTCCCAATGCTGTCCCTCCCCCCTCCCCCCACCCCACAACAGTCCCCGAAGTGTGATGTTCCCCTTCCTGTGTCCATGTGTTCTCATTGTTCAATTCCCACCTATGAGTGAGAATATGTGGTGTTTGGTTTTTTGTTCTTGCGATAGTTTACTGAGAACGATGATTTCCAATTTCATCCATGTCCCTACAAAGGATATGAACTCATCAGTTTTTATGGCTGCCTAGTATTCCATGGGGTATATGTGCCATATTTTCTTAATCCAGTCTATCATTGTTGGACATTTGGGTTGGTTCCAAATCTTTGCTATTGTGTATAATGCCGCAATAAACGTACGTGTGCATGTGTCTTTATAGCAGCATGATTTATAGTCCTTTGGGTATATACCCAGTAATGGGATGGCTGGGTCAAATGGAATTTCTAGTTCTAGATCCCTGAGGAATCGCCACAGTGACCTGCACAAGGGTTGAACTAGTTTACAGTCCCACCAACAGTGTAAAGTGTTCCTATTTCTCCACATCCTCTCCAGCACCTGTTGTTTCCTGACTTTTTAATGATTGCCATTCTAACTGGTGTGAGATGGTATCTCATTGTGGTTTTGATTTGCATTTCTCTGATGGCCAGTGATGGTGAGCTTTTTTTCACGTGTTTTTTGGCTGCATAAATGTCTTCTTTTGAGGAGTGTCTGTTCATGTCCTTCGCCCACTTTTTGATGGGGTTGTTTGGTGTTTTCTTGTAAATTTGTTGGAGTTCATTGTAGATTCTGGATATTAGCCGTTTGTCAGATGAGTAGGTTGCGAAAATTTTCTCCCATTTTGTAGGTTGCCTGTTCACTCTGATGGTAGTTTCCTTTGCTGTGCAGAAGCTCTTTAGTTTAATTAGATCCCATTTGTCAATTTTGGCTTTTGTTGCCATTGCTTTTGGTGTTTTAGACATGAAGTCCTTGCCCATGCCTATGTCCTGAATGGTATTGCCTAGGTTTTCTTCTAGGGTTTTTATGGGTTTAGGTCTAACGTTTAAGTCTTTAATCCATCTTGAGTTGACTTTTGTATAAGGTGTAAGGAAGGGATCCAGTTTCAGCTTTCTACACGTGGCTAGCCAGTTTTCCCAGCACCATTTATTAAATAGGGAATCCTTTCTCCATTTCTTGTTTTTGTCAGGTTTGTCAAAGATCAGATAGTTGTAGATATGTGGCATTATTTCTGACGGCTCTGTTCTGTTCCATTGATCTATATCTCTGTTTTGGTACCAGTACCATGCTGTTTGGGTTACTGTAGCCTTGTAGTATAGTTTGAAGTCAGGTAGCGTGATGCCTCCAGCTTTGTTCTTTTGGCTTAGGATTGACTTGGTGATGCGGGCTCTTTTTTGGTTCCCTATGAACTTTAAAGTAGTTTTTTCCAATTCTGTGAAGAAAGTCATTGGTAACTTGATGGGGATGGCATTGAATCTGTAAATTACCTTGGGAAGGATGGCCATTTTCATGATATTGATTCTTCCTACCCATGAGCATGGAATGTTCTTCCATTTGTTTGTATCCTCTTTTATTTCCTTGAGCAGTGGTTTGTAGTTTTCTCCTTGAAGAGGTCCTTCACATCCCTTGTAAGTTGGATTCCTAGGTATTTTATTCTCTTTGAAGCAATTGTGAATGGGAGTTCACTCATGATTTGGCTCTCTGTTTGTCTGTTATTGATGTATAAGAATGCTTGTGATTTTTGTACATTGATGTTGTATCCTGAGACTTTGCTGAAGTTGCTTATCAGCTTAAGGAGATTTTGGGCTGAGACAATGGGGTTTTCTAGATATACTATCACGTCATCTGCAAACAGGGACAATTTGACTTCCTTTTTTCCTAATTGAATACCCTTGATTTCCTTCTCTTGCCTAATTACCCTGGCCAGAACTTCCAACACTATGTTGAATAGAAGTGGTGAGAGAGGGCATCCCTGTCTTGTGCCAGTTTTCAAAGTGAATGCTTCCAGTTTTTGCCCATTCAGTATGATATTGGCTGTGGGTTTGTCATAAATAGCTCTTATTATTTTGAGATACGACCCGTCAATACCTAATTTATTGAGAGTTTTTAGCATGAAGGGTTGTTGAATTTTGTCAAAGGCCTTTTCTTCATGTATTGAGATAATCATGTGGTTTTTGACTTTGGTTCTGTTTATATGCTGTATTACATTTATTGCTTTGCGTATATTGAACCAGCCTTGCATCCCAGGGATGAAGCCCACTTGATCATGGTGGATAAGCTGTTTGATGTGCTGCGAGATTCGGTTTGCCAGTAATTTATTGAGGAATTTTGCATCAATATTCATCAAGGATATTGGTCTAAAATTCTCTTTTTTGGTTGTGTCTCTGCCCAGCTTTGGTATCAGCATGATGCTGGCCTCATAAAATGAGTTAGGAAGGATTCCCTCTTTTTCTATTGATTGGAATAGTTTCTGAAGTAATGGTTCCAGTTCCTCCTTGTAACTCTGGTAGAATTCGGCTGTGAACGCATCTGATCCTGGACTCCTTTTGGTTGGTAAGCTATTGATTATTGCCGCAATTTCAGCTCCTGTTATTAGTCTATTCAGAGATTCAACTTCTTCCTGGTTTAGTCATGGGAGAGTGTATGTGTCGAGGAATTTATACCTTTCTTTTTTTTTTAATTTTTTTTCTTTTTATCATCATTATTATTATTATTACCATTATTATTATTGTTATACTTTAGGCTCTATGGTACATGTGCGCAACGTGCAGGTAAGCTACATATGTATACATGCGCCATGCTGGTGCGCTGCACCCAGCAACTCGTCATCTAGCATTAGGTATATCTCCCAATGCTGTCCCTCCCCCCTCCCCCCACCCCACAACAGTCCCCGAAGTGTGATGTTCCCCTTCCTGTGTCCATGTGTTCTCATTGTTCAATTCCCACCTATGAGTGAGAATATGTGGTGTTTGGTTTTTTGTTCTTGCGATAGTTTACTGAGAACGATGATTTCCAATTTCATCCATGTCCCTACAAAGGATATGAACTCATCAGTTTTTATGGCTGCCTAGTATTCCATGGTGTATATGTGCCATATTTTCTTAATCCAGTCTATCATTGTTGGACATTTGGGTTGGTTCCAAATCTTTGCTATTGTGTATAATGCCGCAATAAACATACGTGTGCATGTGTCTTTATAGCAGCATGATTTATAGTCCTTTGGGTATATACCCAGTAATGGGATGGCTGGGTCAAATGGAATATCTAGTTCTAGATCCCTGAGGAATCGCCACAGTGACCTGCACAAGGGTTGAACTAGTTTACAGTCCCACCAACAGTGTAAAGTGTTCCTATTTCTCCACATCCTCTCCAGCACCTGTTGTTTCCTGACTTTTTAATGATTGCCATTCTAACTGGTGTGAGATGGTATCTCATTGTGGTTTTGATTTGCATTTCTCTGATGGCCAGTGATGGTGAGCTTTTTTTCACGTGTTTTTTGGCTGCATAAATGTCTTCTTTTGAGGAGTGTCTGTTCATGTCCTTCGCCCACTTTTTGATGGGGTTGTTTGGTGTTTTCTTGTAAATTTGTTGGAGTTCATTGTAGATTCTGGATATTAGCCGTTTGTCAGATGAGTAGGTTGCGAAAATTTTCTCCCATTTTGTAGGTTGCCTGTTCACTCTGATGGTAGTTTCCTTTGCTGTGCAGAAGCTCTTTAGTTTAATTAGATCCCATTTGTCAATTTTGGCTTTTGTTGCCATTGCTTTTGGTGTTTTAGACATGAAGTCCTTGCCCATGCCTATGTCCTGAATGGTATTGCCTAGGTTTTCTTCTAGGGTTTTTATGGGTTTAGGTCTAACGTTTAAGTCTTTAATCCATCTTGAGTTGACTTTTGTATAAGGTGTAAGGAAGGGATCCAGTTTCAGCTTTCTACACGTGGCTAGCCAGTTTTCCCAGCACCATTTATTAAATAGGGAATCCTTTCTCCATTTCTTGTTTTTGTCAGGTTTGTCAAAGATCAGATAGTTGTAGATATGTGGCATTATTTCTGACGGCTCTGTTCTGTTCCATTGATCTATATCTCTGTTTTGGTACCAGTACCATGCTGTTTGGGTTAGTGTAGCCTTGTAGTATAGTTTGAAGTCAGGTAGCGTGATGCCTCCAGCTTTGTTCTTTTGGCTTAGGATTGACTTGGTGATGCGGGCTCTTTTTTGGTTCCCTATGAACTTTAAAGTAGTTTTTTCCAATTCTGTGAAGAAAGTCATTGGTAACTTGATGGGGATGGCATTGAATCTGTAAATTACCTTGGGAAGGATGGCCATTTTCATGATATTGATTCTTCCTACCCATGAGCATGGAATGTTCTTCCATTTGTTTGTATCCTCTTTTATTTCCTTGAGCAGTGGTTTGTAGTTTTCTCCTTGAAGAGGTCCTTCACATCCCTTGTAAGTTGGATTCCTAGGTATTTTATTCTCTTTGAAGCAATTGTGAATGAGAGTTCACTCATGATTTGGCTCTCTGTTTGTCTGTTATTGATGTATAAGAATGCTTGTGATTTTTGTACATTGATGTTGTATCCTGAGACTTTGCTGAAGTTGCTTATCAGCTTAAGGAGATTTTGGGCTGAGACAATGGGGTTTTCTAGATATACTATCACGTCATCTGCAAACAGGGACAATTTGACTTCCTTTTTTCCTAATTGAATACCCTTGATTTCCTTCTCTTGCCTAATTGCCCTGGCGAGAACTTCCAACACTATGTTGAATAGAAGTGGTGAGAGAGGGCATCCCTGTCTTGTGCCAGTTTTCAAAGTGAATGCTTCCAGTTTTTGCCCATTCAGTATGATATTGGCTGTGGGTTTGTCATAAATAGCTCTTATTATTTTGAGATACGACCCGTCAATACCTAATTTATTGAGAGTTTTTAGCATGAAGGGTTGTTGAATTTTGTCAAAGGCCTTTTCTTCATGTATTGAGATAATCATGTGGTTTTTGACTTTGGTTCTGTTTATATGCTGTATTACATTTATTGCTTTGCGTATATTGAACCAGCCTTGCATCCCAGGGATGAAGCCCCCTTGATCATGGTGGATAAGCTGTTTGATGTGCTGCGAGATTCGGTTTGCCAGTAATTTATTGAGGAATTTTGCATCAATATTCATCAAGGATATTGGTCTAAAATTCTCTTTTTTGGTTGTGTCTCTGCCCAGCTTTGGTATCAGCATGATGCTGGCCTCATAAAATGAGTTAGGAAGGATTCCCTCTTTTTCTATTGATTGGAATAGTTTCTGAAGTAATGGTTCCAGTTCCTCCTTGTACCTCTGGTAGAATTCGGCTGTGAACGCATCTGATCCTGGACTCCTTTTGGTTGGTAAGCTATTGATTATTGCCGCAATTTCAGCTCCTGTTATTAGTCTATTCAGAGATTCAACTTCTTCCTGGTTTAGTCATGGGAGAGTGTATGTGTCGAGGAATTTATACCTTTCTTTTCATTTAATTTTTTTTCTTTTTATCATTATTATTGTTATTATTAACATTATTATTATTGTTATACTTTAGGCTCTATGGTACATGTGCGCAACGTGCAGGTAAGCTACATATGTATACATGCGCCATGCTGGTGCGCTGCACCCACCAACTCGTCATCTAGCATTAGGTATATCTCCCAATGCTGTCCCTCCCCCCTCCCCCCACCCCACAACAGTCCCCGAAGTGTGATGTTCCCCTTCCTGTGTCCATGTGTTCTCATTGTTCAATTCCCACCTATGAGTGAGAATATGTGGTGTTTGGTTTTTTGTTCTTGCAATAGTTTACTGAGAACGATGATTTCCAATTTCATCCATGTCCCTACAAAGGATATGAACTCATCAGTTTTTATGGCTGCCTAGTATTCCATGGTGTATATGTGCCATATTTTCTTAATCCAGTCTATCATTGTTGGACATTTGGGTTGGTTCCAAATCTTTGCTATTGTGTATAATGCCGCAATAAACATACGTGTGCATGTGTCTTTATAGCAGCATGATTTATAGTCCTTTGGGTATATACCCAGTAATGGGATGGCTGGGTCAAATGGAATTTCTAGTTCTAGATCCCTGAGGAATCGCCACAGTGACCTGCACAAGGGTTGAACTAGTTTACAGTCCCACCAACAGTGTAAAGTGTTCCTATTTCTCCACATCCTCTCCAGCACCTGTTGTTTCCTGACTTTTTAATGATTGCCATTCTAACTGGTGTGAGATGGTATCTCATTGTGGTTTTGATTTGCATTTCTCTGATGGCCAGTGATGGTGAGCTTTTTTTCACGTGTTTTTTGGCTGCATAAATGTCTTCTTTTGAGGAGTGTCTGTTCATGTCCTTCGCCCACTTTTTGATGGGGTTGTTTGGTGTTTTCTTGTAAATTTGTTGGAGTTCATTGTAGATTCTGGATATTAGCCGTTTGTCAGATGAGTAGGTTGCGAAAATTTTCTCCCATTTTGTAGGTTGCCTGTTCACTCTGATGGTAGTTTCCTTTGCTGTGCAGAAGCTCTTTAGTTTAATTAGATCCCATTTGTCAATTTTGGCTTTTGTTGCCATTGCTTTTGGTGTTTTAGACATGAAGTCCTTGCCCATGCCTATGTCCTGAATGGTATTGCCTAGGTTTTCTTCTAGGGTTTTTATGGGTTTAGGTCTAACGTTTAAGTCTTTAATCCATCTTGAGTTGACTTTTGTATAAGGTGTAAGGAAGGGATCCAGTTTCAGCTTTCTACACGTGGCTAGCCAGTTTTCCCAGCACCATTTATTAAATAGGGAATCCTTTCTCCATTTCTTGTTTTTGTCAGGTTTGTCAAAGATCAGATAGTTGTAGATATGTGGCATTATTTCTGACGGCTCTGTTCTGTTCCATTGATCTATATCTCTGTTTTGGTACCAGTACCATGCTGTTTGGGTTACTGTAGCCTTGTAGTATAGTTTGAAGTCAGGTAGCGTGATGCCTCCAGCTTTGTTCTTTTGGCTTAGGATTGACTTGGTGATGCGGGCTCTTTTTTGGTTCCCTATGAACTTTAAAGTAGTTTTTTCCAATTCTGTGAAGAAAGTCATTGGTAACTTGATGGGGATGGCATTGAATCTGTAAATTACCTTGGGAAGGATGGCCATTTTCATGATATTGATTCTTCCTACCCATGAGCATGGAATGTTCTTCCATTTGTTTGTATCCTCTTTTATTTCCTTGAGCAGTGGTTTGTAGTTTTCTCCTTGAAGAGGTCCTTCACATCCCTTGTAAGTTGGATTCCTAGGTATTTTATTCTCTTTGAAGCAATTGTGAATGAGAGTTCACTCATGATTTGGCTCTCTGTTTGTCTGTTATGGATGTATAAGAATGCTTGTGATTTTTGTACATTGATTTTGTATCCTGAGACTTTGCTGAAGTTGCTTATCAGCTTAAGGAGATTTTGGGCTGAGACAATGGGGTTTTCTAGATATACTATCACGTCATCTGCAAACAGGGACAATTTGACTTCCTTTTTTCCTAATTGAATACCCTTGATTTCCTTCTCTTGCCTAATTGCCCTGGCGAGAACTTCCAACACTATGTTGAATAGAAGTGGTGAGAGAGGGCATCCCTGTCTTGTGCCAGTTTTCAAAGTGAATGCTTCCAGTTTTTGCCCATTCAGTATGATATTGGCTGTGGGTTTGTCATAAATAGCTCTTATTATTTTGAGATACGACCCGTCAATACCTAATTTATTGAGAGTTTTTAGCATGAAGGGTTGTTGAATTTTGTCAAAGGCCTTTTCTTCATGTATTGAGATAATCATGTGGTTTTTGACTTTGGTTCTGTTTATATGCTGTATTACATTTATTGCTTTGCGTATATTGAACCAGCCTTGCATCCCAGGGATGAAGCCCCCTTGATCATGGTGGATAAGCTGTTTGATGTGCTGCGAGATTCGGTTTGCCAGTAATTTATTGAGGAATTTTGCATCAATATTCATCAAGGATATTGGTCTAAAATTCTCTTTTTTGGTTGTGTCTCTGCCCAGCTTTGGTATCAGCATGATGCTGGCCTCATAAAATGAGTTAGGAAGGATTCCCTCTTTTTCTATTGATTGGAATAGTTTCTGAAGTAATGGTTCCAGTTCCTCCTTGTACCTCTGGTAGAATTCGGCTGTGAACGCATCTGATCCTGGACTCCTTTTGGTTGGTAAGCTATTGATTATTGCCGCAATTTCAGCTCCTGTTATTAGTCTATTCAGAGATTCAACTTCTTCCTGGTTTAGTCATGGGAGAGTGTATGTGTCGAGGAATTTATACCTTTCTTTTCATTTAATTTTTTTTCTTTTTATCATTATTATTGTTATTATTAACATTATTATTATTGTTATACTTTAGGCTCTATGGTACATGTGCGCAACGTGCAGGTAAGCTACATATGTATACATGCGCCATGCTGGTGCGCTGCACCCACCAACTCGTCATCTAGCATTAGGTATATCTCCCAATGCTGTCCCTCCCCCCTCCCCCCACCCCACAACAGTCCCCGAAGTGTGATGTTCCCCTTCCTGTGTCCATGTGTTCTCATTGTTCAATTCCCACCTATGAGTGAGAATATGTGGTGTTTGGTTTTTTGTTCTTGCAATAGTTTACTGAGAACGATGATTTCCAATTTCATCCATGTCCCTACAAAGGATATGAACTCATCAGTTTTTATGGCTGCCTAGTATTCCATGGTGTATATGTGCCATATTTTCTTAATCCAGTCTATCATTGTTGGACATTTGGGTTGGTTCCAAATCTTTGCTATTGTGTATAATGCCGCAATAAACATACGTGTGCATGTGTCTTTATAGCAGCATGATTTATAGTCCTTTGGGTATATACCCAGTAATGGGATGGCTGGGTCAAATGGAATTTCTAGTTCTAGATCCCTGAGGAATCGCCACAGTGACCTGCACAAGGGTTGAACTAGTTTACAGTCCCACCAACAGTGTAAAGTGTTCCTATTTCTCCACATCCTCTCCAGCACCTGTTGTTTCCTGACTTTTTAATGATTGCCATTCTAACTGGTGTGAGATGGTATCTCATTGTGGTTTTGATTTGCATTTCTCTGATGGCCAGTGATGGTGAGCTTTTTTTCACGTGTTTTTTGGCTGCATAAATGTCTTCTTTTGAGGAGTGTCTGTTCATGTCCTTCGCCCACTTTTTGATGGGGTTGTTTGGTGTTTTCTTGTAAATTTGTTGGAGTTCATTGTAGATTCTGGATATTAGCCGTTTGTCAGATGAGTAGGTTGCGAAAATTTTCTCCCATTTTGTAGGTTGCCTGTTCACTCTGATGGTAGTTTCCTTTGCTGTGCAGAAGCTCTTTAGTTTAATTAGATCCCATTTGTCAATTTTGGCTTTTGTTGCCATTGCTTTTGGTGTTTTAGACATGAAGTCCTTGCCCATGCCTATGTCCTGAATGGTATTGCCTAGGTTTTCTTCTAGGGTTTTTATGGGTTTAGGTCTAACGTTTAAGTCTTTAATCCATCTTGAGTTGACTTTTGTATAAGGTGTAAGGAAGGGATCCAGTTTCAGCTTTCTACACGTGGCTAGCCAGTTTTCCCAGCACCATTTATTAAATAGGGAATCCTTTCTCCATTTCTTGTTTTTGTCAGGTTTGTCAAAGATCAGATAGTTGTAGATATGTGGCATTATTTCTGACGGCTCTGTTCGGTTCCATTGATCTATATCTCTGTTTTGGTACCAGTACCATGCTGTTTGGGTTACTGTAGCCTTGTAGTATAGTTTGAAGTCAGGTAGCGTGATGCCTCCAGCTTTGTTCTTTTGGCTTAGGATTGACTTGGTGATGCGGGCTCTTTTTTGGTTCCCTATGAACTTTAAAGTAGTTTTTTCCAATTCTGTGAAGAAAGTCATTGGTAACTTGATGGGGATGGCATTGAATCTGTAAATTACCTTGGGAAGGATGGCCATTTTCATGATATTGATTCTTCCTACCCATGAGCATGGAATGTTCTTCCATTTGTTTGTATCCTCTTTTATTTCCTTGAGCAGTGGTTTGTAGTTTTCTCCTTGAAGAGGTCCTTCACATCCCTTGTAAGTTGGATTCCTAGGTATTTTATTCTCTTTGAAGCAATTGTGAATGGGAGTTCACTCATGATTTGGCTCTCTGTTTGTCTGTTATTGATGTATAAGAATGCTTGTGATTTTTGTACATTGATGTTGTATCCTGAGACTTTGCTGAAGTTGCTTATCAGCTTAAGGAGATTTTGGGCTGAGACAATGGGGTTTTCTACATATACTATCACGTCATCTGCAAACAGGGACAATTTGACTTCCAGTTTTCCTAATTGAATACCCTTGATTTCCTTCTCTTGCCTAATTGCCCTGGCCAGAACTTCCAACACTATGTTGAATAAAAGTGGTGAGAGAGGGCATCCCTGTCTTGTGCCAGTTTTCAAAGTGAATGCTTCCAGTTTTTGCCCATTCAGTATGATATTGGCTGTGGGTTTGTCATAAATAGCTCTTATTATTTTGAGATACGACCCGTCAATACCTAATTTATTGAGAGTTTTTAGCATGAAGGGTTGTTGAATTTTGTCAAAGGCCTTTTCTTCATGTATTGAGATAATCATGTGGTTTTTGACTTTGGTTCTGTTTATATGCTGTATTACATTTATTGCTTTGCGTATATTGAACCAGCCTTGCATCCCAGGGATGAAGCCCACTTGATCATGGTGGATAAGCTGTTTGATGTGCTGCGAGATTCGGTTTGCCAGTAATTTATTGAGGAATTTTGCATCAATATTCATCAAGGATATTGGTCTAAAATTCTCTTTTTTGGTTGTGTCTCTGCCCAGCTTTGGTATCAGCATGATGCTGGCCTCATAAAATGAGTTAGGAAGGATTCCCTCTTTTTCTATTGATTGGAATAGTTTCTGAAGTAATGGTTCCAGTTCCTCCTTGTACCTCTGGTAGAATTCGGCTGTGAACGCATCTGATCCTGGACTCCTTTTGGTTGGTAAGCTATTGATTATTGCCGCAATTTCAGCTCCTGTTATTAGTCTATTCAGAGATTCAACTTCTTCCTGGTTTAGTCATGGGAGAGTGTATGTGTCGAGGAATTTATACCTTTCTCTTTTTTTTAATTTTTTTTCTTTTTATCATTATTATTATTATTATTACCATTATTATTATTGTTATACTTTAGGCTCTATGGTACATGTGCGCAACGTGCAGGTAAGCTACATATGTATACATGCGCCATGCTGGTGCGCTGCACCCAGCAACTCGTCATCTAGCATTAGGTATATCTCCCAATGCTGTCCCTCCCCCCTCCCCCCACCCCACAACAGTCCCCGAAGTGTGATGTTCCCCTTCCTGTGTCCATGTGTTCTCATTGTTCAATTCCCACCTATGAGTGAGAATATGTGGTGTTTGGTTTTTTGTTCTTGCGATAGTTTACTGAGAACGATGATTTCCTATTTCATCCATGTCCCTACAAAGGATATGAACTCATCAGTTTTTATGGCTGCCTAGTATTCCATGGTGTATATGTGCCATATTTTCTTAATCCAGTCTATCATTGTTGGACATTTGGGTTGGTTCCAAATCTTTGCTATTGTGTATAATGCCGCAATAAACATACGTGTGCATGTGTCTTTATAGCAGCATGATTTATAGTCCTTTGGGTATATACCCAGTAATGGGATGGCTGGGTCAAATGGAATTTCTAGTTCTAGATCCCTGAGGAATCGCCACAGTGACCTGCACAAGGGTTGAACTAGTTTACAGTCCCACCAACAGTGTAAAGTGTTCCTATTTCTCCACATCCTCTCCAGCACCTGTTGTTTCCTGACTTTTTAATGATTGCCATTCTAACTGGTGTGAGATGGTATCTCATTGTGGTTTTGATTTGCATTTCTCTGATGGCCAGTGATGGTGAGCTTTTTTTCACGTGTTTTTTGGCTGCATAAATGTCTTCTTTTGAGGAGTGTCTGTTCATGTCCTTCGCCCACTTTTTGATGGGGTTGTTTGGTGTTTTCTTGTAAATTTGTTGGAGTGCATTGTAGATTCTGGATATTAGCCGTTTGTCAGATGAGTAGGTTGCGAAAATTTTCTCCCATTTTGTAGGTTGCCTGTTCACTCTGATGGTAGTTTCCTTTGCTGTGCAGAAGCTCTTTAGTTTAATTAGATCCCATTTGTCAATTTTGGCTTTTGTTGCCATTGCTTTTGGTGTTTTAGACATGAAGTCCTTGCCCATGCCTATGTCCTGAATGGTATTGCCTAGGTTTTCTTCTAGGGTTTTTATGGGTTTAGGTCTAACGTTTAAGTCTTTAATCCATCTTGAGTTGACTTTTGTATAAGGTGTAAGGAAGGGATCCAGTTTCAGCTTTCTACACGTGGCTAGCCAGTTTTCCCAGCACCATTTATTAAATAGGGAATCCTTTCTCCATTTCTTGTTTTTGTCAGGTTTGTCAAAGATCAGATAGTTGTAGATATGTGGCATTATTTCTGACGGCTCTGTTCTGTTCCATTGATCTATATCTCTGTTTTGGTACCAGTACCATGCTGTTTGGGTTACTGTAGCCTTGTAGTATAGTTTGAAGTCAGGTAGCGTGATGCCTCCAGCTTTGTTCTTTTGGCTTAGGATTGACTTGGTGATGCGGGCTCTTTTTTGGTTCCCTATGAACTTTAAAGTAGTTTTTTCCAATTCTGTGAAGAAAGTCATTGGTAACTTGATGGGGATGGCATTGAATCTGTAAATTACCTTGGGAAGGATGGCCATTTTCATGATATTGATTCTTCCTACCCATGAGCATGGAATGTTCTTCCATTTGTTTGTATCCTCTTTTATTTCCTTGAGCAGTGGTTTGTAGTTTTCTCCTTGAAGAGGTCCTTCACATCCCTTGTAAGTTGGATTCCTAGGTATTTTATTCTCTTTGAAGCAATTGTGAATGGGAGTTCACTCATGATTTGGCTCTCTGTTTGTCTGTTATTGATGTATAAGAATGCTTGTGATTTTTGTACATTGATGTTGTATCCTGAGACTTTGCTGAAGTTGCTTATCAGCTTAAGGAGATTTTGGGCTGAGACAATGGGGTTTTCTACATATACTATCACGTCATCTGCAAACAGGGACAATTTGACTTCCTTTTTTCCTAATTGAATACCCTTGATTTCCTTCTCTTGCCTAATTGCCCTGGCCAGAACTTCCAACACTATGTTGAATAGAAGTGGTGAGAGAGGGCATCCCTGTCTTGTGCCAGTTTTCAAAGTGAATGCTTCCAGTTTCTGCCCATTCAGTATGATATTGGCTGTGGGTTTGTCATAAATAGCTCTTATTATTTTGAGATACGACCCGTCAATACCTAATTTATTGAGAGTTTTTAGCATGAAGGGTTGTTGAATTTTGTCAAAGGCCTTTTCTTCATGTATTGAGATAATCATGTGGTTTTTGACTTTGGTTCTGTTTATATGCTGTATTACATTTATTGCTTTGCGTATATTGAACCAGCCTTGCATCCCAGGGATGAAGCCCACTTGATCATGGTGGATAAGCTGTTTGATGTGCTGCGAGATTCGGTTTGCCAGTAATTTATTGAGGAATTTTGCATCAATATTCATCAAGGATATTGGTCTAAAATTCTCTTTTTTGGTTGTGTCTCTGCCCAGCTTTGGTATCAGCATGATGCTGGCCTCATAAAATGAGTTAGGAAGGATTCCCTCTTTTTCTATTGATTGGAATAGTTTCTGAAGTAATGGTTCCAGTTCCTCCTTGTACCTCTGGTAGAATTCGGCTGTGAACGCATCTGATCCTGGACTCCTTTTGGTTGGTAAGCTATTGATTATTGCCGCAATTTCAGCTCCTGTTATTAGTCTATTCAGAGATTCAACTTCTTCCTGGTTTAGTCATGGGAGAGTGTATGTGTCGAGGAATTTATACCTTTCTCTTTTTTTTATTTTTTTTCTTTTTATCATTATTATTATTATTATTACCATTATTATTATTGTTATACTTTAGGCTCTATGGTACATGTGCGCAACGTGCAGGTAAGCTACATATGTATACATGCGCCATGCTGGTGCGCTGCACCCAGCAACTCGTCATCTAGCATTAGGTATATCTCCCAATGCTGTCCCTCCCCCCTCCCCCCACCCCACAACAGTCCCCGAAGTGTGATGTTCCCCTTCCTGTGTCCATGTGTTCTCATTGTTCAATTCCCACCTATGAGTGAGAATATGTGGTGTTTGGTTTTTTGTTCTTGCGATAGTTTACTGAGAACGATGATTTCCTATTTCATCCATGTCCCTACAAAGGATATGAACTCATCAGTTTTTATGGCTGCCTAGTATTCCATGGTGTATATGTGCCATATTTTCTTAATCCAGTCTATCATTGTTGGACATTTGGGTTGGTTCCAAATCTTTGCTATTGTGTATAATGCCGCAATAAACATACGTGTGCATGTGTCTTTATAGCAGCATGATTTATAGTCCTTTGGGTATATACCCAGTAATGGGATGGCTGGGTCAAATGGAATTTCTAGTTCTAGATCCCTGAGGAATCGCCACAGTGACCTGCACAAGGGTTGAACTAGTTTACAGTCCCACCAACAGTGTAAAGTGTTCCTATTTCTCCACATCCTCTCCAGCACCTGTTGTTTCCTGACTTTTTAATGATTGCCATTCTATCTGGTGTGAGATGGTATCTCATTGTGGTTTTGATTTGCATTTCTCTGATGGCCAGTGATGGTGAGCTTTTTTTCACGTGTTTTTTGGCTGCATAAATGTCTTCTTTTGAGGAGTGTCTGTTCATGTCCTTCGCCCACTTTTTGATGGGGTTGTTTGGTGTTTTCTTGTAAATTTGTTGGAGTGCATTGTAGATTCTGGATATTAGCCGTTTGTCAGATGAGTAGGTTGCGAAAATTTTCTCCCATTTTGTAGGTTGCCTGATCACTCTGATGGTAGTTTCCTTTGCTGTGCAGAAGCTCTTTAGTTTAATTAGATCCCATTAGTCAATTTTGGCTTTTGTTGCCATTGCTTTTGGTGTTTTAGACATGAAGTCCTTGCCCATGCCTATGTCCTGAATGGTATTGCCTAGGTTTTCTTCTAGGGTTTTTATGGGTTTAGGTCTAACGTTTAAGTCTTTAATCCATCTTGAGTTGACTTTTGTATAAGGTGTAAGGAAGGGATCCAGTTTCAGCTTTCTACACGTGGCTAGCCAGTTTTCCCAGCACCATTTATTAAATAGGGAATCCTTTCTCCATTTCTTGTTTTTGTCAGGTTTGTCAAAGATCAGATAGTTGTAGATATGTGGCATTATTTCTGACGGCTCTGTTCTGTTCCATTGATCTATATCTCTGTTTTGGTACCAGTACCATGCTGTTTGGGTTACTGTAGCCTTGTAGTATAGTTTGAAGTCAGGTAGCGTGATGCCTCCAGCTTTGTTCTTTTGGCTTAGGATTGACTTGGTGATGCGGGCTCTTTTTTGGTTCCCTATGAACTTTAAAGTAGTTTTTTCCAATTCTGTGAAGAAAGTCATTGGTAACTTGATGGGGATGGCATTGAATCTGTAAATTACCTTGGGAAGGATGGCCATTTTCATGATATTGATTCTTCCTACCCATGAGCATGGAATGTTCTTCCATTTGTTTGTATCCTCTTTTATTTCCTTGAGCAGTGGTTTGTAGTTTTCTCCTTGAAGAGGTCCTTCACATCCCTTGTAAGTTGGATTCCTAGGTATTTTATTCTCTTTGAAGCAATTGTGAATGGGAGTTCACTCATGATTTGGCTCTCTGTTTGTCTGTTATTGATGTATAAGAATGCTTGTGATTTTTGTACATTGATGTTGTATCCTGAGACTTTGCTGAAGTTGCTTATCAGCTTAAGGAGATTTTGGGCTGAGACAATGGGGTTTTCTAGATATACTATCACGTCATCTGCAAACAGGGACAATTTGACTTCCTTTTTTCCTAATTGAATACCCTTGATTTCCTTCTCTTGCCTAATTGCCCTGGCCAGAACTTCCAACACTATGTTGAATAGAAGTGGTGAGAGAGGGCATCCCTGTCTTGTGCCAGTTTTCAAAGTGAATGCTTCCAGTTTTTGCCCATTCAGTATGATATTGGCTGTGGGTTTGTCATAAATAGCTCTTATTATTTTGAGATACGACCCGTCAATACCTAATTTATTGAGAGTTTTTAGCATGAAGGGTTGTTGAATTTTGTCAAAGGCCTTTTCTTCATGTATTGAGATAATCATGTGGTTTTTGACTTTGGTTCTGTTTATATGCTGTATTACATTTATTGCTTTGCGTATATTGAACCAGCCTTGCATCCCAGGGATGAAGCCCACTTGATCATGGTGGATAAGCTGTTTGATGTGCTGCGAGATTCGGTTTGCCAGTAATTTATTGAGGAATTTTGCATCAATATTCATCAAGGATATTGGTCTAAAATTCTCTTTTTTGGTTGTGTCTCTGCCCAGCTTTGGTATCAGCATGATGCTGGCCTCATAAAATGAGTTAGGAAGGATTCCCTCTTTTTCTATTGATTGGAATAGTTTCTGAAGTAATGGTTCCAGTTCCTCCTTGTACCTCTGGTAGAATTCGGCTGTGAACGCATCTGATCCTGGACTCCTTTTGGTTGGTAAGCTATTGATTATTGCCGCAATTTCAGCTCCTGTTATTAGTCTATTCAGAGATTCAACTTCTTCCTGGTTTAGTCATGGGAGAGTGTATGTGTCGAGGAATTTATACCTTTCTCTTTTTTTTAATTTTTTTTCTTTTTATCATTATTATTATGATTATTACCATTATTATTATTGTTATACTTTAGGCTCTATGGTACATGTGCGCAACGTGCAGGTAAGCTACATATGTATACATGCGCCATGCTGGTGCGCTGCACCCAGCAACTCGTCATCTAGCATTAGGTATATCTCCCAATGCTGTCCCTCCCCCCTCCCCCCACCCCACAACAGTCCCCGAAGTGTGATGTTCCCCTTCCTGTGTCCATGTGTTCTCATTGTTCAATTCCCACCTATGAGTGAGAATATGTGGTGTTTGGTTTTTTGTTCTTGCGATAGTTTACTGAGAACGATGATTTCCAATTTCATCCATGTCCCTACAAAGGATATGAACTCATCAGTTTTTATGGCTGCCTAGTATTCCATGGTGTATATGTGCCATATTTTCTTAATCCAGTCTATCATTGTTGGACATTTGGGTTGGTTCCAAATCTTTGCTATTGTGTATAATGCCGCAATAAACATACGTGTGCATGTGTCTTTATAGCAGCATGATTTATAGTCCTTTGGGTATATACCCAGTAATGGGATGGCTGGGTCAAATGGAATTTCTAGTTCTAGATCCCTGAGGAATCGCCACAGTGACCTGCACAAGGGTTGAACTAGTTTACAGTCCCACCAACAGTGTAAAGTGTTCCTATTTCTCCACATCCTCTCCAGCACCTGTTGTTCCCTGACTTTTTAATGATTGCCATTCTAACTGGTGTGAGATGGTATCTCATTGTGGTTTTGATTTGCATTTCTCTGATGGCCAGTGATGGTGAGCTTTTTTTCACGTGTTTTTTGGCTGCATAAATGTCTTCTTTTGAGGAGTGTCTGTTCATGTCCTTCGCCCACTTTTTGATGGGGTTGTTTGGTGTTTTCTTGTAAATTTGTTGGAGTTCATTGTAGATTCTGGATATTAGCCGTTTGTCAGATGAGTAGGTTGCGAAAATTTTCTCCCATTTTGTAGGTTGCCTGTTCACTCTGATGGTAGTTTCCTTTGCTGTGCAGAAGCTCTTTAGTTTAATTAGATCCCATTTGTCAATTTTGGCTTTTGTTGCCATTGCTTTTGGTGTTTTAGACATGAAGTCCTT
Organism: Pongo abelii; assembly: GCF_028885655.2. Taxonomy (NCBI): domain Eukaryota; kingdom Metazoa; phylum Chordata; class Mammalia; order Primates; family Hominidae; genus Pongo; species Pongo abelii. Next base: position 4,971,886 of record NC_072007.2, on the reverse strand, counting down.
GCCCATGCCTATGTCCTGAATGGTATTGCCTAGGTTTTCTTCTAGGGTTTTTATGGGTTTAGGTCTAACGTTTAAGTCTTTAATCCATCTTGAGTTGACTTTTGTATAAGGTGTAAGGAAGGGATCCAGTTTCAGCTTTCTACACGTGGCTAGCCAGTTTTCCCAGCACCATTTATTAAATAGGGAATCCTTTCTCCATTTCTTGCTTTTGTCAGGTTTGTCAAAGATCAGATAGTTGTAGATATGTGGCATTATTTCTGACGGCTCTGTTCTGTTCCATTGATCTATATCTCTGTTTTGGTACCATTACCATGCTGTTTGGGTTACTGTAGCCTTGTAGTATAGTTTGAAGTCAGGTAGCGTGATGCCTCCAGCTTTGTTCTTTTGGCTTAGGATTGACTTGGTGATGCGGGCTCTTTTTTGGTTCCCTATGAACTTTAAAGTAGTTTTTTCCAATTCTGTGAAGAAAGTCATTGGTAACTTGATGGGGATGGCATTGAATCTGTAAATTACCTTGGGAAGGATGGCCATTTTCATGATATTGATTCTTCCTACCCATGAGCATGGAATGTTCTTCCATTTGTTTGTATCCTCTTTTATTTCCTTGAGCAGTGGTTTGTAGTTTTCTCCTTGAAGAGGTCCTTCACATCCCTTGTAAGTTGGATTCCTAGGTATTTTATTCTCTTTGAAGCAATTGTGAATGGGAGTTCACTCATGATTTGGCTCTCTGTTTGTCTGTTATTGATGTATAAGAATGCTTGTGATTTTTGTACATTGATGTTGTATCCTGAGACTTTGCTGAAGTTGCTTATCAGCTTAAGGAGATTTTGGGCTGAGACAATGGGGTTTTCTACATATACTATCACGTCATCTGCAAACAGGGACAATTTGACTTCCTTTTTTCCTAATTGAATACCCTTGATTTCCTTCTCTTGCCTAATTGCCCTGGCCAGAACTTCCAACACTATGTTGAATAGAAGTGGTGAGAGAGGGCATCCCTGTCTTGTGCCAGTTTTCAAAGTGAATGCTTCCAGTTTCTGCCCATTCGGTATGATATTGGCTGTGGGTTTGTCATAAATAGCTCTTATTATTTTGAGATACGACCCGTCAATACCTAATTTATTGAGAGTTTTTAGCATGAAGGGTTGTTGAATTTTGTCAAAGGCCTTTTCTTCATGTATTGAGATAATCATGTGGTTTTTGACTTTGGTTCTGTTTATATGCTGGATTACATTTATTGCTTTGCGTATATTGAACCAGCCTTGCATCCCAGGGATGAAGCCCACTTGATCATGGTGGATAAGCTGTTTGATGTGCTGCGAGATTCGGTTTGCCAGTAATTTATTGAGGAATTTTGCATCAATATTCATCAAGGATATTGGTCTAAAATTCTCTTTTTTGGTTGTGTCTCTGCCCAGCTTTGGTATCAGCATGATGCTGGCCTCATAAAATGAGTTAGGAAGGATTCCCTCTTTTTCTATTGATTGGAATAGTTTCTGAAGTAATGGTTCCAGTTCCTCCTTGTACCTCTGGTAGAATTCGGCTGTGAACGCATCTGATCCTGGACTCCTTTTGGTTGGTAAGCTATTGATTATTGCCGCAATTTCAGCTCCTGTTATTAGTCTATTCAGAGATTCAACTTCTTCCTGGTTTAGTCATGGGAGAGTGTATGTGTCGAGGAATTTATACCTTTCTCTTTTTTTTAATTTTTTTTCTTTTTATCATTATTATTATTATTATTACCATTATCATTATTGTTATACTTTAGGCTCTATGGTACATGTGCGCAACGTGCAGGTAAGCTACATATGTATACATGCGCCATGCTGGTGCGCTGCACCCAGCAACTCGTCATCTAGCATTAGGTATATCTCCCAATGCTGTCCCTCCCACCTCCCCCCACCCCACAACAGTCCCCGAAGTGTGATGTTCCCCTTCCTGTGTCCATGTGTTCTCATTGTTCAATTCCCACCTATGAGTGAGAATATGTGGTGTTTGGTTTTTTGTTCTTGCGATAGTTTACTGAGAACGATGATTTCCTATTTCATCCATGTCCCTACAAAGGATATGAACTCATCAGTTTTTATGGCTGCCTAGTATTCCATGGTGTATATGTGCCATATTTTCTTAATCCAGTCTATCATTGTTGGACATTTGGGTTGGTTCCAAATCTTTGCTATTGTGTATAATGCCGCAATAAACATACGTGTGCATGTGTCTTTATAGCAGCATGATTTATAGTCCTTTGGGTATATACCCAGTAATGGGATGGCTGGGTCAAATGGAATTTCTAGTTCTAGATCCCTGAGGAATCGCCACAGTGACCTGCACAAGGGTTGAACTAGTTTACAGTCCCACCAACAGTGTAAAGTGTTCCTATTTCTCCACATCCTCTCCAGCACCTGTTGTTTCCTGACTTTTTAATGATTGCCATTCTAACTGGTGTGAGATGGTATCTCATTGTGGTTTTGATTTGCATTTCTCTGATGGCCAGTGATGGTGAGCTTTTTTTCACGTGTTTTTTGGCTGCATAAATGTCTTCTTTTGAGGAGTGTCTGTTCATGTCCTTCGCCCACTTTTTGATGGGGTTGTTTGGTGTTTTCTTGTAAATTTGTTGGAGTTCATTGTAGATTCTGGATATTAGCCGTTTGTCAGATGAGTAGGTTGCGAAAATTTTCTCCCATTTTGTAGGTTGCCTGTTCACTCTGATGGTAGTTTCCTTTGCTGTGCAGAAGCTCTTTAGTTTAATTAGATCCCATTTGTCAATTTTGGCTTTTGTTGCCATTGCTTTTGGTGTTTTAGACATGAAGTCCTTGCCCATGCCTATGTCCTGAATGGTATTGCCTAGGTTTTCTTCTAGGGTTTTTATGGGTTTAGGTCTAACGTTTAAGTCTTTAATCCATCTTGAGTTGACTTTTGTATAAGGTGTAAGGAAGGGATCCAGTTTCAGCTTTCTACACGTGGCTAGCCAGTTTTCCCAGCACCATTTATTAAATAGGGAATCCTTTCTCCATTTCTTGTTTTTGTCAGGTTTGTCAAAGATCAGATAGTTGTAGATATGTGGCATTATTTCTGACGGCTCTGTTCTGTTCCATTGATCTATATCTCTGTTTTGGTACCAGTACCATGCTGTTTGGGTTACTGTAGCCTTGTAGTATAGTTTGAAGTCAGGTAGCGTGATGCCTCCAGCTTTGTTCTTTTGGCTTAGGATTGACTTGGTGATGCGGGCTCTTTTTTGGTTCCCTATGAACTTTAAAGTAGTTTTTTCCAATTCTGTGAAGAAAGTCATTGGTAACTTGATGGGGATGGCATTGAATCTGTAAATTACCTTGGGAAGGATGGCCATTTTCATGATATTGATTCTTCCTACCCATGAGCATGGAATGTTCTTCCATTTGTTTGTATCCTCTTTTATTTCCTTGAGCAGTGGTTTGTAGTTTTCTCCTTGAAGAGGTCCTTCACATCCCTTGTAAGTTGGATTCCTAGGTATTTTATTCTCTTTGAAGCAATTGTGAATGGGAGTTCACTCATGATTTGGCTCTCTGTTTGTCTGTTATTGATGTATAAGAATGCTTGTGATTTTTGTACATTGATGTTGTATCCTGAGACTTTGCTGAAGTTGCTTATCAGCTTAAGGAGAGTTTGGGCTGAGACAATGGGGTTTTCTAGATATACTATCACGTCATCTGCAAACAGGGACAATTTGACTTCCTTTTTTCCTAATTGAATACCCTTGATTTCCTTCTCTTGCCTAATTGCCCTGGCCAGAACTTCCAACACTATGTTGAATAGAAGTGGTGAGAGAGGGCATCCCTGTCTTGTGCCAGTTTTCAAAGTGAATGCTTCCAGTTTTTGCCCATTCAGTATGATATTGGCTGTGGGTTTGTCATAAATAGCTCTTATTATTTTGAGATACGACCCGTCAATACCTAATTTATTGAGAGTTTTTAGCATGAAGGGTTGTTGAATTTTGTCAAAGGCCTTTTCTTCATGTATTGAGATAATCATGTGGTTTTTGACTTTGGTTCTGTTTATATGCTGTATTACATTTATTGCTTTGCGTATATTGAACCAGCCTTGCATCCCAGGGATGAAGCCCACTTGATCATGGTGGATAAGCTGTTTGATGTGCTGCGAGATTCGGTTTGCCAGTAATTTATTGAGGAATTTTGCATCAATATTCATCAAGGATATTGGTCTAAAATTCTCTTTTTTGGTTGTGTCTCTGCCCAGCTTTGGTATCAGCATGATGCTGGCCTCATAAAATGAGTTAGGAAGGATTCCCTCTTTTTCTATTGATTGGAATAGTTTCTGAAGTAATGGTTCCAGTTCCTCCTTGTACCTCTGGTAGAATTCGGCTGTGAACGCATCTGATCCTGGACTCCTTTTGGTTGGTAAGCTATTGATTATTGCCGCAATTTCAGCTCCTGTTATTAGTCTATTCAGAGATTCAACTTCTTCCTGGTTTAGTCATGGGAGAGTGTATGTGTCGAGGAATTTATACCTTTCTCTTTTTTTTAATTTTTTTTCTTTTTATCATTATTATTATTATTATTACCATTATTATTATTGTTATACTTTAGGCTCTATGGTACATGTGCGCAACGTGCAGGTAAGCTACATATGTATACATGCGCCATGCTGGTGCGCTGCACCCAGCAACTCGTCATCTAGCATTAGGTATATCTCCCAATGCTGTCCCTCCCCCCTCCCCCCACCCCACAACAGTCCCCGAAGTGTGATGTTCCCCTTCCTGTGTCCATGTGTTCTCATTGTTCAATTCCCACCTATGAGTGAGAATATGTGGTGTTTGGTTTTTTGTTCTTGCGATAGTTTACTGAGAACGATGATTTCCAATTTCATCCATGTCCCTACAAAGGATATGAACTCATCAGTTTTTATGGCTGCCTAGTATTCCATGGTGTATATGTGCCATATTTTCTTAATCCAGTCTATCATTGTTGGACATTTGGGTTGGTTCCAAATCTTTGCTATTGTGTATAATGCCGCAATAAACATACGTGTGCATGTGTCTTTATAGCAGCATGATTTATAGTCCTTTGGGTATATACCCAGTAATGGGATGGCTGGGTCAAATGGAATTTCTAGTTCTAGATCCCTGAGGAATCGCCACAGTGACCTGCACAAGGGTTGAACTAGTTTACAGTCCCACCAACAGTGTAAAGTGTTCCTATTTCTCCACATCCTCTCCAGCACCTGTTGTTTCCTGACTTTTTAATGATTGCCATTCTAACTGGTGTGAGATGGTATCTCATTGTGGTTTTGATTTGCATTTCTCTGATGGCCAGTGATGGTGAGCTTTTTTTCACGTGTTTTTTGGCTGCATAAATGCCTTCTTTTGAGGAGTGTCTGTTCATGTCCTTCGCCCACTTTTTGATGGGGTTGTTTGGTGTTTTCTTGTAAATTTGTTGGAGTGCATTGTAGATTCTGGATATTAGCCGTTTGTCAGATGAGTAGGTTGCGAAAATTTTCTCCCATTTTGTAGGTTGCCTGTTCACTCTGATGGTAGTTTCCTTTGCTGTGCAGAAGCTCTTTAGTTTAATTAGATCCCATTTGTCAATTTTGGCTTTTGTTGCCATTGCTTTTGGTGTTTTAGACATGAAGTCCTTGCCCATGCCTATGTCCTGAATGGTATTGCCTAGGTTTTCTTCTAGGGTTTTTATGGGTTTAGGTCTAACGTTTAAGTCTTTAATCCATCTTGAGTTGACTTTTGTATAAGGTGTAAGGAAGGGATCCAGTTTCAGCTTTCTACACGTGGCTAGCCAGTTTTCCCAGCACCATTTATTAAATAGGGAATCCTTTCTCCATTTCTTGTTTTTGTCAGGTTTGTCAAAGATCAGATAGTTGTAGATATGTGGCATTATTTCTGACGGCTCTGTTCTGTTCCATCAATCTATATCTCTGTTTTGGTACCAGTACCATGCTGTTTGGGTTACTGTAGCCTTGTAGTATAGTTTGAAGTCAGGTAGCGTGATGCCTCCAGCTTTGTTCTTTTGGCTTAGGATTGACTTGGTGATGCGGGCTCTTTTTTGGTTCCCTATGAACTTTAAAGTAGTTTTTTCCAATTCTGTGAAGAAAGTCATTGGTAACTTGATGGGGATGGCATTGAATCTGTAAATTACCTTGGGAAGGATGGCCATTTTCATGATATTGATTCTTCCTACCCATGAGCATGGAATGTTCTTCCATTTGTTTGTATCCTCTTTTATTTCCTTGAGCAGTGGTTTGTAGTTTTCTCCTTGAAGAGGTCCTTCACATCCCTTGTAAGTTGGATTCCTAGGTATTTTATTCTCTTTGAAGCAATTGTGAATGGGAGTTCACTCATGATTCGGCTCTCTGTTTGTCTGTTATTGATGTATAAGAATGCTTGTGATTTTTGTACATTGATGTTGTATCCTGAGACTTTGCTGAAGTTGCTTATCAGCTTAAGGAGATTTTGGGCTGAGACAATGGGGTTTTCTAGATATACTATCACGTCATCTGCAAACAGGGACAGTTTGACTTCCTTTTTTCCTAATTGAATACCCTTGATTTCCTTCTCTTGCCTAATTGCCCTGGCGAGAACTTCCAACACTATGTTGAATAGAAGTGGTGAGAGAGGGCATCCCTGTCTTGTGCCAGTTTTCAAAGTGAATGCTTCCAGTTTTTGCCCATTCAGTATGATATTGGCTGTGGGTTTGTCATAAATAGCTCTTATTATTTTGAGATACGACCCGTCAATACCTAATTTATTGAGAGTTTTTAGCATGAAGGGTTGTTGAATTTTGTCAAAGGCCTTTTCTTCATGTATTGAGATAATCATGTGGTTTTTGACTTTGGTTCTGTTTATATGCTGTATTACATTTATTGCTTTGCGTATATTGAACCAGCCTTGCATCCCAGGGATGAAGCCCACTTGATCATGGTGGATAAGCTGTTTGATGTGCTGCGAGATTCGGTTTGCCAGTAATTTATTGAGGAATTTTGCATCAATATTCATCAAGGATATTGGTCTAAAATTCTCTTTTTTGGTTGTGTCTCTGCCCAGCTTTGGTATCAGCATGATGCTGGCCTCATAAAATGAGTTAGGAAGGATTCCCTCTTTTTCTATTGATTGGAATAGTTTCTGAAGTAATGGTTCCAGTTCCTCCTTGTACCTCTGGTAGAATTCGGCTGTGAACGCATCTGATCCTGGACTCCTTTTTGTTGGTAAGCTATTGATTATTGCCGCAATTTCAGCTCCTGTTATTAGTCTATTCAGAGATTCAACTTCTTCCTGGTTTAGTCATGGGAGAGTGTATGTGTCGAGGAATTTATACCTTTCTCTTTTTTTTAATTTTTTTTCTTTTTATCATTATTATTATTATTATTACCATTATTATTATTGTTATACTTTAGGCTCTATGGTACATGTGCGCAACGTGCAGGTAAGCTACATATGTATACATGCGCCATGCTGGTGCGCTGCACCCAGCAACTCGTCATCTAGCATTAGGTATATCTCCCAATGCTGTCCCTCCCCCCTCCCCCCACCCCACAACAGTCCCCGAAGTGTGATGTTCCCCTTCCTGTGTCCATGTGTTCTCATTGTTCAATTCCCACCTATGAGTGAGAATATGTGGTGTTTGGTTTTTTGTTCTTGCGATAGTTTACTGAGAACGATGATTTCCAATTTCATCCATGTCCCTACAAAGGATATGAACTCATCAGTTTTTATGGCTGCCTAGTATTCCATGGGGTATATGTGCCATATTTTCTTAATCCAGTCTATCATTGTTGGACATTTGGGTTGGTTCCAAATCTTTGCTATTGTGTATAATGCCGCAATAAACATACGTGTGCATGTGTCTTTATAGCAGCATGATTTATAGTCCTTTGGGTATATACCCAGTAATGGGATGGCTGGGTCAAATGGAATTTCTAGTTCTAGATCCCTGAGGAATCGCCACAGTGACCTGCACAAGGGTTGAACTAGTTTACAGTCCCACCAACAGTGTAAAGTGTTCCTATTTCTCCACATCCTCTCCAGCACCTGTTGTTTCCTGACTTTTTAATGATTGCCATTCTAACTGGTGTGAGATGGTATCTCATTGTGGTTTTGATTTGCATTTCTCTGATGGCCAGTGATGGTGAGCTTTTTTTCACGTGTTTTTTGGCTGCATAAATGTCTTCTTTTGAGGAGTGTCTGTTCATGTCCTTCGCCCACTTTTTGATGGGGTTGTTTGGTGTTTTCTTGTAAATTTGTTGGAGTTCATTGTAGATTCTGGATATTAGCCGTTTGTCAGATGAGTAGGTTGCGAAAATTTTCTCCCATTTTGTAGGTTGCCTGTTCACTCTGATGGTAGTTTCCTTTGCTGTGCAGAAGCTCTTTAGTTTAATTAGATCCCATTTGTCAATTTTGGCTTTTGTTGCCATTGCTTTTGGTGTTTTAGACATGAAGTCCTTGCCCATGCCTATGTCCTGAATGGTATTGCCTAGGTTTTCTTCTAGGGTTTTTATGGGTTTAGGTCTAACGTTTAAGTCTTTAATCCATCTTGAGTTGACTTTTGTATAAGGTGTAAGGAAGGGATCCAGTTTCAGCTTTCTACACGTGGCTAGCCAGTTTTCCCAGCACCATTTATTAAATAGGGAATCCTTTCTCCATTTCTTGTTTTTGTCAGGTTTGTCAAAGATCAGATAGTTGTAGATATGTGGCATTATTTCTGACGGCTCTGTTCTGTTCCATTGATCTATATCTCTGTTTTGGTACCAGTACCATGCTGTTTGGGTTACTGTAGCCTTGTAGTATAGTTTGAAGTCAGGTAGCGTGATGCCTCCAGCTTTGTTCTTTTGGCTTAGGATTGACTTGGTGATGCGGGCTCTTTTTTGGTTCCCTATGAACTTTAAAGTAGTTTTTTCCAATTCTGTGAAGAAAGTCATTGGTAACTTGATGGGGATGGCATTGAATCTGTAAATTACCTTGGGAAGGATGGCCATTTTCATGATATTGATTCTTCCTACCCATGAGCATGGAATGTTCTTCCATTTGTTTGTATCCTCTTTTATTTCCTTGAGCAGTGGTTTGTAGTTTTCTCCTTGAAGAGGTCCTTCACATCCCTTGTAAGTTGGATTCCTAGGTATTTTATTCTCTTTGAAGCAATTGTGAATGGGAGTTCACTCATGATTTGGCTCTCTGTTTGTCTGTTATTGATGTATAAGAATCCTTGTGATTTTTGTACATTGATGTTGTATCCTGAGACTTTGCTGAAGTTGCTTATCAGCTTAAGGAGATTTTGGGCTGAGACAATGGGGTTTTCTAGATGTACTATCACGTCATCTGCAAACAGGGACAATTTGACTTCCTTTTTTCCTAATTGAATACCCTTGATTTCCTTCTCTTGCCTAATTGCCCTGGCCAGAACTTCCAACACTATGTTGAATAAAAGTGGTGAGAGAGGGCATCCCTGTCTTGTGCCAGTTTTCAAAGTGAATGCTTCCAGTTTTTGCCCATTCAGTATGATATTGGCTGTGGGTTTGTCATAAATAGCTCTTATTATTTTGAGATACGACCCATCAATACCTAATTTATTGAGAGTTTTTAGCATGAAGGGTTGTTGAATTTTGTCAAAGGCCTTTTCTTCATGTATTGAGATAATCATGTGGTTTTTGACTTTGGTTCTGTTTATATGCTGTATTACATTTATTGCTTTGCGTATATTGAACCAGCCTTGCATCCCAGGGATGAAGCCCACTTGATCATGGTGGATAAGCTGTTTGATGTGCTGCGAGATTCGGTTTGCCAGTAATTTATTGAGGAATTTTGCATCAATATTCATCAAGGATATTGGTCTAAAATTCTCTTTTTTGGTTGTGTCTCTGCCCAGCTTTGGTATCAGCATGATGCTGGCCTCATAAAATGAGTTAGGAAGGATTCCCTCTTTTTCTATTGATTGGAATAGTTTCTGAAGTAATGGTTCCAGTTCCTCCTTGTACCTCTGGTAGAATTCGGCTGTGAACGCATCTGATCCTGGACTCCTTTTGGTTGGTAAGCTATTGATTATTGCCGCAATTTCAGCTCCTGTTATTAGTCTATTCAGAGATTCAACTTCTTCCTGGTTTAGTCATGGGAGAGTGTATGTGTCGAGGAATTTATACCTTTCTTTTTTTTTTAATTTTTTTTCTTTTTATCATTATTATTATTATTATTACCATTATTATTATTGTTATACTTTAGGCTCTATGGTACATGTGCGCAACGTGCAGGTAAGCTACATATGTATACATGCGCCATGCTGGTGCGCTGCACCCAGCAGCTCGTCATCTAGCATTAGGTATATCTCCCAATGCTGTCCCTCCCCCCTCCCCCCACCCCACAACAGTCCCCGAAGTGTGATGTTCCCCTTCCTGTGTCCATGTGTTCTCATTGTTCAATTCCCACCTATGAGTGAGAATATGTGGTGTTTGGTTTTTTGTTCTTGCGATAGTTTACTGAGAACGATGATTTCCTATTTCATCCATGTCCCTACAAAGGATATGAACTCATCAGTTTTTATGGCTGCCTAGTATTCCATGGTGTATATGTGCCATATTTTCTTAATCCAGTCTATCATTGTTGGACATTTGGGTTGGTTCCAAATCTTTGCTATTGTGTATAATGCCGCAATAAACATACGTGTGCATGTGTCTTTATAGCAGCATGATTTATAGTCCTTTGGGTATATACCCAGTAATGGGATGGCTGGGTCAAATGGAATTTGTAGTTCTAGATCCCTGAGGAATCGCCACAGTGACCTGCACAAGGGTTGAACTAGTTTACAGTCCCACCAACAGTGTAAAGTGTTCCTATTTCTCCACATCCTCTCCAGCACCTGTTGTTTCCTGACATTTTAATGATTGCCATTCTAACTGGTGTGAGATGGTATCTCATTGTGGTTTTGATTTGCATTTCTCTGATGGCCAGTGATGGTGAGCTTTTTTTCACGTGTTTTTTGGCTGCATAAATGTCTTCTTTTGAGGAGTGTCTGTTCATGTCCTTCGCCCACTTTTTGATGGCTTTGTTTGGTGTTTTCTTGTAAATTTGTTGGAGTTCATTGTAGATTCTGGATATTAGCCGTTTGTCAGATGAGTAGGTTGCGAAAATTTTCTCCCATTTTGTAGGTTGCCTGTTCACTCTGATGGTAGTTTCCTTTGCTGTGCAGAAGCTCTTTAGTTTAATTAGATCCCATTTGTCAATTTTGGCTTTTGTTGCCATTGCTTTTGGTGTTTTAGGCATGAAGTCCTTGCCCATGCCTATGTCCTGAATGGTATTGCCTAGGTTTTCTTCTAGGGTTTTTATGGGTTTAGGTCTAACGTTTAAGTCTTTAATCCATCTTGAGTTGACTTTTGTATAAGGTGTAAGGAAGCGATCCAGTTTCAGCTTTCTACAGGTGGCTAGCCAGTTTTCCCAGCACCATTTATTAAATAGGGAATCCTTTCTCCATTTCTTGTTTTTGTCAGGTTTGTCAAAGATCAGATAGTTGTAGATATGTGGCATTATTTCTGACGGCTCTGTTCTGTTCCATTGATCTATATCTCTGTTTTGGTACCAGTACCATGCTGTTTGGGTTACTGTAGCCTTGTAGTATAGTTTGAAGTCAGGTAGCGTGATGCCTCCAGCTTTGTTCTTTTGGCTTAGGATTGACTTGGTGATGCGGGCTCTTTTTTGGTTCCCTATGAACTTTAAAGTAGTTTTTTCCAATTCTGTGAAGAAAGTCATTGGTAACTTGATGGGGATGGCATTGAATCTGTAAATTACCTTGGGAAGGATGGCCATTTTCATGATATTGATTCTTCCTACCCATGAGCATGGAATGTTCTTCCATTTGTTTGTATCCTCTTTTATTTCCTTGAGCAGTGGTTTGTAGTTTTCTCCTTGAAGAGGTCCTTCACATCCCTTGTAAGTTGGATTCCTAGGTATTTTATTCTCTTTGAAGCAATTGTGAATGGGAGTTCACTCATGATTTGGCTCTCTGTTTGTCTGTTATTGATGTATAAGAATGCTTGTGATTTTTGTACATTGATGTTGTATCCTGAGACTTTGCTGAAGTTGCTTATCAGCTTAAGGAGATTTTGGGCTGAGACAATGGGGTTTTCTACATATACTATCACGTCATCTGCAAACAGGGACAATTTGACTTCCTTTTTTCCTAATTGAATACCCTTGATTTCCTTCTCTTGCCTAATTGCCCTGGCCAGAACTTCCAACACTATGTTGAATAGAAGTGGTGAGAGAGGGCATCCCTGTCTTGTGCCAGTTTTCAAAGTGAATGCTTCCAGTTTCTGCCCATTCAGTATGATATTGGCTGTGGGTTTGTCATAAATAGCTCTTATTATTTTGAGATACGACCCGTCAATACCTAATTTATTGAGAGTTTTTAGCATGAAGGGTTGTTGAATTTTGTCAAAGGCCTTTTCTTCATGTATTGAGATAATCATGTGGTTTTTGACTTTGGTTCTGTTTATATGCTGTATTACATTTATTGCTTTGCGTATATTGAACCAGCCTTGCATCCCAGGGATGAAGCCCACTTGATCATGGTGGATAAGCTGTTTGATGTGCTGCGAGATTCGGTTTGCCAGTAATTTATTGAGGAATTTTGCATCAATATTCATCAAGGATATTGGTCTAAAATTCTCTTTTTTGGTTGTGTCTCTGCCCAGCTTTGGTATCAGCATGATGCTGGCCTCATAAAATGAGTTAGGAAGGATTCCCTCTTTTTCTATTGATTGGAATAGTTTCTGAAGTAATGGTTCCAGTTCCTCCTTGTACCTCTGGTAGAATTCGGCTGTGAACGCATCTGATCCTGGACTCCTTTTGGTTGGTAAGCTATTGATTATTGCCGCAATTTCAGCTCCTGTTATTAGTCTATTCAGAGATTCAACTTCTTCCTGGTTTAGTCATGGGAGAGTGTATGTGTCGAGGAATTTATACCTTTCTCTTTTTTTTAATTTTTTTTCTTTTTATCATTATTATTATTATTATTACCATTATTATTATTGTTATACTTTAGGCTCTATGGTACATGTGCGCAACGTGCAGGTAAGCTACATATGTATACATGCGCCATGCTGGTGCGCTGCACCCAGCAACTCGTCATCTAGCATTAGGTATATCTCCCAATGCTGTCCCTCCCCCCTCCCCCCACCCCACAACAGTCCCCGAAGTGTGATGTTCCCCTTCCTGTGTCCATGTGTTCTCATTGTTCAATTCCCACCTATGAGTGAGAATATGTGGTGTTTGGTTTTTTGTTCTTGCGATAGTTTACTGAGAACGATGATTTCCTATTTCATCCATGTCCCTACAAAGGATATGAACTCATCAGTTTTTATGGCTGCCTAGTATTCCATGGTGTATATGTGCCATATTTTCTTAATCCAGTCTATCATTGTTGGACATTTGGGTTGGTTCCAAATCTTTGCTATTGTGTATAATGCCGCAATAAACATACGTGTGCATGTGTCTTTATAGCAGCATGATTTATAGTCCTTTGGGTATATACCCAGTAATGGGATGGCTGGGTCAAATGGAATTTCTAGTTCTAGATCCCTGAGGAATCGCCACAGTGACCTGCACAAGGGTTGAACTAGTTTACAGTCCCACCAACAGTGTAAAGTGTTCCTATTTCTCCACATCCTCTCCAGCACCTGTTGTTTCCTGACTTTTTAATGATTGCCATTCTAACTGGTGTGAGATGGTATCTCATTGTGGTTTTGATTTGCATTTCTCTGATGGCCAGTGATGGTGAGCTTTTTTTCACGTGTTTTTTGGCTGCATAAATGTCTTCTTTTGAGGAGTGTCTGTTCATGTCCTTCGCCCACTTTTTGATGGGGTTGTTTGGTGTTTTCTTGTAAATTTGTTGGAGTTCATTGTAGTTTCTGGATATTAGCCGTTTGTCAGATGAGTAGGTTGCGAAAATTTTCTCCCATTTTGTAGGTTGCCTGTTCACTCTGATGGTAGTTTCCTTTGCTGTGCAGAAGCTCTTTAGTTTAATTAGATCCCATTTGTCAATTTTGGCTTTTGTTGCCATTGCTTTTGGTGTTTTAGACATGAAGTCCTTGCCCATGCCTATGTCCTGAATGGTATTGCCTAGGTTTTCTTCTAGGGTTTTTATGGGTTTAGGTCTAACGTTTAAGTCTTTAATCCATCTTGAGTTGACTTTTGTATAAGGTGTAAGGAAGGGATCCAGTTTCAGCTTTCTACACGTGGCTAGCCAGTTTTCCCAGCACCATTTATTAAATAGGGAATCCTTTCTCCATTTCTTGTTTTTGTCAGGTTTGTCAAAGATCAGATAGTTGTAGATATGTGGCATTATTTCTGACGGCTCTGTTCTGTTCCATTGATCTATATCTCTGTTTTGGTACCAGTACCATGCTGTTTGGGTTACTGTAGCCTTGTAGTATAGTTTGAAGTCAGGTAGCGTGATGCCTCCAGCTTTGTTCTTTTGGCTTAGGATTGACTTGGTGATGCGGGCTCTTTTTTGGTTCCCTATGAACTTTAAAGTAGTTTTTTCCAATTCTGTGAAGAAAGTCATTGGTAACTTGATGGGGATGGCATTGAATCTGTAAATTACCTTGGGAAGGATGGCCATTTTCATGATATTGATTCTTCCTACCCATGAGCATGGAATGTTCTTCCATTTGTTTGTATCCTCTTTTATTTCCTTGAGCAGTGGTTTGTAGTTTTCTCCTTGAAGAGGTCCTTCACATCCCTTGTAAGTTGGATTCCTAGGTATTTTATTCTCTTTGAAGCAATTGTGAATGGGAGTTCACTCATGATTTGGCTCTCTGTTTGTCTGTTATTGATGTATAAGAATGCTTGTGATTTTTGTACATTGATGTTGTATCCTGAGACTTTGCTGAAGTTGCTTATCAGCTTAAGGAGATTTTGGGCTGAGACAATGGGGTTTTCTACATATACTATCACGTCATCTGCAAACAGGGACAATTTGACTTCCTTTTTTCCTAATTGAATACCCTTGATTTCCTTCTCTTGCCTAATTGCCCTGGCCAGAACTTCCAACACTATGTTGAATAGAAGTGGTGAGAGAGGGCATCCCTGTCTTGTGCCAGTTTTCAAAGTGAATGCTTCCAGTTTCTGCCCATTCAGTATGATATTGGCTGTGGGTTTGTCATAAATAGCTCTTATTATTTTGAGATACGACCCGTCAATACCTAATTTATTGAGAGTTTTTAGCATGAAGGGTTGTTGAATTTTGTCAAAGGCCTTTTCTTCATGTATTGAGATAATCATGTGGTTTTTGACTTTGGTTCTGTTTATATGCTGTATTACATTTATTGCTTTGCGTATATTGAACCAGCCTTGCATCCCAGGGATGAAGCCCACTTGATCATGGTGGATAAGCTGTTTGATGTGCTGCGAGATTCGGTTTGCCAGTAATTTATTGAGGAATTTTGCATCAATATTCATCAAGGATATTGGTCTAAAATTCTCTTTTTTGGTTGTGTCTCTGCCCAGCTTTGGTATCAGCATGATGCTGGCCTCATAAAATGAGTTAGGAAGGATTCCCTCTTTTTCTATTGATTGGAATAGTTTCTGAAGTAATGGTTCCAGTTCCTCCTTGTACCTCTGGTAGAATTCGGCTTTGAACGCATCTGATCCTGGACTCCTTTTGGTTGGTAAGCTATTGATTATTGCCGCAATTTCAGCTCCTGTTATTAGTCTATTCAGAGATTCAACTTCTTCCTGGTTTAGTCATGGGAGAGTGTATGTGTCGAGGAATTTATACCTTTCTCTTTTTTTTATTTTTTTTCTTTTTATCATTATTATTATTATTATTACCATTATTATTATTGTTATACTTTAGGCTCTATGGTACATGTGCGCAACGTGCAGGTAAGCTACATATGTATACATGCGCCATGCTGGTGCGCTGCACCCAGCAACTCGTCATCTAGCATTAGGTATATCTCCCAATGCTGTCCCTCCCCCCTCCCCCCACCCCACAACAGTCCCCGAAGTGTGATGTTCCCCTTCCTGTGTCCATGTGTTCTCATTGTTCAATTCCCACCTATGAGTGAGAATATGTGGTGTTTGGTTTTTTGTTCTTGCGATAGTTTACTGAGAACGATGATTTCCTATTTCATCCATGTCCCTACAAAGGATATGAACTCATCAGTTTTTATGGCTGCCTAGTATTCCATGGTGTATATGTGCCATATTTTCTTAATCCAGTCTATCATTGTTGGACATTTGGGTTGGTTCCAAATCTTTGCTATTGTGTATAATGCCGCAATAAACATACGTGTGCATGTGTCTTTATAGCAGCATGATTTATAGTCCTTTGGGTATATACCCAGTAATGGGATGGCTGGGTCAAATGGAATTTCTAGTTCTAGATCCCTGAGGAATCGCCACAGTGACCTGCACAAGGGTTGAACTAGTTTACAGTCCCACCAACAGTGTAAAGTGTTCCTATTTCTCCACATCCTCTCCAGCACCTGTTGTTTCCTGACTTTTTAATGATTGCCATTCTATCTGGTGTGAGATGGTATCTCATTGTGGTTTTGATTTGCATTTCTCTGATGGCCAGTGATGGTGAGCTTTTTTTCACGTGTTTTTTGGCTGCATAAATGTCTTCTTTTGAGGAGTGTCTGTTCATGTCCTTCGCCCACTTTTTGATGGGGTTGTTTGGTGTTTTCTTGTAAATTTGTTGGAGTGCATTGTAGATTCTGGATATTACCCGTTTGTCAGATGAGTAGGTTGCGAAAATTTTCTCCCATTTTGTAGGTTGCCTGATCACTCTGATGGTAGTTTCCTTTGCTGTGCAGAAGCTCTTTAGTTTAATTAGATCCCATTTGTCAATTTTGGCTTTTGTTGCCATTGCTTTTGGTGTTTTAGACATGAAGTCCTTGCCCATGCCTATGTCCTGAATGGTATTGCCTAGGTTTTCTTCTAGGGTTTTTATGGGTTTAGGTCTAACGTTTAAGTCTTTAATCCATCTTGAGTTGACTTTTGTATAAGGTGTAAGGAAGGGATCCAGTTTCAGCTTTCTACACGTGGCTAGCCAGTTTTCCCAGCACCATTTATTAAATAGGGAATCCTTTCTCCATTTCTTGTTTTTGTCAGGTTTGTCAAAGATCAGATAGTTGTAGATATGTGGCATTATTTCTGACGGCTCTGTTCTGTTCCATTGATCTATATCTCTGTTTTGGTACCAGTACCATGCTGTTTGGGTTACTGTAGCCTTGTAGTATAGTTTGAAGTCAGGTAGCGTGATGCCTCCAGCTTTGTTCTTTTGGCTTAGGATTGACTTGGTGATGCGGGCTCTTTTTTGGTTCCCTATGAACTTTAAAGTAGTTTTTTCCAATTCTGTGAAGAAAGTCATTGGTAACTTGATGGGGATGGCATTGAATCTGTAAATTACCTTGGGAAGGATGGCCATTTTCATGATATTGATTCTTCCTACCCATGAGCATGGAATGTTCTTCCATTTGTTTGTATCCTCTTTTATTTCCTTGAGCAGTGGTTTGTAGTTTTCTCCTTGAAGAGGTCCTTCACATCCCTTGTAAGTTGGATTCCTAGGTATTTTATTCTCTTTGAAGCAATTGTGAATGGGAGTTCACTCATGATTTGGCTCTCTGTTTGTCTGTTATTGATGTATAAGAATGCTTGTGATTTTTGTACATTGATGTTGTATCCTGAGACTTTGCTGAAGTTGCTTATCAGCTTAAGGAGATTTTGGGCTGAGACAATGGGGTTTTCTAGATATACTATCACGTCATCTGCAAACAGGGACAATTTGACTTCCTTTTTTCCTAATTGAATACCCTTGATTTCCTTCTCTTGCCTAATTGCCCTGGCCAGAACTTCCAACACTATGTTGAATAGAAGTGGTGAGAGAGGGCATCCCTGTCTTGTGCCAGTTTTCAAAGTGAATGCTTCCAGTTTTTGCCCGTTCAGTATGATATTGGCTGTGGGTTTGTCATAAATAGCTCTTATTATTTTGAGATACGACCCGTCAATACCTAATTTATTGAGAGTTTTTAGCATGAAGGGTTGTTGAATTTTGTCAAAGGCCTTTTCTTCATGTATTGAGATAATCATGTGGTTTTTGACTTTGGTTCTGTTTATATGCTGTATTACATTTATTGCTTTGCGTATATTGAACCAGCCTTGCATCCCAGGGATGAAGCCCACTTGATCATGGTGGATAAGCTGTTTGATGTGCTGCGAGATTCGGTTTGCCAGTAATTTATTGAGGAATTTTGCATCAATATTCATCAAGGATATTGGTCTAAAATTCTCTTTTTTGGTTGTGTCTCTGCCCAGCTTTGGTATCAGCATGATGCTGGCCTCATAAAATGAGTTAGGAAGGATTCCCTCTTTTTCTATTGATTGGAATAGTTTCTGAAGTAATGGTTCCAGTTCCTCCTTGTACCTCTGGTAGAATTCGGCTGTGAACGCATCTGATCCTGGACTCCTTTTGGTTGGTAAGCTATTGATTATTGCCGCAATTTCAGCTCCTGTTATTAGTCTATTCAGAGATTCAACTTCTTCCTGGTTTAGTCATGGGAGAGTGTATGTGTCGAGGAATTTATACCTTTCTCTTTTTTTTAATTTTTTTTCTTTTTATCATTATTATTATGATTATTACCATTATTATTATTGTTATACTTTAGGCTCTATGGTACATGTGCGCAACGTGCAGGTAAGCTACATATGTATACATGCGCCATGCTGGTGCGCTGCACCCAGCAACTCGTCATCTAGCATTAGGTATATCTCCCAATGCTGTCCCTCCCCCCTCCCCCCACCCCACAACAGTCCCCGAAGTGTGATGTTCCCCTTCCTGTGTCCATGTGTTCTCATTGTTCAATTCCCACCTATGAGTGAGAATATGTGGTGTTTGGTTTTTTGTTCTTGCGATAGTTTACTGAGAACGATGATTTCCAATTTCATCCATGTCCCTACAAAGGATATGAACTCATCAGTTTTTATGGCTGCCTAGTATTCCATGGTGTATATGTGCCATATTTTCTTAATCCAGTCTATCATTGTTGGACATTTGGGTTGGTTCCAAATCTTTGCTATTGTGTATAATGCCGCAATAAACATACGTGTGCATGTGTCTTTATAGCAGCATGATTTATAGTCCTTTGGGTATATACCCAGTAATGGGATGGCTGGGTCAAATGGAATTTCTAGTTCTAGATCCCTGAGGAATCGCCACAGTGACCTGCACAAGGGTTGAACTAGTTTACAGTCCCACCAACAGTGTAAAGTGTTCCTATTTCTCCACATCCTCTCCAGCACCTGTTGTTCCCTGACTTTTTAATGATTGCCATTCTAACTGGTGTGAGATGGTATCTCATTGTGGTTTTGATTTGCATTTCTCTGATGGCCAGTGATGGTGAGCTTTTTTTCACGTGTTTTTTGGCTGCATAAATGTCTTCTTTTGAGGAGTGTCTGTTCATGTCCTTCGCCCACTTTTTGATGGGGTTGTTTGGTGTTTTCTTGTAAATTTGTTGGAGTTCATTGTAGATTCTGGATATTAGCCGTTTGTCAGATGAGTAGGTTGCGAAAATTTTCTCCCATTTTGTAGGTTGCCTGTTCACTCTGATGGTAGTTTCCTTTGCTGTGCAGAAGCTCTTTAGTTTAATTAGATCCCATTTGTCAATTTTGGCTTTTGTTGCCATTGCTTTTGGTGTTTTAGACATGAAGTCCTTGCCCATGCCTATGTCCTGAATGGTATTGCCTAGGTTTTCTTCTAGGGTTTTTATGGGTTTAGGTCTAACGTTTAAGTCTTTAATCCATCTTGAGTTGACTTTTGTATAAGGTGTAAGGAAGGGATCCAGTTTCAGCTTTCTACACGTGGCTAGCCAGTTTTCCCAGCACCATTTATTAAATAGGGAATCCTTTCTCCATTTCTTGTTTTTGTCAGGTTTGTCAAAGATCAGATAGTTGTAGATATGTGGCATTATTTCTGACGGCTCTGTTCTGTTCCATTGATCTATATCTCTGTTTTGGTACCATTACCATGCTGTTTGGGTTACTGTAGCCTTGTAGTATAGTTTGAAGTCAGGTAGCGTGATGCCTCCAGCTTTGTTCTTTTGGCTTAGGATTGACTTGGTGATGCGGGCTCTTTTTTGGTTCCCTATGAACTTTAAAGTAGTTTTTTCCAATTCTGTGAAGAAAGTCATTGGTAACTTGATGGGGATGGCATTGAATCTGTAAATTACCTTGGGAAGGATGGCCATTTTCATGATATTGATTCTTCCTACCCATGAGCATGGAATGTTCTTCCATTTGTTTGTATCCTCTTTTATTTCCTTGAGCAGTGGTTTGTAGTTTTCTCCTTGAAGAGGTCCTTCACATCCCTTGTAAGTTGGATTCCTAGGTATTTTATTCTCTTTGAAGCAATTGTGAATGGGAGTTCACTCATGATTTGGCTCTCTGTTTGTCTGTTATTGATGTATAAGAATGCTTGTGATTTTTGTACATTGATGTTGTATCCTGAGACTTTGCTGAAGTTGCTTATCAGCTTAAGGAGATTTTGGGCTGAGACAATGGGGTTTTCTACATATACTATCACGTCATCTGCAAACAGGGACAATTTGACTTCCTTTTTTCCTAATTGAATACCCTTGATTTCCTTCTCTTGCCTAATTGCCCTGGCCAGAACTTCCAACACTATGTTGAATAGAAGTGGTGAGAGAGGGCATCCCTGTCTTGTGCCAGTTTTCAAAGTGAATGCTTCCAGTTTCTGCCCATTCGGTATGATATTGGCTGTGGGTTTGTCATAAATAGCTCTTATTATTTTGAGATACGACCCGTCAATACCTAATTTATTGAGAGTTTTTAGCATGAAGGGTTGTTGAATTTTGTCAAAGGCCTTTTCTTCATGTATTGAGATAATCATGTGGTTTTTGACTTTGGTTCTGTTTATATGCTGTATTACATTTATTGCTTTGCGTATATTGAACCAGCCTTGCATCCCAGGGATGAAGCCCACTTGATCATGGTGGATAAGCTGTTTGATGTGCTGCGAGATTCGGTTTGCCAGTAATTTATTGAGGAATTTTGCATCAATATTCATCAAGGATATTGGTCTAAAATTCTCTTTTTTGGTTGTGTCTCTGCCCAGCTTTGGTATCAGCATGATGCTGGCCTCATAAAATGAGTTAGGAAGGATTCCCTCTTTTTCTATTGATTGGAATAGTTTCTGAAGTAATGGTTCCAGTTCCTCCTTGTACCTCTGGTAGAATTCGGCTGTGAACGCATCTGATCCTGGACTCCTTTTGGTTGGTAAGCTATTGATTATTGCCGCAATTTCAGCTCCTGTTATTAGTCTATTCAGAGATTCAACTTCTTCCTGGTTTAGTCATGGGAGAGTGTATGTGTCGAGGAATTTATACCTTTCTCTTTTTTTTAATTTTTTTTCTTTTTATCATTATTATTATTATTATTACCATTATCATTATTGTTATACTTTAGGCTCTATTGTACATGTGCGCAACGTGCAGGTAAGCTACATATGTATACATGCGCCATGCTGGTGCGCTGCACCCAGCAACTCGTCATCTAGCATTAGGTATATCTCCCAATGCTGTCCCTCCCCCCTCCCCCCACCCCACAACAGTCCCCGAAGTGTGATGTTCCCCTTCCTGTGTCCATGTGTTCTCATTGTTCAATTCCCACCTATGAGTGAGAATATGTGGTGTTTGGTTTTTTGTTCTTGCGATAGTTTACTGAGAACGATGATTTCCTATTTCATCCATGTCCCTACAAAGGATATGAACTCATCAGTTTTTATGGCTGCCTAGTATTCCATGGTGTATATGTGCCATATTTTCTTAATCCAGTCTATCATTGTTGGACATTTGGGTTGGTTCCAAATCTTTGCTATTGTGTATAATGCCGCAATAAACATACGTGTGCATGTGTCTTTATAGCAGCATGATTTATAGTCCTTTGGGTATATACCCAGTAATGGGATGGCTGGGTCAAATGGAATTTCTAGTTCTAGATCCCTGAGGAATCGCCACAGTGACCTGCACAAGGGTTGAACTAGTTTACAGTCCCACCAACAGTGTAAAGTGTTCCTATTTCTCCACATCCTCTCCAGCACCTGTTGTTTCCTGACTTTTTAATGATTGCCATTCTATCTGGTGTGAGATGGTATCTCATTGTGGTTTTGATTTGCATTTCTCTGATGGCCAGTGATGGTGAGCTTTTTTTCACGTGTTTTTTGGCTGCATAAATGTCTTCTTTTGAGGAGTGTCTGTTCATGTCCTTCGCCCACTTTTTGATGGGGTTGTTTGGTGTTTTCTTGTAAATTTGTTGGAGTGCATTGTAGATTCTGGATATTAGCCGTTTGTCAGATGAGTAGGTTGCGAAAATTTTCTCCCATTTTGTAGGTTGCCTGATCACTCTCATGGTAGTTTCCTTTGCTGTGCAGAAGCTCTTTAGTTTAATTAGATCCCATTTGTCAATTTTGGCTTTTGTTGCCATTGCTTTTGGTGTTTTAGACATGAAGTCCTTGCCCATGCCTATGTCCTGAATGGTATTGCCTAGGTTTTCTTCTAGGGTTTTTATGGGTTTAGGTCTAACGTTTAAGTCTTTAATCCATCTTGAGTTGACTTTTGTATAAGGTGTAAGGAAGGGATCCAGTTTCAGCTTTCTACACGTGGCTAGCCAGTTTTCCCAGCACCATTTATTAAATAGGGAATCCTTTCTCCATTTCTTGTTTTTGTCAGGTTTGTCAAAGATCAGATAGTTGTAGATATGTGGCATTATTTCTGACGGCTCTGTTCTGTTCCATTGATCTATATCTCTGTTTTGGTACCATTACCATGCTGTTTGGGTTACTGTAGCCTTGTAGTATAGTTTGAAGTCAGGTAGCGTGATGCCTCCAGCTTTGTTCTTTTGGCTTAGGATTGACTTGGTGATGCGGGCTCTTTTTTGGTTCCCTATGAACTTTAAAGTAGTTTTTTCCAATTCTGTGAAGAAAGTCATTGGTAACTTGATGGGGATGGCATTGAATCTGTAAATTACCTTGGGAAGGATGGCCATTTTCATGATATTGATTCTTCCTACCCATGAGCATGGAATGTTCTTCCATTTGTTTGTATCCTCTTTTATTTCCTTGAGCAGTGGTTTGTAGTTTTCTCCTTGAAGAGGTCCTTCACATCCCTTGTAAGTTGGATTCCTAGGTATTTTATTCTCTTTGAAGCAATTGTGAATGGGAGTTCACTCATGATTTGGCTCTCTGTTTGTCTGTTATTGATGTATAAGAATGCTTGTGATTTTTGTACATTGATGTTGTATCCTGAGACTTTGCTGAAGTTGCTTATCAGCTTAAGGAGATTTTGGGCTGAGACAATGGGGTTTTCTACATATACTATCACGTCATCTGCAAACAGGGACAATTTGACTTCCTTTTTTCCTAATTGAATACCCTTGATTTCCTTCTCTTGCCTAATTGCCCTGGCCAGAACTTCCAACACTATGTTGAATAGAAGTGGTGAGAGAGGGCATCCCTGTCTTGTGCCAGTTTTCAAAGTGAATGCTTCCAGTTTCTGCCCATTCAGTATGATATTGGCTGTGGGTTTGTCATAAATAGCTCTTATTATTTTGAGATACGACCCGTCAATACCTAATTTATTGAGAGTATTTAGCATGAAGGGTTGTTGAATTTTGTCAAAGGCCTTTTCTTCATGTATTGAGATAATCATGTGGTTTTTGACTTTGGTTCTGGTTATATGCTGTATTACATTTATTGCTTTGCGTATATTGAACCAGCCTTGCATCCCAGGGATGAAGCCCACTTGATCATGGTGGATAAGCTGTTTGATGTGCTGCGAGATTCGGTTTGCCAGTAATTTATTGAGGAATTTTGCATCAATATTCATCAAGGATATTGGTCTAAAATTCTCTTTTTTGGTTGTGTCTCTGCCCAGCTTTGGTATCAGCATGATGCTGGCCTCATAAAATGAGTTAGGAAGGATTCCCTCTTTTTCTATTGATTGGAATAGTTTCTGAAGTAATGGTTCCAGTTCCTCCTTGTACCTCTGGTAGAATTCGGCTGTGAACGTATCTGATCCTGGACTCCTTTTGGTTGGTAAGCTATTGATTATTGCCGCAATTTCAGCTCCTGTTATTAGTCTATTCAGAGATTCAACTTCTTCCTGGTTTAGTCATGGGAGAGTGTATGTGTCGAGGAATTTATACCTTTCTCTTTTTTTTAATTTTTTTCTTTTTATCATTATTATTATTATTATTACCATTATTATTATTGTTATACTTTAGGCTCTATGGTACATGTGCGCAACGTGCAGGTAAGCTACATATGTATACATGCGCCATGCTGGTGCGCTGCACCCAGCAACTCGTCATCTAGCATTAGGTATATCTCCCAATGCTGTCCCTCCCCCCTCCCCCCACCCCACAACAGTCCCCGAAGTGTGATGTTCCCCTTCCTGTGTCCATGTGTTCTCATTGTTCAATTCCCACCTATGAGTGAGAATATGTGGTGTTTGGTTTTTTGTTCTTGCGATAGTTTACTGAGAACGATGATTTCCTATTTCATCCATGTCCCTACAAAGGATATGAACTCATCAGTTTTTATGGCTGCCTAGTATTCCATGGTGTATATGTGCCATATTTTCTTAATCCAGTCTATCATTGTTGGACATTTGGGTTGGTTCCAAATCTTTGCTATTGTGTATAATGCCGCAATAAACATACGTGTGCATGTGTCTTTATAGCAGCATGATTTATAGTCCTTTGGGTATATACCCAGTAATGGGATGGCTGGGTCAAATGGAATTTCTAGTTCTAGATCCCTGAGGAATCGCCACAGTGACCTGCACAAGGGTTGAACTAGTTTACAGTCCCACCAACAGTGTAAAGTGTTCCTATTTCTCCACATCCTCTCCAGCACCTGTTGTTTCCTGACTTTTTAATGATTGCCATTCTAACTGGTGTGAGATGGTATCTCATTGTGGTTTTGATTTGCATTTCTCTGATGGCCAGTGATGGTGAGCTTTTTTTCACGTGTTTTTTGGCTGCATAAATGTCTTCTTTTGAGGAGTGTCTGTTCATGTCCTTCGCCCACTTTTTGATGGGGTTGTTTGGTGTTTTCTTGTAAATTTGTTGGAGTGCATTGTAGATTCTGGATATTAGCCGTTTGTCAGATGAGTAGGTTGCGAAAATTTTCTCCCATTTTGTAGGTTGCCTGTTCACTCTGATGGTAGTTTCCTTTGCTGTGCAGAAGCTCTTTAGTTTAATTAGATCCCATTTGTCAATTTTGGCTTTTGTTGCCATTGCTTTTGGTGTTTTAGACATGAAGTCCTTGCCCATGCCTATGTCCTGAATGGTATTGCCTAGGTTTTCTTCTAGGGTTTTTATGGGTTTAGGTCTAACGTTTAAGTCTTTAATCCATCTTGAGTTGACTTTTGTATAAGGTGTAAGGAAGGGATCCAGTTTCAGCTTTCTACACGTGGCTAGCCAGTTTTCCCAGCACCATTTATTAAATAGGGAATCCTTTCTCCATTTCTTGTTTTTGTCAGGTTTGTCAAAGATCAGATAGTTGTAGATATGTGGCATTATTTCTGACGGCTCTGTTCTGTTCCATTGATCTATATCTCTGTTTTGGTACCAGTACCATGCTGTTTGGGTTACTGTAGGCTTGTAGTATAGTTTGAAGTCAGGTAGCGTGATGCCTCCAGCTTTGTTCTTTTGGCTTAGGATTGACTTGGTGATGCGGGCTCTTTTTTGGTTCCCTATGAACTTTAAAGTAGTTTTTTCCAATTCTGTGAAGAAAGTCATTGGTAACTTGATGGGGATGGCATTGAATCTGTAAATTACCTTGGGAAGGATGGCCATTTTCATGATATTGATTCTTCCTACCCATGAGCATGGAATGTTCTTCCATTTGTTTGTATCCTCTTTTATTTCCTTGAGCAGTGGTTTGCAGTTTTCTCCTTGAAGAGGTCCTTCACATCCCTTGTAAGTTGGATTCCTAGGTATTTTATTCTCTTTGAAGCAATTGTGAATGGGAGTTCACTCATGATTTGGCTCTCTGTTTGTCTGTTATTGATGTATAAGAATGCTTGTGATTTTTGTACATTGATGTTGTATCCTGAGACTTTGCTGAAGTTGCTTATCAGCTTAAGGAGATTTTGGGCTGAGACAATGGGGTTTTCTAGATATACTATCACGTCATCTGCAAACAGGGACAATTTGACTTCCTTTTTTCCTAATTGAATACCCTTGATTTCCTTCTCTTGCCTAATTGCCCTGGCGAGAACTTCCAACACTATGTTGAATAGAAGTGGTGAGAGAGGGCATCCCTGTCTTGTGCCAGTTTTCAAAGTGAATGCTTCCAGTTTTTGCCCATTCAGTATGATATTGGCTGTGGGTTTGTCATAAATAGCTCTTATTATTTTGAGATACGACCCGTCAATACCTAATTTATTGAGAGTTTTTAGCATGAAGGGTTGTTGAATTTTGTCAAAGGCCTTTTCTTCATGTATTGAGATAATCATGTGGTTTTTGACTTTGGTTCTGTTTATATGCTGTATTACATTTATTGCTTTGCGTATATTGAACCAGCCTTGCATCCCAGGGATGAAGCCCACTTGATCATGGTGGATAAGCTGTTTGATGTGCTGCGAGATTCGGTTTGCCAGTAATTTATTGAGGAATTTTGCATCAATATTCATCAAGGATATTGGTCTAAAATTCTCTTTTTTGGTTGTGTCTCTGCCCAGCTTTGGTATCAGCATGATGCTGGCCTCATAAAATGAGTTAGGAAGGATTCCCTCTTTTTCTATTGATTGGAATAGTTTCTGAAGTAATGGTTCCAGTTCCTCCTTGTACCTCTGGTAGAATTCGGCTGTGAACGCATCTGATCCTGGACTCCTTTTGGTTGGTAAGCTATTGATTATTGCCGCAATTTCAGCTCCTGTTATTAGTCTATTCAGAGATTCAACTTCTTCCTGGTTTAGTCATGGGAGAGTGTATGTGTCGAGGAATTTATACCTTTCTCTTTTTTTTAATTTTTTTTCTTTTTATCATTATTATTATTATTATTACCATTATTATTATTGTTATACTTTAGGCTCTATGGTACATGTGCGCAACGTGCAGGTAAGCTACATATGTATACATGCGCCATGCTGGTGCGCTGCACCCACCAACTCGTCATCTAGCATTAGGTATATCTCCCAATGCTGTCCCTCCCCCCTCCCCCCACCCCACAACAGTCCCCGAAGTGTGATGTTCCCCTTCCTGTGTCCATGTGTTCTCATTGTTCAATTCCCACCTATGAGTGAGAATATGTGGTGTTTGGTTTTTTGTTCTTGCGATAGTTTACTGAGAACGATGATTTCCTATTTCATCCATGTCCCTACAAAGGATATGAACTCATCAGTTTTTATGGCTGCCTAGTATTCCATGGTGTATATGTGCCATATTTTCTTAATCCAGTCTATCATTGTTGGACATTTGGGTTGGTTCCAAATCTTTGCTATTGTGTATAATGCCGCAATAAACATACGTGTGCATGTGTCTTTATAGCAGCATGATTTATAGTCCTTTGGGTATATACCCAGTAATGGGATGGCTGGGTCAAATGGAATTTCTAGTTCTAGATCCCTGAGGAATCGCCACAGTGACCTGCACAAGGGTTGAACTAGTTTACAGTCCCACCAACAGTGTAAAGTGTTCCTATTTCTCCACATCCTCTCCAGCACCTGTTGTTTCCTGACTTTTTAATGATTGCCATTCTAACTGGTGTGAGATGGTATCTCATTGTGGTTTTGATTTGCATTTCTCTGATGGCCAGTGATGGTGAGCTTTTTTTCACGTGTTTTTTGGCTGCATAAATGTCTTCTTTTGAGGAGTGTCTGTTCATGTCCTTCGCCCACTTTTTGATGGGGTTGTTTGGTGTTTTCTTGTAAATTTGTTGGAGTGCATTGTAGATTCTGGATATTAGCCGTTTGTCAGATGAGTAGGTTGCGAAAATTTTCTCCCATTTTGTAGGTTGCCTGTTCACTCTGATGGTAGTTTCCTTTGCTGTGCAGAAGCTCTTTAGTTTAATTAGATCCCATTTGTCAATTTTGGCTTTTGTTGCCATTGCTTTTGGTGTTTTAGACATGAAGTCCTTGCCCATGCCTATGTCCTGAATGGTATTGCCTAGGTTTTCTTCTAGGGTTTTTATGGGTTTAGGTCTAACGTTTAAGTCTTTAATCCATCTTGAGTTGACTTTTGTATAAGGTGTAAGGAAGGGATCCAGTTTCAGCTTTCTACACGTGGCTAGCCAGTTTTCCCAGCACCATTTATTAAATAGGGAATCCTTTCTCCATTTCTTGTTTTTGTCAGGTTTGTCAAAGATCAGATAGTTGTAGATATGTGGCATTATTTCTGACGGCTCTGTTCTGTTCCATTGATCTATATCTCTGTTTTGGTACCAGTACCATGCTGTTTGGGTTACTGTAGGCTTGTAGTATAGTTTGAAGTCAGGTAGCGTGATGCCTCCAGCTTTGTTCTTTTGGCTTAGGATTGACTTGGTGATGCGGGCTCTTTTTTGGTTCCCTATGAACTTTAAAGTAGTTTTTTCCAATTCTGTGAAGAAAGTCATTGGTAACTTGATGGGGATGGCATTGAATCTGTAAATTACCTTGGGAAGGATGGCCATTTTCATGATATTGATTCTTCCTACCCATGAGCATGGAATGTTCTTCCATTTGTTTGTATCCTCTTTTATTTCCTTGAGCAGTGGTTTGCAGTTTTCTCCTTGAAGAGGTCCTTCACATCCCTTGTCAGTTGGATTCCTAGGTATTTTATTCTCTTTGAAGCAATTGTGAATGGGAGTTCACTCATGATTTGGCTCTCTGTTTGTCTGTTATTGATGTATAAGAATGCTTGTGATTTTTGTACATTGATGTTGTATCCTGAGACTTTGCTGAAGTTGCTTATCAGCTTAAGGAGATTTTGGGCTGAGACAATGGGGTTTTCTAGATATACTATCACGTCATCTGCAAACAGGGACAATTTGACTTCCTTTTTTCCTAATTGAATACCCTTGATTTCCTTCTCTTGCCTAATTGCCCTGGCGAGAACTTCCAACACTATGTTGAATAGAAGTGGTGAGAGAGGGCATCCCTGTCTTGTGCCAGTTTTCAAAGTGAATGCTTCCAGTTTTTGCCCATTCAGTATGATATTGGCTGTGGGTTTGTCATAAATAGCTCTTATTATTTTGAGATACGACCCGTCAATACCTAATTTATTGAGAGTTTTTAGCATGAAGGGTTGTTGAATTTTGTCAAAGGCCTTTTCTTCATGTATTGAGATAATCATGTGGTTTTTGACTTTGGTTCTGTTTATATGCTGTATTACATTTATTGCTTTGCGTATATTGAACCAGCCTTGCATCCCAGGGATGAAGCCCACTTGATCATGGTGGATAAGCTGTTTGATGTGCTGCGAGATTCGGTTTGCCAGTAATTTATTGAGGAATTTTGCATCAATATTCATCAAGGATATTGGTCTAAAATTCTCTTTTTCGGTTGTGTCTCTGCCCAGCTTTGGTATCAGCATGATGCTGGCCTCATAAAATGAGTTAGGAAGGATTCCCTCTTTTTCTATTGATTGGAATAGTTTCTGAAGTAATGGTTCCAGTTCCTCCTTGTACCTCTGGTAGAATTCGGCTGTGAACGCATCTGATCCTGGACTCCTTTTGGTTGGTAAGCTATTGATTATTGCCGCAATTTCAGCTCCTGTTATTAGTCTATTCAGAGATTCAACTTCTTCCTGGTTTAGTCATGGGAGAGTGTATGTGTCGAGGAATTTATACCTTTCTCTTTTTTTTAATTTTTTTTCTTTTTATCATTATTATTATTATTACCATTATTATTATTGTTATACTTTAGGCTCTATGGTACATGTGCGCAACGTGCAGGTAAGCTACATATGTATACATGCGCCATGCTGGTGCGCTGCACCCAGCAACTCGTCATCTAGCATTAGGTATATCTCCCAATGCTGTCCCTCCCCCCTCCCCCCACCCCACAACAGTCCCCGAAGTGTGATGTTCCCCTTCCTGTGTCCATGTGTTCTCATTGTTCAATTCCCACCTATGAGTGAGAATATGTGGTGTTTGGTTTTTTGTTCTTGCGATAGTTTACTGAGAACGATGATTTCCTATTTCATCCATGTCCCTACAAAGGATATGAACTCATCAGTTTTTATGGCTGCCTAGTATTCCATGGTGTATATGTGCCATATTTTCTTAATCCAGTCTATCATTGTTGGACATTTGGGTTGGTTCCAAATCTTTGCTATTGTGTATAATGCCGCAATAAACATACGTGTGCATGTGTCTTTATAGCAGCATGATTTATAGTCCTTTGGGTATATACCCAGTAATGGGATGGCTGGGTCAAATGGAATTTCTAGTTCTAGATCCCTGAGGAATCGCCACAGTGACCTGCACAAGGGTTGAACTAGTTTACAGTCCCACCAACAGTGTAAAGTGTTCCTATTTCTCCACATCCTCTCCAGCACCTGTTGTTTCCTGACTTTTTAATGATTGCCATTCTAACTGGTGTGAGATGGTATCTCATTGTGGTTTTGATTTGCATTTCTCTGATGGCCAGTGATGGTGAGCTTTTTTTCACGTGTTTTTTGGCTGCATAAATGTCTTCTTTTGAGGAGTGTCTGTTCATGTCCTTCGCCCACTTTTTGATGGGGTTGTTTGGTGTTTTCTTGTAAATTTGTTGGAGTTCATTGTAGATTCTGGATATTAGCCGTTTGTCAGATGAGTAGGTTGCGAAAATTTTCTCCCATTTTGTAGGTTGCCTGTTCACTCTGATGGTAGTTTCCTTTGCTGTGCAGAAGCTCTTTAGTTTAATTAGATCCCATTTGTCAATTTTGGCTTTTGTTGCCATTGCTTTTGGTGTTTTAGACATGAAGTCCTTGCCCATGCCTATGTCCTGAATGGTATTGCCTAGGTTTTCTTCTAGGGTTTTTATGGGTTTAGGTCTAACGTTTAAGTCTTTAATCCATCTTGAGTTGACTTTTGTATAAGGTGTAAGGAAGGGATCCAGTTTCAGCTTTCTACACGTGGCTAGCCAGTTTTCCCAGCACCATTTATTAAATAGGGAATCCTTTCTCCATTTCTTGTTTTTGTCAGGTTTGTCAAAGATCAGATAGTTGTAGATATGTGGCATTATTTCTGACGGCTCTGTTCTGTTCCATTGATCTATATCTCTGTTTTGGTACCAGTACCATGCTGTTTGGGTTACTGTAGCCTTGTAGTATAGTTTGAAGTCAGGTAGCGTGATGCCTCCAGCTTTGTTCTTTTGGCTTAGGATTGACTTGGTGATGCGGGCTCTTTTTTGGTTCCCTATGAACTTTAAAGTAGTTTTTTCCAATTCTGTGAAGAAAGTCATTGGTAACTTGATGGGGATGGCATTGAATCTGTAAATTACCTTGGGAAGGATGGCCATTTTCATGATATTGATTCTTCCTACCCATGAGCATGGAATGTTCTTCCATTTGTTTGTATCCTCTTTTATTTCCTTGAGCAGTGGTTTGTAGTTTTCTCCTTGAAGAGGTCCTTCACATCCCTTGTAAGTTGGATTCCTAGGTATTTTATTCTCTTTGAAGCAATTGTGAATGGGAGTTCACTCATGATTTGGCTCTCTGTTTGTCTGTTATTGATGTATAAGAATGCTTGTGATTTTTGTACATTGATGTTGTATCCTGAGACTTTGCTGAAGTTGCTTATCAGCTTAAGGAGATTTTGGGCTGAGACAATGGGGTTTTCTAGATATACTATCACGTCATCTGCAAACAGGGACAATTTGACTTCCTTTTTTCCTAATTGAATACCCTTGATTTCCTTCTCTTGCCTAATTGCCCTGGCCAGAACTTCCAACACTATGTTGAATAGAAGTGGTGAGAGAGGGCATCCCTGTCTTGTGCCAGTTTTCAAAGTGAATGCTTCCAGTTTTTGCCCATTCAGTATGATATTGGCTGTGGGTTTGTCATAAATAGCTCTTATTATTTTGAGATACGACCCGTCAATACCTAATTTATTGAGAGTTTTTAGCATGAAGGGTTGTTGAATTTTGTCAAAGGCCTTTTCTTCATGTATTGAGATAATCATGTGGTTTTTGACTTTGGTTCTGTTTATATGCTGTATTACATTTATTGCTTTGCGTATATTGAACCAGCCTTGCATCCCAGGGATGAAGCCCACTTGATCATGGTGGATAAGCTGTTTGATGTGCTGCGAGATTCGGTTTGCCAGTAATTTATTGAGGAATTTTGCATCAATATTCATCAAGGATATTGGTCTAAAATTCTCTTTTTTGGTTGTGTCTCTGCCCAGCTTTGGTATCAGCATGATGCTGGCCTCATAAAATGAGTTAGGAAGGATTCCCTCTTTTTCTATTGATTGGAATAGTTTCTGAAGTAATGGTTCCAGTTCCTCCTTGTACCTCTGGTAGAATTCGGCTGTGAACGCATCTGATCCTGGACTCCTTTTGGTTGGTAAGCTATTGATTATTGCCGCAATTTCAGCTCCTGTTATTAGTCTATTCAGAGATTCAACTTCTTCCTGGTTTAGTCATGGGAGAGTGTATGTGTCGAGGAATTTATACCTTTCTTTTTTTTTTAATTTTTTTTCTTTTTATCATTATTATTATTATTATTACCATTATTATTATTGTTATACTTTAGGCTCTATGGTACATGTGCGCAACGTGCAGGTAAGCTACATATGTATACATGCGCCATGCTGGTGCGCTGCACCCAGCAACTCGTCATCTAGCATTAGGTATATCTCCCAATGCTGTCCCTCCCCCCTCCCCCCACCCCACAACAGTCCCCGAAGTGTGATGTTCCCCTTCCTGTGTCCATGTGTTCTCATTGTTCAATTCCCACCTATGAGTGAGAATATGTGGTGTTTGGTTTTTTGTTCTTGCGATAGTTTACTGAGAACGATGATTTCCAATTTCATCCATGTCCCTACAAAGGATATGAACTCATCAGTTTTTATGGCTGCCTAGTATTCCATGGTGTATATGTGCCATATTTTCTTAATCCAGTCTATCATTGTTGGACATTTGGGTTGGTTCCAAATCTTTGCTATTGTGTATAATGCCGCAATAAACATACGTGTGCATGTGTCTTTATAGCAGCATGATTTATAGTCCTTTGGGTATATACCCAGTAATGGGATGGCTGGGTCAAATGGAATTTCTAGTTCTAGATCCCTGAGGAATCGCCACAGTGACCTGCACAAGGGTTGAACTAGTTTACAGTCCCACCAACAGTGTAAAGTGTTCCTATTTCTCCACATCCTCTCCAGCACCTGTTGTTTCCTGACTTTTTAATGATTGCCATTCTAACTGGTGTGAGATGGTATCTCATTGTGGTTTTGATTTGCATTTCTCTGATGGCCAGTGATGGTGAGCTTTTTTTCACGTGTTTTTTGGCTGCATAAATGTCTTCTTTTGAGGAGTGTCTGTTCATGTCCTTCGCCCACTTTTTGATGGGGTTGTTTGGTGTTTTCTTGTAAATTTGTTGGAGTTCATTGTAGATTCTGGATATTAGCCGTTTGTCAGATGAGTAGGTTGCGAAAATTTTCTCCCATTTTGTAGGTTGCCTGTTCACTCTGATGGTAGTTTCCTTTGCTGTGCAGAAGCTCTTTAGTTTAATTAGATCCCATTTGTCAATTTTGGCTTTTGTTGCCATTGCTTTTGGTGTTTTAGACATGAAGTCCTTGCCCATGCCTATGTCCTGAATGGTATTGCCTAGGTTTTCTTCTAGGGTTTTTATGGTTTTAGGTCTAACGTTTAAGTCTTTAATCCATGTTGAGTTGATTTTTGTAGAAGGTGTAAGGAAGGGATCCAGTTTCAGCTTTCTACATGTGGCTAGCCAGTTTTCCCAGCACCATTTATTAAATAGGGATTCCTTTCTCCATTTCTTGTTTTTGTCAGGTTTGTCAAAGGTCAGATAGTTGTAGATATGTGGCATTATTTCTGACGGCTCTGTTCTGTTCCATTGATCTATATCTCTGTTTTGGTACCAGTACCATGCTGTTTGGGTTACTGTAGCCTTGTAGTATAGTTGGAAGTCAGGTAGCGTGATGCCTCCAGCTTTGTTCTTTTGGCTTAGGATTGACTTGGTGATGCGGGCTCTTTTTTGGTTCCATATGAACTTTAAAGTAGTTTTTTCCAATTCTGTGAAGAAAGTCATTGGTAACTTGGTGGGGATGGCATTGAATCTGTAAATTACCTTGGGAAGGATGGCCATTTTCATGATATTGATTCTTCCTACCCATGAGCATGGAATGTTCTTCCATTTGTTTGTATCCTCTTTTATTTCCTTGAGCAGTGGTTTGTAGTTTTCTCCTTGAAGAGGTCCTTCACATCCCTTGTAAGTTGGATTCCTAGGTATTTTATTCTCTTTGAAGCAATTGTGAATGGGAGTTCACTCATGATTTGGCTCTCTGTTTGTCTGTTATTGATGTATAAGAATGCTTGTGATTTTTGTACATTGATGTTGTATCCTGAGACTTTGCTGAAGTTGCTTATCAGCTTAAGGAGATTTTGGGCTGAGACAATGGGGTTTTCTAGATATACTATCACGTCATCTGCAAACAGGGACAATTTGACTTCCTTTTCTCCTAATTGAATACCCTTGATTTCCTTCTCTTGCCTAATTGCCCTGGCCAGAACTTCCAACACTATGTTGAATAGAAGTGGTGAGAGAGGGCATCCCTGTCTTGTGCCAGTTTTCAAAGTGAATGCTTCCAGTTTTTGCCCATTCAGTATGATATTGGCTGTGGGTTTGTCATAAATAGCTCTTATTATTTTGAGATACGACCCATCAATACCTAATTTATTGAGAGTTTTTAGCATGAAGGGTTGTTGAATTTTGTCAAAGGCCTTTTCTTCATGTATTGAGATAATCATGTGGTTTTTGACTTTGGTTCTGTTTATATGCTGGATTACATTTATTGATTTGCGTATCTTGAACCAGCCTTGCATCCCAGGGATGAAGCCCACTTGATCATGGTGCATAAGCTGTTTGATGTGCTGCTGGATTCGGTTTGCCAGTAATTTATTGAGGATTTTTACGTCAATATTCATCAAGGATATTGGTCTAAAATTCTCTTTTTTGGTTGTGTCTCTGCCCAGCTTTGGTATCAGCATGATGCTGGCCTCATAAAATGAGTTAGGAAGGATTCCCTCTTTTTCTACTGATTGGAATAGTTTCTGAAGTAATGGTTCCAGTTCCTCCTTGTACCTCCGGTAGAATTCGGCTGTGAACCCATCTGATCCTGGACTCTTTTTGGTTGGTAAGCCATTGATTATTGCCGCAATTTCAGCTCCTGTTATTAGTCTATTCAGAGATTCAACTTCTTCCTGGTTTAGTCAGGGGAGAGGGTATGTGTCGAGGAATTTATACCTTTCTTTTTTTTTTTAATTTTTCTTCTTTTTGTCATTATTATTATTATTATTATCATTATTATTATTATTATACTTTAGGCTCTATGGTACATGTGCGCAACGTGCAGGTAAGCTACATATGTATACATGTGCCATGCTGGTGCGCTGCACCCACCAACTCGTCATCTAGCATTAGGTATATCTCCCAATGCTGTCCCTCCCCCCTCCCCCCACGCCACCACAGTCCCCGAAGTGTGATGTTCCCCTTCCTGTGTCCATGTGTTCTCATTGTTCAATTCCCACCTATGAGTGAGAATATGTGGTGTTTGGTTTTTTGTTCTTGCGATAGTTTACTGAGAACGATGATTTCCAATTTCATCCATGTCCCTACAAAGGATATGAACTCATCCTTTTTTATGGCTGCCTGGTATTCCATGGTGTATATGTGCCACATTTTCTTAATCCAGTCTATCACTGTTGGACATTTGGGTTGGTTCCAAGTCTTTGCTGTTGTGTATAATGCCGCAATAAACATACGTGTGCATGTGTCTTTATAGCAGCATGATTTATAGTCCTTTGGGTATATACCCAGTAATGGGATGGCTGGGTCAAATGGAATTTCTAGTTCTAGATCCCTGAGGAATCGCCACAGTGACCTCCACAAGGGTTGAACTAGTTTACAGTCCCACCAACAGTGTATAAGTGTTCCTATTTCTCCACATCCTCTCCAGCACCTGTTGTTTCCTGACTTTTTAATGATTGCCATTCTATCTGGTGTGAGATGGTATCTCATTGTGGTTTTGATTTGCATTTCTCTCATGGCCAGTGATGGTGAGCATTTTTTCACGTGTTTTTTGGCTGCATAAATGTCTTCTTTTGAGGAGTGTCTGTTCATGTCCTTCGCCCACTTTTTGATGGGGTTGTTTGGTGTTTTCTTGAAAATTTGTTGGAGTGCATTGTAGATTCTGGATATTAGCCCTTTGTCAGATGAGTAGGTTGCGAAAATTTTCTCCCATTTTGTAGGTTGCCTGTTCACTCTGACGGTAGTTTCCTTTGCTGTGCAGAAGCTCTTTAGTTTAATTAGATCCCATTTGTCAATTTTGGCTTTTGTTGCCATTGCTTTTGGTGTTTTAGACATGAACTCCTTGCCCATGCCTATGTCCTGAATGGTATTGCCTAGGTTTTCTTCTAGGGTTTTTATGGTTTTAGGTCTAACGTTTAAGTCTTTAATCCATGTTGAGTTGATTTTTGTAGAAGGTGTAAGGAAGGGATCCAGTTTCAGCTTTCTACATGTGGCTAGCCAGTTTTCCCAGCACCATTTATTAAATAGGGATTCCTTTCTCCATTTCTTGTTTTTGTCAGGTTTGTCAAAGGTCAGATAGTTGTAGATATGTGGCATTATTTCTGACGGCTCTGTTCTGTTCCATTGATCTATATCTCTGTTTTGGTACCAGTACCATGCTGTTTGGGTTACTGTAGCCTTGTAGTATAGTTGGAAGTCAGGTAGCGTGATGCCTCCAGCTTTGTTCTTTTGGCTTAGGATTGACTTGGTGATGCGGGCTCTTTTTTGGTTCCATATGAACTTTAAAGTAGTTTTTTCCAATTCTGTGAAGAAAGTCATTGGTAACTTGGTGGGGATGGCATTGAATCTGTAAATTACCTTGGGAAGGATGGCCATTTTCATGATATTGATTCTTCCTACCCATGAGCATGGAATGTTCTTCCATTTGTTTGTATCCTCTTTTATTTCCTTGAGCAGTGGTTTGTAGTTTTCTCCTTGAAGAGGTCCTTCACATCCCTTGTAAGTTGGATTCCTAGGTATTTTATTCTCTTTGAAGCAATTGTGAATGGGAGTTCACTCATGATTTGGCTCTCTGTTTGTCTGTTATTGATGTATAAGAATGCTTGTGATTTTTGTACATTGATGTTGTATCCTGAGACTTTGCTGAAGTTGCTTATCAGCTTAAGGAGATTTTGGGCTGAGACAATGGGGTTTTCTAGATATACTATCACGTCATCTGCAAACAGGGACAATTTGACTTCCTTTTCTCCTAATTGAATACCCTTGATTTCCTTCTCTTGCCTAATTGCCCTGGCCAGAACTTCCAACACTATGTTGAATAGAAGTGGTGAGAGAGGGCATCCCTGTCTTGTGCCAGTTTTCAAAGTGAATGCTTCCAGTTTTTGCCCATTCAGTATGATATTGGCTGTGGGTTTGTCATAAATAGCTCTTATTATTTTGAGATACGACCCATCAATACCTAATTTATTGAGAGTTTTTAGCATGAAGGGTTGTTGAATTTTGTCAAAGGCCTTTTCTTCATGTATTGAGATAATCATGTGGTTTTTGACTTTGGTTCTGTTTATATGCTGGATTACATTTATTGATTTGCGTATCTTGAACCAGCCTTGCATCCCAGGGATGAAGCCCACTTGATCATGGTGCATAAGCTGTTTGATGTGCTGCTGGATTCGGTTTGCCAGTAATTTATTGAGGATTTTTACGTCAATATTCATCAAGGATATTGGTCTAAAATTCTCTTTTTTGGTTGTGTCTCTGCCCAGCTTTGGTATCAGCATGATGCTGGCCTCATAAAATGAGTTAGGAAGGATTCCCTCTTTTTCTACTGATTGGAATAGTTTCTGAAGTAATGGTTCCAGTTCCTCCTTGTACCTCCGGTAGAATTCGGCTGTGAACCCATCTGATCCTGGACTCTTTTTGGTTGGTAAGCCATTGATTATTGCCGCAATTTCAGCTCCTGTTATTAGTCTATTCAGAGATTCAACTTCTTCCTGGTTTAGTCAGGGGAGAGGGTATGTGTCGAGGAATTTATACCTTTCTTTTTTTTTTTAATTTTTCTTCTTTTTGTCATTATTATTATTATTATTATCATTATTATTATTATTATACTTTAGGCTCTATGGTACATGTGCGCAACGTGCAGGTAAGCTACATATGTATACATGTGCCATGCTGGTGCGCTGCACCCACCAACTCGTCATCTAGCATTAGGTATATCTCCCAATGCTGTCCCTCCCCCCTCCCCCCACGCCACCACAGTCCCCGAAGTGTGATGTTCCCCTTCCTGTGTCCATGTGTTCTCATTGTTCAATTCCCACCTATGAGTGAGAATATGTGGTGTTTGGTTTTTTGTTCTTGCGATAGTTTACTGAGAACGATGATTTCCAATTTCATCCATGTCCCTACAAAGGATATGAACTCATCCTTTTTTATGGCTGCCTGGTATTCCATGGTGTATATGTGCCACATTTTCTTAATCCAGTCTATCACTGTTGGACATTTGGGTTGGTTCCAAGTCTTTGCTGTTGTGTATAATGCCGCAATAAACATACGTGTGCATGTGTCTTTATAGCAGCATGATTTATAGTCCTTTGGGTATATACCCAGTAATGGGATGGCTGGGTCAAATGGAATTTCTAGTTCTAGATCCCTGAGGAATCGCCACAGTGACCTCCACAAGGGTTGAACTAGTTTACAGTCCCACCAACAGTGTATAAGTGTTCCTATTTCTCCACATCCTCTCCAGCACCTGTTGTTTCCTGACTTTTTAATGATTGCCATTCTATCTGGTGTGAGATGGTATCTCATTGTGGTTTTGATTTGCATTTCTCTCATGGCCAGTGATGGTGAGCATTTTTTCACGTGTTTTTTGGCTGCATAAATGTCTTCTTTTGAGGAGTGTCTGTTCATGTCCTTCGCCCACTTTTTGATGGGGTTGTTTGGTGTTTTCTTGAAAATTTGTTGGAGTGCATTGTAGATTCTGGATATTAGCCCTTTGTCAGATGAGTAGGTTGCGAAAATTTTCTCCCATTTTGTAGGTTGCCTGTTCACTCTGACGGTAGTTTCCTTTGCTGTGCAGAAGCTCTTTAGTTTAATTAGATCCCATTTGTCAATTTTGGCTTTTGTTGCCATTGCTTTTGGTGTTTTAGACATGAACTCCTTGCCCATGCCTATGTCCTGAATGGTATTGCCTAGGTTTTCTTCTAGGGTTTTTATGGTTTTAGGTCTAACGTTTAAGTCTTTAATCCATGTTGAGTTGATTTTTGTAGAAGGTGTAAGGAAGGGATCCAGTTTCAGCTTTCTACATGTGGCTAGCCAGTTTTCCCAGCACCATTTATTAAATAGGGATTCCTTTCTCCATTTCTTGTTTTTGTCAGGTTTGTCAAAGGTCAGATAGTTGTAGATATGTGGCATTATTTCTGACGGCTCTGTTCTGTTCCATTGATCTATATCTCTGTTTTGGTACCAGTACCATGCTGTTTGGGTTACTGTAGCCTTGTAGTATAGTTGGAAGTCAGGTAGCGTGATGCCTCCAGCTTTGTTCTTTTGGCTTAGGATTGACTTGGTGATGCGGGCTCTTTTTTGGTTCCATATGAACTTTAAAGTAGTTTTTTCCAATTCTGTGAAGAAAGTCATTGGTAACTTGGTGGGGATGGCATTGAATCTGTAAATTACCTTGGGAAGGATGGCCATTTTCATGATATTGATTCTTCCTACCCATGAGCATGGAATGTTCTTCCATTTGTTTGTATCCTCTTTTATTTCCTTGAGCAGTGGTTTGTAGTTTTCTCCTTGAAGAGGTCCTTCACATCCCTTGTAAGTTGGATTCCTAGGTATTTTATTCTCTTTGAAGCAATTGTGAATGGGAGTTCACTCATGATTTGGCTCTCTGTTTGTCTGTTATTGATGTATAAGAATGCTTGTGATTTTTGTACATTGATGTTGTATCCTGAGACTTTGCTGAAGTTGCTTATCAGCTTAAGGAGATTTTGGGCTGAGACAATGGGGTTTTCTAGATATACTATCACGTCATCTGCAAACAGGGACAATTTGACTTCCTTTTCTCCTAATTGAATACCCTTGATTTCCTTCTCTTGCCTAATTGCCCTGGCCAGAACTTCCAACACTATGTTGAATAGAAGTGGTGAGAGAGGGCATCCCTGTCTTGTGCCAGTTTTCAAAGTGAATGCTTCCAGTTTTTGCCCATTCAGTATGATATTGGCTGTGGGTTTGTCATAAATAGCTCTTATTATTTTGAGATACGACCCATCAATACCTAATTTATTGAGAGTTTTTAGCATGAAGGGTTGTTGAATTTTGTCAAAGGCCTTTTCTTCATGTATTGAGATAATCATGTGGTTTTTGACTTTGGTTCTGTTTATATGCTGGATTACATTTATTGATTTGCGTATCTAGAACCAGCCTTGCATCCCAGGGATGAAGCCCACTTGATCATGGTGAATAAGCTGTTTGATGTGCTGCTGGATTCGGTTTGCCAGTAATTTATTGAGGATTTTTACATCAATATTCATCAAGGATATTGGTCTAAAATTCTCTTTTTTGGTTGTGTCTCTGCCCAGCTTTGGTATCAGCATGATGCTGGCCTCATAAAATGAGTTAGGAAGGATTCCCTCTTTTTCTATTGATTGGAATAGTTTCTGAAGTAATGGTTCCAGTTCCTCCTTGCACCTCCGGTAGAATTCGGCTGTGAACCCATCTGATCCTGGACTCTTTTTGGTTGGTAAGCCATTGATTATTGCCGCAATTTCAGCTCCTGTTATTAGTCTATTCAGAGATTCAACTTCTTCCTGGTTTAGTCATGGGAGAGTGTATGTGTCGAGGAATTTATACCTTTCTTTTTTTTTTTAATTTTTCTTCTTTTTGTCATTATTATTATTATTATTATCATTATTATTATTATTATACTTTAGGCTCTATGGTACATGTGCGCAACGTGCAGGTAAGCTACATATGTATACATGTGCCATGCTGGTGCGCTGCACCCACCAACTCGTCATCTAGCATTAGGTATATCTCCAAATGCTGTCCCTCCCCCCTCCCCCCACCCCACAACAGTCCCCGAAGTGTGATGTTCCCCTTCCTGTGTCCATGTGTTCTCATTGTTCAATTCCCACCTATGAGTGAGAATATGTGGTGTTTGGTTTTTTGTTCTTGCGATAGTTTACTGAGAACGATGATTTCCAATTTCATCCATGTCCCTACAAAGGATATGAACTCATCAGTTTTTATGGCTGCCTAGTATTCCATGGTGTATATGTGCCATATTTTCTTAATCCAGTCTATCATTGTTGGACATTTGGGTTGGTTCCAAATCTTTGCTATTGTGTATAATGCCGCAATAAACATACGTGTGCATGTGTCTTTATAGCAGCATGATTTATAGTCCTTTGGGTATATACCCAGTAATGGGATGGCTGGGTCAAATGGAATTTCTAGTTCTAGATCCCTGAGGAATCGCCACAGTGACCTGCACAAGGGTTGAACTAGTTTACAGTCCCACCAACAGTGTAAAGTGTTCCTATTTCTCCACATCCTCTCCAGCACCTGTTGTTTCCTGACTTTTTAATGATTGCCATTCTAACTGGTGTGAGATGGTATCTCATTGTGGTTTTGATTTGCATTTCTCTGATGGCCAGTGATGGTGAGCTTTTTTTCACGTGTTTTTTGGCTGCATAAATGTCTTCTTTTGAGGAGTGTCTGTTCATGTCCTTCGCCCACTTTTTGATGGGGTTGTTTGGTGTTTTCTTGTAAATTTGTTGGAGTTCATTGTAGATTCTGGATATTAGCCGTTTGTCAGATGAGTAGGTTGCGAAAATTTTCTCCCATTTTGTAGGTTGCCTGTTCACTCTGATGGTAGTTTCCTTTGCTGTGCAGAAGCTCTTTAGTTTAATTAGATCCCATTTGTCAATTTTGGCTTTTGTTGCCATTGCTTTTGGTGTTTTAGACATGAAGTCCTTGCCCATGCCTATGTCCTGAATGGTATTGCCTAGGTTTTCTTCTAGGGTTTTTATGGGTTTAGGTCTAACGTTTAAGTCTTTAATCCATCTTGAGTTGACTTTTGTATAAGGTGTAAGGAAGGGATCCAGTTTCAGCTTTCTACACGTGGCTAGCCAGTTTTCCCAGCACCATTTATTAAATAGGGAATCCTTTCTCCATTTCTTGTTTTTGTCAGGTTTGTCAAAGATCAGATAGTTGTAGATATGTGGCATTATTTCTGACGGCTCTGTTCTGTTCCATTGATCTATATCTCTGTTTTGGTACCAGTACCATGCTGTTTGGGTTACTGTAGGCTTGTAGTATAGTTTGAAGTCAGGTAGCGTGATGCCTCCAGCTTTGTTCTTTTGGCTTAGGATTGACTTGGTGATGCGGGCTCTTTTTTGGTTCCCTATGAACTTTAAAGTAGTTTTTTCCAATTCTGTGAAGAAAGTCATTGGTAACTTGATGGGGATGGCATTGAATCTGTAAATTACCTTGGGAAGGATGGCCATTTTCATGATATTGATTCTTCCTACCCATGAGCATGGAATGTTCTTCCATTTGTTTGTATCCTCTTTTATTTCCTTGAGCAGTGGTTTGTAGTTTTCTCCTTGAAGAGGTCCTTCACATCCCTTGTAAGTTGGATTCCTAGGTATTTTATTCTCTTTGAAGCAATTGTGAATGGGAGTTCACTCATGATTTGGCTCTCTGTTTGTCTGTTATTGATGTATAAGAATGCTTGTGATTTTTGTACATTGATGTTGTATCCTGAGACTTTGCTGAAGTTGCTTATCAGCTTAAGGAGATTTTGGGCTGAGACAATGGGGTTTTCTACATATACTATCACGTCATCTGCAAACAGGGACAATTTGACTTCCTTTTTTCCTAATTGAATACCCTTGATTTCCTTCTCTTGCCTAATTGCCCTGGCCAGAACTTCCAACACTATGTTGAATAGAAGTGGTGAGAGAGGGCATCCCTGTCTTGTGCCAGTTTTCAAAGTGAATGCTTCCAGTTTTTGCCCATTCGGTATGATATTGGCTGTGGGTTTGTCATAAATAGCTCTCATTATTTTGAGATACGACCCGTCAATACCTAATTTATTGAGAGTTTTTAGCATGAAGGGTTGTTGAATTTTGTCAAAGGCCTTTTCTTCATGTATTGAGATAATCATGTGGTTTTTGACTTTGGTTCTGTTTATATGCTGTATTACATTTATTGCTTTGCGTATATTGAACCAGCCTTGCATCTCAGGGATGAAGCCCACTTGATCATGGTGGATAAGCTGTTTGATGTGCTGCGAGATTCGGTTTGCCAGTAATTTATTGAGGAATTTTGCATCAATATTCATCAAGGATATTGGTCTAAAATTCTCTTTTTTGGTTGTGTCTCTGCCCAGCTTTGGTATCAGCATGATGCTGGCCTCATAAAATGAGTTAGGAAGGATTCCCTCTTTTTCTATTGATTGGAATAGTTTCTGAAGTAATGGTTCCAGTTCCTCCTTGTACCTCTGGTAGAATTCGGCTGTGAACGCATCTGATCCTGGACTCCTTTTGGTTGGTAAGCTATTGATTATTGCCGCAATTTCAGCTCCTGTTATTAGTCTATTCAGA
This sequence comes from Pongo abelii, assembly GCF_028885655.2. Classification (NCBI taxonomy): domain Eukaryota; kingdom Metazoa; phylum Chordata; class Mammalia; order Primates; family Hominidae; genus Pongo; species Pongo abelii. The sequence continues at coordinate 4,928,029 of NC_072007.2, read as the reverse complement.
GATTCAACTTCTTCCTGGTTTAGTCATGGGAGAGTGTATGTGTCGAGGAATTTATACCTTTCTCTTTTTTTTAATTTTTTTTCTTTTTATCATTATTATTATTATTATTACCATTATTATTATTGTTATACTTTAGGCTCTATGGTACTTGTGCGCAACGTGCAGGTAAGCTACATATGTATACATGCGCCATGCTGGTGCGCTGCACCCAGCAACTCGTCATCTAGCATTAGGTATATCTCCCAATGCTGTCCCTCCCCCCTCCCCCCACCCCACAACAGTCCCCGAAGTGTGATGTTCCCCTTCCTGTGTCCATGTGTTCTCATTGTTCAATTCCCACCTATGAGTGAGAATATGTGGTGTTTGGTTTTTTGTTCTTGCGATAGTTTACTGAGAACGATGATTTCCTATTTCATCCATGTCCCTACAAAGGATATGAACTCATCAGTTTTTATGGCTGCCTAGTATTCCATGGTGTATATGTGCCATATTTTCTTAATCCAGTCTATCATTGTTGGACATTTGGGTTGGTTCCAAATCTTTGCTATTGTGTATAATGCCGCAATAAACATACGTGTGCATGTGTCTTTATAGCAGCATGATTTATAGTCCTTTGGGTATATACCCAGTAATGGGATGGCTGGGTCAAATGGAATTTCTAGTTCTAGATCCCTGAGGAATCGCCACAGTGACCTGCACAAGGGTTGAACTAGTTTACAGTCCCACCAACAGTGTAAAGTGTTCCTATTTCTCCACATCCTCTCCAGCACCTGTTGTTTCCTGACTTTTTAATGATTGCCATTCTAACTGGTGTGAGATGGTATCTCATTGTGGTTTTGATTTGCATTTCTCTGATGGCCAGTGATGGTGAGCTTTTTTTCACGTGTTTTTTGGCTGCATAAATGTCTTCTTTTGAGGAGTGTCTGTTCATGTCCTTCGCCCACTTTTTGATGGGGTTGTTTGGTGTTTTCTTGTAAATTTGTTGGAGTGCATTGTAGATTCTGGATATTAGCCGTTTGTCAGATGAGTAGGTTGCGAAAATTTTCTCCCATTTTGTAGGTTGCCTGTTCACTCTGATGGTAGTTTCCTTTGCTGTGCAGAAGCTCTTTAGTTTAATTAGATCCCATTTGTCAATTTTGGCTTTTGTTGCCATTGCTTTTGGTGTTTTAGACATGAAGTCCTTGCCCATGCCTATGTCCTGAATGGTATTGCCTAGGTTTTCTTCTAGGGTTTTTATGGGTTTAGGTCTAACGTTTAAGTCTTTAATCCATCTTGAGTTGACTTTTGTATAAGGTGTAAGGAAGGGATCCAGTTTCAGCTTTCTACACGTGGCTAGCCAGTTTTCCCAGCACCATTTATTAAATAGGGAATCCTTTCTCCATTTCTTGTTTTTGTCAGGTTTGTCAAAGATCAGATAGTTGTAGATATGTGGCATTATTTCTGACGGCTCTGTTCTGTTCCATTGATCTATATCTCTGTTTTGGTACCAGTACCATGCTGTTTGGGTTACTGTAGCCTTGTAGTATAGTTTGAAGTCAGGTAGCGTGATGCCTCCAGCTTTGTTCTTTTGGCTTAGGATTGACTTGGTGATGCGGGCTCTTTTTTGGTTCCCTATGAACTTTAAAGTAGTTTTTTCCAATTCTGTGAAGAAAGTCATTGGTAACTTGATGGGGATGGCATTGAATCTGTAAATTACCTTGGGAAGGATGGCCATTTTCATGATATTGATTCTTCCTACCCATGAGCATGGAATGTTCTTCCATTTGTTTGTATCCTCTTTTATTTCCTTGAGCAGTGGTTTGCAGTTTTCTCCTTGAAGAGGTCCTTCACATCCCTTGTAAGTTGGATTCCTAGGTATTTTATTCTCTTTGAAGCAATTGTGAATGGGAGTTCACTCATGATTTGGCTCTCTGTTTGTCTGTTATTGATGTATAAGAATGCTTGTGATTTTTGTACATTGATGTTGTATCCTGAGACTTTGCTGAAGTTGCTTATCAGCTTAAGGAGATTTTGGGCTGAGACAATGGGGTTTTCTAGATATACTATCACGTCATCTGCAAACAGGGACAATTTGACTTCCTTTTTTCCTAATTGAATACCCTTGATTTCCTTCTCTTGCCTAATTGCCCTGGCCAGAACTTCCAACACTATGTTGAATAGAAGTGGTGAGAGAGGGCATCCCTGTCTTGTGCCAGTTTTCAAAGTGAATGCTTCCAGTTTTTGCCCATTCAGTATGATATTGGCTGTGGGTTTGTCATAAATAGCTCTTATTATTTTGAGATACGACCCGTCAATACCTAATTTATTGAGAGTTTTTAGCATGAAGGGTTGTTGAATTTTGTCAAAGGCCTTTTCTTCATGTATTGAGATAATCATGTGGTTTTTGACTTTGGTTCTGTTTATATGCTGTATTACATTTATTGCTTTGCGTATATTGAACCAGCCTTGCATCCCAGGGATGAAGCCCACTTGATCATGGTGGATAAGCTGTTTGATGTGCTGCGAGATTCGGTTTGCCAGTAATTTATTGAGGAATTTTGCATCAATATTCATCAAGGATATTGGTCTAAAATTCTCTTTTTTGGTTGTGTCTCTGCCCAGCTTTGGTATCAGCATGATGCTGGCCTCATAAAATGAGTTAGGAAGGATTCCCTCTTTTTCTATTGATTGGAATAGTTTCTGAAGTAATGGTTCCAGTTCCTCCTTGTACCTCTGGTAGAATTCGGCTGTGAACGCATCTGATCCTGGACTCCTTTTGGTTGGTAAGCTATTGATTATTGCCGCAATTTCAGCTCCTGTTATTAGTCTATTCAGAGATTCAACTTCTTCCTGGTTTAGTCATGGGAGAGTGTATGTGTCGAGGAATTTATACCTTTCTCTTTTTTTAAATTTTTTTTCTTTTTATCATTATTATTATTATTATTACCATTATTATTATTGTTATACTTTAGGCTCTATGGTACATGTGCGCAACGTGCAGGTAAGCTACATATGTATACATGCGCCATGCTGGTGCGCTGCACCCAGCAACTCGTCATCTAGCATTAGGTATATCTCCCAATGCTGTCCCTCCCCCCTCCCCCCACCCCACAACAGTCCCCGAAGTGTGATGTTCCCCTTCCTGTGTCCATGTGTTCTCATTGTTCAATTCCCACCTATGAGTGAGAATATGTGGTGTTTGGTTTTTTGTTCTTGCGATAGTTTACTGAGAACGATGATTTCCTATTTCATCCATGTCCCTACAAAGGATATGAACTCATCAGTTTTTATGGCTGCCTAGTATTCCATGGTGTATATGTGCCATATTTTCTTAATCCAGTCTATCATTGTTGGACATTTGGGTTGGTTCCAAATCTTTGCTATTGTGTATAATGCCGCAATAAACATACGTGTGCATGTGTCTTTATAGCAGCATGATTTATAGTCCTTTGGGTATATACCCAGTAATGGGATGGCTGGGTCAAATGGAATTTCTAGTTCTAGATCCCTGAGGAATCGCCACAGTGACCTGCACAAGGGTTGAACTAGTTTACAGTCCCACCAACAGTGTAAAGTGTTCCTATTTCTCCACATCCTCTCCAGCACCTGTTGTTTCCTGACTTTTTAATGATTGCCGTTCTAACTGGTGTGAGATGGTATCTCATTGTGGTTTTGATTTGCATTTCTCTGATGGCCAGTGATGGTGAGCTTTTTTTCACGTGTTTTTTGGCTGCATAAATGTCTTCTTTTGAGGAGTGTCTGTTCATGTCCTTCGCCCACTTTTTGATGGGGTTGTTTGGTGTTTTCTTGTAAATTTGTTGGAGTGCATTGTAGATTCTGGATATTAGCCGTTTGTCAGATGAGTAGGTTGCGAAAATTTTCTCCCATTTTGTAGGTTGCCTGTTCACTCTGATGGTAGTTTCCTTTGCTGTGCAGAAGCTCTTTAGTTTAATTAGATCCCATTTGTCAATTTTGGCTTTTGTTGCCATTGCTTTTGGTGTTTTAGACATGAAGTCCTTGCCCATGCCTATGTCCTGAATGGTATTGCCTAGGTTTTCTTCTAGGGTTTTTATGGGTTTAGGTCTAACGTTTAAGTCTTTAATCCATCTTGAGTTGACTTTTGTATAAGGTGTAAGGAAGGGATCCAGTTTCAGCTTTCTACACGTGGCTAGCCAGTTTTCCCAGCACCATTTATTAAATAGGGAATCCTTTCTCCATTTCTTGTTTTTGTCAGGTTTGTCAAAGATCAGATAGTTGTAGATATGTGGCATTATTTCTGACGGCTCTGTTCTGTTCCATTGATCTATATCTCTGTTTTGGTACCAGTACCATGCTGTTTGGGTTACTGTAGCCTTGTAGTATAGTTTGAAGTCAGGTAGCGTGATGCCTCCAGCTTTGTTCTTTTGGCTTAGGATTGACTTGGTGATGCGGGCTCTTTTTTGGTTCCCTATGAACTTTAAAGTAGTTTTTTCCAATTCTGTGAAGAAAGTCATTGGTAACTTGATGGGGATGGCATTGAATCTGTAAATTACCTTGGGAAGGATGGCCATTTTCATGATATTGATTCTTCCTACCCATGAGCATGGAATGTTCTTCCATTTGTTTGTATCCTCTTTTATTTCCTTGAGCAGTGGTTTGTAGTTTTCTCCTTGAAGAGGTCCTTCACATCCCTTGTAAGTTGGATTCCTAGGTATTTTATTCTCTTTGAAGCAATTGTGAATGGGAGTTCACTCATGATTTGGCTCTCTGTTTGTCTGTTATTGATGTATAAGAATGCTTGTGATTTTTGTACATTGATGTTGTATCCTGAGACTTTGCTGAAGTTGCTTATCAGCTTAAGGAGATTTTGGGCTGAGACAATGGGGTTTTCTAGATATACTATCACGTCATCTGCAAACAGGGACAATTTGACTTCCTTTTTTCCTAATTGAATACCCTTGATTTCCTTCTCTTGCCTAATTGCCCTGGCCAGAACTTCCAACACTATGTTGAATAGAAGTGGTGAGAGAGGGCATCCCTGTCTTGTGCCAGTTTTCAAAGTGAATGCTTCCAGTTTTTGCCCATTCAGTATGATATTGGCTGTGGGTTTGTCATAAATAGCTCTTATTATTTTGAGATACGACCCGTCAATACCTAATTTATTGAGAGTTTTTAGCATGAAGGGTTGTTGAATTTTGTCAAAGGCCTTTTCTTCATGTATTGAGATAATCATGTGGTTTTTGACTTTGGTTCTGTTTATATGCTGTATTACATTTATTGCTTTGCGTATATTGAACCAGCCTTGCATCCCAGGGATGAAGCCCACTTGATCATGGTGGATAAGCTGTTTGATGTGCTGCGAGATTCGGTTTGCCAGTAATTTATTGAGGAATTTTGCATCAATATTCATCAAGGATATTGGTCTAAAATTCTCTTTTTTGGTTGTGTCTCTGCCCAGCTTTGGTATCAGCATGATGCTGGCCTCATAAAATGAGTTAGGAAGGATTCCCTCTTTTTCTATTGATTGGAATAGTTTCTGAAGTAATGGTTCCAGTTCCTCCTTGTACCTCTGGTAGAATTCGGCTGTGAACGCATCTGATCCTGGACTCCTTTTGGTTGGTAAGCTATTGATTATTGCCGCAATTTCAGCTCCTGTTATTAGTCTATTCAGAGATTCAACTTCTTCCTGGTTTAGTCATGGGAGAGTGTATGTGTCGAGGAATTTATACCTTTCTCTTTTTTTAAATTTTTTTTCTTTTTATCATTATTATTATTATTATTACCATTATTATTATTGTTATACTTTAGGCTCTATGGTACATGTGCGCAACGTGCAGGTAAGCTACATATGTATACATGCGCCATGCTGGTGCGCTGCACCCAGCAACTCGTCATCTAGCATTAGGTATATCTCCCAATGCTGTCCCTCCCCCCTCCCCCCACCCCACAACAGTCCCCGAAGTGTGATGTTCCCCTTCCTGTGTCCATGTGTTCTCATTGTTCAATTCCCACCTATGAGTGAGAATATGTGGTGTTTGGTTTTTTGTTCTTGCGATAGTTTACTGAGAACGATGATTTCCTATTTCATCCATGTCCCTACAAAGGATATGAACTCATCAGTTTTTATGGCTGCCTAGTATTCCATGGTGTATATGTGCCATATTTTCTTAATCCAGTCTATCATTGTTGGACATTTGGGTTGGTTCCAAATCTTTGCTATTGTGTATAATGCCGCAATAAACATACGTGTGCATGTGTCTTTATAGCAGCATGATTTATAGTCCTTTGGGTATATACCCAGTAATGGGATGGCTGGGTCAAATGGAATTTCTAGTTCTAGATCCCTGAGGAATCGCCACAGTGACCTGCACAAGGGTTGAACTAGTTTACAGTCCCACCAACAGTGTAAAGTGTTCCTATTTCTCCACATCCTCTCCAGCACCTGTTGTTTCCTGACTTTTTAATGATTGCCATTCTAACTGGTGTGAGATGGTATCTCATTGTGGTTTTGATTTGCATTTCTCTGATGGCCAGTGATGGTGAGCTTTTTTTCACGTGTTTTTTGGCTGCATAAATGTCTTCTTTTGAGGAGTGTCTGTTCATGTCCTTCGCCCACTTTTTGATGGGGTTGTTTGGTGTTTTCTTGTAAATTTGTTGGAGTGCATTGTAGATTCTGGATATTAGCCGTTTGTCAGATGAGTAGGTTGCGAAAATTTTCTCCCATTTTGTAGGTTGCCTGTTCACTCTGATGGTAGTTTCCTTTGCTGTGCAGAAGCTCTTTAGTTTAATTAGATCCCATTTGTCAATTTTGGCTTTTGTTGCCATTGCTTTTGGTGTTTTAGACATGAAGTCCTTGCCCATGCCTATGTCCTGAATGGTATTGCCTAGGTTTTCTTCTAGGGTTTTTATGGGTTTAGGTCTAACGTTTAAGTCTTTAATCCATCTTGAGTTGACTTTTGTATAAGGTGTAAGGAAGGGATCCAGTTTCAGCTTTCTACACGTGGCTAGCCAGTTTTCCCAGCACCATTTATTAAATAGGGAATCCTTTCTCCATTTCTTGTTTTTGTCAGGTTTGTCAAAGATCAGATAGTTGTAGATATGTGGCATTATTTCTGACGGCTCTGTTCTGTTCCATTGATCTATATCTCTGTTTTGGTACCAGTACCATGCTGTTTGGGTTACTGTAGGCTTGTAGTATAGTTTGAAGTCAGGTAGCGTGATGCCTCCAGCTTTGTTCTTTTGGCTTAGGATTGACTTGGTGATGCGGGCTCTTTTTTGGTTCCCTATGAACTTTAAAGTAGTTTTTTCCAATTCTGTGAAGAAAGTCATTGGTAACTTGATGGGGATGGCATTGAATCTGTAAATTACCTTGGGAAGGATGGCCATTTTCATGATATTGATTCTTCCTACCCATGAGCATGGAATGTTCTTCCATTTGTTTGTATCCTCTTTTATTTCCTTGAGCAGTGGTTTGTAGTTTTCTCCTTGAAGAGGTCCTTCACATCCCTTGTAAGTTGGATTCCTAGGTATTTTATTCTCTTTGAAGCAATTGTGAATGGGAGTTCACTCATGATTTGGCTCTCTGTTTGTCTGTTATTGATGTATAAGAATGCTTGTGATTTTTGTACATTGATGTTGTATCCTGAGACTTTGCTGAAGTTGCTTATCAGCTTAAGGAGATTTTGGGCTGAGACAATGGGGTTTTCTAGATATACTATCACGTCATCTGCAAACAGGGACAATTTGACTTCCTTTTTTCCTAATTGAATACCCTTGATTTCCTTCTCTTGCCTAATTGCCCTGGCCAGAACTTCCAACACTATGTTGAATAGAAGTGGTGAGAGAGGGCATCCCTGTCTTGTGCCAGTTTTCAAAGTGAATGCTTCCAGTTTTTGCCCATTCAGTATGATATTGGCTGTGGGTTGGTCATAAATAGCTCTTATTATTTTGAGATACGACCCGTCAATACCTAATTTATTGAGAGTTTTTAGCATGAAGGGTTGTTGAATTTTGTCAAAGGCCTTTTCTTCATGTATTGAGATAATCATGTGGTTTTTGACTTTGGTTCTGTTTATATGCTGTATTACATTTATTGCTTTGCGTATATTGAACCAGCCTTGCATCCCAGGGATGAAGCCCACTTGATCATGGTGGATAAGCTGTTTGATGTGCTGCGAGATTCGGTTTGCCAGTAATTTATTGAGGAATTTTGCATCAATATTCATCAAGGATATTGGTCTAAAATTCTCTTTTTTGGTTGTGTCTCTGCCCAGCTTTGGTATCAGCATGATGCTGGCCTCATAAAATGAGTTAGGAAGGATTCCCTCTTTTTCTATTGATTGGAATAGTTTCTGAAGTAATGGTTCCAGTTCCTCCTTGTACCTCTGGTAGAATTCGGCTGTGAACGCATCTGATCCTGGACTCCTTTTGGTTGGTAAGCTATTGATTATTGCCGCAATTTCAGCTCCTGTTATTAGTCTATTCAGAGATTCAACTTCTTCCTGGTTTAGTCATGGGAGAGTGTATGTGTCGAGGAATTTATACCTTTCTTTTTTTTTTAATTTTTTTTCTTTTTATCATTATTATTATTATTATTACCATTATTATTATTGTTATACTTTAGGCTCTATGGTACATGTGCGCAACGTGCAGGTAAGCTACATATGTATACATGCGCCATGCTGGTGCGCTGCACCCAGCAACTCGTCATCTAGCATTAGGTATATCTCCCAATGCTGTCCCTCCCCCCTCCCCCCACCCCACAACAGTCCCCGAAGTGTGATGTTCCCCTTCCTGTGTCCATGTGTTCTCATTGTTCAATTCCCACCTATGAGTGAGAATATGTGGTGTTTGGTTTTTTGTTCTTGCGATAGTTTACTGAGAACGATGATTTCCTATTTCATCCATGTCCCTACAAAGGATATGAACTCATCAGTTTTTATGGCTGCCTAGTATTCCATGGTGTATATGTGCCATATTTTCTTAATCCAGTCTATCATTGTTGGACATTTGGGTTGGTTCCAAATCTTTGCTATTGTGTATAATGCCGCAATAAACATACGTGTGCATGTGTCTTTATAGCAGCATGATTTATAGTCCTTTGGGTATATACCCAGTAATGGGATGGCTGGGTCAAATGGAATTTCTAGTTCTAGATCCCTGAGGAATCGCCACAGTGACCTGCACAAGGGTTGAACTAGTTTACAGTCCCACCAACAGTGTAAAGTGTTCCTATTTCTCCACATCCTCTCCAGCACCTGTTGTTTCCTGACTTTTTAATGATTGCCATTCTAACTGGTGTGAGATGGTATCTCATTGTGGTTTTGATTTGCATTTCTCTGATGGCCAGTGATGGTGAGCTTTTTTTCACGTGTTTTTTGGCTGCATAAATGTCTTCTTTTGAGGAGTGTCTGTTCATGTCCTTCGCCCACTTTTTGATGGGGTTGTTTGGTGTTTTCTTGTAAATTTGTTGGAGTGCATTGTAGATTCTGGATATTAGCCGTTTGTCAGATGAGTAGGTTGCGAAAATTTTCTCCCATTTTGTAGGTTGCCTGTTCACTCTGATGGTAGTTTCCTTTGCTGTGCAGAAGCTCTTTAGTTTAATTAGATCCCATTTGTCAATTTTGGCTTTTGTTGCCATTGCTTTTGGTGTTTTAGACATGAAGTCCTTGCCCATGCCTATGTCCTGAATGGTATTGCCTAGGTTTTCTTCTAGGGTTTTTATGGGTTTAGGTCTAACGTTTAAGTCTTTAATCCATCTTGAGTTGACTTTTGTATAAGGTGTAAGGAAGGGATCCAGTTTCAGCTTTCTACACGTGGCTAGCCAGTTTTCCCAGCACCATTTATTAAATAGGGAATCCTTTCTCCATTTCTTGTTTTTGTCAGGTTTGTCAAAGATCAGATAGTTGTAGATATGTGGCATTATTTCTGACGGCTCTGTTCTGTTCCATTGATCTATATCTCTGTTTTGGTACCAGTACCATGCTGTTTGGGTTACTGTAGCCTTGTAGTATAGTTTGAAGTCAGGTAGCGTGATGCCTCCAGCTTTGTTCTTTTGGCTTAGGATTGACTTGGTGATGCGGGCTCTTTTTTGGTTCCCTATGAACTTTAAAGTAGTTTTTTCCAATTCTGTGAAGAAAGTCATTGGTAACTTGATGGGGATGGCATTGAATCTGTAAATTACCTTGGGAAGGATGGCCATTTTCATGATATTGATTCTTCCTACCCATGAGCATGGAATGTTCTTCCATTTGTTTGTATCCTCTTTTATTTCCTTGAGCAGTGGTTTGCAGTTTTCTCCTTGAAGAGGTCCTTCACATCCCTTGTAAGTTGGATTCCTAGGTATTTTATTCTCTTTGAAGCAATTGTGAATGGGAGTTCACTCATGATTTGGCTCTCTGTTTGTCTGTTATTGATGTATAAGAATGCTTGTGATTTTTGTACATTGATGTTGTATCCTGAGACTTTGCTGAAGTTGCTTATCAGCTTAAGGAGATTTTGGGCTGAGACAATGGGGTTTTCTAGATATACTATCACGTCATCTGCAAACAGGGACAATTTGACTTCCTTTTTTCCTAATTGAATACCCTTGATTTCCTTCTCTTGCCTAATTGCCCTGGCCAGAACTTCCAACACTATGTTGAATAGAAGTGGTGAGAGAGGGCATCCCTGTCTTGTGCCAGTTTTCAAAGTGAATGCTTCCAGTTTTTGCCCATTCAGTATGATATTGGCTGTGGGTTTGTCATAAATAGCTCTTATTATTTTGAGATACGACCCGTCAATACCTAATTTATTGAGAGTTTTTAGCATGAAGGGTTGTTGAATTTTGTCAAAGGCCTTTTCTTCATGTATTGAGATAATCATGTGGTTTTTGACTTTGGTTCTGTTTATATGCTGTATTACATTTATTGCTTTGCGTATATTGAACCAGCCTTGCATCCCAGGGATGAAGCCCACTTGATCATGGTGGATAAGCTGTTTGATGTGCTGCGAGATTCGGTTTGCCAGTAATTTATTGAGGAATTTTGCATCAATATTCATCAAGGATATTGGTCTAAAATTCTCTTTTTTGGTTGTGTCTCTGCCCAGCTTTGGTATCAGCATGATGCTGGCCTCATAAAATGAGTTAGGAAGGATTCCCTCTTTTTCTATTGATTGGAATAGTTTCTGAAGTAATGGTTCCAGTTCCTCCTTGTACCTCTGGTAGAATTCGGCTGTGAACGCATCTGATCCTGGACTCCTTTTGGTTGGTAAGCTATTGATTATTGCCGCAATTTCAGCTCCTGTTATTAGTCTATTCAGAGATTCAACTTCTTCCTGGTTTAGTCATGGGAGAGTGTATGTGTCGAGGAATTTATACCTTTCTCTTTTTTTAAATTTTTTTTCTTTTTATCATTATTATTATTATTATTACCATTATTATTATTGTTATACTTTAGGCTCTATGGTACATGTGCGCAACGTGCAGGTATGCTACATATGTATACATGCGCCATGCTGGTGCGCTGCACCCAGCAACTCGTCATCTAGCATTAGGTATATCTCCCAATGCTGTCCCTCCCCCCTCCCCCCACCCCACAACAGTCCCCGAAGTGTGATGTTCCCCTTCCTGTGTCCATGTGTTCTCATTGTTCAATTCCCACCTATGAGTGAGAATATGTGGTGTTTGGTTTTTTGTTCTTGCGATAGTTTACTGAGAACGATGATTTCCTATTTCATCCATGTCCCTACAAAGGATATGAACTCATCAGTTTTTATGGCTGCCTAGTATTCCATGGTGTATATGTGCCATATTTTCTTAATCCAGTCTATCATTGTTGGACATTTGGGTTGGTTCCAAATCTTTGCTATTGTGTATAATGCCGCAATAAACATACGTGTGCATGTGTCTTTATAGCAGCATGATTTATAGTCCTTTGGGTATATACCCAGTAATGGGATGGCTGGGTCAAATGGAATTTCTAGTTCTAGATCCCTGAGGAATCGCCACAGTGACCTGCACAAGGGTTGAACTAGTTTACAGTCCCACCAACAGTGTAAAGTGTTCCTATTTCTCCACATCCTCTCCAGCACCTGTTGTTTCCTGACTTTTTAATGATTGCCGTTCTAACTGGTGTGAGATGGTATCTCATTGTGGTTTTGATTTGCATTTCTCTGATGGCCAGTGATGGTGAGCTTTTTTTCACGTGTTTTTTGGCTGCATAAATGTCTTCTTTTGAGGAGTGTCTGTTCATGTCCTTCGCCCACTTTTTGATGGGGTTGTTTGGTGTTTTCTTGTAAATTTGTTGGAGTGCATTGTAGATTCTGGATATTAGCCGTTTGTCAGATGAGTAGGTTGCGAAAATTTTCTCCCATTTTGTAGGTTGCCTGTTCACTCTGATGGTAGTTTCCTTTGCTGTGCAGAAGCTCTTTAGTTTAATTAGATCCCATTTGTCAATTTTGGCTTTTGTTGCCATTGCTTTTGGTGTTTTAGACATGAAGTCCTTGCCCATGCCTATGTCCTGAATGGTATTGCCTAGGTTTTCTTCTAGGGTTTTTATGGGTTTAGGTCTAACGTTTAAGTCTTTAATCCATCTTGAGTTGACTTTTGTATAAGGTGTAAGGAAGGGATCCAGTTTCAGCTTTCTACACGTGGCTAGCCAGTTTTCCCAGCACCATTTATTAAATAGGGAATCCTTTCTCCATTTCTTGTTTTTGTCAGGTTTGTCAAAGATCAGATAGTTGTAGATATGTGGCATTATTTCTGACGGCTCTGTTCTGTTCCATTGATCTATATCTCTGTTTTGGTACCAGTACCATGCTGTTTGGGTTACTGTAGCCTTGTAGTATAGTTTGAAGTCAGGTAGCGTGATGCCTCCAGCTTTGTTCTTTTGGCTTAGGATTGACTTGGTGATGCGGGCTCTTTTTTGGTTCCCTATGAACTTTAAAGTAGTTTTTTCCAATTCTGTGAAGAAAGTCATTGGTAACTTGATGGGGATGGCATTGAATCTGTAAATTACCTTGGGAAGGATGGCCATTTTCATGATATTGATTCTTCCTACCCATGAGCATGGAATGTTCTTCCATTTGTTTGTATCCTCTTTTATTTCCTTGAGCAGTGGTTTGTAGTTTTCTCCTTGAAGAGGTCCTTCACATCCCTTGTAAGTTGGATTCCTAGGTATTTTATTCTCTTTGAAGCAATTGTGAATGGGAGTTCACTCATGATTTGGCTCTCTGTTTGTCTGTTATTGATGTATAAGAATGCTTGTGATTTTTGTACATTGATGTTGTATCCTGAGACTTTGCTGAAGTTGCTTATCAGCTTAAGGAGATTTTGGGCTGAGACAATGGGGTTTTCTAGATATACTATCACGTCATCTGCAAACAGGGACAATTTGACTTCCTTTTTTCCTAATTGAATACCCTTGATTTCCTTCTCTTGCCTAATTGCCCTGGCCAGAACTTCCAACACTATGTTGAATAGAAGTGGTGAGAGAGGGCATCCCTGTCTTGTGCCAGTTTTCAAAGTGAATGCTTCCAGTTTTTGCCCATTCAGTATGATATTGGCTGTGGGTTTGTCATAAATAGCTCTTATTATTTTGAGATACGACCCGTCAATACCTAATTTATTGAGAGTTTTTAGCATGAAGGGTTGTTGAATTTTGTCAAAGGCCTTTTCTTCATGTATTGAGATAATCATGTGGTTTTTGACTTTGGTTCTGTTTATATGCTGTATTACATTTATTGCTTTGCGTATATTGAACCAGCCTTGCATCCCAGGGATGAAGCCCACTTGATCATGGTGGATAAGCTGTTTGATGTGCTGCGAGATTCGGTTTGCCAGTAATTTATTGAGGAATTTTGCATCAATATTCATCAAGGATATTGGTCTAAAATTCTCTTTTTTGGTTGTGTCTCTGCCCAGCTTTGGTATCAGCATGATGCTGGCCTCATAAAATGAGTTAGGAAGGATTCCCTCTTTTTCTATTGATTGGAATAGTTTCTGAAGTAATGGTTCCAGTTCCTCCTTGTACCTCTGGTAGAATTCGGCTGTGAACGCATCTGATCCTGGACTCCTTTTGGTTGGTAAGCTATTGATTATTGCCGCAATTTCAGCTCCTGTTATTAGTCTATTCAGAGATTCAACTTCTTCCTGGTTTAGTCATGGGAGAGTGTATGTGTCGAGGAATTTATACCTTTCTCTTTTTTTAAATTTTTTTTCTTTTTATCATTATTATTATTATTATTACCATTATTATTATTGTTATACTTTAGGCTCTATGGTACATGTGCGCAACGTGCAGGTAAGCTACATATGTATACATGCGCCATGCTGGTGCGCTGCACCCAGCAACTCGTCATCTAGCATTAGGTATATCTCCCAATGCTGTCCCTCCCCCCTCCCCCCACCCCACAACAGTCCCCGAAGTGTGATGTTCCCCTTCCTGTGTCCATGTGTTCTCATTGTTCAATTCCCACCTATGAGTGAGAATATGTGGTGTTTGGTTTTTTGTTCTTGCGATAGTTTACTGAGAACGATGATTTCCTATTTCATCCATGTCCCTACAAAGGATATGAACTCATCAGTTTTTATGGCTGCCTAGTATTCCATGGTGTATATGTGCCATATTTTCTTAATCCAGTCTATCATTGTTGGACATTTGGGTTGGTTCCAAATCTTTGCTATTGTGTATAATGCCGCAATAAACATACGTGTGCATGTGTCTTTATAGCAGCATGATTTATAGTCCTTTGGGTATATACCCAGTAATGGGATGGCTGGGTCAAATGGAATTTCTAGTTCTAGATCCCTGAGGAATCGCCACAGTGACCTGCACAAGGGTTGAACTAGTTTACAGTCCCACCAACAGTGTAAAGTGTTCCTATTTCTCCACATCCTCTCCAGCACCTGTTGTTTCCTGACTTTTTAATGATTGCCATTCTAACTGGTGTGAGATGGTATCTCATTGTGGTTTTGATTTGCATTTCTCTGATGGCCAGTGATGGTGAGCTTTTTTTCACGTGTTTTTTGGCTGCATAAATGTCTTCTTTTGAGGAGTGTCTGTTCATGTCCTTCGCCCACTTTTTGATGGGGTTGTTTGGTGTTTTCTTGTAAATTTGTTGGAGTGCATTGTAGATTCTGGATATTAGCCCTTTGTCAGATGAGTAGGTTGCGAAAATTTTCTCCCATTTTGTAGGTTGCCTGTTCACTCTGATGGTAGTTTCCTTTGCTGTGCAGAAGCTCTTTAGTTTAATTAGATCCCATTTGTCAATTTTGGCTTTTGTTGCCATTGCTTTTGGTGTTTTAGACATGAAGTCCTTGCCCATGCCTATGTCCTGAATGGTATTGCCTAGGTTTTCTTCTAGGGTTTTTATGGGTTTAGGTCTAACGTTTAAGTCTTTAATCCATCTTGAGTTGACTTTTGTATAAGGTGTAAGGAAGGGATCCAGTTTCAGCTTTCTACACGTGGCTAGCCAGTTTTCCCAGCACCATTTATTAAATAGGGAATCCTTTCTCCATTTCTTGTTTTTGTCAGGTTTGTCAAAGATCAGATAGTTGTAGATATGTGGCATTATTTCTGACGGCTCTGTTCTGTTCCATTGATCTATATCTCTGTTTTGGTACCAGTACCATGCTGTTTGGGTTACTGTAGGCTTGTAGTATAGTTTGAAGTCAGGTAGCGTGATGCCTCCAGCTTTGTTCTTTTGGCTTAGGATTGACTTGGTGATGCGGGCTCTTTTTTGGTTCCCTATGAACTTTAAAGTAGTTTTTTCCAATTCTGTGAAGAAAGTCATTGGTAACTTGATGGGGATGGCATTGAATCTGTAAATTACCTTGGGAAGGATGGCCATTTTCATGATATTGATTCTTCCTACCCATGAGCATGGAATGTTCTTCCATTTGTTTGTATCCTCTTTTATTTCCTTGAGCAGTGGTTTGTAGTTTTCTCCTTGAAGAGGTCCTTCACATCCCTTGTAAGTTGGATTCCTAGGTATTTTATTCTCTTTGAAGCAATTGTGAATGGGAGTTCACTCATGATTTGGCTCTCTGTTTGTCTGTTATTGATGTATAAGAATGCTTGTGATTTTTGTACATTGATGTTGTATCCTGAGACTTTGCTGAAGTTGCTTATCAGCTTAAGGAGATTTTGGGCTGAGACAATGGGGTTTTCTAGATATACTATCACGTCATCTGCAAACAGGGACAATTTGACTTCCTTTTTTCCTAATTGAATACCCTTGATTTCCTTCTCTTGCCTAATTGCCCTGGCCAGAACTTCCAACACTATGTTGAATAGAAGTGGTGAGAGAGGGCATCCCTGTCTTGTGCCAGTTTTCAAAGTGAATGCTTCCAGTTTTTGCCCATTCAGTATGATATTGGCTGTGGGTTGGTCATAAATAGCTCTTATTATTTTGAGATACGACCCGTCAATACCTAATTTATTGAGAGTTTTTAGCATGAAGGGTTGTTGAATTTTGTCAAAGGCCTTTTCTTCATGTATTGAGATAATCATGTGGTTTTTGACTTTGGTTCTGTTTATATGCTGTATTACATTTATTGCTTTGCGTATATTGAACCAGCCTTGCATCCCAGGGATGAAGCCCACTTGATCATGGTGGATAAGCTGTTTGATGTGCTGCGAGATTCGGTTTGCCAGTAATTTATTGAGGAATTTTGCATCAATATTCATCAAGGATATTGGTCTAAAATTCTCTTTTTTGGTTGTGTCTCTGCCCAGCTTTGGTATCAGCATGATGCTGGCCTCATAAAATGAGTTAGGAAGGATTCCCTCTTTTTCTATTGATTGGAATAGTTTCTGAAGTAATGGTTCCAGTTCCTCCTTGTACCTCTGGTAGAATTCGGCTGTGAACGCATCTGATCCTGGACTCCTTTTGGTTGGTAAGCTATTGATTATTGCCGCAATTTCAGCTCCTGTTATTAGTCTATTCAGAGATTCAACTTCTTCCTGGTTTAGTCATGGGAGAGTGTATGTGTCGAGGAATTTATACCTTTCTTTTTTTTTTAATTTTTTTTCTTTTTATCATTATTATTATTATTATTACCATTATTATTATTGTTATACTTTAGGCTCTATGGTACATGTGCGCAACGTGCAGGTAAGCTACATATGTATACATGCGCCATGCTGGTGCGCTGCACCCAGCAACTCGTCATCTAGCATTAGGTATATCTCCCAATGCTGTCCCTCCCCCCTCCCCCCACCCCACAACAGTCCCCGAAGTGTGATGTTCCCCTTCCTGTGTCCATGTGTTCTCATTGTTCAATTCCCACCTATGAGTGAGAATATGTGGTGTTTGGTTTTTTGTTCTTGCGATAGTTTACTGAGAACGATGATTTCCTATTTCATCCATGTCCCTACAAAGGATATGAACTCATCAGTTTTTATGGCTGCCTAGTATTCCATGGTGTATATGTGCCATATTTTCTTAATCCAGTCTATCATTGTTGGACATTTGGGTTGGTTCCAAATCTTTGCTATTGTGTATAATGCCGCAATAAACATACGTGTGCATGTGTCTTTATAGCAGCATGATTTATAGTCCTTTGGGTATATACCCAGTAATGGGATGGCTGGGTCAAATGGAAT
This sequence comes from Pongo abelii, assembly GCF_028885655.2. Classification (NCBI taxonomy): domain Eukaryota; kingdom Metazoa; phylum Chordata; class Mammalia; order Primates; family Hominidae; genus Pongo; species Pongo abelii. The sequence continues at coordinate 4,910,483 of NC_072007.2, read as the reverse complement.
TTCTAGTTCTAGATCCCTGAGGAATCGCCACAGTGACCTGCACAAGGGTTGAACTAGTTTACAGTCCCACCAACAGTGTAAAGTGTTCCTATTTCTCCACATCCTCTCCAGCACCTGTTGTTTCCTGACTTTTTAATGATTGCCATTCTAACTGGTGTGAGATGGTATCTCATTGTGGTTTTGATTTGCATTTCTCTGATGGCCAGTGATGGTGAGCTTTTTTTCACGTGTTTTTTGGCTGCATAAATGTCTTCTTTTGAGGAGTGTCTGTTCATGTCCTTCGCCCACTTTTTGATGGGGTTGTTTGGTGTTTTCTTGTAAATTTGTTGGAGTTCATTGTAGATTCTGGATATTAGCCGTTTGTCAGATGAGTAGGTTGCGAAAATTTTCTCCCATTTTGTAGGTTGCCTGTTCACTCTGATGGTAGTTTCCTTTGCTGTGCAGAAGCTCTTTAGTTTAATTAGATCCCATTTGTCAATTTTGGCTTTTGTTGCCATTGCTTTTGGTGTTTTAGACATGAAGTCCTTGCCCATGCCTATGTCCTGAATGGTATTGCCTAGGTTTTCTTCTAGGGTTTTTATGGGTTTAGGTCTAACGTTTAAGTCTTTAATCCATCTTGAGTTGACTTTTGTATAAGGTGTAAGGAAGGGATCCAGTTTCAGCTTTCTACACGTGGCTAGCCAGTTTTCCCAGCACCATTTATTAAATAGGGAATCCTTTCTCCATTTCTTGTTTTTGTCAGGTTTGTCAAAGATCAGATAGTTGTAGATATGTGGCATTATTTCTGACGGCTCTGTTCTGTTCCATTGATCTATATCTCTGTTTTGGTACCAGTACCATGCTGTTTGGGTTACTGTAGGCTTGTAGTATAGTTTGAAGTCAGGTAGCGTGATGCCTCCAGCTTTGTTCTTTTGGCTTAGGATTGACTTGGTGATGCGGGCTCTTTTTTGGTTCCCTATGAACTTTAAAGTAGTTTTTTCCAATTCTGTGAAGAAAGTCATTGGTAACTTGATGGGGATGGCATTGAATCTGTAAATTACCTTGGGAAGGATGGCCATTTTCATGATATTGATTCTTCCTACCCATGAGCATGGAATGTTCTTCCATTTGTTTGTATCCTCTTTTATTTCCTTGAGCAGTGGTTTGCAGTTTTCTCCTTGAAGAGGTCCTTCACATCCCTTGTAAGTTGGATTCCTAGGTATTTTATTCTCTTTGAAGCAATTGTGAATGGGAGTTCACTCATGATTTGGCTCTCTGTTTGTCTGTTATTGATGTATAAGAATGCTTGTGATTTTTGTACATTGATGTTGTATCCTGAGACTTTGCTGAAGTTGCTTATCAGCTTAAGGAGATTTTGGGCTGAGACAATGGGGTTTTCTAGATATACTATCACGTCATCTGCAAACAGGGACAATTTGACTTCCTTTTTTCCTAATTGAATAACCTTGATTTCCTTCTCTTGCCTAATTGCCCTGGTGAGAACTTCCAACACTATGTTGAATAGAAGTGGTGAGAGAGGGCATCCCTGTCTTGTGCCAGTTTTCAAAGTGAATGCTTCCAGTTTTTGCCCATTCAGTATGATATTGGCTGTGGGTTTGTCATAAATAGCTCTTATTATTTTGAGATACGACCCGTCAATACCTAATTTATTGAGAGTTTTTAGCATGAAGGGTTGTTGAATTTTGTCAAAGGCCTTTTCTTCATGTATTGAGATAATCATGTGGTTTTTGACTTTGGTTCTGTTTATATGCTGTATTACATTTATTGCTTTGCGTATATTGAACCACCCTTGCATCTCAGGGATGAAGCCCACTTGATCATGGTGGATAAGCTGTTTGATGTGCTGCGAGATTCGGTTTGCCAGTAATTTATTGAGGAATTTTGCATCAATATTCATCAAGGATATTGGTCTAAAATTCTCTTTTTTGGTTGTGTCTCTGCCCAGCTTTGGTATCAGCATGATGCTGGCCTCATAAAATGAGTTAGGAAGGATTCCCTCTTTTTCTATTGATTGGAATAGTTTCTGAAGTAATGGTTCCAGTTCCTCCTTGTACCTCTGGTAGAATTCGGCTGTGAACGCATCTGATCCTGGACTCCTTTTGGTTGGTAAGCTATTGATTATTGCCGCAATTTCAGCTCCTGTTATTAGTCTATTCAGAGATTCAACTTCTTCCTGGTTTAGTCATGGGAGAGTGTATGTGTCGAGGAATTTATACCTTTCTTTTTTTTTTAAATTTTTTTCTTTTTATCATTATTATTATTATTATTACCATTATTATTATTGTTATACTTTAGGCTCTATGGTACATGTGCGCAACGTTCAGGTAAGCTACATATGTATACATGCGCCATGCTGGTGCGCTGCACCCACCAACTCGTCATCTAGCATTAGGTATATCTCCCAATGCTGTCCCTCCCCCTCCCCCCACCCCACAACAGTCCCCGAAGTGTGATGTTCCCCTTCCTGTGTCCATGTGTTCTCATTGTTCAATTCCCACCTATGAGTGAGAATATGTGGTGTTTGGTTTTTTGTTCTTGCGATAGTTTGCTGAGAACGATGATTTCCAATTTCATCCATGTCCCTACAAAGGATATGAACTCATCAGTTTTTATGGCTGCCTAGTATTCCATAGTGTATATGTGCCATATTTTCTTAATCCAGTCTATCATTGTTGGACATTTGGGTTGGTTCCAAATCTTTGCTATTGTGTATAATGCCGCAATAAACATACGTGTGCATGTGTCTTTATAGCAGCATGATTTATAGTCCTTTGGGTATATACCCAGTAATGGGATGGCTGGGTCAAATGGAATTTCTAGTTCTAGATCCCTGAGGAATCGCCACAGTGACCTGCACAAGGGTTGAACTAGTTTACAGTCCCACCAACAGTGTAAAGTGTTCCTATTTCTCCACATCCTCTCCAGCACCTGTTGTTTCCTGACTTTTTAATGATTGCCATTCTAACTGGTGTGAGATGGTATCTCATTGTGGTTTTGATTTGCATTTCTCTGATGGCCAGTGATGGTGAGCTTTTTTTCACGTGTTTTTTGGCTGCATAAATGTCTTCTTTTGAGGAGTGTCTGTTCATGTCCTTCGCCCACTTTTTGATGGGGTTGTTTGGTGTTTTCTTGTAAATTTGTTGGAGTTCATTGTAGATTCTGGATATTAGCCGTTTGTCAGATGAGTAGGTTGCGAAAATTTTCTCCCATTTTGTAGGTTGCCTGTTCACTCTGATGGTAGTTTCCTTTGCTGTGCAGAAGCTCTTTAGTTTAATTAGATCCCATTTGTCAATTTTGGCTTTTGTTGCCATTGCTTTTGGTGTTTTAGACATGAAGTCCTTGCCCATGCCTATGTCCTGAATGGTATTGCCTAGGTTTTCTTCTAGGGTTTTTATGGGTTTAGGTCTAACGTTTAAGTCTTTAATCCATCTTGAGTTGACTTTTGTATAAGGTGTAAGGAAGGGATCCAGTTTCAGCTTTCTACACGTGGCTAGCCAGTTTTCCCAGCACCATTTATTAAATAGGGAATCCTTTCTCCATTTCTTGTTTTTGTCAGGTTTGTCAAAGATCAGATAGTTGTAGATATGTGGCATTATTTCTGACGGCTCTGTTCTGTTCCATTGATCTATATCTCTGTTTTGGTACCAGTACCATGCTGTTTGGGTTACTGTAGCCTTGTAGTATAGTTTGAAGTCAGGTAGCGTGATGCCTCCAGCTTTGTTCTTTTGGCTTAGGATTGACTTGGTGATGCGGGCTCTTTTTTGGTTCCCTATGAACTTTAAAGTAGTTTTTTCCAATTCTGTGAAGAAAGTCATTGGTAACTTGATGGGGATGGCATTGAATCTGTAAATTACCTTGGGAAGGATGGCCATTTTCATGATATTGATTCTTCCTACCCATGAGCATGGAATGTTCTTCCATTTGTTTGTATCCTCTTTTATTTCCTTGAGCAGTGGTTTGTAGTTTTCTCCTTGAAGAGGTCCTTCACATCCCTTGTAAGTTGGATTCCTAGGTATTTTATTCTCTTTGAAGCAATTGTGAATGGGAGTTCACTCATGATTTGGCTCTCTGTTTGTCTGTTATTGATGTATAAGAATGCTTGTGATTTTTGTACATTGATGTTGTATCCTGAGACTTTGCTGAAGTTGCTTATCAGCTTAAGGAGATTTTGGGCTGAGACAATGGGGTTTTCTAGATATACTATCACGTCATCTGCAAACAGGGACAATTTGACTTCCTTTTTTCCTAATTGAATACCCTTGATTTCCTTCTCTTGCCTAATTGCCCTGGCCAGAACTTCCAACACTATGTTGAATAGAAGTGGTGAGAGAGGGCATCCCTGTCTTGTGCCAGTTTTCAAAGTGAATGCTTCCAGTTTCTGCCCATTCAGTATGATATTGGCTGTGGGTTTGTCATAAATAGCTCTTATTATTTTGAGATACGACCCGTCAATACCTAATTTATTGAGAGTTTTTAGCATGAAGGGTTGTTGAATTTTGTCAAAGGCCTTTTCTTCATGTATTGAGATAATCATGTGGTTTTTGACTTTGGTTCTGTTTATATGCTGTATTACATTTATTGCTTTGCGTATATTGAACCAGCCTTGCATCCCAGGGATGAAGCCCACTTGATCATGGTGGATAAGCTGTTTGATGTGCTGCGAGATTCGGTTTGCCAGTAATTTATTGAGGAATTTTGCATCAATATTCATCAAGGATATTGGTCTAAAATTCTCTTTTTTGGTTGTGTCTCTGCCCAGCTTTGGTATCAGCATGATGCTGGCCTCATAAAATGAGTTAGGAAGGATTCCCTCTTTTTCTATTGATTGGAATAGTTTCTGAAGTAATGGTTCCAGTTCCTCCTTGTACCTCTGGTAGAATTCGGCTGTGAACGCATCTGATCCTGGACTCCTTTTGGTTGGTAAGCTATTGATTATTGCCGCAATTTCAGCTCCTGTTATTAGTCTATTCAGAGATTCAACTTCTTCCTGGTTTAGTCATGGGAGAGTGTATGTGTCGAGGAATTTATACCTTTCTCTTTTTTTTAATTTTTTTTCTTTTTATCATTATTATTATTATTATTACCATTATTATTATTGTTATACTTTAGGCTCTATGGTACATGTGCGCAACGTGCAGGTAAGCTACATATGTATACATGCGCCATGCTGGTGCGCTGCACCCAGCAACTCGTCATCTAGCATTAGGTATATCTCCCAATGCTGTCCCTCCCCCCTCCCCCCACCCCACAACAGTCCCCGAAGTGTGATGTTCCCCTTCCTGTGTCCATGTGTTCTCATTGTTCAATTCCCACCTATGAGTGAGAATATGTGGTGTTTGGTTTTTTGTTCTTGCGATAGTTTACTGAGAACGATGATTTCCTATTTCATCCATGTCCCTACAAAGGATATGAACTCATCAGTTTTTATGGCTGCCTAGTATTCCATGGTGTATATGTGCCATATTTTCTTAATCCAGTCTATCATTGTTGGACATTTGGGTTGGTTCCAAATCTTTGCTATTGTGTATAATGCCGCAATAAACATACGTGTGCATGTGTCTTTATAGCAGCATGATTTATAGTCCTTTGGGTATATACCCAGTAATGGGATGGCTGGGTCAAATGGAATTTCTAGTTCTAGATCCCTGAGGAATCGCCACAGTGACCTGCACAAGGGTTGAACTAGTTTACAGTCCCACCAACAGTGTAAAGTGTTCCTATTTCTCCACATCCTCTCCAGCACCTGTTGTTTCCTGACTTTTTAATGATTGCCATTCTAACTGGTGTGAGATGGTATCTCATTGTGGTTTTGATTTGCATTTCTCTGATGGCCAGTGATGGTGAGCTTTTTTTCACGTGTTTTTTGGCTGCATAAATGTCTTCTTTTGAGGAGTGTCTGTTCATGTCCTTCGCCCACTTTTTGATGGGGTTGTTTGGTGTTTTCTTGTAAATTTGTTGGAGTGCATTGTAGATTCTGGATATTAGCCGTTTGTCAGATGAGTAGGTTGCGAAAATTTTCTCCCATTTTGTAGGTTGCCTGTTCACTCTGATGGTAGTTTCCTTTGCTGTGCAGAAGCTCTTTAGTTTAATTAGATCCCATTTGTCAATTTTGGCTTTTGTTGCCATTGCTTTTGGTGTTTTAGACATGAAGTCCTTGCCCATGCCTATGTCCTGAATGGTATTGCCTAGGTTTTCTTCTAGGGTTTTTATGGGTTTAGGTCTAACGTTTAAGTCTTTAATCCATCTTGAGTTGACTTTTGTATAAGGTGTAAGGAAGGGATCCAGTTTCAGCTTTCTACACGTGGCTAGCCAGTTTTCCCAGCACCATTTATTAAATAGGGAATCCTTTCTCCATTTCTTGTTTTTGTCAGGTTTGTCAAAGATCAGATAGTTGTAGATATGTGGCATTATTTCTGACGGCTCTGTTCTGTTCCATTGATCTATATCTCTGTTTTGGTACCAGTACCATGCTGTTTGGGTTACTGTAGCCTTGTAGTATAGTTTGAAGTCAGGTAGCGTGATGCCTCCAGCTTTGTTCTTTTGGCTTAGGATTGACTTGGTGATGCGGGCTCTTTTTTGGTTCCCTATGAACTTTAAAGTAGTTTTTTCCAATTCTGTGAAGAAAGTCATTGGTAACTTGATGGGGATGGCATTGAATCTGTAAATTACCTTGGGAAGGATGGCCATTTTCATGATATTGATTCTTCCTACCCATGAGCATGGAATGTTCTTCCATTTGTTTGTATCCTCTTTTATTTCCTTGAGCAGTGGTTTGTAGTTTTCTCCTTGAAGAGGTCCTTCACATCCCTTGTAAGTTGGATTCCTAGGTATTTTATTCTCTTTGAAGCAATTGTGAATGGGAGTTCACTCATGATTTGGCTCTCTGTTTGTCTGTTATTGATGTATAAGAATGCTTGTGATTTTTGTACATTGATGTTGTATCCTGAGACTTTGCTGAAGTTGCTTATCAGCTTAAGGAGATTTTGGGCTGAGACAATGGGGTTTTCTAGATATACTATCACGTCATCTGCAAACAGGGACAATTTGACTTCCTTTTTTCCTAATTGAATACCCTTGATTTCCTTCTCTTGCCTAATTGCCCTGGCCAGAACTTCCAACACTATGTTGAATAGAAGTGGTGAGAGAGGGCATCCCTGTCTTGTGCCAGTTTTCAAAGTGAATGCTTCCAGTTTCTGCCCATTCAGTATGATATTGGCTGTGGGTTTGTCATAAATAGCTCTTATTATTTTGAGATACGACCCGTCAATACCTAATTTATTGAGAGTTTTTAGCATGAAGGGTTGTTGAATTTTGTCAAAGGCCTTTTCTTCATGTATTGAGATAATCATGTGGTTTTTGACTTTGGTTCTGTTTATATGCTGTATTACATTTATTGCTTTGCGTATATTGAACCAGCCTTGCATCCCAGGGATGAAGCCCACTTGATCATGGTGGATAAGCTGTTTGATGTGCTGCGAGATTCGGTTTGCCAGTAATTTATTGAGGAATTTTGCATCAATATTCATCAAGGATATTGGTCTAAAATTCTCTTTTTTGGTTGTGTCTCTGCCCAGCTTTGGTATCAGCATGATGCTGGCCTCATAAAATGAGTTAGGAAGGATTCCCTCTTTTTCTATTGATTGGAATAGTTTCTGAAGTAATGGTTCCAGTTCCTCCTTGTACCTCTGGTAGAATTCGGCTGTGAACGCATCTGATCCTGGACTCCTTTTGGTTGGTAAGCTATTGATTATTGCCGCAATTTCAGCTCCTGTTATTAGTCTATTCAGAGATTCAACTTCTTCCTGGTTTTGTCATGGGAGAGTGTATGTGTCGAGGAATTTATACCTTTCTCTTTTTTTTAATTTTTTTTCTTTTTATCATTATTATTATTATTATTACCATTATTATTATTGTTATACTTTAGGCTCTATGGTACATGTGCGCAACGTGCAGGTAAGCTACATATGTATACATGCGCCATGCTGGTGCGCTGCACCCAGCAACTCGTCATCTAGCATTAGGTATATCTCCCAATGCTGTCCCTCCCCCCTCCCCCCACCCCACAACAGTCCCCGAAGTGTGATGTTCCCCTTCCTGTGTCCATGTGTTCTCATTGTTCAATTCCCACCTATGAGTGAGAATATGTGGTGTTTGGTTTTTTGTTCTTGCGATAGTTTACTGAGAACGATGATTTCCTATTTCATCCATGTCCCTACAAAGGATATGAACTCATCAGTTTTTATGGCTGCCTAGTATTCCATGGTGTATATGTGCCATATTTTCTTAATCCAGTCTATCATTGTTGGACATTTGGGTTGGTTCCAAATCTTTGCTATTGTGTATAATGCCGCAATAAACATACGTGTGCATGTGTCTTTATAGCAGCATGATTTATAGTCCTTTGGGTATATACCCAGTAATGGGATGGCTGGGTCAAATGGAATTTCTAGTTCTAGATCCCTGAGGAATCGCCACAGTGACCTGCACAAGGGTTGAACTAGTTTACAGTCCCACCAACAGTGTAAAGTGTTCCTATTTCTCCACATCCTCTCCAGCACCTGTTGTTTCCTGACTTTTTAATGATTGCCATTCTAACTGGTGTGAGATGGTATCTAATTGTGGTTTTGATTTGCATTTCTCTGATGGCCAGTGATGGTGAGCTTTTTTTCACGTGTTTTTTGGCTGCATAAATGTCTTCTTTTGAGGAGTGTCTGTTCATGTCCTTCGCCCACTTTTTGATGGGGTTGTTTGGTGTTTTCTTGTAAATTTGTTGGAGTGCATTGTAGATTCTGGATATTAGCCGTTTGTCAGATGAGTAGGTTGCGAAAATTTTCTCCCATTTTGTAGGTTGCCTGATCACTCTGATGGTAGTTTCCTTTGCTGTGCAGAAGCTCTTTAGTTTAATTAGATCCCATTTGTCAATTTTGGCTTTTGTTGCCATTGCTTTTGGTGTTTTAGACATGAAGTCCTTGCCCATGCCTATGTCCTGAATGGTATTGCCTAGGTTTTCTTCTAGGGTTTTTATGGGTTTAGGTCTAACGTTTAAGTCTTTAATCCATCTTGAGTTGACTTTTGTATAAGGTGTAAGGAAGGGATCCAGTTTCAGCTTTCTACACGTGGCTAGCCAGTTTTCCCAGCACCATTTATTAAATAGGGAATCCTTTCTCCATTTCTTGTTTTTGTCAGGTTTGTCAAAGATCAGATAGTTGTAGATATGTGGCATTATTTCTGACGGCTCTGTTCTGTTCCATTGATCTATATCTCTGTTTTGGTACCAGTACCATGCTGTTTGGGTTACTGTAGCCTTGTAGTATAGTTTGAAGTCAGGTAGCGTGATGCCTCCAGCTTTGTTCTTTTGGCTTAGGATTGACTTGGTGATGCGGGCTCTTTTTTGGTTCCCTATGAACTTTAAAGTAGATTTTTCCAATTCTGTGAAGAAAGTCATTGGTAACTTGATGGGGATGGCATTGAATCTGTAAATTACCTTGGGAAGGATGGCCATTTTCATGATATTGATTCTTCCTACCCATGAGCATGGAATGTTCTTCCATTTGTTTGTATCCTCTTTTATTTCCTTGAGCAGTGGTTTGTAGTTTTCTCCTTGAAGAGGTCCTTCACATCCCTTGTAAGTTGGATTCCTAGGTATTTTATTCTCTTTGAAGCAATTGTGAATGGGAGTTCACTCATGATTTGGCTCTCTGTTTGTCTGTTATTGATGTATAAGAATGCTTGTGATTTTTGTACATTGATGTTGTATCCTGAGACTTTGCTGAAGTTGCTTATCAGCTTAAGGAGATTTTGGGCTGAGACAATGGGGTTTTCTACATATACTATCACGTCATCTGCAAACAGGGACAATTTGACTTCCTTTTTTCCTAATTGAATACCCTTGATTTCCTTCTCTTGCCTAATTGCCCTGGCCAGAACTTCCAACACTATGTTGAATAGAAGTGGTGAGAGAGGGCATCCCTGTCTTGTGCCAGTTTTCAAAGTGAATGCTTCCAGTTTCTGCCCATTCAGTATGATATTGGCTGTGGGTTTGTCATAAATAGCTCTTATTATTTTGAGATACGACCCGTCAATACCTAATTTATTGAGAGTTTTTAGCATGAAGGGTTGTTGAATTTTGTCAAAGGCCTTTTCTTCATGTATTGAGATAATCATGTGGTTTTTGACTTTGGTTCTGTTTATATGCTGTATTACATTTATTGCTTTGCGTATATTGAACCAGCCTTGCATCCCAGGGATGAAGCCCACTTGATCATGGTGGATAAGCTGTTTGATGTGCTGCGAGATTCGGTTTGCCAGTAATTTATTGAGGAATTTTGCATCAATATTCATCAAGGATATTGGTCTAAAATTCTCTTTTTTGGTTGTGTCTCTGCCCAGCTTTGGTATCAGCATGATGCTGGCCTCATAAAATGAGTTAGGAAGGATTCCCTCTTTTTCTATTGATTGGAATAGTTTCTGAAGTAATGGTTCCAGTTCCTCCTTGTACCTCTGGTAGAATTCGGCTGTGAACGCATCTGATCCTGGACTCCTTTTGGTTGGTAAGCTATTGATTATTGCCGCAATTTCAGCTCCTGTTATTAGTCTATTCAGAGATTCAACTTCTTCCTGGTTTAGTCATGGGAGAGTGTATGTGTCGAGGAATTTATACCTTTCTCTTTTTTTTAATTTTTTTTCTTTTTATCATTATTATTATTATTATTACCATTATTATTATTGTTATACTTTAGGCTCTATGGTACATGTGCGCAACGTGCAGGTAAGCTACATATGTATACATGCGCCATGCTGGTGCGCTGCACCCAGCAACTCGTCATCTAGCATTAGGTATATCTCCCAATGCTGTCCCTCCCCCCTCCCCCCACCCCACAACAGTCCCCGAAGTGTGATGTTCCCCTTCCTGTGTCCATGTGTTCTCATTGTTCAATTCCCACCTATGAGTGAGAATATGTGGTGTTTGGTTTTTTGTTCTTGCGATAGTTTACTGAGAACGATGATTTCCTATTTCATCCATGTCCCTACAAAGGATATGAACTCATCAGTTTTTATGGCTGCCTAGTATTCCATGGTGTATATGTGCCATATTTTCTTAATCCAGTCTATCATTGTTGGACATTTGGGTTGGTTCCAAATCTTTGCTATTGTGTATAATGCCGCAATAAACATACGTGTGCATGTGTCTTTATAGCAGCATGATTTATAGTCCTTTGGGTATATACCCAGTAATGGGATGGCTGGGTCAAATGGAATTTCTAGTTCTAGATCCCTGAGGAATCGCCACAGTGACCTGCACAAGGGTTGAACTAGTTTACAGTCCCACCAACAGTGTAAAGTGTTCCTATTTCTCCACATCCTCTCCAGCACCTGTTGTTTCCTGACTTTTTAATGATTGCCATTCTAACTGGTGTGAGATGGTATCTCATTGTGGTTTTGATTTGCATTTCTCTGATGGCCAGTGATGGTGAGCTTTTTTTCACGTGTTTTTTGGCTGCATAAATGTCTTCTTTTGAGGAGTGTCTGTTCATGTCCTTCGCCCACTTTTTGATGGGGTTGTTTGGTGTTTTCTTGTAAATTTGTTGGAGTGCATTGTAGATTCTGGATATTAGCCGTTTGTCAGATGAGTAGGTTGCGAAAATTTTCTCCCATTTTGTAGGTTGCCTGTTCACTCTGATGGTAGTTTCCTTTGCTGTGCAGAAGCTCTTTAGTTTAATTAGATCCCATTTGTCAATTTTGGCTTTTGTTGCCATTGCTTTTGGTGTTTTAGACATGAAGTCCTTGCCCATGCCTATGTCCTGAATGGTATTGCCTAGGTTTTCTTCTAGGGTTTTTATGGGTTTAGGTCTAACGTTTAAGTCTTTAATCCATCTTGAGTTGACTTTTGTATAAGGTGTAAGGAAGGGATCCAGTTTCAGCTTTCTACACGTGGCTAGCCAGTTTTCCCAGCACCATTTATTAAATAGGGAATCCTTTCTCCATTTCTTGTTTTTGTCAGGTTTGTCAAAGATCAGATAGTTGTAGATATGTGGCATTATTTCTGACGGCTCTGTTCTGTTCCATTGATCTATATCTCTGTTTTGGTACCAGTACCATGCTGTTTGGGTTACTGTAGCCTTGTAGTATAGTTTGAAGTCAGGTAGCGTGATGCCTCCAGCTTTGTTCTTTTGGCTTAGGATTGACTTGGTGATGCGGGCTCTTTTTTGGTTCCCTATGAACTTTAAAGTAGTTTTTTCCAATTCTGTGAAGAAAGTCATTGGTAACTTGATGGGGATGGCATTGAATCTGTAAATTACCTTGGGAAGGATGGCCATTTTCATGATATTGATTCTTCCTACCCATGAGCATGGAATGTTCTTCCATTTGTTTGTATCCTCTTTTATTTCCTTGAGCAGTGGTTTGCAGTTTTCTCCTTGAAGAGGTCCTTCACATCCCTTGTAAGTTGGATTCCTAGGTATTTTATTCTCTTTGAAGCAATTGTGAATGGGAGTTCACTCATGATTTGGCTCTCTGTTTGTCTGTTATTGATGTATAAGAATGCTTGTGATTTTTGTACATTGATGTTGTATCCTGAGACTTTGCTGAAGTTGCTTATCAGCTTAAGGAGATTTTGGGCTGAGACAATGGGGTTTTCTAGATATACTATCACGTCATCTGCAAACAGGGACAATTTGACTTCCTTTTTTCCTAATTGAATACCCTTGATTTCCTTCTCTTGCCTAATTGCCCTGGCCAGAACTTCCAACACTATGTTGAATAGAAGTGGTGAGAGAGGGCATCCCTGTCTTGTGCCAGTTTTCAAAGTGAATGCTTCCAGTTTCTGCCCATTCAGTATGATATTGGCTGTGGGTTTGTCATAAATAGCTCTTATTATTTTGAGATACGACCCGTCAATACCTAATTTATTGAGAGTTTTTAGCATGAAGGGTTGTTGAATTTTGTCAAAGGCCTTTTCTTCATGTATTGAGATAATCATGTGGTTTTTGACTTTGGTTCTGTTTATATGCTGTATTACATTTATTGCTTTGCGTATATTGAACCAGCCTTGCATCCCAGGGATGAAGCCCACTTGATCATGGTGGATAAGCTGTTTGATGTGCTGCGAGATTCGGTTTGCCAGTAATTTATTGAGGAATTTTGCATCAATATTCATCAAGGATATTGGTCTAAAATTCTCTTTTTTGGTTGTGTCTCTGCCCAGCTTTGGTATCAGCATGATGCTGGCCTCATAAAATGAGTTAGGAAGGATTCCCTCTTTTTCTATTGATTGGAATAGTTTCTGAAGTAATGGTTCCAGTTCCTCCTTGTACCTCTGGTAGAATTCGGCTGTGAACGCATCTGATCCTGGACTCCTTTTGGTTGGTAAGCTATTGATTATTGCCGCAATTTCAGCTCCTGTTATTAGTCTATTCAGAGATTCAACTTCTTCCTGGTTTAGTCATGGGAGAGTGTATGTGTCGAGGAATTTATACCTTTCTCTTTTTTTTAATTTTTTTTCTTTTTATCATTATTATTATTATTATTACCATTATTATTATTGTTATACTTTAGGCTCTATGGTACATGTGCGCAACGTGCAGGTAAGCTACATATGTATACATGCGCCATGCTGGTGCGCTGCACCCAGCAACTCGTCATCTAGCATTAGGTATATCTCCCAATGCTGTCCCTCCCCCCTCCCCCCACCCCACAACAGTCCCCGAAGTGTGATGTTCCCCTTCCTGTGTCCATGTGTTCTCATTGTTCAATTCCCACCTATGAGTGAGAATATGTGGTGTTTGGTTTTTTGTTCTTGCGATAGTTTACTGAGAACGATGATTTCCTATTTCATCCATGTCCCTACAAAGGATATGAACTCATCAGTTTTTATGGCTGCCTAGTATTCCATGGTGTATATGTGCCATATTTTCTTAATCCAGTCTATCATTGTTGGACATTTGGGTTGGTTCCAAATCTTTGCTATTGTGTATAATGCCGCAATAAACATACGTGTGCATGTGTCTTTATAGCAGCATGATTTATAGTCCTTTGGGTATATACCCAGTAATGGGATGGCTGGGTCAAATGGAATTTCTAGTTCTAGATCCCTGAGGAATCGCCACAGTGACCTGCACAAGGGTTGAACTAGTTTAAAGTCCCACCAACAGTGTAAAGTGTTCCTATTTCTCCACATCCTCTCCAGCACCTGTTGTTTCCTGACTTTTTAATGATTGCCATTCTAACTGGTGTGAGATGGTATCTCATTGTGGTTTTGATTTGCATTTCTCTGATGGCCAGTGATGGTGAGCTTTTTTTCACGTGTTTTTTGGCTGCATAAATGTCTTCTTTTGAGGAGTGTCTGTTCATGTCCTTCGCCCACTTTTTGATGGGGTTGTTTGGTGTTTTCTTGTAAATTTGTTGGAGTTCATTGTAGATTCTGGATATTAGCCGTTTGTCAGATGAGTAGGTTGCGAAAATTTTCTCCCATTTTGTAGGTTGCCTGATCACTCTGATGGTAGTTTCCTTTGCTGTGCAGAAGCTCTTTAGTTTAATTAGATCCCATTTGTCAATTTTGGCTTTTGTTGCCATTGCTTTTGGTGTTTTAGACATGAAGTCCTTGCCCATGCCTATGTCCTGAATGGTATTGCCTAGGTTTTCTTCTAGGGTTTTTATGGGTTTAGGTCTAACGTTTAAGTCTTTAATCCATCTTGAGTTGACTTTTGTATAAGGTGTAAGGAAGGGATCCAGTTTCAGCTTTCTACACGTGGCTAGCCAGTTTTCCCAGCACCATTTATTAAATAGGGAATCCTTTCTCCATTTCTTGTTTTTGTCAGGTTTGTCAAAGATCAGATAGTTGTAGATATGTGGCATTATTTCTGACGGCTCTGTTCTGTTCCATTGATCTATATCTCTGTTTTGGTACCAGTACCATGCTGTTTGGGTTACTGTAGCCTTGTAGTATAGTTTGAAGTCAGGTAGCGTGATGCCTCCAGCTTTGTTCTTTTGGCTTAGGATTGACTTGGTGATGCGGGCTCTTTTTTGGTTCCCTATGAACTTTAAAGTAGTTTTTTCCAATTCTGTGAAGAAAGTCATTGGTAACTTGATGGGGATGGCATTGAATCTGTAAATTACCTTGGGAAGGATGGCCATTTTCATGATATTGATTCTTCCTACCCATGAGCATGGAATGTTCTTCCATTTGTTTGTATCCTCTTTTATTTCCTTGAGCAGTGGTTTGCAGTTTTCTCCTTGAAGAGGTCCTTCACATCCCTTGTAAGTTGGATTCCTAGGTATTTTATTCTCTTTGAAGCAATTGTGAATGGGAGTTCACTCATGATTTGGCTCTCTGTTTGTCTGTTATTGATGTATAAGAATGCTTGTGATTTTTGTACATTGATGTTGTATCCTGAGACTTTGCTGAAGTTGCTTATCAGCTTAAGGAGATTTTGGGCTGAGACAATGGGGTTTTCTAGATATACTATCACGTCATCTGCAAACAGGGACAATTTGACTTCCTTTTTTCCTAATTGAATACCCTTGATTTCCTTCTCTTGCCTAATTGCCCTGGCCAGAACTTCCAACACTATGTTGAATAGAAGTGGTGAGAGAGGGCATCCCTGTCTTGTGCCAGTTTTCAAAGTGAATGCTTCCAGTTTCTGCCCATTCAGTATGATATTGGCTGTGGGTTTGTCATAAATAGCTCTTATTATTTTGAGATACGACCCGTCAATACCTAATTTATTGAGAGTTTTTAGCATGAAGGGTTGTTGAATTTTGTCAAAGGCCTTTTCTTCATGTATTGAGATAATCATGTGGTTTTTGACTTTGGTTCTGTTTATATGCTGTATTACATTTATTGCTTTGCGTATATTGAACCAGCCTTGCATCCCAGGGATGAAGCCCACTTGATCATGGTGGATAAGCTGTTTGATGTGCTGCGAGATTCGGTTTGCCAGTAATTTATTGAGGAATTTTGCATCAATATTCATCAAGGATATTGGTCTAAAATTCTCTTTTTTGGTTGTGTCTCTGCCCAGCTTTGGTATCAGCATGATGCTGGCCTCATAAAATGAGTTAGGAAGGATTCCCTCTTTTTCTATTGATTGGAATAGTTTCTGAAGTAATGGTTCCAGTTCCTCCTTGTACCTCTGGTAGAATTCGGCTGTGAACGCATCTGATCCTGGACTCCTTTTGGTTGGTAAGCTATTGATTATTGCCGCAATTTCAGCTCCTGTTATTAGTCTATTCAGAGATTCAACTTCTTCCTGGTTTAGTCATGGGAGAGTGTATGTGTCGAGGAATTTATACCTTTCTCTTTTTTTTAATTTTTTTTCTTTTTATCATTATTATTATGATTATTACCATTATTATTATTGTTATACTTTAGGCTCTATGGTACATGTGCGCAACGTGCAGGTAAGCCACATATGTATACATGCGCCATGCTGGTGCGCTGCACCCAGCAACTCGTCATCTAGCATTAGGTATATCTCCCAATGCTGTCCCTCCCCCCTCCCCCCACCCCACAACAGTCCCCGAAGTGTGATGTTCCCCTTCCTGTGTCCATGTGTTCTCATTGTTCAATTCCCACCTATGAGTGAGAATATGTGGTGTTTGGTTTTTTGTTCTTGCGATAGTTTACTGAGAACCATGATTTCCTATTTCATCCATGTCCCTACAAAGGATATGAACTCATCAGTTTTTATGGCTGCCTAGTATTCCATGGTGTATATGTGCCATATTTTCTTAATCCAGTCTATCATTGTTGGACATTTGTGTTGGTTCCAAATCTTTGCTATTGTGTATAATGCCGCAATAAACATACGTGTGCATGTGTCTTTATAGCAGCATGATTTATAGTCCTTTGGGTATATACCCAGTAATGGGATGGCTGGGTCAAATGGAATTTCTAGTTCTAGATCCCTGAGGAATCGCCACAGTGACCTGCACAAGGGTTGAACTAGTTTACAGTCCCACCAACAGTGTAAAGTGTTCCTATTTCTCCACATCCTCTCCAGCACCTGTTGTTTCCTGACTTTTTAATGATTGCCATTCTAACTGGTGTGAGATGGTATCTCATTGTGGTTTTGATTTGCATTTCTCTGATGGCCAGTGATGGTGAGCTTTTTTTCACGTGTTTTTTGGCTGCATAAATGTCTTCTTTTGAGGAGTGTCTGTTCATGTCCTTCGCCCACTTTTTGATGGGGTTGTTTGGTGTTTTCTTGTAAATTTGTTGGAGTGCATTGTAGATTCTGGATATTAGCCGTTTGTCAGATGAGTAGGTTGCGAAAATTTTCTCCCATTTTGTAGGTTGCCTGTTCACTCTGATGGTAGTTTCCTTTGCTGTGCAGAAGCTCTTTAGTTTAATTAGATCCCATTTGTCAATTTTGGCTTTTGTTGCCATTGCTTTTGGTGTTTTAGACATGAAGTCCTTGCCCATGCCTATGTCCTGAATGGTATTGCCTAGGTTTTCTTCTAGGGTTTTTATGGGTTTAGGTCTAACGTTTAAGTCTTTAATCCATCTTGAGTTGACTTTTGTATAAGGTGTAAGGAAGGGATCCAGTTTCAGCTTTCTACACGTGGCTAGCCAGTTTTCCCAGCACCATTTATTAAATAGGGAATCCTTTCTCCATTTCTTGTTTTTGTCAGGTTTGTCAAAGATCAGATAGTTGTAGATATGTGGCATTATTTCTGACGGCTCTGTTCTGTTCCATTGATCTATATCTCTGTTTTGGTACCAGTACCATGCTGTTTGGGTTACTGTAGCCTTGTAGTATAGTTTGAAGTCAGGTAGCGTGATGCCTCCAGCTTTGTTCTTTTGGCTTAGGATTGACTTGGTGATGCGGGCTCTTTTTTGGTTCCCTATGAACTTTAAAGTAGTTTTTTCCAATTCTGTGAAGAAAGTCATTGGTAACTTGATGGGGATGGCATTGAATCTGTAAATTACCTTGGGAAGGATGGCCATTTTCATGATATTGATTCTTCCTACCCATGAGCATGGAATGTTCTTCCATTTGTTTGTATCCTCTTTTATTTCCTTGAGCAGTGGTTTGTAGTTTTCTCCTTGAAGAGGTCCTTCACATCCCTTGTAAGTTGGATTCCTAGGTATTTTATTCTCTTTGAAGCAATTGTGAATGGGAGTTCACTCATGATTTGGCTCTCTGTTTGTCTGTTATTGATGTATAAGAATGCTTGTGATTTTTGTACATTGATGTTGTATCCTGAGACTTTGCTGAAGTTGCTTATCAGCTTAAGGAGATTTTGGGCTGAGACAATGGGGTTTTCTAGATATACTATCACGTCATCTGCAAACAGGGACAATTTGACTTCCTTTTTTCCTAATTGAATACCCTTGATTTCCTTCTCTTGCCTAATTGCCCTGGCCAGAACTTCCAACACTATGTTGAATAGAAGTGGTGAGAGAGGGCATCCCTGTCTTGTGCCAGTTTTCAAAGTGAATGCTTCCAGTTTCTGCCCATTCAGTATGATATTGGCTGTGGGTTTGTCATAAATAGCTCTTATTATTTTGAGATACGACCCGTCAATACCTAATTTATTGAGAGTTTTTAGCATGAAGGGTTGTTGAATTTTGTCAAAGGCCTTTTCTTCATGTATTGAGATAATCATGTGGTTTTTGACTTTGGTTCTGTTTATATGCTGTATTACATTTATTGCTTTGCGTATATTGAACCAGCCTTGCATCCCAGGGATGAAGCCCACTTGATCATGGTGGATAAGCTGTTTGATGTGCTGCGAGATTCGGTTTGCCAGTAATTTATTGAGGAATTTTGCATCAATATTCATCAAGGATATTGGTCTAAAATTCTCTTTTTTGGTTGTGTCTCTGCCCAGCTTTGGTATCAGCATGATGCTGGCCTCATAAAATGAGTTAGGAAGGATTCCCTCTTTTTCTATTGATTGGAATAGTTTCTGAAGTAATGGTTCCAGTTCCTCCTTGTACCTCTGGTAGAATTCGGCTGTGAACGCATCTGATCCTGGACTCCTTTTGGTTGGTAAGCTATTGATTATTGCCGCAATTTCAGCTCCTGTTATTAGTCTATTCAGAGATTCAACTTCTTCCTGGTTTAGTCATGGGAGAGTGTATGTGTCGAGGAATTTATACCTTTCTCTTTTTTTTAATTTTTTTTCTTTTTATCATTATTATTATTATTATTACCATTATTATTATTGTTATACTTTAGGCTCTATGGTACATGTGCGCAACGTGCAGGTAAGCTACATATGTATACATGCGCCATGCTGGTGCGCTGCACCCAGCAACTCGTCATCTAGCATTAGGTATATCTCCCAATGCTGTCCCTCCCCCCTCCCCCCACCCCACAACAGTCCCCGAAGTGTGATGTTCCCCTTCCTGTGTCCATGTGTTCTCATTGTTCAATTCCCACCTATGAGTGAGAATATGTGGTGTTTGGTTTTTTGTTCTTGCGATAGTTTACTGAGAACGATGATTTCCAATTTCATCCATGTCCCTACAAAGGATATGAACTCATCAGTTTTTATGGCTGCCTAGTATTCCATGGTGTATATGTGCCATATTTTCTTAATCCAGTCTATCATTGTTGGACATTTGGGTTGGTTCCAAATCTTGTTATTGTGTATAATGCCGCAATAAACATACGTGTGCATGTGTCTTTATAGCAGCATGATTTATAGTCCTTTGGGTATATACCCAGTAATGGGATGGCTGGGTCAAATGGAATTTCTAGTTCTAGATCCCTGAGGAATCGCCACAGTGACCTGCACAAGGGTTGAACTAGTTTACAGTCCCACCAACAGTGTAAAGTGTTCCTATTTCTCCACATCCTCTCCAGCACCTGTTGTTTCCTGACTTTTTAATGATTGCCATTCTAACTGGTGTGAGATGGTATCTCATTGTGGTTTTGATTTGCATTTCTCTGATGGCCAGTGATGGTGAGCTTTTTTTCACGTGTTTTTTGGCTGCATAAATGTCTTCTTTTGAGGAGTGTCTGTTCATGTCCTTCGCCCACTTTTTGATGGGGTTGTTTGGTGTTTTCTTGTAAATTTGTTGGAGTGCATTGTAGATTCTGGATATTAGCCGTTTGTCAGATGAGTAGGTTGCGAAAATTTTCTCCCATTTTGTAGGTTGCCTGATCACTCTGATGGTAGTTTCCTTTGCTGTGCAGAAGCTCTTTAGTTTAATTAGATCCCATTTGTCAATTTTGGCTTTTGTTGCCATTGCTTTTGGTGTTTTAGACATGAAGTCCTTGCCCATGCCTATGTCCTGAATGGTATTGCCTAGGTTTTCTTCTAGGGTTTTTATGGGTTTAGGTCTAACGTTTAAGTCTTTAATCCATCTTGAGTTGACTTTTGTATAAGGTGTAAGGAAGGGATCCAGTTTCAGCTTTCTACACGTGGCTAGCCAGTTTTCCCAGCACCATTTATTAAATAGGGAATCCTTTCTCCATTTCTTGTTTTTGTCAGGTTTGTCAAAGATCAGATAGTTGTAGATATGTGGCATTATTTCTGACGGCTCTGTTCTGTTCCATTGATCTATATCTCTGTTTTGGTACCAGTACCATGCTGTTTGGGTTACTGTAGCCTTGTAGTATAGTTTGAAGTCAGGTAGCGTGATGCCTCCAGCTTTGTTCTTTTGGCTTAGGATTGACTTGGTGATGCGGGCTCTTTTTTGGTTCCCTATGAACTTTAAAGTAGTTTTTTCCAATTCTGTGAAGAAAGTCATTGGTAACTTGATGGGGATGGCATTGAATCTGTAAATTACCTTGGGAAGGATGGCCATTTTCATGATATTGATTCTTCCTACCCATGAGCATGGAATGTTCTTCCATTTGTTTGTATCCTCTTTTATTTCCTTGAGCAGTGGTTTGCAGTTTTCTCCTTGAAGAGGTCCTTCACATCCCTTGTAAGTTGGATTCCTAGGTATTTTATTCTCTTTGAAGCAATTGTGAATGGGAGTTCACTCATGATTTGGCTCTCTGTTTGTCTGTTATTGATGTATAAGAATGCTTGTGATTTTTGTACATTGATGTTGTATCCTGAGACTTTGCTGAAGTTGCTTATCAGCTTAAGGAGATTTTGGGCTGAGACAATGGGGTTTTCTAGATATACTATCACGTCATCTGCAAACAGGGACAATTTGACTTCCTTTTTTCCTAATTGAATACCCTTGATTTCCTTCTCTTGCCTAATTGCCCTGGCCAGAACTTCCAACACTATGTTGAATAGAAGTGGTGAGAGAGGGCATCCCTGTCTTGTGCCAGTTTTCAAAGTGAATGCTTCCAGTTTCTGCCCATTCAGTATGATATTGGCTGTGGGTTTGTCATAAATAGCTCTTATTATTTTGAGATACGACCCGTCAATACCTAATTTATTGAGAGTTTTTAGCATGAAGGGTTGTTGAATTTTGTCAAAGGCCTTTTCTTCATGTATTGAGATAATCATGTGGTTTTTGACTTTGGTTCTGTTTATATGCTGTATTACATTTATTGCTTTGCGTATATTGAACCAGCCTTGCATCCCAGGGATGAAGCCCACTTGATCATGGTGGATAAGCTGTTTGATGTGCTGCGAGATTCGGTTTGCCAGTAATTTATTGAGGAATTTTGCATCAATATTCATCAAGGATATTGGTCTAAAATTCTCTTTTTTGGTTGTGTCTCTGCCCAGCTTTGGTATCAGCATGATGCTGGCCTCATAAAATGAGTTAGGAAGGATTCCCTCTTTTTCTATTGATTGGAATAGTTTCTGAAGTAATGGTTCCAGTTCCTCCTTGTACCTCTGGTAGAATTCGGCTGTGAACGCATCTGATCCTGGACTCCTTTTGGTTGGTAAGCTATTGATTATTGCCGCAATTTCAGCTCCTGTTATTAGTCTATTCAGAGATTCAACTTCTTCCTGGTTTAGTCATGGGAGAGTGTATGTGTCGAGGAATTTATACCTTTCTCTTTTTTTTAATTTTTTTTCTTTTTATCATTATTATTATTATTATTACCATTATTATTATTGTTATACTTTAGGCTCTATGGTACATGTGCGCAACGTGCAGGTAAGCTACATATGTATACATGCGCCATGCTGGTGCGCTGCACCCAGCAACTCGTCATCTAGCATTAGGTATATCTCCCAATGCTGTCCCTCCCCCCTCCCCCCACCCCACAACAGTCCCCGAAGTGTGATGTTCCCCTTCCTGTGTCCATGTGTTCTCATTGTTCAATTCCCACCTATGAGTGAGAATATGTGGTGTTTGGTTTTTTGTTCTTGCGATAGTTTACTGAGAACGATGATTTCCTATTTCATCCATGTCCCTACAAAGGATATGAACTCATCAGTTTTTATGGCTGCCTAGTATTCCATGGTGTATATGTGCCATATTTTCTTAATCCAGTCTATCATTGTTGGACATTTGGGTTGGTTCCAAATCTTTGCTATTGTGTATAATGCCGCAATAAACATACGTGTGCATGTGTCTTTATAGCAGCATGATTTATAGTCCTTTGGGTATATACCCAGTAATGGGATGGCTGGGTCAAATGGAATTTCTAGTTCTAGATCCCTGAGGAATCGCCACAGTGACCTGCACAAGGGTTGAACTAGTTTACAGTCCCACCAACAGTGTAAAGTGTTCCTATTTCTCCACATCCTCTCCAGCACCTGTTGTTTCCTGACTTTTTAATGATTGCCATTCTAACTGGTGTGAGATGGTATCTCATTGTGGTTTTGATTTGCATTTCTCTGATGGCCAGTGATGGTGAGCTTTTTTTCACGTGTTTTTTGGCTGCATAAATGTCTTCTTTTGAGGAGTGTCTGTTCATGTCCTTCGCCCACTTTTTGATGGGGTTGTTTGGTGTTTTCTTGTAAATTTGTTGGAGTGCATTGTAGATTCTGGATATTAGCCGTTTGTCAGATGAGTAGGTTGCGAAAATTTTCTCCCATTTTGTAGGTTGCCTGTTCACTCTGATGGTAGTTTCCTTTGCTGTGCAGAAGCTCTTTAGTTTAATTAGATCCCATTTGTCAATTTTGGCTTTTGTTGCCATTGCTTTTGGTGTTTTAGACATGAAGTCCTTGCCCATGCCTATGTCCTGAATGGTATTGCCTAGGTTTTCTTCTAGGGTTTTTATGGGTTTAGGTCTAACGTTTAAGTCTTTAATCCATCTTGAGTTGACTTTTGTATAAGGTGTAAGGAAGGGATCCAGTTTCAGCTTTCTACACGTGGCTAGCCAGTTTTCCCAGCACCATTTATTAAATAGGGAATCCTTTCTCCATTTCTTGTTTTTGTCAGGTTTGTCAAAGATCAGATAGTTGTAGATATGTGGCATTATTTCTGACGGCTCTGTTCTGTTCCATTGATCTATATCTCTGTTTTGGTACCAGTACCATGCTGTTTGGGTTACTGTAGCCTTGTAGTATAGTTTGAAGTCAGGTAGCGTGATGCCTCCAGCTTTGTTCTTTTGGCTTAGGATTGACTTGGTGATGCGGGCTCTTTTTTGGTTCCCTATGAACTTTAAAGTAGTTTTTTCCAATTCTGTGAAGAAAGTCATTGGTAACTTGATGGGGATGGCATTGAATCTGTAAATTACCTTGGGAAGGATGGCCATTTTCATGATATTGATTCTTCCTACCCATGAGCATGGAATGTTCTTCCATTTGTTTGTATCCTCTTTTATTTCCTTGAGCAGTGGTTTGTAGTTTTCTCCTTGAAGAGGTCCTTCACATCCCTTGTAAGTTGGATTCCTAGGTATTTTATTCTCTTTGAAGCAATTGTGAATGGGAGTTCACTCATGATTTGGCTCTCTGTTTGTCTGTTATTGATGTATAAGAATGCTTGTGATTTTTGTACATTGATGTTGTATCCTGAGACTTTGCTGAAGTTGCTTATCAGCTTAAGGAGATTTTGGGCTGAGACAATGGGGTTTTCTAGATATACTATCACGTCATCTGCAAACAGGGACAATTTGACTTCCTTTTTTCCTAATTGAATACCCTTGATTTCCTTCTCTTGCCTAATTGCCCTGGCCAGAACTTCCAACACTATGTTGAATAGAAGTGGTGAGAGAGGGCATCCCTGTCTTGTGCCAGTTTTCAAAGTGAATGCTTCCAGTTTCTGCCCATTCAGTATGATATTGGCTGTGGGTTTGTCATAAATAGCTCTTATTATTTTGAGATACGACCCGTCAATACCTAATTTATTGAGAGTTTTTAGCATGAAGGGTTGTTGAATTTTGTCAAAGGCCTTTTCTTCATGTATTGAGATAATCATGTGGTTTTTGACTTTGGTTCTGTTTATATGCTGTATTACATTTATTGCTTTGCGTATATTGAACCAGCCTTGCATCCCAGGGATGAAGCACACTTGATCATGGTGGATAAGCTGTTTGATGTGCTGCGAGATTCGGTTTGCCAGTAATTTATTGAGGAATTTTGCATCAATATTCATCAAGGATATTGGTCTAAAATTCTCTTTTTTGGTTGTGTCTCTGCCCAGCTTTGGTATCAGCATGATGCTGGCCTCATAAAATGAGTTAGGAAGGATTCCCTCTTTTTCTATTGATTGGAATAGTTTCTGAAGTAATGGTTCCAGTTCCTCCTTGTACCTCTGGTAGAATTCGGCTGTGAACGCATCTGATCCTGGACTCCTTTTGGTTGGTAAGCTATTGATTATTGCCGCAATTTCAGCTCCTGTTATTAGTCTATTCAGAGATTCAACTTCTTCCTGGTTTAGTCATGGGAGAGTGTATGTGTCGAGGAATTTATACCTTTCTCTTTTTTTTAATTTTTTTTCTTTTTATCATTATTATTATTATTATTACCATTATTATTATTGTTATACTTTAGGCTCTATGGTACATGTGCGCAACGTGCAGGTAAGCTACATATGTATACATGCGCCATGCTGGTGCGCTGCACCCAGCAACTCGTCATCTAGCATTAGGTATATCTCCCAATGCTGTCCCTCCCCCCTCCCCCCACCCCACAACAGTCCCCGAAGTGTGATGTTCCCCTTCCTGTGTCCATGTGTTCTCATTGTTCAATTCCCACCTATGAGTGAGAATATGTGGTGTTTGGTTTTTTGTTCTTGCGATAGTTTACTGAGAACGATGATTTCCAATTTCATCCATGTCCCTACAAAGGATATGAACTCATCAGTTTTTATGGCTGCCTAGTATTCCATGGTGTATATGTGCCATATTTTCTTAATCCAGTCTATCATTGTTGGACATTTGGGTTGGTTCCAAATCTTGTTATTGTGTATAATGCCGCAATAAACATACGTGTGCATGTGTCTTTATAGCAGCATGATTTATAGTCCTTTGGGTATATACCCAGTAATGGGATGGCTGGGTCAAATGGAATTTCTAGTTCTAGATCCCTGAGGAATCGCCACAGTGACCTGCACAAGGGTTGAACTAGTTTACAGTCCCACCAACAGTGTAAAGTGTTCCTATTTCTCCACATCCTCTCCAGCACCTGTTGTTTCCTGACTTTTTAATGATTGCCATTCTAACTGGTGTGAGATGGTATCTCATTGTGGTTTTGATTTGCATTTCTCTGATGGCCAGTGATGGTGAGCTTTTTTTCACGTGTTTTTTGGCTGCATAAATGTCTTCTTTTGAGGAGTGTCTGTTCATGTCCTTCGCCCACTTTTTGATGGGGTTGTTTGGTGTTTTCTTGTAAATTTGTTGGAGTGCATTGTAGATTCTGGATATTAGCCGTTTGTCAGATGAGTAGGTTGCGAAAATTTTCTCCCATTTTGTAGGTTGCCTGATCACTCTGATGGTAGTTTCCTTTGCTGTGCAGAAGCTCTTTAGTTTAATTAGATCCCATTTGTCAATTTTGGCTTTTGTTGCCATTGCTTTTGGTGTTTTAGACATGAAGTCCTTGCCCATGCCTATGTCCTGAATGGTATTGCCTAGGTTTTCTTCTAGGGTTTTTATGGGTTTAGGTCTAACGTTTAAGTCTTTAATCCATCTTGAGTTGACTTTTGTATAAGGTGTAAGGAAGGGATCCAGTTTCAGCTTTCTACACGTGGCTAGCCAGTTTTCCCAGCACCATTTATTAAATAGGGAATCCTTTCTCCATTTCTTGTTTTTGTCAGGTTTGTCAAAGATCAGATAGTTGTAGATATGTGGCATTATTTCTGACGGCTCTGTTCTGTTCCATTGATCTATATCTCTGTTTTGGTACCAGTACCATGCTGTTTGGGTTACTGTAGCCTTGTAGTATAGTTTGAAGTCAGGTAGCGTGATGCCTCCAGCTTTGTTCTTTTGGCTTAGGATTGACTTGGTGATGCGGGCTCTTTTTTGGTTCCCTATGAACTTTAAAGTAGTTTTTTCCAATTCTGTGAAGAAAGTCATTGGTAACTTGATGGGGATGGCATTGAATCTGTAAATTACCTTGGGAAGGATGGCCATTTTCATGATATTGATTCTTCCTACCCATGAGCATGGAATGTTCTTCCATTTGTTTGTATCCTCTTTTATTTCCTTGAGCAGTGGTTTGCAGTTTTCTCCTTGAAGAGGTCCTTCACATCCCTTGTAAGTTGGATTCCTAGGTATTTTATTCTCTTTGAAGCAATTGTGAATGGGAGTTCACTCATGATTTGGCTCTCTGTTTGTCTGTTATTGATGTATAAGAATGCTTGTGATTTTTGTACATTGATGTTGTATCCTGAGACTTTGCTGAAGTTGCTTATCAGCTTAAGGAGATTTTGGGCTGAGACAATGGGGTTTTCTAGATATACTATCACGTCATCTGCAAACAGGGACAATTTGACTTCCTTTTTTCCTAATTGAATACCCTTGATTTCCTTCTCTTGCCTAATTGCCCTGGCCAGAACTTCCAACACTATGTTGAATAGAAGTGGTGAGAGAGGGCATCCCTGTCTTGTGCCAGTTTTCAAAGTGAATGCTTCCAGTTTCTGCCCATTCAGTATGATATTGGCTGTGGGTTTGTCATAAATAGCTCTTATTATTTTGAGATACGACCCGTCAATACCTAATTTATTGAGAGTTTTTAGCATGAAGGGTTGTTGAATTTTGTCAAAGGCCTTTTCTTCATGTATTGAGATAATCATGTGGTTTTTGACTTTGGTTCTGTTTATATGCTGTATTACATTTATTGCTTTGCGTATATTGAACCAGCCTTGCATCCCAGGGATGAAGCCCACTTGATCATGGTGGATAAGCTGTTTGATGTGCTGCGAGATTCGGTTTGCCAGTAATTTATTGAGGAATTTTGCATCAATATTCATCAAGGATATTGGTCTAAAATTCTCTTTTTTGGTTGTGTCTCTGCCCAGCTTTGGTATCAGCATGATGCTGGCCTCATAAAATGAGTTAGGAAGGATTCCCTCTTTTTCTATTGATTGGAATAGTTTCTGAAGTAATGGTTCCAGTTCCTCCTTGTACCTCTGGTAGAATTCGGCTGTGAACGCATCTGATCCTGGACTCCTTTTGGTTGGTAAGCTATTGATTATTGCCGCAATTTCAGCTCCTGTTATTAGTCTATTCAGAGATTCAACTTCTTCCTGGTTTAGTCATGGGAGAGTGTATGTGTCGAGGAATTTATACCTTTCTCTTTTTTTTAATTTTTTTTCTTTTTATCATTATTATTATTATTATTACCATTATTATTATTGTTATACTTTAGGCTCTATGGTACATGTGCGCAACGTGCAGGTAAGCTACATATGTATACATGCGCCATGCTGGTGCGCTGCACCCAGCAACTCGTCATCTAGCATTAGGTATATCTCCCAATGCTGTCCCTCCCCCCTCCCCCCACCCCACAACAGTCCCCGAAGTGTGATGTTCCCCTTCCTGTGTCCATGTGTTCTCATTGTTCAATTCCCACCTATGAGTGAGAATATGTGGTGTTTGGTTTTTTGTTCTTGCGATAGTTTACTGAGAACGATGATTTCCAATTTCATCCATGTCCCTACAAAGGATATGAACTCATCAGTTTTTATGGCTGCCTAGTATTCCATGGTGTATATGTGCCATATTTTCTTAATCCAGTCTATCATTGTTGGACATTTGGGTTGGTTCCAAATCTTGTTATTGTGTATAATGCCGCAATAAACATACGTGTGCATGTGTCTTTATAGCAGCATGATTTATAGTCCTTTGGGTATATACCCAGTAATGGGATGGCTGGGTCAAATGGAATTTCTAGTTCTAGATCCCTGAGGAATCGCCACAGTGACCTGCACAAGGGTTGAACTAGTTTACAGTCCCACCAACAGTGTAAAGTGTTCCTATTTCTCCACATCCTCTCCAGCACCTGTTGTTTCCTGACTTTTTAATGATTGCCATTCTAACTGGTGTGAGATGGTATCTCATTGTGGTTTTGATTTGCATTTCTCTGATGGCCAGTGATGGTGAGCTTTTTTTCACGTGTTTTTTGGCTGCATAAATGTCTTCTTTTGAGGAGTGTCTGTTCATGTCCTTCGCCCACTTTTTGATGGGGTTGTTTGGTGTTTTCTTGTAAATTTGTTGGAGTGCATTGTAGATTCTGGATATTAGCCGTTTGTCAGATGAGTAGGTTGCGAAAATTTTCTCCCATTTTGTAGGTTGCCTGATCATTCTGATGGTAGTTTCCTTTGCTGTGCAGAAGCTCTTTAGTTTAATTAGATCCCATTTGTCAATTTTGGCTTTTGTTGCCATTGCTTTTGGTGTTTTAGACATGAAGTCCTTGCCCATGCCTATGTCCTGAATGGTATTGCCTAGGTTTTCTTCTAGGGTTTTTATGGGTTTAGGTCTAACGTTTAAGTCTTTAATCCATCTTGAGTTGACTTTTGTATAAGGTGTAAGGAAGGGATCCAGTTTCAGCTTTCTACACGTGGCTAGCCAGTTTTCCCAGCACCATTTATTAAATAGGGAATCCTTTCTCCATTTCTTGTTTTTGTCAGGTTTGTCAAAGATCAGATAGTTGTAGATATGTGGCATTATTTCTGACGGCTCTGTTCTGTTCCATTGATCTATATCTCTGTTTTGGTACCAGTACCATGCTGTTTGGGTTACTGTAGCCTTGTAGTATAGTTTGAAGTCAGGTAGCGTGATGCCTCCAGCTTTGTTCTTTTGGCTTAGGATTGACTTGGTGATGCGGGCTCTTTTTTGGTTCCCTATGAACTTTAAAGTAGTTTTTTCCAATTCTGTGAAGAAAGTCATTGGTAACTTGATGGGGATGGCATTGAATCTGTAAATTACCTTGGGAAGGATGGCCATTTTCATGATATTGATTCTTCCTACCCATGAGCATGGAATGTTCTTCCATTTGTTTGTATCCTCTTTTATTTCCTTGAGCAGTGGTTTGCAGTTTTCTCCTTGAAGAGGTCCTTCACATCCCTTGTAAGTTGGATTCCTAGGTATTTTATTCTCTTTGAAGCAATTGTGAATGGGAGTTCACTCATGATTTGGCTCTCTGTTTGTCTGTTATTGATGTATAAGAATGCTTGTGATTTTTGTACATTGATGTTGTATCCTGAGACTTTGCTGAAGTTGCTTATCAGCTTAAGGAGATTTTGGGCTGAGACAATGGGGTTTTCTAGATATACTATCACGTCATCTGCAAACAGGGACAATTTGACTTCCTTTTTTCCTAATTGAATACCCTTGATTTCCTTCTCTTGCCTAATTGCCCTGGCCAGAACTTCCAACACTATGTTGAATAGAAGTGGTGAGAGAGGGCATCCCTGTCTTGTGCCAGTTTTCAAAGTGAATGCTTCCAGTTTCTGCCCATTCAGTATGATATTGGCTGTGGGTTTGTCATAAATAGCTCTTATTATTTTGAGATACGACCCGTCAATACCTAATTTATTGAGAGTTTTTAGCATGAAGGGTTGTTGAATTTTGTCAAAGGCCTTTTCTTCATGTATTGAGATAATCATGTGGTTTTTGACTTTGGTTCTGTTTATATGCTGTATTACATTTATTGCTTTGCGTATATTGAACCAGCCTTGCATCCCAGGGATGAAGCCCACTTGATCATGGTGGATAAGCTGTTTGATGTGCTGCGAGATTCGGTTTGCCAGTAATTTATTGAGGAATTTTGCATCAATATTCATCAAGGATATTGGTCTAAAATTCTCTTTTTTGGTTGTGTCTCTGCCCAGCTTTGGTATCAGCATGATGCTGGCCTCATAAAATGAGTTAGGAAGGATTCCCTCTTTTTCTATTGATTGGAATAGTTTCTGAAGTAATGGTTCCAGTTCCTCCTTGTACCTCTGGTAGAATTCGGCTGTGAACGCATCTGATCCTGGACTCCTTTTGGTTGGTAAGCTATTGATTATTGCCGCAATTTCAGCTCCTGTTATTAGTCTATTCAGAGATTCAACTTCTTCCTGGTTTAGTCATGGGAGAGTGTATGTGTCGAGGAATTTATACCTTTCTCTTTTTTTTAATTTTTTTTCTTTTTATCATTATTATTATTATTATTACCATTATTATTATTGTTATACTTTAGGCTCTATGGTACATGTGCGCAACGTGCAGGTAAGCTACATATGTATACATGCGCCATGCTGGTGCGCTGCACCCAGCAACTCGTCATCTAGCATTAGGTATATCTCCCAATGCTGTCCCTCCCCCCTCCCCCCACCCCACAACAGTCCCCGAAGTGTGATGTTCCCCTTCCTGTGTCCATGTGTTCTCATTGTTCAATTCCCACCTATGAGTGAGAATATGTGGTGTTTGGTTTTTTGTTCTTGCGATAGTTTACTGAGAACGATGATTTCCTATTTCATCCATGTCCCTACAAAGGATATGAACTCATCAGTTTTTATGGCTGCCTAGTATTCCTTGGTGTATATGTGCCATATTTTCTTAATCCAGTCTATCATTGTTGGACATTTGGGTTGGTTCCAAATCTTTGCTATTGTGTATAATGCCGCAATAAACATACGTGTGCATGTGTCTTTATAGCAGCATGATTTATAGTCCTTTGGGTATATACCCAGTAATGGGATGGCTGGGTCAAATGGAATTTCTAGTTCTAGATCCCTGAGGAATCGCCACAGTGACCTGCACAAGGGTTGAACTAGTTTACAGTCCCACCAACAGTGTAAAGTGTTCCTATTTCTCCACATCCTCTCCAGCACCTGTTGTTTCCTGACTTTTTAATGATTGCCATTCTAACTGGTGTGAGATGGTATCTCATTGTGGTTTTGATTTGCATTTCTCTGATGGCCAGTGATGGTGAGCTTTTTTTCACGTGTTTTTTGGCTGCATAAATGTCTTCTTTTGAGGAGTGTCTGTTCATGTCCTTCGCCCACTTTTTGATGGGGTTGTTTGGTGTTTTCTTGTAAATTTGTTGGAGTGCATTGTAGATTCTGGATATTAGCCGTTTGTCAGATGAGTAGGTTGCGAAAATTTTCTCCCATTTTGTAGGTTGCCTGATCATTCTGATGGTAGTTTCCTTTGCTGTGCAGAAGCTCTTTAGTTTAATTAGATCCCATTTGTCAATTTTGGCTTTTGTTGCCATTGCTTTTGGTGTTTTAGACATGAAGTCCTTGCCCATGCCTATGTCCTGAATGGTATTGCCTAGGTTTTCTTCTAGGGTTTTTATGGGTTTAGGTCTAACGTTTAAGTCTTTAATCCATCTTGAGTTGACTTTTGTATAAGGTGTAAGGAAGGGATCCAGTTTCAGCTTTCTACACGTGGCTAGCCAGTTTTCCCAGCACCATTTATTAAATAGGGAATCCTTTCTCCATTTCTTGTTTTTGTCAGGTTTGTCAAAGATCAGATAGTTGTAGATATGTGGCATTATTTCTGACGGCTCTGTTCTGTTCCATTGATCTATATCTCTGTTTTGGTACCAGTACCATGCTGTTTGGGTTACTGTAGCCTTGTAGTATAGTTTGAAGTCAGGTAGCGTGATGCCTCCAGCTTTGTTCTTTTGGCTTAGGATTGACTTGGTGATGCGGGCTCTTTTTTGGTTCCCTATGAACTTTAAAGTAGTTTTTTCCAATTCTGTGAAGAAAGTCATTGGTAACTTGATGGGGATGGCATTGAATCTGTAAATTACCTTGGGAAGGATGGCCATTTTCATGATATTGATTCTTCCTACCCATGAGCATGGAATGTTCTTCCATTTGTTTGTATCCTCTTTTATTTCCTTGAGCAGTGGTTTGCAGTTTTCTCCTTGAAGAGGTCCTTCACATCCCTTGTAAGTTGGATTCCTAGGTATTTTATTCTCTTTGAAGCAATTGTGAATGGGAGTTCACTCATGATTTGGCTCTCTGTTTGTCTGTTATTGATGTATAAGAATGCTTGTGATTTTTGTACATTGATGTTGTATCCTGAGACTTTGCTGAAGTTGCTTATCAGCTTAAGGAGATTTTGGGCTGAGACAATGGGGTTTTCTAGATATACTATCACGTCATCTGCAAACAGGGACAATTTGACTTCCTTTTTTCCTAATTGAATACCCTTGATTTCCTTCTCTTGCCTAATTGCCCTGGCCAGAACTTCCAACACTATGTTGAATAGAAGTGGTGAGAGAGGGCATCCCTGTCTTGTGCCAGTTTTCAAAGTGAATGCTTCCAGTTTCTGCCCATTCAGTATGATATTGGCTGTGGGTTTGTCATAAATAGCTCTTATTATTTTGAGATACGACCCGTCAATACCTAATTTATTGAGAGTTTTTAGCATGAAGGGTTGTTGAATTTTGTCAAAGGCCTTTTCTTCATGTATTGAGATAATCATGTGGTTTTTGACTTTGGTTCTGTTTATATGCTGTATTACATTTATTGCTTTGCGTATATTGAACCAGCCTTGCATCCCAGGGATGAAGCCCACTTGATCATGGTGGATAAGCTGTTTGATGTGCTGCGAGATTCGGTTTGCCAGTAATTTATTGAGGAATTTTGCATCAATATTCATCAAGGATATTGGTCTAAAATTCTCTTTTTTGGTTGTGTCTCTGCCCAGCTTTGGTATCAGCATGATGCTGGCCTCATAAAATGAGTTAGGAAGGATTCCCTCTTTTTCTATTGATTGGAATAGTTTCTGAAGTAATGGTTCCAGTTCCTCCTTGTACCTCTGGTAGAATTCGGCTGTGAACGCATCTGATCCTGGACTCCTTTTGGTTGGTAAGCTATTGATTATTGCCGCAATTTCAGCTCCTGTTATTAGTCTATTCAGAGATTCAACTTCTTCCTGGTTTAGTCATGGGAGAGTGTATGTGTCGAGGAATTTATACCTTTCTCTTTTTTTTAATTTTTTTTCTTTTTATCATTATTATTATTATTATTACCATTATTATTATTGTTATACTTTAGGCTCTATGGTACATGTGCGCAACGTGCAGGTAAGCTACATATGTATACATGCGCCATGCTGGTGCGCTGCACCCAGCAACTCGTCATCTAGCATTAGGTATATCTCCCAATGCTGTCCCTCCCCCCTCCCCCCACCCCACAACAGTCCCCGAAGTGTGATGTTCCCCTTCCTGTGTCCATGTGTTCTCATTGTTCAATTCCCACCTATGAGTGAGAATATGTGGTGTTTGGTTTTTTGTTCTTGCGATAGTTTACTGAGAACGATGATTTCCAATTTCATCCATGTCCCTACAAAGGATATGAACTCATCAGTTTTTATGGCTGCCTAGTATTCCATGGTGTATATGTGCCATATTTTCTTAATCCAGTCTATCATTGTTGGACATTTGGGTTGGTTCCAAATCTTGTTATTGTGTATAATGCCGCAATAAACATACGTGTGCATGTGTCTTTATAGCAGCATGATTTATAGTCCTTTGGGTATATACCCAGTAATGGGATGGCAGGGTCAAATGGAATTTGTAGTTCTAGATCCCTGAGGAATCTCCACAGTGACCTGCACAAGGGTTGAACTAGTTTACAGTCCCACCAACAGTGTAAAGTGTTCCTATTTCTCCACATCCTCTCCAGCACCTGTTGTTTCCTGACTTTTTAATGATTGCCATTCTAACTGGTGTGAGATGGTATCTCATTGTGGTTTTGATTTGCATTTCTCTGATGGCCAGTGATGGTGAGCTTTTTTTCACGTGTTTTTTGGCTGCATAAATGTCTTCTTTTGAGGAGTGTCTGTTCATGTCCTTCGCCCACTTTTTGATGGGGTTGTTTGGTGTTTTCTTGTAAATTTGTTGGAGTGCATTGTAGATTCTGGATATTAGCCGTTTGTCAGATGAGTAGGTTGCGAAAATTTTCTCCCATTTTGTAGGTTGCCTGATCACTCTGATGGTAGTTTCCTTTGCTGTGCAGAAGCTCTTTAGTTTAATTACATCCCATTTGTCAATTTTGGCTTTTGTTGCCATTGCTTTTGGTGTTTTAGACATGAAGTCCTTGCCCATGCCTATGTCCTGAATGGTATTGCCTAGGTTTTCTTCTAGGGTTTTTATGGGTTTAGGTCTAACGTTTAAGTCTTTAATCCATCTTGAGTTGACTTTTGTATAAGGTGTAAGGAAGGGATCCAGTTTCAGCTTTCTACACGTGGCTAGCCAGTTTTCCCAGCACCATTTATTAAATAGGGAATCCTTTCTCCATTTCTTGTTTTTGTCAGGTTTGTCAAAGATCAGATAGTTGTAGATATGTGGCATTATTTCTGACGGCTCTGTTCTGTTCCATTGATCTATATCTCTGTTTTGGTACCAGTACCATGCTGTTTGGGTTACTGTAGCCTTGTAGTATAGTTTGAAGTCAGGTAGCGTGATGCCTCCAGCTTTGTTCTTTTGGCTTAGGATTGACTTGGTGATGCGGGCTCTTTTTTGGTTCCCTATGAACTTTAAAGTAGTTTTTTCCAATTCTGTGAAGAAAGTCATTGGTAACTTGATGGGGATGGCATTGAATCTGTAAATTACCTTGGGAAGGATGGCCATTTTCATGATATTGATTCTTCCTACCCATGAGCATGGAATGTTCTTCCATTTGTTTGTATCCTCTTTTATTTCCTTGAGCAGTGGTTTGTAGTTTTCTCCTTGAAGAGGTCCTTCACATCCCTTGTAAGTTGGATTCCTAGGTATTTTATTCTCTTTGAAGCAATTGTGAATGGGAGTTCACTCATGATTTGGCTCTCTGTTTGTCTGTTATTGATGTATAAGAATGCTTGTGATTTTTGTACATTGATGTTGTATCCTGAGACTTTGCTGAAGTTGCTTATCAGCTTAAGGAGATTTTGGGCTGAGACAATGGGGTTTTCTAGATATACTATCACGTCATCTGCAAACAGGGACAATTTGACTTCCTTTTTTCCTAATTGAATACCCTTGATTTCCTTCTCTTGCCTAATTGCCCTGGCCAGAACTTCCAACACTATGTTGAATAGAAGTGGTGAGAGAGGGCATCCCTGTCTTGTGCCAGTTTTCAAAGTGAATGCTTCCAGTTTTTGCCCATTCAGTATGATATTGGCTGTAGGTTTGTCATAAATAGCTCTTATTATTTTGAGATACGACCCGTCAATACCTAATTTATTGAGAGTTTTTAGCATGAAGGGTTGTTGAATTTTGTCAAAGGCCTTTTCTTCATGTATTGAGATAATCATGTGGTTTTTGACTTTGGTTCTGTTTATATGCTGTATTACATTTATTGCTTTGCGTATATTGAACCAGCCTTGCATCCCAGGGATGAAGCCCACTTGATCATGGTGGATAAGCTGTTTGATGTGCTGCGAGATTCGGTTTGCCAGTAATTTATTGAGGAATTTTGCATCAATATTCATCAAGGATATTGGTCTAAAATTCTCTTTTTTGGTTGTGTCTCTGCCCAGCTTTGGTATCAGCATGATGCTGGCCTCATAAAATGAGTTAGGAAGGATTCCCTCTTTTTCTATTGATTGGAATAGTTTCTGAAGTAATGGTTCCAGTTCCTCCTTGTACCTCTGGTAGAATTCGGCTGTGAACGCATCTGATCCTGGACTCCTTTTGGTTGGTAAGCTATTGATTATTGCCGCAATTTCAGCTCCTGTTATTAGTCTATTCAGAGATTCAACTTCTTCCTGGTTTAGTCATGGGAGAGTGTATGTGTCGAGGAATTTATACCTTTCTCTTTTTTTTAATTTTTTTTCTTTTTATCATTATTATTATTATTATTACCATTATTATTATTGTTATACTTTAGGCTCTATGGTACATGTGCGCAACGTGCAGGTAAGCTACATATGTATACATGCGCCATGCTGGTGCGCTGCACCCAGCAACTCGTCATCTAGCATTAGGTATATCTCCCAATGCTGTCCCTCCCCCCTCCCCCCACCCCACAACAGTCCCCGAAGTGTGATGTTCCCCTTCCTGTGTCCATGTGTTCTCATTGTTCAATTCCCACCTATGAGTGAGAATATGTGGTGTTTGGTTTTTTGTTCTTGCGATAGTTTACTGAGAACGATGATTTCCTATTTCATCCATGTCCCTACAAAGGATATGAACTCATCAGTTTTTATGGCTGCCTAGTATTCCATGGTGTATATGTGCCATATTTTCTTAATCCAGTCTATCATTGTTGGACATTTGGGTTGGTTCCAAATCTTTGCTATTGTGTATAATGCCGCAATAAACATACGTGTGCATGTGTCTTTATAGCAGCATGATTTATAGTCCTTTGGGTATATACCCAGTAATGGGATGGCTGGGTCAAATGGAATTTCTAGTTCTAGATCCCTGAGGAATCGCCACAGTGACCTGCACAAGGGTTGAACTAGTTTACAGTCCCACCAACAGTGTAAAGTGTTCCTATTTCTCCACATCCTCTCCAGCACCTGTTGTTTCCTGACTTTTTAATGATTGCCATTCTAACTGGTGTGAGATGGTATCTCATTGTGGTTTTGATTTGCATTTCTCTGATGGCCAGTGATGGTGAGCTTTTTTTCACGTGTTTTTTGGCTGCATAAATGTCTTCTTTTGAGGAGTGTCTGTTCATGTCCTTCGCCCACTTTTTGATGGGGTTGTTTGGTGTTTTCTTGTAAATTTGTTGGAGTTCATTGTAGATTCTGGATATTAGCCGTTTGTCAGATGAGTAGGTTGCGAAAATTTTCTCCCATTTTGTAGGTTGCCTGTTCACTCTGATGGTAGTTTCCTTTGCTGTGCAGAAGCTCTTTAGTTTAATTAGATCCCATTTGTCAATTTTGGCTTTTGTTGCCATTGCTTTTGGTGTTTTAGACATGAAGTCCTTGCCCATGCCTATGTCCTGAATGGTATTGCCTAGGTTTTCTTCTAGGGTTTTTATGGGTTTAGGTCTAACGTTTAAGTCTTTAATCCATCTTGAGTTGACTTTTGTATAAGGTGTAAGGAAGGGATCCAGTTTCAGCTTTCTACACGTGGCTAGCCAGTTTTCCCAGCACCATTTATTAAATAGGGAATCCTTTCTCCATTTCTTGTTTTTGTCAGGTTTGTCAAAGATCAGATAGTTGTAGATATGTGGCATTATTTCTGACGGCTCTGTTCTGTTCCATTGATCTATATCTCTGTTTTGGTACCAGTACCATGCTGTTTGGGTTACTGTAGCCTTGTAGTATAGTTTGAAGTCAGGTAGCGTGATGCCTCCAGCTTTGTTCTTTTGGCTTAGGATTGACTTGGTGATGCGGGCTCTTTTTTGGTTCCCTATGAACTTTAAAGTAGTTTTTTCCAATTCTGTGAAGAAAGTCATTGGTAACTTGATGGGGATGGCATTGAATCTGTAAATTACCTTGGGAAGGATGGCCATTTTCATGATATTGATTCTTCCTACCCATGAGCATGGAATGTTCTTCCATTTGTTTGTATCCTCTTTTATTTCCTTGAGCAGTGGTTTGCAGTTTTCTCCTTGAAGAGGTCCTTCACATCCCTTGTAAGTTGGATTCCTAGGTATTTTATTCTCTTTGAAGCAATTGTGAATGGGAGTTCACTCATGATTTGGCTCTCTGTTTGTCTGTTATTGATGTATAAGAATGCTTGTGATTTTTGTACATTGATGTTGTATCCTGAGACTTTGCTGAAGTTGCTTATCAGCTTAAGGAGATTTTGGGCTGAGACAATGGGGTTTTCTAGATATACTATCACGTCATCTGCAAACAGGGACAATTTGACTTCCTTTTTTCCTAATTGAATACCCTTGATTTCCTTCTCTTGCCTAATTGCCCTGGCCAGAACTTCCAACACTATGTTGAATAGAAGTGGTGAGAGAGGGCATCCCTGTCTTGTGCCAGTTTTCAAAGTGAATGCTTCCAGTTTTTGCCCATTCAGTATGATATTGGCTGTGGGTTTGTCATAAATAGCTCTTATTATTTTGAGATACGACCCGTCAATACCTAATTTATTGAGAGTTTTTAGCATGAAGGGTTGTTGAATTTTGTCAAAGGCCTTTTCTTCATGTATTGAGATAATCATGTGGTTTTTGACTTTGGTTCTGTTTATATGCTGTATTACATTTATTGCTTTGCGTATATTGAACCAGCCTTGCATCCCAGGGATGAAGCCCACTTGATCATGGTGGATAAGCTGTTTGATGTGCTGCGAGATTCGGTTTGCCAGTAATTTATTGAGGAATTTTGCATCAATATTCATCAAGGATATTGGTCTAAAATTCTCTTTTTTGGTTGTGTCTCTGCCCAGCTTTGGTATCAGCATGATGCTGGCCTCATAAAATGAGTTAGGAAGGATTCCCTCTTTTTCTATTGATTGGAATAGTTTCTGAAGTAATGGTTCCAGTTCCTCCTTGTACCTCTGGTAGAATTCGGCTGTGAACGCATCTGATCCTGGACTCCTTTTGGTTGGTAAGCTATTGATTATTGCCGCAATTTCAGCTCCTGTTATTAGTCTATTCAGAGATTCAACTTCTTCCTGGTTTAGTCATGGGAGAGTGTATGTGTCGAGGAATTTATACCTTTCTCTTTTTTTTAATTTTTTTTCTTTTTATCATTATTATTATTATTATTACCATTATTATTATTGTTATACTTTAGGCTCTATGGTACATGTGCGCAACGTGCAGGTAAGCTACATATGTATACATGCGCCATGCTGGTGCGCTGCACCCAGCAACTCGTCATCTAGCATTAGGTATATCTCCCAATGCTGTAACTCCCCCCTCCCCCCACCCCACAACAGTCCCCGAAGTGTGATGTTCCCCTTCCTGTGTCCATGTGTTCTCATTGTTCAATTCCCACCTATGAGTGAGAATATGTGGTGTTTGGTTTTTTGTTCTTGCGATAGTTTACTGAGAACGATGATTTCCAATTTCATCCATGTCCCTACAAAGGATATGAACTCATCAGTTTTTATGGCTGCATAGTATTCCATGGTGTATATGTGCCATATTTTCTTAATCCAGTCTATCATTGTTGGACATTTGGGTTGGTTCCAAATCTTGTTATTGTGTATAATGCCGCAATAAACATACGTGTGCATGTGTCTTTATAGCAGCATGATTTATAGTCCTTTGGGTATATACCCAGTAATGGGATGGCTGGGTCAAATGGAATTTGTAGTTCTAGATCCCTGAGGAATCTCCACAGTGACCTGCACAAGGGTTGAACTAGTTTACAGTCCCACCAACAGTGTAAAGTGTTCCTATTTCTCCACATCCTCTCCAGCACCTGTTGTTTCCTGACTTTTTAATGATTGCCATTCTAACTGGTGTGAGATGGTATCTCATTGTGGTTTTGATTTGCATTTCTCTGATGGCCAGTGATGGTGAGCTTTTTTTCACGTGTTTTTTGGCTGCATAAATGTCTTCTTTTGAGGAGTGTCTGTTCATGTCCTTCGCCCACTTTTTGATGGGGTTGTTTGGTGTTTTCTTGTAAATTTGTTGGAGTTCATTGTAGATTCTGGATATTAGCCGTTTGTCAGATGAGTAGGTTGCGAAAATTTTCTCCCATTTTGTAGGTTGCCTGTTCACTCTGATGGTAGTTTCCTTTGCTGTGCAGAAGCTCTTTAGTTTAATTAGATCCCATTTGTCAATTTTGGCTTTTGTTGCCATTGCTTTTGGTGTTTTAGACATGAAGTCCTTGCCCATGCCTATGTCCTGAATGGTATTGCCTAGGTTTTCTTCTAGGGTTTTTATGGGTTTAGGTCTAACGTTTAAGTCTTTAATCCATCTTGAGTTGACTTTTGTATAAGGTGTAAGGAAGGGATCCAGTTTCAGCTTTCTACACGTGGCTAGCCAGTTTTCCCAGCACCATTTACTAAATAGGGAATCCTTTCTCCATTTCTTGTTTTTGTCAGGTTTGTCAAAGATCAGATAGTTGTAGATATGTGGCATTATTTCTGACGGCTCTGTTCTGTTCCATTGATCTATATCTCTGTTTTGGTACCAGTACCATGCTGTTTGGGTTACTGTAGCCTTGTAGTATAGTTTGAAGTCAGGTAGCGTGAGGCCTCCAGCTTTGTTCTTTTGGCTTAGGATTGACTTGGTGATGAGGGCTCTTTTTTGGTTCCCTATGAACTTTAAAGTAGTTTTTTCCAATTCTGTGAAGAAAGTCATTGGTAACTTGATGGGGATGGCATTGAATCTGTAAATTACCTTGGGAAGGATGGCCATTTTCATGATATTGATTCTTCCTACCCATGAGCATGGAATGTTCTTCCATTTGTTTGTATCCTCTTTTATTTCCTTGAGCAGTGGCTTGCAGTTTTCTCCTTGAAGAGGTCCTTCACATCCCTTGTAAGTTGGATTCCTAGGTATTTTATTCTCTTTGAAGCAATTGTGAATGGGAGTTCACTCATGATTTGGCTCTCTGTTTGTCTGTTATTGATGTATAAGAATGCTTGTGATTTTTGTACATTGATGTTGTATCCTGAGACTTTGCTGAAGTTGCTTATCAGCTTAAGGAGATTTTGGGCTGAGACAATGGGGTTTTCTAGATATACTATCACGTCATCTGCAAACAGGGACAATTTGACTTCCTTTTTTCCTAATTGAATACCCTTGATTTCCTTCTCTTGCCTAATTGCCCTGGCGAGAACTTCCAACACTATGTTGAATAGAAGTGGTGAGAGAGGGCATCCCTGTCTTGTGCCAGTTTTCAAAGTGAATGCTTCCAGTTTTTGCCCATTCAGTATGATATTGGCTGTGGGTTTGTCATAAATAGCTCTTATTATTTTGAGATACGACCCGTCAATACCTAATTTATTGAGAGTTTTTAGCATGAAGGGTTGTTGAATTTTGTCAAAGGCCTTTTCTTCATGTATTGAGATAATCATGTGGTTTTTGACTTTGGTTCTGTTTATATGCTGGATTACATTTATTGCTTTGCGTATATTGAACCAGCCTTGCATCCCAGGGATGAAGCCCACTTGATCATGGTGGATAAGCTGTTTGATGTGCTGCGAGATTCGGTTTGCCAGTAATTTATTGAGGAATTTTGCATCAATATTCATCAAGGATATTGGTCTAAAATTCTCTTTTTTGGTTGTGTCTCTGCCCAGCTTTGGTATCAGCATGATGCTGGCCTCATAAAATGAGTTAGGAAGGATTCCCTCTTTTTCTATTGATTGGAATAGTTTCTGAAGTAATGGTTCCAGTTCCTCCTTGTAACTCTGGTAGAATTCGGCTGTGAACGCATCTGATCCTGGACTCCTTTTGGTTGGTAAGCTATTGATTATTGCCGCAATTTCAGCTCCTGTTATTAGTCTATTCAGAGATTCAACTTCTTCCTGGTTTAGTCATGGGAGAGTGTATGTGTCGAGGAATTTATACCTTTCTTTTTTTTTTAATTTTTTTTCTTTTTATCATCATTATTATTATTATTACCATTATTATTATTGTTATACTTTAGGCTCTATGGTACATGTGCGCAACGTGCAGGTAAGCTACATATGTATACATGCGCCATGCTGGTGCGCTGCACCCAGCAACTCGTCATCTAGCATTAGGTATATCTCCCAATGCTGTCCCTCCCCCCTCCCCCCACCCCACAACAGTCCCC
Source organism: Pongo abelii (assembly GCF_028885655.2). Taxonomy (NCBI): domain Eukaryota; kingdom Metazoa; phylum Chordata; class Mammalia; order Primates; family Hominidae; genus Pongo; species Pongo abelii. Next base: position 4,868,634 of record NC_072007.2, on the reverse strand, counting down.
GAAGTGTGATGTTCCCCTTCCTGTGTCCATGTGTTCTCATTGTTCAATTCCCACCTATGAGTGAGAATATGTGGTGTTTGGTTTTTTGTTCTTGCGATAGTTTACTGAGAACGATGATTTCCAATTTCATCCATGTCCCTACAAAGGATATGAACTCATCAGTTTTTATGGCTGCCTAGTATTCCATGGTGTATATGTGCCATATTTTCTTAATCCAGTCTATCATTGTTGGACATTTGGGTTGGTTCCAAATCTTTGCTATTGTGTATAATGCCGCAATAAACATACGTGTGCATGTGTCTTTATAGCAGCATGATTTATAGTCCTTTGGGTATATACCCAGTAATGGGATGGCTGGGTCAAATGGAATATCTAGTTCTAGATCCCTGAGGAATCGCCACAGTGACCTGCACAAGGGTTGAACTAGTTTACAGTCCCACCAACAGTGTAAAGTGTTCCTATTTCTCCACATCCTCTCCAGCACCTGTTGTTTCCTGACTTTTTAATGATTGCCATTCTAACTGGTGTGAGATGGTATCTCATTGTGGTTTTGATTTGCATTTCTCTGATGGCCAGTGATGGTGAGCTTTTTTTCACGTGTTTTTTGGCTGCATAAATGTCTTCTTTTGAGGAGTGTCTGTTCATGTCCTTCGCCCACTTTTTGATGGGGTTGTTTGGTGTTTTCTTGTAAATTTGTTGGAGTTCATTGTAGATTCTGGATATTAGCCGTTTGTCAGATGAGTAGGTTGCGAAAATTTTCTCCCATTTTGTAGGTTGCCTGTTCACTCTGATGGTAGTTTCCTTTGCTGTGCAGAAGCTCTTTAGTTTAATTAGATCCCATTTGTCAATTTTGGCTTTTGTTGCCATTGCTTTTGGTGTTTTAGACATGAAGTCCTTGCCCATGCCTATGTCCTGAATGGTATTGCCTAGGTTTTCTTCTAGGGTTTTTATGGGTTTAGGTCTAACGTTTAAGTCTTTAATCCATCTTGAGTTGACTTTTGTATAAGGTGTAAGGAAGGGATCCAGTTTCAGCTTTCTACACGTGGCTAGCCAGTTTTCCCAGCACCATTTATTAAATAGGGAATCCTTTCTCCATTTCTTGTTTTTGTCAGGTTTGTCAAAGATCAGATAGTTGTAGATATGTGGCATTATTTCTGACGGCTCTGTTCTGTTCCATTGATCTATATCTCTGTTTTGGTACCAGTACCATGCTGTTTGGGTTAGTGTAGCCTTGTAGTATAGTTTGAAGTCAGGTAGCGTGATGCCTCCAGCTTTGTTCTTTTGGCTTAGGATTGACTTGGTGATGCGGGCTCTTTTTTGGTTCCCTATGAACTTTAAAGTAGTTTTTTCCAATTCTGTGAAGAAAGTCATTGGTAACTTGATGGGGATGGCATTGAATCTGTAAATTACCTTGGGAAGGATGGCCATTTTCATGATATTGATTCTTCCTACCCATGAGCATGGAATGTTCTTCCATTTGTTTGTATCCTCTTTTATTTCCTTGAGCAGTGGTTTGTAGTTTTCTCCTTGAAGAGGTCCTTCACATCCCTTGTAAGTTGGATTCCTAGGTATTTTATTCTCTTTGAAGCAATTGTGAATGAGAGTTCACTCATGATTTGGCTCTCTGTTTGTCTGTTATTGATGTATAAGAATGCTTGTGATTTTTGTACATTGATGTTGTATCCTGAGACTTTGCTGAAGTTGCTTATCAGCTTAAGGAGATTTTGGGCTGAGACAATGGGGTTTTCTAGATATACTATCACGTCATCTGCAAACAGGGACAATTTGACTTCCTTTTTTCCTAATTGAATACCCTTGATTTCCTTCTCTTGCCTAATTGCCCTGGCGAGAACTTCCAACACTATGTTGAATAGAAGTGGTGAGAGAGGGCATCCCTGTCTTGTGCCAGTTTTCAAAGTGAATGCTTCCAGTTTTTGCCCATTCAGTATGATATTGGCTGTGGGTTTGTCATAAATAGCTCTTATTATTTTGAGATACGACCCGTCAATACCTAATTTATTGAGAGTTTTTAGCATGAAGGGTTGTTGAATTTTGTCAAAGGCCTTTTCTTCATGTATTGAGATAATCATGTGGTTTTTGACTTTGGTTCTGTTTATATGCTGTATTACATTTATTGCTTTGCATATATTGAACCAGCCTTGCATCCCAGGGATGAAGCCCCCTTGATCATGGTGGATAAGCTGTTTGATGTGCTGCGAGATTCGGTTTGCCAGTAATTTATTGAGGAATTTTGCATCAATATTCATCAAGGATATTGGTCTAAAATTCTCTTTTTTGGTTGTGTCTCTGCCCAGCTTTGGTATCAGCATGATGCTGGCCTCATAAAATGAGTTAGGAAGGATTCCCTCTTTTTCTATTGATTGGAATAGTTTCTGAAGTAATGGTTCCAGTTCCTCCTTGTACCTCTGGTAGAATTCGGCTGTGAACGCATCTGATCCTGGACTCCTTTTGGTTGGTAAGCTATTGATTATTGCCGCAATTTCAGCTCCTGTTATTAGTCTATTCAGAGATTCAACTTCTTCCTGGTTTAGTCATGGGAGAGTGTATGTGTCGAGGAATTTATACCTTTCTTTTCTTTTAATTTTTTTTCTTTTTATCATTATTATTGTTATTATTACCATTATTATTATTGTTATACTTTAGGCTCTATGGTACATGTGCGCAACGTGCAGGTAAGCTACATATGTATACATGCGCCATGCTGGTGCGCTGCACCCAGCAACTCGTCATCTAGCATTAGGTATATCTCCCAATGCTGTCCCTCCCCCCTCCCCCCACCCCACAACAGTCCCCGAAGTGTGATGTTCCCCTTCCTGTGTCCATGTGTTCTCATTGTTCAATTCCCACCTATGAGTGAGAATATGTGGTGTTTGGTTTTTTGTTCTTGCGATAGTTTACTGAGAACGATGATTTCCAATTTCATCCATGTCCCTACAAAGGATATGAACTCATCAGTTTTTATGGCTGCCTAGTATTCCATGGTGTATATGTGCCATATTTTCTTAATCCAGTCTATCATTGTTGGACATTTGGGTTGGTTCCAAATCTTTGCTATTGTGTATAATGCCGCAATAAACATACGTGTGCATGTGTCTTTATAGCAGCATGATTTATAGTCCTTTGGGTATATACCCAGTAATGGGATGGCTGGGTCAAATGGAATATCTAGTTCTAGATCCCTGAGGAATCGCCACAGTGACCTGCACAAGGGTTGAACTAGTTTACAGTCCCACCAACAGTGTAAAGTGTTCCTGTTTCTCCACATCCTCTCCAGCACCTGTTGTTTCCTGACTTTTTAATGATTGCCATTCTAACTGGTGTGAGATGGTATCTCATTGTGGTTTTGATTTGCATTTCTCTGATGGCCAGTGATGGTGAGCTTTTTTTCACGTGTTTTTTGGCTGCATAAATGTCTTCTTTTGAGGAGTGTCTGTTCATGTCCTTCGCCCACTTTTTGATGGGGTTGTTTGGTGTTTTCTTGTAAATTTGTTGGAGTTCATTGTAGATTCTGGATATTAGCCGTTTGTCAGATGAGTAGGTTGCGAAAATTTTCTCCCATTTTGTAGGTTGCCTGTTCACTCTGATGGTAGTTTCCTTTGCTGTGCAGAAGCTCTTTAGTTTAATTAGATCCCATTTGTCAATTTTGGCTTTTGTTGCCATTGCTTTTGGTGTTTTAGACATGAAGTCCTTGCCCATGCCTATGTCCTGAATGGTATTGCCTAGGTTTTCTTCTAGGGTTTTTATGGGTTTAGGTCTAACGTTTAAGTCTTTAATCCATCTTGAGTTGACTTTTGTATAAGGTGTAAGGAAGGGATCCAGTTTCAGCTTTCTACACGTGGCTAGCCAGTTTTCCCAGCACCATTTATTAAATAGGGAATCCTTTCTCCATTTCTTGTTTTTGTCAGGTTTGTCAAAGATCAGATAGTTGTAGATATGTGGCATTATTTCTGACGGCTCTGTTCTGTTCCATTGATCTATATCTCTGTTTTGGTACCAGTACCATGCTGTTTGGGTTACTGTAGCCTTGTAGTATAGTTTGAAGTCAGGTAGCGTGATGCCTCCAGCTTTGTTCTTTTGGCTTAGGATTGACTTGGTGATGCGGGCTCTTTTTTGGTTCCCTATGAACTTTAAAGTAGTTTTTTCCAATTCTGTGAAGAAAGTCATTGGTAACTTGATGGGGATGGCATTGAATCTGTAAATTACCTTGGGAAGGATGGCCATTTTCATGATATTGATTCTTCCTACCCATGAGCATGGAATGTTCTTCCATTTGTTTGTATCCTCTTTTATTTCCTTGAGCAGTGGTTTGTAGTTTTCTCCTTGAAGAGGTCCTTCACATCCCTTGTAAGTTGGATTCCTAGGTATTTTATTCTCTTTGAAGCAATTGTGAATGAGAGTTCACTCATGATTTGGCTCTCTGTTTGTCTGTTATGGATGTATAAGAATGCTTGTGATTTTTGTACATTGATTTTGTATCCTGAGACTTTGCTGAAGTTGCTTATCAGCTTAAGGAGATTTTGGGCTGAGACAATGGGGTTTTCTAGATATACTATCACGTCATCTGCAAACAGGGACAATTTGACTTCCTTTTTTCCTAATTGAATACCCTTGATTTCCTTCTCTTGCCTAATTGCCCTGGCGAGAACTTCCAACACTATGTTGAATAGAAGTGGTGAGAGAGGGCATCCCTGTCTTGTGCCAGTTTTCAAAGTGAATGCTTCCAGTTTTTGCCCATTCAGTATGATATTGGCTGTGGGTTTGTCATAAATAGCTCTTATTATTTTGAGATACGACCCGTCAATACCTAATTTATTGAGAGTTTTTAGCATGAAGGGTTGTTGAATTTTGTCAAAGGCCTTTTCTTCATGTATTGAGATAATCATGTGGTTTTTGACTTTGGTTCTGTTTATAAGCTGTATTACATTTATTGCTTTGCGTATATTGAACCAGCCTTGCATCCCAGGGATGAAGCCCCCTTGATCATGGTGGATAAGCTGTTTGATGTGCTGCGAGATTCGGTTTGCCAGTAATTTATTGAGGAATTTTGCATCAATATTCATCAAGGATATTGGTCTAAAATTCTCTTTTTTGGTTGTGTCTCTGCCCAGCTTTGGTATCAGCATGATGCTGGCCTCATAAAATGAGTTAGGAAGGATTCCCTCTTTTTCTATTGATTGGAATAGTTTCTGAAGTAATGGTTCCAGTTCCTCCTTGTACCTCTGGTAGAATTCGGCTGTGAACGCATCTGATCCTGGACTCCTTTTGGTTGGTAAGCTATTGATTATTGCCGCAATTTCAGCTCCTGTTATTAGTCTATTCAGAGATTCAACTTCTTCCTGGTTTAGTCATGGGAGAGTGTATGTGTCGAGGAATTTATACCTTTCTCTTTTTTTTAATTTTTTTTCTTTTTATCATTATTATTATTATTATTACCATTATTATTATTGTTATACTTTAGGCTCTATGGTACATGTGCGCAACGTGCAGGTAAGCTACATATGTATACATGCGCCATGCTGGTGCGCTGCACCCAGCAACTCGTCATCTAGCATTAGGTATATCTCCCAATGCTGTCCCTCCCCCCTCCCCCCACCCCACAACAGTCCCCGAAGTGTGATGTTCCCCTTCCTGTGTCCATGTGTTCTCATTGTTCAATTCCCACCTATGAGTGAGAATATGTGGTGTTTGGTTTTTTGTTCTTGCGATAGTTTACTGAGAACGATGATTTCCTATTTCATCCATGTCCCTACAAAGGATATGAACTCATCAGTTTTTATGGCTGCCTAGTATTCCATGGTGTATATGTGCCATATTTTCTTAATCCAGTCTATCATTGTTGGACATTTGGGTTGGTTCCAAATCTTTGCTATTGTGTATAATGCCGCAATAAACATACGTGTGCATGTGTCTTTATAGCAGCATGATTTATAGTCCTTTGGGTATATACCCAGTAATGGGATGGCTGGGTCAAATGGAATTTCTAGTTCTAGATCCCTGAGGAATCGCCACAGTGACCTGCACAAGGGTTGAACTAGTTTACAGTCCCACCAACAGTGTAAAGTGTTCCTATTTCTCCACATCCTCTCCAGCACCTGTTGTTTCCTGACTTTTTAATGATTGCCATTCTAACTGGTGTGAGATGGTATCTCATTGTGGTTTTGATTTGCATTTCTCTGATGGCCAGTGATGGTGAGCTTTTTTTCACGTGTTTTTTGGCTGCATAAATGTCTTCTTTTGAGGAGTGTCTGTTCATGTCCTTCGCCCACTTTTTGATGGGGTTGTTTGGTGTTTTCTTGTAAATTTGTTGGAGTGCATTGTAGATTCTGGATATTAGCCGTTTGTCAGATGAGTAGGTTGCGAAAATTTTCTCCCATTTTGTAGGTTGCCTGTTCACTCTGATGGTAGTTTCCTTTGCTGTGCAGAAGCTCTTTAGTTTAATTAGATCCCATTTGTCAATTTTGGCTTTTGTTGCCATTGCTTTTGGTGTTTTAGACATGAAGTCCTTGCCCATGCCTATGTCCTGAATGGTATTGCCTAGGTTTTCTTCTAGGGTTTTTATGGGTTTAGGTCTAACGTTTAAGTCTTTAATCCATCTTGAGTTGACTTTTGTATAAGGTGTAAGGAAGGGATCCAGTTTCAGCTTTCTACACGTGGCTAGCCAGTTTTCCCAGCACCATTTATTAAATAGGGAATCCTTTCTCCATTTCTTGTTTTTGTCAGGTTTGTCAAAGATCAGATAGTTGTAGATATGTGGCATTATTTCTGACGGCTCTGTTCTGTTCCATTGATCTATATCTCTGTTTTGGTACCAGTACCATGCTGTTTGGGTTACTGTAGCCTTGTAGTATAGTTTGAAGTCAGGTAGCGTGATGCCTCCAGCTTTGTTCTTTTGGCTTAGGATTGACTTGGTGATGCGGGCTCTTTTTTGGTTCCCTATGAACTTTAAAGTAGTTTTTTCCAATTCTGTGAAGAAAGTCATTGGTAACTTGATGGGGATGGCATTGAATCTGTAAATTACCTTGGGAAGGATGGCCATTTTCATGATATTGATTCTTCCTACCCATGAGCATGGAATGTTCTTCCATTTGTTTGTATCCTCTTTTATTTCCTTGAGCAGTGGTTTGTAGTTTTCTCCTTGAAGAGGTCCTTCACATCCCTTGTAAGTTGGATTCCTAGGTATTTTATTCTCTTTGAAGCAATTGTGAATGGGAGTTCACTCATGATTTGGCTCTCTGTTTGTCTGTTATTGATGTATAAGAATGCTTGTGATTTTTGTACATTGATGTTGTATCCTGAGACTTTGCTGAAGTTGCTTATCAGCTTAAGGAGATTTTGGGCTGAGACAATGGGGTTTTCTACATATACTATCACGTCATCTGCAAACAGGGACAATTTGACTTCCTTTTTTCCTAATTGAATACCCTTGATTTCCTTCTCTTGCCTAATTGCCCTGGCCAGAACTTCCAACACTATGTTGAATAGAAGTGGTGAGAGAGGGCATCCCTGTCTTGTGCCAGTTTTCAAAGTGAATGCTTCCAGTTTCTGCCCATTCAGTATGATATTGGCTGTGGGTTTGTCATAAATAGCTCTTATTATTTTGAGATACGACCCGTCAATACCTAATTTATTGAGAGTTTTTAGCATGAAGGGTTGTTGAATTTTGTCAAAGGCCTTTTCTTCATGTATTGAGATAATCATGTGGTTTTTGACTTTGGTTCTGTTTATATGCTGTATTACATTTATTGCTTTGCGTATATTGAACCAGCCTTGCATCCCAGGGATGAAGCCCACTTGATCATGGTGGATAAGCTGTTTGATGTGCTGCGAGATTCGGTTTGCCAGTAATTTATTGAGGAATTTTGCATCAATATTCATCAAGGATATTGGTCTAAAATTCTCTTTTTTGGTTGTGTCTCTGCCCAGCTTTGGTATCAGCATGATGCTGGCCTCATAAAATGAGTTAGGAAGGATTCCCTCTTTTTCTATTGATTGGAATAGTTTCTGAAGTAATGGTTCCAGTTCCTCCTTGTACCTCTGGTAGAATTCGGCTGTGAACGCATCTGATCCTGGACTCCTTTTGGTTGGTAAGCTATTGATTATTGCCGCAATTTCAGCTCCTGTTATTAGTCTATTCAGAGATTCAACTTCTTCCTGGTTTAGTCATGGGAGAGTGTATGTGTCGAGGAATTTATACCTTTCTCTTTTTTTTATTTTTTTTCTTTTTATCATTATTATTATTATTATTACCATTATTATTATTGTTATACTTTAGGCTCTATGGTACATGTGCGCAACGTGCAGGTAAGCTACATATGTATACATGCGCCATGCTGGTGCGCTGCACCCAGCAACTCGTCATCTAGCATTAGGTATATCTCCCAATGCTGTCCCTCCCCCCTCCCCCCACCCCACAACAGTCCCCGAAGTGTGATGTTCCCCTTCCTGTGTCCATGTGTTCTCATTGTTCAATTCCCACCTATGAGTGAGAATATGTGGTGTTTGGTTTTTTGTTCTTGCGATAGTTTACTGAGAACGATGATTTCCTATTTCATCCATGTCCCTACAAAGGATATGAACTCATCAGTTTTTATGGCTGCCTAGTATTCCATGGTGTATATGTGCCATATTTTCTTAATCCAGTCTATCATTGTTGGACATTTGGGTTGGTTCCAAATCTTTGCTATTGTGTATAATGCCGCAATAAACATACGTGTGCATGTGTCTTTATAGCAGCATGATTTATAGTCCTTTGGGTATATACCCAGTAATGGGATGGCTGGGTCAAATGGAATTTCTAGTTCTAGATCCCTGAGGAATCGCCACAGTGACCTGCACAAGGGTTGAACTAGTTTACAGTCCCACCAACAGTGTAAAGTGTTCCTATTTCTCCACATCCTCTCCAGCACCTGTTGTTTCCTGACTTTTTAATGATTGCCATTCTATCTGGTGTGAGATGGTATCTCATTGTGGTTTTGATTTGCATTTCTCTGATGGCCAGTGATGGTGAGCTTTTTTTCACGTGTTTTTTGGCTGCATAAATGTCTTCTTTTGAGGAGTGTCTGTTCATGTCCTTCGCCCACTTTTTGATGGGGTTGTTTGGTGTTTTCTTGTAAATTTGTTGGAGTGCATTGTAGATTCTGGATATTAGCCGTTTGTCAGATGAGTAGGTTGCGAAAATTTTCTCCCATTTTGTAGGTTGCCTGATCACTCTGATGGTAGTTTCCTTTGCTGTGCAGAAGCTCTTTAGTTTAATTAGATCCCATTTGTCAATTTTGGCTTTTGTTGCCATTGCTTTTGGTGTTTTAGACATGAAGTCCTTGCCCATGCCTATGTCCTGAATGGTATTGCCTAGGTTTTCTTCTAGGGTTTTTATGGGTTTAGGTCTAACGTTTAAGTCTTTAATCCATCTTGAGTTGACTTTTGTATAAGGTGTAAGGAAGGGATCCAGTTTCAGCTTTCTACACGTGGCTAGCCAGTTTTCCCAGCACCATTTATTAAATAGGGAATCCTTTCTCCATTTCTTGTTTTTGTCAGGTTTGTCAAAGATCAGATAGTTGTAGATATGTGGCATTATTTCTGACGGCTCTGTTCTGTTCCATTGATCTATATCTCTGTTTTGGTACCAGTACCATGCTGTTTGGGTTACTGTAGCCTTGTAGTATAGTTTGAAGTCAGGTAGCGTGATGCCTCCAGCTTTGTTCTTTTGGCTTAGGATTGACTTGGTGATGCGGGCTCTTTTTTGGTTCCCTATGAACTTTAAAGTAGTTTTTTCCAATTCTGTGAAGAAAGTCATTGGTAACTTGATGGGGATGGCATTGAATCTGTAAATTACCTTGGGAAGGATGGCCATTTTCATGATATTGATTCTTCCTACCCATGAGCATGGAATGTTCTTCCATTTGTTTGTATCCTCTTTTATTTCCTTGAGCAGTGGTTTGTAGTTTTCTCCTTGAAGAGGTCCTTCACATCCCTTGTAAGTTGGATTCCTAGGTATTTTATTCTCTTTGAAGCAATTGTGAATGGGAGTTCACTCATGATTTGGCTCTCTGTTTGTCTGTTATTGATGTATAAGAATGCTTGTGATTTTTGTACATTGATGTTGTATCCTGAGACTTTGCTGAAGTTGCTTATCAGCTTAAGGAGATTTTGGGCTGAGACAATGGGGTTTTCTAGATATACTATCACGTCATCTGCAAACAGGGACAATTTGACTTCCTTTTTTCCTAATTGAATACCCTTGATTTCCTTCTCTTGCCTAATTGCCCTGGCCAGAACTTCCAACACTATGTTGAATAGAAGTGGTGAGAGAGGGCATCCCTGTCTTGTGCCAGTTTTCAAAGTGAATGCTTCCAGTTTTTGCCCATTCAGTATGATATTGGCTGTGGGTTTGTCATAAATAGCTCTTATTATTTTGAGATACGACCCGTCAATACCTAATTTATTGAGAGTTTTTAGCATGAAGGGTTGTTGAATTTTGTCAAAGGCCTTTTCTTCATGTATTGAGATAATCATGTGGTTTTTGACTTTGGTTCTGTTTATATGCTGTATTACATTTATTGCTTTGCGTATATTGAACCAGCCTTGCATCCCAGGGATGAAGCCCACTTGATCATGGTGGATAAGCTGTTTGATGTGCTGCGAGATTCGGTTTGCCAGTAATTTATTGAGGAATTTTGCATCAATATTCATCAAGGATATTGGTCTAAAATTCTCTTTTTTGGTTGTGTCTCTGCCCAGCTTTGGTATCAGCATGATGCTGGCCTCATAAAATGAGTTAGGAAGGATTCCCTCTTTTTCTATTGATTGGAATAGTTTCTGAAGTAATGGTTCCAGTTCCTCCTTGTACCTCTGGTAGAATTCGGCTGTGAACGCATCTGATCCTGGACTCCTTTTGGTTGGTAAGCTATTGATTATTGCCGCAATTTCAGCTCCTGTTATTAGTCTATTCAGAGATTCAACTTCTTCCTGGTTTAGTCATGGGAGAGTGTATGTGTCGAGGAATTTATACCTTTCTCTTTTTTTTAATTTTTTTTCTTTTTATCATTATTATTATGATTATTACCATTATTATTATTGTTATACTTTAGGCTCTATGGTACATGTGCGCAACGTGCAGGTAAGCTACATATGTATACATGCGCCATGCTGGTGCGCTGCACCCAGCAACTCGTCATCTAGCATTAGGTATATCTCCCAATGCTGTCCCTCCCCCCTCCCCCCACCCCACAACAGTCCCCGAAGTGTGATGTTCCCCTTCCTGTGTCCATGTGTTCTCATTGTTCAATTCCCACCTATGAGTGAGAATATGTGGTGTTTGGTTTTTTGTTCTTGCGATAGTTTACTGAGAACGATGATTTCCTATTTCATCCATGTCCCTACAAAGGATATGAACTCATCAGTTTTTATGGCTGCCTAGTATTCCATGGTGTATATGTGCCATATTTTCTTAATCCAGTCTATCATTGTTGGACATTTGGGTTGGTTCCAAATCTTTGCTATTGTGTATAATGCCGCAATAAACATACGTGTGCATGTGTCTTTATAGCAGCATGATTTATAGTCCTTTGGGTATATACCCAGTAATGGGATGGCTGGGTCAAATGGAATTTCTAGTTCTAGATCCCTGAGGAATCGCCACAGTGACCTGCACAAGGGTTGAACTAGTTTACAGTCCCACCAACAGTGTAAAGTGTTCCTATTTCTCCACATCCTCTCCAGCACCTGTTGTTTCCTGACTTTTTAATGATTGCCATTCTATCTGGTGTGAGATGGTATCTCATTGTGGTTTTGATTTGCATTTCTCTGATGGCCAGTGATGGTGAGCTTTTTTTCACGTGTTTTTTGGCTGCATAAATGTCTTCTTTTGAGGAGTGTCTGTTCATGTCCTTCGCCCACTTTTTGATGGGGTTGTTTGGTGTTTTCTTGTAAATTTGTTGGAGTGCATTGTAGATTCTGGATATTAGCCGTTTGTCAGATGAGTAGGTTGCGAAAATTTTCTCCCATTTTGTAGGTTGCCTGATCACTCTGATGGTAGTTTCCTTTGCTGTGCAGAAGCTCTTTAGTTTAATTAGATCCCATTTGTCAATTTTGGCTTTTGTTGCCATTGCTTTTGGTGTTTTAGACATGAAGTCCTTGCCCATGCCTATGTCCTGAATGGTATTGCCTAGGTTTTCTTCTAGGGTTTTTATGGGTTTAGGTCTAACGTTTAAGTCTTTAATCCATCTTGAGTTGACTTTTGTATAAGGTGTAAGGAAGGGATCCAGTTTCAGCTTTCTACACGTGGCTAGCCAGTTTTCCCAGCACCATTTATTAAATAGGGAATCCTTTCTCCATTTCTTGTTTTTGTCAGGTTTGTCAAAGATCAGATAGTTGTAGATATGTGGCATTATTTCTGACGGCTCTGTTCTGTTCCATTGATCTATATCTCTGTTTTGGTACCAGTACCATGCTGTTTGGGTTACTGTAGCCTTGTAGTATAGTTTGAAGTCAGGTAGCGTGATGCCTCCAGCTTTGTTCTTTTGGCTTAGGATTGACTTGGTGATGCGGGCTCTTTTTTGGTTCCCTATGAACTTTAAAGTAGTTTTTTCCAATTCTGTGAAGAAAGTCATTGGTAACTTGATGGGGATGGCATTGAATCTGTAAATTACCTTGGGAAGGATGGCCATTTTCATGATATTGATTCTTCCTACCCATGAGCATGGAATGTTCTTCCATTTGTTTGTATCCTCTTTTATTTCCTTGAGCAGTGGTTTGTAGTTTTCTCCTTGAAGAGGTCCTTCACATCCCTTGTAAGTTGGATTCCTAGGTATTTTATTCTCTTTGAAGCAATTGTGAATGGGAGTTCACTCATGATTTGGCTCTCTGTTTGTCTGTTATTGATGTATAAGAATGCTTGTGATTTTTGTACATTGATGTTGTATCCTGAGACTTTGCTGAAGTTGCTTATCAGCTTAAGGAGATTTTGGGCTGAGACAATGGGGTTTTCTAGATATACTATCACGTCATCTGCAAACAGGGACAATTTGACTTCCTTTTTTCCTAATTGAATACCCTTGATTTCCTTCTCTTGCCTAATTGCCCTGGCCAGAACTTCCAACACTATGTTGAATAGAAGTGGTGAGAGAGGGCATCCCTGTCTTGTGCCAGTTTTCAAAGTGAATGCTTCCAGTTTTTGCCCATTCAGTATGATATTGGCTGTGGGTTTGTCATAAATAGCTCTTATTATTTTGAGATACGACCCGTCAATACCTAATTTATTGAGAGTTTTTAGCATGAAGGGTTGTTGAATTTTGTCAAAGGCCTTTTCTTCATGTATTGAGATAATCATGTGGTTTTTGACTTTGGTTCTGTTTATATGCTGTATTACATTTATTGCTTTGCGTATATTGAACCAGCCTTGCATCCCAGGGATGAAGCCCACTTGATCATGGTGGATAAGCTGTTTGATGTGCTGCGAGATTCGGTTTGCCAGTAATTTATTGAGGAATTTTGCATCAATATTCATCAAGGATATTGGTCTAAAATTCTCTTTTTTGGTTGTGTCTCTGCCCAGCTTTGGTATCAGCATGATGCTGGCCTCATAAAATGAGTTAGGAAGGATTCCCTCTTTTTCTATTGATTGGAATAGTTTCTGAAGTAATGGTTCCAGTTCCTCCTTGTACCTCTGGTAGAATTCGGCTGTGAACGCATCTGATCCTGGACTCCTTTTGGTTGGTAAGCTATTGATTATTGCCGCAATTTCAGCTCCTGTTATTAGTCTATTCAGAGATTCAACTTCTTCCTGGTTTAGTCATGGGAGAGTGTATGTGTCGAGGAATTTATACCTTTCTCTTTTTTTTAATTTTTTTTCTTTTTATCATTATTATTATGATTATTACCATTATTATTATTGTTATACTTTAGGCTCTATGGTACATGTGCGCAACGTGCAGGTAAGCTACATATGTATACATGCGCCATGCTGGTGCGCTGCACCCAGCAACTCGTCATCTAGCATTAGGTATATCTCCCAATGCTGTCCCTCCCCCCTCCCCCCACCCCACAACAGTCCCCGAAGTGTGATGTTCCCCTTCCTGTGTCCATGTGTTCTCATTGTTCAATTCCCACCTATGAGTGAGAATATGTGGTGTTTGGTTTTTTGTTCTTGCGATAGTTTACTGAGAACGATGATTTCCAATTTCATCCATGTCCCTACAAAGGATATGAACTCATCAGTTTTTATGGCTGCCTAGTATTCCATGGTGTATATGTGCCATATTTTCTTAATCCAGTCTATCATTGTTGGACATTTGGGTTGGTTCCAAATCTTTGCTATTGTGTATAATGCCGCAATAAACATACGTGTGCATGTGTCTTTATAGCAGCATGATTTATAGTCCTTTGGGTATATACCCAGTAATGGGATGGCTGGGTCAAATGGAATTTCTAGTTCTAGATCCCTGAGGAATCGCCACAGTGACCTGCACAAGGGTTGAACTAGTTTACAGTCCCACCAACAGTGTAAAGTGTTCCTATTTCTCCACATCCTCTCCAGCACCTGTTGTTCCCTGACTTTTTAATGATTGCCATTCTAACTGGTGTGAGATGGTATCTCATTGTGGTTTTGATTTGCATTTCTCTGATGGCCAGTGATGGTGAGCTTTTTTTCACGTGTTTTTTGGCTGCATAAATGTCTTCTTTTGAGGAGTGTCTGTTCATGTCCTTCGCCCACTTTTTGATGGGGTTGTTTGGTGTTTTCTTGTAAATTTGTTGGAGTTCATTGTAGATTCTGGATATTAGCCGTTTGTCAGATGAGTAGGTTGCGAAAATTTTCTCCCATTTTGTAGGTTGCCTGTTCACTCTGATGGTAGTTTCCTTTGCTGTGCAGAAGCTCTTTAGTTTAATTAGATCCCATTTGTCAATTTTGGCTTTTGTTGCCATTGCTTTTGGTGTTTTAGACATGAAGTCCTTGCCCATGCCTATGTCCTGAATGGTATTGCCTAGGTTTTCTTCTAGGGTTTTTATGGGTTTAGGTCTAACGTTTAAGTCTTTAATCCATCTTGAGTTGACTTTTGTATAAGGTGTAAGGAAGGGATCCAGTTTCAGCTTTCTACACGTGGCTAGCCAGTTTTCCCAGCACCATTTATTAAATAGGGAATCCTTTCTCCATTTCTTGCTTTTGTCAGGTTTGTCAAAGATCAGATAGTTGTAGATATGTGGCATTATTTCTGACGGCTCTGTTCTGTTCCATTGATCTATATCTCTGTTTTGGTACCATTACCATGCTGTTTGGGTTACTGTAGCCTTGTAGTATAGTTTGAAGTCAGGTAGCGTGATGCCTCCAGCTTTGTTCTTTTGGCTTAGGATTGACTTGGTGATGCGGGCTCTTTTTTGGTTCCCTATGAACTTTAAAGTAGTTTTTTCCAATTCTGTGAAGAAAGTCATTGGTAACTTGATGGGGATGGCATTGAATCTGTAAATTACCTTGGGAAGGATGGCCATTTTCATGATATTGATTCTTCCTACCCATGAGCATGGAATGTTCTTCCATTTGTTTGTATCCTCTTTTATTTCCTTGAGCAGTGGTTTGTAGTTTTCTCCTTGAAGAGGTCCTTCACATCCCTTGTAAGTTGGATTCCTAGGTATTTTATTCTCTTTGAAGCAATTGTGAATGGGAGTTCACTCATGATTTGGCTCTCTGTTTGTCTGTTATTGATGTATAAGAATGCTTGTGATTTTTGTACATTGATGTTGTATCCTGAGACTTTGCTGAAGTTGCTTATCAGCTTAAGGAGAGTTTGGGCTGAGACAATGGGGTTTTCTACATATACTATCACGTCATCTGCAAACAGGGACAATTTGACTTCCTTTTTTCCTAATTGAATACCCTTGATTTCCTTCTCTTGCCTAATTGCCCTGGCCAGAACTTCCAACACTATGTTGAATAGAAGTGGTGAGAGAGGGCATCCCTGTCTTGTGCCAGTTTTCAAAGTGAATGCTTCCAGTTTCTGCCCATTCGGTATGATATTGGCTGTGGGTTTGTCATAAATAGCTCTTATTATTTTGAGATACGACCCGTCAATACCTAATTTATTGAGAGTTTTTAGCATGAAGGGTTGTTGAATTTTGTCAAAGGCCTTTTCTTCATGTATTGAGATAATCATGTGGTTTTTGACTTTGGTTCTGTTTATATGCTGTATTACATTTATTGCTTTGCGTATATTGAACCAGCCTTGCATCCCAGGGATGAAGCCCACTTGATCATGGTGGATAAGCTGTTTGATGTGCTGCGAGATTCGGTTTGCCAGTAATTTATTGAGGAATTTTGCATCAATATTCATCAAGGATATTGGTCTAAAATTCTCTTTTTTGGTTGTGTCTCTGCCCAGCTTTGGTATCAGCATGATGCTGGCCTCATAAAATGAGTTAGGAAGGATTCCCTCTTTTTCTATTGATTGGAATAGTTTCTGAAGTAATGGTTCCAGTTCCTCCTTGTACCTCTGGTAGAATTCGGCTGTGAACGCATCTGATCCTGGACTCCTTTTGGTTGGTAAGCTATTGATTATTGCCGCAATTTCAGCTCCTGTTATTAGTCTATTCAGAGATTCAACTTCTTCCTGGTTTAGTCATGGGAGAGTGTATGTGTCGAGGAATTTATACCTTTCTCTTTTTTTTAATTTTTTTTCTTTTTATCATTATTATTATTATTATTACCATTATCATTATTGTTATACTTTAGGCTCTATGGTACATGTGCGCAACGTGCAGGTAAGCTACATATGTATACATGCGCCATGCTGGTGCGCTGCACCCAGCAACTCGTCATCTAGCATTAGGTATATCTCCCAATGCTGTCCCTCCCACCTCCCCCCACCCCACAACAGTCCCCGAAGTGTGATGTTCCCCTTCCTGTGTCCATGTGTTCTCATTGTTCAATTCCCACCTATGAGTGAGAATATGTGGTGTTTGGTTTTTTGTTCTTGCGATAGTTTACTGAGAACGATGATTTCCTATTTCATCCATGTCCCTACAAAGGATATGAACTCATCAGTTTTTATGGCTGCCTAGTATTCCATGGTGTATATGTGCCATATTTTCTTAATCCAGTCTATCATTGTTGGACATTTGGGTTGGTTCCAAATCTTTGCTATTGTGTATAATGCCGCAATAAACATACGTGTGCATGTGTCTTTATAGCAGCATGATTTATAGTCCTTTGGGTATATACCCAGTAATGGGATGGCTGGGTCAAATGGAATTTCTAGTTCTAGATCCCTGAGGAATCGCCACAGTGACCTGCACAAGGGTTGAACTAGTTTACAGTCCCACCAACAGTGTAAAGTGTTCCTATTTCTCCACATCCTCTCCAGCACCTGTTGTTTCCTGACTTTTTAATGATTGCCATTCTAACTGGTGTGAGATGGTATCTCATTGTGGTTTTGATTTGCATTTCTCTGATGGCCAGTGATGGTGAGCTTTTTTTCACGTGTTTTTTGGCTGCATAAATGTCTTCTTTTGAGGAGTGTCTGTTCATGTCCTTCGCCCACTTTTTGATGGGGTTGTTTGGTGTTTTCTTGTAAATTTGTTGGAGTTCATTGTAGATTCTGGATATTAGCCGTTTGTCAGATGAGTAGGTTGCGAAAATTTTCTCCCATTTTGTAGGTTGCCTGTTCACTCTGATGGTAGTTTCCTTTGCTGTGCAGAAGCTCTTTAGTTTAATTAGATCCCATTTGTCAATTTTGGCTTTTGTTGCCATTGCTTTTGGTGTTTTAGACATGAAGTCCTTGCCCATGCCTATGTCCTGAATGGTATTGCCTAGGTTTTCTTCTAGGGTTTTTATGGGTTTAGGTCTAACGTTTAAGTCTTTAATCCATCTTGAGTTGACTTTTGTATAAGGTGTAAGGAAGGGATCCAGTTTCAGCTTTCTACACGTGGCTAGCCAGTTTTCCCAGCACCATTTATTAAATAGGGAATCCTTTCTCCATTTCTTGTTTTTGTCAGGTTTGTCAAAGATCAGATAGTTGTAGATATGTGGCATTATTTCTGACGGCTCTGTTCTGTTCCATTGATCTATATCTCTGTTTTGGTACCAGTACCATGCTGTTTGGGTTACTGTAGCCTTGTAGTATAGTTTGAAGTCAGGTAGCGTGATGCCTCCAGCTTTGTTCTTTTGGCTTAGGATTGACTTGGTGATGCGGGCTCTTTTTTGGTTCCCTATGAACTTTAAAGTAGTTTTTTCCAATTCTGTGAAGAAAGTCATTGGTAACTTGATGGGGATGGCATTGAATCTGTAAATTACCTTGGGAAGGATGGCCATTTTCATGATATTGATTCTTCCTACCCATGAGCATGGAATGTTCTTCCATTTGTTTGTATCCTCTTTTATTTCCTTGAGCAGTGGTTTGTAGTTTTCTCCTTGAAGAGGTCCTTCACATCCCTTGTAAGTTGGATTCCTAGGTATTTTATTCTCTTTGAAGCAATTGTGAATGGGAGTTCACTCATGATTTGGCTCTCTGTTTGTCTGTTATTGATGTATAAGAATGCTTGTGATTTTTGTACATTGATGTTGTATCCTGAGACTTTGCTGAAGTTGCTTATCAGCTTAAGGAGAGTTTGGGCTGAGACAATGGGGTTTTCTAGATATACTATCACGTCATCTGCAAACAGGGACAATTTGACTTCCTTTTTTCCTAATTGAATACCCTTGATTTCCTTCTCTTGCCTAATTGCCCTGGCCAGAACTTCCAACACTATGTTGAATAGAAGTGGTGAGAGAGGGCATCCCTGTCTTGTGCCAGTTTTCAAAGTGAATGCTTCCAGTTTTTGCCCATTCAGTATGATATTGGCTGTGGGTTTGTCATAAATAGCTCTTATTATTTTGAGATACGACCCGTCAATACCTAATTTATTGAGAGTTTTTAGCATGAAGGGTTGTTGAATTTTGTCAAAGGCCTTTTCTTCATGTATTGAGATAATCATGTGGTTTTTGACTTTGGTTCTGTTTATATGCTGTATTACATTTATTGCTTTGCGTATATTGAACCAGCCTTGCATCCCAGGGATGAAGCCCACTTGATCATGGTGGATAAGCTGTTTGATGTGCTGCGAGATTCGGTTTGCCAGTAATTTATTGAGGAATTTTGCATCAATATTCATCAAGGATATTGGTCTAAAATTCTCTTTTTTGGTTGTGTCTCTGCCCAGCTTTGGTATCAGCATGATGCTGGCCTCATAAAATGAGTTAGGAAGGATTCCCTCTTTTTCTATTGATTGGAATAGTTTCTGAAGTAATGGTTCCAGTTCCTCCTTGTACCTCTGGTAGAATTCGGCTGTGAACGCATCTGATCCTGGACTCCTTTTGGTTGGTAAGCTATTGATTATTGCCGCAATTTCAGCTCCTGTTATTAGTCTATTCAGAGATTCAACTTCTTCCTGGTTTAGTCATGGGAGAGTGTATGTGTCGAGGAATTTATACCTTTCTCTTTTTTTTAATTTTTTTTCTTTTTATCATTATTATTATTATTATTACCATTATTATTATTGTTATACTTTAGGCTCTATGGTACATGTGCGCAACGTGCAGGTAAGCTACATATGTATACATGCGCCATGCTGGTGCGCTGCACCCAGCAACTCGTCATCTAGCATTAGGTATATCTCCCAATGCTGTCCCTCCCCCCTCCCCCCACCCCACAACAGTCCCCGAAGTGTGATGTTCCCCTTCCTGTGTCCATGTGTTCTCATTGTTCAATTCCCACCTATGAGTGAGAATATGTGGTGTTTGGTTTTTTGTTCTTGCGATAGTTTACTGAGAACGATGATTTCCAATTTCATCCATGTCCCTACAAAGGATATGAACTCATCAGTTTTTATGGCTGCCTAGTATTCCATGGTGTATATGTGCCATATTTTCTTAATCCAGTCTATCATTGTTGGACATTTGGGTTGGTTCCAAATCTTTGCTATTGTGTATAATGCCGCAATAAACATACGTGTGCATGTGTCTTTATAGCAGCATGATTTATAGTCCTTTGGGTATATACCCAGTAATGGGATGGCTGGGTCAAATGGAATTTCTAGTTCTAGATCCCTGAGGAATCGCCACAGTGACCTGCACAAGGGTTGAACTAGTTTACAGTCCCACCAACAGTGTAAAGTGTTCCTATTTCTCCACATCCTCTCCAGCACCTGTTGTTCCCTGACTTTTTAATGATTGCCATTCTAACTGGTGTGAGATGGTATCTCATTGTGGTTTTGATTTGCATTTCTCTGATGGCCAGTGATGGTGAGCTTTTTTTCACGTGTTTTTTGGCTGCATAAATGTCTTCTTTTGAGGAGTGTCTGTTCATGTCCTTCGCCCACTTTTTGATGGGGTTGTTTGGTGTTTTCTTGTAAATTTGTTGGAGTTCATTGTAGATTCTGGATATTAGCCGTTTGTCAGATGAGTAGGTTGCGAAAATTTTCTCCCATTTTGTAGGTTGCCTGTTCACTCTGATGGTAGTTTCCTTTGCTGTGCAGAAGCTCTTTAGTTTAATTAGATCCCATTTGTCAATTTTGGCTTTTGTTGCCATTGCTTTTGGTGTTTTAGACATGAAGTCCTTGCCCATGCCTATGTCCTGAATGGTATTGCCTAGGTTTTCTTCTAGGGTTTTTATGGGTTTAGGTCTAACGTTTAAGTCTTTAATCCATCTTGAGTTGACTTTTGTATAAGGTGTAAGGAAGGGATCCAGTTTCAGCTTTCTACACGTGGCTAGCCAGTTTTCCCAGCACCATTTATTAAATAGGGAATCCTTTCTCCATTTCTTGCTTTTGTCAGGTTTGTCAAAGATCAGATAGTTGTAGATATGTGGCATTATTTCTGACGGCTCTGTTCTGTTCCATTGATCTATATCTCTGTTTTGGTACCATTACCATGCTGTTTGGGTTACTGTAGCCTTGTAGTATAGTTTGAAGTCAGGTAGCGTGATGCCTCCAGCTTTGTTCTTTTGGCTTAGGATTGACTTGGTGATGCGGGCTCTTTTTTGGTTCCCTATGAACTTTAAAGTAGTTTTTTCCAATTCTGTGAAGAAAGTCATTGGTAACTTGATGGGGATGGCATTGAATCTGTAAATTACCTTGGGAAGGATGGCCATTTTCATGATATTGATTCTTCCTACCCATGAGCATGGAATGTTCTTCCATTTGTTTGTATCCTCTTTTATTTCCTTGAGCAGTGGTTTGTAGTTTTCTCCTTGAAGAGGTCCTTCACATCCCTTGTAAGTTGGATTCCTAGGTATTTTATTCTCTTTGAAGCAATTGTGAATGGGAGTTCACTCATGATTTGGCTCTCTGTTTGTCTGTTATTGATGTATAAGAATGCTTGTGATTTTTGTACATTGATGTTGTATCCTGAGACTTTGCTGAAGTTGCTTATCAGCTTAAGGAGATTTTGGGCTGAGACAATGGGGTTTTCTACATATACTATCACGTCATCTGCAAACAGGGACAATTTGACTTCCTTTTTTCCTAATTGAATACCCTTGATTTCCTTCTCTTGCCTAATTGCCCTGGCCAGAACTTCCAACACTATGTTGAATAGAAGTGGTGAGAGAGGGCATCCCTGTCTTGTGCCAGTTTTCAAAGTGAATGCTTCCAGTTTCTGCCCATTCGGTATGATATTGGCTGTGGGTTTGTCATAAATAGCTCTTATTATTTTGAGATACGACCCGTCAATACCTAATTTATTGAGAGTTTTTAGCATGAAGGGTTGTTGAATTTTGTCAAAGGCCTTTTCTTCATGTATTGAGATAATCATGTGGTTTTTGACTTTGGTTCTGTTTATATGCTGTATTACATTTATTGCTTTGCGTATATTGAACCAGCCTTGCATCCCAGGGATGAAGCCCACTTGATCATGGTGGATAAGCTGTTTGATGTGCTGCGAGATTCGGTTTGCCAGTAATTTATTGAGGAATTTTGCATCAATATTCATCAAGGATATTGGTCTAAAATTCTCTTTTTTGGTTGTGTCTCTGCCCAGCTTTGGTATCAGCATGATGCTGGCCTCATAAAATGAGTTAGGAAGGATTCCCTCTTTTTCTATTGATTGGAATAGTTTCTGAAGTAATGGTTCCAGTTCCTCCTTGTACCTCTGGTAGAATTCGGCTGTGAACGCATCTGATCCTGGACTCCTTTTGGTTGGTAAGCTATTGATTATTGCCGCAATTTCAGCTCCTGTTATTAGTCTATTCAGAGATTCAACTTCTTCCTGGTTTAGTCATGGGAGAGTGTATGTGTCGAGGAATTTATACCTTTCTCTTTTTTTTAATTTTTTTTCTTTTTATCATTATTATTATTATTATTACCATTATCATTATTGTTATACTTTAGGCTCTATGGTACATGTGCGCAACGTGCAGGTAAGCTACATATGTATACATGCGCCATGCTGGTGCGCTGCACCCAGCAACTCGTCATCTAGCATTAGGTATATCTCCCAATGCTGTCCCTCCCACCTCCCCCCACCCCACAACAGTCCCCGAAGTGTGATGTTCCCCTTCCTGTGTCCATGTGTTCTCATTGTTCAATTCCCACCTATGAGTGAGAATATGTGGTGTTTGGTTTTTTGTTCTTGCGATAGTTTACTGAGAACGATGATTTCCTATTTCATCCATGTCCCTACAAAGGATATGAACTCATCAGTTTTTATGGCTGCCTAGTATTCCATGGTGTATATGTGCCATATTTTCTTAATCCAGTCTATCATTGTTGGACATTTGGGTTGGTTCCAAATCTTTGCTATTGTGTATAATGCCGCAATAAACATACGTGTGCATGTGTCTTTATAGCAGCATGATTTATAGTCCTTTGGGTATATACCCAGTAATGGGATGGCTGGGTCAAATGGAATTTCTAGTTCTAGATCCCTGAGGAATCGCCACAGTGACCTGCACAAGGGTTGAACTAGTTTACAGTCCCACCAACAGTGTAAAGTGTTCCTATTTCTCCACATCCTCTCCAGCACCTGTTGTTTCCTGACTTTTTAATGATTGCCATTCTAACTGGTGTGAGATGGTATCTCATTGTGGTTTTGATTTGCATTTCTCTGATGGCCAGTGATGGTGAGCTTTTTTTCACGTGTTTTTTGGCTGCATAAATGTCTTCTTTTGAGGAGTGTCTGTTCATGTCCTTCGCCCACTTTTTGATGGGGTTGTTTGGTGTTTTCTTGTAAATTTGTTGGAGTTCATTGTAGATTCTGGATATTAGCCGTTTGTCAGATGAGTAGGTTGCGAAAATTTTCTCCCATTTTGTAGGTTGCCTGTTCACTCTGATGGTAGTTTCCTTTGCTGTGCAGAAGCTCTTTAGTTTAATTAGATCCCATTTGTCAATTTTGGCTTTTGTTGCCATTGCTTTTGGTGTTTTAGACATGAAGTCCTTGCCCATGCCTATGTCCTGAATGGTATTGCCTAGGTTTTCTTCTAGGGTTTTTATGGGTTTAGGTCTAACGTTTAAGTCTTTAATCCATCTTGAGTTGACTTTTGTATAAGGTGTAAGGAAGGGATCCAGTTTCAGCTTTCTACACGTGGCTAGCCAGTTTTCCCAGCACCATTTATTAAATAGGGAATCCTTTCTCCATTTCTTGTTTTTGTCAGGTTTGTCAAAGATCAGATAGTTGTAGATATGTGGCATTATTTCTGACGGCTCTGTTCTGTTCCATTGATCTATATCTCTGTTTTGGTACCAGTACCATGCTGTTTGGGTTACTGTAGCCTTGTAGTATAGTTTGAAGTCAGGTAGCGTGATGCCTCCAGCTTTGTTCTTTTGGCTTAGGATTGACTTGGTGATGCGGGCTCTTTTTTGGTTCCCTATGAACTTTAAAGTAGTTTTTTCCAATTCTGTGAAGAAAGTCATTGGTAACTTGATGGGGATGGCATTGAATCTGTAAATTACCTTGGGAAGGATGGCCATTTTCATGATATTGATTCTTCCTACCCATGAGCATGGAATGTTCTTCCATTTGTTTGTATCCTCTTTTATTTCCTTGAGCAGTGGTTTGTAGTTTTCTCCTTGAAGAGGTCCTTCACATCCCTTGTAAGTTGGATTCCTAGGTATTTTATTCTCTTTGAAGCAATTGTGAATGGGAGTTCACTCATGATTTGGCTCTCTGTTTGTCTGTTATTGATGTATAAGAATGCTTGTGATTTTTGTACATTGATGTTGTATCCTGAGACTTTGCTGAAGTTGCTTATCAGCTTAAGGAGAGTTTGGGCTGAGACAATGGGGTTTTCTAGATATACTATCACGTCATCTGCAAACAGGGACAATTTGACTTCCTTTTTTCCTAATTGAATACCCTTGATTTCCTTCTCTTGCCTAATTGCCCTGGCCAGAACTTCCAACACTATGTTGAATAGAAGTGGTGAGAGAGGGCATCCCTGTCTTGTGCCAGTTTTCAAAGTGAATGCTTCCAGTTTTTGCCCATTCAGTATGATATTGGCTGTGGGTTTGTCATAAATAGCTCTTATTATTTTGAGATACGACCCGTCAATACCTAATTTATTGAGAGTTTTTAGCATGAAGGGTTGTTGAATTTTGTCAAAGGCCTTTTCTTCATGTATTGAGATAATCATGTGGTTTTTGACTTTGGTTCTGTTTATATGCTGTATTACATTTATTGCTTTGCGTATATTGAACCAGCCTTGCATCCCAGGGATGAAGCCCACTTGATCATGGTGGATAAGCTGTTTGATGTGCTGCGAGATTCGGTTTGCCAGTAATTTATTGAGGAATTTTGCATCAATATTCATCAAGGATATTGGTCTAAAATTCTCTTTTTTGGTTGTGTCTCTGCCCAGCTTTGGTATCAGCATGATGCTGGCCTCATAAAATGAGTTAGGAAGGATTCCCTCTTTTTCTATTGATTGGAATAGTTTCTGAAGTAATGGTTCCAGTTCCTCCTTGTACCTCTGGTAGAATTCGGCTGTGAACGCATCTGATCCTGGACTCCTTTTGGTTGGTAAGCTATTGATTATTGCCGCAATTTCAGCTCCTGTTATTAGTCTATTCAGAGATTCAACTTCTTCCTGGTTTAGTCATGGGAGAGTGTATGTGTCGAGGAATTTATACCTTTCTCTTTTTTTTAATTTTTTTTCTTTTTATCATTATTATTATTATTATTACCATTATTATTATTGTTATACTTTAGGCTCTATGGTACATGTGCGCAACGTGCAGGTAAGCTACATATGTATACATGCGCCATGCTGGTGCGCTGCACCCAGCAACTCGTCATCTAGCATTAGGTATATCTCCCAATGCTGTCCCTCCCCCCTCCCCCCACCCCACAACAGTCCCCGAAGTGTGATGTTCCCCTTCCTGTGTCCATGTGTTCTCATTGTTCAATTCCCACCTATGAGTGAGAATATGTGGTGTTTGGTTTTTTGTTCTTGCGATAGTTTACTGAGAACGATGATTTCCAATTTCATCCATGTCCCTACAAAGGATATGAACTCATCAGTTTTTATGGCTGCCTAGTATTCCATGGTGTATATGTGCCATATTTTCTTAATCCAGTCTATCATTGTTGGACATTTGGGTTGGTTCCAAATCTTTGCTATTGTGTATAATGCCGCAATAAACATACGTGTGCATGTGTCTTTATAGCAGCATGATTTATAGTCCTTTGGGTATATACCCAGTAATGGGATGGCTGGGTCAAATGGAATTTCTAGTTCTAGATCCCTGAGGAATCGCCACAGTGACCTGCACAAGGGTTGAACTAGTTTACAGTCCCACCAACAGTGTAAAGTGTTCCTATTTCTCCACATCCTCTCCAGCACCTGTTGTTTCCTGACTTTTTAATGATTGCCATTCTAACTGGTGTGAGATGGTATCTCATTGTGGTTTTGATTTGCATTTCTCTGATGGCCAGTGATGGTGAGCTTTTTTTCACGTGTTTTTTGGCTGCATAAATGCCTTCTTTTGAGGAGTGTCTGTTCATGTCCTTCGCCCACTTTTTGATGGGGTTGTTTGGTGTTTTCTTGTAAATTTGTTGGAGTGCATTGTAGATTCTGGATATTAGCCGTTTGTCAGATGAGTAGGTTGCGAAAATTTTCTCCCATTTTGTAGGTTGCCTGTTCACTCTGATGGTAGTTTCCTTTGCTGTGCAGAAGCTCTTTAGTTTAATTAGATCCCATTTGTCAATTTTGGCTTTTGTTGCCATTGCTTTTGGTGTTTTAGACATGAAGTCCTTGCCCATGCCTATGTCCTGAATGGTATTGCCTAGGTTTTCTTCTAGGGTTTTTATGGGTTTAGGTCTAACGTTTAAGTCTTTAATCCATCTTGAGTTGACTTTTGTATAAGGTGTAAGGAAGGGATCCAGTTTCAGCTTTCTACACGTGGCTAGCCAGTTTTCCCAGCACCATTTATTAAATAGGGAATCCTTTCTCCATTTCTTGTTTTTGTCAGGTTTGTCAAAGATCAGATAGTTGTAGATATGTGGCATTATTTCTGACGGCTCTGTTCTGTTCCATCAATCTATATCTCTGTTTTGGTACCAGTACCATGCTGTTTGGGTTACTGTAGCCTTGTAGTATAGTTTGAAGTCAGGTAGCGTGATGCCTCCAGCTTTGTTCTTTTGGCTTAGGATTGACTTGGTGATGCGGGCTCTTTTTTGGTTCCCTATGAACTTTAAAGTAGTTTTTTCCAATTCTGTGAAGAAAGTCATTGGTAACTTGATGGGGATGGCATTGAATCTGTAAATTACCTTGGGAAGGATGGCCATTTTCATGATATTGATTCTTCCTACCCATGAGCATGGAATGTTCTTCCATTTGTTTGTATCCTCTTTTATTTCCTTGAGCAGTGGTTTGTAGTTTTCTCCTTGAAGAGGTCCTTCACATCCCTTGTAAGTTGGATTCCTAGGTATTTTATTCTCTTTGAAGCAATTGTGAATGGGAGTTCACTCATGATTCGGCTCTCTGTTTGTCTGTTATTGATGTATAAGAATGCTTGTGATTTTTGTACATTGATGTTGTATCCTGAGACTTTGCTGAAGTTGCTTATCAGCTTAAGGAGATTTTGGGCTGAGACAATGGGGTTTTCTAGATATACTATCACGTCATCTGCAAACAGGGACAGTTTGACTTCCTTTTTTCCTAATTGAATACCCTTGATTTCCTTCTCTTGCCTAATTGCCCTGGCGAGAACTTCCAACACTATGTTGAATAGAAGTGGTGAGAGAGGGCATCCCTGTCTTGTGCCAGTTTTCAAAGTGAATGCTTCCAGTTTTTGCCCATTCAGTATGATATTGGCTGTGGGTTTGTCATAAATAGCTCTTATTATTTTGAGATACGACCCGTCAATACCTAATTTATTGAGAGTTTTTAGCATGAAGGGTTGTTGAATTTTGTCAAAGGCCTTTTCTTCATGTATTGAGATAATCATGTGGTTTTTGACTTTGGTTCTGTTTATATGCTGTATTACATTTATTGCTTTGCGTATATTGAACCAGCCTTGCATCCCAGGGATGAAGCCCACTTGATCATGGTGGATAAGCTGTTTGATGTGCTGCGAGATTCGGTTTGCCAGTAATTTATTGAGGAATTTTGCATCAATATTCATCAAGGATATTGGTCTAAAATTCTCTTTTTTGGTTGTGTCTCTGCCCAGCTTTGGTATCAGCATGATGCTGGCCTCATAAAATGAGTTAGGAAGGATTCCCTCTTTTTCTATTGATTGGAATAGTTTCTGAAGTAATGGTTCCAGTTCCTCCTTGTACCTCTGGTAGAATTCGGCTGTGAACGCATCTGATCCTGGACTCCTTTTTGTTGGTAAGCTATTGATTATTGCCGCAATTTCAGCTCCTGTTATTAGTCTATTCAGAGATTCAACTTCTTCCTGGTTTAGTCATGGGAGAGTGTATGTGTCGAGGAATTTATACCTTTCTCTTTTTTTTAATTTTTTTTCTTTTTATCATTATTATTATTATTATTACCATTATTATTATTGTTATACTTTAGGCTCTATGGTACATGTGCGCAACGTGCAGGTAAGCTACATATGTATACATGCGCCATGCTGGTGCGCTGCACCCAGCAACTCGTCATCTAGCATTAGGTATATCTCCCAATGCTGTCCCTCCCCCCTCCCCCCACCCCACAACAGTCCCCGAAGTGTGATGTTCCCCTTCCTGTGTCCATGTGTTCTCATTGTTCAATTCCCACCTATGAGTGAGAATATGTGGTGTTTGGTTTTTTGTTCTTGCGATAGTTTA
Source organism: Pongo abelii (assembly GCF_028885655.2). Classification (NCBI taxonomy): domain Eukaryota; kingdom Metazoa; phylum Chordata; class Mammalia; order Primates; family Hominidae; genus Pongo; species Pongo abelii. The sequence goes on along the minus strand of NC_072007.2, from coordinate 4,840,382 downwards.
CTGAGAACGATGATTTCCAATTTCATCCATGTCCCTACAAAGGATATGAACTCATCAGTTTTTATGGCTGCCTAGTATTCCATGGGGTATATGTGCCATATTTTCTTAATCCAGTCTATCATTGTTGGACATTTGGGTTGGTTCCAAATCTTTGCTATTGTGTATAATGCCGCAATAAACATACGTGTGCATGTGTCTTTATAGCAGCATGATTTATAGTCCTTTGGGTATATACCCAGTAATGGGATGGCTGGGTCAAATGGAATTTCTAGTTCTAGATCCCTGAGGAATCGCCACAGTGACCTGCACAAGGGTTGAACTAGTTTACAGTCCCACCAACAGTGTAAAGTGTTCCTATTTCTCCACATCCTCTCCAGCACCTGTTGTTTCCTGACTTTTTAATGATTGCCATTCTAACTGGTGTGAGATGGTATCTCATTGTGGTTTTGATTTGCATTTCTCTGATGGCCAGTGATGGTGAGCTTTTTTTCACGTGTTTTTTGGCTGCATAAATGTCTTCTTTTGAGGAGTGTCTGTTCATGTCCTTCGCCCACTTTTTGATGGGGTTGTTTGGTGTTTTCTTGTAAATTTGTTGGAGTTCATTGTAGATTCTGGATATTAGCCGTTTGTCAGATGAGTAGGTTGCGAAAATTTTCTCCCATTTTGTAGGTTGCCTGTTCACTCTGATGGTAGTTTCCTTTGCTGTGCAGAAGCTCTTTAGTTTAATTAGATCCCATTTGTCAATTTTGGCTTTTGTTGCCATTGCTTTTGGTGTTTTAGACATGAAGTCCTTGCCCATGCCTATGTCCTGAATGGTATTGCCTAGGTTTTCTTCTAGGGTTTTTATGGGTTTAGGTCTAACGTTTAAGTCTTTAATCCATCTTGAGTTGACTTTTGTATAAGGTGTAAGGAAGGGATCCAGTTTCAGCTTTCTACACGTGGCTAGCCAGTTTTCCCAGCACCATTTATTAAATAGGGAATCCTTTCTCCATTTCTTGTTTTTGTCAGGTTTGTCAAAGATCAGATAGTTGTAGATATGTGGCATTATTTCTGACGGCTCTGTTCTGTTCCATTGATCTATATCTCTGTTTTGGTACCAGTACCATGCTGTTTGGGTTACTGTAGCCTTGTAGTATAGTTTGAAGTCAGGTAGCGTGATGCCTCCAGCTTTGTTCTTTTGGCTTAGGATTGACTTGGTGATGCGGGCTCTTTTTTGGTTCCCTATGAACTTTAAAGTAGTTTTTTCCAATTCTGTGAAGAAAGTCATTGGTAACTTGATGGGGATGGCATTGAATCTGTAAATTACCTTGGGAAGGATGGCCATTTTCATGATATTGATTCTTCCTACCCATGAGCATGGAATGTTCTTCCATTTGTTTGTATCCTCTTTTATTTCCTTGAGCAGTGGTTTGTAGTTTTCTCCTTGAAGAGGTCCTTCACATCCCTTGTAAGTTGGATTCCTAGGTATTTTATTCTCTTTGAAGCAATTGTGAATGGGAGTTCACTCATGATTTGGCTCTCTGTTTGTCTGTTATTGATGTATAAGAATCCTTGTGATTTTTGTACATTGATGTTGTATCCTGAGACTTTGCTGAAGTTGCTTATCAGCTTAAGGAGATTTTGGGCTGAGACAATGGGGTTTTCTAGATGTACTATCACGTCATCTGCAAACAGGGACAATTTGACTTCCTTTTTTCCTAATTGAATACCCTTGATTTCCTTCTCTTGCCTAATTGCCCTGGCCAGAACTTCCAACACTATGTTGAATAAAAGTGGTGAGAGAGGGCATCCCTGTCTTGTGCCAGTTTTCAAAGTGAATGCTTCCAGTTTTTGCCCATTCAGTATGATATTGGCTGTGGGTTTGTCATAAATAGCTCTTATTATTTTGAGATACGACCCATCAATACCTAATTTATTGAGAGTTTTTAGCATGAAGGGTTGTTGAATTTTGTCAAAGGCCTTTTCTTCATGTATTGAGATAATCATGTGGTTTTTGACTTTGGTTCTGTTTATATGCTGTATTACATTTATTGCTTTGCGTATATTGAACCAGCCTTGCATCCCAGGGATGAAGCCCACTTGATCATGGTGGATAAGCTGTTTGATGTGCTGCGAGATTCGGTTTGCCAGTAATTTATTGAGGAATTTTGCATCAAAATTCATCAAGGATATTGGTCTAAAATTCTCTTTTTTGGTTGTGTCTCTGCCCAGCTTTGGTATCAGCATGATGCTGGCCTCATAAAATGAGTTAGGAAGGATTCCCTCTTTTTCTATTGATTGGAATAGTTTCTGAAGTAATGGTTCCAGTTCCTCCTTGTACCTCTGGTAGAATTCGGCTGTGAACACATCTGATCCTGGACTCCTTTTGGTTGGTAAGCTATTGATTATTGCCGCAATTTCAGCTCCTGTTATTAGTCTATTCAGAGATTCAACTTCTTCCTGGTTTAGTCATGGGAGAGTGTATGTGTCGAGGAATTTATACCTTTCTTTTTTTTTTAATTTTTCTTTTTATCATTATTATTATTATTATTACCATTATTATTATTGTTATACTTTAGGCTCTATGGTACATGTGCGCAACGTGCAGGTAAGCTACATATGTATACATGCGCCATGCTGGTGCGCTGCACCCAGCAGCTCGTCATCTAGCATTAGGTATATCTCCCAATGCTGTCCCTCCCCCCTCCCCCCACCCCACAACAGTCCCCGAAGTGTGATGTTCCCCTTCCTGTGTCCATGTGTTCTCATTGTTCAATTCCCACCTATGAGTGAGAATATGTGGTGTTTGGTTTTTTGTTCTTGCGATAGTTTACTGAGAACGATGATTTCCTATTTCATCCATGTCCCTACAAAGGATATGAACTCATCAGTTTTTATGGCTGCCTAGTATTCCATGGTGTATATGTGCCATATTTTCTTAATCCAGTCTATCATTGTTGGACATTTGGGTTGGTTCCAAATCTTTGCTATTGTGTATAATGCCGCAATAAACATACGTGTGCATGTGTCTTTATAGCAGCATGATTTATAGTCCTTTGGGTATATACCCAGTAATGGGATGGCTGGGTCAAATGGAATTTGTAGTTCTAGATCCCTGAGGAATCGCCACAGTGACCTGCACAAGGGTTGAACTAGTTTACAGTCCCACCAACAGTGTAAAGTGTTCCTATTTCTCCACATCCTCTCCAGCACCTGTTGTTTCCTGACATTTTAATGATTGCCATTCTAACTGGTGTGAGATGGTATCTCATTGTGGTTTTGATTTGCATTTCTCTGATGGCCAGTGATGGTGAGCTTTTTTTCACGTGTTTTTTGGCTGCATAAATGTCTTCTTTTGAGGAGTGTCTGTTCATGTCCTTCGCCCACTTTTTGATGGCTTTGTTTGGTGTTTTCTTGTAAATTTGTTGGAGTTCATTGTAGATTCTGGATATTAGCCGTTTGTCAGATGAGTAGGTTGCGAAAATTTTCTCCCATTTTGTAGGTTGCCTGTTCACTCTGATGGTAGTTTCCTTTGCTGTGCAGAAGCTCTTTAGTTTAATTAGATCCCATTTGTCAATTTTGGCTTTTGTTGCCATTGCTTTTGGTGTTTTAGGCATGAAGTCCTTGCCCATGCCTATGTCCTGAATGGTATTGCCTAGGTTTTCTTCTAGGGTTTTTATGGGTTTAGGTCTAACGTTTAAGTCTTTAATCCATCTTGAGTTGACTTTTGTATAAGGTGTAAGGAAGCGATCCAGTTTCAGCTTTCTACAGGTGGCTAGCCAGTTTTCCCAGCACCATTTATTAAATAGGGAATCCTTTCTCCATTTCTTGTTTTTGTCAGGTTTGTCAAAGATCAGATAGTTGTAGATATGTGGCATTATTTCTGACGGCTCTGTTCTGTTCCATTGATCTATATCTCTGTTTTGGTACCAGTACCATGCTGTTTGGGTTACTGTAGCCTTGTAGTATAGTTTGAAGTCAGGTAGCGTGATGCCTCCAGCTTTGTTCTTTTGGCTTAGGATTGACTTGGTGATGCGGGCTCTTTTTTGGTTCCCTATGAACTTTAAAGTAGTTTTTTCCAATTCTGTGAAGAAAGTCATTGGTAACTTGATGGGGATGGCATTGAATCTGTAAATTACCTTGGGAAGGATGGCCATTTTCATGATATTGATTCTTCCTACCCATGAGCATGGAATGTTCTTCCATTTGTTTGTATCCTCTTTTATTTCCTTGAGCAGTGGTTTGTAGTTTTCTCCTTGAAGAGGTCCTTCACATCCCTTGTAAGTTGGATTCCTAGGTATTTTATTCTCTTTGAAGCAATTGTGAATGGGAGTTCACTCATGATTTGGCTCTCTGTTTGTCTGTTATTGATGTATAAGAATGCTTGTGATTTTTGTACATTGATGTTGTATCCTGAGACTTTGCTGAAGTTGCTTATCAGCTTAAGGAGACTTTGGGCTGAGACAATGGGGTTTTCTACATATACTATCACGTCATCTGCAAACAGGGACAATTTGACTTCCTTTTTTCCTAATTGAATACCCTTGATTTCCTTCTCTTGCCTAATTGCCCTGGCCAGAACTTCCAACACTATGTTGAATAGAAGTGGTGAGAGAGGGCATCCCTGTCTTGTGCCAGTTTTCAAAGTGAATGCTTCCAGTTTCTGCCCATTCAGTATGATATTGGCTGTGGGTTTGTCATAAATAGCTCTTATTATTTTGAGATACGACCCGTCAATACCTAATTTATTGAGAGTTTTTAGCATGAAGGGTTGTTGAATTTTGTCAAAGGACTTTTCTTCATGTATTGAGATAATCATGTGGTTTTTGACTTTGGTTCTGTTTATATGCTGTATTACATTTATTGCTTTGCGTATATTGAACCAGCCTTGCATCCCAGGGATGAAGCCCACTTGATCATGGTGGATAAGCTGTTTGATGTGCTGCGAGATTCGGTTTGCCAGTAATTTATTGAGGAATTTTGCATCAATATTCATCAAGGATATTGGTCTAAAATTCTCTTTTTTGGTTGTGTCTCTGCCCAGCTTTGGTATCAGCATGATGCTGGCCTCATAAAATGAGTTAGGAAGGATTCCCTCTTTTTCTATTGATTGGAATAGTTTCTGAAGTAATGGTTCCAGTTCCTCCTTGTACCTCTGGTAGAATTCGGCTGTGAACGCATCTGATCCTGGACTCCTTTTGGTTGGTAAGCTATTGATTATTGCCGCAATTTCAGCTCCTGTTATTAGTCTATTCAGAGATTCAACTTCTTCCTGGTTTAGTCATGGGAGAGTGTATGTGTCGAGGAATTTATACCTTTCTCTTTTTTTTAATTTTTTTTCTTTTTATCATTATTATTATTATTATTACCATTATTATTATTGTTATACTTTAGGCTCTATGGTACATGTGCGCAACGTGCAGGTAAGCTACATATGTATACATGCGCCATGCTGGTGCGCTGCACCCAGCAACTCGTCATCTAGCATTAGGTATATCTCCCAATGCTGTCCCTCCCCCCTCCCCCCACCCCACAACAGTCCCCGAAGTGTGATGTTCCCCTTCCTGTGTCCATGTGTTCTCATTGTTCAATTCCCACCTATGAGTGAGAATATGTGGTGTTTGGTTTTTTGTTCTTGCGATAGTTTACTGAGAACGATGATTTCCTATTTCATCCATGTCCCTACAAAGGATATGAACTCATCAGTTTTTATGGCTGCCTAGTATTCCATGGTGTATATGTGCCATATTTTCTTAATCCAGTCTATCATTGTTGGACATTTGGGTTGGTTCCAAATCTTTGCTATTGTGTATAATGCCGCAATAAACATACGTGTGCATGTGTCTTTATAGCAGCATGATTTATAGTCCTTTGGGTATATACCCAGTAATGGGATGGCTGGGTCAAATGGAATTTCTAGTTCTAGATCCCTGAGGAATCGCCACAGTGACCTGCACAAGGGTTGAACTAGTTTACAGTCCCACCAACAGTGTAAAGTGTTCCTATTTCTCCACATCCTCTCCAGCACCTGTTGTTTCCTGACTTTTTAATGATTGCCATTCTATCTGGTGTGAGATGGTATCTCATTGTGGTTTTGATTTGCATTTCTCTGATGGCCAGTGATGGTGAGCTTTTTTTCACGTGTTTTTTGGCTGCATAAATGTCTTCTTTTGAGGAGTGTCTGTTCATGTCCTTCGCCCACTTTTTGATGGGGTTGTTTGGTGTTTTCTTGTAAATTTGTTGGAGTGCATTGTAGATTCTGGATATTAGCCGTTTGTCAGATGAGTAGGTTGCGAAAATTTTCTCCCATTTTGTAGGTTGCCTGATCACTCTGATGGTAGTTTCCTTTGCTGTGCAGAAGCTCTTTAGTTTAATTAGATCCCATTTGTCAATTTTGGCTTTTGTTGCCATTGCTTTTGGTGTTTTAGACATGAAGTCCTTGCCCATGCCTATGTCCTGAATGGTATTGCCTAGGTTTTCTTCTAGGGTTTTTATGGGTTTAGGTCTAACGTTTAAGTCTTTAATCCATCTTGAGTTGACTTTTGTATAAGGTGTAAGGAAGGGATCCAGTTTCAGCTTTCTACACGTGGCTAGCCAGTTTTCCCAGCACCATTTATTAAATAGGGAATCCTTTCTCCATTTCTTGTTTTTGTCAGGTTTGTCAAAGATCAGATAGTTGTAGATATGTGGCATTATTTCTGACGGCTCTGTTCTGTTCCATTGATCTATATCTCTGTTTTGGTACCAGTACCATGCTGTTTGGGTTACTGTAGCCTTGTAGTATAGTTTGAAGTCAGGTAGCGTGATGCCTCCAGCTTTGTTCTTTTGGCTTAGGATTGACTTGGTGATGCGGGCTCTTTTTTGGTTCCCTATGAACTTTAAAGTAGTTTTTTCCAATTCTGTGAAGAAAGTCATTGGTAACTTGATGGGGATGGCATTGAATCTGTAAATTACCTTGGGAAGGATGGCCATTTTCATGATATTGATTCTTCCTACCCATGAGCATGGAATGTTCTTCCATTTGTTTGTATCCTCTTTTATTTCCTTGAGCAGTGGTTTGTAGTTTTCTCCTTGAAGAGGTCCTTCACATCCCTTGTAAGTTGGATTCCTAGGTATTTTATTCTCTTTGAAGCAATTGTGAATGGGAGTTCACTCATGATTTGGCTCTCTGTTTGTCTGTTATTGATGTATAAGAATGCTTGTGATTTTTGTACATTGATGTTGTATCCTGAGACTTTGCTGAAGTTGCTTATCAGCTTAAGGAGATTTTGGGCTGAGACAATGGGGTTTTCTAGATATACTATCACGTCATCTGCAAACAGGGACAATTTGACTTCCTTTTTTCCTAATTGAATACCCTTGATTTCCTTCTCTTGCCTAATTGCCCTGGCCAGAACTTCCAACACTATGTTGAATAGAAGTGGTGAGAGAGGGCATCCCTGTCTTGTGCCAGTTTTCAAAGTGAATGCTTCCAGTTTTTGCCCGTTCAGTATGATATTGGCTGTGGGTTTGTCATAAATAGCTCTTATTATTTTGAGATACGACCCGTCAATACCTAATTTATTGAGAGTTTTTAGCATGAAGGGTTGTTGAATTTTGTCAAAGGCCTTTTCTTCATGTATTGAGATAATCATGTGGTTTTTGACTTTGGTTCTGTTTATATGCTGTATTACATTTATTGCTTTGCGTATATTGAACCAGCCTTGCATCCCAGGGATGAAGCCCACTTGATCATGGTGGATAAGCTGTTTGATGTGCTGCGAGATTCGGTTTGCCAGTAATTTATTGAGGAATTTTGCATCAATATTCATCAAGGATATTGGTCTAAAATTCTCTTTTTTGGTTGTGTCTCTGCCCAGCTTTGGTATCAGCATGATGCTGGCCTCATAAAATGAGTTAGGAAGGATTCCCTCTTTTTCTATTGATTGGAATAGTTTCTGAAGTAATGGTTCCAGTTCCTCCTTGTACCTCTGGTAGAATTCGGCTGTGAACGCATCTGATCCTGGACTCCTTTTGGTTGGTAAGCTATTGATTATTGCCGCAATTTCAGCTCCTGTTATTAGTCTATTCAGAGATTCAACTTCTTCCTGGTTTAGTCATGGGAGAGTGTATGTGTCGAGGAATTTATACCTTTCTCTTTTTTTTAATTTTTTTTCTTTTTATCATTATTATTATGATTATTACCATTATTATTATTGTTATACTTTAGGCTCTATGGTACATGTGCGCAACGTGCAGGTAAGCTACATATGTATACATGCGCCATGCTGGTGCGCTGCACCCAGCAACTCGTCATCTAGCATTAGGTATATCTCCCAATGCTGTCCCTCCCCCCTCCCCCCACCCCACAACAGTCCCCGAAGTGTGATGTTCCCCTTCCTGTGTCCATGTGTTCTCATTGTTCAATTCCCACCTATGAGTGAGAATATGTGGTGTTTGGTTTTTTGTTCTTGCGATAGTTTACTGAGAACGATGATTTCCAATTTCATCCATGTCCCTACAAAGGATATGAACTCATCAGTTTTTATGGCTGCCTAGTATTCCATGGTGTATATGTGCCATATTTTCTTAATCCAGTCTATCATTGTTGGACATTTGGGTTGGTTCCAAATCTTTGCTATTGTGTATAATGCCGCAATAAACATACGTGTGCATGTGTCTTTATAGCAGCATGATTTATAGTCCTTTGGGTATATACCCAGTAATGGGATGGCTGGGTCAAATGGAATTTCTAGTTCTAGATCCCTGAGGAATCGCCACAGTGACCTGCACAAGGGTTGAACTAGTTTACAGTCCCACCAACAGTGTAAAGTGTTCCTATTTCTCCACATCCTCTCCAGCACCTGTTGTTCCCTGACTTTTTAATGATTGCCATTCTAACTGGTGTGAGATGGTATCTCATTGTGGTTTTGATTTGCATTTCTCTGATGGCCAGTGATGGTGAGCTTTTTTTCACGTGTTTTTTGGCTGCATAAATGTCTTCTTTTGAGGAGTGTCTGTTCATGTCCTTCGCCCACTTTTTGATGGGGTTGTTTGGTGTTTTCTTGTAAATTTGTTGGAGTTCATTGTAGATTCTGGATATTAGCCGTTTGTCAGATGAGTAGGTTGCGAAAATTTTCTCCCATTTTGTAGGTTGCCTGTTCACTCTGATGGTAGTTTCCTTTGCTGTGCAGAAGCTCTTTAGTTTAATTAGATCCCATTTGTCAATTTTGGCTTTTGTTGCCATTGCTTTTGGTGTTTTAGACATGAAGTCCTTGCCCATGCCTATGTCCTGAATGGTATTGCCTAGGTTTTCTTCTAGGGTTTTTATGGGTTTAGGTCTAACGTTTAAGTCTTTAATCCATCTTGAGTTGACTTTTGTATAAGGTGTAAGGAAGGGATCCAGTTTCAGCTTTCTACACGTGGCTAGCCAGTTTTCCCAGCACCATTTATTAAATAGGGAATCCTTTCTCCATTTCTTGTTTTTGTCAGGTTTGTCAAAGATCAGATAGTTGTAGATATGTGGCATTATTTCTGACGGCTCTGTTCTGTTCCATTGATCTATATCTCTGTTTTGGTACCATTACCATGCTGTTTGGGTTACTGTAGCCTTGTAGTATAGTTTGAAGTCAGGTAGCGTGATGCCTCCAGCTTTGTTCTTTTGGCTTAGGATTGACTTGGTGATGCGGGCTCTTTTTTGGTTCCCTATGAACTTTAAAGTAGTTTTTTCCAATTCTGTGAAGAAAGTCATTGGTAACTTGATGGGGATGGCATTGAATCTGTAAATTACCTTGGGAAGGATGGCCATTTTCATGATATTGATTCTTCCTACCCATGAGCATGGAATGTTCTTCCATTTGTTTGTATCCTCTTTTATTTCCTTGAGCAGTGGTTTGTAGTTTTCTCCTTGAAGAGGTCCTTCACATCCCTTGTAAGTTGGATTCCTAGGTATTTTATTCTCTTTGAAGCAATTGTGAATGGGAGTTCACTCATGATTTGGCTCTCTGTTTGTCTGTTATTGATGTATAAGAATGCTTGTGATTTTTGTACATTGATGTTGTATCCTGAGACTTTGCTGAAGTTGCTTATCAGCTTAAGGAGATTTTGGGCTGAGACAATGGGGTTTTCTACATATACTATCACGTCATCTGCAAACAGGGACAATTTGACTTCCTTTTTTCCTAATTGAATACCCTTGATTTCCTTCTCTTGCCTAATTGCCCTGGCCAGAACTTCCAACACTATGTTGAATAGAAGTGGTGAGAGAGGGCATCCCTGTCTTGTGCCAGTTTTCAAAGTGAATGCTTCCAGTTTCTGCCCATTCGGTATGATATTGGCTGTGGGTTTGTCATAAATAGCTCTTATTATTTTGAGATACGACCCGTCAATACCTAATTTATTGAGAGTTTTTAGCATGAAGGGTTGTTGAATTTTGTCAAAGGCCTTTTCTTCATGTATTGAGATAATCATGTGGTTTTTGACTTTGGTTCTGTTTATATGCTGTATTACATTTATTGCTTTGCGTATATTGAACCAGCCTTGCATCCCAGGGATGAAGCCCACTTGATCATGGTGGATAAGCTGTTTGATGTGCTGCGAGATTCGGTTTGCCAGTAATTTATTGAGGAATTTTGCATCAATATTCATCAAGGATATTGGTCTAAAATTCTCTTTTTTGGTTGTGTCTCTGCCCAGCTTTGGTATCAGCATGATGCTGGCCTCATAAAATGAGTTAGGAAGGATTCCCTCTTTTTCTATTGATTGGAATAGTTTCTGAAGTAATGGTTCCAGTTCCTCCTTGTACCTCTGGTAGAATTCGGCTGTGAACGCATCTGATCCTGGACTCCTTTTGGTTGGTAAGCTATTGATTATTGCCGCAATTTCAGCTCCTGTTATTAGTCTATTCAGAGATTCAACTTCTTCCTGGTTTAGTCATGGGAGAGTGTATGTGTCGAGGAATTTATACCTTTCTCTTTTTTTTAATTTTTTTTCTTTTTATCATTATTATTATTATTATTACCATTATCATTATTGTTATACTTTAGGCTCTATGGTACATGTGCGCAACGTGCAGGTAAGCTACATATGTATACATGCGCCATGCTGGTGCGCTGCACCCAGCAACTCGTCATCTAGCATTAGGTATATCTCCCAATGCTGTCCCTCCCCCCTCCCCCCACCCCACAACAGTCCCCGAAGTGTGATGTTCCCCTTCCTGTGTCCATGTGTTCTCATTGTTCAATTCCCACCTATGAGTGAGAATATGTGGTGTTTGGTTTTTTGTTCTTGCGATAGTTTACTGAGAACGATGATTTCCTATTTCATCCATGTCCCTACAAAGGATATGAACTCATCAGTTTTTATGGCTGCCTAGTATTCCATGGTGTATATGTGCCATATTTTCTTAATCCAGTCTATCATTGTTGGACATTTGGGTTGGTTCCAAATCTTTGCTATTGTGTATAATGCCGCAATAAACATACGTGTGCATGTGTCTTTATAGCAGCATGATTTATAGTCCTTTGGGTATATACCCAGTAATGGGATGGCTGGGTCAAATGGAATTTCTAGTTCTAGATCCCTGAGGAATCGCCACAGTGACCTGCACAAGGGTTGAACTAGTTTACAGTCCCACCAACAGTGTAAAGTGTTCCTATTTCTCCACATCCTCTCCAGCACCTGTTGTTTCCTGACTTTTTAATGATTGCCATTCTATCTGGTGTGAGATGGTATCTCATTGTGGTTTTGATTTGCATTTCTCTGATGGCCAGTGATGGTGAGCTTTTTTTCACGTGTTTTTTGGCTGCATAAATGTCTTCTTTTGAGGAGTGTCTGTTCATGTCCTTCGCCCACTTTTTGATGGGGTTGTTTGGTGTTTTCTTGTAAATTTGTTGGAGTGCATTGTAGATTCTGGATATTAGCCGTTTGTCAGATGAGTAGGTTGCGAAAATTTTCTCCCATTTTGTAGGTTGCCTGATCACTCTCATGGTAGTTTCCTTTGCTGTGCAGAAGCTCTTTAGTTTAATTAGATCCCATTTGTCAATTTTGGCTTTTGTTGCCATTGCTTTTGGTGTTTTAGACATGAAGTCCTTGCCCATGCCTATGTCCTGAATGGTATTGCCTAGGTTTTCTTCTAGGGTTTTTATGGGTTTAGGTCTAACGTTTAAGTCTTTAATCCATCTTGAGTTGACTTTTGTATAAGGTGTAAGGAAGGGATCCAGTTTCAGCTTTCTACACGTGGCTAGCCAGTTTTCCCAGCACCATTTATTAAATAGGGAATCCTTTCTCCATTTCTTGTTTTTGTCAGGTTTGTCAAAGATCAGATAGTTGTAGATATGTGGCATTATTTCTGACGGCTCTGTTCTGTTCCATTGATCTATATCTCTGTTTTGGTACCATTACCATGCTGTTTGGGTTACTGTAGCCTTGTAGTATAGTTTGAAGTCAGGTAGCGTGATGCCTCCAGCTTTGTTCTTTTGGCTTAGGATTGACTTGGTGATGCGGGCTCTTTTTTGGTTCCCTATGAACTTTAAAGTAGTTTTTTCCAATTCTGTGAAGAAAGTCATTGGTAACTTGATGGGGATGGCATTGAATCTGTAAATTACCTTGGGAAGGATGGCCATTTTCATGATATTGATTCTTCCTACCCATGAGCATGGAATGTTCTTCCATTTGTTTGTATCCTCTTTTATTTCCTTGAGCAGTGGTTTGTAGTTTTCTCCTTGAAGAGGTCCTTCACATCCCTTGTAAGTTGGATTCCTAGGTATTTTATTCTCTTTGAAGCAATTGTGAATGGGAGTTCACTCATGATTTGGCTCTCTGTTTGTCTGTTATTGATGTATAAGAATGCTTGTGATTTTTGTACATTGATGTTGTATCCTGAGACTTTGCTGAAGTTGCTTATCAGCTTAAGGAGATTTTGGGCTGAGACAATGGGGTTTTCTACATATACTATCACGTCATCTGCAAACAGGGACAATTTGACTTCCTTTTTTCCTAATTGAATACCCTTGATTTCCTTCTCTTGCCTAATTGCCCTGGCCAGAACTTCCAACACTATGTTGAATAGAAGTGGTGAGAGAGGGCATCCCTGTCTTGTGCCAGTTTTCAAAGTGAATGCTTCCAGTTTCTGCCCATTCAGTATGATATTGGCTGTGGGTTTGTCATAAATAGCTCTTATTATTTTGAGATACGACCCGTCAATACCTAATTTATTGAGAGTATTTAGCATGAAGGGTTGTTGAATTTTGTCAAAGGCCTTTTCTTCATGTATTGAGATAATCATGTGGTTTTTGACTTTGGTTCTGGTTATATGCTGTATTACATTTATTGCTTTGCGTATATTGAACCAGCCTTGCATCCCAGGGATGAAGCCCACTTGATCATGGTGGATAAGCTGTTTGATGTGCTGCGAGATTCGGTTTGCCAGTAATTTATTGAGGAATTTTGCATCAATATTCATCAAGGATATTGGTCTAAAATTCTCTTTTTTGGTTGTGTCTCTGCCCAGCTTTGGTATCAGCATGATGCTGGCCTCATAAAATGAGTTAGGAAGGATTCCCTCTTTTTCTATTGATTGGAATAGTTTCTGAAGTAATGGTTCCAGTTCCTCCTTGTACCTCTGGTAGAATTCGGCTGTGAACGTATCTGATCCTGGACTCCTTTTGGTTGGTAAGCTATTGATTATTGCCGCAATTTCAGCTCCTGTTATTAGTCTATTCAGAGATTCAACTTCTTCCTGGTTTAGTCATGGGAGAGTGTATGTGTCGAGGAATTTATACCTTTCTCTTTTTTTTAATTTTTTTCTTTTTATCATTATTATTATTATTATTACCATTATTATTATTGTTATACTTTAGGCTCTATGGTACATGTGCGCAACGTGCAGGTAAGCTACATATGTATACATGCGCCATGCTGGTGCGCTGCACCCAGCAACTCGTCATCTAGCATTAGGTATATCTCCCAATGCTGTCCCTCCCCCCTCCCCCCACCCCACAACAGTCCCCGAAGTGTGATGTTCCCCTTCCTGTGTCCATGTGTTCTCATTGTTCAATTCCCACCTATGAGTGAGAATATGTGGTGTTTGGTTTTTTGTTCTTGCGATAGTTTACTGAGAACGATGATTTCCTATTTCATCCATGTCCCTACAAAGGATATGAACTCATCAGTTTTTATGGCTGCCTAGTATTCCATGGTGTATATGTGCCATATTTTCTTAATCCAGTCTATCATTGTTGGACATTTGGGTTGGTTCCAAATCTTTGCTATTGTGTATAATGCCGCAATAAACATACGTGTGCATGTGTCTTTATAGCAGCATGATTTATAGTCCTTTGGGTATATACCCAGTAATGGGATGGCTGGGTCAAATGGAATTTCTAGTTCTAGATCCCTGAGGAATCGCCACAGTGACCTGCACAAGGGTTGAACTAGTTTACAGTCCCACCAACAGTGTAAAGTGTTCCTATTTCTCCACATCCTCTCCAGCACCTGTTGTTTCCTGACTTTTTAATGATTGCCATTCTAACTGGTGTGAGATGGTATCTCATTGTGGTTTTGATTTGCATTTCTCTGATGGCCAGTGATGGTGAGCTTTTTTTCACGTGTTTTTTGGCTGCATAAATGTCTTCTTTTGAGGAGTGTCTGTTCATGTCCTTCGCCCACTTTTTGATGGGGTTGTTTGGTGTTTTCTTGTAAATTTGTTGGAGTTCATTGTAGATTCTGGATATTAGCCGTTTGTCAGATGAGTAGGTTGCGAAAATTTTCTCCCATTTTGTAGGTTGCCTGTTCACTCTGATGGTAGTTTCCTTTGCTGTGCAGAAGCTCTTTAGTTTAATTAGATCCCATTTGTCAATTTTGGCTTTTGTTGCCATTGCTTTTGGTGTTTTAGACATGAAGTCCTTGCCCATGCCTATGTCCTGAATGGTATTGCCTAGGTTTTCTTCTAGGGTTTTTATGGGTTTAGGTCTAACGTTTAAGTCTTTAATCCATCTTGAGTTGACTTTTGTATAAGGTGTAAGGAAGGGATCCAGTTTCAGCTTTCTACACGTGGCTAGCCAGTTTTCCCAGCACCATTTATTAAATAGGGAATCCTTTCTCCATTTCTTGTTTTTGTCAGGTTTGTCAAAGATCAGATAGTTGTAGATATGTGGCATTATTTCTGACGGCTCTGTTCTGTTCCATTGATCTATATCTCTGTTTTGGTACCAGTACCATGCTGTTTGGGTTACTGTAGGCTTGTAGTATAGTTTGAAGTCAGGTAGCGTGATGCCTCCAGCTTTGTTCTTTTGGCTTAGGATTGACTTGGTGATGCGGGCTCTTTTTTGGTTCCCTATGAACTTTAAAGTAGTTTTTTCCAATTCTGTGAAGAAAGTCATTGGTAACTTGATGGGGATGGCATTGAATCTGTAAATTACCTTGGGAAGGATGGCCATTTTCATGATATTGATTCTTCCTACCCATGAGCATGGAATGTTCTTCCATTTGTTTGTATCCTCTTTTATTTCCTTGAGCAGTGGTTTGCAGTTTTCTCCTTGAAGAGGTCCTTCACATCCCTTGTAAGTTGGATTCCTAGGTATTTTATTCTCTTTGAAGCAATTGTGAATGGGAGTTCACTCATGATTTGGCTCTCTGTTTGTCTGTTATTGATGTATAAGAATGCTTGTGATTTTTGTACATTGATGTTGTATCCTGAGACTTTGCTGAAGTTGCTTATCAGCTTAAGGAGATTTTGGGCTGAGACAATGGGGTTTTCTAGATATACTATCACGTCATCTGCAAACAGGGACAATTTGACTTCCTTTTTTCCTAATTGAATACCCTTGATTTCCTTCTCTTGCCTAATTGCCCTGGCGAGAACTTCCAACACTATGTTGAATAGAAGTGGTGAGAGAGGGCATCCCTGTCTTGTGCCAGTTTTCAAAGTGAATGCTTCCAGTTTTTGCCCATTCAGTATGATATTGGCTGTGGGTTTGTCATAAATAGCTCTTATTATTTTGAGATACGACCCGTCAATACCTAATTTATTGAGAGTTTTTAGCATGAAGGGTTGTTGAATTTTGTCAAAGGCCTTTTCTTCATGTATTGAGATAATCATGTGGTTTTTGACTTTGGTTCTGTTTATATGCTGTATTACATTTATTGCTTTGCGTATATTGAACCAGCCTTGCATCCCAGGGATGAAGCCCACTTGATCATGGTGGATAAGCTGTTTGATGTGCTGCGAGATTCGGTTTGCCAGTAATTTATTGAGGAATTTTGCATCAATATTCATCAAGGATATTGGTCTAAAATTCTCTTTTTTGGTTGTGTCTCTGCCCAGCTTTGGTATCAGCATGATGCTGGCCTCATAAAATGAGTTAGGAAGGATTCCCTCTTTTTCTATTGATTGGAATAGTTTCTGAAGTAATGGTTCCAGTTCCTCCTTGTACCTCTGGTAGAATTCGGCTGTGAACGCATCTGATCCTGGACTCCTTTTGGTTGGTAAGCTATTGATTATTGCCGCAATTTCAGCTCCTGTTATTAGTCTATTCAGAGATTCAACTTCTTCCTGGTTTAGTCATGGGAGAGTGTATGTGTCGAGGAATTTATACCTTTCTCTTTTTTTTAATTTTTTTTCTTTTTATCATTATTATTATTATTATTACCATTATTATTATTGTTATACTTTAGGCTCTATGGTACATGTGCGCAACGTGCAGGTAAGCTACATATGTATACATGCGCCATGCTGGTGCGCTGCACCCACCAACTCGTCATCTAGCATTAGGTATATCTCCCAATGCTGTCCCTCCCCCCTCCCCCCACCCCACAACAGTCCCCGAAGTGTGATGTTCCCCTTCCTGTGTCCATGTGTTCTCATTGTTCAATTCCCACCTATGAGTGAGAATATGTGGTGTTTGGTTTTTTGTTCTTGCGATAGTTTACTGAGAACGATGATTTCCTATTTCATCCATGTCCCTACAAAGGATATGAACTCATCAGTTTTTATGGCTGCCTAGTATTCCATGGTGTATATGTGCCATATTTTCTTAATCCAGTCTATCATTGTTGGACATTTGGGTTGGTTCCAAATCTTTGCTATTGTGTATAATGCCGCAATAAACATACGTGTGCATGTGTCTTTATAGCAGCATGATTTATAGTCCTTTGGGTATATACCCAGTAATGGGATGGCTGGGTCAAATGGAATTTCTAGTTCTAGATCCCTGAGGAATCGCCACAGTGACCTGCACAAGGGTTGAACTAGTTTACAGTCCCACCAACAGTGTAAAGTGTTCCTATTTCTCCACATCCTCTCCAGCACCTGTTGTTTCCTGACTTTTTAATGATTGCCATTCTAACTGGTGTGAGATGGTATCTCATTGTGGTTTTGATTTGCATTTCTCTGATGGCCAGTGATGGTGAGCTTTTTTTCACGTGTTTTTTGGCTGCATAAATGTCTTCTTTTGAGGAGTGTCTGTTCATGTCCTTCGCCCACTTTTTGATGGGGTTGTTTGGTGTTTTCTTGTAAATTTGTTGGAGTGCATTGTAGATTCTGGATATTAGCCGTTTGTCAGATGAGTAGGTTGCGAAAATTTTCTCCCATTTTGTAGGTTGCCTGTTCACTCTGATGGTAGTTTCCTTTGCTGTGCAGAAGCTCTTTAGTTTAATTAGATCCCATTTGTCAATTTTGGCTTTTGTTGCCATTGCTTTTGGTGTTTTAGACATGAAGTCCTTGCCCATGCCTATGTCCTGAATGGTATTGCCTAGGTTTTCTTCTAGGGTTTTTATGGGTTTAGGTCTAACGTTTAAGTCTTTAATCCATCTTGAGTTGACTTTTGTATAAGGTGTAAGGAAGGGATCCAGTTTCAGCTTTCTACACGTGGCTAGCCAGTTTTCCCAGCACCATTTATTAAATAGGGAATCCTTTCTCCATTTCTTGTTTTTGTCAGGTTTGTCAAAGATCAGATAGTTGTAGATATGTGGCATTATTTCTGACGGCTCTGTTCTGTTCCATTGATCTATATCTCTGTTTTGGTACCAGTACCATGCTGTTTGGGTTACTGTAGCCTTGTAGTATAGTTTGAAGTCAGGTAGCGTGATGCCTCCAGCTTTGTTCTTTTGGCTTAGGATTGACTTGGTGATGCGGGCTCTTTTTTGGTTCCCTATGAACTTTAAAGTAGTTTTTTCCAATTCTGTGAAGAAAGTCATTGGTAACTTGATGGGGATGGCATTGAATCTGTAAATTACCTTGGGAAGGATGGCCATTTTCATGATATTGATTCTTCCTACCCATGAGCATGGAATGTTCTTCCATTTGTTTGTATCCTCTTTTATTTCCTTGAGCAGTGGTTTGCAGTTTTCTCCTTGAAGAGGTCCTTCACATCCCTTGTCAGTTGGATTCCTAGGTATTTTATTCTCTTTGAAGCAATTGTGAATGGGAGTTCACTCATGATTTGGCTCTCTGTTTGTCTGTTATTGATGTATAAGAATGCTTGTGATTTTTGTACATTGATGTTGTATCCTGAGACTTTGCTGAAGTTGCTTATCAGCTTAAGGAGATTTTGGGCTGAGACAATGGGGTTTTCTAGATATACTATCACGTCATCTGCAAACAGGGACAATTTGACTTCCTTTTTTCCTAATTGAATACCCTTGATTTCCTTCTCTTGCCTAATTGCCCTGGCGAGAACTTCCAACACTATGTTGAATAGAAGTGGTGAGAGAGGGCATCCCTGTCTTGTGCCAGTTTTCAAAGTGAATGCTTCCAGTTTTTGCCCATTCAGTATGATATTGGCTGTGGGTTTGTCATAAATAGCTCTTATTATTTTGAGATACGACCCGTCAATACCTAATTTATTGAGAGTTTTTAGCATGAAGGGTTGTTGAATTTTGTCAAAGGCCTTTTCTTCATGTATTGAGATAATCATGTGGTTTTTGACTTTGGTTCTGTTTATATGCTGTATTACATTTATTGCTTTGCGTATATTGAACCAGCCTTGCATCCCAGGGATGAAGCCCACTTGATCATGGTGGATAAGCTGTTTGATGTGCTGCGAGATTCGGTTTGCCAGTAATTTATTGAGGAATTTTGCATCAATATTCATCAAGGATATTGGTCTAAAATTCTCTTTTTTGGTTGTGTCTCTGCCCAGCTTTGGTATCAGCATGATGCTGGCCTCATAAAATGAGTTAGGAAGGATTCCCTCTTTTTCTATTGATTGGAATAGTTTCTGAAGTAATGGTTCCAGTTCCTCCTTGTACCTCTGGTAGAATTCGGCTGTGAACGCATCTGATCCTGGACTCCTTTTGGTTGGTAAGCTATTGATTATTGCCGCAATTTCAGCTCCTGTTATTAGTCTATTCAGAGATTCAACTTCTTCCTGGTTTAGTCATGGGAGAGTGTATGTGTCGAGGAATTTATACCTTTCTCTTTTTTTTAATTTTTTTTCTTTTTATCATTATTATTATTATTACCATTATTATTATTGTTATACTTTAGGCTCTATGGTACATGTGCGCAACGTGCAGGTAAGCTACATATGTATACATGCGCCATGCTGGTGCGCTGCACCCAGCAACTCGTCATCTAGCATTAGGTATATCTCCCAATGCTGTCCCTCCCCCCTCCCCCCACCCCACAACAGTCCCCGAAGTGTGATGTTCCCCTTCCTGTGTCCATGTGTTCTCATTGTTCAATTCCCACCTATGAGTGAGAATATGTGGTGTTTGGTTTTTTGTTCTTGCGATAGTTTACTGAGAACGATGATTTCCTATTTCATCCATGTCCCTACAAAGGATATGAACTCATCAGTTTTTATGGCTGCCTAGTATTCCATGGTGTATATGTGCCATATTTTCTTAATCCAGTCTATCATTGTTGGACATTTGGGTTGGTTCCAAATCTTTGCTATTGTGTATAATGCCGCAATAAACATACGTGTGCATGTGTCTTTATAGCAGCATGATTTATAGTCCTTTGGGTATATACCCAGTAATGGGATGGCTGGGTCAAATGGAATTTCTAGTTCTAGATCCCTGAGGAATCGCCACAGTGACCTGCACAAGGGTTGAACTAGTTTACAGTCCCACCAACAGTGTAAAGTGTTCCTATTTCTCCACATCCTCTCCAGCACCTGTTGTTTCCTGACTTTTTAATGATTGCCATTCTAACTGGTGTGAGATGGTATCTCATTGTGGTTTTGATTTGCATTTCTCTGATGGCCAGTGATGGTGAGCTTTTTTTCACGTGTTTTTTGGCTGCATAAATGTCTTCTTTTGAGGAGTGTCTGTTCATGTCCTTCGCCCACTTTTTGATGGGGTTGTTTGGTGTTTTCTTGTAAATTTGTTGGAGTTCATTGTAGATTCTGGATATTAGCCGTTTGTCAGATGAGTAGGTTGCGAAAATTTTCTCCCATTTTGTAGGTTGCCTGTTCACTCTGATGGTAGTTTCCTTTGCTGTGCAGAAGCTCTTTAGTTTAATTAGATCCCATTTGTCAATTTTGGCTTTTGTTGCCATTGCTTTTGGTGTTTTAGACATGAAGTCCTTGCCCATGCCTATGTCCTGAATGGTATTGCCTAGGTTTTCTTCTAGGGTTTTTATGGGTTTAGGTCTAACGTTTAAGTCTTTAATCCATCTTGAGTTGACTTTTGTATAAGGTGTAAGGAAGGGATCCAGTTTCAGCTTTCTACACGTGGCTAGCCAGTTTTCCCAGCACCATTTATTAAATAGGGAATCCTTTCTCCATTTCTTGTTTTTGTCAGGTTTGTCAAAGATCAGATAGTTGTAGATATGTGGCATTATTTCTGACGGCTCTGTTCTGTTCCATTGATCTATATCTCTGTTTTGGTACCAGTACCATGCTGTTTGGGTTACTGTAGCCTTGTAGTATAGTTTGAAGTCAGGTAGCGTGATGCCTCCAGCTTTGTTCTTTTGGCTTAGGATTGACTTGGTGATGCGGGCTCTTTTTTGGTTCCCTATGAACTTTAAAGTAGTTTTTTCCAATTCTGTGAAGAAAGTCATTGGTAACTTGATGGGGATGGCATTGAATCTGTAAATTACCTTGGGAAGGATGGCCATTTTCATGATATTGATTCTTCCTACCCATGAGCATGGAATGTTCTTCCATTTGTTTGTATCCTCTTTTATTTCCTTGAGCAGTGGTTTGTAGTTTTCTCCTTGAAGAGGTCCTTCACATCCCTTGTAAGTTGGATTCCTAGGTATTTTATTCTCTTTGAAGCAATTGTGAATGGGAGTTCACTCATGATTTGGCTCTCTGTTTGTCTGTTATTGATGTATAAGAATGCTTGTGATTTTTGTACATTGATGTTGTATCCTGAGACTTTGCTGAAGTTGCTTATCAGCTTAAGGAGATTTTGGGCTGAGACAATGGGGTTTTCTAGATATACTATCACGTCATCTGCAAACAGGGACAATTTGACTTCCTTTTTTCCTAATTGAATACCCTTGATTTCCTTCTCTTGCCTAATTGCCCTGGCCAGAACTTCCAACACTATGTTGAATAGAAGTGGTGAGAGAGGGCATCCCTGTCTTGTGCCAGTTTTCAAAGTGAATGCTTCCAGTTTTTGCCCATTCAGTATGATATTGGCTGTGGGTTTGTCATAAATAGCTCTTATTATTTTGAGATACGACCCGTCAATACCTAATTTATTGAGAGTTTTTAGCATGAAGGGTTGTTGAATTTTGTCAAAGGCCTTTTCTTCATGTATTGAGATAATCATGTGGTTTTTGACTTTGGTTCTGTTTATATGCTGTATTACATTTATTGCTTTGCGTATATTGAACCAGCCTTGCATCCCAGGGATGAAGCCCACTTGATCATGGTGGATAAGCTGTTTGATGTGCTGCGAGATTCGGTTTGCCAGTAATTTATTGAGGAATTTTGCATCAATATTCATCAAGGATATTGGTCTAAAATTCTCTTTTTTGGTTGTGTCTCTGCCCAGCTTTGGTATCAGCATGATGCTGGCCTCATAAAATGAGTTAGGAAGGATTCCCTCTTTTTCTATTGATTGGAATAGTTTCTGAAGTAATGGTTCCAGTTCCTCCTTGTACCTCTGGTAGAATTCGGCTGTGAACGCATCTGATCCTGGACTCCTTTTGGTTGGTAAGCTATTGATTATTGCCGCAATTTCAGCTCCTGTTATTAGTCTATTCAGAGATTCAACTTCTTCCTGGTTTAGTCATGGGAGAGTGTATGTGTCGAGGAATTTATACCTTTCTTTTTTTTTTAATTTTTTTTCTTTTTATCATTATTATTATTATTATTACCATTATTATTATTGTTATACTTTAGGCTCTATGGTACATGTGCGCAACGTGCAGGTAAGCTACATATGTATACATGCGCCATGCTGGTGCGCTGCACCCAGCAACTCGTCATCTAGCATTAGGTATATCTCCCAATGCTGTCCCTCCCCCCTCCCCCCACCCCACAACAGTCCCCGAAGTGTGATGTTCCCCTTCCTGTGTCCATGTGTTCTCATTGTTCAATTCCCACCTATGAGTGAGAATATGTGGTGTTTGGTTTTTTGTTCTTGCGATAGTTTACTGAGAACGATGATTTCCAATTTCATCCATGTCCCTACAAAGGATATGAACTCATCAGTTTTTATGGCTGCCTAGTATTCCATGGTGTATATGTGCCATATTTTCTTAATCCAGTCTATCATTGTTGGACATTTGGGTTGGTTCCAAATCTTTGCTATTGTGTATAATGCCGCAATAAACATACGTGTGCATGTGTCTTTATAGCAGCATGATTTATAGTCCTTTGGGTATATACCCAGTAATGGGATGGCTGGGTCAAATGGAATTTCTAGTTCTAGATCCCTGAGGAATCGCCACAGTGACCTGCACAAGGGTTGAACTAGTTTACAGTCCCACCAACAGTGTAAAGTGTTCCTATTTCTCCACATCCTCTCCAGCACCTGTTGTTTCCTGACTTTTTAATGATTGCCATTCTAACTGGTGTGAGATGGTATCTCATTGTGGTTTTGATTTGCATTTCTCTGATGGCCAGTGATGGTGAGCTTTTTTTCACGTGTTTTTTGGCTGCATAAATGTCTTCTTTTGAGGAGTGTCTGTTCATGTCCTTCGCCCACTTTTTGATGGGGTTGTTTGGTGTTTTCTTGTAAATTTGTTGGAGTTCATTGTAGATTCTGGATATTAGCCGTTTGTCAGATGAGTAGGTTGCGAAAATTTTCTCCCATTTTGTAGGTTGCCTGTTCACTCTGATGGTAGTTTCCTTTGCTGTGCAGAAGCTCTTTAGTTTAATTAGATCCCATTTGTCAATTTTGGCTTTTGTTGCCATTGCTTTTGGTGTTTTAGACATGAAGTCCTTGCCCATGCCTATGTCCTGAATGGTATTGCCTAGGTTTTCTTCTAGGGTTTTTATGGTTTTAGGTCTAACGTTTAAGTCTTTAATCCATGTTGAGTTGATTTTTGTAGAAGGTGTAAGGAAGGGATCCAGTTTCAGCTTTCTACATGTGGCTAGCCAGTTTTCCCAGCACCATTTATTAAATAGGGATTCCTTTCTCCATTTCTTGTTTTTGTCAGGTTTGTCAAAGGTCAGATAGTTGTAGATATGTGGCATTATTTCTGACGGCTCTGTTCTGTTCCATTGATCTATATCTCTGTTTTGGTACCAGTACCATGCTGTTTGGGTTACTGTAGCCTTGTAGTATAGTTGGAAGTCAGGTAGCGTGATGCCTCCAGCTTTGTTCTTTTGGCTTAGGATTGACTTGGTGATGCGGGCTCTTTTTTGGTTCCATATGAACTTTAAAGTAGTTTTTTCCAATTCTGTGAAGAAAGTCATTGGTAACTTGGTGGGGATGGCATTGAATCTGTAAATTACCTTGGGAAGGATGGCCATTTTCATGATATTGATTCTTCCTACCCATGAGCATGGAATGTTCTTCCATTTGTTTGTATCCTCTTTTATTTCCTTGAGCAGTGGTTTGTAGTTTTCTCCTTGAAGAGGTCCTTCACATCCCTTGTAAGTTGGATTCCTAGGTATTTTATTCTCTTTGAAGCAATTGTGAATGGGAGTTCACTCATGATTTGGCTCTCTGTTTGTCTGTTATTGATGTATAAGAATGCTTGTGATTTTTGTACATTGATGTTGTATCCTGAGACTTTGCTGAAGTTGCTTATCAGCTTAAGGAGATTTTGGGCTGAGACAATGGGGTTTTCTAGATATACTATCACGTCATCTGCAAACAGGGACAATTTGACTTCCTTTTCTCCTAATTGAATACCCTTGATTTCCTTCTCTTGCCTAATTGCCCTGGCCAGAACTTCCAACACTATGTTGAATAGAAGTGGTGAGAGAGGGCATCCCTGTCTTGTGCCAGTTTTCAAAGTGAATGCTTCCAGTTTTTGCCCATTCAGTATGATATTGGCTGTGGGTTTGTCATAAATAGCTCTTATTATTTTGAGATACGACCCATCAATACCTAATTTATTGAGAGTTTTTAGCATGAAGGGTTGTTGAATTTTGTCAAAGGCCTTTTCTTCATGTATTGAGATAATCATGTGGTTTTTGACTTTGGTTCTGTTTATATGCTGGATTACATTTATTGATTTGCGTATCTTGAACCAGCCTTGCATCCCAGGGATGAAGCCCACTTGATCATGGTGCATAAGCTGTTTGATGTGCTGCTGGATTCGGTTTGCCAGTAATTTATTGAGGATTTTTACGTCAATATTCATCAAGGATATTGGTCTAAAATTCTCTTTTTTGGTTGTGTCTCTGCCCAGCTTTGGTATCAGCATGATGCTGGCCTCATAAAATGAGTTAGGAAGGATTCCCTCTTTTTCTACTGATTGGAATAGTTTCTGAAGTAATGGTTCCAGTTCCTCCTTGTACCTCCGGTAGAATTCGGCTGTGAACCCATCTGATCCTGGACTCTTTTTGGTTGGTAAGCCATTGATTATTGCCGCAATTTCAGCTCCTGTTATTAGTCTATTCAGAGATTCAACTTCTTCCTGGTTTAGTCAGGGGAGAGTGTATGTGTCGAGGAATTTATACCTTTCTTTTTTTTTTTAATTTTTCTTCTTTTTGTCATTATTATTATTATTATTATCATTATTATTATTATTATACTTTAGGCTCTATGGTACATGTGCGCAACGTGCAGGTAAGCTACATATGTATACATGTGCCATGCTGGTGCGCTGCACCCACCAACTCGTCATCTAGCATTAGGTATATCTCCCAATGCTGTCCCTCCCCCCTCCCCCCACGCCACCACAGTCCCCGAAGTGTGATGTTCCCCTTCCTGTGTCCATGTGTTCTCATTGTTCAATTCCCACCTATGAGTGAGAATATGTGGTGTTTGGTTTTTTGTTCTTGCGATAGTTTACTGAGAACGATGATTTCCAATTTCATCCATGTCCCTACAAAGGATATGAACTCATCCTTTTTTATGGCTGCCTGGTATTCCATGGTGTATATGTGCCACATTTTCTTAATCCAGTCTATCACTGTTGGACATTTGGGTTGGTTCCAAGTCTTTGCTGTTGTGTATAATGCCGCAATAAACATACGTGTGCATGTGTCTTTATAGCAGCATGATTTATAGTCCTTTGGGTATATACCCAGTAATGGGATGGCTGGGTCAAATGGAATTTCTAGTTCTAGATCCCTGAGGAATCGCCACAGTGACCTCCACAAAGGTTGAACTAGTTTACAGTCCCACCAACAGTGTATAAGTGTTCCTATTTCTCCACATCCTCTCCAGCACCTGTTGTTTCCTGACTTTTTAATGATTGCCATTCTATCTGGTGTGAGATGGTATCTCATTGTGGTTTTGATTTGCATTTCTCTCATGGCCAGTGATGGTGAGCATTTTTTCACGTGTTTTTTGGCTGCATAAATGTCTTCTTTTGAGGAGTGTCTGTTCATGTCCTTCGCCCACTTTTTGATGGGGTTGTTTGGTGTTTTCTTGAAAATTTGTTGGAGTGCATTGTAGATTCTGGATATTAGCCCTTTGTCAGATGAGTAGGTTGCGAAAATTTTCTCCCATTTTGTAGGTTGCCTGTTCACTCTGACGGTAGTTTCCTTTGCTGTGCAGAAGCTCTTTAGTTTAATTAGATCCCATTTGTCAATTTTGGCTTTTGTTGCCATTGCTTTTGGTGTTTTAGACATGAACTCCTTGCCCATGCCTATGTCCTGAATGGTATTGCCTAGGTTTTCTTCTAGGGTTTTTATGGTTTTAGGTCTAACGTTTAAGTCTTTAATCCATGTTGAGTTGATTTTTGTAGAAGGTGTAAGGAAGGGATCCAGTTTCAGCTTTCTACATGTGGCTAGCCAGTTTTCCCAGCACCATTTATTAAATAGGGATTCCTTTCTCCATTTCTTGTTTTTGTCAGGTTTGTCAAAGGTCAGATAGTTGTAGATATGTGGCATTATTTCTGAAGGCTCTGTTCTGTTCCATTGATCTATATCTCTGTTTTGGTACCAGTACCATGCTGTTTGGGTTACTGTAGCCTTGTAGTATAGTTGGAAGTCAGGTAGCGTGATGCCTCCAGCTTTGTTCTTTTGGCTTAGGATTGACTTGGTGATGCGGGCTCTTTTTTGGTTCCATATGAACTTTAAAGTAGTTTTTTCCAATTCTGTGAAGAAAGTCATTGGTAACTTGGTGGGGATGGCATTGAATCTGTAAATTACCTTGGGAAGGATGGCCATTTTCATGATATTGATTCTTCCTACCCATGAGCATGGAATGTTCTTCCATTTGTTTGTATCCTCTTTTATTTCCTTGAGCAGTGGTTTGTAGTTTTCTCCTTGAAGAGGTCCTTCACATCCCTTGTAAGTTGGATTCCTAGGTATTTTATTCTCTTTGAAGCAATTGTGAATGGGAGTTCACTCATGATTTGGCTCTCTGTTTGTCTGTTATTGATGTATAAGAATGCTTGTGATTTTTGTACATTGATGTTGTATCCTGAGACTTTGCTGAAGTTGCTTATCAGCTTAAGGAGATTTTGGGCTGAGACAATGGGGTTTTCTAGATATACTATCACGTCATCTGCAAACAGGGACAATTTGACTTCCTTTTCTCCTAATTGAATACCCTTGATTTCCTTCTCTTGCCTAATTGCCCTGGCCAGAACTTCCAACACTATGTTGAATAGAAGTGGTGAGAGAGGGCATCCCTGTCTTGTGCCAGTTTTCAAAGTGAATGCTTCCAGTTTTTGCCCATTCAGTATGATATTGGCTGTGGGTTTGTCATAAATAGCTCTTATTATTTTGAGATACGACCCATCAATACCTAATTTATTGAGAGTTTTTAGCATGAAGGGTTGTTGAATTTTGTCAAAGGCCTTTTCTTCATGTATTGAGATAATCATGTGGTTTTTGACTTTGGTTCTGTTTATATGCTGGATTACATTTATTGATTTGCGTATCTAGAACCAGCCTTGCATCCCAGGGATGAAGCCCACTTGATCATGGTGAATAAGCTGTTTGATGTGCTGCTGGATTCGGTTTGCCAGTAATTTATTGAGGATTTTTACATCAATATTCATCAAGGATATTGGTCTAAAATTCTCTTTTTTGGTTGTGTCTCTGCCCAGCTTTGGTATCAGCATGATGCTGGCCTCATAAAATGAGTTAGGAAGGATTCCCTCTTTTTCTATTGATTGGAATAGTTTCTGAAGTAATGGTTCCAGTTCCTCCTTGCACCTCCGGTAGAATTCGGCTGTGAACCCATCTGATCCTGGACTCTTTTTGGTTGGTAAGCCATTGATTATTGCCGCAATTTCAGCTCCTGTTATTAGTCTATTCAGAGATTCAACTTCTTCCTGGTTTAGTCATGGGAGAGTGTATGTGTCGAGGAATTTATACCTTTCTTTTTTTTTTTAATTTTTCTTCTTTTTGTCATTATTATTATTATTATTATCATTATTATTATTATTATACTTTAGGCTCTATGGTACATGTGCGCAACGTGCAGGTAAGCTACATATGTATACATGTGCCATGCTGGTGCGCTGCACCCACCAACTCGTCATCTAGCATTAGGTATATCTCCAAATGCTGTCCCTCCCCCCTCCCCCCACCCCACAACAGTCCCCGAAGTGTGATGTTCCCCTTCCTGTGTCCATGTGTTCTCATTGTTCAATTCCCACCTATGAGTGAGAATATGTGGTGTTTGGTTTTTTGTTCTTGCGATAGTTTACTGAGAACGATGATTTCCAATTTCATCCATGTCCCTACAAAGGATATGAACTCATCAGTTTTTATGGCTGCCTAGTATTCCATGGTGTATATGTGCCATATTTTCTTAATCCAGTCTATCATTGTTGGACATTTGGGTTGGTTCCAAATCTTTGCTATTGTGTATAATGCCGCAATAAACATACGTGTGCATGTGTCTTTATAGCAGCATGATTTATAGTCCTTTGGGTATATACCCAGTAATGGGATGGCTGGGTCAAATGGAATTTCTAGTTCTAGATCCCTGAGGAATCGCCACAGTGACCTGCACAAGGGTTGAACTAGTTTACAGTCCCACCAACAGTGTAAAGTGTTCCTATTTCTCCACATCCTCTCCAGCACCTGTTGTTTCCTGACTTTTTAATGATTGCCATTCTAACTGGTGTGAGATGGTATCTCATTGTGGTTTTGATTTGCATTTCTCTGATGGCCAGTGATGGTGAGCTTTTTTTCACGTGTTTTTTGGCTGCATAAATGTCTTCTTTTGAGGAGTGTCTGTTCATGTCCTTCGCCCACTTTTTGATGGGGTTGTTTGGTGTTTTCTTGTAAATTTGTTGGAGTTCATTGTAGATTCTGGATATTAGCCGTTTGTCAGATGAGTAGGTTGCGAAAATTTTCTCCCATTTTGTAGGTTGCCTGTTCACTCTGATGGTAGTTTCCTTTGCTGTGCAGAAGCTCTTTAGTTTAATTAGATCCCATTTGTCAATTTTGGCTTTTGTTGCCATTGCTTTTGGTGTTTTAGACATGAAGTCCTTGCCCATGCCTATGTCCTGAATGGTATTGCCTAGGTTTTCTTCTAGGGTTTTTATGGGTTTAGGTCTAACGTTTAAGTCTTTAATCCATCTTGAGTTGACTTTTGTATAAGGTGTAAGGAAGGGATCCAGTTTCAGCTTTCTACACGTGGCTAGCCAGTTTTCCCAGCACCATTTATTAAATAGGGAATCCTTTCTCCATTTCTTGTTTTTGTCAGGTTTGTCAAAGATCAGATAGTTGTAGATATGTGGCATTATTTCTGACGGCTCTGTTCTGTTCCATTGATCTATATCTCTGTTTTGGTACCAGTACCATGCTGTTTGGGTTACTGTAGCCTTGTAGTATAGTTTGAAGTCAGGTAGCGTGATGCCTCCAGCTTTGTTCTTTTGGCTTAGGATTGACTTGGTGATGCGGGCTCTTTTTTGGTTCCCTATGAACTTTAAAGTAGTTTTTTCCAATTCTGTGAAGAAAGTCATTGGTAACTTGATGGGGATGGCATTGAATCTGTAAATTACCTTGGGAAGGATGGCCATTTTCATGATATTGATTCTTCCTACCCATGAGCATGGAATGTTCTTCCATTTGTTTGTATCCTCTTTTATTTCCTTGAGCAGTTGTTTGTAGTTTTCTCCTTGAAGAGGTCCTTCACATCCCTTGTAAGTTGGATTCCTAGGTATTTTATTCTCTTTGAAGCAATTGTGAATGGGAGTTCACTCATGATTTGGCTCTCTGTTTGTCTGTTATTGATGTATAAGAATGCTTGTGATTTTTGTACATTGATGTTGTATCCTGAGACTTTGCTGAAGTTGCTTATCAGCTTAAGGAGATTTTGGGCTGAGACAATGGGGTTTTCTAGATATACTATCACGTCATCTGCAAACAGGGACAATTTGACTTCCTTTTTTCCTAATTGAATACCCTTGATTTCCTTCTCTTGCCTAATTGCCCTGGCCAGAACTTCCAACACTATGTTGAATAGAAGTGGTGAGAGAGGGCATCCCTGTCTTGTGCCAGTTTTCAAAGTGAATGCTTCCAGTTTTTGCCCATTCAGTATGATATTGGCTGTGGGTTTGTCATAAATAGCTCTTATTATTTTGAGATACGACCCGTCAATACCTAATTTATTGAGAGTTTTTAGCATGAAGGGTTGTTGAATTTTGTCAAAGGCCTTTTCTTCATGTATTGAGATAATCATGTGGTTTTTGACTTTGGTTCTGTTTATATGCTGTATTACATTTATTGCTTTGCGTATATTGAACCAGCCTTGCATCCCAGGGATGAAGCCCACTTGATCATGGTGGATAAGCTGTTTGATGTGCTGCGAGATTCGGTTTGCCAGTAATTTATTGAGGAATTTTGCATCAATATTCATCAAGGATATTGGTCTAAAATTCTCTTTTTTGGTTGTGTCTCTGCCCAGCTTTGGTATCAGCATGATGCTGGCCTCATAAAATGAGTTAGGAAGGATTCCCTCTTTTTCTATTGATTGGAATAGTTTCTGAAGTAATGGTTCCAGTTCCTCCTTGTACCTCTGGTAGAATTCGGCTGTGAACGCATCTGATCCTGGACTCCTTTTGGTTGGTAAGCTATTGATTATTGCCGCAATTTCAGCTCCTGTTATTAGTCTATTCAGAGATTCAACTTCTTCCTGGTTTAGTCATGGGAGAGTGTATGTGTCGAGGAATTTATACCTTTCTCTTTTTTTTAATTTTTTTTCTTTTTATCATTATTATTATTATTATTACCATTATTATTATTGTTATACTTTAGGCTCTATGGTACATGTGCGCAACGTGCAGGTAAGCTACATATGTATACATGCGCCATGCTGGTGCGCTGCACCCACCAACTCGTCATCTAGCATTAGGTATATCTCCCAATGCTGTCCCTCCCCCCTCCCCCCACCCCACAACAGTCCCCGAAGTGTGATGTTCCCCTTCCTGTGTCCATGTGTTCTCATTGTTCAATTCCCACCTATGAGTGAGAATATGTGGTGTTTGGTTTTTTGTTCTTGCGATAGTTTACTGAGAACGATGATTTCCTATTTCATCCATGTCCCTACAAAGGATATGAACTCATCAGTTTTTATGGCTGCCTAGTATTCCATGGTGTATATGTGCCATATTTTCTTAATCCAGTCTATCATTGTTGGACATTTGGGTTGGTTCCAAATCTTTGCTATTGTGTATAATGCCGCAATAAACATACGTGTGCATGTGTCTTTATAGCAGCATGATTTATAGTCCTTTGGGTATATACCCAGTAATGGGATGGCTGGGTCAAATGGAATTTCTAGTTCTAGATCCCTGAGGAATCGCCACAGTGACCTGCACAAGGGTTGAACTAGTTTACAGTCCCACCAACAGTGTAAAGTGTTCCTATTTCTCCACATCCTCTCCAGCACCTGTTGTTTCCTGACTTTTTAATGATTGCCATTCTAACTGGTGTGAGATGGTATCTCATTGTGGTTTTGATTTGCATTTCTCTGATGGCCAGTGATGGTGAGCTTTTTTTCACGTGTTTTTTGGCTGCATAAATGTCTTCTTTTGAGGAGTGTCTGTTCATGTCCTTCGCCCACTTTTTGATGGGGTTGTTTGGTGTTTTCTTGTAAATTTGTTGGAGTGCATTGTAGATTCTGGATATTAGCCGTTTGTCAGATGAGTAGGTTGCGAAAATTTTCTCCCATTTTGTAGGTTGCCTGTTCACTCTGATGGTAGTTTCCTTTGCTGTGCAGAAGCTCTTTAGTTTAATTAGATCCCATTTGTCAATTTTGGCTTTTGTTGCCATTGCTTTTGGTGTTTTAGACATGAAGTCCTTGCCCATGCCTATGTCCTGAATGGTATTGCCTAGGTTTTCTTCTAGGGTTTTTATGGGTTTAGGTCTAACGTTTAAGTCTTTAATCCATCTTGAGTTGACTTTTGTATAAGGTGTAAGGAAGGGATCCAGTTTCAGCTTTCTACACGTGGCTAGCCAGTTTTCCCAGCACCATTTATTAAATAGGGAATCCTTTCTCCATTTCTTGTTTTTGTCAGGTTTGTCAAAGATCAGATAGTTGTAGATATGTGGCATTATTTCTGACGGCTCTGTTCTGTTCCATTGATCTATATCTCTGTTTTGGTACCAGTACCATGCTGTTTGGGTTACTGTAGGCTTGTAGTATAGTTTGAAGTCAGGTAGCGTGATGCCTCCAGCTTTGTTCTTTTGGCTTAGGATTGACTTGGTGATGCGGGCTCTTTTTTGGTTCCCTATGAACTTTAAAGTAGTTTTTTCCAATTCTGTGAAGAAAGTCATTGGTAACTTGATGGGGATGGCATTGAATCTGTAAATTACCTTGGGAAGGATGGCCATTTTCATGATATTGATTCTTCCTACCCATGAGCATGGAATGTTCTTCCATTTGTTTGTATCCTCTTTTATTTCCTTGAGCAGTGGTTTGCAGTTTTCTCCTTGAAGAGGTCCTTCACATCCCTTGTCAGTTGGATTCCTAGGTATTTTATTCTCTTTGAAGCAATTGTGAATGGGAGTTCACTCATGATTTGGCTCTCTGTTTGTCTGTTATTGATGTATAAGAATGCTTGTGATTTTTGTACATTGATGTTGTATCCTGAGACTTTGCTGAAGTTGCTTATCAGCTTAAGGAGATTTTGGGCTGAGACAATGGGGTTTTCTAGATATACTATCACGTCATCTGCAAACAGGGACAATTTGACTTCCTTTTTTCCTAATTGAATACCCTTGATTTCCTTCTCTTGCCTAATTGCCCTGGCGAGAACTTCCAACACTATGTTGAATAGAAGTGGTGAGAGAGGGCATCCCTGTCTTGTGCCAGTTTTCAAAGTGAATGCTTCCAGTTTTTGCCCATTCAGTATGATATTGGCTGTGGGTTTGTCATAAATAGCTCTTATTATTTTGAGATACGACCCGTCAATACCTAATTTATTGAGAGTTTTTAGCATGAAGGGTTGTTGAATTTTGTCAAAGGCCTTTTCTTCATGTATTGAGATAATCATGTGGTTTTTGACTTTGGTTCTGTTTATATGCTGTATTACATTTATTGCTTTGCGTATATTGAACCAGCCTTGCATCCCAGGGATGAAGCCCACTTGATCATGGTGGATAAGCTGTTTGATGTGCTGCGAGATTCGGTTTGCCAGTAATTTATTGAGGAATTTTGCATCAATATTCATCAAGGATATTGGTCTAAAATTCTCTTTTTTGGTTGTGTCTCTGCCCAGCTTTGGTATCAGCATGATGCTGGCCTCATAAAATGAGTTAGGAAGGATTCCCTCTTTTTCTATTGATTGGAATAGTTTCTGAAGTAATGGTTCCAGTTCCTCCTTGTACCTCTGGTAGAATTCGGCTGTGAACGCATCTGATCCTGGACTCCTTTTGGTTGGTAAGCTATTGATTATTGCCGCAATTTCAGCTCCTGTTATTAGTCTATTCAGAGATTCAACTTCTTCCTGGTTTAGTCATGGGAGAGTGTATGTGTCGAGGAATTTATACCTTTCTCTTTTTTTTAATTTTTTTTCTTTTTATCATTATTATTATTATTACCATTATTATTATTGTTATACTTTAGGCTCTATGGTACATGTGCGCAACGTGCAGGTAAGCTACATATGTATACATGCGCCATGCTGGTGCGCTGCACCCAGCAACTCGTCATCTAGCATTAGGTATATCTCCCAATGCTGTCCCTCCCCCCTCCCCCCACCCCACAACAGTCCCCGAAGTGTGATGTTCCCCTTCCTGTGTCCATGTGTTCTCATTGTTCAATTCCCACCTATGAGTGAGAATATGTGGTGTTTGGTTTTTTGTTCTTGCGATAGTTTACTGAGAACGATGATTTCCTATTTCATCCATGTCCCTACAAAGGATATGAACTCATCAGTTTTTATGGCTGCCTAGTATTCCATGGTGTATATGTGCCATATTTTCTTAATCCAGTCTATCATTGTTGGACATTTGGGTTGGTTCCAAATCTTTGCTATTGTGTATAATGCCGCAATAAACATACGTGTGCATGTGTCTTTATAGCAGCATGATTTATAGTCCTTTGGGTATATACCCAGTAATGGGATGGCTGGGTCAAATGGAATTTCTAGTTCTAGATCCCTGAGGAATCGCCACAGTGACCTGCACAAGGGTTGAACTAGTTTACAGTCCCACCAACAGTGTAAAGTGTTCCTATTTCTCCACATCCTCTCCAGCACCTGTTGTTTCCTGACTTTTTAATGATTGCCATTCTAACTGGTGTGAGATGGTATCTCATTGTGG
The DNA here is from genome assembly GCF_028885655.2 of Pongo abelii. Classification (NCBI taxonomy): domain Eukaryota; kingdom Metazoa; phylum Chordata; class Mammalia; order Primates; family Hominidae; genus Pongo; species Pongo abelii. Next base: position 4,806,165 of record NC_072007.2, on the reverse strand, counting down.
TTTTGATTTGCATTTCTCTGATGGCCAGTGATGGTGAGCTTTTTTTCACGTGTTTTTTGGCTGCATAAATGTCTTCTTTTGAGGAGTGTCTGTTCATGTCCTTCGCCCACTTTTTGATGGGGTTGTTTGGTGTTTTCTTGTAAATTTGTTGGAGTTCATTGTAGATTCTGGATATTAGCCGTTTGTCAGATGAGTAGGTTGCGAAAATTTTCTCCCATTTTGTAGGTTGCCTGTTCACTCTGATGGTAGTTTCCTTTGCTGTGCAGAAGCTCTTTAGTTTAATTAGATCCCATTTGTCAATTTTGGCTTTTGTTGCCATTGCTTTTGGTGTTTTAGACATGAAGTCCTTGCCCATGCCTATGTCCTGAATGGTATTGCCTAGGTTTTCTTCTAGGGTTTTTATGGGTTTAGGTCTAACGTTTAAGTCTTTAATCCATCTTGAGTTGACTTTTGTATAAGGTGTAAGGAAGGGATCCAGTTTCAGCTTTCTACACGTGGCTAGCCAGTTTTCCCAGCACCATTTATTAAATAGGGAATCCTTTCTCCATTTCTTGTTTTTGTCAGGTTTGTCAAAGATCAGATAGTTGTAGATATGTGGCATTATTTCTGACGGCTCTGTTCTGTTCCATTGATCTATATCTCTGTTTTGGTACCAGTACCATGCTGTTTGGGTTACTGTAGCCTTGTAGTATAGTTTGAAGTCAGGTAGCGTGATGCCTCCAGCTTTGTTCTTTTGGCTTAGGATTGACTTGGTGATGCGGGCTCTTTTTTGGTTCCCTATGAACTTTAAAGTAGTTTTTTCCAATTCTGTGAAGAAAGTCATTGGTAACTTGATGGGGATGGCATTGAATCTGTAAATTACCTTGGGAAGGATGGCCATTTTCATGATATTGATTCTTCCTACCCATGAGCATGGAATGTTCTTCCATTTGTTTGTATCCTCTTTTATTTCCTTGAGCAGTGGTTTGTAGTTTTCTCCTTGAAGAGGTCCTTCACATCCCTTGTAAGTTGGATTCCTAGGTATTTTATTCTCTTTGAAGCAATTGTGAATGGGAGTTCACTCATGATTTGGCTCTCTGTTTGTCTGTTATTGATGTATAAGAATGCTTGTGATTTTTGTACATTGATGTTGTATCCTGAGACTTTGCTGAAGTTGCTTATCAGCTTAAGGAGATTTTGGGCTGAGACAATGGGGTTTTCTAGATATACTATCACGTCATCTGCAAACAGGGACAATTTGACTTCCTTTTTTCCTAATTGAATACCCTTGATTTCCTTCTCTTGCCTAATTGCCCTGGCCAGAACTTCCAACACTATGTTGAATAGAAGTGGTGAGAGAGGGCATCCCTGTCTTGTGCCAGTTTTCAAAGTGAATGCTTCCAGTTTTTGCCCATTCAGTATGATATTGGCTGTGGGTTTGTCATAAATAGCTCTTATTATTTTGAGATACGACCCGTCAATACCTAATTTATTGAGAGTTTTTAGCATGAAGGGTTGTTGAATTTTGTCAAAGGCCTTTTCTTCATGTATTGAGATAATCATGTGGTTTTTGACTTTGGTTCTGTTTATATGCTGTATTACATTTATTGCTTTGCGTATATTGAACCAGCCTTGCATCCCAGGGATGAAGCCCACTTGATCATGGTGGATAAGCTGTTTGATGTGCTGCGAGATTCGGTTTGCCAGTAATTTATTGAGGAATTTTGCATCAATATTCATCAAGGATATTGGTCTAAAATTCTCTTTTTTGGTTGTGTCTCTGCCCAGCTTTGGTATCAGCATGATGCTGGCCTCATAAAATGAGTTAGGAAGGATTCCCTCTTTTTCTATTGATTGGAATAGTTTCTGAAGTAATGGTTCCAGTTCCTCCTTGTACCTCTGGTAGAATTCGGCTGTGAACGCATCTGATCCTGGACTCCTTTTGGTTGGTAAGCTATTGATTATTGCCGCAATTTCAGCTCCTGTTATTAGTCTATTCAGAGATTCAACTTCTTCCTGGTTTAGTCATGGGAGAGTGTATGTGTCGAGGAATTTATACCTTTCTTTTTTTTTTAATTTTTTTTCTTTTTATCATTATTATTATTATTATTACCATTATTATTATTGTTATACTTTAGGCTCTATGGTACATGTGCGCAACGTGCAGGTAAGCTACATATGTATACATGCGCCATGCTGGTGCGCTGCACCCAGCAACTCGTCATCTAGCATTAGGTATATCTCCCAATGCTGTCCCTCCCCCCTCCCCCCACCCCACAACAGTCCCCGAAGTGTGATGTTCCCCTTCCTGTGTCCATGTGTTCTCATTGTTCAATTCCCACCTATGAGTGAGAATATGTGGTGTTTGGTTTTTTGTTCTTGCGATAGTTTACTGAGAACGATGATTTCCAATTTCATCCATGTCCCTACAAAGGATATGAACTCATCAGTTTTTATGGCTGCCTAGTATTCCATGGTGTATATGTGCCATATTTTCTTAATCCAGTCTATCATTGTTGGACATTTGGGTTGGTTCCAAATCTTTGCTATTGTGTATAATGCCGCAATAAACATACGTGTGCATGTGTCTTTATAGCAGCATGATTTATAGTCCTTTGGGTATATACCCAGTAATGGGATGGCTGGGTCAAATGGAATTTCTAGTTCTAGATCCCTGAGGAATCGCCACAGTGACCTGCACAAGGGTTGAACTAGTTTACAGTCCCACCAACAGTGTAAAGTGTTCCTATTTCTCCACATCCTCTCCAGCACCTGTTGTTTCCTGACTTTTTAATGATTGCCATTCTAACTGGTGTGAGATGGTATCTCATTGTGGTTTTGATTTGCATTTCTCTGATGGCCAGTGATGGTGAGCTTTTTTTCACGTGTTTTTTGGCTGCATAAATGTCTTCTTTTGAGGAGTGTCTGTTCATGTCCTTCGCCCACTTTTTGATGGGGTTGTTTGGTGTTTTCTTGTAAATTTGTTGGAGTTCATTGTAGATTCTGGATATTAGCCGTTTGTCAGATGAGTAGGTTGCGAAAATTTTCTCCCATTTTGTAGGTTGCCTGTTCACTCTGATGGTAGTTTCCTTTGCTGTGCAGAAGCTCTTTAGTTTAATTAGATCCCATTTGTCAATTTTGGCTTTTGTTGCCATTGCTTTTGGTGTTTTAGACATGAAGTCCTTGCCCATGCCTATGTCCTGAATGGTATTGCCTAGGTTTTCTTCTAGGGTTTTTATGGTTTTAGGTCTAACGTTTAAGTCTTTAATCCATGTTGAGTTGATTTTTGTAGAAGGTGTAAGGAAGGGATCCAGTTTCAGCTTTCTACATGTGGCTAGCCAGTTTTCCCAGCACCATTTATTAAATAGGGATTCCTTTCTCCATTTCTTGTTTTTGTCAGGTTTGTCAAAGGTCAGATAGTTGTAGATATGTGGCATTATTTCTGACGGCTCTGTTCTGTTCCATTGATCTATATCTCTGTTTTGGTACCAGTACCATGCTGTTTGGGTTACTGTAGCCTTGTAGTATAGTTGGAAGTCAGGTAGCGTGATGCCTCCAGCTTTGTTCTTTTGGCTTAGGATTGACTTGGTGATGCGGGCTCTTTTTTGGTTCCATATGAACTTTAAAGTAGTTTTTTCCAATTCTGTGAAGAAAGTCATTGGTAACTTGGTGGGGATGGCATTGAATCTGTAAATTACCTTGGGAAGGATGGCCATTTTCATGATATTGATTCTTCCTACCCATGAGCATGGAATGTTCTTCCATTTGTTTGTATCCTCTTTTATTTCCTTGAGCAGTGGTTTGTAGTTTTCTCCTTGAAGAGGTCCTTCACATCCCTTGTAAGTTGGATTCCTAGGTATTTTATTCTCTTTGAAGCAATTGTGAATGGGAGTTCACTCATGATTTGGCTCTCTGTTTGTCTGTTATTGATGTATAAGAATGCTTGTGATTTTTGTACATTGATGTTGTATCCTGAGACTTTGCTGAAGTTGCTTATCAGCTTAAGGAGATTTTGGGCTGAGACAATGGGGTTTTCTAGATATACTATCACGTCATCTGCAAACAGGGACAATTTGACTTCCTTTTCTCCTAATTGAATACCCTTGATTTCCTTCTCTTGCCTAATTGCCCTGGCCAGAACTTCCAACACTATGTTGAATAGAAGTGGTGAGAGAGGGCATCCCTGTCTTGTGCCAGTTTTCAAAGTGAATGCTTCCAGTTTTTGCCCATTCAGTATGATATTGGCTGTGGGTTTGTCATAAATAGCTCTTATTATTTTGAGATACGACCCATCAATACCTAATTTATTGAGAGTTTTTAGCATGAAGGGTTGTTGAATTTTGTCAAAGGCCTTTTCTTCATGTATTGAGATAATCATGTGGTTTTTGACTTTGGTTCTGTTTATATGCTGGATTACATTTATTGATTTGCGTATCTAGAACCAGCCTTGCATCCCAGGGATGAAGCCCACTTGATCATGGTGAATAAGCTGTTTGATGTGCTGCTGGATTCGGTTTGCCAGTAATTTATTGAGGATTTTTACATCAATATTCATCAAGGATATTGGTCTAAAATTCTCTTTTTTGGTTGTGTCTCTGCCCAGCTTTGGTATCAGCATGATGCTGGCCTCATAAAATGAGTTAGGAAGGATTCCCTCTTTTTCTATTGATTGGAATAGTTTCTGAAGTAATGGTTCCAGTTCCTCCTTGCACCTCCGGTAGAATTCGGCTGTGAACCCATCTGATCCTGGACTCTTTTTGGTTGGTAAGCCATTGATTATTGCCGCAATTTCAGCTCCTGTTATTAGTCTATTCAGAGATTCAACTTCTTCCTGGTTTAGTCATGGGAGAGTGTATGTGTCGAGGAATTTATACCTTTCTTTTTTTTTTTAATTTTTCTTCTTTTTGTCATTATTATTATTATTATTATCATTATTATTATTATTATACTTTAGGCTCTATGGTACATGTGCGCAACGTGCAGGTAAGCTACATATGTATACATGTGCCATGCTGGTGCGCTGCACCCACCAACTCGTCATCTAGCATTAGGTATATCTCCAAATGCTGTCCCTCCCCCCTCCCCCCACCCCACAACAGTCCCCGAAGTGTGATGTTCCCCTTCCTGTGTCCATGTGTTCTCATTGTTCAATTCCCACCTATGAGTGAGAATATGTGGTGTTTGGTTTTTTGTTCTTGCGATAGTTTACTGAGAACGATGATTTCCAATTTCATCCATGTCCCTACAAAGGATATGAACTCATCAGTTTTTATGGCTGCCTAGTATTCCATGGTGTATATGTGCCATATTTTCTTAATCCAGTCTATCATTGTTGGACATTTGGGTTGGTTCCAAATCTTTGCTATTGTGTATAATGCCGCAATAAACATACGTGTGCATGTGTCTTTATAGCAGCATGATTTATAGTCCTTTGGGTATATACCCAGTAATGGGATGGCTGGGTCAAATGGAATTTCTAGTTCTAGATCCCTGAGGAATCGCCACAGTGACCTGCACAAGGGTTGAACTAGTTTACAGTCCCACCAACAGTGTAAAGTGTTCCTATTTCTCCACATCCTCTCCAGCACCTGTTGTTTCCTGACTTTTTAATGATTGCCATTCTAACTGGTGTGAGATGGTATCTCATTGTGGTTTTGATTTGCATTTCTCTGATGGCCAGTGATGGTGAGCTTTTTTTCACGTGTTTTTTGGCTGCATAAATGTCTTCTTTTGAGGAGTGTCTGTTCATGTCCTTCGCCCACTTTTTGATGGGGTTGTTTGGTGTTTTCTTGTAAATTTGTTGGAGTTCATTGTAGATTCTGGATATTAGCCGTTTGTCAGATGAGTAGGTTGCGAAAATTTTCTCCCATTTTGTAGGTTGCCTGTTCACTCTGATGGTAGTTTCCTTTGCTGTGCAGAAGCTCTTTAGTTTAATTAGATCCCATTTGTCAATTTTGGCTTTTGTTGCCATTGCTTTTGGTGTTTTAGACATGAAGTCCTTGCCCATGCCTATGTCCTGAATGGTATTGCCTAGGTTTTCTTCTAGGGTTTTTATGGGTTTAGGTCTAACGTTTAAGTCTTTAATCCATCTTGAGTTGACTTTTGTATAAGGTGTAAGGAAGGGATCCAGTTTCAGCTTTCTACACGTGGCTAGCCAGTTTTCCCAGCACCATTTATTAAATAGGGAATCCTTTCTCCATTTCTTGTTTTTGTCAGGTTTGTCAAAGATCAGATAGTTGTAGATATGTGGCATTATTTCTGACGGCTCTGTTCTGTTCCATTGATCTATATCTCTGTTTTGGTACCAGTACCATGCTGTTTGGGTTACTGTAGCCTTGTAGTATAGTTTGAAGTCAGGTAGCGTGATGCCTCCAGCTTTGTTCTTTTGGCTTAGGATTGACTTGGTGATGCGGGCTCTTTTTTGGTTCCCTATGAACTTTAAAGTAGTTTTTTCCAATTCTGTGAAGAAAGTCATTGGTAACTTGATGGGGATGGCATTGAATCTGTAAATTACCTTGGGAAGGATGGCCATTTTCATGATATTGATTCTTCCTACCCATGAGCATGGAATGTTCTTCCATTTGTTTGTATCCTCTTTTATTTCCTTGAGCAGTGGTTTGTAGTTTTCTCCTTGAAGAGGTCCTTCACATCCCTTGTAAGTTGGATTCCTAGGTATTTTATTCTCTTTGAAGCAATTGTGAATGGGAGTTCACTCATGATTTGGCTCTCTGTTTGTCTGTTATTGATGTATAAGAATGCTTGTGATTTTTGTACATTGATGTTGTATCCTGAGACTTTGCTGAAGTTGCTTATCAGCTTAAGGAGATTTTGGGCTGAGACAATGGGGTTTTCTAGATATACTATCACGTCATCTGCAAACAGGGACAATTTGACTTCCTTTTTTCCTAATTGAATACCCTTGATTTCCTTCTCTTGCCTAATTGCCCTGGCCAGAACTTCCAACACTATGTTGAATAGAAGTGGTGAGAGAGGGCATCCCTGTCTTGTGCCAGTTTTCAAAGTGAATGCTTCCAGTTTTTGCCCATTCAGTATGATATTGGCTGTGGGTTTGTCATAAATAGCTCTTATTATTTTGAGATACGACCCGTCAATACCTAATTTATTGAGAGTTTTTAGCATGAAGGGTTGTTGAATTTTGTCAAAGGCCTTTTCTTCATGTATTGAGATAATCATGTGGTTTTTGACTTTGGTTCTGTTTATATGCTGTATTACATTTATTGCTTTGCGTATATTGAACCAGCCTTGCATCCCAGGGATGAAGCCCACTTGATCATGGTGGATAAGCTGTTTGATGTGCTGCGAGATTCGGTTTGCCAGTAATTTATTGAGGAATTTTGCATCAATATTCATCAAGGATATTGGTCTAAAATTCTCTTTTTTGGTTGTGTCTCTGCCCAGCTTTGGTATCAGCATGATGCTGGCCTCATAAAATGAGTTAGGAAGGATTCCCTCTTTTTCTATTGATTGGAATAGTTTCTGAAGTAATGGTTCCAGTTCCTCCTTGTACCTCTGGTAGAATTCGGCTGTGAACGCATCTGATCCTGGACTCCTTTTGGTTGGTAAGCTATTGATTATTGCCGCAATTTCAGCTCCTGTTATTAGTCTATTCAGAGATTCAACTTCTTCCTGGTTTAGTCATGGGAGAGTGTATGTGTCGAGGAATTTATACCTTTCTCTTTTTTTTAATTTTTTTTCTTTTTATCATTATTATTATTATTATTACCATTATTATTATTGTTATACTTTAGGCTCTATGGTACATGTGCGCAACGTGCAGGTAAGCTACATATGTATACATGCGCCATGCTGGTGCGCTGCACCCACCAACTCGTCATCTAGCATTAGGTATATCTCCCAATGCTGTCCCTCCCCCCTCCCCCCACCCCACAACAGTCCCCGAAGTGTGATGTTCCCCTTCCTGTGTCCATGTGTTCTCATTGTTCAATTCCCACCTATGAGTGAGAATATGTGGTGTTTGGTTTTTTGTTCTTGCGATAGTTTACTGAGAACGATGATTTCCTATTTCATCCATGTCCCTACAAAGGATATGAACTCATCAGTTTTTATGGCTGCCTAGTATTCCATGGTGTATATGTGCCATATTTTCTTAATCCAGTCTATCATTGTTGGACATTTGGGTTGGTTCCAAATCTTTGCTATTGTGTATAATGCCGCAATAAACATACGTGTGCATGTGTCTTTATAGCAGCATGATTTATAGTCCTTTGGGTATATACCCAGTAATGGGATGGCTGGGTCAAATGGAATTTCTAGTTCTAGATCCCTGAGGAATCGCCACAGTGACCTGCACAAGGGTTGAACTAGTTTACAGTCCCACCAACAGTGTAAAGTGTTCCTATTTCTCCACATCCTCTCCAGCACCTGTTGTTTCCTGACTTTTTAATGATTGCCATTCTAACTGGTGTGAGATGGTATCTCATTGTGGTTTTGATTTGCATTTCTCTGATGGCCAGTGATGGTGAGCTTTTTTTCACGTGTTTTTTGGCTGCATAAATGTCTTCTTTTGAGGAGTGTCTGTTCATGTCCTTCGCCCACTTTTTGATGGGGTTGTTTGGTGTTTTCTTGTAAATTTGTTGGAGTGCATTGTAGATTCTGGATATTAGCCGTTTGTCAGATGAGTAGGTTGCGAAAATTTTCTCCCATTTTGTAGGTTGCCTGTTCACTCTGATGGTAGTTTCCTTTGCTGTGCAGAAGCTCTTTAGTTTAATTAGATCCCATTTGTCAATTTTGGCTTTTGTTGCCATTGCTTTTGGTGTTTTAGACATGAAGTCCTTGCCCATGCCTATGTCCTGAATGGTATTGCCTAGGTTTTCTTCTAGGGTTTTTATGGGTTTAGGTCTAACGTTTAAGTCTTTAATCCATCTTGAGTTGACTTTTGTATAAGGTGTAAGGAAGGGATCCAGTTTCAGCTTTCTACACGTGGCTAGCCAGTTTTCCCAGCACCATTTATTAAATAGGGAATCCTTTCTCCATTTCTTGTTTTTGTCAGGTTTGTCAAAGATCAGATAGTTGTAGATATGTGGCATTATTTCTGACGGCTCTGTTCTGTTCCATTGATCTATATCTCTGTTTTGGTACCAGTACCATGCTGTTTGGGTTACTGTAGGCTTGTAGTATAGTTTGAAGTCAGGTAGCGTGATGCCTCCAGCTTTGTTCTTTTGGCTTAGGATTGACTTGGTGATGCGGGCTCTTTTTTGGTTCCCTATGAACTTTAAAGTAGTTTTTTCCAATTCTGTGAAGAAAGTCATTGGTAACTTGATGGGGATGGCATTGAATCTGTAAATTACCTTGGGAAGGATGGCCATTTTCATGATATTGATTCTTCCTACCCATGAGCATGGAATGTTCTTCCATTTGTTTGTATCCTCTTTTATTTCCTTGAGCAGTGGTTTGCAGTTTTCTCCTTGAAGAGGTCCTTCACATCCCTTGTCAGTTGGATTCCTAGGTATTTTATTCTCTTTGAAGCAATTGTGAATGGGAGTTCACTCATGATTTGGCTCTCTGTTTGTCTGTTATTGATGTATAAGAATGCTTGTGATTTTTGTACATTGATGTTGTATCCTGAGACTTTGCTGAAGTTGCTTATCAGCTTAAGGAGATTTTGGGCTGAGACAATGGGGTTTTCTAGATATACTATCACGTCATCTGCAAACAGGGACAATTTGACTTCCTTTTTTCCTAATTGAATACCCTTGATTTCCTTCTCTTGCCTAATTGCCCTGGCGAGAACTTCCAACACTATGTTGAATAGAAGTGGTGAGAGAGGGCATCCCTGTCTTGTGCCAGTTTTCAAAGTGAATGCTTCCAGTTTTTGCCCATTCAGTATGATATTGGCTGTGGGTTTGTCATAAATAGCTCTTATTATTTTGAGATACGACCCGTCAATACCTAATTTATTGAGAGTTTTTAGCATGAAGGGTTGTTGAATTTTGTCAAAGGCCTTTTCTTCATGTATTGAGATAATCATGTGGTTTTTGACTTTGGTTCTGTTTATATGCTGTATTACATTTATTGCTTTGCGTATATTGAACCAGCCTTGCATCCCAGGGATGAAGCCCACTTGATCATGGTGGATAAGCTGTTTGATGTGCTGCGAGATTCGGTTTGCCAGTAATTTATTGAGGAATTTTGCATCAATATTCATCAAGGATATTGGTCTAAAATTCTCTTTTTTGGTTGTGTCTCTGCCCAGCTTTGGTATCAGCATGATGCTGGCCTCATAAAATGAGTTAGGAAGGATTCCCTCTTTTTCTATTGATTGGAATAGTTTCTGAAGTAATGGTTCCAGTTCCTCCTTGTACCTCTGGTAGAATTCGGCTGTGAACGCATCTGATCCTGGACTCCTTTTGGTTGGTAAGCTATTGATTATTGCCGCAATTTCAGCTCCTGTTATTAGTCTATTCAGAGATTCAACTTCTTCCTGGTTTAGTCATGGGAGAGTGTATGTGTCGAGGAATTTATACCTTTCTCTTTTTTTTAATTTTTTTTCTTTTTATCATTATTATTATTATTACCATTATTATTATTGTTATACTTTAGGCTCTATGGTACATGTGCGCAACGTGCAGGTAAGCTACATATGTATACATGCGCCATGCTGGTGCGCTGCACCCAGCAACTCGTCATCTAGCATTAGGTATATCTCCCAATGCTGTCCCTCCCCCCTCCCCCCACCCCACAACAGTCCCCGAAGTGTGATGTTCCCCTTCCTGTGTCCATGTGTTCTCATTGTTCAATTCCCACCTATGAGTGAGAATATGTGGTGTTTGGTTTTTTGTTCTTGCGATAGTTTACTGAGAACGATGATTTCCTATTTCATCCATGTCCCTACAAAGGATATGAACTCATCAGTTTTTATGGCTGCCTAGTATTCCATGGTGTATATGTGCCATATTTTCTTAATCCAGTCTATCATTGTTGGACATTTGGGTTGGTTCCAAATCTTTGCTATTGTGTATAATGCCGCAATAAACATACGTGTGCATGTGTCTTTATAGCAGCATGATTTATAGTCCTTTGGGTATATACCCAGTAATGGGATGGCTGGGTCAAATGGAATTTCTAGTTCTAGATCCCTGAGGAATCGCCACAGTGACCTGCACAAGGGTTGAACTAGTTTACAGTCCCACCAACAGTGTAAAGTGTTCCTATTTCTCCACATCCTCTCCAGCACCTGTTGTTTCCTGACTTTTTAATGATTGCCATTCTAACTGGTGTGAGATGGTATCTCATTGTGGTTTTGATTTGCATTTCTCTGATGGCCAGTGATGGTGAGCTTTTTTTCACGTGTTTTTTGGCTGCATAAATGTCTTCTTTTGAGGAGTGTCTGTTCATGTCCTTCGCCCACTTTTTGATGGGGTTGTTTGGTGTTTTCTTGTAAATTTGTTGGAGTTCATTGTAGATTCTGGATATTAGCCGTTTGTCAGATGAGTAGGTTGCGAAAATTTTCTCCCATTTTGTAGGTTGCCTGTTCACTCTGATGGTAGTTTCCTTTGCTGTGCAGAAGCTCTTTAGTTTAATTAGATCCCATTTGTCAATTTTGGCTTTTGTTGCCATTGCTTTTGGTGTTTTAGACATGAAGTCCTTGCCCATGCCTATGTCCTGAATGGTATTGCCTAGGTTTTCTTCTAGGGTTTTTATGGGTTTAGGTCTAACGTTTAAGTCTTTAATCCATCTTGAGTTGACTTTTGTATAAGGTGTAAGGAAGGGATCCAGTTTCAGCTTTCTACACGTGGCTAGCCAGTTTTCCCAGCACCATTTATTAAATAGGGAATCCTTTCTCCATTTCTTGTTTTTGTCAGGTTTGTCAAAGATCAGATAGTTGTAGATATGTGGCATTATTTCTGACGGCTCTGTTCTGTTCCATTGATCTATATCTCTGTTTTGGTACCAGTACCATGCTGTTTGGGTTACTGTAGCCTTGTAGTATAGTTTGAAGTCAGGTAGCGTGATGCCTCCAGCTTTGTTCTTTTGGCTTAGGATTGACTTGGTGATGCGGGCTCTTTTTTGGTTCCCTATGAACTTTAAAGTAGTTTTTTCCAATTCTGTGAAGAAAGTCATTGGTAACTTGATGGGGATGGCATTGAATCTGTAAATTACCTTGGGAAGGATGGCCATTTTCATGATATTGATTCTTCCTACCCATGAGCATGGAATGTTCTTCCATTTGTTTGTATCCTCTTTTATTTCCTTGAGCAGTGGTTTGTAGTTTTCTCCTTGAAGAGGTCCTTCACATCCCTTGTAAGTTGGATTCCTAGGTATTTTATTCTCTTTGAAGCAATTGTGAATGGGAGTTCACTCATGATTTGGCTCTCTGTTTGTCTGTTATTGATGTATAAGAATGCTTGTGATTTTTGTACATTGATGTTGTATCCTGAGACTTTGCTGAAGTTGCTTATCAGCTTAAGGAGATTTTGGGCTGAGACAATGGGGTTTTCTAGATATACTATCACGTCATCTGCAAACAGGGACAATTTGACTTCCTTTTTTCCTAATTGAATACCCTTGATTTCCTTCTCTTGCCTAATTGCCCTGGCCAGAACTTCCAACACTATGTTGAATAGAAGTGGTGAGAGAGGGCATCCCTGTCTTGTGCCAGTTTTCAAAGTGAATGCTTCCAGTTTTTGCCCATTCAGTATGATATTGGCTGTGGGTTTGTCATAAATAGCTCTTATTATTTTGAGATACGACCCGTCAATACCTAATTTATTGAGAGTTTTTAGCATGAAGGGTTGTTGAATTTTGTCAAAGGCCTTTTCTTCATGTATTGAGATAATCATGTGGTTTTTGACTTTGGTTCTGTTTATATGCTGTATTACATTTATTGCTTTGCGTATATTGAACCAGCCTTGCATCCCAGGGATGAAGCCCACTTGATCATGGTGGATAAGCTGTTTGATGTGCTGCGAGATTCGGTTTGCCAGTAATTTATTGAGGAATTTTGCATCAATATTCATCAAGGATATTGGTCTAAAATTCTCTTTTTTGGTTGTGTCTCTGCCCAGCTTTGGTATCAGCATGATGCTGGCCTCATAAAATGAGTTAGGAAGGATTCCCTCTTTTTCTATTGATTGGAATAGTTTCTGAAGTAATGGTTCCAGTTCCTCCTTGTACCTCTGGTAGAATTCGGCTGTGAACGCATCTGATCCTGGACTCCTTTTGGTTGGTAAGCTATTGATTATTGCCGCAATTTCAGCTCCTGTTATTAGTCTATTCAGAGATTCAACTTCTTCCTGGTTTAGTCATGGGAGAGTGTATGTGTCGAGGAATTTATACCTTTCTTTTTTTTTTAATTTTTTTTCTTTTTATCATTATTATTATTATTATTACCATTATTATTATTGTTATACTTTAGGCTCTATGGTACATGTGCGCAACGTGCAGGTAAGCTACATATGTATACATGCGCCATGCTGGTGCGCTGCACCCAGCAACTCGTCATCTAGCATTAGGTATATCTCCCAATGCTGTCCCTCCCCCCTCCCCCCACCCCACAACAGTCCCCGAAGTGTGATGTTCCCCTTCCTGTGTCCATGTGTTCTCATTGTTCAATTCCCACCTATGAGTGAGAATATGTGGTGTTTGGTTTTTTGTTCTTGCGATAGTTTACTGAGAACGATGATTTCCAATTTCATCCATGTCCCTACAAAGGATATGAACTCATCAGTTTTTATGGCTGCCTAGTATTCCATGGTGTATATGTGCCATATTTTCTTAATCCAGTCTATCATTGTTGGACATTTGGGTTGGTTCCAAATCTTTGCTATTGTGTATAATGCCGCAATAAACATACGTGTGCATGTGTCTTTATAGCAGCATGATTTATAGTCCTTTGGGTATATACCCAGTAATGGGATGGCTGGGTCAAATGGAATTTCTAGTTCTAGATCCCTGAGGAATCGCCACAGTGACCTGCACAAGGGTTGAACTAGTTTACAGTCCCACCAACAGTGTAAAGTGTTCCTATTTCTCCACATCCTCTCCAGCACCTGTTGTTTCCTGACTTTTTAATGATTGCCATTCTAACTGGTGTGAGATGGTATCTCATTGTGGTTTTGATTTGCATTTCTCTGATGGCCAGTGATGGTGAGCTTTTTTTCACGTGTTTTTTGGCTGCATAAATGTCTTCTTTTGAGGAGTGTCTGTTCATGTCCTTCGCCCACTTTTTGATGGGGTTGTTTGGTGTTTTCTTGTAAATTTGTTGGAGTTCATTGTAGATTCTGGATATTAGCCGTTTGTCAGATGAGTAGGTTGCGAAAATTTTCTCCCATTTTGTAGGTTGCCTGTTCACTCTGATGGTAGTTTCCTTTGCTGTGCAGAAGCTCTTTAGTTTAATTAGATCCCATTTGTCAATTTTGGCTTTTGTTGCCATTGCTTTTGGTGTTTTAGACATGAAGTCCTTGCCCATGCCTATGTCCTGAATGGTATTGCCTAGGTTTTCTTCTAGGGTTTTTATGGTTTTAGGTCTAACGTTTAAGTCTTTAATCCATGTTGAGTTGATTTTTGTAGAAGGTGTAAGGAAGGGATCCAGTTTCAGCTTTCTACATGTGGCTAGCCAGTTTTCCCAGCACCATTTATTAAATAGGGATTCCTTTCTCCATTTCTTGTTTTTGTCAGGTTTGTCAAAGGTCAGATAGTTGTAGATATGTGGCATTATTTCTGACGGCTCTGTTCTGTTCCATTGATCTATATCTCTGTTTTGGTACCAGTACCATGCTGTTTGGGTTACTGTAGCCTTGTAGTATAGTTGGAAGTCAGGTAGCGTGATGCCTCCAGCTTTGTTCTTTTGGCTTAGGATTGACTTGGTGATGCGGGCTCTTTTTTGGTTCCATATGAACTTTAAAGTAGTTTTTTCCAATTCTGTGAAGAAAGTCATTGGTAACTTGGTGGGGATGGCATTGAATCTGTAAATTACCTTGGGAAGGATGGCCATTTTCATGATATTGATTCTTCCTACCCATGAGCATGGAATGTTCTTCCATTTGTTTGTATCCTCTTTTATTTCCTTGAGCAGTGGTTTGTAGTTTTCTCCTTGAAGAGGTCCTTCACATCCCTTGTAAGTTGGATTCCTAGGTATTTTATTCTCTTTGAAGCAATTGTGAATGGGAGTTCACTCATGATTTGGCTCTCTGTTTGTCTGTTATTGATGTATAAGAATGCTTGTGATTTTTGTACATTGATGTTGTATCCTGAGACTTTGCTGAAGTTGCTTATCAGCTTAAGGAGATTTTGGGCTGAGACAATGGGGTTTTCTAGATATACTATCACGTCATCTGCAAACAGGGACAATTTGACTTCCTTTTCTCCTAATTGAATACCCTTGATTTCCTTCTCTTGCCTAATTGCCCTGGCCAGAACTTCCAACACTATGTTGAATAGAAGTGGTGAGAGAGGGCATCCCTGTCTTGTGCCAGTTTTCAAAGTGAATGCTTCCAGTTTTTGCCCATTCAGTATGATATTGGCTGTGGGTTTGTCATAAATAGCTCTTATTATTTTGAGATACGACCCATCAATACCTAATTTATTGAGAGTTTTTAGCATGAAGGGTTGTTGAATTTTGTCAAAGGCCTTTTCTTCATGTATTGAGATAATCATGTGGTTTTTGACTTTGGTTCTGTTTATATGCTGGATTACATTTATTGATTTGCGTATCTTGAACCAGCCTTGCATCCCAGGGATGAAGCCCACTTGATCATGGTGCATAAGCTGTTTGATGTGCTGCTGGATTCGGTTTGCCAGTAATTTATTGAGGATTTTTACGTCAATATTCATCAAGGATATTGGTCTAAAATTCTCTTTTTTGGTTGTGTCTCTGCCCAGCTTTGGTATCAGCATGATGCTGGCCTCATAAAATGAGTTAGGAAGGATTCCCTCTTTTTCTACTGATTGGAATAGTTTCTGAAGTAATGGTTCCAGTTCCTCCTTGTACCTCCGGTAGAATTCGGCTGTGAACCCATCTGATCCTGGACTCTTTTTGGTTGGTAAGCCATTGATTATTGCCGCAATTTCAGCTCCTGTTATTAGTCTATTCAGAGATTCAACTTCTTCCTGGTTTAGTCAGGAGAGAGTGTATGTGTCGAGGAATTTATACCTTTCTTTTTTTTTTTAATTTTTCTTCTTTTTGTCATTATTATTATTATTATTATCATTATTATTATTATTATACTTTAGGCTCTATGGTACATGTGCGCAACGTGCAGGTAAGCTACATATGTATACATGTGCCATGCTGGTGCGCTGCACCCACCAACTCGTCATCTAGCATTAGGTATATCTCCCAATGCTGTCCCTCCCCCCTCCCCCCACGCCACCACAGTCCCCGAAGTGTGATGTTCCCCTTCCTGTGTCCATGTGTTCTCATTGTTCAATTCCCACCTATGAGTGAGAATATGTGGTGTTTGGTTTTTTGTTCTTGCGATAGTTTACTGAGAACGATGATTTCCAATTTCATCCATGTCCCTACAAAGGATATGAACTCATCCTTTTTTATGGCTGCCTGGTATTCCATGGTGTATATGTGCCACATTTTCTTAATCCAGTCTATCACTGTTGGACATTTGGGTTGGTTCCAAGTCTTTGCTGTTGTGTATAATGCCGCAATAAACATACGTGTGCATGTGTCTTTATAGCAGCATGATTTATAGTCCTTTGGGTATATACCCAGTAATGGGATGGCTGGGTCAAATGGAATTTCTAGTTCTAGATCCCTGAGGAATCGCCACAGTGACCTCCACAAAGGTTGAACTAGTTTACAGTCCCACCAACAGTGTATAAGTGTTCCTATTTCTCCACATCCTCTCCAGCACCTGTTGTTTCCTGACTTTTTAATGATTGCCATTCTATCTGGTGTGAGATGGTATCTCATTGTGGTTTTGATTTGCATTTCTCTCATGGCCAGTGATGGTGAGCATTTTTTCACGTGTTTTTTGGCTGCATAAATGTCTTCTTTTGAGGAGTGTCTGTTCATGTCCTTCGCCCACTTTTTGATGGGGTTGTTTGGTGTTTTCTTGAAAATTTGTTGGAGTGCATTGTAGATTCTGGATATTAGCCCTTTGTCAGATGAGTAGGTTGCGAAAATTTTCTCCCATTTTGTAGGTTGCCTGTTCACTCTGACGGTAGTTTCCTTTGCTGTGCAGAAGCTCTTTAGTTTAATTAGATCCCATTTGTCAATTTTGGCTTTTGTTGCCATTGCTTTTGGTGTTTTAGACATGAACTCCTTGCCCATGCCTATGTCCTGAATGGTATTGCCTAGGTTTTCTTCTAGGGTTTTTATGGTTTTAGGTCTAACGTTTAAGTCTTTAATCCATGTTGAGTTGATTTTTGTAGAAGGTGTAAGGAAGGGATCCAGTTTCAGCTTTCTACATGTGGCTAGCCAGTTTTCCCAGCACCATTTATTAAATAGGGATTCCTTTCTCCATTTCTTGTTTTTGTCAGGTTTGTCAAAGGTCAGATAGTTGTAGATATGTGGCATTATTTCTGACGGCTCTGTTCTGTTCCATTGATCTATATCTCTGTTTTGGTACCAGTACCATGCTGTTTGGGTTACTGTAGCCTTGTAGTATAGTTGGAAGTCAGGTAGCGTGATGCCTCCAGCTTTGTTCTTTTGGCTTAGGATTGACTTGGTGATGCGGGCTCTTTTTTGGTTCCATATGAACTTTAAAGTAGTTTTTTCCAATTCTGTGAAGAAAGTCATTGGTAACTTGGTGGGGATGGCATTGAATCTGTAAATTACCTTGGGAAGGATGGCCATTTTCATGATATTGATTCTTCCTACCCATGAGCATGGAATGTTCTTCCATTTGTTTGTATCCTCTTTTATTTCCTTGAGCAGTGGTTTGTAGTTTTCTCCTTGAAGAGGTCCTTCACATCCCTTGTAAGTTGGATTCCTAGGTATTTTATTCTCTTTGAAGCAATTGTGAATGGGAGTTCACTCATGATTTGGCTCTCTGTTTGTCTGTTATTGATGTATAAGAATGCTTGTGATTTTTGTACATTGATGTTGTATCCTGAGACTTTGCTGAAGTTGCTTATCAGCTTAAGGAGATTTTGGGCTGAGACAATGGGGTTTTCTAGATATACTATCACGTCATCTGCAAACAGGGACAATTTGACTTCCTTTTCTCCTAATTGAATACCCTTGATTTCCTTCTCTTGCCTAATTGCCCTGGCCAGAACTTCCAACACTATGTTGAATAGAAGTGGTGAGAGAGGGCATCCCTGTCTTGTGCCAGTTTTCAAAGTGAATGCTTCCAGTTTTTGCCCATTCAGTATGATATTGGCTGTGGGTTTGTCATAAATAGCTCTTATTATTTTGAGATACGACCCATCAATACCTAATTTATTGAGAGTTTTTAGCATGAAGGGTTGTTGAATTTTGTCAAAGGCCTTTTCTTCATGTATTGAGATAATCATGTGGTTTTTGACTTTGGTTCTGTTTATATGCTGGATTACATTTATTGATTTGCGTATCTAGAACCAGCCTTGCATCCCAGGGATGAAGCCCACTTGATCATGGTGAATAAGCTGTTTGATGTGCTGCTGGATTCGGTTTGCCAGTAATTTATTGAGGATTTTTACATCAATATTCATCAAGGATATTGGTCTAAAATTCTCTTTTTTGGTTGTGTCTCTGCCCAGCTTTGGTATCAGCATGATGCTGGCCTCATAAAATGAGTTAGGAAGGATTCCCTCTTTTTCTATTGATTGGAATAGTTTCTGAAGTAATGGTTCCAGTTCCTCCTTGCACCTCCGGTAGAATTCGGCTGTGAACCCATCTGATCCTGGACTCTTTTTGGTTGGTAAGCCATTGATTATTGCCGCAATTTCAGCTCCTGTTATTAGTCTATTCAGAGATTCAACTTCTTCCTGGTTTAGTCATGGGAGAGTGTATGTGTCGAGGAATTTATACCTTTCTTTTTTTTTTTAATTTTTCTTCTTTTTGTCATTATTATTATTATTATTATCATTATTATTATTATTATACTTTAGGCTCTATGGTACATGTGCGCAACGTGCAGGTAAGCTACATATGTATACATGTGCCATGCTGGTGCGCTGCACCCACCAACTCGTCATCTAGCATTAGGTATATCTCCAAATGCTGTCCCTCCCCCCTCCCCCCACCCCACAACAGTCCCCGAAGTGTGATGTTCCCCTTCCTGTGTCCATGTGTTCTCATTGTTCAATTCCCACCTATGAGTGAGAATATGTGGTGTTTGGTTTTTTGTTCTTGCGATAGTTTACTGAGAACGATGATTTCCAATTTCATCCATGTCCCTACAAAGGATATGAACTCATCAGTTTTTATGGCTGCCTAGTATTCCATGGTGTATATGTGCCATATTTTCTTAATCCAGTCTATCATTGTTGGACATTTGGGTTGGTTCCAAATCTTTGCTATTGTGTATAATGCCGCAATAAACATACGTGTGCATGTGTCTTTATAGCAGCATGATTTATAGTCCTTTGGGTATATACCCAGTAATGGGATGGCTGGGTCAAATGGAATTTCTAGTTCTAGATCCCTGAGGAATCGCCACAGTGACCTGCACAAGGGTTGAACTAGTTTACAGTCCCACCAACAGTGTAAAGTGTTCCTATTTCTCCACATCCTCTCCAGCACCTGTTGTTTCCTGACTTTTTAATGATTGCCATTCTAACTGGTGTGAGATGGTATCTCATTGTGGTTTTGATTTGCATTTCTCTGATGGCCAGTGATGGTGAGCTTTTTTTCACGTGTTTTTTGGCTGCATAAATGTCTTCTTTTGAGGAGTGTCTGTTCATGTCCTTCGCCCACTTTTTGATGGGGTTGTTTGGTGTTTTCTTGTAAATTTGTTGGAGTTCATTGTAGATTCTGGATATTAGCCGTTTGTCAGATGAGTAGGTTGCGAAAATTTTCTCCCATTTTGTAGGTTGCCTGTTCACTCTGATGGTAGTTTCCTTTGCTGTGCAGAAGCTCTTTAGTTTAATTAGATCCCATTTGTCAATTTTGGCTTTTGTTGCCATTGCTTTTGGTGTTTTAGACATGAAGTCCTTGCCCATGCCTATGTCCTGAATGGTATTGCCTAGGTTTTCTTCTAGGGTTTTTATGGGTTTAGGTCTAACGTTTAAGTCTTTAATCCATCTTGAGTTGACTTTTGTATAAGGTGTAAGGAAGGGATCCAGTTTCAGCTTTCTACACGTGGCTAGCCAGTTTTCCCAGCACCATTTATTAAATAGGGAATCCTTTCTCCATTTCTTGTTTTTGTCAGGTTTGTCAAAGATCAGATAGTTGTAGATATGTGGCATTATTTCTGACGGCTCTGTTCTGTTCCATTGATCTATATCTCTGTTTTGGTACCAGTACCATGCTGTTTGGGTTACTGTAGCCTTGTAGTATAGTTTGAAGTCAGGTAGCGTGATGCCTCCAGCTTTGTTCTTTTGGCTTAGGATTGACTTGGTGATGCGGGCTCTTTTTTGGTTCCCTATGAACTTTAAAGTAGTTTTTTCCAATTCTGTGAAGAAAGTCATTGGTAACTTGATGGGGATGGCATTGAATCTGTAAATTACCTTGGGAAGGATGGCCATTTTCATGATATTGATTCTTCCTACCCATGAGCATGGAATGTTCTTCCATTTGTTTGTATCCTCTTTTATTTCCTTGAGCAGTGGTTTGTAGTTTTCTCCTTGAAGAGGTCCTTCACATCCCTTGTAAGTTGGATTCCTAGGTATTTTATTCTCTTTGAAGCAATTGTGAATGGGAGTTCACTCATGATTTGGCTCTCTGTTTGTCTGTTATTGATGTATAAGAATGCTTGTGATTTTTGTACATTGATGTTGTATCCTGAGACTTTGCTGAAGTTGCTTATCAGCTTAAGGAGATTTTGGGCTGAGACAATGGGGTTTTCTAGATATACTATCACGTCATCTGCAAACAGGGACAATTTGACTTCCTTTTCTCCTAATTGAATACCCTTGATTTCCTTCTCTTGCCTAATTGCCCTGGCCAGAACTTCCAACACTATGTTGAATAGAAGTGGTGAGAGAGGGCATCCCTGTCTTGTGCCAGTTTTCAAAGTGAATGCTTCCAGTTTTTGCCCATTCAGTATGATATTGGCTGTGGGTTTGTCATAAATAGCTCTTATTATTTTGAGATACGACCCATCAATACCTAATTTATTGAGAGTTTTTAGCATGAAGGGTTGTTGAATTTTGTCAAAGGCCTTTTCTTCATGTATTGAGATAATCATGTGGTTTTTGACTTTGGTTCTGTTTATATGCTGGATTACATTTATTGATTTGCGTATCTTGAACCAGCCTTGCATCCCAGGGATGAAGCCCACTTGATCATGGTGCATAAGCTGTTTGATGTGCTGCTGGATTCGGTTTGCCAGTAATTTATTGAGGATTTTTACGTCAATATTCATCAAGGATATTGGTCTAAAATTCTCTTTTTTGGTTGTGTCTCTGCCCAGCTTTGGTATCAGCATGATGCTGGCCTCATAAAATGAGTTAGGAAGGATTCCCTCTTTTTCTACTGATTGGAATAGTTTCTGAAGTAATGGTTCCAGTTCCTCCTTGTACCTCCGGTAGAATTCGGCTGTGAACCCATCTGATCCTGGACTCTTTTTGGTTGGTAAGCCATTGATTATTGCCGCAATTTCAGCTCCTGTTATTAGTCTATTCAGAGATTCAACTTCTTCCTGGTTTAGTCAGGGGAGAGTGTATGTGTCGAGGAATTTATACCTTTCTTTTTTTTTTTAATTTTTCTTCTTTTTGTCATTATTATTATTATTATTATCATTATTATTATTATTATACTTTAGGCTCTATGGTACATGTGCGCAACGTGCAGGTAAGCTACATATGTATACATGTGCCATGCTGGTGCGCTGCACCCACCAACTCGTCATCTAGCATTAGGTATATCTCCCAATGCTGTCCCTCCCCCCTCCCCCCACGCCACCACAGTCCCCGAAGTGTGATGTTCCCCTTCCTGTGTCCATGTGTTCTCATTGTTCAATTCCCACCTATGAGTGAGAATATGTGGTGTTTGGTTTTTTGTTCTTGCGATAGTTTACTGAGAACGATGATTTCCAATTTCATCCATGTCCCTACAAAGGATATGAACTCATCCTTTTTTATGGCTGCCTGGTATTCCATGGTGTATATGTGCCACATTTTCTTAATCCAGTCTATCACTGTTGGACATTTGGGTTGGTTCCAAGTCTTTGCTGTTGTGTATAATGCCGCAATAAACATACGTGTGCATGTGTCTTTATAGCAGCATGATTTATAGTCCTTTGGGTATATACCCAGTAATGGGATGGCTGGGTCAAATGGAATTTCTAGTTCTAGATCCCTGAGGAATCGCCACAGTGACCTCCACAAAGGTTGAACTAGTTTACAGTCCCACCAACAGTGTATAAGTGTTCCTATTTCTCCACATCCTCTCCAGCACCTGTTGTTTCCTGACTTTTTAATGATTGCCATTCTATCTGGTGTGAGATGGTATCTCATTGTGGTTTTGATTTGCATTTCTCTCATGGCCAGTGATGGTGAGCATTTTTTCACGTGTTTTTTGGCTGCATAAATGTCTTCTTTTGAGGAGTGTCTGTTCATGTCCTTCGCCCACTTTTTGATGGGGTTGTTTGGTGTTTTCTTGAAAATTTGTTGGAGTGCATTGTAGATTCTGGATATTAGCCCTTTGTCAGATGAGTAGGTTGCGAAAATTTTCTCCCATTTTGTAGGTTGCCTGTTCACTCTGACGGTAGTTTCCTTTGCTGTGCAGAAGCTCTTTAGTTTAATTAGATCCCATTTGTCAATTTTGGCTTTTGTTGCCATTGCTTTTGGTGTTTTAGACATGAACTCCTTGCCCATGCCTATGTCCTGAATGGTATTGCCTAGGTTTTCTTCTAGGGTTTTTATGGTTTTAGGTCTAACGTTTAAGTCTTTAATCCATGTTGAGTTGATTTTTGTAGAAGGTGTAAGGAAGGGATCCAGTTTCAGCTTTCTACATGTGGCTAGCCAGTTTTCCCAGCACCATTTATTAAATAGGGATTCCTTTCTCCATTTCTTGTTTTTGTCAGGTTTGTCAAAGGTCAGATAGTTGTAGATATGTGGCATTATTTCTGAAGGCTCTGTTCTGTTCCATTGATCTATATCTCTGTTTTGGTACCAGTACCATGCTGTTTGGGTTACTGTAGCCTTGTAGTATAGTTGGAAGTCAGGTAGCGTGATGCCTCCAGCTTTGTTCTTTTGGCTTAGGATTGACTTGGTGATGCGGGCTCTTTTTTGGTTCCATATGAACTTTAAAGTAGTTTTTTCCAATTCTGTGAAGAAAGTCATTGGTAACTTGGTGGGGATGGCATTGAATCTGTAAATTACCTTGGGAAGGATGGCCATTTTCATGATATTGATTCTTCCTACCCATGAGCATGGAATGTTCTTCCATTTGTTTGTATCCTCTTTTATTTCCTTGAGCAGTGGTTTGTAGTTTTCTCCTTGAAGAGGTCCTTCACATCCCTTGTAAGTTGGATTCCTAGGTATTTTATTCTCTTTGAAGCAATTGTGAATGGGAGTTCACTCATGATTTGGCTCTCTGTTTGTCTGTTATTGATGTATAAGAATGCTTGTGATTTTTGTACATTGATGTTGTATCCTGAGACTTTGCTGAAGTTGCTTATCAGCTTAAGGAGATTTTGGGCTGAGACAATGGGGTTTTCTAGATATACTATCACGTCATCTGCAAACAGGGACAATTTGACTTCCTTTTCTCCTAATTGAATACCCTTGATTTCCTTCTCTTGCCTAATTGCCCTGGCCAGAACTTCCAACACTATGTTGAATAGAAGTGGTGAGAGAGGGCATCCCTGTCTTGTGCCAGTTTTCAAAGTGAATGCTTCCAGTTTTTGCCCATTCAGTATGATATTGGCTGTGGGTTTGTCATAAATAGCTCTTATTATTTTGAGATACGACCCATCAATACCTAATTTATTGAGAGTTTTTAGCATGAAGGGTTGTTGAATTTTGTCAAAGGCCTTTTCTTCATGTATTGAGATAATCATGTGGTTTTTGACTTTGGTTCTGTTTATATGCTGGATTACATTTATTGATTTGCGTATCTAGAACCAGCCTTGCATCCCAGGGATGAAGCCCACTTGATCATGGTGAATAAGCTGTTTGATGTGCTGCTGGATTCGGTTTGCCAGTAATTTATTGAGGATTTTTACATCAATATTCATCAAGGATATTGGTCTAAAATTCTCTTTTTTGGTTGTGTCTCTGCCCAGCTTTGGTATCAGCATGATGCTGGCCTCATAAAATGAGTTAGGAAGGATTCCCTCTTTTTCTATTGATTGGAATAGTTTCTGAAGTAATGGTTCCAGTTCCTCCTTGCACCTCCGGTAGAATTCGGCTGTGAACCCATCTGATCCTGGACTCTTTTTGGTTGGTAAGCCATTGATTATTGCCGCAATTTCAGCTCCTGTTATTAGTCTATTCAGAGATTCAACTTCTTCCTGGTTTAGTCATGGGAGAGTGTATGTGTCGAGGAATTTATACCTTTCTTTTTTTTTTTAATTTTTCTTCTTTTTGTCATTATTATTATTATTATTATCATTATTATTATTATTATACTTTAGGCTCTATGGTACATGTGCGCAACGTGCAGGTAAGCTACATATGTATACATGTGCCATGCTGGTGCGCTGCACCCACCAACTCGTCATCTAGCATTAGGTATATCTCCAAATGCTGTCCCTCCCCCCTCCCCCCACCCCACAACAGTCCCCGAAGTGTGATGTTCCCCTTCCTGTGTCCATGTGTTCTCATTGTTCAATTCCCACCTATGAGTGAGAATATGTGGTGTTTGGTTTTTTGTTCTTGCGATAGTTTACTGAGAACGATGATTTCCAATTTCATCCATGTCCCTACAAAGGATATGAACTCATCAGTTTTTATGGCTGCCTAGTATTCCATGGTGTATATGTGCCATATTTTCTTAATCCAGTCTATCATTGTTGGACATTTGGGTTGGTTCCAAATCTTTGCTATTGTGTATAATGCCGCAATAAACATACGTGTGCATGTGTCTTTATAGCAGCATGATTTATAGTCCTTTGGGTATATACCCAGTAATGGGATGGCTGGGTCAAATGGAATTTCTAGTTCTAGATCCCTGAGGAATCGCCACAGTGACCTGCACAAGGGTTGAACTAGTTTACAGTCCCACCAACAGTGTAAAGTGTTCCTATTTCTCCACATCCTCTCCAGCACCTGTTGTTTCCTGACTTTTTAATGATTGCCATTCTAACTGGTGTGAGATGGTATCTCATTGTGGTTTTGATTTGCATTTCTCTGATGGCCAGTGATGGTGAGCTTTTTTTCACGTGTTTTTTGGCTGCATAAATGTCTTCTTTTGAGGAGTGTCTGTTCATGTCCTTCGCCCACTTTTTGATGGGGTTGTTTGGTGTTTTCTTGTAAATTTGTTGGAGTTCATTGTAGATTCTGGATATTAGCCGTTTGTCAGATGAGTAGGTTGCGAAAATTTTCTCCCATTTTGTAGGTTGCCTGTTCACTCTGATGGTAGTTTCCTTTGCTGTGCAGAAGCTCTTTAGTTTAATTAGATCCCATTTGTCAATTTTGGCTTTTGTTGCCATTGCTTTTGGTGTTTTAGACATGAAGTCCTTGCCCATGCCTATGTCCTGAATGGTATTGCCTAGGTTTTCTTCTAGGGTTTTTATGGGTTTAGGTCTAACGTTTAAGTCTTTAATCCATCTTGAGTTGACTTTTGTATAAGGTGTAAGGAAGGGATCCAGTTTCAGCTTTCTACACGTGGCTAGCCAGTTTTCCCAGCACCATTTATTAAATAGGGAATCCTTTCTCCATTTCTTGTTTTTGTCAGGTTTGTCAAAGATCAGATAGTTGTAGATATGTGGCATTATTTCTGACGGCTCTGTTCTGTTCCATTGATCTATATCTCTGTTTTGGTACCAGTACCATGCTGTTTGGGTTACTGTAGCCTTGTAGTATAGTTTGAAGTCAGGTAGCGTGATGCCTCCAGCTTTGTTCTTTTGGCTTAGGATTGACTTGGTGATGCGGGCTCTTTTTTGGTTCCCTATGAACTTTAAAGTAGTTTTTTCCAATTCTGTGAAGAAAGTCATTGGTAACTTGATGGGGATGGCATTGAATCTGTAAATTACCTTGGGAAGGATGGCCATTTTCATGATATTGATTCTTCCTACCCATGAGCATGGAATGTTCTTCCATTTGTTTGTATCCTCTTTTATTTCCTTGAGCAGTGGTTTGTAGTTTTCTCCTTGAAGAGGTCCTTCACATCCCTTGTAAGTTGGATTCCTAGGTATTTTATTCTCTTTGAAGCAATTGTGAATGGGAGTTCACTCATGATTTGGCTCTCTGTTTGTCTGTTATTGATGTATAAGAATGCTTGTGATTTTTGTACATTGATGTTGTATCCTGAGACTTTGCTGAAGTTGCTTATCAGCTTAAGGAGATTTTGGGCTGAGACAATGGGGTTTTCTAGATATACTATCACGTCATCTGCAAACAGGGACAATTTGACTTCCTTTTTTCCTAATTGAATACCCTTGATTTCCTTCTCTTGCCTAATTGCCCTGGCCAGAACTTCCAACACTATGTTGAATAGAAGTGGTGAGAGAGGGCATCCCTGTCTTGTGCCAGTTTTCAAAGTGAATGCTTCCAGTTTTTGCCCATTCAGTATGATATTGGCTGTGGGTTTGTCATAAATAGCTCTTATTATTTTGAGATACGACCCGTCAATACCTAATTTATTGAGAGTTTTTAGCATGAAGGGTTGTTGAATTTTGTCAAAGGCCTTTTCTTCATGTATTGAGATAATCATGTGGTTTTTGACTTTGGTTCTGTTTATATGCTGTATTACATTTATTGCTTTGCGTATATTGAACCAGCCTTGCATCCCAGGGATGAAGCCCACTTGATCATGGTGGATAAGCTGTTTGATGTGCTGCGAGATTCGGTTTGCCAGTAATTTATTGAGGAATTTTGCATCAATATTCATCAAGGATATTGGTCTAAAATTCTCTTTTTTGGTTGTGTCTCTGCCCAGCTTTGGTATCAGCATGATGCTGGCCTCATAAAATGAGTTAGGAAGGATTCCCTCTTTTTCTATTGATTGGAATAGTTTCTGAAGTAATGGTTCCAGTTCCTCCTTGTACCTCTGGTAGAATTCGGCTGTGAACGCATCTGATCCTGGACTCCTTTTGGTTGGTAAGCTATTGATTATTGCCGCAATTTCAGCTCCTGTTATTAGTCTATTCAGAGATTCAACTTCTTCCTGGTTTAGTCATGGGAGAGTGTATGTGTCGAGGAATTTATACCTTTCTCTTTTTTTTAATTTTTTTTCTTTTTATCATTATTATTATTATTATTACCATTATTATTATTGTTATACTTTAGGCTCTATGGTACATGTGCGCAACGTGCAGGTAAGCTACATATGTATACATGCGCCATGCTGGTGCGCTGCACCCACCAACTCGTCATCTAGCATTAGGTATATCTCCCAATGCTGTCCCTCCCCCCTCCCCCCACCCCACAACAGTCCCCGAAGTGTGATGTTCCCCTTCCTGTGTCCATGTGTTCTCATTGTTCAATTCCCACCTATGAGTGAGAATATGTGGTGTTTGGTTTTTTGTTCTTGCGATAGTTTACTGAGAACGATGATTTCCTATTTCATCCATGTCCCTACAAAGGATATGAACTCATCAGTTTTTATGGCTGCCTAGTATTCCATGGTGTATATGTGCCATATTTTCTTAATCCAGTCTATCATTGTTGGACATTTGGGTTGGTTCCAAATCTTTGCTATTGTGTATAATGCCGCAATAAACATACGTGTGCATGTGTCTTTATAGCAGCATGATTTATAGTCCTTTGGGTATATACCCAGTAATGGGATGGCTGGGTCAAATGGAATTTCTAGTTCTAGATCCCTGAGGAATCGCCACAGTGACCTGCACAAGGGTTGAACTAGTTTACAGTCCCACCAACAGTGTAAAGTGTTCCTATTTCTCCACATCCTCTCCAGCACCTGTTGTTTCCTGACTTTTTAATGATTGCCATTCTAACTGGTGTGAGATGGTATCTCATTGTGGTTTTGATTTGCATTTCTCTGATGGCCAGTGATGGTGAGCTTTTTTTCACGTGTTTTTTGGCTGCATAAATGTCTTCTTTTGAGGAGTGTCTGTTCATGTCCTTCGCCCACTTTTTGATGGGGTTGTTTGGTGTTTTCTTGTAAATTTGTTGGAGTGCATTGTAGATTCTGGATATTAGCCGTTTGTCAGATGAGTAGGTTGCGAAAATTTTCTCCCATTTTGTAGGTTGCCTGTTCACTCTGATGGTAGTTTCCTTTGCTGTGCAGAAGCTCTTTAGTTTAATTAGATCCCATTTGTCAATTTTGGCTTTTGTTGCCATTGCTTTTGGTGTTTTAGACATGAAGTCCTTGCCCATGCCTATGTCCTGAATGGTATTGCCTAGGTTTTCTTCTAGGGTTTTTATGGGTTTAGGTCTAACGTTTAAGTCTTTAATCCATCTTGAGTTGACTTTTGTATAAGGTGTAAGGAAGGGATCCAGTTTCAGCTTTCTACACGTGGCTAGCCAGTTTTCCCAGCACCATTTATTAAATAGGGAATCCTTTCTCCATTTCTTGTTTTTGTCAGGTTTGTCAAAGATCAGATAGTTGTAGATATGTGGCATTATTTCTGACGGCTCTGTTCTGTTCCATTGATCTATATCTCTGTTTTGGTACCAGTACCATGCTGTTTGGGTTACTGTAGGCTTGTAGTATAGTTTGAAGTCAGGTAGCGTGATGCCTCCAGCTTTGTTCTTTTGGCTTAGGATTGACTTGGTGATGCGGGCTCTTTTTTGGTTCCCTATGAACTTTAAAGTAGTTTTTTCCAATTCTGTGAAGAAAGTCATTGGTAACTTGATGGGGATGGCATTGAATCTGTAAATTACCTTGGGAAGGATGGCCATTTTCATGATATTGATTCTTCCTACCCATGAGCATGGAATGTTCTTCCATTTGTTTGTATCCTCTTTTATTTCCTTGAGCAGTGGTTTGCAGTTTTCTCCTTGAAGAGGTCCTTCACATCCCTTGTCAGTTGGATTCCTAGGTATTTTATTCTCTTTGAAGCAATTGTGAATGGGAGTTCACTCATGATTTGGCTCTCTGTTTGTCTGTTATTGATGTATAAGAATGCTTGTGATTTTTGTACATTGATGTTGTATCCTGAGACTTTGCTGAAGTTGCTTATCAGCTTAAGGAGATTTTGGGCTGAGACAATGGGGTTTTCTAGATATACTATCACGTCATCTGCAAACAGGGACAATTTGACTTCCTTTTTTCCTAATTGAATACCCTTGATTTCCTTCTCTTGCCTAATTGCCCTGGCGAGAACTTCCAACACTATGTTGAATAGAAGTGGTGAGAGAGGGCATCCCTGTCTTGTGCCAGTTTTCAAAGTGAATGCTTCCAGTTTTTGCCCATTCAGTATGATATTGGCTGTGGGTTTGTCATAAATAGCTCTTATTATTTTGAGATACGACCCGTCAATACCTAATTTATTGAGAGTTTTTAGCATGAAGGGTTGTTGAATTTTGTCAAAGGCCTTTTCTTCATGTATTGAGATAATCATGTGGTTTTTGACTTTGGTTCTGTTTATATGCTGTATTACATTTATTGCTTTGCGTATATTGAACCAGCCTTGCATCCCAGGGATGAAGCCCACTTGATCATGGTGGATAAGCTGTTTGATGTGCTGCGAGATTCGGTTTGCCAGTAATTTATTGAGGAATTTTGCATCAATATTCATCAAGGATATTGGTCTAAAATTCTCTTTTTTGGTTGTGTCTCTGCCCAGCTTTGGTATCAGCATGATGCTGGCCTCATAAAATGAGTTAGGAAGGATTCCCTCTTTTTCTATTGATTGGAATAGTTTCTGAAGTAATGGTTCCAGTTCCTCCTTGTACCTCTGGTAGAATTCGGCTGTGAACGCATCTGATCCTGGACTCCTTTTGGTTGGTAAGCTATTGATTATTGCCGCAATTTCAGCTCCTGTTATTAGTCTATTCAGAGATTCAACTTCTTCCTGGTTTAGTCATGGGAGAGTGTATGTGTCGAGGAATTTATACCTTTCTCTTTTTTTTAATTTTTTTTCTTTTTATCATTATTATTATTATTACCATTATTATTATTGTTATACTTTAGGCTCTATGGTACATGTGCGCAACGTGCAGGTAAGCTACATATGTATACATGCGCCATGCTGGTGCGCTGCACCCAGCAACTCGTCATCTAGCATTAGGTATATCTCCCAATGCTGTCCCTCCCCCCTCCCCCCACCCCACAACAGTCCCCGAAGTGTGATGTTCCCCTTCCTGTGTCCATGTGTTCTCATTGTTCAATTCCCACCTATGAGTGAGAATATGTGGTGTTTGGTTTTTTGTTCTTGCGATAGTTTACTGAGAACGATGATTTCCTATTTCATCCATGTCCCTACAAAGGATATGAACTCATCAGTTTTTATGGCTGCCTAGTATTCCATGGTGTATATGTGCCATATTTTCTTAATCCAGTCTATCATTGTTGGACATTTGGGTTGGTTCCAAATCTTTGCTATTGTGTATAATGCCGCAATAAACATACGTGTGCATGTGTCTTTATAGCAGCATGATTTATAGTCCTTTGGGTATATACCCAGTAATGGGATGGCTGGGTCAAATGGAATTTCTAGTTCTAGATCCCTGAGGAATCGCCACAGTGACCTGCACAAGGGTTGAACTAGTTTACAGTCCCACCAACAGTGTAAAGTGTTCCTATTTCTCCACATCCTCTCCAGCACCTGTTGTTTCCTGACTTTTTAATGATTGCCATTCTAACTGGTGTGAGATGGTATCTCATTGTGGTTTTGATTTGCATTTCTCTGATGGCCAGTGATGGTGAGCTTTTTTTCACGTGTTTTTTGGCTGCATAAATGTCTTCTTTTGAGGAGTGTCTGTTCATGTCCTTCGCCCACTTTTTGATGGGGTTGTTTGGTGTTTTCTTGTAAATTTGTTGGAGTTCATTGTAGATTCTGGATATTAGCCGTTTGTCAGATGAGTAGGTTGCGAAAATTTTCTCCCATTTTGTAGGTTGCCTGTTCACTCTGATGGTAGTTTCCTTTGCTGTGCAGAAGCTCTTTAGTTTAATTAGATCCCATTTGTCAATTTTGGCTTTTGTTGCCATTGCTTTTGGTGTTTTAGACATGAAGTCCTTGCCCATGCCTATGTCCTGAATGGTATTGCCTAGGTTTTCTTCTAGGGTTTTTATGGGTTTAGGTCTAACGTTTAAGTCTTTAATCCATCTTGAGTTGACTTTTGTATAAGGTGTAAGGAAGGGATCCAGTTTCAGCTTTCTACACGTGGCTAGCCAGTTTTCCCAGCACCATTTATTAAATAGGGAATCCTTTCTCCATTTCTTGTTTTTGTCAGGTTTGTCAAAGATCAGATAGTTGTAGATATGTGGCATTATTTCTGACGGCTCTGTTCTGTTCCATTGATCTATATCTCTGTTTTGGTACCAGTACCATGCTGTTTGGGTTACTGTAGCCTTGTAGTATAGTTTGAAGTCAGGTAGCGTGATGCCTCCAGCTTTGTTCTTTTGGCTTAGGATTGACTTGGTGATGCGGGCTCTTTTTTGGTTCCCTATGAACTTTAAAGTAGTTTTTTCCAATTCTGTGAAGAAAGTCATTGGTAACTTGATGGGGATGGCATTGAATCTGTAAATTACCTTGGGAAGGATGGCCATTTTCATGATATTGATTCTTCCTACCCATGAGCATGGAATGTTCTTCCATTTGTTTGTATCCTCTTTTATTTCCTTGAGCAGTGGTTTGTAGTTTTCTCCTTGAAGAGGTCCTTCACATCCCTTGTAAGTTGGATTCCTAGGTATTTTATTCTCTTTGAAGCAATTGTGAATGGGAGTTCACTCATGATTTGGCTCTCTGTTTGTCTGTTATTGATGTATAAGAATGCTTGTGATTTTTGTACATTGATGTTGTATCCTGAGACTTTGCTGAAGTTGCTTATCAGCTTAAGGAGATTTTGGGCTGAGACAATGGGGTTTTCTAGATATACTATCACGTCATCTGCAAACAGGGACAATTTGACTTCCTTTTTTCCTAATTGAATACCCTTGATTTCCTTCTCTTGCCTAATTGCCCTGGCCAGAACTTCCAACACTATGTTGAATAGAAGTGGTGAGAGAGGGCATCCCTGTCTTGTGCCAGTTTTCAAAGTGAATGCTTCCAGTTTTTGCCCATTCAGTATGATATTGGCTGTGGGTTTGTCATAAATAGCTCTTATTATTTTGAGATACGACCCGTCAATACCTAATTTATTGAGAGTTTTTAGCATGAAGGGTTGTTGAATTTTGTCAAAGGCCTTTTCTTCATGTATTGAGATAATCATGTGGTTTTTGACTTTGGTTCTGTTTATATGCTGTATTACATTTATTGCTTTGCGTATATTGAACCAGCCTTGCATCCCAGGGATGAAGCCCACTTGATCATGGTGGATAAGCTGTTTGATGTGCTGCGAGATTCGGTTTGCCAGTAATTTATTGAGGAATTTTGCATCAATATTCATCAAGGATATTGGTCTAAAATTCTCTTTTTTGGTTGTGTCTCTGCCCAGCTTTGGTATCAGCATGATGCTGGCCTCATAAAATGAGTTAGGAAGGATTCCCTCTTTTTCTATTGATTGGAATAGTTTCTGAAGTAATGGTTCCAGTTCCTCCTTGTACCTCTGGTAGAATTCGGCTGTGAACGCATCTGATCCTGGACTCCTTTTGGTTGGTAAGCTATTGATTATTGCCGCAATTTCAGCTCCTGTTATTAGTCTATTCAGAGATTCAACTTCTTCCTGGTTTAGTCATGGGAGAGTGTATGTGTCGAGGAATTTATACCTTTCTTTTTTTTTTAATTTTTTTTCTTTTTATCATTATTATTATTATTATTACCATTATTATTATTGTTATACTTTAGGCTCTATGGTACATGTGCGCAACGTGCAGGTAAGCTACATATGTATACATGCGCCATGCTGGTGCGCTGCACCCAGCAACTCGTCATCTAGCATTAGGTATATCTCCCAATGCTGTCCCTCCCCCCTCCCCCCACCCCACAACAGTCCCCGAAGTGTGATGTTCCCCTTCCTGTGTCCATGTGTTCTCATTGTTCAATTCCCACCTATGAGTGAGAATATGTGGTGTTTGGTTTTTTGTTCTTGCGATAGTTTACTGAGAACGATGATTTCCAATTTCATCCATGTCCCTACAAAGGATATGAACTCATCAGTTTTTATGGCTGCCTAGTATTCCATGGTGTATATGTGCCATATTTTCTTAATCCAGTCTATCATTGTTGGACATTTGGGTTGGTTCCAAATCTTTGCTATTGTGTATAATGCCGCAATAAACATACGTGTGCATGTGTCTTTATAGCAGCATGATTTATAGTCCTTTGGGTATATACCCAGTAATGGGATGGCTGGGTCAAATGGAATTTCTAGTTCTAGATCCCTGAGGAATCGCCACAGTGACCTGCACAAGGGTTGAACTAGTTTACAGTCCCACCAACAGTGTAAAGTGTTCCTATTTCTCCACATCCTCTCCAGCACCTGTTGTTTCCTGACTTTTTAATGATTGCCATTCTAACTGGTGTGAGATGGTATCTCATTGTGGTTTTGATTTGCATTTCTCTGATGGCCAGTGATGGTGAGCTTTTTTTCACGTGTTTTTTGGCTGCATAAATGTCTTCTTTTGAGGAGTGTCTGTTCATGTCCTTCGCCCACTTTTTGATGGGGTTGTTTGGTGTTTTCTTGTAAATTTGTTGGAGTTCATTGTAGATTCTGGATATTAGCCGTTTGTCAGATGAGTAGGTTGCGAAAATTTTCTCCCATTTTGTAGGTTGCCTGTTCACTCTGATGGTAGTTTCCTTTGCTGTGCAGAAGCTCTTTAGTTTAATTAGATCCCATTTGTCAATTTTGGCTTTTGTTGCCATTGCTTTTGGTGTTTTAGACATGAAGTCCTTGCCCATGCCTATGTCCTGAATGGTATTGCCTAGGTTTTCTTCTAGGGTTTTTATGGTTTTAGGTCTAACGTTTAAGTCTTTAATCCATGTTGAGTTGATTTTTGTAGAAGGTGTAAGGAAGGGATCCAGTTTCAGCTTTCTACATGTGGCTAGCCAGTTTTCCCAGCACCATTTATTAAATAGGGATTCCTTTCTCCATTTCTTGTTTTTGTCAGGTTTGTCAAAGGTCAGATAGTTGTAGATATGTGGCATTATTTCTGACGGCTCTGTTCTGTTCCATTGATCTATATCTCTGTTTTGGTACCAGTACCATGCTGTTTGGGTTACTGTAGCCTTGTAGTATAGTTGGAAGTCAGGTAGCGTGATGCCTCCAGCTTTGTTCTTTTGGCTTAGGATTGACTTGGTGATGCGGGCTCTTTTTTGGTTCCATATGAACTTTA
Organism: Pongo abelii; assembly: GCF_028885655.2. Lineage (NCBI taxonomy): Eukaryota > Metazoa > Chordata > Mammalia > Primates > Hominidae > Pongo > Pongo abelii. The sequence continues at coordinate 4,771,595 of NC_072007.2, read as the reverse complement.
AAGTAGTTTTTTCCAATTCTGTGAAGAAAGTCATTGGTAACTTGGTGGGGATGGCATTGAATCTGTAAATTACCTTGGGAAGGATGGCCATTTTCATGATATTGATTCTTCCTACCCATGAGCATGGAATGTTCTTCCATTTGTTTGTATCCTCTTTTATTTCCTTGAGCAGTGGTTTGTAGTTTTCTCCTTGAAGAGGTCCTTCACATCCCTTGTAAGTTGGATTCCTAGGTATTTTATTCTCTTTGAAGCAATTGTGAATGGGAGTTCACTCATGATTTGGCTCTCTGTTTGTCTGTTATTGATGTATAAGAATGCTTGTGATTTTTGTACATTGATGTTGTATCCTGAGACTTTGCTGAAGTTGCTTATCAGCTTAAGGAGATTTTGGGCTGAGACAATGGGGTTTTCTAGATATACTATCACGTCATCTGCAAACAGGGACAATTTGACTTCCTTTTCTCCTAATTGAATACCCTTGATTTCCTTCTCTTGCCTAATTGCCCTGGCCAGAACTTCCAACACTATGTTGAATAGAAGTGGTGAGAGAGGGCATCCCTGTCTTGTGCCAGTTTTCAAAGTGAATGCTTCCAGTTTTTGCCCATTCAGTATGATATTGGCTGTGGGTTTGTCATAAATAGCTCTTATTATTTTGAGATACGACCCATCAATACCTAATTTATTGAGAGTTTTTAGCATGAAGGGTTGTTGAATTTTGTCAAAGGCCTTTTCTTCATGTATTGAGATAATCATGTGGTTTTTGACTTTGGTTCTGTTTATATGCTGGATTACATTTATTGATTTGCGTATCTTGAACCAGCCTTGCATCCCAGGGATGAAGCCCACTTGATCATGGTGCATAAGCTGTTTGATGTGCTGCTGGATTCGGTTTGCCAGTAATTTATTGAGGATTTTTACGTCAATATTCATCAAGGATATTGGTCTAAAATTCTCTTTTTTGGTTGTGTCTCTGCCCAGCTTTGGTATCAGCATGATGCTGGCCTCATAAAATGAGTTAGGAAGGATTCCCTCTTTTTCTACTGATTGGAATAGTTTCTGAAGTAATGGTTCCAGTTCCTCCTTGTACCTCCGGTAGAATTCGGCTGTGAACCCATCTGATCCTGGACTCTTTTTGGTTGGTAAGCCATTGATTATTGCCGCAATTTCAGCTCCTGTTATTAGTCTATTCAGAGATTCAACTTCTTCCTGGTTTAGTCAGGAGAGAGTGTATGTGTCGAGGAATTTATACCTTTCTTTTTTTTTTTAATTTTTCTTCTTTTTGTCATTATTATTATTATTATTATCATTATTATTATTATTATACTTTAGGCTCTATGGTACATGTGCGCAACGTGCAGGTAAGCTACATATGTATACATGTGCCATGCTGGTGCGCTGCACCCACCAACTCGTCATCTAGCATTAGGTATATCTCCCAATGCTGTCCCTCCCCCCTCCCCCCACGCCACCACAGTCCCCGAAGTGTGATGTTCCCCTTCCTGTGTCCATGTGTTCTCATTGTTCAATTCCCACCTATGAGTGAGAATATGTGGTGTTTGGTTTTTTGTTCTTGCGATAGTTTACTGAGAACGATGATTTCCAATTTCATCCATGTCCCTACAAAGGATATGAACTCATCCTTTTTTATGGCTGCCTGGTATTCCATGGTGTATATGTGCCACATTTTCTTAATCCAGTCTATCACTGTTGGACATTTGGGTTGGTTCCAAGTCTTTGCTGTTGTGTATAATGCCGCAATAAACATACGTGTGCATGTGTCTTTATAGCAGCATGATTTATAGTCCTTTGGGTATATACCCAGTAATGGGATGGCTGGGTCAAATGGAATTTCTAGTTCTAGATCCCTGAGGAATCGCCACAGTGACCTCCACAAAGGTTGAACTAGTTTACAGTCCCACCAACAGTGTATAAGTGTTCCTATTTCTCCACATCCTCTCCAGCACCTGTTGTTTCCTGACTTTTTAATGATTGCCATTCTATCTGGTGTGAGATGGTATCTCATTGTGGTTTTGATTTGCATTTCTCTCATGGCCAGTGATGGTGAGCATTTTTTCACGTGTTTTTTGGCTGCATAAATGTCTTCTTTTGAGGAGTGTCTGTTCATGTCCTTCGCCCACTTTTTGATGGGGTTGTTTGGTGTTTTCTTGAAAATTTGTTGGAGTGCATTGTAGATTCTGGATATTAGCCCTTTGTCAGATGAGTAGGTTGCGAAAATTTTCTCCCATTTTGTAGGTTGCCTGTTCACTCTGACGGTAGTTTCCTTTGCTGTGCAGAAGCTCTTTAGTTTAATTAGATCCCATTTGTCAATTTTGGCTTTTGTTGCCATTGCTTTTGGTGTTTTAGACATGAACTCCTTGCCCATGCCTATGTCCTGAATGGTATTGCCTAGGTTTTCTTCTAGGGTTTTTATGGTTTTAGGTCTAACGTTTAAGTCTTTAATCCATGTTGAGTTGATTTTTGTAGAAGGTGTAAGGAAGGGATCCAGTTTCAGCTTTCTACATGTGGCTAGCCAGTTTTCCCAGCACCATTTATTAAATAGGGATTCCTTTCTCCATTTCTTGTTTTTGTCAGGTTTGTCAAAGGTCAGATAGTTGTAGATATGTGGCATTATTTCTGACGGCTCTGTTCTGTTCCATTGATCTATATCTCTGTTTTGGTACCAGTACCATGCTGTTTGGGTTACTGTAGCCTTGTAGTATAGTTGGAAGTCAGGTAGCGTGATGCCTCCAGCTTTGTTCTTTTGGCTTAGGATTGACTTGGTGATGCGGGCTCTTTTTTGGTTCCATATGAACTTTAAAGTAGTTTTTTCCAATTCTGTGAAGAAAGTCATTGGTAACTTGGTGGGGATGGCATTGAATCTGTAAATTACCTTGGGAAGGATGGCCATTTTCATGATATTGATTCTTCCTACCCATGAGCATGGAATGTTCTTCCATTTGTTTGTATCCTCTTTTATTTCCTTGAGCAGTGGTTTGTAGTTTTCTCCTTGAAGAGGTCCTTCACATCCCTTGTAAGTTGGATTCCTAGGTATTTTATTCTCTTTGAAGCAATTGTGAATGGGAGTTCACTCATGATTTGGCTCTCTGTTTGTCTGTTATTGATGTATAAGAATGCTTGTGATTTTTGTACATTGATGTTGTATCCTGAGACTTTGCTGAAGTTGCTTATCAGCTTAAGGAGATTTTGGGCTGAGACAATGGGGTTTTCTAGATATACTATCACGTCATCTGCAAACAGGGACAATTTGACTTCCTTTTCTCCTAATTGAATACCCTTGATTTCCTTCTCTTGCCTAATTGCCCTGGCCAGAACTTCCAACACTATGTTGAATAGAAGTGGTGAGAGAGGGCATCCCTGTCTTGTGCCAGTTTTCAAAGTGAATGCTTCCAGTTTTTGCCCATTCAGTATGATATTGGCTGTGGGTTTGTCATAAATAGCTCTTATTATTTTGAGATACGACCCATCAATACCTAATTTATTGAGAGTTTTTAGCATGAAGGGTTGTTGAATTTTGTCAAAGGCCTTTTCTTCATGTATTGAGATAATCATGTGGTTTTTGACTTTGGTTCTGTTTATATGCTGGATTACATTTATTGATTTGCGTATCTAGAACCAGCCTTGCATCCCAGGGATGAAGCCCACTTGATCATGGTGAATAAGCTGTTTGATGTGCTGCTGGATTCGGTTTGCCAGTAATTTATTGAGGATTTTTACATCAATATTCATCAAGGATATTGGTCTAAAATTCTCTTTTTTGGTTGTGTCTCTGCCCAGCTTTGGTATCAGCATGATGCTGGCCTCATAAAATGAGTTAGGAAGGATTCCCTCTTTTTCTATTGATTGGAATAGTTTCTGAAGTAATGGTTCCAGTTCCTCCTTGCACCTCCGGTAGAATTCGGCTGTGAACCCATCTGATCCTGGACTCTTTTTGGTTGGTAAGCCATTGATTATTGCCGCAATTTCAGCTCCTGTTATTAGTCTATTCAGAGATTCAACTTCTTCCTGGTTTAGTCATGGGAGAGTGTATGTGTCGAGGAATTTATACCTTTCTTTTTTTTTTTAATTTTTCTTCTTTTTGTCATTATTATTATTATTATTATCATTATTATTATTATTATACTTTAGGCTCTATGGTACATGTGCGCAACGTGCAGGTAAGCTACATATGTATACATGTGCCATGCTGGTGCGCTGCACCCACCAACTCGTCATCTAGCATTAGGTATATCTCCAAATGCTGTCCCTCCCCCCTCCCCCCACCCCACAACAGTCCCCGAAGTGTGATGTTCCCCTTCCTGTGTCCATGTGTTCTCATTGTTCAATTCCCACCTATGAGTGAGAATATGTGGTGTTTGGTTTTTTGTTCTTGCGATAGTTTACTGAGAACGATGATTTCCAATTTCATCCATGTCCCTACAAAGGATATGAACTCATCAGTTTTTATGGCTGCCTAGTATTCCATGGTGTATATGTGCCATATTTTCTTAATCCAGTCTATCATTGTTGGACATTTGGGTTGGTTCCAAATCTTTGCTATTGTGTATAATGCCGCAATAAACATACGTGTGCATGTGTCTTTATAGCAGCATGATTTATAGTCCTTTGGGTATATACCCAGTAATGGGATGGCTGGGTCAAATGGAATTTCTAGTTCTAGATCCCTGAGGAATCGCCACAGTGACCTGCACAAGGGTTGAACTAGTTTACAGTCCCACCAACAGTGTAAAGTGTTCCTATTTCTCCACATCCTCTCCAGCACCTGTTGTTTCCTGACTTTTTAATGATTGCCATTCTAACTGGTGTGAGATGGTATCTCATTGTGGTTTTGATTTGCATTTCTCTGATGGCCAGTGATGGTGAGCTTTTTTTCACGTGTTTTTTGGCTGCATAAATGTCTTCTTTTGAGGAGTGTCTGTTCATGTCCTTCGCCCACTTTTTGATGGGGTTGTTTGGTGTTTTCTTGTAAATTTGTTGGAGTTCATTGTAGATTCTGGATATTAGCCGTTTGTCAGATGAGTAGGTTGCGAAAATTTTCTCCCATTTTGTAGGTTGCCTGTTCACTCTGATGGTAGTTTCCTTTGCTGTGCAGAAGCTCTTTAGTTTAATTAGATCCCATTTGTCAATTTTGGCTTTTGTTGCCATTGCTTTTGGTGTTTTAGACATGAAGTCCTTGCCCATGCCTATGTCCTGAATGGTATTGCCTAGGTTTTCTTCTAGGGTTTTTATGGGTTTAGGTCTAACGTTTAAGTCTTTAATCCATCTTGAGTTGACTTTTGTATAAGGTGTAAGGAAGGGATCCAGTTTCAGCTTTCTACACGTGGCTAGCCAGTTTTCCCAGCACCATTTATTAAATAGGGAATCCTTTCTCCATTTCTTGTTTTTGTCAGGTTTGTCAAAGATCAGATAGTTGTAGATATGTGGCATTATTTCTGACGGCTCTGTTCTGTTCCATTGATCTATATCTCTGTTTTGGTACCAGTACCATGCTGTTTGGGTTACTGTAGCCTTGTAGTATAGTTTGAAGTCAGGTAGCGTGATGCCTCCAGCTTTGTTCTTTTGGCTTAGGATTGACTTGGTGATGCGGGCTCTTTTTTGGTTCCCTATGAACTTTAAAGTAGTTTTTTCCAATTCTGTGAAGAAAGTCATTGGTAACTTGATGGGGATGGCATTGAATCTGTAAATTACCTTGGGAAGGATGGCCATTTTCATGATATTGATTCTTCCTACCCATGAGCATGGAATGTTCTTCCATTTGTTTGTATCCTCTTTTATTTCCTTGAGCAGTGGTTTGTAGTTTTCTCCTTGAAGAGGTCCTTCACATCCCTTGTAAGTTGGATTCCTAGGTATTTTATTCTCTTTGAAGCAATTGTGAATGGGAGTTCACTCATGATTTGGCTCTCTGTTTGTCTGTTATTGATGTATAAGAATGCTTGTGATTTTTGTACATTGATGTTGTATCCTGAGACTTTGCTGAAGTTGCTTATCAGCTTAAGGAGATTTTGGGCTGAGACAATGGGGTTTTCTAGATATACTATCACGTCATCTGCAAACAGGGACAATTTGACTTCCTTTTTTCCTAATTGAATACCCTTGATTTCCTTCTCTTGCCTAATTGCCCTGGCCAGAACTTCCAACACTATGTTGAATAGAAGTGGTGAGAGAGGGCATCCCTGTCTTGTGCCAGTTTTCAAAGTGAATGCTTCCAGTTTTTGCCCATTCGGTATGATATTGGCTGTGGGTTTGTCATAAATAGCTCTCATTATTTTGAGATACGACCCGTCAATACCTAATTTATTGAGAGTTTTTAGCATGAAGGGTTGTTGAATTTTGTCAAAGGCCTTTTCTTCATGTATTGAGATAATCATGTGGTTTTTGACTTTGGTTCTGTTTATATGCTGTATTACATTTATTGCTTTGCGTATATTGAACCAGCCTTGCATCCCAGGGATGAAGCCCACTTGATCATGGTGGATAAGCTGTTTGATGTGCTGCGAGATTCGGTTTGCCAGTAATTTATTGAGGAATTTTGCATCAATATTCATCAAGGATATTGGTCTAAAATTCTCTTTTTTGGTTGTGTCTCTGCCCAGCTTTGGTATCAGCATGATGCTGGCCTCATAAAATGAGTTAGGAAGGATTCCCTCTTTTTCTATTGATTGGAATAGTTTCTGAAGTAATGGTTCCAGTTCCTCCTTGTACCTCTGGTAGAATTCGGCTGTGAACGCATCTGATCCTGGACTCCTTTTGGTTGGTAAGCTATTGATTATTGCCGCAATTTCAGCTCCTGTTATTAGTCTATTCAGAGATTCAACTTCTTCCTGGTTTAGTCATGGGAGAGTGTATGTGTCGAGGAATTTATACCTTTCTCTTTTTTTTAATTTTTTTTCTTTTTATCATTATTGTTATGATTATTACCATTATTATTATTGTTATACTTTAGGCTCTATGGTACTTGTGCGCAACGTGCAGGTAAGCTACATATGTATACATGCGCCATGCTGGTGCGCTGCACCCAGCAACTCGTCATCTAGCATTAGGTATATCTCCCAATGCTGTCCCTCCCCCCTCCCCCCACCCCACAACAGTCCCCGAAGTGTGATGTTCCCCTTCCTGTGTCCATGTGTTCTCATTGTTCAATTCCCACCTATGAGTGAGAATATGTGGTGTTTGGTTTTTTGTTCTTGCGATAGTTTACTGAGAACGATGATTTCCTATTTCATCCATGTCCCTACAAAGGATATGAACTCATCAGTTTTTATGGCTGCCTAGTATTCCATGGTGTATATGTGCCATATTTTCTTAATCCAGTCTATCATTGTTGGACATTTGGGTTGGTTCCAAATCTTTGCTATTGTGTATAATGCCGCAATAAACATACGTGTGCATGTGTCTTTATAGCAGCATGATTTATAGTCCTTTGGGTATATACCCAGTAATGGGATGGCTGGGTCAAATGGAATTTCTAGTTCTAGATCCCTGAGGAATCGCCACAGTGACCTGCACAAGGGTTGAACTAGTTTACAGTCCCACCAACAGTGTAAAGTGTTCCTATTTCTCCACATCCTCTCCAGCACCTGTTGTTCCCTGACTTTTTAATGATTGCCATTCTAACTGGTGTGAGATGGTATCTCATTGTGGTTTTGATTTGCATTTCTCTGATGGCCAGTGATGGTGAGCTTTTTTTCACGTGTTTTTTGGCTGCATAAATGTCTTCTTTTGAGGAGTGTCTGTTCATGTCCTTCGCCCACTTTTTGATGGGGTTGTTTGGTGTTTTCTTGTAAATTTGTTGGAGTTCATTGTAGATTCTGGATATTAGCCGTTTGTCAGATGAGTAGGTTGCGAAAATTTTCTCCCATTTTGTAGGTTGCCTGTTCACTCTGATGGTAGTTTCCTTTGCTGTGCAGAAGCTCTTTAGTTTAATTAGATCCCATTTGTCAATTTTGGCTTTTGTTGCCATTGCTTTTGGTGTTTTAGACATGAAGTCCTTGCCCATGCCTATGTCCTGAATGGTATTGCCTAGGTTTTCTTCTAGGGTTTTTATGGGTTTAGGTCTAACGTTTAAGTCTTTAATCCATCTTGAGTTGACTTTTGTATAAGGTGTAAGGAAGGGATCCAGTTTCAGCTTTCTACACGTGGCTAGCCAGTTTTCCCAGCACCATTTATTAAATAGGGAATCCTTTCTCCATTTCTTGCTTTTGTCAGGTTTGTCAAAGATCAGATAGTTGTAGATATGTGGCATTATTTCTGACGGCTCTGTTCTGTTCCATTGATCTATATCTCTGTTTTGGTACCATTACCATGCTGTTTGGGTTACTGTAGCCTTGTAGTATAGTTTGAAGTCAGGTAGCGTGATGCCTCCAGCTTTGTTCTTTTGGCTTAGGATTGACTTGGTGATGCGGGCTCTTTTTTGGTTCCCTATGAACTTTAAAGTAGTTTTTTCCAATTCTGTGAAGAAAGTCATTGGTAACTTGATGGGGATGGCATTGAATCTGTAAATTACCTTGGGAAGGATGGCCATTTTCATGATATTGATTCTTCCTACCCATGAGCATGGAATGTTCTTCCATTTGTTTGTATCCTCTTTTATTTCCTTGAGCAGTGGTTTGTAGTTTTCTCCTTGAAGAGGTCCTTCACATCCCTTGTAAGTTGGATTCCTAGGTATTTTATTCTCTTTGAAGCAATTGTGAATGGGAGTTCACTCATGATTTGGCTCTCTGTTTGTCTGTTATTGATGTATAAGAATGCTTGTGATTTTTGTACATTGATGTTGTATCCTGAGACTTTGCTGAAGTTGCTTATCAGCTTAAGGAGATTTTGGGCTGAGACAATGGGGTTTTCTACATATACTATCACGTCATCTGCAAACAGGGACAATTTGACTTCCTTTTTTCCTAATTGAATACCCTTGATTTCCTTCTCTTGCCTAATTGCCCTGGCCAGAACTTCCAACACTATGTTGAATAGAAGTGGTGAGAGAGGGCATCCCTGTCTTGTGCCAGTTTTCAAAGTGAATGCTTCCAGTTTCTGCCCATTCGGTATGATATTGGCTGTGGGTTTGTCATAAATAGCTCTTATTATTTTGAGATACGACCCGTCAATACCTAATTTATTGAGAGTTTTTAGCATGAAGGGTTGTTGAATTTTGTCAAAGGCCTTTTCTTCATGTATTGAGATAATCATGTGGTTTTTGACTTTGGTTCTGTTTATATGCTGTATTACATTTATTGCTTTGCGTATATTGAACCAGCCTTGCATCCCAGGGATGAAGCCCACTTGATCATGGTGGATAAGCTGTTTGATGTGCTGCGAGATTCGGTTTGCCAGTAATTTATTGAGGAATTTTGCATCAATATTCATCAAGGATATTGGTCTAAAATTCTCTTTTTTGGTTGTGTCTCTGCCCAGCTTTGGTATCAGCATGATGCTGGCCTCATAAAATGAGTTAGGAAGGATTCCCTCTTTTTCTATTGATTGGAATAGTTTCTGAAGTAATGGTTCCAGTTCCTCCTTGTACCTCTGGTAGAATTCGGCTGTGAACGCATCTGATCCTGGACTCCTTTTGGTTGGTAAGCTATTGATTATTGCCGCAATTTCAGCTCCTGTTATTAGTCTATTCAGAGATTCAACTTCTTCCTGGTTTAGTCATGGGAGAGTGTATGTGTCGAGGAATTTATACCTTTCTCTTTTTTTTAATTTTTTTTCTTTTTATCATTATTATTATTATTATTACCATTATCATTATTGTTATACTTTAGGCTCTATGGTACATGTGCGCAACGTGCAGGTAAGCTACATATGTATACATGCGCCATGCTGGTGCGCTGCACCCAGCAACTCGTCATCTAGCATTAGGTATATCTCCCAATGTTGTCCCTCCCACCTCCCCCCACCCCACAACAGTCCCCGAAGTGTGATGTTCCCCTTCCTGTGTCCATGTGTTCTCATTGTTCAATTCCCACCTATGAGTGAGAATATGTGGTGTTTGGTTTTTTGTTCTTGCGATAGTTTACTGAGAACGATGATTTCCTATTTCATCCATGTCCCTACAAAGGATATGAACTCATCAGTTTTTATGGCTGCCTAGTATTCCATGGTGTATATGTGCCATATTTTCTTAATCCAGTCTATCATTGTTGGACATTTGGGTTGGTTCCAAATCTTTGCTATTGTGTATAATGCCGCAATAAACATACGTGTGCATGTGTCTTTATAGCAGCATGATTTATAGTCCTTTGGGTATATACCCAGTAATGGGATGGCTGGGTCAAATGGAATTTCTAGTTCTAGATCCCTGAGGAATCGCCACAGTGACCTGCACAAGGGTTGAACTAGTTTACAGTCCCACCAACAGTGTAAAGTGTTCCTATTTCTCCACATCCTCTCCAGCACCTGTTGTTTCCTGACTTTTTAATGATTGCCGTTCTAACTGGTGTGAGATGGTATCTCATTGTGGTTTTGATTTGCATTTCTCTGATGGCCAGTGATGGTGAGCTTTTTTTCACGTGTTTTTTGGCTGCATAAATGTCTTCTTTTGAGGAGTGTCTGTTCATGTCCTTCGCCCACTTTTTGATGGGGTTGTTTGGTGTTTTCTTGTAAATTTGTTGGAGTTCATTGTAGATTCTGGATATTAGCCGTTTGTCAGATGAGTAGGTTGCGAAAATTTTCTCCCATTTTGTAGGTTGCCTGTTCACTCTGATGGTAGTTTCCTTTGCTGTGCAGAAGCTCTTTAGTTTAATTAGATCCCATTTGTCAATTTTGGCTTTTGTTGCCATTGCTTTTGGTGTTTTAGACATGAAGTCCTTGCCCATGCCTATGTCCTGAATGGTATTGCCTAGGTTTTCTTCTAGGGTTTTTATGGGTTTAGGTCTAACGTTTAAGTCTTTAATCCATCTTGAGTTGACTTTTGTATAAGGTGTAAGGAAGGGATCCAGTTTCAGCTTTCTACACGTGGCTAGCCAGTTTTCCCAGCACCATTTATTAAATAGGGAATCCTTTCTCCATTTCTTGTTTTTGTCAGGTTTGTCAAAGATCAGATAGTTGTAGATATGTGGCATTATTTCTGACGGCTCTGTTCTGTTCCATTGATCTATATCTCTGTTTTGGTACCAGTACCATGCTGTTTGGGTTACTGTAGCCTTGTAGTATAGTTTGAAGTCAGGTAGCGTGATGCCTCCAGCTTTGTTCTTTTGGCTTAGGATTGACTTGGTGATGCGGGCTCTTTTTTGGTTCCCTATGAACTTTAAAGTAGTTTTTTCCAATTCTGTGAAGAAAGTCATTGGTAACTTGATGGGGATGGCATTGAATCTGTAAATTACCTTGGGAAGGATGGCCATTTTCATGATATTGATTCTTCCTACCCATGAGCATGGAATGTTCTTCCATTTGTTTGTATCCTCTTTTATTTCCTTGAGCAGTGGTTTGTAGTTTTCTCCTTGAAGAGGTCCTTCACATCCCTTGTAAGTTGGATTCCTAGGTATTTTATTCTCTTTGAAGCAATTGTGAATGGGAGTTCACTCATGATTTGGCTCTCTGTTTGTCTGTTATTGATGTATAAGAATGCTTGTGATTTTTGTACATTGATGTTGTATCCTGAGACTTTGCTGAAGTTGCTTATCAGCTTAAGGAGATTTTGGGCTGAGACAATGGGGTTTTCTAGATATACTATCACGTCATCTGCAAACAGGGACAATTTGACTTCCTTTTTTCCTAATTGAATACCCTTGATTTCCTTCTCTTGCCTAATTGCCCTGGCCAGAACTTCCAACACTATGTTGAATAGAAGTGGTGAGAGAGGGCATCCCTGTCTTGTGCCAGTTTTCAAAGTGAATGCTTCCAGTTTCTGCCCATTCAGTATGATATTGGCTGTGGGTTTGTCATAAATAGCTCTTATTATTTTGAGATACGACCCGTCAATACCTAATTTATTGAGAGTTTTTAGCATGAAGGGTTGTTGAATTTTGTCAAAGGCCTTTTCTTCATGTATTGAGATAATCATGTGGTTTTTGACTTTGGTTCTGTTTATATGCTGTATTACATTTATTGCTTTGCGTATATTGAACCAGCCTTGCATCCCAGGGATGAAGCCCACTTGATCATGGTGGATAAGCTGTTTGATGTGCTGCGAGATTCGGTTTGCCAGTAATTTATTGAGGAATTTTGCATCAATATTCATCAAGGATATTGGTCTAAAATTCTCTTTTTTGGTTGTGTCTCTGCCCAGCTTTGGTATCAGCATGATGCTGGCCTCATAAAATGAGTTAGGAAGGATTCCCTCTTTTTCTATTGATTGGAATAGTTTCTGAAGTAATGGTTCCAGTTCCTCCTTGTACCTCTGGTAGAATTCGGCTGTGAACGCATCTGATCCTGGACTCCTTTTGGTTGGTAAGCTATTGATTATTGCCGCAATTTCAGCTCCTGTTATTAGTCTATTCAGAGATTCAACTTCTTCCTGGTTTAGTCATGGGAGAGTGTATGTGTCGAGGAATTTATACCTTTCTCTTTTTTTTAATTTTTTTTCTTTTTATCATTATTATTATTATTATTACCATTATTATTATTGTTATACTTTAGGCTCTATGGTACATGTGCGCAACGTGCAGGTAAGCTACATATGTATACATGCGCCATGCTGGTGCGCTGCACCCAGCAACTCGTCATCTAGCATTAGGTATATCTCCCAATGCTGTCCCTCCCCCCTCCCCCCACCCCACAACAGTCCCCGAAGTGTGATGTTCCCCTTCCTGTGTCCATGTGTTCTCATTGTTCAATTCCCACCTATGAGTGAGAATATGTGGTGTTTGGTTTTTTGTTCTTGCGATAGTTTACTGAGAACGATGATTTCCAATTTCATCCATGTCCCTACAAAGGATATGAACTCATCAGTTTTTATGGCTGCCTAGTATTCCATGGTGTATATGTGCCATATTTTCTTAATCCAGTCTATCATTGTTGGACATTTGGGTTGGTTCCAAATCTTTGCTATTGTGTATAATGCCGCAATAAACATACGTGTGCATGTGTCTTTATAGCAGCATGATTTATAGTCCTTTGGGTATATACCCAGTAATGGGATGGCTGGGTCAAATGGAATTTCTAGTTCTAGATCCCTGAGGAATCGCCACAGTGACCTGCACAAGGGTTGAACTAGTTTACAGTCCCACCAACAGTGTAAAGTGTTCCTATTTCTCCACATCCTCTCCAGCACCTGTTGTTTCCTGACTTTTTAATGATTGCCATTCTAACTGGTGTGAGATGGTATCTCATTGTGGTTTTGATTTGCATTTCTCTGATGGCCAGTGATGGTGAGCTTTTTTTCACGTGTTTTTTGGCTGCATAAATGCCTTCTTTTGAGGAGTGTCTGTTCATGTCCTTCGCCCACTTTTTGATGGGGTTGTTTGGTGTTTTCTTGTAAATTTGTTGGAGTGCATTGTAGATTCTGGATATTAGCCGTTTGTCAGATGAGTAGGTTGCGAAAATTTTCTCCCATTTTGTAGGTTGCCTGTTCACTCTGATGGTAGTTTCCTTTGCTGTGCAGAAGCTCTTTAGTTTAATTAGATCCCATTTGTCAATTTTGGCTTTTGTTGCCATTGCTTTTGGTGTTTTAGACATGAAGTCCTTGCCCATGCCTATGTCCTGAATGGTATTGCCTAGGTTTTCTTCTAGGGTTTTTATGGGTTTAGGTCTAACGTTTAAGTCTTTAATCCATCTTGAGTTGACTTTTGTATAAGGTGTAAGGAAGGGATCCAGTTTCAGCTTTCTACACGTGGCTAGCCAGTTTTCCCAGCACCATTTATTAAATAGGGAATCCTTTCTCCATTTCTTGTTTTTGTCAGGTTTGTCAAAGATCAGATAGTTGTAGATATGTGGCATTATTTCTGACGGCTCTGTTCTGTTCCATCAATCTATATCTCTGTTTTGGTACCAGTACCATGCTGTTTGGGTTACTGTAGCCTTGTAGTATAGTTTGAAGTCAGGTAGCGTGATGCCTCCAGCTTTGTTCTTTTGGCTTAGGATTGACTTGGTGATGCGGGCTCTTTTTTGGTTCCCTATGAACTTTAAAGTAGTTTTTTCCAATTCTGTGAAGAAAGTCATTGGTAACTTGATGGGGATGGCATTGAATCTGTAAATTACCTTGGGAAGGATGGCCATTTTCATGATATTGATTCTTCCTACCCATGAGCATGGAATGTTCTTCCATTTGTTTGTATCCTCTTTTATTTCCTTGAGCAGTGGTTTGTAGTTTTCTCCTTGAAGAGGTCCTTCACATCCCTTGTAAGTTGGATTCCTAGGTATTTTATTCTCTTTGAAGCAATTGTGAATGGGAGTTCACTCATGATTCGGCTCTCTGTTTGTCTGTTATTGATGTATAAGAATGCTTGTGATTTTTGTACATTGATGTTGTATCCTGAGACTTTGCTGAAGTTGCTTATCAGCTTAAGGAGATTTTGGGCTGAGACAATGGGGTTTTCTAGATATACTATCACGTCATCTGCAAACAGGGACAGTTTGACTTCCTTTTTTCCTAATTGAATACCCTTGATTTCCTTCTCTTGCCTAATTGCCCTGGCGAGAACTTCCAACACTATGTTGAATAGAAGTGGTGAGAGAGGGCATCCCTGTCTTGTGCCAGTTTTCAAAGTGAATGCTTCCAGTTTTTGCCCATTCAGTATGATATTGGCTGTGGGTTTGTCATAAATAGCTCTTATTATTTTGAGATACGACCCGTCAATACCTAATTTATTGAGAGTTTTTAGCATGAAGGGTTGTTGAATTTTGTCAAAGGCCTTTTCTTCATGTATTGAGATAATCATGTGGTTTTTGACTTTGGTTCTGTTTATATGCTGTATTACATTTATTGCTTTGCGTATATTGAACCAGCCTTGCATCCCAGGGATGAAGCCCACTTGATCATGGTGGATAAGCTGTTTGATGTGCTGCGAGATTCGGTTTGCCAGTAATTTATTGAGGAATTTTGCATCAATATTCATCAAGGATATTGGTCTAAAATTCTCTTTTTTGGTTGTGTCTCTGCCCAGCTTTGGTATCAGCATGATGCTGGCCTCATAAAATGAGTTAGGAAGGATTCCCTCTTTTTCTATTGATTGGAATAGTTTCTGAAGTAATGGTTCCAGTTCCTCCTTGTACCTCTGGTAGAATTCGGCTGTGAACGCATCTGATCCTGGACTCCTTTTTGTTGGTAAGCTATTGATTATTGCCGCAATTTCAGCTCCTGTTATTAGTCTATTCAGAGATTCAACTTCTTCCTGGTTTAGTCATGGGAGAGTGTATGTGTCGAGGAATTTATACCTTTCTCTTTTTTTTAATTTTTTTTCTTTTTATCATTATTATTATTATTATTACCATTATTATTATTGTTATACTTTAGGCTCTATGGTACATGTGCGCAACGTGCAGGTAAGCTACATATGTATACATGCGCCATGCTGGTGCGCTGCACCCAGCAACTCGTCATCTAGCATTAGGTATATCTCCCAATGCTGTCCCTCCCCCCTCCCCCCACCCCACAACAGTCCCCGAAGTGTGATGTTCCCCTTCCTGTGTCCATGTGTTCTCATTGTTCAATTCCCACCTATGAGTGAGAATATGTGGTGTTTGGTTTTTTGTTCTTGCGATAGTTTACTGAGAACGATGATTTCCAATTTCATCCATGTCCCTACAAAGGATATGAACTCATCAGTTTTTATGGCTGCCTAGTATTCCATGGGGTATATGTGCCATATTTTCTTAATCCAGTCTATCATTGTTGGACATTTGGGTTGGTTCCAAATCTTTGCTATTGTGTATAATGCCGCAATAAACATACGTGTGCATGTGTCTTTATAGCAGCATGATTTATAGTCCTTTGGGTATATACCCAGTAATGGGATGGCTGGGTCAAATGGAATTTCTAGTTCTAGATCCCTGAGGAATCGCCACAGTGACCTGCACAAGGGTTGAACTAGTTTACAGTCCCACCAACAGTGTAAAGTGTTCCTATTTCTCCACATCCTCTCCAGCACCTGTTGTTTCCTGACTTTTTAATGATTGCCATTCTAACTGGTGTGAGATGGTATCTCATTGTGGTTTTGATTTGCATTTCTCTGATGGCCAGTGATGGTGAGCTTTTTTTCACGTGTTTTTTGGCTGCATAAATGTCTTCTTTTGAGGAGTGTCTGTTCATGTCCTTCGCCCACTTTTTGATGGGGTTGTTTGGTGTTTTCTTGTAAATTTGTTGGAGTTCATTGTAGATTCTGGATATTAGCCGTTTGTCAGATGAGTAGGTTGCGAAAATTTTCTCCCATTTTGTAGGTTGCCTGTTCACTCTGATGGTAGTTTCCTTTGCTGTGCAGAAGCTCTTTAGTTTAATTAGATCCCATTTGTCAATTTTGGCTTTTGTTGCCATTGCTTTTGGTGTTTTAGACATGAAGTCCTTGCCCATGCCTATGTCCTGAATGGTATTGCCTAGGTTTTCTTCTAGGGTTTTTATGGGTTTAGGTCTAACGTTTAAGTCTTTAATCCATCTTGAGTTGACTTTTGTATAAGGTGTAAGGAAGGGATCCAGTTTCAGCTTTCTACACGTGGCTAGCCAGTTTTCCCAGCACCATTTATTAAATAGGGAATCCTTTCTCCATTTCTTGTTTTTGTCAGGTTTGTCAAAGATCAGATAGTTGTAGATATGTGGCATTATTTCTGACGGCTCTGTTCTGTTCCATTGATCTATATCTCTGTTTTGGTACCAGTACCATGCTGTTTGGGTTACTGTAGCCTTGTAGTATAGTTTGAAGTCAGGTAGCGTGATGCCTCCAGCTTTGTTCTTTTGGCTTAGGATTGACTTGGTGATGCGGGCTCTTTTTTGGTTCCCTATGAACTTTAAAGTAGTTTTTTCCAATTCTGTGAAGAAAGTCATTGGTAACTTGATGGGGATGGCATTGAATCTGTAAATTACCTTGGGAAGGATGGCCATTTTCATGATATTGATTCTTCCTACCCATGAGCATGGAATGTTCTTCCATTTGTTTGTATCCTCTTTTATTTCCTTGAGCAGTGGTTTGTAGTTTTCTCCTTGAAGAGGTCCTTCACATCCCTTGTAAGTTGGATTCCTAGGTATTTTATTCTCTTTGAAGCAATTGTGAATGGGAGTTCACTCATGATTTGGCTCTCTGTTTGTCTGTTATTGATGTATAAGAATCCTTGTGATTTTTGTACATTGATGTTGTATCCTGAGACTTTGCTGAAGTTGCTTATCAGCTTAAGGAGATTTTGGGCTGAGACAATGGGGTTTTCTAGATGTACTATCACGTCATCTGCAAACAGGGACAATTTGACTTCCTTTTTTCCTAATTGAATACCCTTGATTTCCTTCTCTTGCCTAATTGCCCTGGCCAGAACTTCCAACACTATGTTGAATAAAAGTGGTGAGAGAGGGCATCCCTGTCTTGTGCCAGTTTTCAAAGTGAATGCTTCCAGTTTTTGCCCATTCAGTATGATATTGGCTGTGGGTTTGTCATAAATAGCTCTTATTATTTTGAGATACGACCCATCAATACCTAATTTATTGAGAGTTTTTAGCATGAAGGGTTGTTGAATTTTGTCAAAGGCCTTTTCTTCATGTATTGAGATAATCATGTGGTTTTTGACTTTGGTTCTGTTTATATGCTGTATTACATTTATTGCTTTGCGTATATTGAACCAGCCTTGCATCCCAGGGATGAAGCCCACTTGATCATGGTGGATAAGCTGTTTGATGTGCTGCGAGATTCGGTTTGCCAGTAATTTATTGAGGAATTTTGCATCAATATTCATCAAGGATATTGGTCTAAAATTCTCTTTTTTGGTTGTGTCTCTGCCCAGCTTTGGTATCAGCATGATGCTGGCCTCATAAAATGAGTTAGGAAGGATTCCCTCTTTTTCTATTGATTGGAATAGTTTCTGAAGTAATGGTTCCAGTTCCTCCTTGTACCTCTGGTAGAATTCGGCTGTGAACGCATCTGATCCTGGACTCCTTTTGGTTGGTAAGCTATTGATTATTGCCGCAATTTCAGCTCCTGTTATTAGTCTATTCAGAGATTCAACTTCTTCCTGGTTTAGTCATGGGAGAGTGTATGTGTCGAGGAATTTATACCTTTCTTTTTTTTTTAATTTTTTTTCTTTTTATCATTATTATTATTATTATTACCATTATTATTATTGTTATACTTTAGGCTCTATGGTACATGTGCGCAACGTGCAGGTAAGCTACATATGTATACATGCGCCATGCTGGTGCGCTGCACCCAGCAGCTCGTCATCTAGCATTAGGTATATCTCCCAATGCTGTCCCTCCCCCCTCCCCCCACCCCACAACAGTCCCCGAAGTGTGATGTTCCCCTTCCTGTGTCCATGTGTTCTCATTGTTCAATTCCCACCTATGAGTGAGAATATGTGGTGTTTGGTTTTTTGTTCTTGCGATAGTTTACTGAGAACGATGATTTCCTATTTCATCCATGTCCCTACAAAGGATATGAACTCATCAGTTTTTATGGCTGCCTAGTATTCCATGGTGTATATGTGCCATATTTTCTTAATCCAGTCTATCATTGTTGGACATTTGGGTTGGTTCCAAATCTTTGCTATTGTGTATAATGCCGCAATAAACATACGTGTGCATGTGTCTTTATAGCAGCATGATTTATAGTCCTTTGGGTATATACCCAGTAATGGGATGGCTGGGTCAAATGGAATTTGTAGTTCTAGATCCCTGAGGAATCGCCACAGTGACCTGCACAAGGGTTGAACTAGTTTACAGTCCCACCAACAGTGTAAAGTGTTCCTATTTCTCCACATCCTCTCCAGCACCTGTTGTTTCCTGACATTTTAATGATTGCCATTCTAACTGGTGTGAGATGGTATCTCATTGTGGTTTTGATTTGCATTTCTCTGATGGCCAGTGATGGTGAGCTTTTTTTCACGTGTTTTTTGGCTGCATAAATGTCTTCTTTTGAGGAGTGTCTGTTCATGTCCTTCGCCCACTTTTTGATGGCTTTGTTTGGTGTTTTCTTGTAAATTTGTTGGAGTTCATTGTAGATTCTGGATATTAGCCGTTTGTCAGATGAGTAGGTTGCGAAAATTTTCTCCCATTTTGTAGGTTGCCTGTTCACTCTGATGGTAGTTTCCTTTGCTGTGCAGAAGCTCTTTAGTTTAATTAGATCCCATTTGTCAATTTTGGCTTTTGTTGCCATTGCTTTTGGTGTTTTAGGCATGAAGTCCTTGCCCATGCCTATGTCCTGAATGGTATTGCCTAGGTTTTCTTCTAGGGTTTTTATGGGTTTAGGTCTAACGTTTAAGTCTTTAATCCATCTTGAGTTGACTTTTGTATAAGGTGTAAGGAAGCGATCCAGTTTCAGCTTTCTACAGGTGGCTAGCCAGTTTTCCCAGCACCATTTATTAAATAGGGAATCCTTTCTCCATTTCTTGTTTTTGTCAGGTTTGTCAAAGATCAGATAGTTGTAGATATGTGGCATTATTTCTGACGGCTCTGTTCTGTTCCATTGATCTATATCTCTGTTTTGGTACCAGTACCATGCTGTTTGGGTTACTGTAGCCTTGTAGTATAGTTTGAAGTCAGGTAGCGTGATGCCTCCAGCTTTGTTCTTTTGGCTTAGGATTGACTTGGTGATGCGGGCTCTTTTTTGGTTCCCTATGAACTTTAAAGTAGTTTTTTCCAATTCTGTGAAGAAAGTCATTGGTAACTTGATGGGGATGGCATTGAATCTGTAAATTACCTTGGGAAGGATGGCCATTTTCATGATATTGATTCTTCCTACCCATGAGCATGGAATGTTCTTCCATTTGTTTGTATCCTCTTTTATTTCCTTGAGCAGTGGTTTGTAGTTTTCTCCTTGAAGAGGTCCTTCACATCCCTTGTAAGTTGGATTCCTAGGTATTTTATTCTCTTTGAAGCAATTGTGAATGGGAGTTCACTCATGATTTGGCTCTCTGTTTGTCTGTTATTGATGTATAAGAATGCTTGTGATTTTTGTACATTGATGTTGTATCCTGAGACTTTGCTGAAGTTGCTTATCAGCTTAAGGAGATTTTGGGCTGAGACAATGGGGTTTTCTACATATACTATCACGTCATCTGCAAACAGGGACAATTTGACTTCCTTTTTTCCTAATTGAATACCCTTGATTTCCTTCTCTTGCCTAATTGCCCTGGCCAGAACTTCCAACACTATGTTGAATAGAAGTGGTGAGAGAGGGCATCCCTGTCTTGTGCCAGTTTTCAAAGTGAATGCTTCCAGTTTCTGCCCATTCAGTATGATATTGGCTGTGGGTTTGTCATAAATAGCTCTTATTATTTTGAGATACGACCCGTCAATACCTAATTTATTGAGAGTTTTTAGCATGAAGGGTTGTTGAATTTTGTCAAAGGCCTTTTCTTCATGTATTGAGATAATCATGTGGTTTTTGACTTTGGTTCTGTTTATATGCTGTATTACATTTATTGCTTTGCGTATATTGAACCAGCCTTGCATCCCAGGGATGAAGCCCACTTGATCATGGTGGATAAGCTGTTTGATGTGCTGCGAGATTCGGTTTGCCAGTAATTTATTGAGGAATTTTGCATCAATATTCATCAAGGATATTGGTCTAAAATTCTCTTTTTTGGTTGTGTCTCTGCCCAGCTTTGGTATCAGCATGATGCTGGCCTCATAAAATGAGTTAGGAAGGATTCCCTCTTTTTCTATTGATTGGAATAGTTTCTGAAGTAATGGTTCCAGTTCCTCCTTGTACCTCTGGTAGAATTCGGCTGTGAACGCATCTGATCCTGGACTCCTTTTGGTTGGTAAGCTATTGATTATTGCCGCAATTTCAGCTCCTGTTATTAGTCTATTCAGAGATTCAACTTCTTCCTGGTTTAGTCATGGGAGAGTGTATGTGTCGAGGAATTTATACCTTTCTCTTTTTTTTAATTTTTTTTCTTTTTATCATTATTATTATTATTATTACCATTATTATTATTGTTATACTTTAGGCTCTATGGTACATGTGCGCAACGTGCAGGTAAGCTACATATGTATACATGCGCCATGCTGGTGCGCTGCACCCAGCAACTCGTCATCTAGCATTAGGTATATCTCCCAATGCTGTCCCTCCCCCCTCCCCCCACCCCACAACAGTCCCCGAAGTGTGATGTTCCCCTTCCTGTGTCCATGTGTTCTCATTGTTCAATTCCCACCTATGAGTGAGAATATGTGGTGTTTGGTTTTTTGTTCTTGCGATAGTTTACTGAGAACGATGATTTCCTATTTCATCCATGTCCCTACAAAGGATATGAACTCATCAGTTTTTATGGCTGCCTAGTATTCCATGGTGTATATGTGCCATATTTTCTTAATCCAGTCTATCATTGTTGGACATTTGGGTTGGTTCCAAATCTTTGCTATTGTGTATAATGCCGCAATAAACATACGTGTGCATGTGTCTTTATAGCAGCATGATTTATAGTCCTTTGGGTATATACCCAGTAATGGGATGGCTGGGTCAAATGGAATTTCTAGTTCTAGATCCCTGAGGAATCGCCACAGTGACCTGCACAAGGGTTGAACTAGTTTACAGTCCCACCAACAGTGTAAAGTGTTCCTATTTCTCCACATCCTCTCCAGCACCTGTTGTTTCCTGACTTTTTAATGATTGCCATTCTAACTGGTGTGAGATGGTATCTCATTGTGGTTTTGATTTGCATTTCTCTGATGGCCAGTGATGGTGAGCTTTTTTTCACGTGTTTTTTGGCTGCATAAATGTCTTCTTTTGAGGAGTGTCTGTTCATGTCCTTCGCCCACTTTTTGATGGGGTTGTTTGGTGTTTTCTTGTAAATTTGTTGGAGTTCATTGTAGTTTCTGGATATTAGCCGTTTGTCAGATGAGTAGGTTGCGAAAATTTTCTCCCATTTTGTAGGTTGCCTGTTCACTCTGATGGTAGTTTCCTTTGCTGTGCAGAAGCTCTTTAGTTTAATTAGATCCCATTTGTCAATTTTGGCTTTTGTTGCCATTGCTTTTGGTGTTTTAGACATGAAGTCCTTGCCCATGCCTATGTCCTGAATGGTATTGCCTAGGTTTTCTTCTAGGGTTTTTATGGGTTTAGGTCTAACGTTTAAGTCTTTAATCCATCTTGAGTTGACTTTTGTATAAGGTGTAAGGAAGGGATCCAGTTTCAGCTTTCTACACGTGGCTAGCCAGTTTTCCCAGCACCATTTATTAAATAGGGAATCCTTTCTCCATTTCTTGTTTTTGTCAGGTTTGTCAAAGATCAGATAGTTGTAGATATGTGGCATTATTTCTGACGGCTCTGTTCTGTTCCATTGATCTATATCTCTGTTTTGGTACCAGTACCATGCTGTTTGGGTTACTGTAGCCTTGTAGTATAGTTTGAAGTCAGGTAGCGTGATGCCTCCAGCTTTGTTCTTTTGGCTTAGGATTGACTTGGTGATGCGGGCTCTTTTTTGGTTCCCTATGAACTTTAAAGTAGTTTTTTCCAATTCTGTGAAGAAAGTCATTGGTAACTTGATGGGGATGGCATTGAATCTGTAAATTACCTTGGGAAGGATGGCCATTTTCATGATATTGATTCTTCCTACCCATGAGCATGGAATGTTCTTCCATTTGTTTGTATCCTCTTTTATTTCCTTGAGCAGTGGTTTGTAGTTTTCTCCTTGAAGAGGTCCTTCACATCCCTTGTAAGTTGGATTCCTAGGTATTTTATTCTCTTTGAAGCAATTGTGAATGGGAGTTCACTCATGATTTGGCTCTCTGTTTGTCTGTTATTGATGTATAAGAATGCTTGTGATTTTTGTACATTGATGTTGTATCCTGAGACTTTGCTGAAGTTGCTTATCAGCTTAAGGAGATTTTGGGCTGAGACAATGGGGTTTTCTACATATACTATCACGTCATCTGCAAACAGGGACAATTTGACTTCCTTTTTTCCTAATTGAATACCCTTGATTTCCTTCTCTTGCCTAATTGCCCTGGCCAGAACTTCCAACACTATGTTGAATAGAAGTGGTGAGAGAGGGCATCCCTGTCTTGTGCCAGTTTTCAAAGTGAATGCTTCCAGTTTCTGCCCATTCAGTATGATATTGGCTGTGGGTTTGTCATAAATAGCTCTTATTATTTTGAGATACGACCCGTCAATACCTAATTTATTGAGAGTTTTTAGCATGAAGGGTTGTTGAATTTTGTCAAAGGCCTTTTCTTCATGTATTGAGATAATCATGTGGTTTTTGACTTTGGTTCTGTTTATATGCTGTATTACATTTATTGCTTTGCGTATATTGAACCAGCCTTGCATCCCAGGGATGAAGCCCACTTGATCATGGTGGATAAGCTGTTTGATGTGCTGCGAGATTCGGTTTGCCAGTAATTTATTGAGGAATTTTGCATCAATATTCATCAAGGATATTGGTCTAAAATTCTCTTTTTTGGTTGTGTCTCTGCCCAGCTTTGGTATCAGCATGATGCTGGCCTCATAAAATGAGTTAGGAAGGATTCCCTCTTTTTCTATTGATTGGAATAGTTTCTGAAGTAATGGTTCCAGTTCCTCCTTGTACCTCTGGTAGAATTCGGCTTTGAACGCATCTGATCCTGGACTCCTTTTGGTTGGTAAGCTATTGATTATTGCCGCAATTTCAGCTCCTGTTATTAGTCTATTCAGAGATTCAACTTCTTCCTGGTTTAGTCATGGGAGAGTGTATGTGTCGAGGAATTTATACCTTTCTCTTTTTTTTATTTTTTTTCTTTTTATCATTATTATTATTATTATTACCATTATTATTATTGTTATACTTTAGGCTCTATGGTACATGTGCGCAACGTGCAGGTAAGCTACATATGTATACATGCGCCATGCTGGTGCGCTGCACCCAGCAACTCGTCATCTAGCATTAGGTATATCTCCCAATGCTGTCCCTCCCCCCTCCCCCCACCCCACAACAGTCCCCGAAGTGTGATGTTCCCCTTCCTGTGTCCATGTGTTCTCATTGTTCAATTCCCACCTATGAGTGAGAATATGTGGTGTTTGGTTTTTTGTTCTTGCGATAGTTTACTGAGAACGATGATTTCCTATTTCATCCATGTCCCTACAAAGGATATGAACTCATCAGTTTTTATGGCTGCCTAGTATTCCATGGTGTATATGTGCCATATTTTCTTAATCCAGTCTATCATTGTTGGACATTTGGGTTGGTTCCAAATCTTTGCTATTGTGTATAATGCCGCAATAAACATACGTGTGCATGTGTCTTTATAGCAGCATGATTTATAGTCCTTTGGGTATATACCCAGTAATGGGATGGCTGGGTCAAATGGAATTTCTAGTTCTAGATCCCTGAGGAATCGCCACAGTGACCTGCACAAGGGTTGAACTAGTTTACAGTCCCACCAACAGTGTAAAGTGTTCCTATTTCTCCACATCCTCTCCAGCACCTGTTGTTTCCTGACTTTTTAATGATTGCCATTCTATCTGGTGTGAGATGGTATCTCATTGTGGTTTTGATTTGCATTTCTCTGATGGCCAGTGATGGTGAGCTTTTTTTCACGTGTTTTTTGGCTGCATAAATGTCTTCTTTTGAGGAGTGTCTGTTCATGTCCTTCGCCCACTTTTTGATGGGGTTGTTTGGTGTTTTCTTGTAAATTTGTTGGAGTGCATTGTAGATTCTGGATATTAGCCGTTTGTCAGATGAGTAGGTTGCGAAAATTTTCTCCCATTTTGTAGGTTGCCTGATCACTCTGATGGTAGTTTCCTTTGCTGTGCAGAAGCTCTTTAGTTTAATTAGATCCCATTTGTCAATTTTGGCTTTTGTTGCCATTGCTTTTGGTGTTTTAGACATGAAGTCCTTGCCCATGCCTATGTCCTGAATGGTATTGCCTAGGTTTTCTTCTAGGGTTTTTATGGGTTTAGGTCTAACGTTTAAGTCTTTAATCCATCTTGAGTTGACTTTTGTATAAGGTGTAAGGAAGGGATCCAGTTTCAGCTTTCTACACGTGGCTAGCCAGTTTTCCCAGCACCATTTATTAAATAGGGAATCCTTTCTCCATTTCTTGTTTTTGTCAGGTTTGTCAAAGATCAGATAGTTGTAGATATGTGGCATTATTTCTGACGGCTCTGTTCTGTTCCATTGATCTATATCTCTGTTTTGGTACCAGTACCATGCTGTTTGGGTTACTGTAGCCTTGTAGTATAGTTTGAAGTCAGGTAGCGTGATGCCTCCAGCTTTGTTCTTTTGGCTTAGGATTGACTTGGTGATGCGGGCTCTTTTTTGGTTCCCTATGAACTTTAAAGTAGTTTTTTCCAATTCTGTGAAGAAAGTCATTGGTAACTTGATGGGGATGGCATTGAATCTGTAAATTACCTTGGGAAGGATGGCCATTTTCATGATATTGATTCTTCCTACCCATGAGCATGGAATGTTCTTCCATTTGTTTGTATCCTCTTTTATTTCCTTGAGCAGTGGTTTGTAGTTTTCTCCTTGAAGAGGTCCTTCACATCCCTTGTAAGTTGGATTCCTAGGTATTTTATTCTCTTTGAAGCAATTGTGAATGGGAGTTCACTCATGATTTGGCTCTCTGTTTGTCTGTTATTGATGTATAAGAATGCTTGTGATTTTTGTACATTGATGTTGTATCCTGAGACTTTGCTGAAGTTGCTTATCAGCTTAAGGAGATTTTGGGCTGAGACAATGGGGTTTTCTAGATATACTATCACGTCATCTGCAAACAGGGACAATTTGACTTCCTTTTTTCCTAATTGAATACCCTTGATTTCCTTCTCTTGCCTAATTGCCCTGGCCAGAACTTCCAACACTATGTTGAATAGAAGTGGTGAGAGAGGGCATCCCTGTCTTGTGCCAGTTTTCAAAGTGAATGCTTCCAGTTTTTGCCCGTTCAGTATGATATTGGCTGTGGGTTTGTCATAAATAGCTCTTATTATTTTGAGATACGACCCGTCAATACCTAATTTATTGAGAGTTTTTAGCATGAAGGGTTGTTGAATTTTGTCAAAGGCCTTTTCTTCATGTATTGAGATAATCATGTGGTTTTTGACTTTGGTTCTGTTTATATGCTGTATTACATTTATTGCTTTGCGTATATTGAACCAGCCTTGCATCCCAGGGATGAAGCCCACTTGATCATGGTGGATAAGCTGTTTGATGTGCTGCGAGATTCGGTTTGCCAGTAATTTATTGAGGAATTTTGCATCAATATTCATCAAGGATATTGGTCTAAAATTCTCTTTTTTGGTTGTGTCTCTGCCCAGCTTTGGTATCAGCATGATGCTGGCCTCATAAAATGAGTTAGGAAGGATTCCCTCTTTTTCTATTGATTGGAATAGTTTCTGAAGTAATGGTTCCAGTTCCTCCTTGTACCTCTGGTAGAATTCGGCTGTGAACGCATCTGATCCTGGACTCCTTTTGGTTGGTAAGCTATTGATTATTGCCGCAATTTCAGCTCCTGTTATTAGTCTATTCAGAGATTCAACTTCTTCCTGGTTTAGTCATGGGAGAGTGTATGTGTCGAGGAATTTATACCTTTCTCTTTTTTTTAATTTTTTTTCTTTTTATCATTATTATTATGATTATTACCATTATTATTATTGTTATACTTTAGGCTCTATGGTACATGTGCGCAACGTGCAGGTAAGCTACATATGTATACATGCGCCATGCTGGTGCGCTGCACCCAGCAACTCGTCATCTAGCATTAGGTATATCTCCCAATGCTGTCCCTCCCCCCTCCCCCCACCCCACAACAGTCCCCGAAGTGTGATGTTCCCCTTCCTGTGTCCATGTGTTCTCATTGTTCAATTCCCACCTATGAGTGAGAATATGTGGTGTTTGGTTTTTTGTTCTTGCGATAGTTTACTGAGAACGATGATTTCCAATTTCATCCATGTCCCTACAAAGGATATGAACTCATCAGTTTTTATGGCTGCCTAGTATTCCATGGTGTATATGTGCCATATTTTCTTAATCCAGTCTATCATTGTTGGACATTTGGGTTGGTTCCAAATCTTTGCTATTGTGTATAATGCCGCAATAAACATACGTGTGCATGTGTCTTTATAGCAGCATGATTTATAGTCCTTTGGGTATATACCCAGTAATGGGATGGCTGGGTCAAATGGAATTTCTAGTTCTAGATCCCTGAGGAATCGCCACAGTGACCTGCACAAGGGTTGAACTAGTTTACAGTCCCACCAACAGTGTAAAGTGTTCCTATTTCTCCACATCCTCTCCAGCACCTGTTGTTCCCTGACTTTTTAATGATTGCCATTCTAACTGGTGTGAGATGGTATCTCATTGTGGTTTTGATTTGCATTTCTCTGATGGCCAGTGATGGTGAGCTTTTTTTCACGTGTTTTTTGGCTGCATAAATGTCTTCTTTTGAGGAGTGTCTGTTCATGTCCTTCGCCCACTTTTTGATGGGGTTGTTTGGTGTTTTCTTGTAAATTTGTTGGAGTTCATTGTAGATTCTGGATATTAGCCGTTTGTCAGATGAGTAGGTTGCGAAAATTTTCTCCCATTTTGTAGGTTGCCTGTTCACTCTGATGGTAGTTTCCTTTGCTGTGCAGAAGCTCTTTAGTTTAATTAGATCCCATTTGTCAATTTTGGCTTTTGTTGCCATTGCTTTTGGTGTTTTAGACATGAAGTCCTTGCCCATGCCTATGTCCTGAATGGTATTGCCTAGGTTTTCTTCTAGGGTTTTTATGGGTTTAGGTCTAACGTTTAAGTCTTTAATCCATCTTGAGTTGACTTTTGTATAAGGTGTAAGGAAGGGATCCAGTTTCAGCTTTCTACACGTGGCTAGCCAGTTTTCCCAGCACCATTTATTAAATAGGGAATCCTTTCTCCATTTCTTGTTTTTGTCAGGTTTGTCAAAGATCAGATAGTTGTAGATATGTGGCATTATTTCTGACGGCTCTGTTCTGTTCCATTGATCTATATCTCTGTTTTGGTACCATTACCATGCTGTTTGGGTTACTGTAGCCTTGTAGTATAGTTTGAAGTCAGGTAGCGTGATGCCTCCAGCTTTGTTCTTTTGGCTTAGGATTGACTTGGTGATGCGGGCTCTTTTTTGGTTCCCTATGAACTTTAAAGTAGTTTTTTCCAATTCTGTGAAGAAAGTCATTGGTAACTTGATGGGGATGGCATTGAATCTGTAAATTACCTTGGGAAGGATGGCCATTTTCATGATATTGATTCTTCCTACCCATGAGCATGGAATGTTCTTCCATTTGTTTGTATCCTCTTTTATTTCCTTGAGCAGTGGTTTGTAGTTTTCTCCTTGAAGAGGTCCTTCACATCCCTTGTAAGTTGGATTCCTAGGTATTTTATTCTCTTTGAAGCAATTGTGAATGGGAGTTCACTCATGATTTGGCTCTCTGTTTGTCTGTTATTGATGTATAAGAATGCTTGTGATTTTTGTACATTGATGTTGTATCCTGAGACTTTGCTGAAGTTGCTTATCAGCTTAAGGAGATTTTGGGCTGAGACAATGGGGTTTTCTACATATACTATCACGTCATCTGCAAACAGGGACAATTTGACTTCCTTTTTTCCTAATTGAATACCCTTGATTTCCTTCTCTTGCCTAATTGCCCTGGCCAGAACTTCCAACACTATGTTGAATAGAAGTGGTGAGAGAGGGCATCCCTGTCTTGTGCCAGTTTTCAAAGTGAATGCTTCCAGTTTCTGCCCATTCGGTATGATATTGGCTGTGGGTTTGTCATAAATAGCTCTTATTATTTTGAGATACGACCCGTCAATACCTAATTTATTGAGAGTTTTTAGCATGAAGGGTTGTTGAATTTTGTCAAAGGCCTTTTCTTCATGTATTGAGATAATCATGTGGTTTTTGACTTTGGTTCTGTTTATATGCTGTATTACATTTATTGCTTTGCGTATATTGAACCAGCCTTGCATCCCAGGGATGAAGCCCACTTGATCATGGTGGATAAGCTGTTTGATGTGCTGCGAGATTCGGTTTGCCAGTAATTTATTGAGGAATTTTGCATCAATATTCATCAAGGATATTGGTCTAAAATTCTCTTTTTTGGTTGTGTCTCTGCCCAGCTTTGGTATCAGCATGATGCTGGCCTCATAAAATGAGTTAGGAAGGATTCCCTCTTTTTCTATTGATTGGAATAGTTTCTGAAGTAATGGTTCCAGTTCCTCCTTGTACCTCTGGTAGAATTCGGCTGTGAACGCATCTGATCCTGGACTCCTTTTGGTTGGTAAGCTATTGATTATTGCCGCAATTTCAGCTCCTGTTATTAGTCTATTCAGAGATTCAACTTCTTCCTGGTTTAGTCATGGGAGAGTGTATGTGTCGAGGAATTTATACCTTTCTCTTTTTTTTAATTTTTTTTCTTTTTATCATTATTATTATTATTATTACCATTATCATTATTGTTATACTTTAGGCTCTATGGTACATGTGCGCAACGTGCAGGTAAGCTACATATGTATACATGCGCCATGCTGGTGCGCTGCACCCAGCAACTCGTCATCTAGCATTAGGTATATCTCCCAATGCTGTCCCTCCCCCCTCCCCCCACCCCACAACAGTCCCCGAAGTGTGATGTTCCCCTTCCTGTGTCCATGTGTTCTCATTGTTCAATTCCCACCTATGAGTGAGAATATGTGGTGTTTGGTTTTTTGTTCTTGCGATAGTTTACTGAGAACGATGATTTCCTATTTCATCCATGTCCCTACAAAGGATATGAACTCATCAGTTTTTATGGCTGCCTAGTATTCCATGGTGTATATGTGCCATATTTTCTTAATCCAGTCTATCATTGTTGGACATTTGGGTTGGTTCCAAATCTTTGCTATTGTGTATAATGCCGCAATAAACATACGTGTGCATGTGTCTTTATAGCAGCATGATTTATAGTCCTTTGGGTATATACCCAGTAATGGGATGGCTGGGTCAAATGGAATTTCTAGTTCTAGATCCCTGAGGAATCGCCACAGTGACCTGCACAAGGGTTGAACTAGTTTACAGTCCCACCAACAGTGTAAAGTGTTCCTATTTCTCCACATCCTCTCCAGCACCTGTTGTTTCCTGACTTTTTAATGATTGCCATTCTATCTGGTGTGAGATGGTATCTCATTGTGGTTTTGATTTGCATTTCTCTGATGGCCAGTGATGGTGAGCTTTTTTTCACGTGTTTTTTGGCTGCATAAATGTCTTCTTTTGAGGAGTGTCTGTTCATGTCCTTCGCCCACTTTTTGATGGGGTTGTTTGGTGTTTTCTTGTAAATTTGTTGGAGTGCATTGTAGATTCTGGATATTAGCCGTTTGTCAGATGAGTAGGTTGCGAAAATTTTCTCCCATTTTGTAGGTTGCCTGATCACTCTCATGGTAGTTTCCTTTGCTGTGCAGAAGCTCTTTAGTTTAATTAGATCCCATTTGTCAATTTTGGCTTTTGTTGCCATTGCTTTTGGTGTTTTAGACATGAAGTCCTTGCCCATGCCTATGTCCTGAATGGTATTGCCTAGGTTTTCTTCTAGGGTTTTTATGGGTTTAGGTCTAACGTTTAAGTCTTTAATCCATCTTGAGTTGACTTTTGTATAAGGTGTAAGGAAGGGATCCAGTTTCAGCTTTCTACACGTGGCTAGCCAGTTTTCCCAGCACCATTTATTAAATAGGGAATCCTTTCTCCATTTCTTGTTTTTGTCAGGTTTGTCAAAGATCAGATAGTTGTAGATATGTGGCATTATTTCTGACGGCTCTGTTCTGTTCCATTGATCTATATCTCTGTTTTGGTACCATTACCATGCTGTTTGGGTTACTGTAGCCTTGTAGTATAGTTTGAAGTCAGGTAGCGTGATGCCTCCAGCTTTGTTCTTTTGGCTTAGGATTGACTTGGTGATGCGGGCTCTTTTTTGGTTCCCTATGAACTTTAAAGTAGTTTTTTCCAATTCTGTGAAGAAAGTCATTGGTAACTTGATGGGGATGGCATTGAATCTGTAAATTACCTTGGGAAGGATGGCCATTTTCATGATATTGATTCTTCCTACCCATGAGCATGGAATGTTCTTCCATTTGTTTGTATCCTCTTTTATTTCCTTGAGCAGTGGTTTGTAGTTTTCTCCTTGAAGAGGTCCTTCACATCCCTTGTAAGTTGGATTCCTAGGTATTTTATTCTCTTTGAAGCAATTGTGAATGGGAGTTCACTCATGATTTGGCTCTCTGTTTGTCTGTTATTGATGTATAAGAATGCTTGTGATTTTTGTACATTGATGTTGTATCCTGAGACTTTGCTGAAGTTGCTTATCAGCTTAAGGAGATTTTGGGCTGAGACAATGGGGTTTTCTAGATATACTATCACGTCATCTGCAAACAGGGACAATTTGACTTCCTTTTTTCCTAATTGAATACCCTTGATTTCCTTCTCTTGCCTAATTGCCCTGGCGAGAACTTCCAACACTATGTTGAATAGAAGTGGTGAGAGAGGGCATCCCTGTCTTGTGCCAGTTTTCAAAGTGAATGCTTCCAATTTTTGCCCATTCAGTATGATATTGGCTGTGGGTTTGTCATAAATAGCTCTTATTATTTTGAGATACGACCCGTCAATACCTAATTTATTGAGAGTTTTTAGCATGAAGGGTTGTTGAATTTTGTCAAAGGCCTTTTCTTCATGTATTGAGATAATCATGTGGTTTTTGACTTTGGTTCTGTTTATATGCTGTATTACATTTATTGCTTTGCGTATATTGAACCAGCCTTGCATCCCAGGGATGAAGCCCACTTGATCATGGTGGATAAGCTGTTTGATGTGCTGCGAGATTCGGTTTGCCAGTAATTTATTGAGGAATTTTGCATCAATATTCATCAAGGATATTGGTCTAAAATTCTCTTTTTTGGTTGTGTCTCTGCCCAGCTTTGGTATCAGCATGATGCTGGCCTCATAAAATGAGTTAGGAAGGATTCCCTCTTTTTCTATTGATTGGAATAGTTTCTGAAGTAATGGTTCCAGTTCCTCCTTGTACCTCTGGTAGAATTCGGCTGTGAACGCATCTGATCCTGGACTCCTTTTGGTTGGTAAGCTATTGATTATTGCCGCAATTTCAGCTCCTGTTATTAGTCTATTCAGAGATTCAACTTCTTCCTGGTTTAGTCATGGGAGAGTGTATGTGTCGAGGAATTTATACCTTTCTCTTTTTTTTAATTTTTTTTCTTTTTATCATTATTATTATTATTATTACCATTATTATTATTGTTATACTTTAGGCTCTATGGTACATGTGCGCAACGTGCAGGTAAGCTACATATGTATACATGCGCCATGCTGGTGCGCTGCACCCACCAACTCGTCATCTAGCATTAGGTATATCTCCCAATGCTGTCCCTCCCCCCTCCCCCCACCCCACAACAGTCCCCGAAGTGTGATGTTCCCCTTCCTGTGTCCATGTGTTCTCATTGTTCAATTCCCACCTATGAGTGAGAATATGTGGTGTTTGGTTTTTTGTTCTTGCGATAGTTTACTGAGAACGATGATTTCCTATTTCATCCATGTCCCTACAAAGGATATGAACTCATCAGTTTTTATGGCTGCCTAGTATTCCATGGTGTATATGTGCCATATTTTCTTAATCCAGTCTATCATTGTTGGACATTTGGGTTGGTTCCAAATCTTTGCTATTGTGTATAATGCCGCAATAAACATACGTGTGCATGTGTCTTTATAGCAGCATGATTTATAGTCCTTTGGGTATATACCCAGTAATGGGATGGCTGGGTCAAATGGAATTTCTAGTTCTAGATCCCTGAGGAATCGCCACAGTGACCTGCACAAGGGTTGAACTAGTTTACAGTCCCACCAACAGTGTAAAGTGTTCCTATTTCTCCACATCCTCTCCAGCACCTGTTGTTTCCTGACTTTTTAATGATTGCCATTCTAACTGGTGTGAGATGGTATCTCATTGTGGTTTTGATTTGCATTTCTCTGATGGCCAGTGATGGTGAGCTTTTTTTCACGTGTTTTTTGGCTGCATAAATGTCTTCTTTTGAGGAGTGTCTGTTCATGTCCTTCGCCCACTTTTTGATGGGGTTGTTTGGTGTTTTCTTGTAAATTTGTTGGAGTGCATTGTAGATTCTGGATATTAGCCGTTTGTCAGATGAGTAGGTTGCGAAAATTTTCTCCCATTTTGTAGGTTGCCTGTTCACTCTGATGGTAGTTTCCTTTGCTGTGCAGAAGCTCTTTAGTTTAATTAGATCCCATTTGTCAATTTTGGCTTTTGTTGCCATTGCTTTTGGTGTTTTAGACATGAAGTCCTTGCCCATGCCTATGTCCTGAATGGTATTGCCTAGGTTTTCTTCTAGGGTTTTTATGGGTTTAGGTCTAACGTTTAAGTCTTTAATCCATCTTGAGTTGACTTTTGTATAAGGTGTAAGGAAGGGATCCAGTTTCAGCTTTCTACACGTGGCTAGCCAGTTTTCCCAGCACCATTTATTAAATAGGGAATCCTTTCTCCATTTCTTGTTTTTGTCAGGTTTGTCAAAGATCAGATAGTTGTAGATATGTGGCATTATTTCTGACGGCTCTGTTCTGTTCCATTGATCTATATCTCTGTTTTGGTACCAGTACCATGCTGTTTGGGTTACTGTAGGCTTGTAGTATAGTTTGAAGTCAGGTAGCGTGATGCCTCCAGCTTTGTTCTTTTGGCTTAGGATTGACTTGGTGATGCGGGCTCTTTTTTGGTTCCCTATGAACTTTAAAGTAGTTTTTTCCAATTCTGTGAAGAAAGTCATTGGTAACTTGATGGGGATGGCATTGAATCTGTAAATTACCTTGGGAAGGATGGCCATTTTCATGATATTGATTCTTCCTACCCATGAGCATGGAATGTTCTTCCATTTGTTTGTATCCTCTTTTATTTCCTTGAGCAGTGGTTTGCAGTTTTCTCCTTGAAGAGGTCCTTCACATCCCTTGTCAGTTGGATTCCTAGGTATTTTATTCTCTTTGAAGCAATTGTGAATGGGAGTTCACTCATGATTTGGCTCTCTGTTTGTCTGTTATTGATGTATAAGAATGCTTGTGATTTTTGTACATTGATGTTGTATCCTGAGACTTTGCTGAAGTTGCTTATCAGCTTAAGGAGATTTTGGGCTGAGACAATGGGGTTTTCTAGATATACTATCACGTCATCTGCAAACAGGGACAATTTGACTTCCTTTTTTCCTAATTGAATACCCTTGATTTCCTTCTCTTGCCTAATTGCCCTGGCGAGAACTTCCAACACTATGTTGAATAGAAGTGGTGAGAGAGGGCATCCCTGTCTTGTGCCAGTTTTCAAAGTGAATGCTTCCAGTTTTTGCCCATTCAGTATGATATTGGCTGTGGGTTTGTCATAAATAGCTCTTATTATTTTGAGATACGACCCGTCAATACCTAATTTATTGAGAGTTTTTAGCATGAAGGGTTGTTGAATTTTGTCAAAGGCCTTTTCTTCATGTATTGAGATAATCATGTGGTTTTTGACTTTGGTTCTGTTTATATGCTGTATTACATTTATTGCTTTGCGTATATTGAACCAGCCTTGCATCCCAGGGATGAAGCCCACTTGATCATGGTGGATAAGCTGTTTGATGTGCTGCGAGATTCGGTTTGCCAGTAATTTATTGAGGAATTTTGCATCAATATTCATCAAGGATATTGGTCTAAAATTCTCTTTTTTGGTTGTGTCTCTGCCCAGCTTTGGTATCAGCATGATGCTGGCCTCATAAAATGAGTTAGGAAGGATTCCCTCTTTTTCTATTGATTGGAATAGTTTCTGAAGTAATGGTTCCAGTTCCTCCTTGTACCTCTGGTAGAATTCGGCTGTGAACGCATCTGATCCTGGACTCCTTTTGGTTGGTAAGCTATTGATTATTGCCGCAATTTCAGCTCCTGTTATTAGTCTATTCAGAGATTCAACTTCTTCCTGGTTTAGTCATGGGAGAGTGTATGTGTCGAGGAATTTATACCTTTCTCTTTTTTTTAATTTTTTTTCTTTTTATCATTATTATTATTATTACCATTATTATTATTGTTATACTTTAGGCTCTATGGTACATGTGCGCAACGTGCAGGTAAGCTACATATGTATACATGCGCCATGCTGGTGCGCTGCACCCAGCAACTCGTCATCTAGCATTAGGTATATCTCCCAATGCTGTCCCTCCCCCCTCCCCCCACCCCACAACAGTCCCCGAAGTGTGATGTTCCCCTTCCTGTGTCCATGTGTTCTCATTGTTCAATTCCCACCTATGAGTGAGAATATGTGGTGTTTGGTTTTTTGTTCTTGCGATAGTTTACTGAGAACGATGATTTCCAATTTCATCCATGTCCCTACAAAGGATATGAACTCATCAGTTTTTATGGCTGCCTAGTATTCCATGGTGTATATGTGCCATATTTTCTTAATCCAGTCTATCATTGTTGGACATTTGGGTTGGTTCCAAATCTTTGCTATTGTGTATAATGCCGCAATAAACATACGTGTGCATGTGTCTTTATAGCAGCATGATTTATAGTCCTTTGGGTATATACCCAGTAATGGGATGGCTGGGTCAAATGGAATTTCTAGTTCTAGATCCCTGAGGAATCGCCACAGTGACCTGCACAAGGGTTGAACTAGTTTACAGTCCCACCAACAGTGTAAAGTGTTCCTATTTCTCCACATCCTCTCCAGCACCTGTTGTTTCCTGACTTTTTAATGATTGCCATTCTAACTGGTGTGAGATGGTATCTCATTGTGGTTTTGATTTGCATTTCTCTGATGGCCAGTGATGGTGAGCTTTTTTTCACGTGTTTTTTGGCTGCATAAATGTCTTCTTTTGAGGAGTGTCTGTTCATGTCCTTCGCCCACTTTTTGATGGGGTTGTTTGGTGTTTTCTTGTAAATTTGTTGGAGTTCATTGTAGATTCTGGATATTAGCCGTTTGTCAGATGAGTAGGTTGCGAAAATTTTCTCCCATTTTGTAGGTTGCCTGTTCACTCTGATGGTAGTTTCCTTTGCTGTGCAGAAGCTCTTTAGTTTAATTAGATCCCATTTGTCAATTTTGGCTTTTGTTGCCATTGCTTTTGGTGTTTTAGACATGAAGTCCTTGCCCATGCCTATGTCCTGAATGGTATTGCCTAGGTTTTCTTCTAGGGTTTTTATGGTTTTAGGTCTAACGTTTAAGTCTTTAATCCATGTTGAGTTGATTTTTGTAGAAGGTGTAAGGAAGGGATCCAGTTTCAGCTTTCTACATGTGGCTAGCCAGTTTTCCCAGCACCATTTATTAAATAGGGATTCCTTTCTCCATTTCTTGTTTTTGTCAGGTTTGTCAAAGGTCAGATAGTTGTAGATATGTGGCATTATTTCTGACGGCTCTGTTCTGTTCCATTGATCTATATCTCTGTTTTGGTACCAGTACCATGCTGTTTGGGTTACTGTAGCCTTGTAGTATAGTTGGAAGTCAGGTAGCGTGATGCCTCCAGCTTTGTTCTTTTGGCTTAGGATTGACTTGGTGATGCGGGCTCTTTTTTGGTTCCATATGAACTTTAAAGTAGTTTTTTCCAATTCTGTGAAGAAAGTCATTGGTAACTTGGTGGGGATGGCATTGAATCTGTAAATTACCTTGGGAAGGATGGCCATTTTCATGATATTGATTCTTCCTACCCATGAGCATGGAATGTTCTTCCATTTGTTTGTATCCTCTTTTATTTCCTTGAGCAGTGGTTTGTAGTTTTCTCCTTGAAGAGGTCCTTCACATCCCTTGTAAGTTGGATTCCTAGGTATTTTATTCTCTTTGAAGCAATTGTGAATGGGAGTTCACTCATGATTTGGCTCTCTGTTTGTCTGTTATTGATGTATAAGAATGCTTGTGATTTTTGTACATTGATGTTGTATCCTGAGACTTTGCTGAAGTTGCTTATCAGCTTAAGGAGATTTTGGGCTGAGACAATGGGGTTTTCTAGATATACTATCACGTCATCTGCAAACAGGGACAATTTGACTTCCTTTTCTCCTAATTGAATACCCTTGATTTCCTTCTCTTGCCTAATTGCCCTGGCCAGAACTTCCAACACTATGTTGAATAGAAGTGGTGAGAGAGGGCATCCCTGTCTTGTGCCAGTTTTCAAAGTGAATGCTTCCAGTTTTTGCCCATTCAGTATGATATTGGCTGTGGGTTTGTCATAAATAGCTCTTATTATTTTGAGATACGACCCATCAATACCTAATTTATTGAGAGTTTTTAGCATGAAGGGTTGTTGAATTTTGTCAAAGGCCTTTTCTTCATGTATTGAGATAATCATGTGGTTTTTGACTTTGGTTCTGTTTATATGCTGGATTACATTTATTGATTTGCGTATCTTGAACCAGCCTTGCATCCCAGGGATGAAGCCCACTTGATCATGGTGCATAAGCTGTTTGATGTGCTGCTGGATTCGGTTTGCCAGTAATTTATTGAGGATTTTTACGTCAATATTCATCAAGGATATTGGTCTAAAATTCTCTTTTTTGGTTGTGTCTCTGCCCAGCTTTGGTATCAGCATGATGCTGGCCTCATAAAATGAGTTAGGAAGGATTCCCTCTTTTTCTACTGATTGGAATAGTTTCTGAAGTAATGGTTCCAGTTCCTCCTTGTACCTCCGGTAGAATTCGGCTGTGAACCCATCTGATCCTGGACTCTTTTTGGTTGGTAAGCCATTGATTATTGCCGCAATTTCAGCTCCTGTTATTAGTCTATTCAGAGATTCAACTTCTTCCTGGTTTAGTCAGGGGAGAGTGTATGTGTCGAGGAATTTATACCTTTCTTTTTTTTTTTAATTTTTCTTCTTTTTGTCATTATTATTATTATTATTATCATTATTATTATTATTATACTTTAGGCTCTATGGTACATGTGCGCAACGTGCAGGTAAGCTACATATGTATACATGTGCCATGCTGGTGCGCTGCACCCACCAACTCGTCATCTAGCATTAGGTATATCTCCCAATGCTGTCCCTCCCCCCTCCCCCCACGCCACCACAGTCCCCGAAGTGTGATGTTCCCCTTCCTGTGTCCATGTGTTCTCATTGTTCAATTCCCACCTATGAGTGAGAATATGTTGTGTTTGGTTTTTTGTTCTTGCGATAGTTTACTGAGAACGATGATTTCCAATTTCATCCATGTCCCTACAAAGGATATGAACTCATCCTTTTTTATGGCTGCCTGGTATTCCATGGTGTATATGTGCCACATTTTCTTAATCCAGTCTATCACTGTTGGACATTTGGGTTGGTTCCAAGTCTTTGCTGTTGTGTATAATGCCGCAATAAACATACGTGTGCATGTGTCTTTATAGCAGCATGATTTATAGTCCTTTGGGTATATACCCAGTAATGGGATGGCTGGGTCAAATGGAATTTCTAGTTCTAGATCCCTGAGGAATCGCCACAGTGACCTCCACAAGGGTTGAACTAGTTTACAGTCCCACCAACAGTGTATAAGTGTTCCTATTTCTCCACATCCTCTCCAGCACCTGTTGTTTCCTGACTTTTTAATGATTGCCATTCTATCTGGTGTGAGATGGTATCTCATTGTGGTTTTGATTTGCATTTCTCTCATGGCCAGTGATGGTGAGCATTTTTTCACGTGTTTTTTGGCTGCATAAATGTCTTCTTTTGAGGAGTGTCTGTTCATGTCCTTCGCCCACTTTTTGATGGGGTTGTTTGGTGTTTTCTTGAAAATTTGTTGGAGTGCATTGTAGATTCTGGATATTAGCCCTTTGTCAGATGAGTAGGTTGCGAAAATTTTCTCCCATTTTGTAGGTTGCCTGTTCACTCTGACGGTAGTTTCCTTTGCTGTGCAGAAGCTCTTTAGTTTAATTAGATCCCATTTGTCAATTTTGGCTTTTGTTGCCATTGCTTTTGGTGTTTTAGACATGAACTCCTTGCCCATGCCTATGTCCTGAATGGTATTGCCTAGGTTTTCTTCTAGGGTTTTTATGGTTTTAGGTCTAACGTTTAAGTCTTTAATCCATGTTGAGTTGATTTCTGTAGAAGGTGTAAGGAAGGGATCCAGTTTCAGCTTTCTACATGTGGCTAGCCAGTTTTCCCAGCACCATTTATTAAATAGGGATTCCTTTCTCCATTTCTTGTTTTTGTCAGGTTTGTCAAAGGTCAGATAGTTGTAGATATGTGGCATTATTTCTGACGGCTCTGTTCTGTTCCATTGATCTATATCTCTGTTTTGGTACCAGTACCATGCTGTTTGGGTTACTGTAGCCTTGTAGTATAGTTGGAAGTCAGGTAGCGTGATGCCTCCAGCTTTGTTCTTTTGGCTTAGGATTGACTTGGTGATGCGGGCTCTTTTTTGGTTCCATATGAACTTTAAAGTAGTTTTTTCCAATTCTGTGAAGAAAGTCATTGGTAACTTGGTGGGGATGGCATTGAATCTGTAAATTACCTTGGGAAGGATGGCCATTTTCATGATATTGATTCTTCCTACCCATGAGCATGGAATGTTCTTCCATTTGTTTGTATCCTCTTTTATTTCCTTGAGCAGTGGTTTGTAGTTTTCTCCTTGAAGAGGTCCTTCACATCCCTTGTAAGTTGGATTCCTAGGTATTTTATTCTCTTTGAAGCAATTGTGAATGGGAGTTCACTCATGATTTGGCTCTCTGTTTGTCTGTTATTGATGTATAAGAATGCTTGTGATTTTTGTACATTGATGTTGTATCCTGAGACTTTGCTGAAGTTGCTTATCAGCTTAAGGAGATTTTGGGCTGAGACAATGGGGTTTTCTAGATATACTATCACGTCATCTGCAAACAGGGACAATTTGACTTCCTTTTCTCCTAATTGAATACCCTTGATTTCCTTCTCTTGCCTAATTGCCCTGGCCAGAACTTCCAACACTATGTTGAATAGAAGTGGTGAGAGAGGGCATCCCTGTCTTGTGCCAGTTTTCAAAGTGAATGCTTCCAGTTTTTGCCCATTCAGTATGATATTGGCTGTGGGTTTGTCATAAATAGCTCTTATTATTTTGAGATACGACCCATCAATACCTAATTTATTGAGAGTTTTTAGCATGAAGGGTTGTTGAATTTTGTCAAAGGCCTTTTCTTCATGTATTGAGATAATCATGTGGTTTTTGACTTTGGTTCTGTTTATATGCTGGATTACATTTATTGATTTGCGTATCTAGAACCAGCCTTGCATCCCAGGGATGAAGCCCACTTGATCATGGTGAATAAGCTGTTTGATGTGCTGCTGGATTCGGTTTGCCAGTAATTTATTGAGGATTTTTACATCAATATTCATCAAGGATATTGGTCTAAAATTCTCTTTTTTGGTTGTGTCTCTGCCCAGCTTTGGTATCAGCATGATGCTGGCCCCATAAAATGAGTTAGGAAGGATTCCCTCTTTTTCTATTGATTGGAATAGTTTCTGAAGTAATGGTTCCAGTTCCTCCTTGCACCTCCGGTAGAATTCGGCTGTGAACCCATCTGATCCTGGACTCTTTTTGGTTGGTAAGCCATTGATTATTGCCGCAATTTCAGCTCCTGTTATTAGTCTATTCAGAGATTCAACTTCTTCCTGGTTTAGTCATGGGAGAGTGTATGTGTCGAGGAATTTATACCTTTCTTTTTTTTTTTAATTTTTCTTCTTTTTGTCATTATTATTATTATTATTATCATTATTATTATTATTATACTTTAGGCTCTATGGTACATGTGCGCAACGTGCAGGTAAGCTACATATGTATACATGTGCCATGCTGGTGCGCTGCACCCACCAACTCGTCATCTAGCATTAGGTATATCTCCAAATGCTGTCCCTCCCCCCTCCCCCCACCCCACAACAGTCCCCGAAGTGTGATGTTCCCCTTCCTGTGTCCATGTGTTCTCATTGTTCAATTCCCACCTATGAGTGAGAATATGTGGTGTTTGGTTTTTTGTTCTTGCGATAGTTTACTGAGAACGATGATTTCCAATTTCATCCATGTCCCTACAAAGGATATGAACTCATCAGTTTTTATGGCTGCCTAGTATTCCATGGTGTATATGTGCCATATTTTCTTAATCCAGTCTATCATTGTTGGACATTTGGGTTGGTTCCAAATCTTTGCTATTGTGTATAATGCCGCAATAAACATACGTGTGCATGTGTCTTTATAGCAGCATGATTTATAGTCCTTTGGGTATATACCCAGTAATGGGATGGCTGGGTCAAATGGAATTTCTAGTTCTAGATCCCTGAGGAATCGCCACAGTGACCTGCACAAGGGTTGAACTAGTTTACAGTCCCACCAACAGTGTAAAGTGTTCCTATTTCTCCACATCCTCTCCAGCACCTGTTGTTTCCTGACTTTTTAATGATTGCCATTCTAACTGGTGTGAGATGGTATCTCATTGTGGTTTTGATTTGCATTTCTCTGATGGCCAGTGATGGTGAGCTTTTTTTCACGTGTTTTTTGGCTGCATAAATGTCTTCTTTTGAGGAGTGTCTGTTCATGTCCTTCGCCCACTTTTTGATGGGGTTGTTTGGTGTTTTCTTGTAAATTTGTTGGAGTTCATTGTAGATTCTGGATATTAGCCGTTTGTCAGATGAGTAGGTTGCGAAAATTTTCTCCCATTTTGTAGGTTGCCTGTTCACTCTGATGGTAGTTTCCTTTGCTGTGCAGAAGCTCTTTAGTTTAACTAGATCCCATTTGTCAATTTTGGCTTTTGTTGCCATTGCTTTTGGTGTTTTAGACATGAAGTCCTTGCCCATGCCTATGTCCTGAATGGTATTGCCTAGGTTTTCTTCTAGGGTTTTTATGGGTTTAGGTCTAACGTTTAAGTCTTTAATCCATCTTGAGTTGACTTTTGTATAAGGTGTAAGGAAGGGATCCAGTTTCAGCTTTCTACACGTGGCTAGCCAGTTTTCCCAGCACCATTTATTAAATAGGGAATCCTTTCTCCATTTCTTGTTTTTGTCAGGTTTGTCAAAGATCAGATAGTTGTAGATATGTGGCATTATTTCTGACGGCTCTGTTCTGTTCCATTGATCTATATCTCTGTTTTGGTACCAGTACCATGCTGTTTGGGTTACTGTAGGCTTGTAGTATAGTTTGAAGTCAGGTAGCGTGATGCCTCCAGCTTTGTTCTTTTGGCTTAGGATTGACTTGGTGATGCGGGCTCTTTTTTGGTTCCCTATGAACTTTAAAGTAGTTTTTTCCAATTCTGTGAAGAAAGTCATTGGTAACTTGATGGGGATGGCATTGAATCTGTAAATTACCTTGGGAAGGATGGCCATTTTCATGATATTGATTCTTCCTACCCATGAGCATGGAATGTTCTTCCATTTGTTTGTATCCTCTTTTATTTCCTTGAGCAGTGGTTTGTAGTTTTCTCCTTGAAGAGGTCCTTCACATCCCTTGTAAGTTGGATTCCTAGGTATTTTATTCTCTTTGAAGCAATTGTGAATGGGAGTTCACTCATGATTTGGCTCTCTGTTTGTCTGTTATTGATGTATAAGAATGCTTGTGATTTTTGTACATTGATGTTGTATCCTGAGACTTTGCTGAAGTTGCTTATCAGCTTAAGGAGATTTTGGGCTGAGACAATGGGGTTTT
Source organism: Pongo abelii (assembly GCF_028885655.2). Classification (NCBI taxonomy): domain Eukaryota; kingdom Metazoa; phylum Chordata; class Mammalia; order Primates; family Hominidae; genus Pongo; species Pongo abelii. The sequence continues at coordinate 4,728,958 of NC_072007.2, read as the reverse complement.
CTACATATACTATCACGTCATCTGCAAACAGGGACAATTTGACTTCCTTTTTTCCTAATTGAATACCCTTGATTTCCTTCTCTTGCCTAATTGCCCTGGCCAGAACTTCCAACACTATGTTGAATAGAAGTGGTGAGAGAGGGCATCCCTGTCTTGTGCCAGTTTTCAAAGTGAATGCTTCCAGTTTTTGCCCATTCGGTATGATATTGGCTGTGGGTTTGTCATAAATAGCTCTCATTATTTTGAGATACGACCCGTCAATACCTAATTTATTGAGAGTTTTTAGCATGAAGGGTTGTTGAATTTTGTCAAAGGCCTTTTCTTCATGTATTGAGATAATCATGTGGTTTTTGACTTTGGTTCTGTTTATATGCTGTATTACATTTATTGCTTTGCGTATATTGAACCAGCCTTGCATCTCAGGGATGAAGCCCACTTGATCATGGTGGATAAGCTGTTTGATGTGCTGCGAGATTCGGTTTGCCAGTAATTTATTGAGGAATTTTGCATCAATATTCATCAAGGATATTGGTCTAAAATTCTCTTTTTTGGTTGTGTCTCTGCCCAGCTTTGGTATCAGCATGATGCTGGCCTCATAAAATGAGTTAGGAAGGATTCCCTCTTTTTCTATTGATTGGAATAGTTTCTGAAGTAATGGTTCCAGTTCCTCCTTGTACCTCTGGTAGAATTCGGCTGTGAACGCATCTGATCCTGGACTCCTTTTGGTTGGTAAGCTATTGATTATTGCCGCAATTTCAGCTCCTGTTATTAGTCTATTCAGAGATTCAACTTCTTCCTGGTTTAGTCATGGGAGAGTGTATGTGTCGAGGAATTTATACCTTTCTCTTTTTTTTAATTTTTTTTCTTTTTATCATTATTATTATTATTATTACCATTATTATTATTGTTATACTTTAGGCTCTATGGTACTTGTGCGCAACGTGCAGGTAAGCTACATATGTATACATGCGCCATGCTGGTGCGCTGCACCCAGCAACTCGTCATCTAGCATTAGGTATATCTCCCAATGCTGTCCCTCCCCCCTCCCCCCACCCCACAACAGTCCCCGAAGTGTGATGTTCCCCTTCCTGTGTCCATGTGTTCTCATTGTTCAATTCCCACCTATGAGTGAGAATATGTGGTGTTTGGTTTTTTGTTCTTGCGATAGTTTACTGAGAACGATGATTTCCTATTTCATCCATGTCCCTACAAAGGATATGAACTCATCAGTTTTTATGGCTGCCTAGTATTCCATGGTGTATATGTGCCATATTTTCTTAATCCAGTCTATCATTGTTGGACATTTGGGTTGGTTCCAAATCTTTGCTATTGTGTATAATGCCGCAATAAACATACGTGTGCATGTGTCTTTATAGCAGCATGATTTATAGTCCTTTGGGTATATACCCAGTAATGGGATGGCTGGGTCAAATGGAATTTCTAGTTCTAGATCCCTGAGGAATCGCCACAGTGACCTGCACAAGGGTTGAACTAGTTTACAGTCCCACCAACAGTGTAAAGTGTTCCTATTTCTCCACATCCTCTCCAGCACCTGTTGTTTCCTGACTTTTTAATGATTGCCATTCTAACTGGTGTGAGATGGTATCTCATTGTGGTTTTGATTTGCATTTCTCTGATGGCCAGTGATGGTGAGCTTTTTTTCACGTGTTTTTTGGCTGCATAAATGTCTTCTTTTGAGGAGTGTCTGTTCATGTCCTTCGCCCACTTTTTGATGGGGTTGTTTGGTGTTTTCTTGTAAATTTGTTGGAGTGCATTGTAGATTCTGGATATTAGCCGTTTGTCAGATGAGTAGGTTGCGAAAATTTTCTCCCATTTTGTAGGTTGCCTGTTCACTCTGATGGTAGTTTCCTTTGCTGTGCAGAAGCTCTTTAGTTTAATTAGATCCCATTTGTCAATTTTGGCTTTTGTTGCCATTGCTTTTGGTGTTTTAGACATGAAGTCCTTGCCCATGCCTATGTCCTGAATGGTATTGCCTAGGTTTTCTTCTAGGGTTTTTATGGGTTTAGGTCTAACGTTTAAGTCTTTAATCCATCTTGAGTTGACTTTTGTATAAGGTGTAAGGAAGGGATCCAGTTTCAGCTTTCTACACGTGGCTAGCCAGTTTTCCCAGCACCATTTATTAAATAGGGAATCCTTTCTCCATTTCTTGTTTTTGTCAGGTTTGTCAAAGATCAGATAGTTGTAGATATGTGGCATTATTTCTGACGGCTCTGTTCTGTTCCATTGATCTATATCTCTGTTTTGGTACCAGTACCATGCTGTTTGGGTTACTGTAGCCTTGTAGTATAGTTTGAAGTCAGGTAGCGTGATGCCTCCAGCTTTGTTCTTTTGGCTTAGGATTGACTTGGTGATGCGGGCTCTTTTTTGGTTCCCTATGAACTTTAAAGTAGTTTTTTCCAATTCTGTGAAGAAAGTCATTGGTAACTTGATGGGGATGGCATTGAATCTGTAAATTACCTTGGGAAGGATGGCCATTTTCATGATATTGATTCTTCCTACCCATGAGCATGGAATGTTCTTCCATTTGTTTGTATCCTCTTTTATTTCCTTGAGCAGTGGTTTGCAGTTTTCTCCTTGAAGAGGTCCTTCACATCCCTTGTAAGTTGGATTCCTAGGTATTTTATTCTCTTTGAAGCAATTGTGAATGGGAGTTCACTCATGATTTGGCTCTCTGTTTGTCTGTTATTGATGTATAAGAATGCTTGTGATTTTTGTACATTGATGTTGTATCCTGAGACTTTGCTGAAGTTGCTTATCAGCTTAAGGAGATTTTGGGCTGAGACAATGGGGTTTTCTAGATATACTATCACGTCATCTGCAAACAGGGACAATTTGACTTCCTTTTTTCCTAATTGAATACCCTTGATTTCCTTCTCTTGCCTAATTGCCCTGGCCAGAACTTCCAACACTATGTTGAATAGAAGTGGTGAGAGAGGGCATCCCTGTCTTGTGCCAGTTTTCAAAGTGAATGCTTCCAGTTTTTGCCCATTCAGTATGATATTGGCTGTGGGTTTGTCATAAATAGCTCTTATTATTTTGAGATACGACCCGTCAATACCTAATTTATTGAGAGTTTTTAGCATGAAGGGTTGTTGAATTTTGTCAAAGGCCTTTTCTTCATGTATTGAGATAATCATGTGGTTTTTGACTTTGGTTCTGTTTATATGCTGTATTACATTTATTGCTTTGCGTATATTGAACCAGCCTTGCATCCCAGGGATGAAGCCCACTTGATCATGGTGGATAAGCTGTTTGATGTGCTGCGAGATTCGGTTTGCCAGTAATTTATTGAGGAATTTTGCATCAATATTCATCAAGGATATTGGTCTAAAATTCTCTTTTTTGGTTGTGTCTCTGCCCAGCTTTGGTATCAGCATGATGCTGGCCTCATAAAATGAGTTAGGAAGGATTCCCTCTTTTTCTATTGATTGGAATAGTTTCTGAAGTAATGGTTCCAGTTCCTCCTTGTACCTCTGGTAGAATTCGGCTGTGAACGCATCTGATCCTGGACTCCTTTTGGTTGGTAAGCTATTGATTATTGCCGCAATTTCAGCTCCTGTTATTAGTCTATTCAGAGATTCAACTTCTTCCTGGTTTAGTCATGGGAGAGTGTATGTGTCGAGGAATTTATACCTTTCTCTTTTTTTAAATTTTTTTTCTTTTTATCATTATTATTATTATTATTACCATTATTATTATTGTTATACTTTAGGCTCTATGGTACATGTGCGCAACGTGCAGGTAAGCTACATATGTATACATGCGCCATGCTGGTGCGCTGCACCCAGCAACTCGTCATCTAGCATTAGGTATATCTCCCAATGCTGTCCCTCCCCCCTCCCCCCACCCCACAACAGTCCCCGAAGTGTGATGTTCCCCTTCCTGTGTCCATGTGTTCTCATTGTTCAATTCCCACCTATGAGTGAGAATATGTGGTGTTTGGTTTTTTGTTCTTGCGATAGTTTACTGAGAACGATGATTTCCTATTTCATCCATGTCCCTACAAAGGATATGAACTCATCAGTTTTTATGGCTGCCTAGTATTCCATGGTGTATATGTGCCATATTTTCTTAATCCAGTCTATCATTGTTGGACATTTGGGTTGGTTCCAAATCTTTGCTATTGTGTATAATGCCGCAATAAACATACGTGTGCATGTGTCTTTATAGCAGCATGATTTATAGTCCTTTGGGTATATACCCAGTAATGGGATGGCTGGGTCAAATGGAATTTCTAGTTCTAGATCCCTGAGGAATCGCCACAGTGACCTGCACAAGGGTTGAACTAGTTTACAGTCCCACCAACAGTGTAAAGTGTTCCTATTTCTCCACATCCTCTCCAGCACCTGTTGTTTCCTGACTTTTTAATGATTGCCGTTCTAACTGGTGTGAGATGGTATCTCATTGTGGTTTTGATTTGCATTTCTCTGATGGCCAGTGATGGTGAGCTTTTTTTCACGTGTTTTTTGGCTGCATAAATGTCTTCTTTTGAGGAGTGTCTGTTCATGTCCTTCGCCCACTTTTTGATGGGGTTGTTTGGTGTTTTCTTGTAAATTTGTTGGAGTGCATTGTAGATTCTGGATATTAGCCGTTTGTCAGATGAGTAGGTTGCGAAAATTTTCTCCCATTTTGTAGGTTGCCTGTTCACTCTGATGGTAGTTTCCTTTGCTGTGCAGAAGCTCTTTAGTTTAATTAGATCCCATTTGTCAATTTTGGCTTTTGTTGCCATTGCTTTTGGTGTTTTAGACATGAAGTCCTTGCCCATGCCTATGTCCTGAATGGTATTGCCTAGGTTTTCTTCTAGGGTTTTTATGGGTTTAGGTCTAACGTTTAAGTCTTTAATCCATCTTGAGTTGACTTTTGTATAAGGTGTAAGGAAGGGATCCAGTTTCAGCTTTCTACACGTGGCTAGCCAGTTTTCCCAGCACCATTTATTAAATAGGGAATCCTTTCTCCATTTCTTGTTTTTGTCAGGTTTGTCAAAGATCAGATAGTTGTAGATATGTGGCATTATTTCTGACGGCTCTGTTCTGTTCCATTGATCTATATCTCTGTTTTGGTACCAGTACCATGCTGTTTGGGTTACTGTAGCCTTGTAGTATAGTTTGAAGTCAGGTAGCGTGATGCCTCCAGCTTTGTTCTTTTGGCTTAGGATTGACTTGGTGATGCGGGCTCTTTTTTGGTTCCCTATGAACTTTAAAGTAGTTTTTTCCAATTCTGTGAAGAAAGTCATTGGTAACTTGATGGGGATGGCATTGAATCTGTAAATTACCTTGGGAAGGATGGCCATTTTCATGATATTGATTCTTCCTACCCATGAGCATGGAATGTTCTTCCATTTGTTTGTATCCTCTTTTATTTCCTTGAGCAGTGGTTTGTAGTTTTCTCCTTGAAGAGGTCCTTCACATCCCTTGTAAGTTGGATTCCTAGGTATTTTATTCTCTTTGAAGCAATTGTGAATGGGAGTTCACTCATGATTTGGCTCTCTGTTTGTCTGTTATTGATGTATAAGAATGCTTGTGATTTTTGTACATTGATGTTGTATCCTGAGACTTTGCTGAAGTTGCTTATCAGCTTAAGGAGATTTTGGGCTGAGACAATGGGGTTTTCTAGATATACTATCACGTCATCTGCAAACAGGGACAATTTGACTTCCTTTTTTCCTAATTGAATACCCTTGATTTCCTTCTCTTGCCTAATTGCCCTGGCCAGAACTTCCAACACTATGTTGAATAGAAGTGGTGAGAGAGGGCATCCCTGTCTTGTGCCAGTTTTCAAAGTGAATGCTTCCAGTTTTTGCCCATTCAGTATGATATTGGCTGTGGGTTTGTCATAAATAGCTCTTATTATTTTGAGATACGACCCGTCAATACCTAATTTATTGAGAGTTTTTAGCATGAAGGGTTGTTGAATTTTGTCAAAGGCCTTTTCTTCATGTATTGAGATAATCATGTGGTTTTTGACTTTGGTTCTGTTTATATGCTGTATTACATTTATTGCTTTGCGTATATTGAACCAGCCTTGCATCCCAGGGATGAAGCCCACTTGATCATGGTGGATAAGCTGTTTGATGTGCTGCGAGATTCGATTTGCCAGTAATTTATTGAGGAATTTTGCATCAATATTCATCAAGGATATTGGTCTAAAATTCTCTTTTTTGGTTGTGTCTCTGCCCAGCTTTGGTATCAGCATGATGCTGGCCTCATAAAATGAGTTAGGAAGGATTCCCTCTTTTTCTATTGATTGGAATAGTTTCTGAAGTAATGGTTCCAGTTCCTCCTTGTACCTCTGGTAGAATTCGGCTGTGAACGCATCTGATCCTGGACTCCTTTTGGTTGGTAAGCTATTGATTATTGCCGCAATTTCAGCTCCTGTTATTAGTCTATTCAGAGATTCAACTTCTTCCTGGTTTAGTCATGGGAGAGTGTATGTGTCGAGGAATTTATACCTTTCTCTTTTTTTAAATTTTTTTTCTTTTTATCATTATTATTATTATTATTACCATTATTATTATTGTTATACTTTAGGCTCTATGGTACATGTGCGCAACGTGCAGGTAAGCTACATATGTATACATGCGCCATGCTGGTGCGCTGCACCCAGCAACTCGTCATCTAGCATTAGGTATATCTCCCAATGCTGTCCCTCCCCCCTCCCCCCACCCCACAACAGTCCCCGAAGTGTGATGTTCCCCTTCCTGTGTCCATGTGTTCTCATTGTTCAATTCCCACCTATGAGTGAGAATATGTGGTGTTTGGTTTTTTGTTCTTGCGATAGTTTACTGAGAACGATGATTTCCTATTTCATCCATGTCCCTACAAAGGATATGAACTCATCAGTTTTTATGGCTGCCTAGTATTCCATGGTGTATATGTGCCATATTTTCTTAATCCAGTCTATCATTGTTGGACATTTGGGTTGGTTCCAAATCTTTGCTATTGTGTATAATGCCGCAATAAACATACGTGTGCATGTGTCTTTATAGCAGCATGATTTATAGTCCTTTGGGTATATACCCAGTAATGGGATGGCTGGGTCAAATGGAATTTCTAGTTCTAGATCCCTGAGGAATCGCCACAGTGACCTGCACAAGGGTTGAACTAGTTTACAGTCCCACCAACAGTGTAAAGTGTTCCTATTTCTCCACATCCTCTCCAGCACCTGTTGTTTCCTGACTTTTTAATGATTGCCATTCTAACTGGTGTGAGATGGTATCTCATTGTGGTTTTGATTTGCATTTCTCTGATGGCCAGTGATGGTGAGCTTTTTTTCACGTGTTTTTTGGCTGCATAAATGTCTTCTTTTGAGGAGTGTCTGTTCATGTCCTTCGCCCACTTTTTGATGGGGTTGTTTGGTGTTTTCTTGTAAATTTGTTGGAGTGCATTGTAGATTCTGGATATTAGCCGTTTGTCAGATGAGTAGGTTGCGAAAATTTTCTCCCATTTTGTAGGTTGCCTGTTCACTCTGATGGTAGTTTCCTTTGCTGTGCAGAAGCTCTTTAGTTTAATTAGATCCCATTTGTCAATTTTGGCTTTTGTTGCCATTGCTTTTGGTGTTTTAGACATGAAGTCCTTGCCCATGCCTATGTCCTGAATGGTATTGCCTAGGTTTTCTTCTAGGGTTTTTATGGGTTTAGGTCTAACGTTTAAGTCTTTAATCCATCTTGAGTTGACTTTTGTATAAGGTGTAAGGAAGGGATCCAGTTTCAGCTTTCTACACGTGGCTAGCCAGTTTTCCCAGCACCATTTATTAAATAGGGAATCCTTTCTCCATTTCTTGTTTTTGTCAGGTTTGTCAAAGATCAGATAGTTGTAGATATGTGGCATTATTTCTGACGGCTCTGTTCTGTTCCATTGATCTATATCTCTGTTTTGGTACCAGTACCATGCTGTTTGGGTTACTGTAGGCTTGTAGTATAGTTTGAAGTCAGGTAGCGTGATGCCTCCAGCTTTGTTCTTTTGGCTTAGGATTGACTTGGTGATGCGGGCTCTTTTTTGGTTCCCTATGAACTTTAAAGTAGTTTTTTCCAATTCTGTGAAGAAAGTCATTGGTAACTTGATGGGGATGGCATTGAATCTGTAAATTACCTTGGGAAGGATGGCCATTTTCATGATATTGATTCTTCCTACCCATGAGCATGGAATGTTCTTCCATTTGTTTGTATCCTCTTTTATTTCCTTGAGCAGTGGTTTGTAGTTTTCTCCTTGAAGAGGTCCTTCACATCCCTTGTAAGTTGGATTCCTAGGTATTTTATTCTCTTTGAAGCAATTGTGAATGGGAGTTCACTCATGATTTGGCTCTCTGTTTGTCTGTTATTGATGTATAAGAATGCTTGTGATTTTTGTACATTGATGTTGTATCCTGAGACTTTGCTGAAGTTGCTTATCAGCTTAAGGAGATTTTGGGCTGAGACAATGGGGTTTTCTAGATATACTATCACGTCATCTGCAAACAGGGACAATTTGACTTCCTTTTTTCCTAATTGAATACCCTTGATTTCCTTCTCTTGCCTAATTGCCCTGGCCAGAACTTCCAACACTATGTTGAATAGAAGTGGTGAGAGAGGGCATCCCTGTCTTGTGCCAGTTTTCAAAGTGAATGCTTCCAGTTTTTGCCCATTCAGTATGATATTGGCTGTGGGTTGGTCATAAATAGCTCTTATTATTTTGAGATACGACCCGTCAATACCTAATTTATTGAGAGTTTTTAGCATGAAGGGTTGTTGAATTTTGTCAAAGGCCTTTTCTTCATGTATTGAGATAATCATGTGGTTTTTGACTTTGGTTCTGTTTATATGCTGTATTACATTTATTGCTTTGCGTATATTGAACCAGCCTTGCATCCCAGGGATGAAGCCCACTTGATCATGGTGGATAAGCTGTTTGATGTGCTGCGAGATTCGGTTTGCCAGTAATTTATTGAGGAATTTTGCATCAATATTCATCAAGGATATTGGTCTAAAATTCTCTTTTTTGGTTGTGTCTCTGCCCAGCTTTGGTATCAGCATGATGCTGGCCTCATAAAATGAGTTAGGAAGGATTCCCTCTTTTTCTATTGATTGGAATAGTTTCTGAAGTAATGGTTCCAGTTCCTCCTTGTACCTCTGGTAGAATTCGGCTGTGAACGCATCTGATCCTGGACTCCTTTTGGTTGGTAAGCTATTGATTATTGCCGCAATTTCAGCTCCTGTTATTAGTCTATTCAGAGATTCAACTTCTTCCTGGTTTAGTCATGGGAGAGTGTATGTGTCGAGGAATTTATACCTTTCTTTTTTTTTTAATTTTTTTTCTTTTTATCATTATTATTATTATTATTACCATTATTATTATTGTTATACTTTAGGCTCTATGGTACATGTGCGCAACGTGCAGGTAAGCTACATATGTATACATGCGCCATGCTGGTGCGCTGCACCCAGCAACTCGTCATCTAGCATTAGGTATATCTCCCAATGCTGTCCCTCCCCCCTCCCCCCACCCCACAACAGTCCCCGAAGTGTGATGTTCCCCTTCCTGTGTCCATGTGTTCTCATTGTTCAATTCCCACCTATGAGTGAGAATATGTGGTGTTTGGTTTTTTGTTCTTGCGATAGTTTACTGAGAACGATGATTTCCTATTTCATCCATGTCCCTACAAAGGATATGAACTCATCAGTTTTTATGGCTGCCTAGTATTCCATGGTGTATATGTGCCATATTTTCTTAATCCAGTCTATCATTGTTGGACATTTGGGTTGGTTCCAAATCTTTGCTATTGTGTATAATGCCGCAATAAACATACGTGTGCATGTGTCTTTATAGCAGCATGATTTATAGTCCTTTGGGTATATACCCAGTAATGGGATGGCTGGGTCAAATGGAATTTCTAGTTCTAGATCCCTGAGGAATCGCCACAGTGACCTGCACAAGGGTTGAACTAGTTTACAGTCCCACCAACAGTGTAAAGTGTTCCTATTTCTCCACATCCTCTCCAGCACCTGTTGTTTCCTGACTTTTTAATGATTGCCATTCTAACTGGTGTGAGATGGTATCTCATTGTGGTTTTGATTTGCATTTCTCTGATGGCCAGTGATGGTGAGCTTTTTTTCACGTGTTTTTTGGCTGCATAAATGTCTTCTTTTGAGGAGTGTCTGTTCATGTCCTTCGCCCACTTTTTGATGGGGTTGTTTGGTGTTTTCTTGTAAATTTGTTGGAGTTCATTGTAGATTCTGGATATTAGCCGTTTGTCAGATGAGTAGGTTGCGAAAATTTTCTCCCATTTTGTAGGTTGCCTGTTCACTCTGATGGTAGTTTCCTTTGCTGTGCAGAAGCTCTTTAGTTTAATTAGATCCCATTTGTCAATTTTGGCTTTTGTTGCCATTGCTTTTGGTGTTTTAGACATGAAGTCCTTGCCCATGCCTATGTCCTGAATGGTATTGCCTAGGTTTTCTTCTAGGGTTTTTATGGGTTTAGGTCTAACGTTTAAGTCTTTAATCCATCTTGAGTTGACTTTTGTATAAGGTGTAAGGAAGGGATCCAGTTTCAGCTTTCTACACGTGGCTAGCCAGTTTTCCCAGCACCATTTATTAAATAGGGAATCCTTTCTCCATTTCTTGTTTTTGTCAGGTTTGTCAAAGATCAGATAGTTGTAGATATGTGGCATTATTTCTGACGGCTCTGTTCTGTTCCATTGATCTATATCTCTGTTTTGGTACCAGTACCATGCTGTTTGGGTTACTGTAGGCTTGTAGTATAGTTTGAAGTCAGGTAGCGTGATGCCTCCAGCTTTGTTCTTTTGGCTTAGGATTGACTTGGTGATGCGGGCTCTTTTTTGGTTCCCTATGAACTTTAAAGTAGTTTTTTCCAATTCTGTGAAGAAAGTCATTGGTAACTTGATGGGGATGGCATTGAATCTGTAAATTACCTTGGGAAGGATGGCCATTTTCATGATATTGATTCTTCCTACCCATGAGCATGGAATGTTCTTCCATTTGTTTGTATCCTCTTTTATTTCCTTGAGCAGTGGTTTGCAGTTTTCTCCTTGAAGAGGTCCTTCACATCCCTTGTAAGTTGGATTCCTAGGTATTTTATTCTCTTTGAAGCAATTGTGAATGGGAGTTCACTCATGATTTGGCTCTCTGTTTGTCTGTTATTGATGTATAAGAATGCTTGTGATTTTTGTACATTGATGTTGTATCCTGAGACTTTGCTGAAGTTGCTTATCAGCTTAAGGAGATTTTGGGCTGAGACAATGGGGTTTTCTAGATATACTATCACGTCATCTGCAAACAGGGACAATTTGACTTCCTTTTTTCCTAATTGAATAACCTTGATTTCCTTCTCTTGCCTAATTGCCCTGGTGAGAACTTCCAACACTATGTTGAATAGAAGTGGTGAGAGAGGGCATCCCTGTCTTGTGCCAGTTTTCAAAGTGAATGCTTCCAGTTTTTGCCCATTCAGTATGATATTGGCTGTGGGTTTGTCATAAATAGCTCTTATTATTTTGAGATACGACCCGTCAATACCTAATTTATTGAGAGTTTTTAGCATGAAGGGTTGTTGAATTTTGTCAAAGGCCTTTTCTTCATGTATTGAGATAATCATGTGGTTTTTGACTTTGGTTCTGTTTATATGCTGTATTACATTTATTGCTTTGCGTATATTGAACCAGCCTTGCATCTCAGGGATGAAGCCCACTTGATCATGGTGGATAAGCTGTTTGATGTGCTGCGAGATTCGGTTTGCCAGTAATTTATTGAGGAATTTTGCATCAATATTCATCAAGGATATTGGTCTAAAATTCTCTTTTTTGGTTGTGTCTCTGCCCAGCTTTGGTATCAGCATGATGCTGGCCTCATAAAATGAGTTAGGAAGGATTCCCTCTTTTTCTATTGATTGGAATAGTTTCTGAAGTAATGGTTCCAGTTCCTCCTTGTACCTCTGGTAGAATTCGGCTGTGAACGCATCTGATCCTGGACTCCTTTTGGTTGGTAAGCTATTGATTATTGCCGCAATTTCAGCTCCTGTTATTAGTCTATTCAGAGATTCAACTTCTTCCTGGTTTAGTCATGGGAGAGTGTATGTGTCGAGGAATTTATACCTTTCTTTTTTTTTTAAATTTTTTTCTTTTTATCATTATTATTATTATTATTACCATTATTATTATTGTTATACTTTAGGCTCTATGGTACATGTGCGCAACGTTCAGGTAAGCTACATATGTATACATGCGCCATGCTGGTGCGCTGCACCCACCAACTCGTCATCTAGCATTAGGTATATCTCCCAATGCTGTCCCTCCCCCTCCCCCCACCCCACAACAGTCCCCGAAGTGTGATGTTCCCCTTCCTGTGTCCATGTGTTCTCATTGTTCAATTCCCACCTATGAGTGAGAATATGTGGTGTTTGGTTTTTTGTTCTTGCGATAGTTTGCTGAGAACGATGATTTCCAATTTCATCCATGTCCCTACAAAGGATATGAACTCATCAGTTTTTATGGCTGCCTAGTATTCCATAGTGTATATGTGCCATATTTTCTTAATCCAGTCTATCATTGTTGGACATTTGGGTTGGTTCCAAATCTTTGCTATTGTGTATAATGCCGCAATAAACATACGTGTGCATGTGTCTTTATAGCAGCATGATTTATAGTCCTTTGGGTATATACCCAGTAATGGGATGGCTGGGTCAAATGGAATTTCTAGTTCTAGATCCCTGAGGAATCGCCACAGTGACCTGCACAAGGGTTGAACTAGTTTACAGTCCCACCAACAGTGTAAAGTGTTCCTATTTCTCCACATCCTCTCCAGCACCTGTTGTTTCCTGACTTTTTAATGATTGCCATTCTAACTGGTGTGAGATGGTATCTCATTGTGGTTTTGATTTGCATTTCTCTGATGGCCAGTGATGGTGAGCTTTTTTTCACGTGTTTTTTGGCTGCATAAATGTCTTCTTTTGAGGAGTGTCTGTTCATGTCCTTCGCCCACTTTTTGATGGGGTTGTTTGGTGTTTTCTTGTAAATTTGTTGGAGTTCATTGTAGATTCTGGATATTAGCCGTTTGTCAGATGAGTAGGTTGCGAAAATTTTCTCCCATTTTGTAGGTTGCCTGTTCACTCTGATGGTAGTTTCCTTTGCTGTGCAGAAGCTCTTTAGTTTAATTAGATCCCATTTGTCAATTTTGGCTTTTGTTGCCATTGCTTTTGGTGTTTTAGACATGAAGTCCTTGCCCATGCCTATGTCCTGAATGGTATTGCCTAGGTTTTCTTCTAGGGTTTTTATGGGTTTAGGTCTAACGTTTAAGTCTTTAATCCATCTTGAGTTGACTTTTGTATAAGGTGTAAGGAAGGGATCCAGTTTCAGCTTTCTACACGTGGCTAGCCAGTTTTCCCAGCACCATTTATTAAATAGGGAATCCTTTCTCCATTTCTTGTTTTTGTCAGGTTTGTCAAAGATCAGATAGTTGTAGATATGTGGCATTATTTCTGACGGCTCTGTTCTGTTCCATTGATCTATATCTCTGTTTTGGTACCAGTACCATGCTGTTTGGGTTACTGTAGCCTTGTAGTATAGTTTGAAGTCAGGTAGCGTGATGCCTCCAGCTTTGTTCTTTTGGCTTAGGATTGACTTGGTGATGCGGGCTCTTTTTTGGTTCCCTATGAACTTTAAAGTAGTTTTTTCCAATTCTGTGAAGAAAGTCATTGGTAACTTGATGGGGATGGCATTGAATCTGTAAATTACCTTGGGAAGGATGGCCATTTTCATGATATTGATTCTTCCTACCCATGAGCATGGAATGTTCTTCCATTTGTTTGTATCCTCTTTTATTTCCTTGAGCAGTGGTTTGTAGTTTTCTCCTTGAAGAGGTCCTTCACATCCCTTGTAAGTTGGATTCCTAGGTATTTTATTCTCTTTGAAGCAATTGTGAATGGGAGTTCACTCATGATTTGGCTCTCTGTTTGTCTGTTATTGATGTATAAGAATGCTTGTGATTTTTGTACATTGATGTTGTATCCTGAGACTTTGCTGAAGTTGCTTATCAGCTTAAGGAGATTTTGGGCTGAGACAATGGGGTTTTCTAGATATACTATCACGTCATCTGCAAACAGGGACAATTTGACTTCCTTTTTTCCTAATTGAATACCCTTGATTTCCTTCTCTTGCCTAATTGCCCTGGCCAGAACTTCCAACACTATGTTGAATAGAAGTGGTGAGAGAGGGCATCCCTGTCTTGTGCCAGTTTTCAAAGTGAATGCTTCCAGTTTCTGCCCATTCAGTATGATATTGGCTGTGGGTTTGTCATAAATAGCTCTTATTATTTTGAGATACGACCCGTCAATACCTAATTTATTGAGAGTTTTTAGCATGAAGGGTTGTTGAATTTTGTCAAAGGCCTTTTCTTCATGTATTGAGATAATCATGTGGTTTTTGACTTTGGTTCTGTTTATATGCTGTATTACATTTATTGCTTTGCGTATATTGAACCAGCCTTGCATCCCAGGGATGAAGCCCACTTGATCATGGTGGATAAGCTGTTTGATGTGCTGCGAGATTCGGTTTGCCAGTAATTTATTGAGGAATTTTGCATCAATATTCATCAAGGATATTGGTCTAAAATTCTCTTTTTTGGTTGTGTCTCTGCCCAGCTTTGGTATCAGCATGATGCTGGCCTCATAAAATGAGTTAGGAAGGATTCCCTCTTTTTCTATTGATTGGAATAGTTTCTGAAGTAATGGTTCCAGTTCCTCCTTGTACCTCTGGTAGAATTCGGCTGTGAACGCATCTGATCCTGGACTCCTTTTGGTTGGTAAGCTATTGATTATTGCCGCAATTTCAGCTCCTGTTATTAGTCTATTCAGAGATTCAACTTCTTCCTGGTTTAGTCATGGGAGAGTGTATGTGTCGAGGAATTTATACCTTTCTCTTTTTTTTAATTTTTTTTCTTTTTATCATTATTATTATTATTATTACCATTATTATTATTGTTATACTTTAGGCTCTATGGTACATGTGCGCAACGTGCAGGTAAGCTACATATGTATACATGCGCCATGCTGGTGCGCTGCACCCAGCAACTCGTCATCTAGCATTAGGTATATCTCCCAATGCTGTCCCTCCCCCCTCCCCCCACCCCACAACAGTCCCCGAAGTGTGATGTTCCCCTTCCTGTGTCCATGTGTTCTCATTGTTCAATTCCCACCTATGAGTGAGAATATGTGGTGTTTGGTTTTTTGTTCTTGCGATAGTTTACTGAGAACGATGATTTCCTATTTCATCCATGTCCCTACAAAGGATATGAACTCATCAGTTTTTATGGCTGCCTAGTATTCCATGGTGTATATGTGCCATATTTTCTTAATCCAGTCTATCATTGTTGGACATTTGGGTTGGTTCCAAATCTTTGCTATTGTGTATAATGCCGCAATAAACATACGTGTGCATGTGTCTTTATAGCAGCATGATTTATAGTCCTTTGGGTATATACCCAGTAATGGGATGGCTGGGTCAAATGGAATTTCTAGTTCTAGATCCCTGAGGAATCGCCACAGTGACCTGCACAAGGGTTGAACTAGTTTACAGTCCCACCAACAGTGTAAAGTGTTCCTATTTCTCCACATCCTCTCCAGCACCTGTTGTTTCCTGACTTTTTAATGATTGCCATTCTAACTGGTGTGAGATGGTATCTCATTGTGGTTTTGATTTGCATTTCTCTGATGGCCAGTGATGGTGAGCTTTTTTTCACGTGTTTTTTGGCTGCATAAATGTCTTCTTTTGAGGAGTGTCTGTTCATGTCCTTCGCCCACTTTTTGATGGGGTTGTTTGGTGTTTTCTTGTAAATTTGTTGGAGTGCATTGTAGATTCTGGATATTAGCCGTTTGTCAGATGAGTAGGTTGCGAAAATTTTCTCCCATTTTGTAGGTTGCCTGTTCACTCTGATGGTAGTTTCCTTTGCTGTGCAGAAGCTCTTTAGTTTAATTAGATCCCATTTGTCAATTTTGGCTTTTGTTGCCATTGCTTTTGGTGTTTTAGACATGAAGTCCTTGCCCATGCCTATGTCCTGAATGGTATTGCCTAGGTTTTCTTCTAGGGTTTTTATGGGTTTAGGTCTAACGTTTAAGTCTTTAATCCATCTTGAGTTGACTTTTGTATAAGGTGTAAGGAAGGGATCCAGTTTCAGCTTTCTACACGTGGCTAGCCAGTTTTCCCAGCACCATTTATTAAATAGGGAATCCTTTCTCCATTTCTTGTTTTTGTCAGGTTTGTCAAAGATCAGATAGTTGTAGATATGTGGCATTATTTCTGACGGCTCTGTTCTGTTCCATTGATCTATATCTCTGTTTTGGTACCAGTACCATGCTGTTTGGGTTACTGTAGCCTTGTAGTATAGTTTGAAGTCAGGTAGCGTGATGCCTCCAGCTTTGTTCTTTTGGCTTAGGATTGACTTGGTGATGCGGGCTCTTTTTTGGTTCCCTATGAACTTTAAAGTAGTTTTTTCCAATTCTGTGAAGAAAGTCATTGGTAACTTGATGGGGATGGCATTGAATCTGTAAATTACCTTGGGAAGGATGGCCATTTTCATGATATTGATTCTTCCTACCCATGAGCATGGAATGTTCTTCCATTTGTTTGTATCCTCTTTTATTTCCTTGAGCAGTGGTTTGTAGTTTTCTCCTTGAAGAGGTCCTTCACATCCCTTGTAAGTTGGATTCCTAGGTATTTTATTCTCTTTGAAGCAATTGTGAATGGGAGTTCACTCATGATTTGGCTCTCTGTTTGTCTGTTATTGATGTATAAGAATGCTTGTGATTTTTGTACATTGATGTTGTATCCTGAGACTTTGCTGAAGTTGCTTATCAGCTTAAGGAGATTTTGGGCTGAGACAATGGGGTTTTCTAGATATACTATCACGTCATCTGCAAACAGGGACAATTTGACTTCCTTTTTTCCTAATTGAATACCCTTGATTTCCTTCTCTTGCCTAATTGCCCTGGCCAGAACTTCCAACACTATGTTGAATAGAAGTGGTGAGAGAGGGCATCCCTGTCTTGTGCCAGTTTTCAAAGTGAATGCTTCCAGTTTCTGCCCATTCAGTATGATATTGGCTGTGGGTTTGTCATAAATAGCTCTTATTATTTTGAGATACGACCCGTCAATACCTAATTTATTGAGAGTTTTTAGCATGAAGGGTTGTTGAATTTTGTCAAAGGCCTTTTCTTCATGTATTGAGATAATCATGTGGTTTTTGACTTTGGTTCTGTTTATATGCTGTATTACATTTATTGCTTTGCGTATATTGAACCAGCCTTGCATCCCAGGGATGAAGCCCACTTGATCATGGTGGATAAGCTGTTTGATGTGCTGCGAGATTCGGTTTGCCAGTAATTTATTGAGGAATTTTGCATCAATATTCATCAAGGATATTGGTCTAAAATTCTCTTTTTTGGTTGTGTCTCTGCCCAGCTTTGGTATCAGCATGATGCTGGCCTCATAAAATGAGTTAGGAAGGATTCCCTCTTTTTCTATTGATTGGAATAGTTTCTGAAGTAATGGTTCCAGTTCCTCCTTGTACCTCTGGTAGAATTCGGCTGTGAACGCATCTGATCCTGGACTCCTTTTGGTTGGTAAGCTATTGATTATTGCCGCAATTTCAGCTCCTGTTATTAGTCTATTCAGAGATTCAACTTCTTCCTGGTTTAGTCATGGGAGAGTGTATGTGTCGAGGAATTTATACCTTTCTCTTTTTTTTAATTTTTTTTCTTTTTATCATTATTATTATTATTATTACCATTATTATTATTGTTATACTTTAGGCTCTATGGTACATGTGCGCAACGTGCAGGTAAGCTACATATGTATACATGCGCCATGCTGGTGCGCTGCACCCAGCAACTCGTCATCTAGCATTAGGTATATCTCCCAATGCTGTCCCTCCCCCCTCCCCCCACCCCACAACAGTCCCCGAAGTGTGATGTTCCCCTTCCTGTGTCCATGTGTTCTCATTGTTCAATTCCCACCTATGAGTGAGAATATGTGGTGTTTGGTTTTTTGTTCTTGCGATAGTTTACTGAGAACGATGATTTCCTATTTCATCCATGTCCCTACAAAGGATATGAACTCATCAGTTTTTATGGCTGCCTAGTATTCCATGGTGTATATGTGCCATATTTTCTTAATCCAGTCTATCATTGTTGGACATTTGGGTTGGTTCCAAATCTTTGCTATTGTGTATAATGCCGCAATAAACATACGTGTGCATGTGTCTTTATAGCAGCATGATTTATAGTCCTTTGGGTATATACCCAGTAATGGGATGGCTGGGTCAAATGGAATTTCTAGTTCTAGATCCCTGAGGAATCGCCACAGTGACCTGCACAAGGGTTGAACTAGTTTACAGTCCCACCAACAGTGTAAAGTGTTCCTATTTCTCCACATCCTCTCCAGCACCTGTTGTTTCCTGACTTTTTAATGATTGCCATTCTAACTGGTGTGAGATGGTATCTAATTGTGGTTTTGATTTGCATTTCTCTGATGGCCAGTGATGGTGAGCTTTTTTTCACGTGTTTTTTGGCTGCATAAATGTCTTCTTTTGAGGAGTGTCTGTTCATGTCCTTCGCCCACTTTTTGATGGGGTTGTTTGGTGTTTTCTTGTAAATTTGTTGGAGTGCATTGTAGATTCTGGATATTAGCCGTTTGTCAGATGAGTAGGTTGCGAAAATTTTCTCCCATTTTGTAGGTTGCCTGATCACTCTGATGGTAGTTTCCTTTGCTGTGCAGAAGCTCTTTAGTTTAATTAGATCCCATTTGTCAATTTTGGCTTTTGTTGCCATTGCTTTTGGTGTTTTAGACATGAAGTCCTTGCCCATGCCTATGTCCTGAATGGTATTGCCTAGGTTTTCTTCTAGGGTTTTTATGGGTTTAGGTCTAACGTTTAAGTCTTTAATCCATCTTGAGTTGACTTTTGTATAAGGTGTAAGGAAGGGATCCAGTTTCAGCTTTCTACACGTGGCTAGCCAGTTTTCCCAGCACCATTTATTAAATAGGGAATCCTTTCTCCATTTCTTGTTTTTGTCAGGTTTGTCAAAGATCAGATAGTTGTAGATATGTGGCATTATTTCTGACGGCTCTGTTCTGTTCCATTGATCTATATCTCTGTTTTGGTACCAGTACCATGCTGTTTGGGTTACTGTAGCCTTGTAGTATAGTTTGAAGTCAGGTAGCGTGATGCCTCCAGCTTTGTTCTTTTGGCTTAGGATTGACTTGGTGATGCGGGCTCTTTTTTGGTTCCCTATGAACTTTAAAGTAGATTTTTCCAATTCTGTGAAGAAAGTCATTGGTAACTTGATGGGGATGGCATTGAATCTGTAAATTACCTTGGGAAGGATGGCCATTTTCATGATATTGATTCTTCCTACCCATGAGCATGGAATGTTCTTCCATTTGTTTGTATCCTCTTTTATTTCCTTGAGCAGTGGTTTGTAGTTTTCTCCTTGAAGAGGTCCTTCACATCCCTTGTAAGTTGGATTCCTAGGTATTTTATTCTCTTTGAAGCAATTGTGAATGGGAGTTCACTCATGATTTGGCTCTCTGTTTGTCTGTTATTGATGTATAAGAATGCTTGTGATTTTTGTACATTGATGTTGTATCCTGAGACTTTGCTGAAGTTGCTTATCAGCTTAAGGAGATTTTGGGCTGAGACAATGGGGTTTTCTACATATACTATCACGTCATCTGCAAACAGGGACAATTTGACTTCCTTTTTTCCTAATTGAATACCCTTGATTTCCTTCTCTTGCCTAATTGCCCTGGCCAGAACTTCCAACACTATGTTGAATAGAAGTGGTGAGAGAGGGCATCCCTGTCTTGTGCCAGTTTTCAAAGTGAATGCTTCCAGTTTCTGCCCATTCAGTATGATATTGGCTGTGGGTTTGTCATAAATAGCTCTTATTATTTTGAGATACGACCCGTCAATACCTAATTTATTGAGAGTTTTTAGCATGAAGGGTTGTTGAATTTTGTCAAAGGCCTTTTCTTCATGTATTGAGATAATCATGTGGTTTTTGACTTTGGTTCTGTTTATATGCTGTATTACATTTATTGCTTTGCGTATATTGAACCAGCCTTGCATCCCAGGGATGAAGCCCACTTGATCATGGTGGATAAGCTGTTTGATGTGCTGCGAGATTCGGTTTGCCAGTAATTTATTGAGGAATTTTGCATCAATATTCATCAAGGATATTGGTCTAAAATTCTCTTTTTTGGTTGTGTCTCTGCCCAGCTTTGGTATCAGCATGATGCTGGCCTCATAAAATGAGTTAGGAAGGATTCCCTCTTTTTCTATTGATTGGAATAGTTTCTGAAGTAATGGTTCCAGTTCCTCCTTGTACCTCTGGTAGAATTCGGCTGTGAACGCATCTGATCCTGGACTCCTTTTGGTTGGTAAGCTATTGATTATTGCCGCAATTTCAGCTCCTGTTATTAGTCTATTCAGAGATTCAACTTCTTCCTGGTTTAGTCATGGGAGAGTGTATGTGTCGAGGAATTTATACCTTTCTCTTTTTTTTAATTTTTTTTCTTTTTATCATTATTATTATTATTATTACCATTATTATTATTGTTATACTTTAGGCTCTATGGTACATGTGCGCAACGTGCAGGTAAGCTACATATGTATACATGCGCCATGCTGGTGCGCTGCACCCAGCAACTCGTCATCTAGCATTAGGTATATCTCCCAATGCTGTCCCTCCCCCCTCCCCCCACCCCACAACAGTCCCCGAAGTGTGATGTTCCCCTTCCTGTGTCCATGTGTTCTCATTGTTCAATTCCCACCTATGAGTGAGAATATGTGGTGTTTGGTTTTTTGTTCTTGCGATAGTTTACTGAGAACGATGATTTCCTATTTCATCCATGTCCCTACAAAGGATATGAACTCATCAGTTTTTATGGCTGCCTAGTATTCCATGGTGTATATGTGCCATATTTTCTTAATCCAGTCTATCATTGTTGGACATTTGGGTTGGTTCCAAATCTTTGCTATTGTGTATAATGCCGCAATAAACATACGTGTGCATGTGTCTTTATAGCAGCATGATTTATAGTCCTTTGGGTATATACCCAGTAATGGGATGGCTGGGTCAAATGGAATTTCTAGTTCTAGATCCCTGAGGAATCGCCACAGTGACCTGCACAAGGGTTGAACTAGTTTACAGTCCCACCAACAGTGTAAAGTGTTCCTATTTCTCCACATCCTCTCCAGCACCTGTTGTTTCCTGACTTTTTAATGATTGCCATTCTAACTGGTGTGAGATGGTATCTCATTGTGGTTTTGATTTGCATTTCTCTGATGGCCAGTGATGGTGAGCTTTTTTTCACGTGTTTTTTGGCTGCATAAATGTCTTCTTTTGAGGAGTGTCTGTTCATGTCCTTCGCCCACTTTTTGATGGGGTTGTTTGGTGTTTTCTTGTAAATTTGTTGGAGTGCATTGTAGATTCTGGATATTAGCCGTTTGTCAGATGAGTAGGTTGCGAAAATTTTCTCCCATTTTGTAGGTTGCCTGTTCACTCTGATGGTAGTTTCCTTTGCTGTGCAGAAGCTCTTTAGTTTAATTAGATCCCATTTGTCAATTTTGGCTTTTGTTGCCATTGCTTTTGGTGTTTTAGACATGAAGTCCTTGCCCATGCCTATGTCCTGAATGGTATTGCCTAGGTTTTCTTCTAGGGTTTTTATGGGTTTAGGTCTAACGTTTAAGTCTTTAATCCATCTTGAGTTGACTTTTGTATAAGGTGTAAGGAAGGGATCCAGTTTCAGCTTTCTACACGTGGCTAGCCAGTTTTCCCAGCACCATTTATTAAATAGGGAATCCTTTCTCCATTTCTTGTTTTTGTCAGGTTTGTCAAAGATCAGATAGTTGTAGATATGTGGCATTATTTCTGACGGCTCTGTTCTGTTCCATTGATCTATATCTCTGTTTTGGTACCAGTACCATGCTGTTTGGGTTACTGTAGCCTTGTAGTATAGTTTGAAGTCAGGTAGCGTGATGCCTCCAGCTTTGTTCTTTTGGCTTAGGATTGACTTGGTGATGCGGGCTCTTTTTTGGTTCCCTATGAACTTTAAAGTAGTTTTTTCCAATTCTGTGAAGAAAGTCATTGGTAACTTGATGGGGATGGCATTGAATCTGTAAATTACCTTGGGAAGGATGGCCATTTTCATGATATTGATTCTTCCTACCCATGAGCATGGAATGTTCTTCCATTTGTTTGTATCCTCTTTTATTTCCTTGAGCAGTGGTTTGCAGTTTTCTCCTTGAAGAGGTCCTTCACATCCCTTGTAAGTTGGATTCCTAGGTATTTTATTCTCTTTGAAGCAATTGTGAATGGGAGTTCACTCATGATTTGGCTCTCTGTTTGTCTGTTATTGATGTATAAGAATGCTTGTGATTTTTGTACATTGATGTTGTATCCTGAGACTTTGCTGAAGTTGCTTATCAGCTTAAGGAGATTTTGGGCTGAGACAATGGGGTTTTCTAGATATACTATCACGTCATCTGCAAACAGGGACAATTTGACTTCCTTTTTTCCTAATTGAATACCCTTGATTTCCTTCTCTTGCCTAATTGCCCTGGCCAGAACTTCCAACACTATGTTGAATAGAAGTGGTGAGAGAGGGCATCCCTGTCTTGTGCCAGTTTTCAAAGTGAATGCTTCCAGTTTCTGCCCATTCAGTATGATATTGGCTGTGGGTTTGTCATAAATAGCTCTTATTATTTTGAGATACGACCCGTCAATACCTAATTTATTGAGAGTTTTTAGCATGAAGGGTTGTTGAATTTTGTCAAAGGCCTTTTCTTCATGTATTGAGATAATCATGTGGTTTTTGACTTTGGTTCTGTTTATATGCTGTATTACATTTATTGCTTTGCGTATATTGAACCAGCCTTGCATCCCAGGGATGAAGCCCACTTGATCATGGTGGATAAGCTGTTTGATGTGCTGCGAGATTCGGTTTGCCAGTAATTTATTGAGGAATTTTGCATCAATATTCATCAAGGATATTGGTCTAAAATTCTCTTTTTTGGTTGTGTCTCTGCCCAGCTTTGGTATCAGCATGATGCTGGCCTCATAAAATGAGTTAGGAAGGATTCCCTCTTTTTCTATTGATTGGAATAGTTTCTGAAGTAATGGTTCCAGTTCCTCCTTGTACCTCTGGTAGAATTCGGCTGTGAACGCATCTGATCCTGGACTCCTTTTGGTTGGTAAGCTATTGATTATTGCCGCAATTTCAGCTCCTGTTATTAGTCTATTCAGAGATTCAACTTCTTCCTGGTTTAGTCATGGGAGAGTGTATGTGTCGAGGAATTTATACCTTTCTCTTTTTTTTAATTTTTTTTCTTTTTATCATTATTATTATTATTATTACCATTATTATTATTGTTATACTTTAGGCTCTATGGTACATGTGCGCAACGTGCAGGTAAGCTACATATGTATACATGCGCCATGCTGGTGCGCTGCACCCAGCAACTCGTCATCTAGCATTAGGTATATCTCCCAATGCTGTCCCTCCCCCCTCCCCCCACCCCACAACAGTCCCCGAAGTGTGATGTTCCCCTTCCTGTGTCCATGTGTTCTCATTGTTCAATTCCCACCTATGAGTGAGAATATGTGGTGTTTGGTTTTTTGTTCTTGCGATAGTTTACTGAGAACGATGATTTCCTATTTCATCCATGTCCCTACAAAGGATATGAACTCATCAGTTTTTATGGCTGCCTAGTATTCCATGGTGTATATGTGCCATATTTTCTTAATCCAGTCTATCATTGTTGGACATTTGGGTTGGTTCCAAATCTTTGCTATTGTGTATAATGCCGCAATAAACATACGTGTGCATGTGTCTTTATAGCAGCATGATTTATAGTCCTTTGGGTATATACCCAGTAATGGGATGGCTGGGTCAAATGGAATTTCTAGTTCTAGATCCCTGAGGAATCGCCACAGTGACCTGCACAAGGGTTGAACTAGTTTAAAGTCCCACCAACAGTGTAAAGTGTTCCTATTTCTCCACATCCTCTCCAGCACCTGTTGTTTCCTGACTTTTTAATGATTGCCATTCTAACTGGTGTGAGATGGTATCTCATTGTGGTTTTGATTTGCATTTCTCTGATGGCCAGTGATGGTGAGCTTTTTTTCACGTGTTTTTTGGCTGCATAAATGTCTTCTTTTGAGGAGTGTCTGTTCATGTCCTTCGCCCACTTTTTGATGGGGTTGTTTGGTGTTTTCTTGTAAATTTGTTGGAGTTCATTGTAGATTCTGGATATTAGCCGTTTGTCAGATGAGTAGGTTGCGAAAATTTTCTCCCATTTTGTAGGTTGCCTGATCACTCTGATGGTAGTTTCCTTTGCTGTGCAGAAGCTCTTTAGTTTAATTAGATCCCATTTGTCAATTTTGGCTTTTGTTGCCATTGCTTTTGGTGTTTTAGACATGAAGTCCTTGCCCATGCCTATGTCCTGAATGGTATTGCCTAGGTTTTCTTCTAGGGTTTTTATGGGTTTAGGTCTAACGTTTAAGTCTTTAATCCATCTTGAGTTGACTTTTGTATAAGGTGTAAGGAAGGGATCCAGTTTCAGCTTTCTACACGTGGCTAGCCAGTTTTCCCAGCACCATTTATTAAATAGGGAATCCTTTCTCCATTTCTTGTTTTTGTCAGGTTTGTCAAAGATCAGATAGTTGTAGATATGTGGCATTATTTCTGACGGCTCTGTTCTGTTCCATTGATCTATATCTCTGTTTTGGTACCAGTACCATGCTGTTTGGGTTACTGTAGCCTTGTAGTATAGTTTGAAGTCAGGTAGCGTGATGCCTCCAGCTTTGTTCTTTTGGCTTAGGATTGACTTGGTGATGCGGGCTCTTTTTTGGTTCCCTATGAACTTTAAAGTAGTTTTTTCCAATTCTGTGAAGAAAGTCATTGGTAACTTGATGGGGATGGCATTGAATCTGTAAATTACCTTGGGAAGGATGGCCATTTTCATGATATTGATTCTTCCTACCCATGAGCATGGAATGTTCTTCCATTTGTTTGTATCCTCTTTTATTTCCTTGAGCAGTGGTTTGCAGTTTTCTCCTTGAAGAGGTCCTTCACATCCCTTGTAAGTTGGATTCCTAGGTATTTTATTCTCTTTGAAGCAATTGTGAATGGGAGTTCACTCATGATTTGGCTCTCTGTTTGTCTGTTATTGATGTATAAGAATGCTTGTGATTTTTGTACATTGATGTTGTATCCTGAGACTTTGCTGAAGTTGCTTATCAGCTTAAGGAGATTTTGGGCTGAGACAATGGGGTTTTCTAGATATACTATCACGTCATCTGCAAACAGGGACAATTTGACTTCCTTTTTTCCTAATTGAATACCCTTGATTTCCTTCTCTTGCCTAATTGCCCTGGCCAGAACTTCCAACACTATGTTGAATAGAAGTGGTGAGAGAGGGCATCCCTGTCTTGTGCCAGTTTTCAAAGTGAATGCTTCCAGTTTCTGCCCATTCAGTATGATATTGGCTGTGGGTTTGTCATAAATAGCTCTTATTATTTTGAGATACGACCCGTCAATACCTAATTTATTGAGAGTTTTTAGCATGAAGGGTTGTTGAATTTTGTCAAAGGCCTTTTCTTCATGTATTGAGATAATCATGTGGTTTTTGACTTTGGTTCTGTTTATATGCTGTATTACATTTATTGCTTTGCGTATATTGAACCAGCCTTGCATCCCAGGGATGAAGCCCACTTGATCATGGTGGATAAGCTGTTTGATGTGCTGCGAGATTCGGTTTGCCAGTAATTTATTGAGGAATTTTGCATCAATATTCATCAAGGATATTGGTCTAAAATTCTCTTTTTTGGTTGTGTCTCTGCCCAGCTTTGGTATCAGCATGATGCTGGCCTCATAAAATGAGTTAGGAAGGATTCCCTCTTTTTCTATTGATTGGAATAGTTTCTGAAGTAATGGTTCCAGTTCCTCCTTGTACCTCTGGTAGAATTCGGCTGTGAACGCATCTGATCCTGGACTCCTTTTGGTTGGTAAGCTATTGATTATTGCCGCAATTTCAGCTCCTGTTATTAGTCTATTCAGAGATTCAACTTCTTCCTGGTTTAGTCATGGGAGAGTGTATGTGTCGAGGAATTTATACCTTTCTCTTTTTTTTAATTTTTTTTCTTTTTATCATTATTATTATGATTATTACCATTATTATTATTGTTATACTTTAGGCTCTATGGTACATGTGCGCAACGTGCAGGTAAGCTACATATGTATACATGCGCCATGCTGGTGCGCTGCACCCAGCAACTCGTCATCTAGCATTAGGTATATCTCCCAATGCTGTCCCTCCCCCCTCCCCCCACCCCACAACAGTCCCCGAAGTGTGATGTTCCCCTTCCTGTGTCCATGTGTTCTCATTGTTCAATTCCCACCTATGAGTGAGAATATGTGGTGTTTGGTTTTTTGTTCTTGCGATAGTTTACTGAGAACCATGATTTCCTATTTCATCCATGTCCCTACAAAGGATATGAACTCATCAGTTTTTATGGCTGCCTAGTATTCCATGGTGTATATGTGCCATATTTTCTTAATCCAGTCTATCATTGTTGGACATTTGTGTTGGTTCCAAATCTTTGCTATTGTGTATAATGCCGCAATAAACATACGTGTGCATGTGTCTTTATAGCAGCATGATTTATAGTCCTTTGGGTATATACCCAGTAATGGGATGGCTGGGTCAAATGGAATTTCTAGTTCTAGATCCCTGAGGAATCGCCACAGTGACCTGCACAAGGGTTGAACTAGTTTACAGTCCCACCAACAGTGTAAAGTGTTCCTATTTCTCCACATCCTCTCCAGCACCTGTTGTTTCCTGACTTTTTAATGATTGCCATTCTAACTGGTGTGAGATGGTATCTCATTGTGGTTTTGATTTGCATTTCTCTGATGGCCAGTGATGGTGAGCTTTTTTTCACGTGTTTTTTGGCTGCATAAATGTCTTCTTTTGAGGAGTGTCTGTTCATGTCCTTCGCCCACTTTTTGATGGGGTTGTTTGGTGTTTTCTTGTAAATTTGTTGGAGTGCATTGTAGATTCTGGATATTAGCCGTTTGTCAGATGAGTAGGTTGCGAAAATTTTCTCCCATTTTGTAGGTTGCCTGTTCACTCTGATGGTAGTTTCCTTTGCTGTGCAGAAGCTCTTTAGTTTAATTAGATCCCATTTGTCAATTTTGGCTTTTGTTGCCATTGCTTTTGGTGTTTTAGACATGAAGTCCTTGCCCATGCCTATGTCCTGAATGGTATTGCCTAGGTTTTCTTCTAGGGTTTTTATGGGTTTAGGTCTAACGTTTAAGTCTTTAATCCATCTTGAGTTGACTTTTGTATAAGGTGTAAGGAAGGGATCCAGTTTCAGCTTTCTACACGTGGCTAGCCAGTTTTCCCAGCACCATTTATTAAATAGGGAATCCTTTCTCCATTTCTTGTTTTTGTCAGGTTTGTCAAAGATCAGATAGTTGTAGATATGTGGCATTATTTCTGACGGCTCTGTTCTGTTCCATTGATCTATATCTCTGTTTTGGTACCAGTACCATGCTGTTTGGGTTACTGTAGCCTTGTAGTATAGTTTGAAGTCAGGTAGCGTGATGCCTCCAGCTTTGTTCTTTTGGCTTAGGATTGACTTGGTGATGCGGGCTCTTTTTTGGTTCCCTATGAACTTTAAAGTAGTTTTTTCCAATTCTGTGAAGAAAGTCATTGGTAACTTGATGGGGATGGCATTGAATCTGTAAATTACCTTGGGAAGGATGGCCATTTTCATGATATTGATTCTTCCTACCCATGAGCATGGAATGTTCTTCCATTTGTTTGTATCCTCTTTTATTTCCTTGAGCAGTGGTTTGTAGTTTTCTCCTTGAAGAGGTCCTTCACATCCCTTGTAAGTTGGATTCCTAGGTATTTTATTCTCTTTGAAGCAATTGTGAATGGGAGTTCACTCATGATTTGGCTCTCTGTTTGTCTGTTATTGATGTATAAGAATGCTTGTGATTTTTGTACATTGATGTTGTATCCTGAGACTTTGCTGAAGTTGCTTATCAGCTTAAGGAGATTTTGGGCTGAGACAATGGGGTTTTCTAGATATACTATCACGTCATCTGCAAACAGGGACAATTTGACTTCCTTTTTTCCTAATTGAATACCCTTGATTTCCTTCTCTTGCCTAATTGCCCTGGCCAGAACTTCCAACACTATGTTGAATAGAAGTGGTGAGAGAGGGCATCCCTGTCTTGTGCCAGTTTTCAAAGTGAATGCTTCCAGTTTCTGCCCATTCAGTATGATATTGGCTGTGGGTTTGTCATAAATAGCTCTTATTATTTTGAGATACGACCCGTCAATACCTAATTTATTGAGAGTTTTTAGCATGAAGGGTTGTTGAATTTTGTCAAAGGCCTTTTCTTCATGTATTGAGATAATCATGTGGTTTTTGACTTTGGTTCTGTTTATATGCTGTATTACATTTATTGCTTTGCGTATATTGAACCAGCCTTGCATCCCAGGGATGAAGCCCACTTGATCATGGTGGATAAGCTGTTTGATGTGCTGCGAGATTCGGTTTGCCAGTAATTTATTGAGGAATTTTGCATCAATATTCATCAAGGATATTGGTCTAAAATTCTCTTTTTTGGTTGTGTCTCTGCCCAGCTTTGGTATCAGCATGATGCTGGCCTCATAAAATGAGTTAGGAAGGATTCCCTCTTTTTCTATTGATTGGAATAGTTTCTGAAGTAATGGTTCCAGTTCCTCCTTGTACCTCTGGTAGAATTCGGCTGTGAACGCATCTGATCCTGGACTCCTTTTGGTTGGTAAGCTATTGATTATTGCCGCAATTTCAGCTCCTGTTATTAGTCTATTCAGAGATTCAACTTCTTCCTGGTTTAGTCATGGGAGAGTGTATGTGTCGAGGAATTTATACCTTTCTCTTTTTTTTAATTTTTTTTCTTTTTATCATTATTATTATTATTATTACCATTATTATTATTGTTATACTTTAGGCTCTATGGTACATGTGCGCAACGTGCAGGTAAGCTACATATGTATACATGCGCCATGCTGGTGCGCTGCACCCAGCAACTCGTCATCTAGCATTAGGTATATCTCCCAATGCTGTCCCTCCCCCCTCCCCCCACCCCACAACAGTCCCCGAAGTGTGATGTTCCCCTTCCTGTGTCCATGTGTTCTCATTGTTCAATTCCCACCTATGAGTGAGAATATGTGGTGTTTGGTTTTTTGTTCTTGCGATAGTTTACTGAGAACGATGATTTCCAATTTCATCCATGTCCCTACAAAGGATATGAACTCATCAGTTTTTATGGCTGCCTAGTATTCCATGGTGTATATGTGCCATATTTTCTTAATCCAGTCTATCATTGTTGGACATTTGGGTTGGTTCCAAATCTTGTTATTGTGTATAATGCCGCAATAAACATACGTGTGCATGTGTCTTTATAGCAGCATGATTTATAGTCCTTTGGGTATATACCCAGTAATGGGATGGCTGGGTCAAATGGAATTTCTAGTTCTAGATCCCTGAGGAATCGCCACAGTGACCTGCACAAGGGTTGAACTAGTTTACAGTCCCACCAACAGTGTAAAGTGTTCCTATTTCTCCACATCCTCTCCAGCACCTGTTGTTTCCTGACTTTTTAATGATTGCCATTCTAACTGGTGTGAGATGGTATCTCATTGTGGTTTTGATTTGCATTTCTCTGATGGCCAGTGATGGTGAGCTTTTTTTCACGTGTTTTTTGGCTGCATAAATGTCTTCTTTTGAGGAGTGTCTGTTCATGTCCTTCGCCCACTTTTTGATGGGGTTGTTTGGTGTTTTCTTGTAAATTTGTTGGAGTGCATTGTAGATTCTGGATATTAGCCGTTTGTCAGATGAGTAGGTTGCGAAAATTTTCTCCCATTTTGTAGGTTGCCTGATCACTCTGATGGTAGTTTCCTTTGCTGTGCAGAAGCTCTTTAGTTTAATTAGATCCCATTTGTCAATTTTGGCTTTTGTTGCCATTGCTTTTGGTGTTTTAGACATGAAGTCCTTGCCCATGCCTATGTCCTGAATGGTATTGCCTAGGTTTTCTTCTAGGGTTTTTATGGGTTTAGGTCTAACGTTTAAGTCTTTAATCCATCTTGAGTTGACTTTTGTATAAGGTGTAAGGAAGGGATCCAGTTTCAGCTTTCTACACGTGGCTAGCCAGTTTTCCCAGCACCATTTATTAAATAGGGAATCCTTTCTCCATTTCTTGTTTTTGTCAGGTTTGTCAAAGATCAGATAGTTGTAGATATGTGGCATTATTTCTGACGGCTCTGTTCTGTTCCATTGATCTATATCTCTGTTTTGGTACCAGTACCATGCTGTTTGGGTTAGTGTAGCCTTGTAGTATAGTTTGAAGTCAGGTAGCGTGATGCCTCCAGCTTTGTTCTTTTGGCTTAGGATTGACTTGGTGATGCGGGCTCTTTTTTGGTTCCCTATGAACTTTAAAGTAGTTTTTTCCAATTCTGTGAAGAAAGTCATTGGTAACTTGATGGGGATGGCATTGAATCTGTAAATTACCTTGGGAAGGATGGCCATTTTCATGATATTGATTCTTCCTACCCATGAGCATGGAATGTTCTTCCATTTGTTTGTATCCTCTTTTATTTCCTTGAGCAGTGGTTTGCAGTTTTCTCCTTGAAGAGGTCCTTCACATCCCTTGTAAGTTGGATTCCTAGGTATTTTATTCTCTTTGAAGCAATTGTGAATGGGAGTTCACTCATGATTTGGCTCTCTGTTTGTCTGTTATTGATGTATAAGAATGCTTGTGATTTTTGTACATTGATGTTGTATCCTGAGACTTTGCTGAAGTTGCTTATCAGCTTAAGGAGATTTTGGGCTGAGACAATGGGGTTTTCTAGATATACTATCACGTCATCTGCAAACAGGGACAATTTGACTTCCTTTTTTCCTAATTGAATACCCTTGATTTCCTTCTCTTGCCTAATTGCCCTGGCCAGAACTTCCAACACTATGTTGAATAGAAGTGGTGAGAGAGGGCATCCCTGTCTTGTGCCAGTTTTCAAAGTGAATGCTTCCAGTTTCTGCCCATTCAGTATGATATTGGCTGTGGGTTTGTCATAAATAGCTCTTATTATTTTGAGATACGACCCGTCAATACCTAATTTATTGAGAGTTTTTAGCATGAAGGGTTGTTGAATTTTGTCAAAGGCCTTTTCTTCATGTATTGAGATAATCATGTGGTTTTTGACTTTGGTTCTGTTTATATGCTGTATTACATTTATTGCTTTGCGTATATTGAACCAGCCTTGCATCCCAGGGATGAAGCCCACTTGATCATGGTGGATAAGCTGTTTGATGTGCTGCGAGATTCGGTTTGCCAGTAATTTATTGAGGAATTTTGCATCAATATTCATCAAGGATATTGGTCTAAAATTCTCTTTTTTGGTTGTGTCTCTGCCCAGCTTTGGTATCAGCATGATGCTGGCCTCATAAAATGAGTTAGGAAGGATTCCCTCTTTTTCTATTGATTGGAATAGTTTCTGAAGTAATGGTTCCAGTTCCTCCTTGTACCTCTGGTAGAATTCGGCTGTGAACGCATCTGATCCTGGACTCCTTTTGGTTGGTAAGCTATTGATTATTGCCGCAATTTCAGCTCCTGTTATTAGTCTATTCAGAGATTCAACTTCTTCCTGGTTTAGTCATGGGAGAGTGTATGTGTCGAGGAATTTATACCTTTCTCTTTTTTTTAATTTTTTTTCTTTTTATCATTATTATTATTATTATTACCATTATTATTATTGTTATACTTTAGGCTCTATGGTACATGTGCGCAACGTGCAGGTAAGCTACATATGTATACATGCGCCATGCTGGTGCGCTGCACCCAGCAACTCGTCATCTAGCATTAGGTATATCTCCCAATGCTGTCCCTCCCCCCTCCCCCCACCCCACAACAGTCCCCGAAGTGTGATGTTCCCCTTCCTGTGTCCATGTGTTCTCATTGTTCAATTCCCACCTATGAGTGAGAATATGTGGTGTTTGGTTTTTTGTTCTTGCGATAGTTTACTGAGAACGATGATTTCCTATTTCATCCATGTCCCTACAAAGGATATGAACTCATC
Source organism: Pongo abelii (assembly GCF_028885655.2). Lineage (NCBI taxonomy): Eukaryota > Metazoa > Chordata > Mammalia > Primates > Hominidae > Pongo > Pongo abelii. Next base: position 4,696,767 of record NC_072007.2, on the reverse strand, counting down.
AGTTTTTATGGCTGCCTAGTATTCCATGGTGTATATGTGCCATATTTTCTTAATCCAGTCTATCATTGTTGGACATTTGGGTTGGTTCCAAATCTTTGCTATTGTGTATAATGCCGCAATAAACATACGTGTGCATGTGTCTTTATAGCAGCATGATTTATAGTCCTTTGGGTATATACCCAGTAATGGGATGGCTGGGTCAAATGGAATTTCTAGTTCTAGATCCCTGAGGAATCGCCACAGTGACCTGCACAAGGGTTGAACTAGTTTACAGTCCCACCAACAGTGTAAAGTGTTCCTATTTCTCCACATCCTCTCCAGCACCTGTTGTTTCCTGACTTTTTAATGATTGCCATTCTAACTGGTGTGAGATGGTATCTCATTGTGGTTTTGATTTGCATTTCTCTGATGGCCAGTGATGGTGAGCTTTTTTTCACGTGTTTTTTGGCTGCATAAATGTCTTCTTTTGAGGAGTGTCTGTTCATGTCCTTCGCCCACTTTTTGATGGGGTTGTTTGGTGTTTTCTTGTAAATTTGTTGGAGTGCATTGTAGATTCTGGATATTAGCCGTTTGTCAGATGAGTAGGTTGCGAAAATTTTCTCCCATTTTGTAGGTTGCCTGTTCACTCTGATGGTAGTTTCCTTTGCTGTGCAGAAGCTCTTTAGTTTAATTAGATCCCATTTGTCAATTTTGGCTTTTGTTGCCATTGCTTTTGGTGTTTTAGACATGAAGTCCTTGCCCATGCCTATGTCCTGAATGGTATTGCCTAGGTTTTCTTCTAGGGTTTTTATGGGTTTAGGTCTAACGTTTAAGTCTTTAATCCATCTTGAGTTGACTTTTGTATAAGGTGTAAGGAAGGGATCCAGTTTCAGCTTTCTACACGTGGCTAGCCAGTTTTCCCAGCACCATTTATTAAATAGGGAATCCTTTCTCCATTTCTTGTTTTTGTCAGGTTTGTCAAAGATCAGATAGTTGTAGATATGTGGCATTATTTCTGACGGCTCTGTTCTGTTCCATTGATCTATATCTCTGTTTTGGTACCAGTACCATGCTGTTTGGGTTACTGTAGCCTTGTAGTATAGTTTGAAGTCAGGTAGCGTGATGCCTCCAGCTTTGTTCTTTTGGCTTAGGATTGACTTGGTGATGCGGGCTCTTTTTTGGTTCCCTATGAACTTTAAAGTAGTTTTTTCCAATTCTGTGAAGAAAGTCATTGGTAACTTGATGGGGATGGCATTGAATCTGTAAATTACCTTGGGAAGGATGGCCATTTTCATGATATTGATTCTTCCTACCCATGAGCATGGAATGTTCTTCCATTTGTTTGTATCCTCTTTTATTTCCTTGAGCAGTGGTTTGTAGTTTTCTCCTTGAAGAGGTCCTTCACATCCCTTGTAAGTTGGATTCCTAGGTATTTTATTCTCTTTGAAGCAATTGTGAATGGGAGTTCACTCATGATTTGGCTCTCTGTTTGTCTGTTATTGATGTATAAGAATGCTTGTGATTTTTGTACATTGATGTTGTATCCTGAGACTTTGCTGAAGTTGCTTATCAGCTTAAGGAGATTTTGGGCTGAGACAATGGGGTTTTCTAGATATACTATCACGTCATCTGCAAACAGGGACAATTTGACTTCCTTTTTTCCTAATTGAATACCCTTGATTTCCTTCTCTTGCCTAATTGCCCTGGCCAGAACTTCCAACACTATGTTGAATAGAAGTGGTGAGAGAGGGCATCCCTGTCTTGTGCCAGTTTTCAAAGTGAATGCTTCCAGTTTCTGCCCATTCAGTATGATATTGGCTGTGGGTTTGTCATAAATAGCTCTTATTATTTTGAGATACGACCCGTCAATACCTAATTTATTGAGAGTTTTTAGCATGAAGGGTTGTTGAATTTTGTCAAAGGCCTTTTCTTCATGTATTGAGATAATCATGTGGTTTTTGACTTTGGTTCTGTTTATATGCTGTATTACATTTATTGCTTTGCGTATATTGAACCAGCCTTGCATCCCAGGGATGAAGCACACTTGATCATGGTGGATAAGCTGTTTGATGTGCTGCGAGATTCGGTTTGCCAGTAATTTATTGAGGAATTTTGCATCAATATTCATCAAGGATATTGGTCTAAAATTCTCTTTTTTGGTTGTGTCTCTGCCCAGCTTTGGTATCAGCATGATGCTGGCCTCATAAAATGAGTTAGGAAGGATTCCCTCTTTTTCTATTGATTGGAATAGTTTCTGAAGTAATGGTTCCAGTTCCTCCTTGTACCTCTGGTAGAATTCGGCTGTGAACGCATCTGATCCTGGACTCCTTTTGGTTGGTAAGCTATTGATTATTGCCGCAATTTCAGCTCCTGTTATTAGTCTATTCAGAGATTCAACTTCTTCCTGGTTTAGTCATGGGAGAGTGTATGTGTCGAGGAATTTATACCTTTCTCTTTTTTTTAATTTTTTTTCTTTTTATCATTATTATTATTATTATTACCATTATTATTATTGTTATACTTTAGGCTCTATGGTACATGTGCGCAACGTGCAGGTAAGCTACATATGTATACATGCGCCATGCTGGTGCGCTGCACCCAGCAACTCGTCATCTAGCATTAGGTATATCTCCCAATGCTGTCCCTCCCCCCTCCCCCCACCCCACAACAGTCCCCGAAGTGTGATGTTCCCCTTCCTGTGTCCATGTGTTCTCATTGTTCAATTCCCACCTATGAGTGAGAATATGTGGTGTTTGGTTTTTTGTTCTTGCGATAGTTTACTGAGAACGATGATTTCCAATTTCATCCATGTCCCTACAAAGGATATGAACTCATCAGTTTTTATGGCTGCCTAGTATTCCATGGTGTATATGTGCCATATTTTCTTAATCCAGTCTATCATTGTTGGACATTTGGGTTGGTTCCAAATCTTGTTATTGTGTATAATGCCGCAATAAACATACGTGTGCATGTGTCTTTATAGCAGCATGATTTATAGTCCTTTGGGTATATACCCAGTAATGGGATGGCTGGGTCAAATGGAATTTCTAGTTCTAGATCCCTGAGGAATCGCCACAGTGACCTGCACAAGGGTTGAACTAGTTTACAGTCCCACCAACAGTGTAAAGTGTTCCTATTTCTCCACATCCTCTCCAGCACCTGTTGTTTCCTGACTTTTTAATGATTGCCATTCTAACTGGTGTGAGATGGTATCTCATTGTGGTTTTGATTTGCATTTCTCTGATGGCCAGTGATGGTGAGCTTTTTTTCACGTGTTTTTTGGCTGCATAAATGTCTTCTTTTGAGGAGTGTCTGTTCATGTCCTTCGCCCACTTTTTGATGGGGTTGTTTGGTGTTTTCTTGTAAATTTGTTGGAGTGCATTGTAGATTCTGGATATTAGCCGTTTGTCAGATGAGTAGGTTGCGAAAATTTTCTCCCATTTTGTAGGTTGCCTGATCACTCTGATGGTAGTTTCCTTTGCTGTGCAGAAGCTCTTTAGTTTAATTAGATCCCATTTGTCAATTTTGGCTTTTGTTGCCATTGCTTTTGGTGTTTTAGACATGAAGTCCTTGCCCATGCCTATGTCCTGAATGGTATTGCCTAGGTTTTCTTCTAGGGTTTTTATGGGTTTAGGTCTAACGTTTAAGTCTTTAATCCATCTTGAGTTGACTTTTGTATAAGGTGTAAGGAAGGGATCCAGTTTCAGCTTTCTACACGTGGCTAGCCAGTTTTCCCAGCACCATTTATTAAATAGGGAATCCTTTCTCCATTTCTTGTTTTTGTCAGGTTTGTCAAAGATCAGATAGTTGTAGATATGTGGCATTATTTCTGACGGCTCTGTTCTGTTCCATTGATCTATATCTCTGTTTTGGTACCAGTACCATGCTGTTTGGGTTACTGTAGCCTTGTAGTATAGTTTGAAGTCAGGTAGCGTGATGCCTCCAGCTTTGTTCTTTTGGCTTAGGATTGACTTGGTGATGCGGGCTCTTTTTTGGTTCCCTATGAACTTTAAAGTAGTTTTTTCCAATTCTGTGAAGAAAGTCATTGGTAACTTGATGGGGATGGCATTGAATCTGTAAATTACCTTGGGAAGGATGGCCATTTTCATGATATTGATTCTTCCTACCCATGAGCATGGAATGTTCTTCCATTTGTTTGTATCCTCTTTTATTTCCTTGAGCAGTGGTTTGCAGTTTTCTCCTTGAAGAGGTCCTTCACATCCCTTGTAAGTTGGATTCCTAGGTATTTTATTCTCTTTGAAGCAATTGTGAATGGGAGTTCACTCATGATTTGGCTCTCTGTTTGTCTGTTATTGATGTATAAGAATGCTTGTGATTTTTGTACATTGATGTTGTATCCTGAGACTTTGCTGAAGTTGCTTATCAGCTTAAGGAGATTTTGGGCTGAGACAATGGGGTTTTCTAGATATACTATCACGTCATCTGCAAACAGGGACAATTTGACTTCCTTTTTTCCTAATTGAATACCCTTGATTTCCTTCTCTTGCCTAATTGCCCTGGCCAGAACTTCCAACACTATGTTGAATAGAAGTGGTGAGAGAGGGCATCCCTGTCTTGTGCCAGTTTTCAAAGTGAATGCTTCCAGTTTCTGCCCATTCAGTATGATATTGGCTGTGGGTTTGTCATAAATAGCTCTTATTATTTTGAGATACGACCCGTCAATACCTAATTTATTGAGAGTTTTTAGCATGAAGGGTTGTTGAATTTTGTCAAAGGCCTTTTCTTCATGTATTGAGATAATCATGTGGTTTTTGACTTTGGTTCTGTTTATATGCTGTATTACATTTATTGCTTTGCGTATATTGAACCAGCCTTGCATCCCAGGGATGAAGCCCACTTGATCATGGTGGATAAGCTGTTTGATGTGCTGCGAGATTCGGTTTGCCAGTAATTTATTGAGGAATTTTGCATCAATATTCATCAAGGATATTGGTCTAAAATTCTCTTTTTTGGTTGTGTCTCTGCCCAGCTTTGGTATCAGCATGATGCTGGCCTCATAAAATGAGTTAGGAAGGATTCCCTCTTTTTCTATTGATTGGAATAGTTTCTGAAGTAATGGTTCCAGTTCCTCCTTGTACCTCTGGTAGAATTCGGCTGTGAACGCATCTGATCCTGGACTCCTTTTGGTTGGTAAGCTATTGATTATTGCCGCAATTTCAGCTCCTGTTATTAGTCTATTCAGAGATTCAACTTCTTCCTGGTTTAGTCATGGGAGAGTGTATGTGTCGAGGAATTTATACCTTTCTCTTTTTTTTAATTTTTTTTCTTTTTATCATTATTATTATTATTATTACCATTATTATTATTGTTATACTTTAGGCTCTATGGTACATGTGCGCAACGTGCAGGTAAGCTACATATGTATACATGCGCCATGCTGGTGCGCTGCACCCAGCAACTCGTCATCTAGCATTAGGTATATCTCCCAATGCTGTCCCTCCCCCCTCCCCCCACCCCACAACAGTCCCCGAAGTGTGATGTTCCCCTTCCTGTGTCCATGTGTTCTCATTGTTCAATTCCCACCTATGAGTGAGAATATGTGGTGTTTGGTTTTTTGTTCTTGCGATAGTTTACTGAGAACGATGATTTCCAATTTCATCCATGTCCCTACAAAGGATATGAACTCATCAGTTTTTATGGCTGCCTAGTATTCCATGGTGTATATGTGCCATATTTTCTTAATCCAGTCTATCATTGTTGGACATTTGGGTTGGTTCCAAATCTTGTTATTGTGTATAATGCCGCAATAAACATACGTGTGCATGTGTCTTTATAGCAGCATGATTTATAGTCCTTTGGGTATATACCCAGTAATGGGATGGCTGGGTCAAATGGAATTTCTAGTTCTAGATCCCTGAGGAATCGCCACAGTGACCTGCACAAGGGTTGAACTAGTTTACAGTCCCACCAACAGTGTAAAGTGTTCCTATTTCTCCACATCCTCTCCAGCACCTGTTGTTTCCTGACTTTTTAATGATTGCCATTCTAACTGGTGTGAGATGGTATCTCATTGTGGTTTTGATTTGCATTTCTCTGATGGCCAGTGATGGTGAGCTTTTTTTCACGTGTTTTTTGGCTGCATAAATGTCTTCTTTTGAGGAGTGTCTGTTCATGTCCTTCGCCCACTTTTTGATGGGGTTGTTTGGTGTTTTCTTGTAAATTTGTTGGAGTGCATTGTAGATTCTGGATATTAGCCGTTTGTCAGATGAGTAGGTTGCGAAAATTTTCTCCCATTTTGTAGGTTGCCTGATCATTCTGATGGTAGTTTCCTTTGCTGTGCAGAAGCTCTTTAGTTTAATTAGATCCCATTTGTCAATTTTGGCTTTTGTTGCCATTGCTTTTGGTGTTTTAGACATGAAGTCCTTGCCCATGCCTATGTCCTGAATGGTATTGCCTAGGTTTTCTTCTAGGGTTTTTATGGGTTTAGGTCTAACGTTTAAGTCTTTAATCCATCTTGAGTTGACTTTTGTATAAGGTGTAAGGAAGGGATCCAGTTTCAGCTTTCTACACGTGGCTAGCCAGTTTTCCCAGCACCATTTATTAAATAGGGAATCCTTTCTCCATTTCTTGTTTTTGTCAGGTTTGTCAAAGATCAGATAGTTGTAGATATGTGGCATTATTTCTGACGGCTCTGTTCTGTTCCATTGATCTATATCTCTGTTTTGGTACCAGTACCATGCTGTTTGGGTTACTGTAGCCTTGTAGTATAGTTTGAAGTCAGGTAGCGTGATGCCTCCAGCTTTGTTCTTTTGGCTTAGGATTGACTTGGTGATGCGGGCTCTTTTTTGGTTCCCTATGAACTTTAAAGTAGTTTTTTCCAATTCTGTGAAGAAAGTCATTGGTAACTTGATGGGGATGGCATTGAATCTGTAAATTACCTTGGGAAGGATGGCCATTTTCATGATATTGATTCTTCCTACCCATGAGCATGGAATGTTCTTCCATTTGTTTGTATCCTCTTTTATTTCCTTGAGCAGTGGTTTGCAGTTTTCTCCTTGAAGAGGTCCTTCACATCCCTTGTAAGTTGGATTCCTAGGTATTTTATTCTCTTTGAAGCAATTGTGAATGGGAGTTCACTCATGATTTGGCTCTCTGTTTGTCTGTTATTGATGTATAAGAATGCTTGTGATTTTTGTACATTGATGTTGTATCCTGAGACTTTGCTGAAGTTGCTTATCAGCTTAAGGAGATTTTGGGCTGAGACAATGGGGTTTTCTAGATATACTATCACGTCATCTGCAAACAGGGACAATTTGACTTCCTTTTTTCCTAATTGAATACCCTTGATTTCCTTCTCTTGCCTAATTGCCCTGGCCAGAACTTCCAACACTATGTTGAATAGAAGTGGTGAGAGAGGGCATCCCTGTCTTGTGCCAGTTTTCAAAGTGAATGCTTCCAGTTTCTGCCCATTCAGTATGATATTGGCTGTGGGTTTGTCATAAATAGCTCTTATTATTTTGAGATACGACCCGTCAATACCTAATTTATTGAGAGTTTTTAGCATGAAGGGTTGTTGAATTTTGTCAAAGGCCTTTTCTTCATGTATTGAGATAATCATGTGGTTTTTGACTTTGGTTCTGTTTATATGCTGTATTACATTTATTGCTTTGCGTATATTGAACCAGCCTTGCATCCCAGGGATGAAGCCCACTTGATCATGGTGGATAAGCTGTTTGATGTGCTGCGAGATTCGGTTTGCCAGTAATTTATTGAGGAATTTTGCATCAATATTCATCAAGGATATTGGTCTAAAATTCTCTTTTTTGGTTGTGTCTCTGCCCAGCTTTGGTATCAGCATGATGCTGGCCTCATAAAATGAGTTAGGAAGGATTCCCTCTTTTTCTATTGATTGGAATAGTTTCTGAAGTAATGGTTCCAGTTCCTCCTTGTACCTCTGGTAGAATTCGGCTGTGAACGCATCTGATCCTGGACTCCTTTTGGTTGGTAAGCTATTGATTATTGCCGCAATTTCAGCTCCTGTTATTAGTCTATTCAGAGATTCAACTTCTTCCTGGTTTAGTCATGGGAGAGTGTATGTGTCGAGGAATTTATACCTTTCTCTTTTTTTTAATTTTTTTTCTTTTTATCATTATTATTATTATTATTACCATTATTATTATTGTTATACTTTAGGCTCTATGGTACATGTGCGCAACGTGCAGGTAAGCTACATATGTATACATGCGCCATGCTGGTGCGCTGCACCCAGCAACTCGTCATCTAGCATTAGGTATATCTCCCAATGCTGTCCCTCCCCCCTCCCCCCACCCCACAACAGTCCCCGAAGTGTGATGTTCCCCTTCCTGTGTCCATGTGTTCTCATTGTTCAATTCCCACCTATGAGTGAGAATATGTGGTGTTTGGTTTTTTGTTCTTGCGATAGTTTACTGAGAACGATGATTTCCTATTTCATCCATGTCCCTACAAAGGATATGAACTCATCAGTTTTTATGGCTGCCTAGTATTCCTTGGTGTATATGTGCCATATTTTCTTAATCCAGTCTATCATTGTTGGACATTTGGGTTGGTTCCAAATCTTTGCTATTGTGTATAATGCCGCAATAAACATACGTGTGCATGTGTCTTTATAGCAGCATGATTTATAGTCCTTTGGGTATATACCCAGTAATGGGATGGCTGGGTCAAATGGAATTTCTAGTTCTAGATCCCTGAGGAATCGCCACAGTGACCTGCACAAGGGTTGAACTAGTTTACAGTCCCACCAACAGTGTAAAGTGTTCCTATTTCTCCACATCCTCTCCAGCACCTGTTGTTTCCTGACTTTTTAATGATTGCCATTCTAACTGGTGTGAGATGGTATCTCATTGTGGTTTTGATTTGCATTTCTCTGATGGCCAGTGATGGTGAGCTTTTTTTCACGTGTTTTTTGGCTGCATAAATGTCTTCTTTTGAGGAGTGTCTGTTCATGTCCTTCGCCCACTTTTTGATGGGGTTGTTTGGTGTTTTCTTGTAAATTTGTTGGAGTGCATTGTAGATTCTGGATATTAGCCGTTTGTCAGATGAGTAGGTTGCGAAAATTTTCTCCCATTTTGTAGGTTGCCTGTTCACTCTGATGGTAGTTTCCTTTGCTGTGCAGAAGCTCTTTAGTTTAATTAGATCCCATTTGTCAATTTTGGCTTTTGTTGCCATTGCTTTTGGTGTTTTAGACATGAAGTCCTTGCCCATGCCTATGTCCTGAATGGTATTGCCTAGGTTTTCTTCTAGGGTTTTTATGGGTTTAGGTCTAACGTTTAAGTCTTTAATCCATCTTGAGTTGACTTTTGTATAAGGTGTAAGGAAGGGATCCAGTTTCAGCTTTCTACACGTGGCTAGCCAGTTTTCCCAGCACCATTTATTAAATAGGGAATCCTTTCTCCATTTCTTGTTTTTGTCAGGTTTGTCAAAGATCAGATAGTTGTAGATATGTGGCATTATTTCTGACGGCTCTGTTCTGTTCCATTGATCTATATCTCTGTTTTGGTACCAGTACCATGCTGTTTGGGTTACTGTAGCCTTGTAGTATAGTTTGAAGTCAGGTAGCGTGATGCCTCCAGCTTTGTTCTTTTGGCTTAGGATTGACTTGGTGATGCGGGCTCTTTTTTGGTTCCCTATGAACTTTAAAGTAGTTTTTTCCAATTCTGTGAAGAAAGTCATTGGTAACTTGATGGGGATGGCATTGAATCTGTAAATTACCTTGGGAAGGATGGCCATTTTCATGATATTGATTCTTCCTACCCATGAGCATGGAATGTTCTTCCATTTGTTTGTATCCTCTTTTATTTCCTTGAGCAGTGGTTTGTAGTTTTCTCCTTGAAGAGGTCCTTCACATCCCTTGTAAGTTGGATTCCTAGGTATTTTATTCTCTTTGAAGCAATTGTGAATGGGAGTTCACTCATGATTTGGCTCTCTGTTTGTCTGTTATTGATGTATAAGAACGCTTGTGATTTTTGTACATTGATGTTGTATCCTGAGACTTTGCTGAAGTTGCTTATCAGCTTAAGGAGATTTTGGGCTGAGACAATGGGGTTTTCTAGATATACTATCACGTCATCTGCAAACAGGGACAATTTGACTTCCTTTTTTCCTAATTGAATACCCTTGATTTCCTTCTCTTGCCTAATTGCCCTGGCCAGAACTTCCAACACTATGTTGAATAGAAGTGGTGAGAGAGGGCATCCCTGTCTTGTGCCAGTTTTCAAAGTGAATGCTTCCAGTTTCTGCCCATTCAGTATGATATTGGCTGTGGGTTTGTCATAAATAGCTCTTATTATTTTGAGATACGACCCGTCAATACCTAATTTATTGAGAGTTTTTAGCATGAAGGGTTGTTGAATTTTGTCAAAGGCCTTTTCTTCATGTATTGAGATAATCATGTGGTTTTTGACTTTGGTTCTGTTTATATGCTGTATTACATTTATTGCTTTGCGTATATTGAACCAGCCTTGCATCCCAGGGATGAAGCCCACTTGATCATGGTGGATAAGCTGTTTGATGTGCTGCGAGATTCGGTTTGCCAGTAATTTATTGAGGAATTTTGCATCAATATTCATCAAGGATATTGGTCTAAAATTCTCTTTTTTGGTTGTGTCTCTGCCCAGCTTTGGTATCAGCATGATGCTGGCCTCATAAAATGAGTTAGGAAGGATTCCCTCTTTTTCTATTGATTGGAATAGTTTCTGAAGTAATGGTTCCAGTTCCTCCTTGTACCTCTGGTAGAATTCGGCTGTGAACGCATCTGATCCTGGACTCCTTTTGGTTGGTAAGCTATTGATTATTGCCGCAATTTCAGCTCCTGTTATTAGTCTATTCAGAGATTCAACTTCTTCCTGGTTTAGTCATGGGAGAGTGTATGTGTCGAGGAATTTATACCTTTCTCTTTTTTTTAATTTTTTTTCTTTTTATCATTATTATTATGATTATTACCATTATTATTATTGTTATACTTTAGGCTCTATGGTACATGTGCGCAACGTGCAGGTAAGCTACATATGTATACATGCGCCATGCTGGTGCGCTGCACCCAGCAACTCGTCATCTAGCATTAGGTATATCTCCCAATGCTGTCCCTCCCCCCTCCCCCCACCCCACAACAGTCCCCGAAGTGTGATGTTCCCCTTCCTGTGTCCATGTGTTCTCATTGTTCAATTCCCACCTATGAGTGAGAATATGTGGTGTTTGGTTTTTTGTTCTTGCGATAGTTTACTGAGAACGATGATTTCCAATTTCATCCATGTCCCTACAAAGGATATGAACTCATCAGTTTTTATGGCTGCCTAGTATTCCATGGTGTATATGTGCCATATTTTCTTAATCCAGTCTATCATTGTTGGACATTTGGGTTGGTTCCAAATCTTGTTATTGTGTATAATGCCGCAATAAACATACGTGTGCATGTGTCTTTATAGCAGCATGATTTATAGTCCTTTGGGTATATACCCAGTAATGGGATGGCTGGGTCAAATGGAATTTGTAGTTCTAGATCCCTGAGGAATCTCCACAGTGACCTGCACAAGGGTTGAACTAGTTTACAGTCCCACCAACAGTGTAAAGTGTTCCTATTTCTCCACATCCTCTCCAGCACCTGTTGTTTCCTGACTTTTTAATGATTGCCATTCTAACTGGTGTGAGATGGTATCTCATTGTGGTTTTGATTTGCATTTCTCTGATGGCCAGTGATGGTGAGCTTTTTTTCACGTGTTTTTTGGCTGCATAAATGTCTTCTTTTGAGGAGTGTCTGTTCATGTCCTTCGCCCACTTTTTGATGGGGTTGTTTGGTGTTTTCTTGTAAATTTGTTGGAGTGCATTGTAGATTCTGGATATTAGCCGTTTGTCAGATGAGTAGGTTGCGAAAATTTTCTCCCATTTTGTAGGTTGCCTGATCACTCTGATGGTAGTTTCCTTTGCTGTGCAGAAGCTCTTTAGTTTAATTACATCCCATTTGTCAATTTTGGCTTTTGTTGCCATTGCTTTTGGTGTTTTAGACATGAAGTCCTTGCCCATGCCTATGTCCTGAATGGTATTGCCTAGGTTTTCTTCTAGGGTTTTTATGGGTTTAGGTCTAACGTTTAAGTCTTTAATCCATCTTGAGTTGACTTTTGTATAAGGTGTAAGGAAGGGATCCAGTTTCAGCTTTCTACACGTGGCTAGCCAGTTTTCCCAGCACCATTTATTAAATAGGGAATCCTTTCTCCATTTCTTGTTTTTGTCAGGTTTGTCAAAGATCAGATAGTTGTAGATATGTGGCATTATTTCTGACGGCTCTGTTCTGTTCCATTGATCTATATCTCTGTTTTGGTACCAGTACCATGCTGTTTGGGTTACTGTAGCCTTGTAGTATAGTTTGAAGTCAGGTAGCGTGATGCCTCCAGCTTTGTTCTTTTGGCTTAGGATTGACTTGGTGATGCGGGCTCTTTTTTGGTTCCCTATGAACTTTAAAGTAGTTTTTTCCAATTCTGTGAAGAAAGTCATTGGTAACTTGATGGGGATGGCATTGAATCTGTAAATTACCTTGGGAAGGATGGCCATTTTCATGATATTGATTCTTCCTACCCATGAGCATGGAATGTTCTTCCATTTGTTTGTATCCTCTTTTATTTCCTTGAGCAGTGGTTTGTAGTTTTCTCCTTGAAGAGGTCCTTCACATCCCTTGTAAGTTGGATTCCTAGGTATTTTATTCTCTTTGAAGCAATTGTGAATGGGAGTTCACTCATGATTTGGCTCTCTGTTTGTCTGTTATTGATGTATAAGAATGCTTGTGATTTTTGTACATTGATGTTGTATCCTGAGACTTTGCTGAAGTTGCTTATCAGCTTAAGGAGATTTTGGGCTGAGACAATGGGGTTTTCTAGATATACTATCACGTCATCTGCAAACAGGGACAATTTGACTTCCTTTTTTCCTAATTGAATACCCTTGATTTCCTTCTCTTGCCTAATTGCCCTGGCCAGAACTTCCAACACTATGTTGAATAGAAGTGGTGAGAGAGGGCATCCCTGTCTTGTGCCAGTTTTCAAAGTGAATGCTTCCAGTTTTTGCCCATTCAGTATGATATTGGCTGTAGGTTTGTCATAAATAGCTCTTATTATTTTGAGATACGACCCGTCAATACCTAATTTATTGAGAGTTTTTAGCATGAAGGGTTGTTGAATTTTGTCAAAGGCCTTTTCTTCATGTATTGAGATAATCATGTGGTTTTTGACTTTGGTTCTGTTTATATGCTGTATTACATTTATTGCTTTGCGTATATTGAACCAGCCTTGCATCCCAGGGATGAAGCCCACTTGATCATGGTGGATAAGCTGTTTGATGTGCTGCGAGATTCGGTTTGCCAGTAATTTATTGAGGAATTTTGCATCAATATTCATCAAGGATATTGGTCTAAAATTCTCTTTTTTGGTTGTGTCTCTGCCCAGCTTTGGTATCAGCATGATGCTGGCCTCATAAAATGAGTTAGGAAGGATTCCCTCTTTTTCTATTGATTGGAATAGTTTCTGAAGTAATGGTTCCAGTTCCTCCTTGTACCTCTGGTAGAATTCGGCTGTGAACGCATCTGATCCTGGACTCCTTTTGGTTGGTAAGCTATTGATTATTGCCGCAATTTCAGCTCCTGTTATTAGTCTATTCAGAGATTCAACTTCTTCCTGGTTTAGTCATGGGAGAGTGTATGTGTCGAGGAATTTATACCTTTCTCTTTTTTTTAATTTTTTTTCTTTTTATCATTATTATTATTATTATTACCATTATTATTATTGTTATACTTTAGGCTCTATGGTACATGTGCGCAACGTGCAGGTAAGCTACATATGTATACATGCGCCATGCTGGTGCGCTGCACCCAGCAACTCGTCATCTAGCATTAGGTATATCTCCCAATGCTGTCCCTCCCCCCTCCCCCCACCCCACAACAGTCCCCGAAGTGTGATGTTCCCCTTCCTGTGTCCATGTGTTCTCATTGTTCAATTCCCACCTATGAGTGAGAATATGTGGTGTTTGGTTTTTTGTTCTTGCGATAGTTTACTGAGAACGATGATTTCCTATTTCATCCATGTCCCTACAAAGGATATGAACTCATCAGTTTTTATGGCTGCCTAGTATTCCATGGTGTATATGTGCCATATTTTCTTAATCCAGTCTATCATTGTTGGACATTTGGGTTGGTTCCAAATCTTTGCTATTGTGTATAATGCCGCAATAAACATACGTGTGCATGTGTCTTTATAGCAGCATGATTTATAGTCCTTTGGGTATATACCCAGTAATGGGATGGCTGGGTCAAATGGAATTTCTAGTTCTAGATCCCTGAGGAATCGCCACAGTGACCTGCACAAGGGTTGAACTAGTTTACAGTCCCACCAACAGTGTAAAGTGTTCCTATTTCTCCACATCCTCTCCAGCACCTGTTGTTTCCTGACTTTTTAATGATTGCCATTCTAACTGGTGTGAGATGGTATCTCATTGTGGTTTTGATTTGCATTTCTCTGATGGCCAGTGATGGTGAGCTTTTTTTCACGTGTTTTTAGGCTGCATAAATGTCTTCTTTTGAGGAGTGTCTGTTCATGTCCTTCGCCCACTTTTTGATGGGGTTGTTTGGTGTTTTCTTGTAAATTTGTTGGAGTTCATTGTAGATTCTGGATATTAGCCGTTTGTCAGATGAGTAGGTTGCGAAAATTTTCTCCCATTTTGTAGGTTGCCTGTTCACTCTGATGGTAGTTTCCTTTGCTGTGCAGAAGCTCTTTAGTTTAATTAGATCCCATTTGTCAATTTTGGCTTTTGTTGCCATTGCTTTTGGTGTTTTAGACATGAAGTCCTTGCCCATGCCTATGTCCTGAATGGTATTGCCTAGGTTTTCTTCTAGGGTTTTTATGGGTTTAGGTCTAACGTTTAAGTCTTTAATCCATCTTGAGTTGACTTTTGTATAAGGTGTAAGGAAGGGATCCAGTTTCAGCTTTCTACACGTGGCTAGCCAGTTTTCCCAGCACCATTTATTAAATAGGGAATCCTTTCTCCATTTCTTGTTTTTGTCAGGTTTGTCAAAGATCAGATAGTTGTAGATATGTGGCATTATTTCTGACGGCTCTGTTCTGTTCCATTGATCTATATCTCTGTTTTGGTACCAGTACCATGCTGTTTGGGTTACTGTAGCCTTGTAGTATAGTTTGAAGTCAGGTAGCGTGATGCCTCCAGCTTTGTTCTTTTGGCTTAGGATTGACTTGGTGATGCGGGCTCTTTTTTGGTTCCCTATGAACTTTAAAGTAGTTTTTTCCAATTCTGTGAAGAAAGTCATTGGTAACTTGATGGGGATGGCATTGAATCTGTAAATTACCTTGGGAAGGATGGCCATTTTCATGATATTGATTCTTCCTACCCATGAGCATGGAATGTTCTTCCATTTGTTTGTATCCTCTTTTATTTCCTTGAGCAGTGGTTTGCAGTTTTCTCCTTGAAGAGGTCCTTCACATCCCTTGTAAGTTGGATTCCTAGGTATTTTATTCTCTTTGAAGCAATTGTGAATGGGAGTTCACTCATGATTTGGCTCTCTGTTTGTCTGTTATTGATGTATAAGAATGCTTGTGATTTTTGTACATTGATGTTGTATCCTGAGACTTTGCTGAAGTTGCTTATCAGCTTAAGGAGATTTTGGGCTGAGACAATGGGGTTTTCTAGATATACTATCACGTCATCTGCAAACAGGGACAATTTGACTTCCTTTTTTCCTAATTGAATACCCTTGATTTCCTTCTCTTGCCTAATTGCCCTGGCCAGAACTTCCAACACTATGTTGAATAGAAGTGGTGAGAGAGGGCATCCCTGTCTTGTGCCAGTTTTCAAAGTGAATGCTTCCAGTTTTTGCCCATTCAGTATGATATTGGCTGTGGGTTTGTCATAAATAGCTCTTATTATTTTGAGATACGACCCGTCAATACCTAATTTATTGAGAGTTTTTAGCATGAAGGGTTGTTGAATTTTGTCAAAGGCCTTTTCTTCATGTATTGAGATAATCATGTGGTTTTTGACTTTGGTTCTGTTTATATGCTGTATTACATTAATTGCTTTGCGTATATTGAACCAGCCTTGCATCCCAGGGATGAAGCCCACTTGATCATGGTGGATAAGCTGTTTGATGTGCTGCGAGATTCGGTTTGCCAGTAATTTATTGAGGAATTTTGCATCAATATTCATCAAGGATATTGGTCTAAAATTCTCTTTTTTGGTTGTGTCTCTGCCCAGCTTTGGTATCAGCATGATGCTGGCCTCATAAAATGAGTTAGGAAGGATTCCCTCTTTTTCTATTGATTGGAATAGTTTCTGAAGTAATGGTTCCAGTTCCTCCTTGTACCTCTGGTAGAATTCGGCTGTGAACGCATCTGATCCTGGACTCCTTTTGGTTGGTAAGCTATTGATTATTGCCGCAATTTCAGCTCCTGTTATTAGTCTATTCAGAGATTCAACTTCTTCCTGGTTTAGTCATGGGAGAGTGTATGTGTCGAGGAATTTATACCTTTCTCTTTTTTTTAATTTTTTTTCTTTTTATCATTATTATTATTATTATTACCATTATTATTATTGTTATACTTTAGGCTCTATGGTACATGTGCGCAACGTGCAGGTAAGCTACATATGTATACATGCGCCATGCTGGTGCGCTGCACCCAGCAACTCGTCATCTAGCATTAGGTATATCTCCCAATGCTGTAACTCCCCCCTCCCCCCACCCCACAACAGTCCCCGAAGTGTGATGTTCCCCTTCCTGTGTCCATGTGTTCTCATTGTTCAATTCCCACCTATGAGTGAGAATATGTGGTGTTTGGTTTTTTGTTCTTGCGATAGTTTACTGAGAACGATGATTTCCAATTTCATCCATGTCCCTACAAAGGATATGAACTCATCAGTTTTTATGGCTGCATAGTATTCCATGGTGTATATGTGCCATATTTTCTTAATCCAGTCTATCATTGTTGGACATTTGGGTTGGTTCCAAATCTTGTTATTGTGTATAATGCCGCAATAAACATACGTGTGCATGTGTCTTTATAGCAGCATGATTTATAGTCCTTTGGGTATATACCCAGTAATGGGATGGCTGGGTCAAATGGAATTTGTAGTTCTAGATCCCTGAGGAATCTCCACAGTGACCTGCACAAGGGTTGAACTAGTTTACAGTCCCACCAACAGTGTAAAGTGTTCCTATTTCTCCACATCCTCTCCAGCACCTGTTGTTTCCTGACTTTTTAATGATTGCCATTCTAACTGGTGTGAGATGGTATCTCATTGTGGTTTTGATTTGCATTTCTCTGATGGCCAGTGATGGTGAGCTTTTTTTCACGTGTTTTTTGGCTGCATAAATGTCTTCTTTTGAGGAGTGTCTGTTCATGTCCTTCGCCCACTTTTTGATGGGGTTGTTTGGTGTTTTCTTGTAAATTTGTTGGAGTTCATTGTAGATTCTGGATATTAGCCGTTTGTCAGATGAGTAGGTTGCGAAAATTTTCTCCCATTTTGTAGGTTGCCTGTTCACTCTGATGGTAGTTTCCTTTGCTGTGCAGAAGCTCTTTAGTTTAATTAGATCCCATTTGTCAATTTTGGCTTTTGTTGCCATTGCTTTTGGTGTTTTAGACATGAAGTCCTTGCCCATGCCTATGTCCTGAATGGTATTGCCTAGGTTTTCTTCTAGGGTTTTTATGGGTTTAGGTCTAACGTTTAAGTCTTTAATCCATCTTGAGTTGACTTTTGTATAAGGTGTAAGGAAGGGATCCAGTTTCAGCTTTCTACACGTGGCTAGCCAGTTTTCCCAGCACCATTTACTAAATAGGGAATCCTTTCTCCATTTCTTGTTTTTGTCAGGTTTGTCAAAGATCAGATAGTTGTAGATATGTGGCATTATTTCTGACGGCTCTGTTCTGTTCCATTGATCTATATCTCTGTTTTGGTACCAGTACCATGCTGTTTGGGTTACTGTAGCCTTGTAGTATAGTTTGAAGTCAGGTAGCGTGAGGCCTCCAGCTTTGTTCTTTTGGCTTAGGATTGACTTGGTGATGAGGGCTCTTTTTTGGTTCCCTATGAACTTTAAAGTAGTTTTTTCCAATTCTGTGAAGAAAGTCATTGGTAACTTGATGGGGATGGCATTGAATCTGTAAATTACCTTGGGAAGGATGGCCATTTTCATGATATTGATTCTTCCTACCCATGAGCATGGAATGTTCTTCCATTTGTTTGTATCCTCTTTTATTTCCTTGAGCAGTGGCTTGCAGTTTTCTCCTTGAAGAGGTCCTTCACATCCCTTGTAAGTTGGATTCCTAGGTATTTTATTCTCTTTGAAGCAATTGTGAATGGGAGTTCACTCATGATTTGGCTCTCTGTTTGTCTGTTATTGATGTATAAGAATGCTTGTGATTTTTGTACATTGATGTTGTATCCTGAGACTTTGCTGAAGTTGCTTATCAGCTTAAGGAGATTTTGGGCTGAGACAATGGGGTTTTCTAGATATACTATCACGTCATCTGCAAACAGGGACAATTTGACTTCCTTTTTTCCTAATTGAATACCCTTGATTTCCTTCTCTTGCCTAATTGCCCTGGCGAGAACTTCCAACACTATGTTGAATAGAAGTGGTGAGAGAGGGCATCCCTGTCTTGTGCCAGTTTTCAAAGTGAATGCTTCCAGTTTTTGCCCATTCAGTATGATATTGGCTGTGGGTTTGTCATAAATAGCTCTTATTATTTTGAGATACGACCCGTCAATACCTAATTTATTGAGAGTTTTTAGCATGAAGGGTTGTTGAATTTTGTCAAAGGCCTTTTCTTCATGTATTGAGATAATCATGTGGTTTTTGACTTTGGTTCTGTTTATATGCTGGATTACATTTATTGCTTTGCGTATATTGAACCAGCCTTGCATCCCAGGGATGAAGCCCACTTGATCATGGTGGATAAGCTGTTTGATGTGCTGCGAGATTCGGTTTGCCAGTAATTTATTGAGGAATTTTGCATCAATATTCATCAAGGATATTGGTCTAAAATTCTCTTTTTTGGTTGTGTCTCTGCCCAGCTTTGGTATCAGCATGATGCTGGCCTCATAAAATGAGTTAGGAAGGATTCCCTCTTTTTCTATTGATTGGAATAGTTTCTGAAGTAATGGTTCCAGTTCCTCCTTGTAACTCTGGTAGAATTCGGCTGTGAACGCATCTGATCCTGGACTCCTTTTGGTTGGTAAGCTATTGATTATTGCCGCAATTTCAGCTCCTGTTATTAGTCTATTCAGAGATTCAACTTCTTCCTGGTTTAGTCATGGGAGAGTGTATGTGTCGAGGAATTTATACCTTTCTTTTTTTTTTAATTTTTTTTCTTTTTATCATCATTATTATTATTATTACCATTATTATTATTGTTATACTTTAGGCTCTATGGTACATGTGCGCAACGTGCAGGTAAGCTACATATGTATACATGCGCCATGCTGGTGCGCTGCACCCAGCAACTCGTCATCTAGCATTAGGTATATCTCCCAATGCTGTCCCTCCCCCCTCCCCCCACCCCACAACAGTCCCCGAAGTGTGATGTTCCCCTTCCTGTGTCCATGTGTTCTCATTGTTCAATTCCCACCTATGAGTGAGAATATGTGGTGTTTGGTTTTTTGTTCTTGCGATAGTTTACTGAGAACGATGATTTCCAATTTCATCCATGTCCCTACAAAGGATATGAACTCATCAGTTTTTATGGCTGCCTAGTATTCCATGGTGTATATGTGCCATATTTTCTTAATCCAGTCTATCATTGTTGGACATTTGGGTTGGTTCCAAATCTTTGCTATTGTGTATAATGCCGCAATAAACATACGTGTGCATGTGTCTTTATAGCAGCATGATTTATAGTCCTTTGGGTATATACCCAGTAATGGGATGGCTGGGTCAAATGGAATATCTAGTTCTAGATCCCTGAGGAATCGCCACAGTGACCTGCACAAGGGTTGAACTAGTTTACAGTCCCACCAACAGTGTAAAGTGTTCCTATTTCTCCACATCCTCTCCAGCACCTGTTGTTTCCTGACTTTTTAATGATTGCCATTCTAACTGGTGTGAGATGGTATCTCATTGTGGTTTTGATTTGCATTTCTCTGATGGCCAGTGATGGTGAGCTTTTTTTCACGTGTTTTTTGGCTGCATAAATGTCTTCTTTTGAGGAGTGTCTGTTCATGTCCTTCGCCCACTTTTTGATGGGGTTGTTTGGTGTTTTCTTGTAAATTTGTTGGAGTTCATTGTAGATTCTGGATATTAGCCGTTTGTCAGATGAGTAGGTTGCGAAAATTTTCTCCCATTTTGTAGGTTGCCTGTTCACTCTGATGGTAGTTTCCTTTGCTGTGCAGAAGCTCTTTAGTTTAATTAGATCCCATTTGTCAATTTTGGCTTTTGTTGCCATTGCTTTTGGTGTTTTAGACATGAAGTCCTTGCCCATGCCTATGTCCTGAATGGTATTGCCTAGGTTTTCTTCTAGGGTTTTTATGGGTTTAGGTCTAACGTTTAAGTCTTTAATCCATCTTGAGTTGACTTTTGTATAAGGTGTAAGGAAGGGATCCAGTTTCAGCTTTCTACACGTGGCTAGCCAGTTTTCCCAGCACCATTTATTAAATAGGGAATCCTTTCTCCATTTCTTGTTTTTGTCAGGTTTGTCAAAGATCAGATAGTTGTAGATATGTGGCATTATTTCTGACGGCTCTGTTCTGTTCCATTGATCTATATCTCTGTTTTGGTACCAGTACCATGCTGTTTGGGTTAGTGTAGCCTTGTAGTATAGTTTGAAGTCAGGTAGCGTGATGCCTCCAGCTTTGTTCTTTTGGCTTAGGATTGACTTGGTGATGCGGGCTCTTTTTTGGTTCCCTATGAACTTTAAAGTAGTTTTTTCCAATTCTGTGAAGAAAGTCATTGGTAACTTGATGGGGATGGCATTGAATCTGTAAATTACCTTGGGAAGGATGGCCATTTTCATGATATTGATTCTTCCTACCCATGAGCATGGAATGTTCTTCCATTTGTTTGTATCCTCTTTTATTTCCTTGAGCAGTGGTTTGTAGTTTTCTCCTTGAAGAGGTCCTTCACATCCCTTGTAAGTTGGATTCCTAGGTATTTTATTCTCTTTGAAGCAATTGTGAATGAGAGTTCACTCATGATTTGGCTCTCTGTTTGTCTGTTATTGATGTATAAGAATGCTTGTGATTTTTGTACATTGATGTTGTATCCTGAGACTTTGCTGAAGTTGCTTATCAGCTTAAGGAGATTTTGGGCTGAGACAATGGGGTTTTCTAGATATACTATCACGTCATCTGCAAACAGGGACAATTTGACTTCCTTTTTTCCTAATTGAATACCCTTGATTTCCTTCTCTTGCCTAATTGCCCTGGCGAGAACTTCCAACACTATGTTGAATAGAAGTGGTGAGAGAGGGCATCCCTGTCTTGTGCCAGTTTTCAAAGTGAATGCTTCCAGTTTTTGCCCATTCAGTATGATATTGGCTGTGGGTTTGTCATAAATAGCTCTTATTATTTTGAGATACGACCCGTCAATACCTAATTTATTGAGAGTTTTTAGCATGAAGGGTTGTTGAATTTTGTCAAAGGCCTTTTCTTCATGTATTGAGATAATCATGTGGTTTTTGACTTTGGTTCTGTTTATATGCTGTATTACATTTATTGCTTTGCATATATTGAACCAGCCTTGCATCCCAGGGATGAAGCCCCCTTGATCATGGTGGATAAGCTGTTTGATGTGCTGCGAGATTCGGTTTGCCAGTAATTTATTGAGGAATTTTGCATCAATATTCATCAAGGATATTGGTCTAAAATTCTCTTTTTTGGTTGTGTCTCTGCCCAGCTTTGGTATCAGCATGATGCTGGCCTCATAAAATGAGTTAGGAAGGATTCCCTCTTTTTCTATTGATTGGAATAGTTTCTGAAGTAATGGTTCCAGTTCCTCCTTGTACCTCTGGTAGAATTCGGCTGTGAACGCATCTGATCCTGGACTCCTTTTGGTTGGTAAGCTATTGATTATTGCCGCAATTTCAGCTCCTGTTATTAGTCTATTCAGAGATTCAACTTCTTCCTGGTTTAGTCATGGGAGAGTGTATGTGTCGAGGAATTTATACCTTTCTTTTCTTTTAATTTTTTTTCTTTTTATCATTATTATTGTTATTATTACCATTATTATTATTGTTATACTTTAGGCTCTATGGTACATGTGCGCAACGTGCAGGTAAGCTACATATGTATACATGCGCCATGCTGGTGCGCTGCACCCAGCAACTCGTCATCTAGCATTAGGTATATCTCCCAATGCTGTCCCTCCCCCCTCCCCCCACCCCACAACAGTCCCCGAAGTGTGATGTTCCCCTTCCTGTGTCCATGTGTTCTCATTGTTCAATTCCCACCTATGAGTGAGAATATGTGGTGTTTGGTTTTTTGTTCTTGCGATAGTTTACTGAGAACGATGATTTCCAATTTCATCCATGTCCCTACAAAGGATATGAACTCATCAGTTTTTATGGCTGCCTAGTATTCCATGGTGTATATGTGCCATATTTTCTTAATCCAGTCTATCATTGTTGGACATTTGGGTTGGTTCCAAATCTTTGCTATTGTGTATAATGCCGCAATAAACATACGTGTGCATGTGTCTTTATAGCAGCATGATTTATAGTCCTTTGGGTATATACCCAGTAATGGGATGGCTGGGTCAAATGGAATATCTAGTTCTAGATCCCTGAGGAATCGCCACAGTGACCTGCACAAGGGTTGAACTAGTTTACAGTCCCACCAACAGTGTAAAGTGTTCCTGTTTCTCCACATCCTCTCCAGCACCTGTTGTTTCCTGACTTTTTAATGATTGCCATTCTAACTGGTGTGAGATGGTATCTCATTGTGGTTTTGATTTGCATTTCTCTGATGGCCAGTGATGGTGAGCTTTTTTTCACGTGTTTTTTGGCTGCATAAATGTCTTCTTTTGAGGAGTGTCTGTTCATGTCCTTCGCCCACTTTTTGATGGGGTTGTTTGGTGTTTTCTTGTAAATTTGTTGGAGTTCATTGTAGATTCTGGATATTAGCCGTTTGTCAGATGAGTAGGTTGCGAAAATTTTCTCCCATTTTGTAGGTTGCCTGTTCACTCTGATGGTAGTTTCCTTTGCTGTGCAGAAGCTCTTTAGTTTAATTAGATCCCATTTGTCAATTTTGGCTTTTGTTGCCATTGCTTTTGGTGTTTTAGACATGAAGTCCTTGCCCATGCCTATGTCCTGAATGGTATTGCCTAGGTTTTCTTCTAGGGTTTTTATGGGTTTAGGTCTAACGTTTAAGTCTTTAATCCATCTTGAGTTGACTTTTGTATAAGGTGTAAGGAAGGGATCCAGTTTCAGCTTTCTACACGTGGCTAGCCAGTTTTCCCAGCACCATTTATTAAATAGGGAATCCTTTCTCCATTTCTTGTTTTTGTCAGGTTTGTCAAAGATCAGATAGTTGTAGATATGTGGCATTATTTCTGACGGCTCTGTTCTGTTCCATTGATCTATATCTCTGTTTTGGTACCAGTACCATGCTGTTTGGGTTACTGTAGCCTTGTAGTATAGTTTGAAGTCAGGTAGCGTGATGCCTCCAGCTTTGTTCTTTTGGCTTAGGATTGACTTGGTGATGCGGGCTCTTTTTTGGTTCCCTATGAACTTTAAAGTAGTTTTTTCCAATTCTGTGAAGAAAGTCATTGGTAACTTGATGGGGATGGCATTGAATCTGTAAATTACCTTGGGAAGGATGGCCATTTTCATGATATTGATTCTTCCTACCCATGAGCATGGAATGTTCTTCCATTTGTTTGTATCCTCTTTTATTTCCTTGAGCAGTGGTTTGTAGTTTTCTCCTTGAAGAGGTCCTTCACATCCCTTGTAAGTTGGATTCCTAGGTATTTTATTCTCTTTGAAGCAATTGTGAATGAGAGTTCACTCATGATTTGGCTCTCTGTTTGTCTGTTATGGATGTATAAGAATGCTTGTGATTTTTGTACATTGATTTTGTATCCTGAGACTTTGCTGAAGTTGCTTATCAGCTTAAGGAGATTTTGGGCTGAGACAATGGGGTTTTCTAGATATACTATCACGTCATCTGCAAACAGGGACAATTTGACTTCCTTTTTTCCTAATTGAATACCCTTGATTTCCTTCTCTTGCCTAATTGCCCTGGCGAGAACTTCCAACACTATGTTGAATAGAAGTGGTGAGAGAGGGCATCCCTGTCTTGTGCCAGTTTTCAAAGTGAATGCTTCCAGTTTTTGCCCATTCAGTATGATATTGGCTGTGGGTTTGTCATAAATAGCTCTTATTATTTTGAGATACGACCCGTCAATACCTAATTTATTGAGAGTTTTTAGCATGAAGGGTTGTTGAATTTTGTCAAAGGCCTTTTCTTCATGTATTGAGATAATCATGTGGTTTTTGACTTTGGTTCTGTTTATATGCTGTATTACATTTATTGCTTTGCGTATATTGAACCAGCCTTGCATCCCAGGGATGAAGCCCCCTTGATCATGGTGGATAAGCTGTTTGATGTGCTGCGAGATTCGGTTTGCCAGTAATTTATTGAGGAATTTTGCATCAATATTCATCAAGGATATTGGTCTAAAATTCTCTTTTTTGGTTGTGTCTCTGCCCAGCTTTGGTATCAGCATGATGCTGGCCTCATAAAATGAGTTAGGAAGGATTCCCTCTTTTTCTATTGATTGGAATAGTTTCTGAAGTAATGGTTCCAGTTCCTCCTTGTACCTCTGGTAGAATTCGGCTGTGAACGCATCTGATCCTGGACTCCTTTTGGTTGGTAAGCTATTGATTATTGCCGCAATTTCAGCTCCTGTTATTAGTCTATTCAGAGATTCAACTTCTTCCTGGTTTAGTCATGGGAGAGTGTATGTGTCGAGGAATTTATACCTTTCTCTTTTTTTTAATTTTTTTTCTTTTTATCATTATTATTATTATTATTACCATTATTATTATTGTTATACTTTAGGCTCTATGGTACATGTGCGCAACGTGCAGGTAAGCTACATATGTATACATGCGCCATGCTGGTGCGCTGCACCCAGCAACTCGTCATCTAGCATTAGGTATATCTCCCAATGCTGTCCCTCCCCCCTCCCCCCACCCCACAACAGTCCCCGAAGTGTGATGTTCCCCTTCCTGTGTCCATGTGTTCTCATTGTTCAATTCCCACCTATGAGTGAGAATATGTGGTGTTTGGTTTTTTGTTCTTGCGATAGTTTACTGAGAACGATGATTTCCTATTTCATCCATGTCCCTACAAAGGATATGAACTCATCAGTTTTTATGGCTGCCTAGTATTCCATGGTGTATATGTGCCATATTTTCTTAATCCAGTCTATCATTGTTGGACATTTGGGTTGGTTCCAAATCTTTGCTATTGTGTATAATGCCGCAATAAACATACGTGTGCATGTGTCTTTATAGCAGCATGATTTATAGTCCTTTGGGTATATACCCAGTAATGGGATGGCTGGGTCAAATGGAATTTCTAGTTCTAGATCCCTGAGGAATCGCCACAGTGACCTGCACAAGGGTTGAACTAGTTTACAGTCCCACCAACAGTGTAAAGTGTTCCTATTTCTCCACATCCTCTCCAGCACCTGTTGTTTCCTGACTTTTTAATGATTGCCATTCTAACTGGTGTGAGATGGTATCTCATTGTGGTTTTGATTTGCATTTCTCTGATGGCCAGTGATGGTGAGCTTTTTTTCACGTGTTTTTTGGCTGCATAAATGTCTTCTTTTGAGGAGTGTCTGTTCATGTCCTTCGCCCACTTTTTGATGGGGTTGTTTGGTGTTTTCTTGTAAATTTGTTGGAGTGCATTGTAGATTCTGGATATTAGCCGTTTGTCAGATGAGTAGGTTGCGAAAATTTTCTCCCATTTTGTAGGTTGCCTGTTCACTCTGATGGTAGTTTCCTTTGCTGTGCAGAAGCTCTTTAGTTTAATTAGATCCCATTTGTCAATTTTGGCTTTTGTTGCCATTGCTTTTGGTGTTTTAGACATGAAGTCCTTGCCCATGCCTATGTCCTGAATGGTATTGCCTAGGTTTTCTTCTAGGGTTTTTATGGGTTTAGGTCTAACGTTTAAGTCTTTAATCCATCTTGAGTTGACTTTTGTATAAGGTGTAAGGAAGGGATCCAGTTTCAGCTTTCTACACGTGGCTAGCCAGTTTTCCCAGCACCATTTATTAAATAGGGAATCCTTTCTCCATTTCTTGTTTTTGTCAGGTTTGTCAAAGATCAGATAGTTGTAGATATGTGGCATTATTTCTGACGGCTCTGTTCTGTTCCATTGATCTATATCTCTGTTTTGGTACCAGTACCATGCTGTTTGGGTTACTGTAGCCTTGTAGTATAGTTTGAAGTCAGGTAGCGTGATGCCTCCAGCTTTGTTCTTTTGGCTTAGGATTGACTTGGTGATGCGGGCTCTTTTTTGGTTCCCTATGAACTTTAAAGTAGTTTTTTCCAATTCTGTGAAGAAAGTCATTGGTAACTTGATGGGGATGGCATTGAATCTGTAAATTACCTTGGGAAGGATGGCCATTTTCATGATATTGATTCTTCCTACCCATGAGCATGGAATGTTCTTCCATTTGTTTGTATCCTCTTTTATTTCCTTGAGCAGTGGTTTGTAGTTTTCTCCTTGAAGAGGTCCTTCACATCCCTTGTAAGTTGGATTCCTAGGTATTTTATTCTCTTTGAAGCAATTGTGAATGGGAGTTCACTCATGATTTGGCTCTCTGTTTGTCTGTTATTGATGTATAAGAATGCTTGTGATTTTTGTACATTGATGTTGTATCCTGAGACTTTGCTGAAGTTGCTTATCAGCTTAAGGAGATTTTGGGCTGAGACAATGGGGTTTTCTACATATACTATCACGTCATCTGCAAACAGGGACAATTTGACTTCCTTTTTTCCTAATTGAATACCCTTGATTTCCTTCTCTTGCCTAATTGCCCTGGCCAGAACTTCCAACACTATGTTGAATAGAAGTGGTGAGAGAGGGCATCCCTGTCTTGTGCCAGTTTTCAAAGTGAATGCTTCCAGTTTCTGCCCATTCAGTATGATATTGGCTGTGGGTTTGTCATAAATAGCTCTTATTATTTTGAGATACGACCCGTCAATACCTAATTTATTGAGAGTTTTTAGCATGAAGGGTTGTTGAATTTTGTCAAAGGCCTTTTCTTCATGTATTGAGATAATCATGTGGTTTTTGACTTTGGTTCTGTTTATATGCTGTATTACATTTATTGCTTTGCGTATATTGAACCAGCCTTGCATCCCAGGGATGAAGCCCACTTGATCATGGTGGATAAGCTGTTTGATGTGCTGCGAGATTCGGTTTGCCAGTAATTTATTGAGGAATTTTGCATCAATATTCATCAAGGATATTGGTCTAAAATTCTCTTTTTTGGTTGTGTCTCTGCCCAGCTTTGGTATCAGCATGATGCTGGCCTCATAAAATGAGTTAGGAAGGATTCCCTCTTTTTCTATTGATTGGAATAGTTTCTGAAGTAATGGTTCCAGTTCCTCCTTGTACCTCTGGTAGAATTCGGCTGTGAACGCATCTGATCCTGGACTCCTTTTGGTTGGTAAGCTATTGATTATTGCCGCAATTTCAGCTCCTGTTATTAGTCTATTCAGAGATTCAACTTCTTCCTGGTTTAGTCATGGGAGAGTGTATGTGTCGAGGAATTTATACCTTTCTCTTTTTTTTATTTTTTTTCTTTTTATCATTATTATTATTATTATTACCATTATTATTATTGTTATACTTTAGGCTCTATGGTACATGTGCGCAACGTGCAGGTAAGCTACATATGTATACATGCGCCATGCTGGTGCGCTGCACCCAGCAACTCGTCATCTAGCATTAGGTATATCTCCCAATGCTGTCCCTCCCCCCTCCCCCCACCCCACAACAGTCCCCGAAGTGTGATGTTCCCCTTCCTGTGTCCATGTGTTCTCATTGTTCAATTCCCACCTATGAGTGAGAATATGTGGTGTTTGGTTTTTTGTTCTTGCGATAGTTTACTGAGAACGATGATTTCCTATTTCATCCATGTCCCTACAAAGGATATGAACTCATCAGTTTTTATGGCTGCCTAGTATTCCATGGTGTATATGTGCCATATTTTCTTAATCCAGTCTATCATTGTTGGACATTTGGGTTGGTTCCAAATCTTTGCTATTGTGTATAATGCCGCAATAAACATACGTGTGCATGTGTCTTTATAGCAGCATGATTTATAGTCCTTTGGGTATATACCCAGTAATGGGATGGCTGGGTCAAATGGAATTTCTAGTTCTAGATCCCTGAGGAATCGCCACAGTGACCTGCACAAGGGTTGAACTAGTTTACAGTCCCACCAACAGTGTAAAGTGTTCCTATTTCTCCACATCCTCTCCAGCACCTGTTGTTTCCTGACTTTTTAATGATTGCCATTCTATCTGGTGTGAGATGGTATCTCATTGTGGTTTTGATTTGCATTTCTCTGATGGCCAGTGATGGTGAGCTTTTTTTCACGTGTTTTTTGGCTGCATAAATGTCTTCTTTTGAGGAGTGTCTGTTCATGTCCTTCGCCCACTTTTTGATGGGGTTGTTTGGTGTTTTCTTGTAAATTTGTTGGAGTGCATTGTAGATTCTGGATATTAGCCGTTTGTCAGATGAGTAGGTTGCGAAAATTTTCTCCCATTTTGTAGGTTGCCTGATCACTCTGATGGTAGTTTCCTTTGCTGTGCAGAAGCTCTTTAGTTTAATTAGATCCCATTTGTCAATTTTGGCTTTTGTTGCCATTGCTTTTGGTGTTTTAGACATGAAGTCCTTGCCCATGCCTATGTCCTGAATGGTATTGCCTAGGTTTTCTTCTAGGGTTTTTATGGGTTTAGGTCTAACGTTTAAGTCTTTAATCCATCTTGAGTTGACTTTTGTATAAGGTGTAAGGAAGGGATCCAGTTTCAGCTTTCTACACGTGGCTAGCCAGTTTTCCCAGCACCATTTATTAAATAGGGAATCCTTTCTCCATTTCTTGTTTTTGTCAGGTTTGTCAAAGATCAGATAGTTGTAGATATGTGGCATTATTTCTGACGGCTCTGTTCTGTTCCATTGATCTATATCTCTGTTTTGGTACCAGTACCATGCTGTTTGGGTTACTGTAGCCTTGTAGTATAGTTTGAAGTCAGGTAGCGTGATGCCTCCAGCTTTGTTCTTTTGGCTTAGGATTGACTTGGTGATGCGGGCTCTTTTTTGGTTCCCTATGAACTTTAAAGTAGTTTTTTCCAATTCTGTGAAGAAAGTCATTGGTAACTTGATGGGGATGGCATTG
Source organism: Pongo abelii (assembly GCF_028885655.2). Lineage (NCBI taxonomy): Eukaryota > Metazoa > Chordata > Mammalia > Primates > Hominidae > Pongo > Pongo abelii. Next base: position 4,667,387 of record NC_072007.2, on the reverse strand, counting down.
AATCTGTAAATTACCTTGGGAAGGATGGCCATTTTCATGATATTGATTCTTCCTACCCATGAGCATGGAATGTTCTTCCATTTGTTTGTATCCTCTTTTATTTCCTTGAGCAGTGGTTTGTAGTTTTCTCCTTGAAGAGGTCCTTCACATCCCTTGTAAGTTGGATTCCTAGGTATTTTATTCTCTTTGAAGCAATTGTGAATGGGAGTTCACTCATGATTTGGCTCTCTGTTTGTCTGTTATTGATGTATAAGAATGCTTGTGATTTTTGTACATTGATGTTGTATCCTGAGACTTTGCTGAAGTTGCTTATCAGCTTAAGGAGATTTTGGGCTGAGACAATGGGGTTTTCTAGATATACTATCACGTCATCTGCAAACAGGGACAATTTGACTTCCTTTTTTCCTAATTGAATACCCTTGATTTCCTTCTCTTGCCTAATTGCCCTGGCCAGAACTTCCAACACTATGTTGAATAGAAGTGGTGAGAGAGGGCATCCCTGTCTTGTGCCAGTTTTCAAAGTGAATGCTTCCAGTTTTTGCCCATTCAGTATGATATTGGCTGTGGGTTTGTCATAAATAGCTCTTATTATTTTGAGATACGACCCGTCAATACCTAATTTATTGAGAGTTTTTAGCATGAAGGGTTGTTGAATTTTGTCAAAGGCCTTTTCTTCATGTATTGAGATAATCATGTGGTTTTTGACTTTGGTTCTGTTTATATGCTGTATTACATTTATTGCTTTGCGTATATTGAACCAGCCTTGCATCCCAGGGATGAAGCCCACTTGATCATGGTGGATAAGCTGTTTGATGTGCTGCGAGATTCGGTTTGCCAGTAATTTATTGAGGAATTTTGCATCAATATTCATCAAGGATATTGGTCTAAAATTCTCTTTTTTGGTTGTGTCTCTGCCCAGCTTTGGTATCAGCATGATGCTGGCCTCATAAAATGAGTTAGGAAGGATTCCCTCTTTTTCTATTGATTGGAATAGTTTCTGAAGTAATGGTTCCAGTTCCTCCTTGTACCTCTGGTAGAATTCGGCTGTGAACGCATCTGATCCTGGACTCCTTTTGGTTGGTAAGCTATTGATTATTGCCGCAATTTCAGCTCCTGTTATTAGTCTATTCAGAGATTCAACTTCTTCCTGGTTTAGTCATGGGAGAGTGTATGTGTCGAGGAATTTATACCTTTCTCTTTTTTTTAATTTTTTTTCTTTTTATCATTATTATTATGATTATTACCATTATTATTATTGTTATACTTTAGGCTCTATGGTACATGTGCGCAACGTGCAGGTAAGCTACATATGTATACATGCGCCATGCTGGTGCGCTGCACCCAGCAACTCGTCATCTAGCATTAGGTATATCTCCCAATGCTGTCCCTCCCCCCTCCCCCCACCCCACAACAGTCCCCGAAGTGTGATGTTCCCCTTCCTGTGTCCATGTGTTCTCATTGTTCAATTCCCACCTATGAGTGAGAATATGTGGTGTTTGGTTTTTTGTTCTTGCGATAGTTTACTGAGAACGATGATTTCCAATTTCATCCATGTCCCTACAAAGGATATGAACTCATCAGTTTTTATGGCTGCCTAGTATTCCATGGTGTATATGTGCCATATTTTCTTAATCCAGTCTATCATTGTTGGACATTTGGGTTGGTTCCAAATCTTTGCTATTGTGTATAATGCCGCAATAAACATACGTGTGCATGTGTCTTTATAGCAGCATGATTTATAGTCCTTTGGGTATATACCCAGTAATGGGATGGCTGGGTCAAATGGAATTTCTAGTTCTAGATCCCTGAGGAATCGCCACAGTGACCTGCACAAGGGTTGAACTAGTTTACAGTCCCACCAACAGTGTAAAGTGTTCCTATTTCTCCACATCCTCTCCAGCACCTGTTGTTCCCTGACTTTTTAATGATTGCCATTCTAACTGGTGTGAGATGGTATCTCATTGTGGTTTTGATTTGCATTTCTCTGATGGCCAGTGATGGTGAGCTTTTTTTCACGTGTTTTTTGGCTGCATAAATGTCTTCTTTTGAGGAGTGTCTGTTCATGTCCTTCGCCCACTTTTTGATGGGGTTGTTTGGTGTTTTCTTGTAAATTTGTTGGAGTTCATTGTAGATTCTGGATATTAGCCGTTTGTCAGATGAGTAGGTTGCGAAAATTTTCTCCCATTTTGTAGGTTGCCTGTTCACTCTGATGGTAGTTTCCTTTGCTGTGCAGAAGCTCTTTAGTTTAATTAGATCCCATTTGTCAATTTTGGCTTTTGTTGCCATTGCTTTTGGTGTTTTAGACATGAAGTCCTTGCCCATGCCTATGTCCTGAATGGTATTGCCTAGGTTTTCTTCTAGGGTTTTTATGGGTTTAGGTCTAACGTTTAAGTCTTTAATCCATCTTGAGTTGACTTTTGTATAAGGTGTAAGGAAGGGATCCAGTTTCAGCTTTCTACACGTGGCTAGCCAGTTTTCCCAGCACCATTTATTAAATAGGGAATCCTTTCTCCATTTCTTGCTTTTGTCAGGTTTGTCAAAGATCAGATAGTTGTAGATATGTGGCATTATTTCTGACGGCTCTGTTCTGTTCCATTGATCTATATCTCTGTTTTGGTACCATTACCATGCTGTTTGGGTTACTGTAGCCTTGTAGTATAGTTTGAAGTCAGGTAGCGTGATGCCTCCAGCTTTGTTCTTTTGGCTTAGGATTGACTTGGTGATGCGGGCTCTTTTTTGGTTCCCTATGAACTTTAAAGTAGTTTTTTCCAATTCTGTGAAGAAAGTCATTGGTAACTTGATGGGGATGGCATTGAATCTGTAAATTACCTTGGGAAGGATGGCCATTTTCATGATATTGATTCTTCCTACCCATGAGCATGGAATGTTCTTCCATTTGTTTGTATCCTCTTTTATTTCCTTGAGCAGTGGTTTGTAGTTTTCTCCTTGAAGAGGTCCTTCACATCCCTTGTAAGTTGGATTCCTAGGTATTTTATTCTCTTTGAAGCAATTGTGAATGGGAGTTCACTCATGATTTGGCTCTCTGTTTGTCTGTTATTGATGTATAAGAATGCTTGTGATTTTTGTACATTGATGTTGTATCCTGAGACTTTGCTGAAGTTGCTTATCAGCTTAAGGAGATTTTGGGCTGAGACAATGGGGTTTTCTACATATACTATCACGTCATCTGCAAACAGGGACAATTTGACTTCCTTTTTTCCTAATTGAATACCCTTGATTTCCTTCTCTTGCCTAATTGCCCTGGCCAGAACTTCCAACACTATGTTGAATAGAAGTGGTGAGAGAGGGCATCCCTGTCTTGTGCCAGTTTTCAAAGTGAATGCTTCCAGTTTCTGCCCATTCGGTATGATATTGGCTGTGGGTTTGTCATAAATAGCTCTTATTATTTTGAGATACGACCCGTCAATACCTAATTTATTGAGAGTTTTTAGCATGAAGGGTTGTTGAATTTTGTCAAAGGCCTTTTCTTCATGTATTGAGATAATCATGTGGTTTTTGACTTTGGTTCTGTTTATATGCTGTATTACATTTATTGCTTTGCGTATATTGAACCAGCCTTGCATCCCAGGGATGAAGCCCACTTGATCATGGTGGATAAGCTGTTTGATGTGCTGCGAGATTCGGTTTGCCAGTAATTTATTGAGGAATTTTGCATCAATATTCATCAAGGATATTGGTCTAAAATTCTCTTTTTTGGTTGTGTCTCTGCCCAGCTTTGGTATCAGCATGATGCTGGCCTCATAAAATGAGTTAGGAAGGATTCCCTCTTTTTCTATTGATTGGAATAGTTTCTGAAGTAATGGTTCCAGTTCCTCCTTGTACCTCTGGTAGAATTCGGCTGTGAACGCATCTGATCCTGGACTCCTTTTGGTTGGTAAGCTATTGATTATTGCCGCAATTTCAGCTCCTGTTATTAGTCTATTCAGAGATTCAACTTCTTCCTGGTTTAGTCATGGGAGAGTGTATGTGTCGAGGAATTTATACCTTTCTCTTTTTTTTAATTTTTTTTCTTTTTATCATTATTATTATTATTATTACCATTATCATTATTGTTATACTTTAGGCTCTATGGTACATGTGCGCAACGTGCAGGTAAGCTACATATGTATACATGCGCCATGCTGGTGCGCTGCACCCAGCAACTCGTCATCTAGCATTAGGTATATCTCCCAATGCTGTCCCTCCCACCTCCCCCCACCCCACAACAGTCCCCGAAGTGTGATGTTCCCCTTCCTGTGTCCATGTGTTCTCATTGTTCAATTCCCACCTATGAGTGAGAATATGTGGTGTTTGGTTTTTTGTTCTTGCGATAGTTTACTGAGAACGATGATTTCCTATTTCATCCATGTCCCTACAAAGGATATGAACTCATCAGTTTTTATGGCTGCCTAGTATTCCATGGTGTATATGTGCCATATTTTCTTAATCCAGTCTATCATTGTTGGACATTTGGGTTGGTTCCAAATCTTTGCTATTGTGTATAATGCCGCAATAAACATACGTGTGCATGTGTCTTTATAGCAGCATGATTTATAGTCCTTTGGGTATATACCCAGTAATGGGATGGCTGGGTCAAATGGAATTTCTAGTTCTAGATCCCTGAGGAATCGCCACAGTGACCTGCACAAGGGTTGAACTAGTTTACAGTCCCACCAACAGTGTAAAGTGTTCCTATTTCTCCACATCCTCTCCAGCACCTGTTGTTTCCTGACTTTTTAATGATTGCCATTCTAACTGGTGTGAGATGGTATCTCATTGTGGTTTTGATTTGCATTTCTCTGATGGCCAGTGATGGTGAGCTTTTTTTCACGTGTTTTTTGGCTGCATAAATGTCTTCTTTTGAGGAGTGTCTGTTCATGTCCTTCGCCCACTTTTTGATGGGGTTGTTTGGTGTTTTCTTGTAAATTTGTTGGAGTTCATTGTAGATTCTGGATATTAGCCGTTTGTCAGATGAGTAGGTTGCGAAAATTTTCTCCCATTTTGTAGGTTGCCTGTTCACTCTGATGGTAGTTTCCTTTGCTGTGCAGAAGCTCTTTAGTTTAATTAGATCCCATTTGTCAATTTTGGCTTTTGTTGCCATTGCTTTTGGTGTTTTAGACATGAAGTCCTTGCCCATGCCTATGTCCTGAATGGTATTGCCTAGGTTTTCTTCTAGGGTTTTTATGGGTTTAGGTCTAACGTTTAAGTCTTTAATCCATCTTGAGTTGACTTTTGTATAAGGTGTAAGGAAGGGATCCAGTTTCAGCTTTCTACACGTGGCTAGCCAGTTTTCCCAGCACCATTTATTAAATAGGGAATCCTTTCTCCATTTCTTGCTTTTGTCAGGTTTGTCAAAGATCAGATAGTTGTAGATATGTGGCATTATTTCTGACGGCTCTGTTCTGTTCCATTGATCTATATCTCTGTTTTGGTACCATTACCATGCTGTTTGGGTTACTGTAGCCTTGTAGTATAGTTTGAAGTCAGGTAGCGTGATGCCTCCAGCTTTGTTCTTTTGGCTTAGGATTGACTTGGTGATGCGGGCTCTTTTTTGGTTCCCTATGAACTTTAAAGTAGTTTTTTCCAATTCTGTGAAGAAAGTCATTGGTAACTTGATGGGGATGGCATTGAATCTGTAAATTACCTTGGGAAGGATGGCCATTTTCATGATATTGATTCTTCCTACCCATGAGCATGGAATGTTCTTCCATTTGTTTGTATCCTCTTTTATTTCCTTGAGCAGTGGTTTGTAGTTTTCTCCTTGAAGAGGTCCTTCACATCCCTTGTAAGTTGGATTCCTAGGTATTTTATTCTCTTTGAAGCAATTGTGAATGGGAGTTCACTCATGATTTGGCTCTCTGTTTGTCTGTTATTGATGTATAAGAATGCTTGTGATTTTTGTACATTGATGTTGTATCCTGAGACTTTGCTGAAGTTGCTTATCAGCTTAAGGAGATTTTGGGCTGAGACAATGGGGTTTTCTACATATACTATCACGTCATCTGCAAACAGGGACAATTTGACTTCCTTTTTTCCTAATTGAATACCCTTGATTTCCTTCTCTTGCCTAATTGCCCTGGCCAGAACTTCCAACACTATGTTGAATAGAAGTGGTGAGAGAGGGCATCCCTGTCTTGTGCCAGTTTTCAAAGTGAATGCTTCCAGTTTCTGCCCATTCGGTATGATATTGGCTGTGGGTTTGTCATAAATAGCTCTTATTATTTTGAGATACGACCCGTCAATACCTAATTTATTGAGAGTTTTTAGCATGAAGGGTTGTTGAATTTTGTCAAAGGCCTTTTCTTCATGTATTGAGATAATCATGTGGTTTTTGACTTTGGTTCTGTTTATATGCTGTATTACATTTATTGCTTTGCGTATATTGAACCAGCCTTGCATCCCAGGGATGAAGCCCACTTGATCATGGTGGATAAGCTGTTTGATGTGCTGCGAGATTCGGTTTGCCAGTAATTTATTGAGGAATTTTGCATCAATATTCATCAAGGATATTGGTCTAAAATTCTCTTTTTTGGTTGTGTCTCTGCCCAGCTTTGGTATCAGCATGATGCTGGCCTCATAAAATGAGTTAGGAAGGATTCCCTCTTTTTCTATTGATTGGAATAGTTTCTGAAGTAATGGTTCCAGTTCCTCCTTGTACCTCTGGTAGAATTCGGCTGTGAACGCATCTGATCCTGGACTCCTTTTGGTTGGTAAGCTATTGATTATTGCCGCAATTTCAGCTCCTGTTATTAGTCTATTCAGAGATTCAACTTCTTCCTGGTTTAGTCATGGGAGAGTGTATGTGTCGAGGAATTTATACCTTTCTCTTTTTTTTAATTTTTTTTCTTTTTATCATTATTATTATTATTATTACCATTATCATTATTGTTATACTTTAGGCTCTATGGTACATGTGCGCAACGTGCAGGTAAGCTACATATGTATACATGCGCCATGCTGGTGCGCTGCACCCAGCAACTCGTCATCTAGCATTAGGTATATCTCCCAATGCTGTCCCTCCCACCTCCCCCCACCCCACAACAGTCCCCGAAGTGTGATGTTCCCCTTCCTGTGTCCATGTGTTCTCATTGTTCAATTCCCACCTATGAGTGAGAATATGTGGTGTTTGGTTTTTTGTTCTTGCGATAGTTTACTGAGAACGATGATTTCCTATTTCATCCATGTCCCTACAAAGGATATGAACTCATCAGTTTTTATGGCTGCCTAGTATTCCATGGTGTATATGTGCCATATTTTCTTAATCCAGTCTATCATTGTTGGACATTTGGGTTGGTTCCAAATCTTTGCTATTGTGTATAATGCCGCAATAAACATACGTGTGCATGTGTCTTTATAGCAGCATGATTTATAGTCCTTTGGGTATATACCCAGTAATGGGATGGCTGGGTCAAATGGAATTTCTAGTTCTAGATCCCTGAGGAATCGCCACAGTGACCTGCACAAGGGTTGAACTAGTTTACAGTCCCACCAACAGTGTAAAGTGTTCCTATTTCTCCACATCCTCTCCAGCACCTGTTGTTTCCTGACTTTTTAATGATTGCCATTCTAACTGGTGTGAGATGGTATCTCATTGTGGTTTTGATTTGCATTTCTCTGATGGCCAGTGATGGTGAGCTTTTTTTCACGTGTTTTTTGGCTGCATAAATGTCTTCTTTTGAGGAGTGTCTGTTCATGTCCTTCGCCCACTTTTTGATGGGGTTGTTTGGTGTTTTCTTGTAAATTTGTTGGAGTTCATTGTAGATTCTGGATATTAGCCGTTTGTCAGATGAGTAGGTTGCGAAAATTTTCTCCCATTTTGTAGGTTGCCTGTTCACTCTGATGGTAGTTTCCTTTGCTGTGCAGAAGCTCTTTAGTTTAATTAGATCCCATTTGTCAATTTTGGCTTTTGTTGCCATTGCTTTTGGTGTTTTAGACATGAAGTCCTTGCCCATGCCTATGTCCTGAATGGTATTGCCTAGGTTTTCTTCTAGGGTTTTTATGGGTTTAGGTCTAACGTTTAAGTCTTTAATCCATCTTGAGTTGACTTTTGTATAAGGTGTAAGGAAGGGATCCAGTTTCAGCTTTCTACACGTGGCTAGCCAGTTTTCCCAGCACCATTTATTAAATAGGGAATCCTTTCTCCATTTCTTGTTTTTGTCAGGTTTGTCAAAGATCAGATAGTTGTAGATATGTGGCATTATTTCTGACGGCTCTGTTCTGTTCCATTGATCTATATCTCTGTTTTGGTACCAGTACCATGCTGTTTGGGTTACTGTAGCCTTGTAGTATAGTTTGAAGTCAGGTAGCGTGATGCCTCCAGCTTTGTTCTTTTGGCTTAGGATTGACTTGGTGATGCGGGCTCTTTTTTGGTTCCCTATGAACTTTAAAGTAGTTTTTTCCAATTCTGTGAAGAAAGTCATTGGTAACTTGATGGGGATGGCATTGAATCTGTAAATTACCTTGGGAAGGATGGCCATTTTCATGATATTGATTCTTCCTACCCATGAGCATGGAATGTTCTTCCATTTGTTTGTATCCTCTTTTATTTCCTTGAGCAGTGGTTTGTAGTTTTCTCCTTGAAGAGGTCCTTCACATCCCTTGTAAGTTGGATTCCTAGGTATTTTATTCTCTTTGAAGCAATTGTGAATGGGAGTTCACTCATGATTTGGCTCTCTGTTTGTCTGTTATTGATGTATAAGAATGCTTGTGATTTTTGTACATTGATGTTGTATCCTGAGACTTTGCTGAAGTTGCTTATCAGCTTAAGGAGAGTTTGGGCTGAGACAATGGGGTTTTCTAGATATACTATCACGTCATCTGCAAACAGGGACAATTTGACTTCCTTTTTTCCTAATTGAATACCCTTGATTTCCTTCTCTTGCCTAATTGCCCTGGCCAGAACTTCCAACACTATGTTGAATAGAAGTGGTGAGAGAGGGCATCCCTGTCTTGTGCCAGTTTTCAAAGTGAATGCTTCCAGTTTTTGCCCATTCAGTATGATATTGGCTGTGGGTTTGTCATAAATAGCTCTTATTATTTTGAGATACGACCCGTCAATACCTAATTTATTGAGAGTTTTTAGCATGAAGGGTTGTTGAATTTTGTCAAAGGCCTTTTCTTCATGTATTGAGATAATCATGTGGTTTTTGACTTTGGTTCTGTTTATATGCTGTATTACATTTATTGCTTTGCGTATATTGAACCAGCCTTGCATCCCAGGGATGAAGCCCACTTGATCATGGTGGATAAGCTGTTTGATGTGCTGCGAGATTCGGTTTGCCAGTAATTTATTGAGGAATTTTGCATCAATATTCATCAAGGATATTGGTCTAAAATTCTCTTTTTTGGTTGTGTCTCTGCCCAGCTTTGGTATCAGCATGATGCTGGCCTCATAAAATGAGTTAGGAAGGATTCCCTCTTTTTCTATTGATTGGAATAGTTTCTGAAGTAATGGTTCCAGTTCCTCCTTGTACCTCTGGTAGAATTCGGCTGTGAACGCATCTGATCCTGGACTCCTTTTGGTTGGTAAGCTATTGATTATTGCCGCAATTTCAGCTCCTGTTATTAGTCTATTCAGAGATTCAACTTCTTCCTGGTTTAGTCATGGGAGAGTGTATGTGTCGAGGAATTTATACCTTTCTCTTTTTTTTAATTTTTTTTCTTTTTATCATTATTATTATTATTATTACCATTATTATTATTGTTATACTTTAGGCTCTATGGTACATGTGCGCAACGTGCAGGTAAGCTACATATGTATACATGCGCCATGCTGGTGCGCTGCACCCAGCAACTCGTCATCTAGCATTAGGTATATCTCCCAATGCTGTCCCTCCCCCCTCCCCCCACCCCACAACAGTCCCCGAAGTGTGATGTTCCCCTTCCTGTGTCCATGTGTTCTCATTGTTCAATTCCCACCTATGAGTGAGAATATGTGGTGTTTGGTTTTTTGTTCTTGCGATAGTTTACTGAGAACGATGATTTCCAATTTCATCCATGTCCCTACAAAGGATATGAACTCATCAGTTTTTATGGCTGCCTAGTATTCCATGGTGTATATGTGCCATATTTTCTTAATCCAGTCTATCATTGTTGGACATTTGGGTTGGTTCCAAATCTTTGCTATTGTGTATAATGCCGCAATAAACATACGTGTGCATGTGTCTTTATAGCAGCATGATTTATAGTCCTTTGGGTATATACCCAGTAATGGGATGGCTGGGTCAAATGGAATTTCTAGTTCTAGATCCCTGAGGAATCGCCACAGTGACCTGCACAAGGGTTGAACTAGTTTACAGTCCCACCAACAGTGTAAAGTGTTCCTATTTCTCCACATCCTCTCCAGCACCTGTTGTTTCCTGACTTTTTAATGATTGCCATTCTAACTGGTGTGAGATGGTATCTCATTGTGGTTTTGATTTGCATTTCTCTGATGGCCAGTGATGGTGAGCTTTTTTTCACGTGTTTTTTGGCTGCATAAATGCCTTCTTTTGAGGAGTGTCTGTTCATGTCCTTCGCCCACTTTTTGATGGGGTTGTTTGGTGTTTTCTTGTAAATTTGTTGGAGTGCATTGTAGATTCTGGATATTAGCCGTTTGTCAGATGAGTAGGTTGCGAAAATTTTCTCCCATTTTGTAGGTTGCCTGTTCACTCTCATGGTAGTTTCCTTTGCTGTGCAGAAGCTCTTTAGTTTAATTAGATCCCATTTGTCAATTTTGGCTTTTGTTGCCATTGCTTTTGGTGTTTTAGACATGAAGTCCTTGCCCATGCCTATGTCCTGAATGGTATTGCCTAGGTTTTCTTCTAGGGTTTTTATGGGTTTAGGTCTAACGTTTAAGTCTTTAATCCATCTTGAGTTGACTTTTGTATAAGGTGTAAGGAAGGGATCCAGTTTCAGCTTTCTACACGTGGCTAGCCAGTTTTCCCAGCACCATTTATTAAATAGGGAATCCTTTCTCCATTTCTTGTTTTTGTCAGGTTTGTCAAAGATCAGATAGTTGTAGATATGTGGCATTATTTCTGACGGCTCTGTTCTGTTCCATCAATCTATATCTCTGTTTTGGTACCAGTACCATGCTGTTTGGGTTACTGTAGCCTTGTAGTATAGTTTGAAGTCAGGTAGCGTGATGCCTCCAGCTTTGTTCTTTTGGCTTAGGATTGACTTGGTGATGCGGGCTCTTTTTTGGTTCCCTATGAACTTTAAAGTAGTTTTTTCCAATTCTGTGAAGAAAGTCATTGGTAACTTGATGGGGATGGCATTGAATCTGTAAATTACCTTGGGAAGGATGGCCATTTTCATGATATTGATTCTTCCTACCCATGAGCATGGAATGTTCTTCCATTTGTTTGTATCCTCTTTTATTTCCTTGAGCAGTGGTTTGTAGTTTTCTCCTTGAAGAGGTCCTTCACATCCCTTGTAAGTTGGATTCCTAGGTATTTTATTCTCTTTGAAGCAATTGTGAATGGGAGTTCACTCATGATTCGGCTCTCTGTTTGTCTGTTATTGATGTATAAGAATGCTTGTGATTTTTGTACATTGATGTTGTATCCTGAGACTTTGCTGAAGTTGCTTATCAGCTTAAGGAGATTTTGGGCTGAGACAATGGGGTTTTCTAGATATACTATCACGTCATCTGCAAACAGGGACAGTTTGACTTCCTTTTTTCCTAATTGAATACCCTTGATTTCCTTCTCTTGCCTAATTGCCCTGGCGAGAACTTCCAACACTATGTTGAATAGAAGTGGTGAGAGAGGGCATCCCTGTCTTGTGCCAGTTTTCAAAGTGAATGCTTCCAGTTTTTGCCCATTCAGTATGATATTGGCTGTGGGTTTGTCATAAATAGCTCTTATTATTTTGAGATACGACCCGTCAATACCTAATTTATTGAGAGTTTTTAGCATGAAGGGTTGTTGAATTTTGTCAAAGGCCTTTTCTTCATGTATTGAGATAATCATGTGGTTTTTGACTTTGGTTCTGTTTATATGCTGTATTACATTTATTGCTTTGCGTATATTGAACCAGCCTTGCATCCCAGGGATGAAGCCCACTTGATCATGGTGGATAAGCTGTTTGATGTGCTGCGAGATTCGGTTTGCCAGTAATTTATTGAGGAATTTTGCATCAATATTCATCAAGGATATTGGTCTAAAATTCTCTTTTTTGGTTGTGTCTCTGCCCAGCTTTGGTATCAGCATGATGCTGGCCTCATAAAATGAGTTAGGAAGGATTCCCTCTTTTTCTATTGATTGGAATAGTTTCTGAAGTAATGGTTCCAGTTCCTCCTTGTACCTCTGGTAGAATTCGGCTGTGAACGCATCTGATCCTGGACTCCTTTTTGTTGGTAAGCTATTGATTATTGCCGCAATTTCAGCTCCTGTTATTAGTCTATTCAGAGATTCAACTTCTTCCTGGTTTAGTCATGGGAGAGTGTATGTGTCGAGGAATTTATACCTTTCTCTTTTTTTTAATTTTTTTTCTTTTTATCATTATTATTATTATTATTACCATTATTATTATTGTTATACTTTAGGCTCTATGGTACATGTGCGCAACGTGCAGGTAAGCTACATATGTATACATGCGCCATGCTGGTGCGCTGCACCCAGCAACTCGTCATCTAGCATTAGGTATATCTCCCAATGCTGTCCCTCCCCCCTCCCCCCACCCCACAACAGTCCCCGAAGTGTGATGTTCCCCTTCCTGTGTCCATGTGTTCTCATTGTTCAATTCCCACCTATGAGTGAGAATATGTGGTGTTTGGTTTTTTGTTCTTGCGATAGTTTACTGAGAACGATGATTTCCAATTTCATCCATGTCCCTACAAAGGATATGAACTCATCAGTTTTTATGGCTGCCTAGTATTCCATGGGGTATATGTGCCATATTTTCTTAATCCAGTCTATCATTGTTGGACATTTGGGTTGGTTCCAAATCTTTGCTATTGTGTATAATGCCGCAATAAACATACGTGTGCATGTGTCTTTATAGCAGCATGATTTATAGTCCTTTGGGTATATACCCAGTAATGGGATGGCTGGGTCAAATGGAATTTCTAGTTCTAGATCCCTGAGGAATCGCCACAGTGACCTGCACAAGGGTTGAACTAGTTTACAGTCCCACCAACAGTGTAAAGTGTTCCTATTTCTCCACATCCTCTCCAGCACCTGTTGTTTCCTGACTTTTTAATGATTGCCATTCTAACTGGTGTGAGATGGTATCTCATTGTGGTTTTGATTTGCATTTCTCTGATGGCCAGTGATGGTGAGCTTTTTTTCACGTGTTTTTTGGCTGCATAAATGTTTTCTTTTGAGGAGTGTCTGTTCATGTCCTTCGCCCACTTTTTGATGGGGTTGTTTGGTGTTTTCTTGTAAATTTGTTGGAGTTCATTGTAGATTCTGGATATTAGCCGTTTGTCAGATGAGTAGGTTGCGAAAATTTTCTCCCATTTTGTAGGTTGCCTGTTCACTCTGATGGTAGTTTCCTTTGCTGTGCAGAAGCTCTTTAGTTTAATTAGATCCCATTTGTCAATTTTGGCTTTTGTTGCCATTGCTTTTGGTGTTTTAGACATGAAGTCCTTGCCCATGCCTATGTCCTGAATGGTATTGCCTAGGTTTTCTTCTAGGGTTTTTATGGGTTTAGGTCTAACGTTTAAGTCTTTAATCCATCTTGAGTTGACTTTTGTATAAGGTGTAAGGAAGGGATCCAGTTTCAGCTTTCTACACGTGGCTAGCCAGTTTTCCCAGCACCATTTATTAAATAGGGAATCCTTTCTCCATTTCTTGTTTTTGTCAGGTTTGTCAAAGATCAGATAGTTGTAGATATGTGGCATTATTTCTGACGGCTCTGTTCTGTTCCATTGATCTATATCTCTGTTTTGGTACCAGTACCATGCTGTTTGGGTTACTGTAGCCTTGTAGTATAGTTTGAAGTCAGGTAGCGTGATGCCTCCAGCTTTGTTCTTTTGGCTTAGGATTGACTTGGTGATGCGGGCTCTTTTTTGGTTCCCTATGAACTTTAAAGTAGTTTTTTCCAATTCTGTGAAGAAAGTCATTGGTAACTTGATGGGGATGGCATTGAATCTGTAAATTACCTTGGGAAGGATGGCCATTTTCATGATATTGATTCTTCCTACCCATGAGCATGGAATGTTCTTCCATTTGTTTGTATCCTCTTTTATTTCCTTGAGCAGTGGTTTGTAGTTTTCTCCTTGAAGAGGTCCTTCACATCCCTTGTAAGTTGGATTCCTAGGTATTTTATTCTCTTTGAAGCAATTGTGAATGGGAGTTCACTCATGATTTGGCTCTCTGTTTGTCTGTTATTGATGTATAAGAATCCTTGTGATTTTTGTACATTGATGTTGTATCCTGAGACTTTGCTGAAGTTGCTTATCAGCTTAAGGAGATTTTGGGCTGAGACAATGGGGTTTTCTAGATGTACTATCACGTCATCTGCAAACAGGGACAATTTGACTTCCTTTTTTCCTAATTGAATACCCTTGATTTCCTTCTCTTGCCTAATTGCCCTGGCCAGAACTTCCAACACTATGTTGAATAAAAGTGGTGAGAGAGGGCATCCCTGTCTTGTGCCAGTTTTCAAAGTGAATGCTTCCAGTTTTTGCCCATTCAGTATGATATTGGCTGTGGGTTTGTCATAAATAGCTCTTATTATTTTGAGATACGACCCATCAATACCTAATTTATTGAGAGTTTTTAGCATGAAGGGTTGTTGAATTTTGTCAAAGGCCTTTTCTTCATGTATTGAGATAATCATGTGGTTTTTGACTTTGGTTCTGTTTATATGCTGTATTACATTTATTGCTTTGCGTATATTGAACCAGCCTTGCATCCCAGGGATGAAGCCCACTTGATCATGGTGGATAAGCTGTTTGATGTGCTGCGAGATTCGGTTTGCCAGTAATTTATTGAGGAATTTTGCATCAATATTCATCAAGGATATTGGTCTAAAATTCTCTTTTTTGGTTGTGTCTCTGCCCAGCTTTGGTATCAGCATGATGCTGGCCTCATAAAATGAGTTAGGAAGGATTCCCTCTTTTTCTATTGATTGGAATAGTTTCTGAAGTAATGGTTCCAGTTCCTCCTTGTACCTCTGGTAGAATTCGGCTGTGAACGCATCTGATCCTGGACTCCTTTTGGTTGGTAAGCTATTGATTATTGCCGCAATTTCAGCTCCTGTTATTAGTCTATTCAGAGATTCAACTTCTTCCTGGTTTAGTCATGGGAGAGTGTATGTGTCGAGGAATTTATACCTTTCTTTTTTTTTTAATTTTTTTTCTTTTTATCATTATTATTATTATTATTACCATTATTATTATTGTTATACTTTAGGCTCTATGGTACATGTGCGCAACGTGCAGGTAAGCTACATATGTATACATGCGCCATGCTGGTGCGCTGCACCCAGCAGCTCGTCATCTAGCATTAGGTATATCTCCCAATGCTGTCCCTCCCCCCTCCCCCCACCCCACAACAGTCCCCGAAGTGTGATGTTCCCCTTCCTGTGTCCATGTGTTCTCATTGTTCAATTCCCACCTATGAGTGAGAATATGTGGTGTTTGGTTTTTTGTTCTTGCGATAGTTTACTGAGAACGATGATTTCCTATTTCATCCATGTCCCTACAAAGGATATGAACTCATCAGTTTTTATGGCTGCCTAGTATTCCATGGTGTATATGTGCCATATTTTCTTAATCCAGTCTATCATTGTTGGACATTTGGGTTGGTTCCAAATCTTTGCTATTGTGTATAATGCCGCAATAAACATACGTGTGCATGTGTCTTTATAGCAGCATGATTTATAGTCCTTTGGGTATATACCCAGTAATGGGATGGCTGGGTCAAATGGAATTTGTAGTTCTAGATCCCTGAGGAATCGCCACAGTGACCTGCACAAGGGTTGAACTAGTTTACAGTCCCACCAACAGTGTAAAGTGTTCCTATTTCTCCACATCCTCTCCAGCACCTGTTGTTTCCTGACATTTTAATGATTGCCATTCTAACTGGTGTGAGATGGTATCTCATTGTGGTTTTGATTTGCATTTCTCTGATGGCCAGTGATGGTGAGCTTTTTTTCACGTGTTTTTTGGCTGCATAAATGTCTTCTTTTGAGGAGTGTCTGTTCATGTCCTTCGCCCACTTTTTGATGGCTTTGTTTGGTGTTTTCTTGTAAATTTGTTGGAGTTCATTGTAGATTCTGGATATTAGCCGTTTGTCAGATGAGTAGGTTGCGAAAATTTTCTCCCATTTTGTAGGTTGCCTGTTCACTCTGATGGTAGTTTCCTTTGCTGTGCAGAAGCTCTTTAGTTTAATTAGATCCCATTTGTCAATTTTGGCTTTTGTTGCCATTGCTTTTGGTGTTTTAGGCATGAAGTCCTTGCCCATGCCTATGTCCTGAATGGTATTGCCTAGGTTTTCTTCTAGGGTTTTTATGGGTTTAGGTCTAACGTTTAAGTCTTTAATCCATCTTGAGTTGACTTTTGTATAAGGTGTAAGGAAGCGATCCAGTTTCAGCTTTCTACAGGTGGCTAGCCAGTTTTCCCAGCACCATTTATTAAATAGGGAATCCTTTCTCCATTTCTTGTTTTTGTCAGGTTTGTCAAAGATCAGATAGTTGTAGATATGTGGCATTATTTCTGACGGCTCTGTTCTGTTCCATTGATCTATATCTCTGTTTTGGTACCAGTACCATGCTGTTTGGGTTACTGTAGCCTTGTAGTATAGTTTGAAGTCAGGTAGCGTGATGCCTCCAGCTTTGTTCTTTTGGCTTAGGATTGACTTGGTGATGCGGGCTCTTTTTTGGTTCCCTATGAACTTTAAAGTAGTTTTTTCCAATTCTGTGAAGAAAGTCATTGGTAACTTGATGGGGATGGCATTGAATCTGTAAATTACCTTGGGAAGGATGGCCATTTTCATGATATTGATTCTTCCTACCCATGAGCATGGAATGTTCTTCCATTTGTTTGTATCCTCTTTTATTTCCTTGAGCAGTGGTTTGTAGTTTTCTCCTTGAAGAGGTCCTTCACATCCCTTGTAAGTTGGATTCCTAGGTATTTTATTCTCTTTGAAGCAATTGTGAATGGGAGTTCACTCATGATTTGGCTCTCTGTTTGTCTGTTATTGATGTATAAGAATGCTTGTGATTTTTGTACATTGATGTTGTATCCTGAGACTTTGCTGAAGTTGCTTATCAGCTTAAGGAGATTTTGGGCTGAGACAATGGGGTTTTCTACATATACTATCACGTCATCTGCAAACAGGGACAATTTGACTTCCTTTTTTCCTAATTGAATACCCTTGATTTCCTTCTCTTGCCTAATTGCCCTGGCCAGAACTTCCAACACTATGTTGAATAGAAGTGGTGAGAGAGGGCATCCCTGTCTTGTGCCAGTTTTCAAAGTGAATGCTTCCAGTTTCTGCCCATTCAGTATGATATTGGCTGTGGGTTTGTCATAAATAGCTCTTATTATTTTGAGATACGACCCGTCAATACCTAATTTATTGAGAGTTTTTAGCATGAAGGGTTGTTGAATTTTGTCAAAGGCCTTTTCTTCATGTATTGAGATAATCATGTGGTTTTTGACTTTGGTTCTGTTTATATGCTGTATTACATTTATTGCTTTGCGTATATTGAACCAGCCTTGCATCCCAGGGATGAAGCCCACTTGATCATGGTGGATAAGCTGTTTGATGTGCTGCGAGATTCGGTTTGCCAGTAATTTATTGAGGAATTTTGCATCAATATTCATCAAGGATATTGGTCTAAAATTCTCTTTTTTGGTTGTGTCTCTGCCCAGCTTTGGTATCAGCATGATGCTGGCCTCATAAAATGAGTTAGGAAGGATTCCCTCTTTTTCTATTGATTGGAATAGTTTCTGAAGTAATGGTTCCAGTTCCTCCTTGTACCTCTGGTAGAATTCGGCTGTGAACGCATCTGATCCTGGACTCCTTTTGGTTGGTAAGCTATTGATTATTGCCGCAATTTCAGCTCCTGTTATTAGTCTATTCAGAGATTCAACTTCTTCCTGGTTTAGTCATGGGAGAGTGTATGTGTCGAGGAATTTATACCTTTCTCTTTTTTTTAATTTTTTTTCTTTTTATCATTATTATTATTATTATTACCATTATTATTATTGTTATACTTTAGGCTCTATGGTACATGTGCGCAACGTGCAGGTAAGCTACATATGTATACATGCGCCATGCTGGTGCGCTGCACCCAGCAACTCGTCATCTAGCATTAGGTATATCTCCCAATGCTGTCCCTCCCCCCTCCCCCCACCCCACAACAGTCCCCGAAGTGTGATGTTCCCCTTCCTGTGTCCATGTGTTCTCATTGTTCAATTCCCACCTATGAGTGAGAATATGTGGTGTTTGGTTTTTTGTTCTTGCGATAGTTTACTGAGAACGATGATTTCCTATTTCATCCATGTCCCTACAAAGGATATGAACTCATCAGTTTTTATGGCTGCCTAGTATTCCATGGTGTATATGTGCCATATTTTCTTAATCCAGTCTATCATTGTTGGACATTTGGGTTGGTTCCAAATCTTTGCTATTGTGTATAATGCCGCAATAAACATACGTGTGCATGTGTCTTTATAGCAGCATGATTTATAGTCCTTTGGGTATATACCCAGTAATGGGATGGCTGGGTCAAATGGAATTTCTAGTTCTAGATCCCTGAGGAATCGCCACAGTGACCTGCACAAGGGTTGAACTAGTTTACAGTCCCACCAACAGTGTAAAGTGTTCCTATTTCTCCACATCCTCTCCAGCACCTGTTGTTTCCTGACTTTTTAATGATTGCCATTCTAACTGGTGTGAGATGGTATCTCATTGTGGTTTTGATTTGCATTTCTCTGATGGCCAGTGATGGTGAGCTTTTTTTCACGTGTTTTTTGGCTGCATAAATGTCTTCTTTTGAGGAGTGTCTGTTCATGTCCTTCGCCCACTTTTTGATGGGGTTGTTTGGTGTTTTCTTGTAAATTTGTTGGAGTTCATTGTAGTTTCTGGATATTAGCCGTTTGTCAGATGAGTAGGTTGCGAAAATTTTCTCCCATTTTGTAGGTTGCCTGTTCACTCTGATGGTAGTTTCCTTTGCTGTGCAGAAGCTCTTTAGTTTAATTAGATCCCATTTGTCAATTTTGGCTTTTGTTGCCATTGCTTTTGGTGTTTTAGACATGAAGTCCTTGCCCATGCCTATGTCCTGAATGGTATTGCCTAGGTTTTCTTCTAGGGTTTTTATGGGTTTAGGTCTAACGTTTAAGTCTTTAATCCATCTTGAGTTGACTTTTGTATAAGGTGTAAGGAAGGGATCCAGTTTCAGCTTTCTACACGTGGCTAGCCAGTTTTCCCAGCACCATTTATTAAATAGGGAATCCTTTCTCCATTTCTTGTTTTTGTCAGGTTTGTCAAAGATCAGATAGTTGTAGATATGTGGCATTATTTCTGACGGCTCTGTTCTGTTCCATTGATCTATATCTCTGTTTTGGTACCAGTACCATGCTGTTTGGGTTACTGTAGCCTTGTAGTATAGTTTGAAGTCAGGTAGCGTGATGCCTCCAGCTTTGTTCTTTTGGCTTAGGATTGACTTGGTGATGCGGGCTCTTTTTTGGTTCCCTATGAACTTTAAAGTAGTTTTTTCCAATTCTGTGAAGAAAGTCATTGGTAACTTGATGGGGATGGCATTGAATCTGTAAATTACCTTGGGAAGGATGGCCATTTTCATGATATTGATTCTTCCTACCCATGAGCATGGAATGTTCTTCCATTTGTTTGTATCCTCTTTTATTTCCTTGAGCAGTGGTTTGTAGTTTTCTCCTTGAAGAGGTCCTTCACATCCCTTGTAAGTTGGATTCCTAGGTATTTTATTCTCTTTGAAGCAATTGTGAATGGGAGTTCACTCATGATTTGGCTCTCTGTTTGTCTGTTATTGATGTATAAGAATGCTTGTGATTTTTGTACATTGATGTTGTATCCTGAGACTTTGCTGAAGTTGCTTATCAGCTTAAGGAGATTTTGGGCTGAGACAATGGGGTTTTCTACATATACTATCACGTCATCTGCAAACAGGGACAATTTGACTTCCTTTTTTCCTAATTGAATACCCTTGATTTCCTTCTCTTGCCTAATTGCCCTGGCCAGAACTTCCAACACTATGTTGAATAGAAGTGGTGAGAGAGGGCATCCCTGTCTTGTGCCAGTTTTCAAAGTGAATGCTTCCAGTTTCTGCCCATTCAGTATGATATTGGCTGTGGGTTTGTCATAAATAG
The DNA here is from genome assembly GCF_028885655.2 of Pongo abelii. Taxonomy (NCBI): domain Eukaryota; kingdom Metazoa; phylum Chordata; class Mammalia; order Primates; family Hominidae; genus Pongo; species Pongo abelii. The sequence continues at coordinate 4,647,100 of NC_072007.2, read as the reverse complement.
CTCTTATTATTTTGAGATACGACCCGTCAATACCTAATTTATTGAGAGTTTTTAGCATGAAGGGTTGTTGAATTTTGTCAAAGGCCTTTTCTTCATGTATTGAGATAATCATGTGGTTTTTGACTTTGGTTCTGTTTATATGCTGTATTACATTTATTGCTTTGCGTATATTGAACCAGCCTTGCATCCCAGGGATGAAGCCCACTTGATCATGGTGGATAAGCTGTTTGATGTGCTGCGAGATTCGGTTTGCCAGTAATTTATTGAGGAATTTTGCATCAATATTCATCAAGGATATTGGTCTAAAATTCTCTTTTTTGGTTGTGTCTCTGCCCAGCTTTGGTATCAGCATGATGCTGGCCTCATAAAATGAGTTAGGAAGGATTCCCTCTTTTTCTATTGATTGGAATAGTTTCTGAAGTAATGGTTCCAGTTCCTCCTTGTACCTCTGGTAGAATTCGGCTTTGAACGCATCTGATCCTGGACTCCTTTTGGTTGGTAAGCTATTGATTATTGCCGCAATTTCAGCTCCTGTTATTAGTCTATTCAGAGATTCAACTTCTTCCTGGTTTAGTCATGGGAGAGTGTATGTGTCGAGGAATTTATACCTTTCTCTTTTTTTTATTTTTTTTCTTTTTATCATTATTATTATTATTATTACCATTATTATTATTGTTATACTTTAGGCTCTATGGTACATGTGCGCAACGTGCAGGTAAGCTACATATGTATACATGCGCCATGCTGGTGCGCTGCACCCAGCAACTCGTCATCTAGCATTAGGTATATCTCCCAATGCTGTCCCTCCCCCCTCCCCCCACCCCACAACAGTCCCCGAAGTGTGATGTTCCCCTTCCTGTGTCCATGTGTTCTCATTGTTCAATTCCCACCTATGAGTGAGAATATGTGGTGTTTGGTTTTTTGTTCTTGCGATAGTTTACTGAGAACGATGATTTCCTATTTCATCCATGTCCCTACAAAGGATATGAACTCATCAGTTTTTATGGCTGCCTAGTATTCCATGGTGTATATGTGCCATATTTTCTTAATCCAGTCTATCATTGTTGGACATTTGGGTTGGTTCCAAATCTTTGCTATTGTGTATAATGCCGCAATAAACATACGTGTGCATGTGTCTTTATAGCAGCATGATTTATAGTCCTTTGGGTATATACCCAGTAATGGGATGGCTGGGTCAAATGGAATTTCTAGTTCTAGATCCCTGAGGAATCGCCACAGTGACCTGCACAAGGGTTGAACTAGTTTACAGTCCCACCAACAGTGTAAAGTGTTCCTATTTCTCCACATCCTCTCCAGCACCTGTTGTTTCCTGACTTTTTAATGATTGCCATTCTATCTGGTGTGAGATGGTATCTCATTGTGGTTTTGATTTGCATTTCTCTGATGGCCAGTGATGGTGAGCTTTTTTTCACGTGTTTTTTGGCTGCATAAATGTCTTCTTTTGAGGAGTGTCTGTTCATGTCCTTCGCCCACTTTTTGATGGGGTTGTTTGGTGTTTTCTTGTAAATTTGTTGGAGTGCATTGTAGATTCTGGATATTAGCCGTTTGTCAGATGAGTAGGTTGCGAAAATTTTCTCCCATTTTGTAGGTTGCCTGATCACTCTGATGGTAGTTTCCTTTGCTGTGCAGAAGCTCTTTAGTTTAATTAGATCCCATTTGTCAATTTTGGCTTTTGTTGCCATTGCTTTTGGTGTTTTAGACATGAAGTCCTTGCCCATGCCTATGTCCTGAATGGTATTGCCTAGGTTTTCTTCTAGGGTTTTTATGGGTTTAGGTCTAACGTTTAAGTCTTTAATCCATCTTGAGTTGACTTTTGTATAAGGTGTAAGGAAGGGATCCAGTTTCAGCTTTCTACACGTGGCTAGCCAGTTTTCCCAGCACCATTTATTAAATAGGGAATCCTTTCTCCATTTCTTGTTTTTGTCAGGTTTGTCAAAGATCAGATAGTTGTAGATATGTGGCATTATTTCTGACGGCTCTGTTCTGTTCCATTGATCTATATCTCTGTTTTGGTACCAGTACCATGCTGTTTGGGTTACTGTAGCCTTGTAGTATAGTTTGAAGTCAGGTAGCGTGATGCCTCCAGCTTTGTTCTTTTGGCTTAGGATTGACTTGGTGATGCGGGCTCTTTTTTGGTTCCCTATGAACTTTAAAGTAGTTTTTTCCAATTCTGTGAAGAAAGTCATTGGTAACTTGATGGGGATGGCATTGAATCTGTAAATTACCTTGGGAAGGATGGCCATTTTCATGATATTGATTCTTCCTACCCATGAGCATGGAATGTTCTTCCATTTGTTTGTATCCTCTTTTATTTCCTTGAGCAGTGGTTTGTAGTTTTCTCCTTGAAGAGGTCCTTCACATCCCTTGTAAGTTGGATTCCTAGGTATTTTATTCTCTTTGAAGCAATTGTGAATGGGAGTTCACTCATGATTTGGCTCTCTGTTTGTCTGTTATTGATGTATAAGAATGCTTGTGATTTTTGTACATTGATGTTGTATCCTGAGACTTTGCTGAAGTTGCTTATCAGCTTAAGGAGATTTTGGGCTGAGACAATGGGGTTTTCTAGATATACTATCACGTCATCTGCAAACAGGGACAATTTGACTTCCTTTTTTCCTAATTGAATACCCTTGATTTCCTTCTCTTGCCTAATTGCCCTGGCCAGAACTTCCAACACTATGTTGAATAGAAGTGGTGAGAGAGGGCATCCCTGTCTTGTGCCAGTTTTCAAAGTGAATGCTTCCAGTTTTTGCCCGTTCAGTATGATATTGGCTGTGGGTTTGTCATAAATAGCTCTTATTATTTTGAGATACGACCCGTCAATACCTAATTTATTGAGAGTTTTTAGCATGAAGGGTTGTTGAATTTTGTCAAAGGCCTTTTCTTCATGTATTGAGATAATCATGTGGTTTTTGACTTTGGTTCTGTTTATATGCTGTATTACATTTATTGCTTTGCGTATATTGAACCAGCCTTGCATCCCAGGGATGAAGCCCACTTGATCATGGTGGATAAGCTGTTTGATGTGCTGCGAGATTCGGTTTGCCAGTAATTTATTGAGGAATTTTGCATCAATATTCATCAAGGATATTGGTCTAAAATTCTCTTTTTTGGTTGTGTCTCTGCCCAGCTTTGGTATCAGCATGATGCTGGCCTCATAAAATGAGTTAGGAAGGATTCCCTCTTTTTCTATTGATTGGAATAGTTTCTGAAGTAATGGTTCCAGTTCCTCCTTGTACCTCTGGTAGAATTCGGCTGTGAACGCATCTGATCCTGGACTCCTTTTGGTTGGTAAGCTATTGATTATTGCCGCAATTTCAGCTCCTGTTATTAGTCTATTCAGAGATTCAACTTCTTCCTGGTTTAGTCATGGGAGAGTGTATGTGTCGAGGAATTTATACCTTTCTCTTTTTTTTAATTTTTTTTCTTTTTATCATTATTATTATGATTATTACCATTATTATTATTGTTATACTTTAGGCTCTATGGTACATGTGCGCAACGTGCAGGTAAGCTACATATGTATACATGCGCCATGCTGGTGCGCTGCACCCAGCAACTCGTCATCTAGCATTAGGTATATCTCCCAATGCTGTCCCTCCCCCCTCCCCCCACCCCACAACAGTCCCCGAAGTGTGATGTTCCCCTTCCTGTGTCCATGTGTTCTCATTGTTCAATTCCCACCTATGAGTGAGAATATGTGGTGTTTGGTTTTTTGTTCTTGCGATAGTTTACTGAGAACGATGATTTCCAATTTCATCCATGTCCCTACAAAGGATATGAACTCATCAGTTTTTATGGCTGCCTAGTATTCCATGGTGTATATGTGCCATATTTTCTTAATCCAGTCTATCATTGTTGGACATTTGGGTTGGTTCCAAATCTTTGCTATTGTGTATAATGCCGCAATAAACATACGTGTGCATGTGTCTTTATAGCAGCATGATTTATAGTCCTTTGGGTATATACCCAGTAATGGGATGGCTGGGTCAAATGGAATTTCTAGTTCTAGATCCCTGAGGAATCGCCACAGTGACCTGCACAAGGGTTGAACTAGTTTACAGTCCCACCAACAGTGTAAAGTGTTCCTATTTCTCCACATCCTCTCCAGCACCTGTTGTTCCCTGACTTTTTAATGATTGCCATTCTAACTGGTGTGAGATGGTATCTCATTGTGGTTTTGATTTGCATTTCTCTGATGGCCAGTGATGGTGAGCTTTTTTTCACGTGTTTTTTGGCTGCATAAATGTCTTCTTTTGAGGAGTGTCTGTTCATGTCCTTCGCCCACTTTTTGATGGGGTTGTTTGGTGTTTTCTTGTAAATTTGTTGGAGTTCATTGTAGATTCTGGATATTAGCCGTTTGTCAGATGAGTAGGTTGCGAAAATTTTCTCCCATTTTGTAGGTTGCCTGTTCACTCTGATGGTAGTTTCCTTTGCTGTGCAGAAGCTCTTTAGTTTAATTAGATCCCATTTGTCAATTTTGGCTTTTGTTGCCATTGCTTTTGGTGTTTTAGACATGAAGTCCTTGCCCATGCCTATGTCCTGAATGGTATTGCCTAGGTTTTCTTCTAGGGTTTTTATGGGTTTAGGTCTAACGTTTAAGTCTTTAATCCATCTTGAGTTGACTTTTGTATAAGGTGTAAGGAAGGGATCCAGTTTCAGCTTTCTACACGTGGCTAGCCAGTTTTCCCAGCACCATTTATTAAATAGGGAATCCTTTCTCCATTTCTTGTTTTTGTCAGGTTTGTCAAAGATCAGATAGTTGTAGATATGTGGCATTATTTCTGACGGCTCTGTTCTGTTCCATTGATCTATATCTCTGTTTTGGTACCATTACCATGCTGTTTGGGTTACTGTAGCCTTGTAGTATAGTTTGAAGTCAGGTAGCGTGATGCCTCCAGCTTTGTTCTTTTGGCTTAGGATTGACTTGGTGATGCGGGCTCTTTTTTGGTTCCCTATGAACTTTAAAGTAGTTTTTTCCAATTCTGTGAAGAAAGTCATTGGTAACTTGATGGGGATGGCATTGAATCTGTAAATTACCTTGGGAAGGATGGCCATTTTCATGATATTGATTCTTCCTACCCATGAGCATGGAATGTTCTTCCATTTGTTTGTATCCTCTTTTATTTCCTTGAGCAGTGGTTTGTAGTTTTCTCCTTGAAGAGGTCCTTCACATCCCTTGTAAGTTGGATTCCTAGGTATTTTATTCTCTTTGAAGCAATTGTGAATGGGAGTTCACTCATGATTTGGCTCTCTGTTTGTCTGTTATTGATGTATAAGAATGCTTGTGATTTTTGTACATTGATGTTGTATCCTGAGACTTTGCTGAAGTTGCTTATCAGCTTAAGGAGATTTTGGGCTGAGACAATGGGGTTTTCTACATATACTATCACGTCATCTGCAAACAGGGACAATTTGACTTCCTTTTTTCCTAATTGAATACCCTTGATTTCCTTCTCTTGCCTAATTGCCCTGGCCAGAACTTCCAACACTATGTTGAATAGAAGTGGTGAGAGAGGGCATCCCTGTCTTGTGCCAGTTTTCAAAGTGAATGCTTCCAGTTTCTGCCCATTCGGTATGATATTGGCTGTGGGTTTGTCATAAATAGCTCTTATTATTTTGAGATACGACCCGTCAATACCTAATTTATTGAGAGTTTTTAGCATGAAGGGTTGTTGAATTTTGTCAAAGGCCTTTTCTTCATGTATTGAGATAATCATGTGGTTTTTGACTTTGGTTCTGTTTATATGCTGTATTACATTTATTGCTTTGCGTATATTGAACCAGCCTTGCATCCCAGGGATGAAGCCCACTTGATCATGGTGGATAAGCTGTTTGATGTGCTGCGAGATTCGGTTTGCCAGTAATTTATTGAGGAATTTTGCATCAATATTCATCAAGGATATTGGTCTAAAATTCTCTTTTTTGGTTGTGTCTCTGCCCAGCTTTGGTATCAGCATGATGCTGGCCTCATAAAATGAGTTAGGAAGGATTCCCTCTTTTTCTATTGATTGGAATAGTTTCTGAAGTAATGGTTCCAGTTCCTCCTTGTACCTCTGGTAGAATTCGGCTGTGAACGCATCTGATCCTGGACTCCTTTTGGTTGGTAAGCTATTGATTATTGCCGCAATTTCAGCTCCTGTTATTAGTCTATTCAGAGATTCAACTTCTTCCTGGTTTAGTCATGGGAGAGTGTATGTGTCGAGGAATTTATACCTTTCTCTTTTTTTTAATTTTTTTTCTTTTTATCATTATTATTATTATTATTACCATTATCATTATTGTTATACTTTAGGCTCTATGGTACATGTGCGCAACGTGCAGGTAAGCTACATATGTATACATGCGCCATGCTGGTGCGCTGCACCCAGCAACTCGTCATCTAGCATTAGGTATATCTCCCAATGCTGTCCCTCCCCCCTCCCCCCACCCCACAACAGTCCCCGAAGTGTGATGTTCCCCTTCCTGTGTCCATGTGTTCTCATTGTTCAATTCCCACCTATGAGTGAGAATATGTGGTGTTTGGTTTTTTGTTCTTGCGATAGTTTACTGAGAACGATGATTTCCTATTTCATCCATGTCCCTACAAAGGATATGAACTCATCAGTTTTTATGGCTGCCTAGTATTCCATGGTGTATATGTGCCATATTTTCTTAATCCAGTCTATCATTGTTGGACATTTGGGTTGGTTCCAAATCTTTGCTATTGTGTATAATGCCGCAATAAACATACGTGTGCATGTGTCTTTATAGCAGCATGATTTATAGTCCTTTGGGTATATACCCAGTAATGGGATGGCTGGGTCAAATGGAATTTCTAGTTCTAGATCCCTGAGGAATCGCCACAGTGACCTGCACAAGGGTTGAACTAGTTTACAGTCCCACCAACAGTGTAAAGTGTTCCTATTTCTCCACATCCTCTCCAGCACCTGTTGTTTCCTGACTTTTTAATGATTGCCATTCTATCTGGTGTGAGATGGTATCTCATTGTGGTTTTGATTTGCATTTCTCTGATGGCCAGTGATGGTGAGCTTTTTTTCACGTGTTTTTTGGCTGCATAAATGTCTTCTTTTGAGGAGTGTCTGTTCATGTCCTTCGCCCACTTTTTGATGGGGTTGTTTGGTGTTTTCTTGTAAATTTGTTGGAGTGCATTGTAGATTCTGGATATTAGCCGTTTGTCAGATGAGTAGGTTGCGAAAATTTTCTCCCATTTTGTAGGTTGCCTGATCACTCTCATGGTAGTTTCCTTTGCTGTGCAGAAGCTCTTTAGTTTAATTAGATCCCATTTGTCAATTTTGGCTTTTGTTGCCATTGCTTTTGGTGTTTTAGACATGAAGTCCTTGCCCATGCCTATGTCCTGAATGGTATTGCCTAGGTTTTCTTCTAGGGTTTTTATGGGTTTAGGTCTAACGTTTAAGTCTTTAATCCATCTTGAGTTGACTTTTGTATAAGGTGTAAGGAAGGGATCCAGTTTCAGCTTTCTACACGTGGCTAGCCAGTTTTCCCAGCACCATTTATTAAATAGGGAATCCTTTCTCCATTTCTTGTTTTTGTCAGGTTTGTCAAAGATCAGATAGTTGTAGATATGTGGCATTATTTCTGACGGCTCTGTTCTGTTCCATTGATCTATATCTCTGTTTTGGTACCATTACCATGCTGTTTGGGTTACTGTAGCCTTGTAGTATAGTTTGAAGTCAGGTAGCGTGATGCCTCCAGCTTTGTTCTTTTGGCTTAGGATTGACTTGGTGATGCGGGCTCTTTTTTGGTTCCCTATGAACTTTAAAGTAGTTTTTTCCAATTCTGTGAAGAAAGTCATTGGTAACTTGATGGGGATGGCATTGAATCTGTAAATTACCTTGGGAAGGATGGCCATTTTCATGATATTGATTCTTCCTACCCATGAGCATGGAATGTTCTTCCATTTGTTTGTATCCTCTTTTATTTCCTTGAGCAGTGGTTTGTAGTTTTCTCCTTGAAGAGGTCCTTCACATCCCTTGTAAGTTGGATTCCTAGGTATTTTATTCTCTTTGAAGCAATTGTGAATGGGAGTTCACTCATGATTTGGCTCTCTGTTTGTCTGTTATTGATGTATAAGAATGCTTGTGATTTTTGTACATTGATGTTGTATCCTGAGACTTTGCTGAAGTTGCTTATCAGCTTAAGGAGATTTTGGGCTGAGACAATGGGGTTTTCTACATATACTATCACGTCATCTGCAAACAGGGACAATTTGACTTCCTTTTTTCCTAATTGAATACCCTTGATTTCCTTCTCTTGCCTAATTGCCCTGGCCAGAACTTCCAACACTATGTTGAATAGAAGTGGTGAGAGAGGGCATCCCTGTCTTGTGCCAGTTTTCAAAGTGAATGCTTCCAGTTTCTGCCCATTCAGTATGATATTGGCTGTGGGTTTGTCATAAATAGCTCTTATTATTTTGAGATACGACCCGTCAATACCTAATTTATTGAGAGTATTTAGCATGAAGGGTTGTTGAATTTTGTCAAAGGCCTTTTCTTCATGTATTGAGATAATCATGTGGTTTTTGACTTTGGTTCTGGTTATATGCTGTATTACATTTATTGCTTTGCGTATATTGAACCAGCCTTGCATCCCAGGGATGAAGCCCACTTGATCATGGTGGATAAGCTGTTTGATGTGCTGCGAGATTCGGTTTGCCAGTAATTTATTGAGGAATTTTGCATCAATATTCATCAAGGATATTGGTCTAAAATTCTCTTTTTTGGTTGTGTCTCTGCCCAGCTTTGGTATCAGCATGATGCTGGCCTCATAAAATGAGTTAGGAAGGATTCCCTCTTTTTCTATTGATTGGAATAGTTTCTGAAGTAATGGTTCCAGTTCCTCCTTGTACCTCTGGTAGAATTCGGCTGTGAACGTATCTGATCCTGGACTCCTTTTGGTTGGTAAGCTATTGATTATTGCCGCAATTTCAGCTCCTGTTATTAGTCTATTCAGAGATTCAACTTCTTCCTGGTTTAGTCATGGGAGAGTGTATGTGTCGAGGAATTTATACCTTTCTCTTTTTTTTAATTTTTTTCTTTTTATCATTATTATTATTATTATTACCATTATTATTATTGTTATACTTTAGGCTCTATGGTACATGTGCGCAACGTGCAGGTAAGCTACATATGTATACATGCGCCATGCTGGTGCGCTGCACCCAGCAACTCGTCATCTAGCATTAGGTATATCTCCCAATGCTGTCCCTCCCCCCTCCCCCCACCCCACAACAGTCCCCGAAGTGTGATGTTCCCCTTCCTGTGTCCATGTGTTCTCATTGTTCAATTCCCACCTATGAGTGAGAATATGTGGTGTTTGGTTTTTTGTTCTTGCGATAGTTTACTGAGAACGATGATTTCCTATTTCATCCATGTCCCTACAAAGGATATGAACTCATCAGTTTTTATGGCTGCCTAGTATTCCATGGTGTATATGTGCCATATTTTCTTAATCCAGTCTATCATTGTTGGACATTTGGGTTGGTTCCAAATCTTTGCTATTGTGTATAATGCCGCAATAAACATACGTGTGCATGTGTCTTTATAGCAGCATGATTTATAGTCCTTTGGGTATATACCCAGTAATGGGATGGCTGGGTCAAATGGAATTTCTAGTTCTAGATCCCTGAGGAATCGCCACAGTGACCTGCACAAGGGTTGAACTAGTTTACAGTCCCACCAACAGTGTAAAGTGTTCCTATTTCTCCACATCCTCTCCAGCACCTGTTGTTTCCTGACTTTTTAATGATTGCCATTCTAACTGGTGTGAGATGGTATCTCATTGTGGTTTTGATTTGCATTTCTCTGATGGCCAGTGATGGTGAGCTTTTTTTCACGTGTTTTTTGGCTGCATAAATGTCTTCTTTTGAGGAGTGTCTGTTCATGTCCTTCGCCCACTTTTTGATGGGGTTGTTTGGTGTTTTCTTGTAAATTTGTTGGAGTGCATTGTAGATTCTGGATATTAGCCGTTTGTCAGATGAGTAGGTTGCGAAAATTTTCTCCCATTTTGTAGGTTGCCTGTTCACTCTGATGGTAGTTTCCTTTGCTGTGCAGAAGCTCTTTAGTTTAATTAGATCCCATTTGTCAATTTTGGCTTTTGTTGCCATTGCTTTTGGTGTTTTAGACATGAAGTCCTTGCCCATGCCTATGTCCTGAATGGTATTGCCTAGGTTTTCTTCTAGGGTTTTTATGGGTTTAGGTCTAACGTTTAAGTCTTTAATCCATCTTGAGTTGACTTTTGTATAAGGTGTAAGGAAGGGATCCAGTTTCAGCTTTCTACACGTGGCTAGCCAGTTTTCCCAGCACCATTTATTAAATAGGGAATCCTTTCTCCATTTCTTGTTTTTGTCAGGTTTGTCAAAGATCAGATAGTTGTAGATATGTGGCATTATTTCTGACGGCTCTGTTCTGTTCCATTGATCTATATCTCTGTTTTGGTACCAGTACCATGCTGTTTGGGTTACTGTAGGCTTGTAGTATAGTTTGAAGTCAGGTAGCGTGATGCCTCCAGCTTTGTTCTTTTGGCTTAGGATTGACTTGGTGATGCGGGCTCTTTTTTGGTTCCCTATGAACTTTAAAGTAGTTTTTTCCAATTCTGTGAAGAAAGTCATTGGTAACTTGATGGGGATGGCATTGAATCTGTAAATTACCTTGGGAAGGATGGCCATTTTCATGATATTGATTCTTCCTACCCATGAGCATGGAATGTTCTTCCATTTGTTTGTATCCTCTTTTATTTCCTTGAGCAGTGGTTTGCAGTTTTCTCCTTGAAGAGGTCCTTCACATCCCTTGTAAGTTGGATTCCTAGGTATTTTATTCTCTTTGAAGCAATTGTGAATGGGAGTTCACTCATGATTTGGCTCTCTGTTTGTCTGTTATTGATGTATAAGAATGCTTGTGATTTTTGTACATTGATGTTGTATCCTGAGACTTTGCTGAAGTTGCTTATCAGCTTAAGGAGATTTTGGGCTGAGACAATGGGGTTTTCTAGATATACTATCACGTCATCTGCAAACAGGGACAATTTGACTTCCTTTTTTCCTAATTGAATACCCTTGATTTCCTTCTCTTGCCTAATTGCCCTGGCGAGAACTTCCAACACTATGTTGAATAGAAGTGGTGAGAGAGGGCATCCCTGTCTTGTGCCAGTTTTCAAAGTGAATGCTTCCAGTTTTTGCCCATTCAGTATGATATTGGCTGTGGGTTTGTCATAAATAGCTCTTATTATTTTGAGATACGACCCGTCAATACCTAATTTATTGAGAGTTTTTAGCATGAAGGGTTGTTGAATTTTGTCAAAGGCCTTTTCTTCATGTATTGAGATAATCATGTGGTTTTTGACTTTGGTTCTGTTTATATGCTGTATTACATTTATTGCTTTGCGTATATTGAACCAGCCTTGCATCCCAGGGATGAAGCCCACTTGATCATGGTGGATAAGCTGTTTGATGTGCTGCGAGATTCGGTTTGCCAGTAATTTATTGAGGAATTTTGCATCAATATTCATCAAGGATATTGGTCTAAAATTCTCTTTTTTGGTTGTGTCTCTGCCCAGCTTTGGTATCAGCATGATGCTGGCCTCATAAAATGAGTTAGGAAGGATTCCCTCTTTTTCTATTGATTGGAATAGTTTCTGAAGTAATGGTTCCAGTTCCTCCTTGTACCTCTGGTAGAATTCGGCTGTGAACGCATCTGATCCTGGACTCCTTTTGGTTGGTAAGCTATTGATTATTGCCGCAATTTCAGCTCCTGTTATTAGTCTATTCAGAGATTCAACTTCTTCCTGGTTTAGTCATGGGAGAGTGTATGTGTCGAGGAATTTATACCTTTCTCTTTTTTTTAATTTTTTTTCTTTTTATCATTATTATTATTATTATTACCATTATTATTATTGTTATACTTTAGGCTCTATGGTACATGTGCGCAACGTGCAGGTAAGCTACATATGTATACATGCGCCATGCTGGTGCGCTGCACCCACCAACTCGTCATCTAGCATTAGGTATATCTCCCAATGCTGTCCCTCCCCCCTCCCCCCACCCCACAACAGTCCCCGAAGTGTGATGTTCCCCTTCCTGTGTCCATGTGTTCTCATTGTTCAATTCCCACCTATGAGTGAGAATATGTGGTGTTTGGTTTTTTGTTCTTGCGATAGTTTACTGAGAACGATGATTTCCTATTTCATCCATGTCCCTACAAAGGATATGAACTCATCAGTTTTTATGGCTGCCTAGTATTCCATGGTGTATATGTGCCATATTTTCTTAATCCAGTCTATCATTGTTGGACATTTGGGTTGGTTCCAAATCTTTGCTATTGTGTATAATGCCGCAATAAACATACGTGTGCATGTGTCTTTATAGCAGCATGATTTATAGTCCTTTGGGTATATACCCAGTAATGGGATGGCTGGGTCAAATGGAATTTCTAGTTCTAGATCCCTGAGGAATCGCCACAGTGACCTGCACAAGGGTTGAACTAGTTTACAGTCCCACCAACAGTGTAAAGTGTTCCTATTTCTCCACATCCTCTCCAGCACCTGTTGTTTCCTGACTTTTTAATGATTGCCATTCTAACTGGTGTGAGATGGTATCTCATTGTGGTTTTGATTTGCATTTCTCTGATGGCCAGTGATGGTGAGCTTTTTTTCACGTGTTTTTTGGCTGCATAAATGTCTTCTTTTGAGGAGTGTCTGTTCATGTCCTTCGCCCACTTTTTGATGGGGTTGTTTGGTGTTTTCTTGTAAATTTGTTGGAGTGCATTGTAGATTCTGGATATTAGCCGTTTGTCAGATGAGTAGGTTGCGAAAATTTTCTCCCATTTTGTAGGTTGCCTGTTCACTCTGATGGTAGTTTCCTTTGCTGTGCAGAAGCTCTTTAGTTTAATTAGATCCCATTTGTCAATTTTGGCTTTTGTTGCCATTGCTTTTGGTGTTTTAGACATGAAGTCCTTGCCCATGCCTATGTCCTGAATGGTATTGCCTAGGTTTTCTTCTAGGGTTTTTATGGGTTTAGGTCTAACGTTTAAGTCTTTAATCCATCTTGAGTTGACTTTTGTATAAGGTGTAAGGAAGGGATCCAGTTTCAGCTTTCTACACGTGGCTAGCCAGTTTTCCCAGCACCATTTATTAAATAGGGAATCCTTTCTCCATTTCTTGTTTTTGTCAGGTTTGTCAAAGATCAGATAGTTGTAGATATGTGGCATTATTTCTGACGGCTCTGTTCTGTTCCATTGATCTATATCTCTGTTTTGGTACCAGTACCATGCTGTTTGGGTTACTGTAGGCTTGTAGTATAGTTTGAAGTCAGGTAGCGTGATGCCTCCAGCTTTGTTCTTTTGGCTTAGGATTGACTTGGTGATGCGGGCTCTTTTTTGGTTCCCTATGAACTTTAAAGTAGTTTTTTCCAATTCTGTGAAGAAAGTCATTGGTAACTTGATGGGGATGGCATTGAATCTGTAAATTACCTTGGGAAGGATGGCCATTTTCATGATATTGATTCTTCCTACCCATGAGCATGGAATGTTCTTCCATTTGTTTGTATCCTCTTTTATTTCCTTGAGCAGTGGTTTGCAGTTTTCTCCTTGAAGAGGTCCTTCACATCCCTTGTAAGTTGGATTCCTAGGTATTTTATTCTCTTTGAAGCAATTGTGAATGGGAGTTCACTCATGATTTGGCTCTCTGTTTGTCTGTTATTGATGTATAAGAATGCTTGTGATTTTTGTACATTGATGTTGTATCCTGAGACTTTGCTGAAGTTGCTTATCAGCTTAAGGAGATTTTGGGCTGAGACAATGGGGTTTTCTAGATATACTATCACGTCATCTGCAAACAGGGACAATTTGACTTCCTTTTTTCCTAATTGAATACCCTTGATTTCCTTCTCTTGCCTAATTGCCCTGGCGAGAACTTCCAACACTATGTTGAATAGAAGTGGTGAGAGAGGGCATCCCTGTCTTGTGCCAGTTTTCAAAGTGAATGCTTCCAGTTTTTGCCCATTCAGTATGATATTGGCTGTGGGTTTGTCATAAATAGCTCTTATTATTTTGAGATACGACCCGTCAATACCTAATTTATTGAGAGTTTTTAGCATGAAGGGTTGTTGAATTTTGTCAAAGGCCTTTTCTTCATGTATTGAGATAATCATGTGGTTTTTGACTTTGGTTCTGTTTATATGCTGTATTACATTTATTGCTTTGCGTATATTGAACCAGCCTTGCATCCCAGGGATGAAGCCCACTTGATCATGGTGGATAAGCTGTTTGATGTGCTGCGAGATTCGGTTTGCCAGTAATTTATTGAGGAATTTTGCATCAATATTCATCAAGGATATTGGTCTAAAATTCTCTTTTTTGGTTGTGTCTCTGCCCAGCTTTGGTATCAGCATGATGCTGGCCTCATAAAATGAGTTAGGAAGGATTCCCTCTTTTTCTATTGATTGGAATAGTTTCTGAAGTAATGGTTCCAGTTCCTCCTTGTACCTCTGGTAGAATTCGGCTGTGAACGCATCTGATCCTGGACTCCTTTTGGTTGGTAAGCTATTGATTATTGCCGCAATTTCAGCTCCTGTTATTAGTCTATTCAGAGATTCAACTTCTTCCTGGTTTAGTCATGGGAGAGTGTATGTGTCGAGGAATTTATACCTTTCTCTTTTTTTTAATTTTTTTTCTTTTTATCATTATTATTATTATTATTACCATTATTATTATTGTTATACTTTAGGCTCTATGGTACATGTGCGCAACGTGCAGGTAAGCTACATATGTATACATGCGCCATGCTGGTGCGCTGCACCCACCAACTCGTCATCTAGCATTAGGTATATCTCCCAATGCTGTCCCTCCCCCCTCCCCCCACCCCACAACAGTCCCCGAAGTGTGATGTTCCCCTTCCTGTGTCCATGTGTTCTCATTGTTCAATTCCCACCTATGAGTGAGAATATGTGGTGTTTGGTTTTTTGTTCTTGCGATAGTTTACTGAGAACGATGATTTCCTATTTCATCCATGTCCCTACAAAGGATATGAACTCATCAGTTTTTATGGCTGCCTAGTATTCCATGGTGTATATGTGCCATATTTTCTTAATCCAGTCTATCATTGTTGGACATTTGGGTTGGTTCCAAATCTTTGCTATTGTGTATAATGCCGCAATAAACATACGTGTGCATGTGTCTTTATAGCAGCATGATTTATAGTCCTTTGGGTATATACCCAGTAATGGGATGGCTGGGTCAAATGGAATTTCTAGTTCTAGATCCCTGAGGAATCGCCACAGTGACCTGCACAAGGGTTGAACTAGTTTACAGTCCCACCAACAGTGTAAAGTGTTCCTATTTCTCCACATCCTCTCCAGCACCTGTTGTTTCCTGACTTTTTAATGATTGCCATTCTAACTGGTGTGAGATGGTATCTCATTGTGGTTTTGATTTGCATTTCTCTGATGGCCAGTGATGGTGAGCTTTTTTTCACGTGTTTTTTGGCTGCATAAATGTCTTCTTTTGAGGAGTGTCTGTTCATGTCCTTCGCCCACTTTTTGATGGGGTTGTTTGGTGTTTTCTTGTAAATTTGTTGGAGTGCATTGTAGATTCTGGATATTAGCCGTTTGTCAGATGAGTAGGTTGCGAAAATTTTCTCCCATTTTGTAGGTTGCCTGTTCACTCTGATGGTAGTTTCCTTTGCTGTGCAGAAGCTCTTTAGTTTAATTAGATCCCATTTGTCAATTTTGGCTTTTGTTGCCATTGCTTTTGGTGTTTTAGACATGAAGTCCTTGCCCATGCCTATGTCCTGAATGGTATTGCCTAGGTTTTCTTCTAGGGTTTTTATGGGTTTAGGTCTAACGTTTAAGTCTTTAATCCATCTTGAGTTGACTTTTGTATAAGGTGTAAGGAAGGGATCCAGTTTCAGCTTTCTACACGTGGCTAGCCAGTTTTCCCAGCACCATTTATTAAATAGGGAATCCTTTCTCCATTTCTTGTTTTTGTCAGGTTTGTCAAAGATCAGATAGTTGTAGATATGTGGCATTATTTCTGACGGCTCTGTTCTGTTCCATTGATCTATATCTCTGTTTTGGTACCAGTACCATGCTGTTTGGGTTACTGTAGGCTTGTAGTATAGTTTGAAGTCAGGTAGCGTGATGCCTCCAGCTTTGTTCTTTTGGCTTAGGATTGACTTGGTGATGCGGGCTCTTTTTTGGTTCCCTATGAACTTTAAAGTAGTTTTTTCCAATTCTGTGAAGAAAGTCATTGGTAACTTGATGGGGATGGCATTGAATCTGTAAATTACCTTGGGAAGGATGGCCATTTTCATGATATTGATTCTTCCTACCCATGAGCATGGAATGTTCTTCCATTTGTTTGTATCCTCTTTTATTTCCTTGAGCAGTGGTTTGCAGTTTTCTCCTTGAAGAGGTCCTTCACATCCCTTGTCAGTTGGATTCCTAGGTATTTTATTCTCTTTGAAGCAATTGTGAATGGGAGTTCACTCATGATTTGGCTCTCTGTTTGTCTGTTATTGATGTATAAGAATGCTTGTGATTTTTGTACATTGATGTTGTATCCTGAGACTTTGCTGAAGTTGCTTATCAGCTTAAGGAGATTTTGGGCTGAGACAATGGGGTTTTCTAGATATACTATCACGTCATCTGCAAACAGGGACAATTTGACTTCCTTTTTTCCTAATTGAATACCCTTGATTTCCTTCTCTTGCCTAATTGCCCTGGCGAGAACTTCCAACACTATGTTGAATAGAAGTGGTGAGAGAGGGCATCCCTGTCTTGTGCCAGTTTTCAAAGTGAATGCTTCCAGTTTTTGCCCATTCAGTATGATATTGGCTGTGGGTTTGTCATAAATAGCTCTTATTATTTTGAGATACGACCCGTCAATACCTAATTTATTGAGAGTTTTTAGCATGAAGGGTTGTTGAATTTTGTCAAAGGCCTTTTCTTCATGTATTGAGATAATCATGTGGTTTTTGACTTTGGTTCTGTTTATATGCTGTATTACATTTATTGCTTTGCGTATATTGAACCAGCCTTGCATCCCAGGGATGAAGCCCACTTGATCATGGTGGATAAGCTGTTTGATGTGCTGCGAGATTCGGTTTGCCAGTAATTTATTGAGGAATTTTGCATCAATATTCATCAAGGATATTGGTCTAAAATTCTCTTTTTTGGTTGTGTCTCTGCCCAGCTTTGGTATCAGCATGATGCTGGCCTCATAAAATGAGTTAGGAAGGATTCCCTCTTTTTCTATTGATTGGAATAGTTTCTGAAGTAATGGTTCCAGTTCCTCCTTGTACCTCTGGTAGAATTCGGCTGTGAACGCATCTGATCCTGGACTCCTTTTGGTTGGTAAGCTATTGATTATTGCCGCAATTTCAGCTCCTGTTATTAGTCTATTCAGAGATTCAACTTCTTCCTGGTTTAGTCATGGGAGAGTGTATGTGTCGAGGAATTTATACCTTTCTCTTTTTTTTAATTTTTTTTCTTTTTATCATTATTATTATTATTACCATTATTATTATTGTTATACTTTAGGCTCTATGGTACATGTGCGCAACGTGCAGGTAAGCTACATATGTATACATGCGCCATGCTGGTGCGCTGCACCCAGCAACTCGTCATCTAGCATTAGGTATATCTCCCAATGCTGTCCCTCCCCCCTCCCCCCACCCCACAACAGTCCCCGAAGTGTGATGTTCCCCTTCCTGTGTCCATGTGTTCTCATTGTTCAATTCCCACCTATGAGTGAGAATATGTGGTGTTTGGTTTTTTGTTCTTGCGATAGTTTACTGAGAACGATGATTTCCTATTTCATCCATGTCCCTACAAAGGATATGAACTCATCAGTTTTTATGGCTGCCTAGTATTCCATGGTGTATATGTGCCATATTTTCTTAATCCAGTCTATCATTGTTGGACATTTGGGTTGGTTCCAAATCTTTGCTATTGTGTATAATGCCGCAATAAACATACGTGTGCATGTGTCTTTATAGCAGCATGATTTATAGTCCTTTGGGTATATACCCAGTAATGGGATGGCTGGGTCAAATGGAATTTCTAGTTCTAGATCCCTGAGGAATCGCCACAGTGACCTGCACAAGGGTTGAACTAGTTTACAGTCCCACCAACAGTGTAAAGTGTTCCTATTTCTCCACATCCTCTCCAGCACCTGTTGTTTCCTGACTTTTTAATGATTGCCATTCTAACTGGTGTGAGATGGTATCTCATTGTGGTTTTGATTTGCATTTCTCTGATGGCCAGTGATGGTGAGCTTTTTTTCACGTGTTTTTTGGCTGCATAAATGTCTTCTTTTGAGGAGTGTCTGTTCATGTCCTTCGCCCACTTTTTGATGGGGTTGTTTGGTGTTTTCTTGTAAATTTGTTGGAGTTCATTGTAGATTCTGGATATTAGCCGTTTGTCAGATGAGTAGGTTGCGAAAATTTTCTCCCATTTTGTAGGTTGCCTGTTCACTCTGATGGTAGTTTCCTTTGCTGTGCAGAAGCTCTTTAGTTTAATTAGATCCCATTTGTCAATTTTGGCTTTTGTTGCCATTGCTTTTGGTGTTTTAGACATGAAGTCCTTGCCCATGCCTATGTCCTGAATGGTATTGCCTAGGTTTTCTTCTAGGGTTTTTATGGGTTTAGGTCTAACGTTTAAGTCTTTAATCCATCTTGAGTTGACTTTTGTATAAGGTGTAAGGAAGGGATCCAGTTTCAGCTTTCTACACGTGGCTAGCCAGTTTTCCCAGCACCATTTATTAAATAGGGAATCCTTTCTCCATTTCTTGTTTTTGTCAGGTTTGTCAAAGATCAGATAGTTGTAGATATGTGGCATTATTTCTGACGGCTCTGTTCTGTTCCATTGATCTATATCTCTGTTTTGGTACCAGTACCATGCTGTTTGGGTTACTGTAGCCTTGTAGTATAGTTTGAAGTCAGGTAGCGTGATGCCTCCAGCTTTGTTCTTTTGGCTTAGGATTGACTTGGTGATGCGGGCTCTTTTTTGGTTCCCTATGAACTTTAAAGTAGTTTTTTCCAATTCTGTGAAGAAAGTCATTGGTAACTTGATGGGGATGGCATTGAATCTGTAAATTACCTTGGGAAGGATGGCCATTTTCATGATATTGATTCTTCCTACCCATGAGCATGGAATGTTCTTCCATTTGTTTGTATCCTCTTTTATTTCCTTGAGCAGTGGTTTGTAGTTTTCTCCTTGAAGAGGTCCTTCACATCCCTTGTAAGTTGGATTCCTAGGTATTTTATTCTCTTTGAAGCAATTGTGAATGGGAGTTCACTCATGATTTGGCTCTCTGTTTGTCTGTTATTGATGTATAAGAATGCTTGTGATTTTTGTACATTGATGTTGTATCCTGAGACTTTGCTGAAGTTGCTTATCAGCTTAAGGAGATTTTGGGCTGAGACAATGGGGTTTTCTAGATATACTATCACGTCATCTGCAAACAGGGACAATTTGACTTCCTTTTTTCCTAATTGAATACCCTTGATTTCCTTCTCTTGCCTAATTGCCCTGGCCAGAACTTCCAACACTATGTTGAATAGAAGTGGTGAGAGAGGGCATCCCTGTCTTGTGCCAGTTTTCAAAGTGAATGCTTCCAGTTTTTGCCCATTCAGTATGATATTGGCTGTGGGTTTGTCATAAATAGCTCTTATTATTTTGAGATACGACCCGTCAATACCTAATTTATTGAGAGTTTTTAGCATGAAGGGTTGTTGAATTTTGTCAAAGGCCTTTTCTTCATGTATTGAGATAATCATGTGGTTTTTGACTTTGGTTCTGTTTATATGCTGTATTACATTTATTGCTTTGCGTATATTGAACCAGCCTTGCATCCCAGGGATGAAGCCCACTTGATCATGGTGGATAAGCTGTTTGATGTGCTGCGAGATTCGGTTTGCCAGTAATTTATTGAGGAATTTTGCATCAATATTCATCAAGGATATTGGTCTAAAATTCTCTTTTTTGGTTGTGTCTCTGCCCAGCTTTGGTATCAGCATGATGCTGGCCTCATAAAATGAGTTAGGAAGGATTCCCTCTTTTTCTATTGATTGGAATAGTTTCTGAAGTAATGGTTCCAGTTCCTCCTTGTACCTCTGGTAGAATTCGGCTGTGAACGCATCTGATCCTGGACTCCTTTTGGTTGGTAAGCTATTGATTATTGCCGCAATTTCAGCTCCTGTTATTAGTCTATTCAGAGATTCAACTTCTTCCTGGTTTAGTCATGGGAGAGTGTATGTGTCGAGGAATTTATACCTTTCTTTTTTTTTTAATTTTTTTTCTTTTTATCATTATTATTATTATTATTACCATTATTATTATTGTTATACTTTAGGCTCTATGGTACATGTGCGCAACGTGCAGGTAAGCTACATATGTATACATGCGCCATGCTGGTGCGCTGCACCCAGCAACTCGTCATCTAGCATTAGGTATATCTCCCAATGCTGTCCCTCCCCCCTCCCCCCACCCCACAACAGTCCCCGAAGTGTGATGTTCCCCTTCCTGTGTCCATGTGTTCTCATTGTTCAATTCCCACCTATGAGTGAGAATATGTGGTGTTTGGTTTTTTGTTCTTGCGATAGTTTACTGAGAACGATGATTTCCAATTTCATCCATGTCCCTACAAAGGATATGAACTCATCAGTTTTTATGGCTGCCTAGTATTCCATGGTGTATATGTGCCATATTTTCTTAATCCAGTCTATCATTGTTGGACATTTGGGTTGGTTCCAAATCTTTGCTATTGTGTATAATGCCGCAATAAACATACGTGTGCATGTGTCTTTATAGCAGCATGATTTATAGTCCTTTGGGTATATACCCAGTAATGGGATGGCTGGGTCAAATGGAATTTCTAGTTCTAGATCCCTGAGGAATCGCCACAGTGACCTGCACAAGGGTTGAACTAGTTTACAGTCCCACCAACAGTGTAAAGTGTTCCTATTTCTCCACATCCTCTCCAGCACCTGTTGTTTCCTGACTTTTTAATGATTGCCATTCTAACTGGTGTGAGATGGTATCTCATTGTGGTTTTGATTTGCATTTCTCTGATGGCCAGTGATGGTGAGCTTTTTTTCACGTGTTTTTTGGCTGCATAAATGTCTTCTTTTGAGGAGTGTCTGTTCATGTCCTTCGCCCACTTTTTGATGGGGTTGTTTGGTGTTTTCTTGTAAATTTGTTGGAGTTCATTGTAGATTCTGGATATTAGCCGTTTGTCAGATGAGTAGGTTGCGAAAATTTTCTCCCATTTTGTAGGTTGCCTGTTCACTCTGATGGTAGTTTCCTTTGCTGTGCAGAAGCTCTTTAGTTTAATTAGATCCCATTTGTCAATTTTGGCTTTTGTTGCCATTGCTTTTGGTGTTTTAGACATGAAGTCCTTGCCCATGCCTATGTCCTGAATGGTATTGCCTAGGTTTTCTTCTAGGGTTTTTATGGTTTTAGGTCTAACGTTTAAGTCTTTAATCCATGTTGAGTTGATTTTTGTAGAAGGTGTAAGGAAGGGATCCAGTTTCAGCTTTCTACATGTGGCTAGCCAGTTTTCCCAGCACCATTTATTAAATAGGGATTCCTTTCTCCATTTCTTGTTTTTGTCAGGTTTGTCAAAGGTCAGATAGTTGTAGATATGTGGCATTATTTCTGACGGCTCTGTTCTGTTCCATTGATCTATATCTCTGTTTTGGTACCAGTACCATGCTGTTTGGGTTACTGTAGCCTTGTAGTATAGTTGGAAGTCAGGTAGCGTGATGCCTCCAGCTTTGTTCTTTTGGCTTAGGATTGACTTGGTGATGCGGGCTCTTTTTTGGTTCCATATGAACTTTAAAGTAGTTTTTTCCAATTCTGTGAAGAAAGTCATTGGTAACTTGGTGGGGATGGCATTGAATCTGTAAATTACCTTGGGAAGGATGGCCATTTTCATGATATTGATTCTTCCTACCCATGAGCATGGAATGTTCTTCCATTTGTTTGTATCCTCTTTTATTTCCTTGAGCAGTGGTTTGTAGTTTTCTCCTTGAAGAGGTCCTTCACATCCCTTGTAAGTTGGATTCCTAGGTATTTTATTCTCTTTGAAGCAATTGTGAATGGGAGTTCACTCATGATTTGGCTCTCTGTTTGTCTGTTATTGATGTATAAGAATGCTTGTGATTTTTGTACATTGATGTTGTATCCTGAGACTTTGCTGAAGTTGCTTATCAGCTTAAGGAGATTTTGGGCTGAGACAATGGGGTTTTCTAGATATACTATCACGTCATCTGCAAACAGGGACAATTTGACTTCCTTTTCTCCTAATTGAATACCCTTGATTTCCTTCTCTTGCCTAATTGCCCTGGCCAGAACTTCCAACACTATGTTGAATAGAAGTGGTGAGAGAGGGCATCCCTGTCTTGTGCCAGTTTTCAAAGTGAATGCTTCCAGTTTTTGCCCATTCAGTATGATATTGGCTGTGGGTTTGTCATAAATAGCTCTTATTATTTTGAGATACGACCCATCAATACCTAATTTATTGAGAGTTTTTAGCATGAAGGGTTGTTGAATTTTGTCAAAGGCCTTTTCTTCATGTATTGAGATAATCATGTGGTTTTTGACTTTGGTTCTGTTTATATGCTGGATTACATTTATTGATTTGCGTATCTTGAACCAGCCTTGCATCCCAGGGATGAAGCCCACTTGATCATGGTGCATAAGCTGTTTGATGTGCTGCTGGATTCGGTTTGCCAGTAATTTATTGAGGATTTTTACGTCAATATTCATCAAGGATATTGGTCTAAAATTCTCTTTTTTGGTTGTGTCTCTGCCCAGCTTTGGTATCAGCATGATGCTGGCCTCATAAAATGAGTTAGGAAGGATTCCCTCTTTTTCTACTGATTGGAATAGTTTCTGAAGTAATGGTTCCAGTTCCTCCTTGTACCTCCGGTAGAATTCGGCTGTGAACCCATCTGATCCTGGACTCTTTTTGGTTGGTAAGCCATTGATTATTGCCGCAATTTCAGCTCCTGTTATTAGTCTATTCAGAGATTCAACTTCTTCCTGGTTTAGTCAGGGGAGAGTGTATGTGTCGAGGAATTTATACCTTTCTTTTTTTTTTTAATTTTTCTTCTTTTTGTCATTATTATTATTATTATTATCATTATTATTATTATTATACTTTAGGCTCTATGGTACATGTGCGCAACGTGCAGGTAAGCTACATATGTATACATGTGCCATGCTGGTGCGCTGCACCCACCAACTCGTCATCTAGCATTAGGTATATCTCCCAATGCTGTCCCTCCCCCCTCCCCCCACGCCACCACAGTCCCCGAAGTGTGATGTTCCCCTTCCTGTGTCCATGTGTTCTCATTGTTCAATTCCCACCTATGAGTGAGAATATGTGGTGTTTGGTTTTTTGTTCTTGCGATAGTTTACTGAGAACGATGATTTCCAATTTCATCCATGTCCCTACAAAGGATATGAACTCATCCTTTTTTATGGCTGCCTGGTATTCCATGGTGTATATGTGCCACATTTTCTTAATCCAGTCTATCACTGTTGGACATTTGGGTTGGTTCCAAGTCTTTGCTGTTGTGTATAATGCCGCAATAAACATACGTGTGCATGTGTCTTTATAGCAGCATGATTTATAGTCCTTTGGGTATATACCCAGTAATGGGATGGCTGGGTCAAATGGAATTTCTAGTTCTAGATCCCTGAGGAATCGCCACAGTGACCTCCACAAGGGTTGAACTAGTTTACAGTCCCACCAACAGTGTATAAGTGTTCCTATTTCTCCACATCCTCTCCAGCACCTGTTGTTTCCTGACTTTTTAATGATTGCCATTCTATCTGGTGTGAGATGGTATCTCATTGTGGTTTTGATTTGCATTTCTCTCATGGCCAGTGATGGTGAGCATTTTTTCACGTGTTTTTTGGCTGCATAAATGTCTTCTTTTGAGGAGTGTCTGTTCATGTCCTTCGCCCACTTTTTGATGGGGTTGTTTGGTGTTTTCTTGAAAATTTGTTGGAGTGCATTGTAGATTCTGGATATTAGCCCTTTGTCAGATGAGTAGGTTGCGAAAATTTTCTCCCATTTTGTAGGTTGCCTGTTCACTCTGACGGTAGTTTCCTTTGCTGTGCAGAAGCTCTTTAGTTTAATTAGATCCCATTTGTCAATTTTGGCTTTTGTTGCCATTGCTTTTGGTGTTTTAGACATGAACTCCTTGCCCATGCCTATGTCCTGAATGGTATTGCCTAGGTTTTCTTCTAGGGTTTTTATGGTTTTAGGTCTAACGTTTAAGTCTTTAATCCATGTTGAGTTGATTTTTGTAGAAGGTGTAAGGAAGGGATCCAGTTTCAGCTTTCTACATGTGGCTAGCCAGTTTTCCCAGCACCATTTATTAAATAGGGATTCCTTTCTCCATTTCTTGTTTTTGTCAGGTTTGTCAAAGGTCAGATAGTTGTAGATATGTGGCATTATTTCTGACGGCTCTGTTCTGTTCCATTGATCTATATCTCTGTTTTGGTACCAGTACCATGCTGTTTGGGTTACTGTAGCCTTGTAGTATAGTTGGAAGTCAGGTAGCGTGATGCCTCCAGCTTTGTTCTTTTGGCTTAGGATTGACTTGGTGATGCGGGCTCTTTTTTGGTTCCATATGAACTTTAAAGTAGTTTTTTCCAATTCTGTGAAGAAAGTCATTGGTAACTTGGTGGGGATGGCATTGAATCTGTAAATTACCTTGGGAAGGATGGCCATTTTCATGATATTGATTCTTCCTACCCATGAGCATGGAATGTTCTTCCATTTGTTTGTATCCTCTTTTATTTCCTTGAGCAGTGGTTTGTAGTTTTCTCCTTGAAGAGGTCCTTCACATCCCTTGTAAGTTGGATTCCTAGGTATTTTATTCTCTTTGAAGCAATTGTGAATGGGAGTTCACTCATGATTTGGCTCTCTGTTTGTCTGTTATTGATGTATAAGAATGCTTGTGATTTTTGTACATTGATGTTGTATCCTGAGACTTTGCTGAAGTTGCTTATCAGCTTAAGGAGATTTTGGGCTGAGACAATGGGGTTTTCTAGATATACTATCACGTCATCTGCAAACAGGGACAATTTGACTTCCTTTTCTCCTAATTGAATACCCTTGATTTCCTTCTCTTGCCTAATTGCCCTGGCCAGAACTTCCAACACTATGTTGAATAGAAGTGGTGAGAGAGGGCATCCCTGTCTTGTGCCAGTTTTCAAAGTGAATGCTTCCAGTTTTTGCCCATTCAGTATGATATTGGCTGTGGGTTTGTCATAAATAGCTCTTATTATTTTGAGATACGACCCATCAATACCTAATTTATTGAGAGTTTTTAGCATGAAGGGTTGTTGAATTTTGTCAAAGGCCTTTTCTTCATGTATTGAGATAATCATGTGGTTTTTGACTTTGGTTCTGTTTATATGCTGGATTACATTTATTGATTTGCGTATCTAGAACCAGCCTTGCATCCCAGGGATGAAGCCCACTTGATCATGGTGAATAAGCTGTTTGATGTGCTGCTGGATTCGGTTTGCCAGTAATTTATTGAGGATTTTTACATCAATATTCATCAAGGATATTGGTCTAAAATTCTCTTTTTTGGTTGTGTCTCTGCCCAGCTTTGGTATCAGCATGATGCTGGCCTCATAAAATGAGTTAGGAAGGATTCCCTCTTTTTCTATTGATTGGAATAGTTTCTGAAGTAATGGTTCCAGTTCCTCCTTGCACCTCCGGTAGAATTCGGCTGTGAACCCATCTGATCCTGGACTCTTTTTGGTTGGTAAGCCATTGATTATTGCCGCAATTTCAGCTCCTGTTATTAGTCTATTCAGAGATTCAACTTCTTCCTGGTTTAGTCATGGGAGAGTGTATGTGTCGAGGAATTTATACCTTTCTTTTTTTTTTTAATTTTTCTTCTTTTTGTCATTATTATTATTATTATTATCATTATTATTATTATTATACTTTAGGCTCTATGGTACATGTGCGCAACGTGCAGGTAAGCTACATATGTATACATGTGCCATGCTGGTGCGCTGCACCCACCAACTCGTCATCTAGCATTAGGTATATCTCCAAATGCTGTCCCTCCCCCCTCCCCCCACCCCACAACAGTCCCCGAAGTGTGATGTTCCCCTTCCTGTGTCCATGTGTTCTCATTGTTCAATTCCCACCTATGAGTGAGAATATGTGGTGTTTGGTTTTTTGTTCTTGCGATAGTTTACTGAGAACGATGATTTCCAATTTCATCCATGTCCCTACAAAGGATATGAACTCATCAGTTTTTATGGCTGCCTAGTATTCCATGGTGTATATGTGCCATATTTTCTTAATCCAGTCTATCATTGTTGGACATTTGGGTTGGTTCCAAATCTTTGCTATTGTGTATAATGCCGCAATAAACATACGTGTGCATGTGTCTTTATAGCAGCATGATTTATAGTCCTTTGGGTATATACCCAGTAATGGGATGGCTGGGTCAAATGGAATTTCTAGTTCTAGATCCCTGAGGAATCGCCACAGTGACCTGCACAAGGGTTGAACTAGTTTACAGTCCCACCAACAGTGTAAAGTGTTCCTATTTCTCCACATCCTCTCCAGCACCTGTTGTTTCCTGACTTTTTAATGATTGCCATTCTAACTGGTGTGAGATGGTATCTCATTGTGGTTTTGATTTGCATTTCTCTGATGGCCAGTGATGGTGAGCTTTTTTTCACGTGTTTTTTGGCTGCATAAATGTCTTCTTTTGAGGAGTGTCTGTTCATGTCCTTCGCCCACTTTTTGATGGGGTTGTTTGGTGTTTTCTTGTAAATTTGTTGGAGTTCATTGTAGATTCTGGATATTAGCCGTTTGTCAGATGAGTAGGTTGCGAAAATTTTCTCCCATTTTGTAGGTTGCCTGTTCACTCTGATGGTAGTTTCCTTTGCTGTGCAGAAGCTCTTTAGTTTAATTAGATCCCATTTGTCAATTTTGGCTTTTGTTGCCATTGCTTTTGGTGTTTTAGACATGAAGTCCTTGCCCATGCCTATGTCCTGAATGGTATTGCCTAGGTTTTCTTCTAGGGTTTTTATGGGTTTAGGTCTAACGTTTAAGTCTTTAATCCATCTTGAGTTGACTTTTGTATAAGGTGTAAGGAAGGGATCCAGTTTCAGCTTTCTACACGTGGCTAGCCAGTTTTCCCAGCACCATTTATTAAATAGGGAATCCTTTCTCCATTTCTTGTTTTTGTCAGGTTTGTCAAAGATCAGATAGTTGTAGATATGTGGCATTATTTCTGACGGCTCTGTTCTGTTCCATTGATCTATATCTCTGTTTTGGTACCAGTACCATGCTGTTTGGGTTACTGTAGGCTTGTAGTATAGTTTGAAGTCAGGTAGCGTGATGCCTCCAGCTTTGTTCTTTTGGCTTAGGATTGACTTGGTGATGCGGGCTCTTTTTTGGTTCCCTATGAACTTTAAAGTAGTTTTTTCCAATTCTGTGAAGAAAGTCATTGGTAACTTGATGGGGATGGCATTGAATCTGTAAATTACCTTGGGAAGGATGGCCATTTTCATGATATTGATTCTTCCTACCCATGAGCATGGAATGTTCTTCCATTTGTTTGTATCCTCTTTTATTTCCTTGAGCAGTGGTTTGTAGTTTTCTCCTTGAAGAGGTCCTTCACATCCCTTGTAAGTTGGATTCCTAGGTATTTTATTCTCTTTGAAGCAATTGTGAATGGGAGTTCACTCATGATTTGGCTCTCTGTTTGTCTGTTATTGATGTATAAGAATGCTTGTGATTTTTGTACATTGATGTTGTATCCTGAGACTTTGCTGAAGTTGCTTATCAGCTTAAGGAGATTTTGGGCTGAGACAATGGGGTTTTCTACATATACTATCACGTCATCTGCAAACAGGGACAATTTGACTTCCTTTTTTCCTAATTGAATACCCTTGATTTCCTTCTCTTGCCTAATTGCCCTGGCCAGAACTTCCAACACTATGTTGAATAGAAGTGGTGAGAGAGGGCATCCCTGTCTTGTGCCAGTTTTCAAAGTGAATGCTTCCAGTTTTTGCCCATTCGGTATGATATTGGCTGTGGGTTTGTCATAAATAGCTCTCATTATTTTGAGATACGACCCGTCAATACCTAATTTATTGAGAGTTTTTAGCATGAAGGGTTGTTGAATTTTGTCAAAGGCCTTTTCTTCATGTATTGAGATAATCATGTGGTTTTTGACTTTGGTTCTGTTTATATGCTGTATTACATTTATTGCTTTGCGTATATTGAACCAGCCTTGCATCTCAGGGATGAAGCCCACTTGATCATGGTGGATAAGCTGTTTGATGTGCTGCGAGATTCGGTTTGCCAGTAATTTATTGAGGAATTTTGCATCAATATTCATCAAGGATATTGGTCTAAAATTCTCTTTTTTGGTTGTGTCTCTGCCCAGCTTTGGTATCAGCATGATGCTGGCCTCATAAAATGAGTTAGGAAGGATTCCCTCTTTTTCTATTGATTGGAATAGTTTCTGAAGTAATGGTTCCAGTTCCTCCTTGTACCTCTGGTAGAATTCGGCTGTGAACGCATCTGATCCTGGACTCCTTTTGGTTGGTAAGCTATTGATTATTGCCGCAATTTCAGCTCCTGTTATTAGTCTATTCAGAGATTCAACTTCTTCCTGGTTTAGTCATGGGAGAGTGTATGTGTCGAGGAATTTATACCTTTCTCTTTTTTTTAATTTTTTTTCTTTTTATCATTATTATTATTATTATTACCATTATTATTATTGTTATACTTTAGGCTCTATGGTACTTGTGCGCAACGTGCAGGTAAGCTACATATGTATACATGCGCCATGCTGGTGCGCTGCACCCAGCAACTCGTCATCTAGCATTAGGTATATCTCCCAATGCTGTCCCTCCCCCCTCCCCCCACCCCACAACAGTCCCCGAAGTGTGATGTTCCCCTTCCTGTGTCCATGTGTTCTCATTGTTCAATTCCCACCTATGAGTGAGAATATGTGGTGTTTGGTTTTTTGTTCTTGCGATAGTTTACTGAGAACGATGATTTCCTATTTCATCCATGTCCCTACAAAGGATATGAACTCATCAGTTTTTATGGCTGCCTAGTATTCCATGGTGTATATGTGCCATATTTTCTTAATCCAGTCTATCATTGTTGGACATTTGGGTTGGTTCCAAATCTTTGCTATTGTGTATAATGCCGCAATAAACATACGTGTGCATGTGTCTTTATAGCAGCATGATTTATAGTCCTTTGGGTATATACCCAGTAATGGGATGGCTGGGTCAAATGGAATTTCTAGTTCTAGATCCCTGAGGAATCGCCACAGTGACCTGCACAAGGGTTGAACTAGTTTACAGTCCCACCAACAGTGTAAAGTGTTCCTATTTCTCCACATCCTCTCCAGCACCTGTTGTTTCCTGACTTTTTAATGATTGCCATTCTAACTGGTGTGAGATGGTATCTCATTGTGGTTTTGATTTGCATTTCTCTGATGGCCAGTGATGGTGAGCTTTTTTTCACGTGTTTTTTGGCTGCATAAATGTCTTCTTTTGAGGAGTGTCTGTTCATGTCCTTCGCCCACTTTTTGATGGGGTTGTTTGGTGTTTTCTTGTAAATTTGTTGGAGTGCATTGTAGATTCTGGATATTAGCCGTTTGTCAGATGAGTAGGTTGCGAAAATTTTCTCCCATTTTGTAGGTTGCCTGTTCACTCTGATGGTAGTTTCCTTTGCTGTGCAGAAGCTCTTTAGTTTAATTAGATCCCATTTGTCAATTTTGGCTTTTGTTGCCATTGCTTTTGGTGTTTTAGACATGAAGTCCTTGCCCATGCCTATGTCCTGAATGGTATTGCCTAGGTTTTCTTCTAGGGTTTTTATGGGTTTAGGTCTAACGTTTAAGTCTTTAATCCATCTTGAGTTGACTTTTGTATAAGGTGTAAGGAAGGGATCCAGTTTCAGCTTTCTACACGTGGCTAGCCAGTTTTCCCAGCACCATTTATTAAATAGGGAATCCTTTCTCCATTTCTTGTTTTTGTCAGGTTTGTCAAAGATCAGATAGTTGTAGATATGTGGCATTATTTCTGACGGCTCTGTTCTGTTCCATTGATCTATATCTCTGTTTTGGTACCAGTACCATGCTGTTTGGGTTACTGTAGCCTTGTAGTATAGTTTGAAGTCAGGTAGCGTGATGCCTCCAGCTTTGTTCTTTTGGCTTAGGATTGACTTGGTGATGCGGGCTCTTTTTTGGTTCCCTATGAACTTTAAAGTAGTTTTTTCCAATTCTGTGAAGAAAGTCATTGGTAACTTGATGGGGATGGCATTGAATCTGTAAATTACCTTGGGAAGGATGGCCATTTTCATGATATTGATTCTTCCTACCCATGAGCATGGAATGTTCTTCCATTTGTTTGTATCCTCTTTTATTTCCTTGAGCAGTGGTTTGCAGTTTTCTCCTTGAAGAGGTCCTTCACATCCCTTGTAAGTTGGATTCCTAGGTATTTTATTCTCTTTGAAGCAATTGTGAATGGGAGTTCACTCATGATTTGGCTCTCTGTTTGTCTGTTATTGATGTATAAGAATGCTTGTGATTTTTGTACATTGATGTTGTATCCTGAGACTTTGCTGAAGTTGCTTATCAGCTTAAGGAGATTTTGGGCTGAGACAATGGGGTTTTCTAGATATACTATCACGTCATCTGCAAACAGGGACAATTTGACTTCCTTTTTTCCTAATTGAATACCCTTGATTTCCTTCTCTTGCCTAATTGCCCTGGCCAGAACTTCCAACACTATGTTGAATAGAAGTGGTGAGAGAGGGCATCCCTGTCTTGTGCCAGTTTTCAAAGTGAATGCTTCCAGTTTTTGCCCATTCAGTATGATATTGGCTGTGGGTTTGTCATAAATAGCTCTTATTATTTTGAGATACGACCCGTCAATACCTAATTTATTGAGAGTTTTTAGCATGAAGGGTTGTTGAATTTTGTCAAAGGCCTTTTCTTCATGTATTGAGATAATCATGTGGTTTTTGACTTTGGTTCTGTTTATATGCTGTATTACATTTATTGCTTTGCGTATATTGAACCAGCCTTGCATCCCAGGGATGAAGCCCACTTGATCATGGTGGATAAGCTGTTTGATGTGCTGCGAGATTCGGTTTGCCAGTAATTTATTGAGGAATTTTGCATCAATATTCATCAAGGATATTGGTCTAAAATTCTCTTTTTTGGTTGTGTCTCTGCCCAGCTTTGGTATCAGCATGATGCTGGCCTCATAAAATGAGTTAGGAAGGATTCCCTCTTTTTCTATTGATTGGAATAGTTTCTGAAGTAATGGTTCCAGTTCCTCCTTGTACCTCTGGTAGAATTCGGCTGTGAACGCATCTGATCCTGGACTCCTTTTGGTTGGTAAGCTATTGATTATTGCCGCAATTTCAGCTCCTGTTATTAGTCTATTCAGAGATTCAACTTCTTCCTGGTTTAGTCATGGGAGAGTGTATGTGTCGAGGAATTTATACCTTTCTCTTTTTTTAAATTTTTTTTCTTTTTATCATTATTATTATTATTATTACCATTATTATTATTGTTATACTTTAGGCTCTATGGTACATGTGCGCAACGTGCAGGTAAGCTACATATGTATACATGCGCCATGCTGGTGCGCTGCACCCAGCAACTCGTCATCTAGCATTAGGTATATCTCCCAATGCTGTCCCTCCCCCCTCCCCCCACCCCACAACAGTCCCCGAAGTGTGATGTTCCCCTTCCTGTGTCCATGTGTTCTCATTGTTCAATTCCCACCTATGAGTGAGAATATGTGGTGTTTGGTTTTTTGTTCTTGCGATAGTTTACTGAGAACGATGATTTCCTATTTCATCCATGTCCCTACAAAGGATATGAACTCATCAGTTTTTATGGCTGCCTAGTATTCCATGGTGTATATGTGCCATATTTTCTTAATCCAGTCTATCATTGTTGGACATTTGGGTTGGTTCCAAATCTTTGCTATTGTGTATAATGCCGCAATAAACATACGTGTGCATGTGTCTTTATAGCAGCATGATTTATAGTCCTTTGGGTATATACCCAGTAATGGGATGGCTGGGTCAAATGGAATTTCTAGTTCTAGATCCCTGAGGAATCGCCACAGTGACCTGCACAAGGGTTGAACTAGTTTACAGTCCCACCAACAGTGTAAAGTGTTCCTATTTCTCCACATCCTCTCCAGCACCTGTTGTTTCCTGACTTTTTAATGATTGCCGTTCTAACTGGTGTGAGATGGTATCTCATTGTGGTTTTGATTTGCATTTCTCTGATGGCCAGTGATGGTGAGCTTTTTTTCACGTGTTTTTTGGCTGCATAAATGTCTTCTTTTGAGGAGTGTCTGTTCATGTCCTTCGCCCACTTTTTGATGGGGTTGTTTGGTGTTTTCTTGTAAATTTGTTGGAGTGCATTGTAGATTCTGGATATTAGCCGTTTGTCAGATGAGTAGGTTGCGAAAATTTTCTCCCATTTTGTAGGTTGCCTGTTCACTCTGATGGTAGTTTCCTTTGCTGTGCAGAAGCTCTTTAGTTTAATTAGATCCCATTTGTCAATTTTGGCTTTTGTTGCCATTGCTTTTGGTGTTTTAGACATGAAGTCCTTGCCCATGCCTATGTCCTGAATGGTATTGCCTAGGTTTTCTTCTAGGGTTTTTATGGGTTTAGGTCTAACGTTTAAGTCTTTAATCCATCTTGAGTTGACTTTTGTATAAGGTGTAAGGAAGGGATCCAGTTTCAGCTTTCTACACGTGGCTAGCCAGTTTTCCCAGCACCATTTATTAAATAGGGAATCCTTTCTCCATTTCTTGTTTTTGTCAGGTTTGTCAAAGATCAGATAGTTGTAGATATGTGGCATTATTTCTGACGGCTCTGTTCTGTTCCATTGATCTATATCTCTGTTTTGGTACCAGTACCATGCTGTTTGGGTTACTGTAGCCTTGTAGTATAGTTTGAAGTCAGGTAGCGTGATGCCTCCAGCTTTGTTCTTTTGGCTTAGGATTGACTTGGTGATGCGGGCTCTTTTTTGGTTCCCTATGAACTTTAAAGTAGTTTTTTCCAATTCTGTGAAGAAAGTCATTGGTAACTTGATGGGGATGGCATTGAATCTGTAAATTACCTTGGGAAGGATGGCCATTTTCATGATATTGATTCTTCCTACCCATGAGCATGGAATGTTCTTCCATTTGTTTGTATCCTCTTTTATTTCCTTGAGCAGTGGTTTGTAGTTTTCTCCTTGAAGAGGTCCTTCACATCCCTTGTAAGTTGGATTCCTAGGTATTTTATTCTCTTTGAAGCAATTGTGAATGGGAGTTCACTCATGATTTGGCTCTCTGTTTGTCTGTTATTGATGTATAAGAATGCTTGTGATTTTTGTACATTGATGTTGTATCCTGAGACTTTGCTGAAGTTGCTTATCAGCTTAAGGAGATTTTGGGCTGAGACAATGGGGTTTTCTAGATATACTATCACGTCATCTGCAAACAGGGACAATTTGACTTCCTTTTTTCCTAATTGAATACCCTTGATTTCCTTCTCTTGCCTAATTGCCCTGGCCAGAACTTCCAACACTATGTTGAATAGAAGTGGTGAGAGAGGGCATCCCTGTCTTGTGCCAGTTTTCAAAGTGAATGCTTCCAGTTTTTGCCCATTCAGTATGATATTGGCTGTGGGTTTGTCATAAATAGCTCTTATTATTTTGAGATACGACCCGTCAATACCTAATTTATTGAGAGTTTTTAGCATGAAGGGTTGTTGAATTTTGTCAAAGGCCTTTTCTTCATGTATTGAGATAATCATGTGGTTTTTGACTTTGGTTCTGTTTATATGCTGTATTACATTTATTGCTTTGCGTATATTGAACCAGCCTTGCATCCCAGGGATGAAGCCCACTTGATCATGGTGGATAAGCTGTTTGATGTGCTGCGAGATTCGGTTTGCCAGTAATTTATTGAGGAATTTTGCATCAATATTCATCAAGGATATTGGTCTAAAATTCTCTTTTTTGGTTGTGTCTCTGCCCAGCTTTGGTATCAGCATGATGCTGGCCTCATAAAATGAGTTAGGAAGGATTCCCTCTTTTTCTATTGATTGGAATAGTTTCTGAAGTAATGGTTCCAGTTCCTCCTTGTACCTCTGGTAGAATTCGGCTGTGAACGCATCTGATCCTGGACTCCTTTTGGTTGGTAAGCTATTGATTATTGCCGCAATTTCAGCTCCTGTTATTAGTCTATTCAGAGATTCAACTTCTTCCTGGTTTAGTCATGGGAGAGTGTATGTGTCGAGGAATTTATACCTTTCTCTTTTTTTAAATTTTTTTTCTTTTTATCATTATTATTATTATTATTACCATTATTATTATTGTTATACTTTAGGCTCTATGGTACATGTGCGCAACGTGCAGGTAAGCTACATATGTATACATGCGCCATGCTGGTGCGCTGCACCCAGCAACTCGTCATCTAGCATTAGGTATATCTCCCAATGCTGTCCCTCCCCCCTCCCCCCACCCCACAACAGTCCCCGAAGTGTGATGTTCCCCTTCCTGTGTCCATGTGTTCTCATTGTTCAATTCCCACCTATGAGTGAGAATATGTGGTGTTTGGTTTTTTGTTCTTGCGATAGTTTACTGAGAACGATGATTTCCTATTTCATCCATGTCCCTACAAAGGATATGAACTCATCAGTTTTTATGGCTGCCTAGTATTCCATGGTGTATATGTGCCATATTTTCTTAATCCAGTCTATCATTGTTGGACATTTGGGTTGGTTCCAAATCTTTGCTATTGTGTATAATGCCGCAATAAACATACGTGTGCATGTGTCTTTATAGCAGCATGATTTATAGTCCTTTGGGTATATACCCAGTAATGGGATGGCTGGGTCAAATGGAATTTCTAGTTCTAGATCCCTGAGGAATCGCCACAGTGACCTGCACAAGGGTTGAACTAGTTTACAGTCCCACCAACAGTGTAAAGTGTTCCTATTTCTCCACATCCTCTCCAGCACCTGTTGTTTCCTGACTTTTTAATGATTGCCATTCTAACTGGTGTGAGATGGTATCTCATTGTGGTTTTGATTTGCATTTCTCTGATGGCCAGTGATGGTGAGCTTTTTTTCACGTGTTTTTTGGCTGCATAAATGTCTTCTTTTGAGGAGTGTCTGTTCATGTCCTTCGCCCACTTTTTGATGGGGTTGTTTGGTGTTTTCTTGTAAATTTGTTGGAGTGCATTGTAGATTCTGGATATTAGCCGTTTGTCAGATGAGTAGGTTGCGAAAATTTTCTCCCATTTTGTAGGTTGCCTGTTCACTCTGATGGTAGTTTCCTTTGCTGTGCAGAAGCTCTTTAGTTTAATTAGATCCCATTTGTCAATTTTGGCTTTTGTTGCCATTGCTTTTGGTGTTTTAGACATGAAGTCCTTGCCCATGCCTATGTCCTGAATGGTATTGCCTAGGTTTTCTTCTAGGGTTTTTATGGGTTTAGGTCTAACGTTTAAGTCTTTAATCCATCTTGAGTTGACTTTTGTATAAGGTGTAAGGAAGGGATCCAGTTTCAGCTTTCTACACGTGGCTAGCCAGTTTTCCCAGCACCATTTATTAAATAGGGAATCCTTTCTCCATTTCTTGTTTTTGTCAGGTTTGTCAAAGATCAGATAGTTGTAGATATGTGGCATTATTTCTGACGGCTCTGTTCTGTTCCATTGATCTATATCTCTGTTTTGGTACCAGTACCATGCTGTTTGGGTTACTGTAGGCTTGTAGTATAGTTTGAAGTCAGGTAGCGTGATGCCTCCAGCTTTGTTCTTTTGGCTTAGGATTGACTTGGTGATGCGGGCTCTTTTTTGGTTCCCTATGAACTTTAAAGTAGTTTTTTCCAATTCTGTGAAGAAAGTCATTGGTAACTTGATGGGGATGGCATTGAATCTGTAAATTACCTTGGGAAGGATGGCCATTTTCATGATATTGATTCTTCCTACCCATGAGCATGGAATGTTCTTCCATTTGTTTGTATCCTCTTTTATTTCCTTGAGCAGTGGTTTGTAGTTTTCTCCTTGAAGAGGTCCTTCACATCCCTTGTAAGTTGGATTCCTAGGTATTTTATTCTCTTTGAAGCAATTGTGAATGGGAGTTCACTCATGATTTGGCTCTCTGTTTGTCTGTTATTGATGTATAAGAATGCTTGTGATTTTTGTACATTGATGTTGTATCCTGAGACTTTGCTGAAGTTGCTTATCAGCTTAAGGAGATTTTGGGCTGAGACAATGGGGTTTTCTAGATATACCATCACGTCATCTGCAAACAGGGACAATTTGACTTCCTTTTTTCCTAATTGAATACCCTTGATTTCCTTCTCTTGCCTAATTGCCCTGGCCAGAACTTCCAACACTATGTTGAATAGAAGTGGTGAGAGAGGGCATCCCTGTCTTGTGCCAGTTTTCAAAGTGAATGCTTCCAGTTTTTGCCCATTCAGTATGATATTGGCTGTGGGTTGGTCATAAATAGCTCTTATTATTTTGAGATACGACCCGTCAATACCTAATTTATTGAGAGTTTTTAGCATGAAGGGTTGTTGAATTTTGTCAAAGGCCTTTTCTTCATGTATTGAGATAATCATGTGGTTTTTGACTTTGGTTCTGTTTATATGCTGTATTACATTTATTGCTTTGCGTATATTGAACCAGCCTTGCATCCCAGGGATGAAGCCCACTTGATCATGGTGGATAAGCTGTTTGATGTGCTGCGAGATTCGGTTTGCCAGTAATTTATTGAGGAATTTTGCATCAATATTCATCAAGGATATTGGTCTAAAATTCTCTTTTTTGGTTGTGTCTCTGCCCAGCTTTGGTATCAGCATGATGCTGGCCTCATAAAATGAGTTAGGAAGGATTCCCTCTTTTTCTATTGATTGGAATAGTTTCTGAAGTAATGGTTCCAGTTCCTCCTTGTACCTCTGGTAGAATTCGGCTGTGAACGCATCTGATCCTGGACTCCTTTTGGTTGGTAAGCTATTGATTATTGCCGCAATTTCAGCTCCTGTTATTAGTCTATTCAGAGATTCAACTTCTTCCTGGTTTAGTCATGGGAGAGTGTATGTGTCGAGGAATTTATACCTTTCTTTTTTTTTTAATTTTTTTTCTTTTTATCATTATTATTATTATTATTACCATTATTATTATTGTTATACTTTAGGCTCTATGGTACATGTGCGCAACGTGCAGGTAAGCTACATATGTATACATGCGCCATGCTGGTGCGCTGCACCCAGCAACTCGTCATCTAGCATTAGGTATATCTCCCAATGCTGTCCCTCCCCCCTCCCCCCACCCCACAACAGTCCCCGAAGTGTGATGTTCCCCTTCCTGTGTCCATGTGTTCTCATTGTTCAATTCCCACCTATGAGTGAGAATATGTGGTGTTTGGTTTTTTGTTCTTGCGATAGTTTACTGAGAACGATGATTTCCTATTTCATCCATGTCCCTACAAAGGATATGAACTCATCAGTTTTTATGGCTGCCTAGTATTCCATGGTGTATATGTGCCATATTTTCTTAATCCAGTCTATCATTGTTGGACATTTGGGTTGGTTCCAAATCTTTGCTATTGTGTATAATGCCGCAATAAACATACGTGTGCATGTGTCTTTATAGCAGCATGATTTATAGTCCTTTGGGTATATACCCAGTAATGGGATGGCTGGGTCAAATGGAATTTCTAGTTCTAGATCCCTGAGGAATCGCCACAGTGACCTGCACAAGGGTTGAACTAGTTTACAGTCCCACCAACAGTGTAAAGTGTTCCTATTTCTCCACATCCTCTCCAGCACCTGTTGTTTCCTGACTTTTTAATGATTGCCATTCTAACTGGTGTGAGATGGTATCTCATTGTGGTTTTGATTTGCATTTCTCTGATGGCCAGTGATGGTGAGCTTTTTTTCACGTGTTTTTTGGCTGCATAAATGTCTTCTTTTGAGGAGTGTCTGTTCATGTCCTTCGCCCACTTTTTGATGGGGTTGTTTGGTGTTTTCTTGTAAATTTGTTGGAGTTCATTGTAGATTCTGGATATTAGCCGTTTGTCAGATGAGTAGGTTGCGAAAATTTTCTCCCATTTTGTAGGTTGCCTGTTCACTCTGATGGTAGTTTCCTTTGCTGTGCAGAAGCTCTTTAGTTTAATTAGATCCCATTTGTCAATTTTGGCTTTTGTTGCCATTGCTTTTGGTGTTTTAGACATGAAGTCCTTGCCCATGCCTATGTCCTGAATGGTATTGCCTAGGTTTTCTTCTAGGGTTTTTATGGGTTTAGGTCTAACGTTTAAGTCTTTAATCCATCTTGAGTTGACTTTTGTATAAGGTGTAAGGAAGGGATCCAGTTTCAGCTTTCTACACGTGGCTAGCCAGTTTTCCCAGCACCATTTATTAAATAGGGAATCCTTTCTCCATTTCTTGTTTTTGTCAGGTTTGTCAAAGATCAGATAGTTGTAGATATGTGGCATTATTTCTGACGGCTCTGTTCTGTTCCATTGATCTATATCTCTGTTTTGGTACCAGTACCATGCTGTTTGGGTTACTGTAGGCTTGTAGTATAGTTTGAAGTCAGGTAGCGTGATGCCTCCAGCTTTGTTCTTTTGGCTTAGGATTGACTTGGTGATGCGGGCTCTTTTTTGGTTCCCTATGAACTTTAAAGTAGTTTTTTCCAATTCTGTGAAGAAAGTCATTGGTAACTTGATGGGGATGGCATTGAATCTGTAAATTACCTTGGGAAGGATGGCCATTTTCATGATATTGATTCTTCCTACCCATGAGCATGGAATGTTCTTCCATTTGTTTGTATCCTCTTTTATTTCCTTGAGCAGTGGTTTGCAGTTTTCTCCTTGAAGAGGTCCTTCACATCCCTTGTAAGTTGGATTCCTAGGTATTTTATTCTCTTTGAAGCAATTGTGAATGGGAGTTCACTCATGATTTGGCTCTCTGTTTGTCTGTTATTGATGTATAAGAATGCTTGTGATTTTTGTACATTGATGTTGTATCCTGAGACTTTGCTGAAGTTGCTTATCAGCTTAAGGAGATTTTGGGCTGAGACAATGGGGTTTTCTAGATATACTATCACGTCATCTGCAAACAGGGACAATTTGACTTCCTTTTTTCCTAATTGAATAACCTTGATTTCCTTCTCTTGCCTAATTGCCCTGGTGAGAACTTCCAACACTATGTTGAATAGAAGTGGTGAGAGAGGGCATCCCTGTCTTGTGCCAGTTTTCAAAGTGAATGCTTCCAGTTTTTGCCCATTCAGTATGATATTGGCTGTGGGTTTGTCATAAATAGCTCTTATTATTTTGAGATACGACCCGTCAATACCTAATTTATTGAGAGTTTTTAGCATGAAGGGTTGTTGAATTTTGTCAAAGGCCTTTTCTTCATGTATTGAGATAATCATGTGGTTTTTGACTTTGGTTCTGTTTATATGCTGTATTACATTTATTGCTTTGCGTATATTGAACCAGCCTTGCATCTCAGGGATGAAGCCCACTTGATCATGGTGGATAAGCTGTTTGATGTGCTGCGAGATTCGGTTTGCCAGTAATTTATTGAGGAATTTTGCATCAATATTCATCAAGGATATTGGTCTAAAATTCTCTTTTTTGGTTGTGTCTCTGCCCAGCTTTGGTATCAGCATGATGCTGGCCTCATAAAATGAGTTAGGAAGGATTCCCTCTTTTTCTATTGATTGGAATAGTTTCTGAAGTAATGGTTCCAGTTCCTCCTTGTACCTCTGGTAGAATTCGGCTGTGAACGCATCTGATCCTGGACTCCTTTTGGTTGGTAAGCTATTGATTATTGCCGCAATTTCAGCTCCTGTTATTAGTCTATTCAGAGATTCAACTTCTTCCTGGTTTAGTCATGGGAGAGTGTATGTGTCGAGGAATTTATACCTTTCTTTTTTTTTTAAATTTTTTTCTTTTTATCATTATTATTATTATTATTACCATTATTATTATTGTTATACTTTAGGCTCTATGGTACATGTGCGCAACGTTCAGGTAAGCTACATATGTATACATGCGCCATGCTGGTGCGCTGCACCCACCAACTCGTCATCTAGCATTAGGTATATCTCCCAATGCTGTCCCTCCCCCTCCCCCCACCCCACAACAGTCCCCGAAGTGTGATGTTCCCCTTCCTGTGTCCATGTGTTCTCATTGTTCAATTCCCACCTATGAGTGAGAATATGTGGTGTTTGGTTTTTTGTTCTTGCGATAGTTTGCTGAGAACGATGATTTCCAATTTCATCCATGTCCCTACAAAGGATATGAACTCATCAGTTTTTATGGCTGCCTAGTATTCCATAGTGTATATGTGCCATATTTTCTTCATCCAGTCTATCATTGTTGGACATTTGGGTTGGTTCCAAATCTTTGCTATTGTGTATAATGCCGCAATAAACATACGTGTGCATGTGTCTTT
The DNA here is from genome assembly GCF_028885655.2 of Pongo abelii. Classification (NCBI taxonomy): domain Eukaryota; kingdom Metazoa; phylum Chordata; class Mammalia; order Primates; family Hominidae; genus Pongo; species Pongo abelii. The sequence continues at coordinate 4,606,552 of NC_072007.2, read as the reverse complement.
ATAGCAGCATGATTTATAGTCCTTTGGGTATATACCCAGTAATGGGATGGCTGGGTCAAATGGAATTTCTAGTTCTAGATCCCTGAGGAATCGCCACAGTGACCTGCACAAGGGTTGAACTAGTTTACAGTCCCACCAACAGTGTAAAGTGTTCCTATTTCTCCACATCCTCTCCAGCACCTGTTGTTTCCTGACTTTTTAATGATTGCCATTCTAACTGGTGTGAGATGGTATCTCATTGTGGTTTTGATTTGCATTTCTCTGATGGCCAGTGATGGTGAGCTTTTTTTCACGTGTTTTTTGGCTGCATAAATGTCTTCTTTTGAGGAGTGTCTGTTCATGTCCTTCGCCCACTTTTTGATGGGGTTGTTTGGTGTTTTCTTGTAAATTTGTTGGAGTTCATTGTAGATTCTGGATATTAGCCGTTTGTCAGATGAGTAGGTTGCGAAAATTTTCTCCCATTTTGTAGGTTGCCTGTTCACTCTGATGGTAGTTTCCTTTGCTGTGCAGAAGCTCTTTAGTTTAATTAGATCCCATTTGTCAATTTTGGCTTTTGTTGCCATTGCTTTTGGTGTTTTAGACATGAAGTCCTTGCCCATGCCTATGTCCTGAATGGTATTGCCTAGGTTTTCTTCTAGGGTTTTTATGGGTTTAGGTCTAACGTTTAAGTCTTTAATCCATCTTGAGTTGACTTTTGTATAAGGTGTAAGGAAGGGATCCAGTTTCAGCTTTCTACACGTGGCTAGCCAGTTTTCCCAGCACCATTTATTAAATAGGGAATCCTTTCTCCATTTCTTGTTTTTGTCAGGTTTGTCAAAGATCAGATAGTTGTAGATATGTGGCATTATTTCTGACGGCTCTGTTCTGTTCCATTGATCTATATCTCTGTTTTGGTACCAGTACCATGCTGTTTGGGTTACTGTAGCCTTGTAGTATAGTTTGAAGTCAGGTAGCGTGATGCCTCCAGCTTTGTTCTTTTGGCTTAGGATTGACTTGGTGATGCGGGCTCTTTTTTGGTTCCCTATGAACTTTAAAGTAGTTTTTTCCAATTCTGTGAAGAAAGTCATTGGTAACTTGATGGGGATGGCATTGAATCTGTAAATTACCTTGGGAAGGATGGCCATTTTCATGATATTGATTCTTCCTACCCATGAGCATGGAATGTTCTTCCATTTGTTTGTATCCTCTTTTATTTCCTTGAGCAGTGGTTTGTAGTTTTCTCCTTGAAGAGGTCCTTCACATCCCTTGTAAGTTGGATTCCTAGGTATTTTATTCTCTTTGAAGCAATTGTGAATGGGAGTTCACTCATGATTTGGCTCTCTGTTTGTCTGTTATTGATGTATAAGAATGCTTGTGATTTTTGTACATTGATGTTGTATCCTGAGACTTTGCTGAAGTTGCTTATCAGCTTAAGGAGATTTTGGGCTGAGACAATGGGGTTTTCTAGATATACTATCACGTCATCTGCAAACAGGGACAATTTGACTTCCTTTTTTCCTAATTGAATACCCTTGATTTCCTTCTCTTGCCTAATTGCCCTGGCCAGAACTTCCAACACTATGTTGAATAGAAGTGGTGAGAGAGGGCATCCCTGTCTTGTGCCAGTTTTCAAAGTGAATGCTTCCAGTTTCTGCCCATTCAGTATGATATTGGCTGTGGGTTTGTCATAAATAGCTCTTATTATTTTGAGATACGACCCGTCAATACCTAATTTATTGAGAGTTTTTAGCATGAAGGGTTGTTGAATTTTGTCAAAGGCCTTTTCTTCATGTATTGAGATAATCATGTGGTTTTTGACTTTGGTTCTGTTTATATGCTGTATTACATTTATTGCTTTGCGTATATTGAACCAGCCTTGCATCCCAGGGATGAAGCCCACTTGATCATGGTGGATAAGCTGTTTGATGTGCTGCGAGATTCGGTTTGCCAGTAATTTATTGAGGAATTTTGCATCAATATTCATCAAGGATATTGGTCTAAAATTCTCTTTTTTGGTTGTGTCTCTGCCCAGCTTTGGTATCAGCATGATGCTGGCCTCATAAAATGAGTTAGGAAGGATTCCCTCTTTTTCTATTGATTGGAATAGTTTCTGAAGTAATGGTTCCAGTTCCTCCTTGTACCTCTGGTAGAATTCGGCTGTGAACGCATCTGATCCTGGACTCCTTTTGGTTGGTAAGCTATTGATTATTGCCGCAATTTCAGCTCCTGTTATTAGTCTATTCAGAGATTCAACTTCTTCCTGGTTTAGTCATGGGAGAGTGTATGTGTCGAGGAATTTATACCTTTCTCTTTTTTTTAATTTTTTTTCTTTTTATCATTATTATTATTATTATTACCATTATTATTATTGTTATACTTTAGGCTCTATGGTACATGTGCGCAACGTGCAGGTAAGCTACATATGTATACATGCGCCATGCTGGTGCGCTGCACCCAGCAACTCGTCATCTAGCATTAGGTATATCTCCCAATGCTGTCCCTCCCCCCTCCCCCCACCCCACAACAGTCCCCGAAGTGTGATGTTCCCCTTCCTGTGTCCATGTGTTCTCATTGTTCAATTCCCACCTATGAGTGAGAATATGTGGTGTTTGGTTTTTTGTTCTTGCGATAGTTTACTGAGAACGATGATTTCCTATTTCATCCATGTCCCTACAAAGGATATGAACTCATCAGTTTTTATGGCTGCCTAGTATTCCATGGTGTATATGTGCCATATTTTCTTAATCCAGTCTATCATTGTTGGACATTTGGGTTGGTTCCAAATCTTTGCTATTGTGTATAATGCCGCAATAAACATACGTGTGCATGTGTCTTTATAGCAGCATGATTTATAGTCCTTTGGGTATATACCCAGTAATGGGATGGCTGGGTCAAATGGAATTTCTAGTTCTAGATCCCTGAGGAATCGCCACAGTGACCTGCACAAGGGTTGAACTAGTTTACAGTCCCACCAACAGTGTAAAGTGTTCCTATTTCTCCACATCCTCTCCAGCACCTGTTGTTTCCTGACTTTTTAATGATTGCCATTCTAACTGGTGTGAGATGGTATCTCATTGTGGTTTTGATTTGCATTTCTCTGATGGCCAGTGATGGTGAGCTTTTTTTCACGTGTTTTTTGGCTGCATAAATGTCTTCTTTTGAGGAGTGTCTGTTCATGTCCTTCGCCCACTTTTTGATGGGGTTGTTTGGTGTTTTCTTGTAAATTTGTTGGAGTGCATTGTAGATTCTGGATATTAGCCGTTTGTCAGATGAGTAGGTTGCGAAAATTTTCTCCCATTTTGTAGGTTGCCTGTTCACTCTGATGGTAGTTTCCTTTGCTGTGCAGAAGCTCTTTAGTTTAATTAGATCCCATTTGTCAATTTTGGCTTTTGTTGCCATTGCTTTTGGTGTTTTAGACATGAAGTCCTTGCCCATGCCTATGTCCTGAATGGTATTGCCTAGGTTTTCTTCTAGGGTTTTTATGGGTTTAGGTCTAACGTTTAAGTCTTTAATCCATCTTGAGTTGACTTTTGTATAAGGTGTAAGGAAGGGATCCAGTTTCAGCTTTCTACACGTGGCTAGCCAGTTTTCCCAGCACCATTTATTAAATAGGGAATCCTTTCTCCATTTCTTGTTTTTGTCAGGTTTGTCAAAGATCAGATAGTTGTAGATATGTGGCATTATTTCTGACGGCTCTGTTCTGTTCCATTGATCTATATCTCTGTTTTGGTACCAGTACCATGCTGTTTGGGTTACTGTAGGCTTGTAGTATAGTTTGAAGTCAGGTAGCGTGATGCCTCCAGCTTTGTTCTTTTGGCTTAGGATTGACTTGGTGATGCGGGCTCTTTTTTGGTTCCCTATGAACTTTAAAGTAGTTTTTTCCAATTCTGTGAAGAAAGTCATTGGTAACTTGATGGGGATGGCATTGAATCTGTAAATTACCTTGGGAAGGATGGCCATTTTCATGATATTGATTCTTCCTACCCATGAGCATGGAATGTTCTTCCATTTGTTTGTATCCTCTTTTATTTCCTTGAGCAGTGGTTTGTAGTTTTCTCCTTGAAGAGGTCCTTCACATCCCTTGTAAGTTGGATTCCTAGGTATTTTATTCTCTTTGAAGCAATTGTGAATGGGAGTTCACTCATGATTTGGCTCTCTGTTTGTCTGTTATTGATGTATAAGAATGCTTGTGATTTTTGTACATTGATGTTGTATCCTGAGACTTTGCTGAAGTTGCTTATCAGCTTAAGGAGATTTTGGGCTGAGACAATGGGGTTTTCTAGATATACTATCACGTCATCTGCAAACAGGGACAATTTGACTTCCTTTTTTCCTAATTGAATACCCTTGATTTCCTTCTCTTGCCTAATTGCCCTGGCCAGAACTTCCAACACTATGTTGAATAGAAGTGGTGAGAGAGGGCATCCCTGTCTTGTGCCAGTTTTCAAAGTGAATGCTTCCAGTTTCTGCCCATTCAGTATGATATTGGCTGTGGGTTTGTCATAAATAGCTCTTATTATTTTGAGATACGACCCGTCAATACCTAATTTATTGAGAGTTTTTAGCATGAAGGGTTGTTGAATTTTGTCAAAGGCCTTTTCTTCATGTATTGAGATAATCATGTGGTTTTTGACTTTGGTTCTGTTTATATGCTGTATTACATTTATTGCTTTGCGTATATTGAACCAGCCTTGCATCCCAGGGATGAAGCCCACTTGATCATGGTGGATAAGCTGTTTGATGTGCTGCGAGATTCGGTTTGCCAGTAATTTATTGAGGAATTTTGCATCAATATTCATCAAGGATATTGGTCTAAAATTCTCTTTTTTGGTTGTGTCTCTGCCCAGCTTTGGTATCAGCATGATGCTGGCCTCATAAAATGAGTTAGGAAGGATTCCCTCTTTTTCTATTGATTGGAATAGTTTCTGAAGTAATGGTTCCAGTTCCTCCTTGTACCTCTGGTAGAATTCGGCTGTGAACGCATCTGATCCTGGACTCCTTTTGGTTGGTAAGCTATTGATTATTGCCGCAATTTCAGCTCCTGTTATTAGTCTATTCAGAGATTCAACTTCTTCCTGGTTTAGTCATGGGAGAGTGTATGTGTCGAGGAATTTATACCTTTCTCTTTTTTTTAATTTTTTTTCTTTTTATCATTATTATTATGATTATTACCATTATTATTATTGTTATACTTTAGGCTCTATGGTACATGTGCGCAACGTGCAGGTAAGCTACATATGTATACATGCGCCATGCTGGTGCGCTGCACCCAGCAACTCGTCATCTAGCATTAGGTATATCTCCCAATGCTGTCCCTCCCCCCTCCCCCCACCCCACAACAGTCCCCGAAGTGTGATGTTCCCCTTCCTGTGTCCATGTGTTCTCATTGTTCAATTCCCACCTATGAGTGAGAATATGTGGTGTTTGGTTTTTTGTTCTTGCGATAGTTTACTGAGAACGATGATTTCCTATTTCATCCATGTCCCTACAAAGGATATGAACTCATCAGTTTTTATGGCTGCCTAGTATTCCATGGTGTATATGTGCCATATTTTCTTAATCCAGTCTATCATTGTTGGACATTTGGGTTGGTTCCAAATCTTTGCTATTGTGTATAATGCCGCAATAAACATACGTGTGCATGTGTCTTTATAGCAGCATGATTTATAGTCCTTTGGGTATATACCCAGTAATGGGATGGCTGGGTCAAATGGAATTTCTAGTTCTAGATCCCTGAGGAATCGCCACAGTGACCTGCACAAGGGTTGAACTAGTTTACAGTCCCACCAACAGTGTAAAGTGTTCCTATTTCTCCACATCCTCTCCAGCACCTGTTGTTTCCTGACTTTTTAATGATTGCCATTCTAACTGGTGTGAGATGGTATCTCATTGTGGTTTTGATTTGCATTTCTCTGATGGCCAGTGATGGTGAGCTTTTTTTCACGTGTTTTTTGGCTGCATAAATGTCTTCTTTTGAGGAGTGTCTGTTCATGTCCTTCGCCCACTTTTTGATGGGGTTGTTTGGTGTTTTCTTGTAAATTTGTTGGAGTTCATTGTAGATTCTGGATATTAGCCGTTTGTCAGATGAGTAGGTTGCGAAAATTTTCTCCCATTTTGTAGGTTGCCTGTTCACTCTGATGGTAGTTTCCTTTGCTGTGCAGAAGCTCTTTAGTTTAATTAGATCCCATTTGTCAATTTTGGCTTTTGTTGCCATTGCTTTTGGTGTTTTAGACATGAAGTCCTTGCCCATGCCTATGTCCTGAATGGTATTGCCTAGGTTTTCTTCTAGGGTTTTTATGGGTTTAGGTCTAACGTTTAAGTCTTTAATCCATCTTGAGTTGACTTTTGTATAAGGTGTAAGGAAGGGATCCAGTTTCAGCTTTCTACACGTGGCTAGCCAGTTTTCCCAGCACCATTTATTAAATAGGGAATCCTTTCTCCATTTCTTGTTTTTGTCAGGTTTGTCAAAGATCAGATAGTTGTAGATATGTGGCATTATTTCTGACGGCTCTGTTCTGTTCCATTGATCTATATCTCTGTTTTGGTACCAGTACCATGCTGTTTGGGTTACTGTAGCCTTGTAGTATAGTTTGAAGTCAGGTAGCGTGATGCCTCCAGCTTTGTTCTTTTGGCTTAGGATTGACTTGGTGATGCGGGCTCTTTTTTGGTTCCCTATGAACTTTAAAGTAGATTTTTCCAATTCTGTGAAGAAAGTCATTGGTAACTTGATGGGGATGGCATTGAATCTGTAAATTACCTTGGGAAGGATGGCCATTTTCATGATATTGATTCTTCCTACCCATGAGCATGGAATGTTCTTCCATTTGTTTGTATCCTCTTTTATTTCCTTGAGCAGTGGTTTGTAGTTTTCTCCTTGAAGAGGTCCTTCACATCCCTTGTAAGTTGGATTCGTAGGTATTTTATTCTCTTTGAAGCAATTGTGAATGGGAGTTCACTCATGATTTGGCTCTCTGTTTGTCTGTTATTGATGTATAAGAATGCTTGTGATTTTTGTACATTGATGTTGTATCCTGAGACTTTGCTGAAGTTGCTTATCAGCTTAAGGAGATTTTGGGCTGAGACAATGGGGTTTTCTACATATACTATCACGTCATCTGCAAACAGGGACAATTTGACTTCCTTTTTTCCTAATTGAATACCCTTGATTTCCTTCTCTTGCCTAATTGCCCTGGCCAGAACTTCCAACACTATGTTGAATAGAAGTGGTGAGAGAGGGCATCCCTGTCTTGTGCCAGTTTTCAAAGTGAATGCTTCCAGTTTCTGCCCATTCAGTATGATATTGGCTGTGGGTTTGTCATAAATAGCTCTTATTATTTTGAGATACGACCCGTCAATACCTAATTTATTGAGAGTTTTTAGCATGAAGGGTTGTTGAATTTTGTCAAAGGCCTTTTCTTCATGTATTGAGATAATCATGTGGTTTTTGACTTTGGTTCTGTTTATATGCTGTATTACATTTATTGCTTTGCGTATATTGAACCAGCCTTGCATCCCAGGGATGAAGCCCACTTGATCATGGTGGATAAGCTGTTTGATGTGCTGCGAGATTCGGTTTGCCAGTAATTTATTGAGGAATTTTGCATCAATATTCATCAAGGATATTGGTCTAAAATTCTCTTTTTTGGTTGTGTCTCTGCCCAGCTTTGGTATCAGCATGATGCTGGCCTCATAAAATGAGTTAGGAAGGATTCCCTCTTTTTCTATTGATTGGAATAGTTTCTGAAGTAATGGTTCCAGTTCCTCCTTGTACCTCTGGTAGAATTCGGCTGTGAACGCATCTGATCCTGGACTCCTTTTGGTTGGTAAGCTATTGATTATTGCCGCAATTTCAGCTCCTGTTATTAGTCTATTCAGAGATTCAACTTCTTCCTGGTTTAGTCATGGGAGAGTGTATGTGTCGAGGAATTTATACCTTTCTCTTTTTTTTAATTTTTTTTCTTTTTATCATTATTATTATTATTATTACCATTATTATTATTGTTATACTTTAGGCTCTATGGTACATGTGCGCAACGTGCAGGTAAGCTACATATGTATACATGCGCCATGCTGGTGCGCTGCACCCAGCAACTCGTCATCTAGCATTAGGTATATCTCCCAATGCTGTCCCTCCCCCCTCCCCCCACCCCACAACAGTCCCCGAAGTGTGATGTTCCCCTTCCTGTGTCCATGTGTTCTCATTGTTCAATTCCCACCTATGAGTGAGAATATGTGGTGTTTGGTTTTTTGTTCTTGCGATAGTTTACTGAGAACGATGATTTCCTATTTCATCCATGTCCCTACAAAGGATATGAACTCATCAGTTTTTATGGCTGCCTAGTATTCCATGGTGTATATGTGCCATATTTTCTTAATCCAGTCTATCATTGTTGGACATTTGGGTTGGTTCCAAATCTTTGCTATTGTGTATAATGCCGCAATAAACATACGTGTGCATGTGTCTTTATAGCAGCATGATTTATAGTCCTTTGGGTATATACCCAGTAATGGGATGGCTGGGTCAAATGGAATTTCTAGTTCTAGATCCCTGAGGAATCGCCACAGTGACCTGCACAAGGGTTGAACTAGTTTACAGTCCCACCAACAGTGTAAAGTGTTCCTATTTCTCCACATCCTCTCCAGCACCTGTTGTTTCCTGACTTTTTAATGATTGCCATTCTAACTGGTGTGAGATGGTATCTCATTGTGGTTTTGATTTGCATTTCTCTGATGGCCAGTGATGGTGAGCTTTTTTTCACGTGTTTTTTGGCTGCATAAATGTCTTCTTTTGAGGAGTGTCTGTTCATGTCCTTCGCCCACTTTTTGATGGGGTTGTTTGGTGTTTTCTTGTAAATTTGTTGGAGTGCATTGTAGATTCTGGATATTAGCCGTTTGTCAGATGAGTAGGTTGCGAAAATTTTCTCCCATTTTGTAGGTTGCCTGTTCACTCTGATGGTAGTTTCCTTTGCTGTGCAGAAGCTCTTTAGTTTAATTAGATCCCATTTGTCAATTTTGGCTTTTGTTGCCATTGCTTTTGGTGTTTTAGACATGAAGTCCTTGCCCATGCCTATGTCCTGAATGGTATTGCCTAGGTTTTCTTCTAGGGTTTTTATGGGTTTAGGTCTAACGTTTAAGTCTTTAATCCATCTTGAGTTGACTTTTGTATAAGGTGTAAGGAAGGGATCCAGTTTCAGCTTTCTACACGTGGCTAGCCAGTTTTCCCAGCACCATTTATTAAATAGGGAATCCTTTCTCCATTTCTTGTTTTTGTCAGGTTTGTCAAAGATCAGATAGTTGTAGATATGTGGCATTATTTCTGACGGCTCTGTTCTGTTCCATTGATCTATATCTCTGTTTTGGTACCAGTACCATGCTGTTTGGGTTACTGTAGCCTTGTAGTATAGTTTGAAGTCAGGTAGCGTGATGCCTCCAGCTTTGTTCTTTTGGCTTAGGATTGACTTGGTGATGCGGGCTCTTTTTTGGTTCCCTATGAACTTTAAAGTAGTTTTTTCCAATTCTGTGAAGAAAGTCATTGGTAACTTGATGGGGATGGCATTGAATCTGTAAATTACCTTGGGAAGGATGGCCATTTTCATGATATTGATTCTTCCTACCCATGAGCATGGAATGTTCTTCCATTTGTTTGTATCCTCTTTTATTTCCTTGAGCAGTGGTTTGCAGTTTTCTCCTTGAAGAGGTCCTTCACATCCCTTGTAAGTTGGATTCCTAGGTATTTTATTCTCTTTGAAGCAATTGTGAATGGGAGTTCACTCATGATTTGGCTCTCTGTTTGTCTGTTATTGATGTATAAGAATGCTTGTGATTTTTGTACATTGATGTTGTATCCTGAGACTTTGCTGAAGTTGCTTATCAGCTTAAGGAGATTTTGGGCTGAGACAATGGGGTTTTCTAGATATACTATCACGTCATCTGCAAACAGGGACAATTTGACTTCCTTTTTTCCTAATTGAATACCCTTGATTTCCTTCTCTTGCCTAATTGCCCTGGCCAGAACTTCCAACACTATGTTGAATAGAAGTGGTGAGAGAGGGCATCCCTGTCTTGTGCCAGTTTTCAAAGTGAATGCTTCCAGTTTCTGCCCATTCAGTATGATATTGGCTGTGGGTTTGTCATAAATAGCTCTTATTATTTTGAGATACGACCCGTCAATACCTAATTTATTGAGAGTTTTTAGCATGAAGGGTTGTTGAATTTTGTCAAAGGCCTTTTCTTCATGTATTGAGATAATCATGTGGTTTTTGACTTTGGTTCTGTTTATATGCTGTATTACATTTACTGCTTTGCGTATATTGAACCAGCCTTGCATCCCAGGGATGAAGCCCACTTGATCATGGTGGATAAGCTGTTTGATGTGCTGCGAGATTCGGTTTGCCAGTAATTTATTGAGGAATTTTGCATCAATATTCATCAAGGATATTGGTCTAAAATTCTCTTTTTTGGTTGTGTCTCTGCCCAGCTTTGGTATCAGCATGATGCTGGCCTCATAAAATGAGTTAGGAAGGATTCCCTCTTTTTCTATTGATTGGAATAGTTTCTGAAGTAATGGTTCCAGTTCCTCCTTGTACCTCTGGTAGAATTCGGCTGTGAACGCATCTGATCCTGGACTCCTTTTGGTTGGTAAGCTATTGATTATTGCCGCAATTTCAGCTCCTGTTATTAGTCTATTCAGAGATTCAACTTCTTCCTGGTTTAGTCATGGGAGAGTGTATGTGTCGAGGAATTTATACCTTTCTCTTTTTTTTAATTTTTTTTCTTTTTATCATTATTATTATGATTATTACCATTATTATTATTGTTATACTTTAGGCTCTATGGTACATGTGCGCAACGTGCAGGTAAGCTACATATGTATACATGCGCCATGCTGGTGCGCTGCACCCAGCAACTCGTCATCTAGCATTAGGTATATCTCCCAATGCTGTCCCTCCCCCCTCCCCCCACCCCACAACAGTCCCCGAAGTGTGATGTTCCCCTTCCTGTGTCCATGTGTTCTCATTGTTCAATTCCCACCTATGAGTGAGAATATGTGGTGTTTGGTTTTTTGTTCTTGCGATAGTTTACTGAGAACGATGATTTCCTATTTCATCCATGTCCCTACAAAGGATATGAACTCATCAGTTTTTATGGCTGCCTAGTATTCCATGGTGTATATGTGCCATATTTTCTTAATCCAGTCTATCATTGTTGGACATTTGGGTTGGTTCCAAATCTTTGCTATTGTGTATAATGCCGCAATAAACATACGTGTGCATGTGTCTTTATAGCAGCATGATTTATAGTCCTTTGGGTATATACCCAGTAATGGGATGGCTGGGTCAAATGGAATTTCTAGTTCTAGATCCCTGAGGAATCGCCACAGTGACCTGCACAAGGGTTGAACTAGTTTAAAGTCCCACCAACAGTGTAAAGTGTTCCTATTTCTCCACATCCTCTCCAGCACCTGTTGTTTCCTGACTTTTTAATGATTGCCATTCTAACTGGTGTGAGATGGTATCTCATTGTGGTTTTGATTTGCATTTCTCTGATGGCCAGTGATGGTGAGCTTTTTTTCACGTGTTTTTTGGCTGCATAAATGTCTTCTTTTGAGGAGTGTCTGTTCATGTCCTTCGCCCACTTTTTGATGGGGTTGTTTGGTGTTTTCTTGTAAATTTGTTGGAGTTCATTGTAGATTCTGGATATTAGCCGTTTGTCAGATGAGTAGGTTGCGAAAATTTTCTCCCATTTTGTAGGTTGCCTGATCACTCTGATGGTAGTTTCCTTTGCTGTGCAGAAGCTCTTTAGTTTAATTAGATCCCATTTGTCAATTTTGGCTTTTGTTGCCATTGCTTTTGGTGTTTTAGACATGAAGTCCTTGCCCATGCCTATGTCCTGAATGGTATTGCCTAGGTTTTCTTCTAGGGTTTTTATGGGTTTAGGTCTAACGTTTAAGTCTTTAATCCATCTTGAGTTGACTTTTGTATAAGGTGTAAGGAAGGGATCCAGTTTCAGCTTTCTACACGTGGCTAGCCAGTTTTCCCAGCACCATTTATTAAATAGGGAATCCTTTCTCCATTTCTTGTTTTTGTCAGGTTTGTCAAAGATCAGATAGTTGTAGATATGTGGCATTATTTCTGACGGCTCTGTTCTGTTCCATTGATCTATATCTCTGTTTTGGTACCAGTACCATGCTGTTTGGGTTACTGTAGGCTTGTAGTATAGTTTGAAGTCAGGTAGCGTGATGCCTCCAGCTTTGTTCTTTTGGCTTAGGATTGACTTGGTGATGCGGGCTCTTTTTTGGTTCCCTATGAACTTTAAAGTAGTTTTTTCCAATTCTGTGAAGAAAGTCATTGGTAACTTGATGGGGATGGCATTGAATCTGTAAATTACCTTGGGAAGGATGGCCATTTTCATGATATTGATTCTTCCTACCCATGAGCATGGAATGTTCTTCCATTTGTTTGTATCCTCTTTTATTTCCTTGAGCAGTGGTTTGCAGTTTTCTCCTTGAAGAGGTCCTTCACATCCCTTGTAAGTTGGATTCCTAGGTATTTTATTCTCTTTGAAGCAATTGTGAATGGGAGTTCACTCATGATTTGGCTCTCTGTTTGTCTGTTATTGATGTATAAGAATGCTTGTGATTTTTGTACATTGATGTTGTATCCTGAGACTTTGCTGAAGTTGCTTATCAGCTTAAGGAGATTTTGGGCTGAGACAATGGGGTTTTCTAGATATACTATCACGTCATCTGCAAACAGGGACAATTTGACTTCCTTTTTTCCTAATTGAATACCCTTGATTTCCTTCTCTTGCCTAATTGCCCTGGCCAGAACTTCCAACACTATGTTGAATAGAAGTGGTGAGAGAGGGCATCCCTGTCTTGTGCCAGTTTTCAAAGTGAATGCTTCCAGTTTCTGCCCATTCAGTATGATATTGGCTGTGGGTTTGTCATAAATAGCTCTTATTATTTTGAGATACGACCCGTCAATACCTAATTTATTGAGAGTTTTTAGCATGAAGGGTTGTTGAATTTTGTCAAAGGCCTTTTCTTCATGTATTGAGATAATCATGTGGTTTTTGACTTTGGTTCTGTTTATATGCTGTATTACATTTATTGCTTTGCGTATATTGAACCAGCCTTGCATCCCAGGGATGAAGCCCACTTGATCATGGTGGATAAGCTGTTTGATGTGCTGCGAGATTCGGTTTGCCAGTAATTTATTGAGGAATTTTGCATCAATATTCATCAAGGATATTGGTCTAAAATTCTCTTTTTTGGTTGTGTCTCTGCCCAGCTTTGGTATCAGCATGATGCTGGCCTCATAAAATGAGTTAGGAAGGATTCCCTCTTTTTCTATTGATTGGAATAGTTTCTGAAGTAATGGTTCCAGTTCCTCCTTGTACCTCTGGTAGAATTCGGCTGTGAACGCATCTGATCCTGGACTCCTTTTGGTTGGTAAGCTATTGATTATTGCCGCAATTTCAGCTCCTGTTATTAGTCTATTCAGAGATTCAACTTCTTCCTGGTTTAGTCATGGGAGAGTGTATGTGTCGAGGAATTTATACCTTTCTCTTTTTTTTAATTTTTTTTCTTTTTATCATTATTATTATTATTATTACCATTATTATTATTGTTATACTTTAGGCTCTATGGTACATGTGCGCAACGTGCAGGTAAGCTACATATGTATACATGCGCCATGCTGGTGCGCTGCACCCAGCAACTCGTCATCTAGCATTAGGTATATCTCCCAATGCTGTCCCTCCCCCCTCCCCCCACCCCACAACAGTCCCCGAAGTGTGATGTTCCCCTTCCTGTGTCCATGTGTTCTCATTGTTCAATTCCCACCTATGAGTGAGAATATGTGGTGTTTGGTTTTTTGTTCTTGCGATAGTTTACTGAGAACCATGATTTCCTATTTCATCCATGTCCCTACAAAGGATATGAACTCATCAGTTTTTATGGCTGCCTAGTATTCCATGGTGTATATGTGCCATATTTTCTTAATCCAGTCTATCATTGTTGGACATTTGTGTTGGTTCCAAATCTTTGCTATTGTGTATAATGCCGCAATAAACATACGTGTGCATGTGTCTTTATAGCAGCATGATTTATAGTCCTTTGGGTATATACCCAGTAATGGGATGGCTGGGTCAAATGGAATTTCTAGTTCTAGATCCCTGAGGAATCGCCACAGTGACCTGCACAAGGGTTGAACTAGTTTACAGTCCCACCAACAGTGTAAAGTGTTCCTATTTCTCCACATCCTCTCCAGCACCTGTTGTTTCCTGACTTTTTAATGATTGCCATTCTAACTGGTGTGAGATGGTATCTCATTGTGGTTTTGATTTGCATTTCTCTGATGGCCAGTGATGGTGAGCTTTTTTTCACGTGTTTTTTGGCTGCATAAATGTCTTCTTTTGAGGAGTGTCTGTTCATGTCCTTCGCCCACTTTTTGATGGGGTTGTTTGGTGTTTTCTTGTAAATTTGTTGGAGTGCATTGTAGATTCTGGATATTAGCCGTTTGTCAGATGAGTAGGTTGCGAAAATTTTCTCCCATTTTGTAGGTTGCCTGTTCACTCTGATGGTAGTTTCCTTTGCTGTGCAGAAGCTCTTTAGTTTAATTAGATCCCATTTGTCAATTTTGGCTTTTGTTGCCATTGCTTTTGGTGTTTTAGACATGAAGTCCTTGCCCATGCCTATGTCCTGAATGGTATTGCCTAGGTTTTCTTCTAGGGTTTTTATGGGTTTAGGTCTAACGTTTAAGTCTTTAATCCATCTTGAGTTGACTTTTGTATAAGGTGTAAGGAAGGGATCCAGTTTCAGCTTTCTACACGTGGCTAGCCAGTTTTCCCAGCACCATTTATTAAATAGGGAATCCTTTCTCCATTTCTTGTTTTTGTCAGGTTTGTCAAAGATCAGATAGTTGTAGATATGTGGCATTATTTCTGACGGCTCTGTTCTGTTCCATTGATCTATATCTCTGTTTTGGTACCAGTACCATGCTGTTTGGGTTACTGTAGCCTTGTAGTATAGTTTGAAGTCAGGTAGCGTGATGCCTCCAGCTTTGTTCTTTTGGCTTAGGATTGACTTGGTGATGCGGGCTCTTTTTTGGTTCCCTATGAACTTTAAAGTAGTTTTTTCCAATTCTGTGAAGAAAGTCATTGGTAACTTGATGGGGATGGCATTGAATCTGTAAATTACCTTGGGAAGGATGGCCATTTTCATGATATTGATTCTTCCTACCCATGAGCATGGAATGTTCTTCCATTTGTTTGTATCCTCTTTTATTTCCTTGAGCAGTGGTTTGTAGTTTTCTCCTTGAAGAGGTCCTTCACATCCCTTGTAAGTTGGATTCCTAGGTATTTTATTCTCTTTGAAGCAATTGTGAATGGGAGTTCACTCATGATTTGGCTCTCTGTTTGTCTGTTATTGATGTATAAGAATGCTTGTGATTTTTGTACATTGATGTTGTATCCTGAGACTTTGCTGAAGTTGCTTATCAGCTTAAGGAGATTTTGGGCTGAGACAATGGGGTTTTCTAGATATACTATCACGTCATCTGCAAACAGGGACAATTTGACTTCCTTTTTTCCTAATTGAATACCCTTGATTTCCTTCTCTTGCCTAATTGCCCTGGCCAGAACTTCCAACACTATGTTGAATAGAAGTGGTGAGAGAGGGCATCCCTGTCTTGTGCCAGTTTTCAAAGTGAATGCTTCCAGTTTCTGCCCATTCAGTATGATATTGGCTGTGGGTTTGTCATAAATAGCTCTTATTATTTTGAGATACGACCCGTCAATACCTAATTTATTGAGAGTTTTTAGCATGAAGGGTTGTTGAATTTTGTCAAAGGCCTTTTCTTCATGTATTGAGATAATCATGTGGTTTTTGACTTTGGTTCTGTTTATATGCTGTATTACATTTATTGCTTTGCGTATATTGAACCAGCCTTGCATCCCAGGGATGAAGCCCACTTGATCATGGTGGATAAGCTGTTTGATGTGCTGCGAGATTCGGTTTGCCAGTAATTTATTGAGGAATTTTGCATCAATATTCATCAAGGATATTGGTCTAAAATTCTCTTTTTTGGTTGTGTCTCTGCCCAGCTTTGGTATCAGCATGATGCTGGCCTCATAAAATGAGTTAGGAAGGATTCCCTCTTTTTCTATTGATTGGAATAGTTTCTGAAGTAATGGTTCCAGTTCCTCCTTGTACCTCTGGTAGAATTCGGCTGTGAACGCATCTGATCCTGGACTCCTTTTGGTTGGTAAGCTATTGATTATTGCCGCAATTTCAGCTCCTGTTATTAGTCTATTCAGAGATTCAACTTCTTCCTGGTTTAGTCATGGGAGAGTGTATGTGTCGAGGAATTTATACCTTTCTCTTTTTTTTAATTTTTTTTCTTTTTATCATTATTATTATTATTATTACCATTATTATTATTGTTATACTTTAGGCTCTATGGTACATGTGCGCAACGTGCAGGTAAGCTACATATGTATACATGCGCCATGCTGGTGCGCTGCACCCAGCAACTCGTCATCTAGCATTAGGTATATCTCCCAATGCTGTCCCTCCCCCCTCCCCCCACCCCACAACAGTCCCCGAAGTGTGATGTTCCCCTTCCTGTGTCCATGTGTTCTCATTGTTCAATTCCCACCTATGAGTGAGAATATGTGGTGTTTGGTTTTTTGTTCTTGCGATAGTTTACTGAGAACGATGATTTCCAATTTCATCCATGTCCCTACAAAGGATATGAACTCATCAGTTTTTATGGCTGCCTAGTATTCCATGGTGTATATGTGCCATATTTTCTTAATCCAGTCTATCATTGTTGGACATTTGGGTTGGTTCCAAATCTTGTTATTGTGTATAATGCCGCAATAAACATACGTGTGCATGTGTCTTTATAGCAGCATGATTTATAGTCCTTTGGGTATATACCCAGTAATGGGATGGCTGGGTCAAATGGAATTTCTAGTTCTAGATCCCTGAGGAATCGCCACAGTGACCTGCACAAGGGTTGAACTAGTTTACAGTCCCACCAACAGTGTAAAGTGTTCCTATTTCTCCACATCCTCTCCAGCACCTGTTGTTTCCTGACTTTTTAATGATTGCCATTCTAACTGGTGTGAGATGGTATCTCATTGTGGTTTTGATTTGCATTTCTCTGATGGCCAGTGATGGTGAGCTTTTTTTCACGTGTTTTTTGGCTGCATAAATGTCTTCTTTTGAGGAGTGTCTGTTCATGTCCTTCGCCCACTTTTTGATGGGGTTGTTTGGTGTTTTCTTGTAAATTTGTTGGAGTGCATTGTAGATTCTGGATATTAGCCGTTTGTCAGATGAGTAGGTTGCGAAAATTTTCTCCCATTTTGTAGGTTGCCTGATCACTCTGATGGTAGTTTCCTTTGCTGTGCAGAAGCTCTTTAGTTTAATTAGATCCCATTTGTCAATTTTGGCTTTTGTTGCCATTGCTTTTGGTGTTTTAGACATGAAGTCCTTGCCCATGCCTATGTCCTGAATGGTATTGCCTAGGTTTTCTTCTAGGGTTTTTATGGGTTTAGGTCTAACGTTTAAGTCTTTAATCCATCTTGAGTTGACTTTTGTATAAGGTGTAAGGAAGGGATCCAGTTTCAGCTTTCTACACGTGGCTAGCCAGTTTTCCCAGCACCATTTATTAAATAGGGAATCCTTTCTCCATTTCTTGTTTTTGTCAGGTTTGTCAAAGATCAGATAGTTGTAGATATGTGGCATTATTTCTGACGGCTCTGTTCTGTTCCATTGATCTATATCTCTGTTTTGGTACCAGTACCATGCTGTTTGGGTTACTGTAGCCTTGTAGTATAGTTTGAAGTCAGGTAGCGTGATGCCTCCAGCTTTGTTCTTTTGGCTTAGGATTGACTTGGTGATGCGGGCTCTTTTTTGGTTCCCTATGAACTTTAAAGTAGTTTTTTCCAATTCTGTGAAGAAAGTCATTGGTAACTTGATGGGGATGGCATTGAATCTGTAAATTACCTTGGGAAGGATGGCCATTTTCATGATATTGATTCTTCCTACCCATGAGCATGGAATGTTCTTCCATTTGTTTGTATCCTCTTTTATTTCCTTGAGCAGTGGTTTGCAGTTTTCTCCTTGAAGAGGTCCTTCACATCCCTTGTAAGTTGGATTCCTAGGTATTTTATTCTCTTTGAAGCAATTGTGAATGGGAGTTCACTCATGATTTGGCTCTCTGTTTGTCTGTTATTGATGTATAAGAATGCTTGTGATTTTTGTACATTGATGTTGTATCCTGAGACTTTGCTGAAGTTGCTTATCAGCTTAAGGAGATTTTGGGCTGAGACAATGGGGTTTTCTAGATATACTATCACGTCATCTGCAAACAGGGACAATTTGACTTCCTTTTTTCCTAATTGAATACCCTTGATTTCCTTCTCTTGCCTAATTGCCCTGGCCAGAACTTCCAACACTATGTTGAATAGAAGTGGTGAGAGAGGGCATCCCTGTCTTGTGCCAGTTTTCAAAGTGAATGCTTCCAGTTTCTGCCCATTCAGTATGATATTGGCTGTGGGTTTGTCATAAATAGCTCTTATTATTTTGAGATACGACCCGTCAATACCTAATTTATTGAGAGTTTTTAGCATGAAGGGTTGTTGAATTTTGTCAAAGGCCTTTTCTTCATGTATTGAGATAATCATGTGGTTTTTGACTTTGGTTCTGTTTATATGCTGTATTACATTTATTGCTTTGCGTATATTGAACCAGCCTTGCATCCCAGGGATGAAGCCCACTTGATCATGGTGGATAAGCTGTTTGATGTGCTGCGAGATTCGGTTTGCCAGTAATTTATTGAGGAATTTTGCATCAATATTCATCAAGGATATTGGTCTAAAATTCTCTTTTTTGGTTGTGTCTCTGCCCAGCTTTGGTATCAGCATGATGCTGGCCTCATAAAATGAGTTAGGAAGGATTCCCTCTTTTTCTATTGATTGGAATAGTTTCTGAAGTAATGGTTCCAGTTCCTCCTTGTACCTCTGGTAGAATTCGGCTGTGAACGCATCTGATCCTGGACTCCTTTTGGTTGGTAAGCTATTGATTATTGCCGCAATTTCAGCTCCTGTTATTAGTCTATTCAGAGATTCAACTTCTTCCTGGTTTAGTCATGGGAGAGTGTATGTGTCGAGGAATTTATACCTTTCTCTTTTTTTTAATTTTTTTTCTTTTTATCATTATTATTATTATTATTACCATTATTATTATTGTTATACTTTAGGCTCTATGGTACATGTGCGCAACGTGCAGGTAAGCTACATATGTATACATGCGCCATGCTGGTGCGCTGCACCCAGCAACTCGTCATCTAGCATTAGGTATATCTCCCAATGCTGTCCCTCCCCCCTCCCCCCACCCCACAACAGTCCCCGAAGTGTGATGTTCCCCTTCCTGTGTCCATGTGTTCTCATTGTTCAATTCCCACCTATGAGTGAGAATATGTGGTGTTTGGTTTTTTGTTCTTGCGATAGTTTACTGAGAACGATGATTTCCTATTTCATCCATGTCCCTACAAAGGATATGAACTCATCAGTTTTTATGGCTGCCTAGTATTCCATGGTGTATATGTGCCATATTTTCTTAATCCAGTCTATCATTGTTGGACATTTGGGTTGGTTCCAAATCTTTGCTATTGTGTATAATGCCGCAATAAACATACGTGTGCATGTGTCTTTATAGCAGCATGATTTATAGTCCTTTGGGTATATACCCAGTAATGGGATGGCTGGGTCAAATGGAATTTCTAGTTCTAGATCCCTGAGGAATCGCCACAGTGACCTGCACAAGGGTTGAACTAGTTTACAGTCCCACCAACAGTGTAAAGTGTTCCTATTTCTCCACATCCTCTCCAGCACCTGTTGTTTCCTGACTTTTTAATGATTGCCATTCTAACTGGTGTGAGATGGTATCTCATTGTGGTTTTGATTTGCATTTCTCTGATGGCCAGTGATGGTGAGCTTTTTTTCACGTGTTTTTTGGCTGCATAAATGTCTTCTTTTGAGGAGTGTCTGTTCATGTCCTTCGCCCACTTTTTGATGGGGTTGTTTGGTGTTTTCTTGTAAATTTGTTGGAGTGCATTGTAGATTCTGGATATTAGCCGTTTGTCAGATGAGTAGGTTGCGAAAATTTTCTCCCATTTTGTAGGTTGCCTGTTCACTCTGATGGTAGTTTCCTTTGCTGTGCAGAAGCTCTTTAGTTTAATTAGATCCCATTTGTCAATTTTGGCTTTTGTTGCCATTGCTTTTGGTGTTTTAGACATGAAGTCCTTGCCCATGCCTATGTCCTGAATGGTATTGCCTAGGTTTTCTTCTAGGGTTTTTATGGGTTTAGGTCTAACGTTTAAGTCTTTAATCCATCTTGAGTTGACTTTTGTATAAGGTGTAAGGAAGGGATCCAGTTTCAGCTTTCTACACGTGGCTAGCCAGTTTTCCCAGCACCATTTATTAAATAGGGAATCCTTTCTCCATTTCTTGTTTTTGTCAGGTTTGTCAAAGATCAGATAGTTGTAGATATGTGGCATTATTTCTGACGGCTCTGTTCTGTTCCATTGATCTATATCTCTGTTTTGGTACCAGTACCATGCTGTTTGGGTTACTGTAGCCTTGTAGTATAGTTTGAAGTCAGGTAGCGTGATGCCTCCAGCTTTGTTCTTTTGGCTTAGGATTGACTTGGTGATGCGGGCTCTTTTTTGGTTCCCTATGAACTTTAAAGTAGTTTTTTCCAATTCTGTGAAGAAAGTCATTGGTAACTTGATGGGGATGGCATTGAATCTGTAAATTACCTTGGGAAGGATGGCCATTTTCATGATATTGATTCTTCCTACCCATGAGCATGGAATGTTCTTCCATTTGTTTGTATCCTCTTTTATTTCCTTGAGCAGTGGTTTGTAGTTTTCTCCTTGAAGAGGTCCTTCACATCCCTTGTAAGTTGGATTCCTAGGTATTTTATTCTCTTTGAAGCAATTGTGAATGGGAGTTCACTCATGATTTGGCTCTCTGTTTGTCTGTTATTGATGTATAAGAATGCTTGTGATTTTTGTACATTGATGTTGTATCCTGAGACTTTGCTGAAGTTGCTTATCAGCTTAAGGAGATTTTGGGCTGAGACAATGGGGTTTTCTAGATATACTATCACGTCATCTGCAAACAGGGACAATTTGACTTCCTTTTTTCCTAATTGAATACCCTTGATTTCCTTCTCTTGCCTAATTGCCCTGGCCAGAACTTCCAACACTATGTTGAATAGAAGTGGTGAGAGAGGGCATCCCTGTCTTGTGCCAGTTTTCAAAGTGAATGCTTCCAGTTTCTGCCCATTCAGTATGATATTGGCTGTGGGTTTGTCATAAATAGCTCTTATTATTTTGAGATACGACCCGTCAATACCTAATTTATTGAGAGTTTTTAGCATGAAGGGTTGTTGAATTTTGTCAAAGGCCTTTTCTTCATGTATTGAGATAATCATGTGGTTTTTGACTTTGGTTCTGTTTATATGCTGTATTACATTTATTGCTTTGCGTATATTGAACCAGCCTTGCATCCCAGGGATGAAGCCCACTTGATCATGGTGGATAAGCTGTTTGATGTGCTGCGAGATTCGGTTTGCCAGTAATTTATTGAGGAATTTTGCATCAATATTCATCAAGGATATTGGTCTAAAATTCTCTTTTTTGGTTGTGTCTCTGCCCAGCTTTGGTATCAGCATGATGCTGGCCTCATAAAATGAGTTAGGAAGGATTCCCTCTTTTTCTATTGATTGGAATAGTTTCTGAAGTAATGGTTCCAGTTCCTCCTTGTACCTCTGGTAGAATTCGGCTGTGAACGCATCTGATCCTGGACTCCTTTTGGTTGGTAAGCTATTGATTATTGCCGCAATTTCAGCTCCTGTTATTAGTCTATTCAGAGATTCAACTTCTTCCTGGTTTAGTCATGGGAGAGTGTATGTGTCGAGGAATTTATACCTTTCTCTTTTTTTTAATTTTTTTTCTTTTTATCATTATTATTATGATTATTACCATTATTATTATTGTTATACTTTAGGCTCTATGGTACATGTGCGCAACGTGCAGGTAAGCTACATATGTATACATGCGCCATGCTGGTGCGCTGCACCCAGCAACTCGTCATCTAGCATTAGGTATATCTCCCAATGCTGTCCCTCCCCCCTCCCCCCACCCCACAACAGTCCCCGAAGTGTGATGTTCCCCTTCCTGTGTCCATGTGTTCTCATTGTTCAATTCCCACCTATGAGTGAGAATATGTGGTGTTTGGTTTTTTGTTCTTGCGATAGTTTACTGAGAACCATGATTTCCTATTTCATCCATGTCCCTACAAAGGATATGAACTCATCAGTTTTTATGGCTGCCTAGTATTCCATGGTGTATATGTGCCATATTTTCTTAATCCAGTCTATCATTGTTGGACATTTGGGTTGGTTCCAAATCTTTGCTATTGTGTATAATGCCGCAATAAACATACGTGTGCATGTGTCTTTATAGCAGCATGATTTATAGTCCTTTGGGTATATACCCAGTAATGGGATGGCTGGGTCAAATGGAATTTCTAGTTCTAGATCCCTGAGGAATCGCCACAGTGACCTGCACAAGGGTTGAACTAGTTTACAGTCCCACCAACAGTGTAAAGTGTTCCTATTTCTCCACATCCTCTCCAGCACCTGTTGTTTCCTGACTTTTTAATGATTGCCATTCTAACTGGTGTGAGATGGTATCTCATTGTGGTTTTGATTTGCATTTCTCTGATGGCCAGTGATGGTGAGCTTTTTTTCACGTGTTTTTTGGCTGCATAAATGTCTTCTTTTGAGGAGTGTCTGTTCATGTCCTTCGCCCACTTTTTGATGGGGTTGTTTGGTGTTTTCTTGTAAATTTGTTGGAGTGCATTGTAGATTCTGGATATTAGCCGTTTGTCAGATGAGTAGGTTGCGAAAATTTTCTCCCATTTTGTAGGTTGCCTGTTCACTCTGATGGTAGTTTCCTTTGCTGTGCAGAAGCTCTTTAGTTTAATTAGATCCCATTTGTCAATTTTGGCTTTTGTTGCCATTGCTTTTGGTGTTTTAGACATGAAGTCCTTGCCCATGCCTATGTCCTGAATGGTATTGCCTAGGTTTTCTTCTAGGGTTTTTATGGGTTTAGGTCTAACGTTTAAGTCTTTAATCCATCTTGAGTTGACTTTTGTATAAGGTGTAAGGAAGGGATCCAGTTTCAGCTTTCTACACGTGGCTAGCCAGTTTTCCCAGCACCATTTATTAAATAGGGAATCCTTTCTCCATTTCTTGTTTTTGTCAGGTTTGTCAAAGATCAGATAGTTGTAGATATGTGGCATTATTTCTGACGGCTCTGTTCTGTTCCATTGATCTATATCTCTGTTTTGGTACCAGTACCATGCTGTTTGGGTTACTGTAGCCTTGTAGTATAGTTTGAAGTCAGGTAGCGTGATGCCTCCAGCTTTGTTCTTTTGGCTTAGGATTGACTTGGTGATGCGGGCTCTTTTTTGGTTCCCTATGAACTTTAAAGTAGTTTTTTCCAATTCTGTGAAGAAAGTCATTGGTAACTTGATGGGGATGGCATTGAATCTGTAAATTACCTTGGGAAGGATGGCCATTTTCATGATATTGATTCTTCCTACCCATGAGCATGGAATGTTCTTCCATTTGTTTGTATCCTCTTTTATTTCCTTGAGCAGTGGTTTGTAGTTTTCTCCTTGAAGAGGTCCTTCACATCCCTTGTAAGTTGGATTCCTAGGTATTTTATTCTCTTTGAAGCAATTGTGAATGGGAGTTCACTCATGATTTGGCTCTCTGTTTGTCTGTTATTGATGTATAAGAATGCTTGTGATTTTTGTACATTGATGTTGTATCCTGAGACTTTGCTGAAGTTGCTTATCAGCTTAAGGAGATTTTGGGCTGAGACAATGGGGTTTTCTAGATATACTATCACGTCATCTGCAAACAGGGACAATTTGACTTCCTTTTTTCCTAATTGAATACCCTTGATTTCCTTCTCTTGCCTAATTGCCCTGGCCAGAACTTCCAACACTATGTTGAATAGAAGTGGTGAGAGAGGGCATCCCTGTCTTGTGCCAGTTTTCAAAGTGAATGCTTCCAGTTTCTGCCCATTCAGTATGATATTGGCTGTGGGTTTGTCATAAATAGCTCTTATTATTTTGAGATACGACCCGTCAATACCTAATTTATTGAGAGTTTATAGCATGAAGGGTTGTTGAATTTTGTCAAAGGCCTTTTCTTCATGTATTGAGATAATCATGTGGTTTTTGACTTTGGTTCTGTTTATATGCTGTATTACATTTATTGCTTTGCGTATATTGAACCAGCCTTGCATCCCAGGGATGAAGCCCACTTGATCATGGTGGATAAGCTGTTTGATGTGCTGCGAGATTCGGTTTGCCAGTAATTTATTGAGGAATTTTGCATCAATATTCATCAAGGATATTGGTCTAAAATTCTCTTTTTTGGTTGTGTCTCTGCCCAGCTTTGGTATCAGCATGATGCTGGCCTCATAAAATGAGTTAGGAAGGATTCCCTCTTTTTCTATTGATTGGAATAGTTTCTGAAGTAATGGTTCCAGTTCCTCCTTGTACCTCTGGTAGAATTCGGCTGTGAACGCATCTGATCCTGGACTCCTTTTGGTTGGTAAGCTATTGATTATTGCCGCAATTTCAGCTCCTGTTATTAGTCTATTCAGAGATTCAACTTCTTCCTGGTTTAGTCATGGGAGAGTGTATGTGTCGAGGAATTTATACCTTTCTCTTTTTTTTAATTTTTTTTCTTTTTATCATTATTATTATGATTATTACCATTATTATTATTGTTATACTTTAGGCTCTATGGTACATGTGCGCAACGTGCAGGTAAGCTACATATGTATACATGCGCCATGCTGGTGCGCTGCACCCAGCAACTCGTCATCTAGCATTAGGTATATCTCCCAATGCTGTCCCTCCCCCCTCCCCCCACCCCACAACAGTCCCCGAAGTGTGATGTTCCCCTTCCTGTGTCCATGTGTTCTCATTGTTCAATTCCCACCTATGAGTGAGAATATGTGGTGTTTGGTTTTTTGTTCTTGCGATAGTTTACTGAGAACGATGATTTCCAATTTCATCCATGTCCCTACAAAGGATATGAACTCATCAGTTTTTATGGCTGCCTAGTATTCCATGGTGTATATGTGCCATATTTTCTTAATCCAGTCTATCATTGTTGGACATTTGGGTTGGTTCCAAATCTTGTTATTGTGTATAATGCCGCAATAAACATACGTGTGCATGTGTCTTTATAGCAGCATGATTTATAGTCCTTTGGGTATATACCCAGTAATGGGATGGCTGGGTCAAATGGAATTTCTAGTTCTAGATCCCTGAGGAATCGCCACAGTGACCTGCACAAGGGTTGAACTAGTTTACAGTCCCACCAACAGTGTAAAGTGTTCCTATTTCTCCACATCCTCTCCAGCACCTGTTGTTTCCTGACTTTTTAATGATTGCCATTCTAACTGGTGTGAGATGGTATCTCATTGTGGTTTTGATTTGCATTTCTCTGATGGCCAGTGATGGTGAGCTTTTTTTCACGTGTTTTTTGGCTGCATAAATGTCTTCTTTTGAGGAGTGTCTGTTCATGTCCTTCGCCCACTTTTTGATGGGGTTGTTTGGTGTTTTCTTGTAAATTTGTTGGAGTGCATTGTAGATTCTGGATATTAGCCGTTTGTCAGATGAGTAGGTTGCGAAAATTTTCTCCCATTTTGTAGGTTGCCTGATCACTCTGATGGTAGTTTCCTTTGCTGTGCAGAAGCTCTTTAGTTTAATTAGATCCCATTTGTCAATTTTGGCTTTTGTTGCCATTGCTTTTGGTGTTTTAGACATGAAGTCCTTGCCCATGCCTATGTCCTGAATGGTATTGCCTAGGTTTTCTTCTAGGGTTTTTATGGGTTTAGGTCTAACGTTTAAGTCTTTAATCCATCTTGAGTTGACTTTTGTATAAGGTGTAAGGAAGGGATCCAGTTTCAGCTTTCTACACGTGGCTAGCCAGTTTTCCCAGCACCATTTATTAAATAGGGAATCCTTTCTCCATTTCTTGTTTTTGTCAGGTTTGTCAAAGATCAGATAGTTGTAGATATGTGGCATTATTTCTGACGGCTCTGTTCTGTTCCATTGATCTATATCTCTGTTTTGGTACCAGTACCATGCTGTTTGGGTTACTGTAGCCTTGTAGTATAGTTTGAAGTCAGGTAGCGTGATGCCTCCAGCTTTGTTCTTTTGGCTTAGGATTGACTTGGTGATGCGGGCTCTTTTTTGGTTCCCTATGAACTTTAAAGTAGTTTTTTCCAATTCTGTGAAGAAAGTCATTGGTAACTTGATGGGGATGGCATTGAATCTGTAAATTACCTTGGGAAGGATGGCCATTTTCATGATATTGATTCTTCCTACCCATGAGCATGGAATGTTCTTCCATTTGTTTGTATCCTCTTTTATTTCCTTGAGCAGTGGTTTGCAGTTTTCTCCTTGAAGAGGTCCTTCACATCCCTTGTAAGTTGGATTCCTAGGTATTTTATTCTCTTTGAAGCAATTGTGAATGGGAGTTCACTCATGATTTGGCTCTCTGTTTGTCTGTTATTGATGTATAAGAATGCTTGTGATTTTTGTACATTGATGTTGTATCCTGAGACTTTGCTGAAGTTGCTTATCAGCTTAAGGAGATTTTGGGCTGAGACAATGGGGTTTTCTAGATATACTATCACGTCATCTGCAAACAGGGACAATTTGACTTCCTTTTTTCCTAATTGAATACCCTTGATTTCCTTCTCTTGCCTAATTGCCCTGGCCAGAACTTCCAACACTATGTTGAATAGAAGTGGTGAGAGAGGGCATCCCTGTCTTGTGCCAGTTTTCAAAGTGAATGCTTCCAGTTTCTGCCCATTCAGTATGATATTGGCTGTGGGTTTGTCATAAATAGCTCTTATTATTTTGAGATACGACCCGTCAATACCTAATTTATTGAGAGTTTTTAGCATGAAGGGTTGTTGAATTTTGTCAAAGGCCTTTTCTTCATGTATTGAGATAATCATGTGGTTTTTGACTTTGGTTCTGTTTATATGCTGTATTACATTTATTGCTTTGCGTATATTGAACCAGCCTTGCATCCCAGGGATGAAGCCCACTTGATCATGGTGGATAAGCTGTTTGATGTGCTGCGAGATTCGGTTTGCCAGTAATTTATTGAGGAATTTTGCATCAATATTCATCAAGGATATTGGTCTAAAATTCTCTTTTTTGGTTGTGTCTCTGCCCAGCTTTGGTATCAGCATGATGCTGGCCTCATAAAATGAGTTAGGAAGGATTCCCTCTTTTTCTATTGATTGGAATAGTTTCTGAAGTAATGGTTCCAGTTCCTCCTTGTACCTCTGGTAGAATTCGGCTGTGAACGCATCTGATCCTGGACTCCTTTTGGTTGGTAAGCTATTGATTATTGCCGCAATTTCAGCTCCTGTTATTAGTCTATTCAGAGATTCAACTTCTTCCTGGTTTAGTCATGGGAGAGTGTATGTGTCGAGGAATTTATACCTTTCTCTTTTTTTTAATTTTTTTTCTTTTTATCATTATTATTATTATTATTACCATTATTATTATTGTTATACTTTAGGCTCTATGGTACATGTGCGCAACGTGCAGGTAAGCTACATATGTATACATGCGCCATGCTGGTGCGCTGCACCCAGCAACTCGTCATCTAGCATTAGGTATATCTCCCAATGCTGTCCCTCCCCCCTCCCCCCACCCCACAACAGTCCCCGAAGTGTGATGTTCCCCTTCCTGTGTCCATGTGTTCTCATTGTTCAATTCCCACCTATGAGTGAGAATATGTGGTGTTTGGTTTTTTGTTCTTGCGATAGTTTACTGAGAACGATGATTTCCTATTTCATCCATGTCCCTACAAAGGATATGAACTCATCAGTTTTTATGGCTGCCTAGTATTCCATGGTGTATATGTGCCATATTTTCTTAATCCAGTCTATCATTGTTGGACATTTGGGTTGGTTCCAAATCTTTGCTATTGTGTATAATGCCGCAATAAACATACGTGTGCATGTGTCTTTATAGCAGCATGATTTATAGTCCTTTGGGTATATACCCAGTAATGGGATGGCTGGGTCAAATGGAATTTCTAGTTCTAGATCCCTGAGGAATCGCCACAGTGACCTGCACAAGGGTTGAACTAGTTTACAGTCCCACCAACAGTGTAAAGTGTTCCTATTTCTCCACATCCTCTCCAGCACCTGTTGTTTCCTGACTTTTTAATGATTGCCATTCTAACTGGTGTGAGATGGTATCTCATTGTGGTTTTGATTTGCATTTCTCTGATGGCCAGTGATGGTGAGCTTTTTTTCACGTGTTTTTTGGCTGCATAAATGTCTTCTTTTGAGGAGTGTCTGTTCATGTCCTTCGCCCACTTTTTGATGGGGTTGTTTGGTGTTTTCTTGTAAATTTGTTGGAGTGCATTGTAGATTCTGGATATTAGCCGTTTGTCAGATGAGTAGGTTGCGAAAATTTTCTCCCATTTTGTAGGTTGCCTGTTCACTCTGATGGTAGTTTCCTTTGCTGTGCAGAAGCTCTTTAGTTTAATTAGATCCCATTTGTCAATTTTGGCTTTTGTTGCCATTGCTTTTGGTGTTTTAGACATGAAGTCCTTGCCCATGCCTATGTCCTGAATGGTATTGCCTAGGTTTTCTTCTAGGGTTTTTATGGGTTTAGGTCTAACGTTTAAGTCTTTAATCCATCTTGAGTTGACTTTTGTATAAGGTGTAAGGAAGGGATCCAGTTTCAGCTTTCTACACGTGGCTAGCCAGTTTTCCCAGCACCATTTATTAAATAGGGAATCCTTTCTCCATTTCTTGTTTTTGTCAGGTTTGTCAAAGATCAGATAGTTGTAGATATGTGGCATTATTTCTGACGGCTCTGTTCTGTTCCATTGATCTATATCTCTGTTTTGGTACCAGTACCATGCTGTTTGGGTTACTGTAGCCTTGTAGTATAGTTTGAAGTCAGGTAGCGTGATGCCTCCAGCTTTGTTCTTTTGGCTTAGGATTGACTTGGTGATGCGGGCTCTTTTTTGGTTCCCTATGAACTTTAAAGTAATTTTTTCCAATTCTGTGAAGAAAGTCATTGGTAACTTGATGGGGATGGCATTGAATCTGTAAATTACCTTGGGAAGGATGGCCATTTTCATGATATTGATTCTTCCTACCCATGAGCATGGAATGTTCTTCCATTTGTTTGTATCCTCTTTTATTTCCTTGAGCAGTGGTTTGTAGTTTTCTCCTTGAAGAGGTCCTTCACATCCCTTGTAAGTTGGATTCCTAGGTATTTTATTCTCTTTGAAGCAATTGTGAATGGGAGTTCACTCATGATTTGGCTCTCTGTTTGTCTGTTATTGATGTATAAGAATGCTTGTGATTTTTGTACATTGATGTTGTATCCTGAGACTTTGCTGAAGTTGCTTATCAGCTTAAGGAGATTTTGGGCTGAGACAATGGGGTTTTCTAGATATACTATCACGTCATCTGCAAACAGGGACAATTTGACTTCCTTTTTTCCTAATTGAATACCCTTGATTTCCTTCTCTTGCCTAATTGCCCTGGCCAGAACTTCCAACACTATGTTGAATAGAAGTGGTGAGAGAGGGCATCCCTGTCTTGTGCCAGTTTTCAAAGTGAATGCTTCCAGTTTCTGCCCATTCAGTATGATATTGGCTGTGGGTTTGTCATAAATAGCTCTTATTATTTTGAGATACGACCCGTCAATACCTAATTTATTGAGAGTTTTTAGCATGAAGGGTTGTTGAATTTTGTCAAAGGCCTTTTCTTCATGTATTGAGATAATCATGTGGTTTTTGACTTTGGTTCTGTTTATATGCTGTATTACATTTATTGCTTTGCGTATATTGAACCAGCCTTGCATCCCAGGGATGAAGCACACTTGATCATGGTGGATAAGCTGTTTGATGTGCTGCGAGATTCGGTTTGCCAGTAATTTATTGAGGAATTTTGCATCAATATTCATCAAGGATATTGGTCTAAAATTCTCTTTTTTGGTTGTGTCTCTGCCCAGCTTTGGTATCAGCATGATGCTGGCCTCATAAAATGAGTTAGGAAGGATTCCCTCTTTTTCTATTGATTGGAATAGTTTCTGAAGTAATGGTTCCAGTTCCTCCTTGTACCTCTGGTAGAATTCGGCTGTGAACGCATCTGATCCTGGACTCCTTTTGGTTGGTAAGCTATTGATTATTGCCGCAATTTCAGCTCCTGTTATTAGTCTATTCAGAGATTCAACTTCTTCCTGGTTTAGTCATGGGAGAGTGTATGTGTCGAGGAATTTATACCTTTCTCTTTTTTTTAATTTTTTTTCTTTTTATCATTATTATTATTATTATTACCATTATTATTATTGTTATACTTTAGGCTCTATGGTACATGTGCGCAACGTGCAGGTAAGCTACATATGTATACATGCGCCATGCTGGTGCGCTGCACCCAGCAACTCGTCATCTAGCATTAGGTATATCTCCCAATGCTGTCCCTCCCCCCTCCCCCCACCCCACAACAGTCCCCGAAGTGTGATGTTCCCCTTCCTGTGTCCATGTGTTCTCATTGTTCAATTCCCACCTATGAGTGAGAATATGTGGTGTTTGGTTTTTTGTTCTTGCGATAGTTTACTGAGAACGATGATTTCCAATTTCATCCATGTCCCTACAAAGGATATGAACTCATCAGTTTTTATGGCTGCCTAGTATTCCATGGTGTATATGTGCCATATTTTCTTAATCCAGTCTATCATTGTTGGACATTTGGGTTGGTTCCAAATCTTGTTATTGTGTATAATGCCGCAATAAACATACGTGTGCATGTGTCTTTATAGCAGCATGATTTATAGTCCTTTGGGTATATACCCAGTAATGGGATGGCTGGGTCAAATGGAATTTCTAGTTCTAGATCCCTGAGGAATCGCCACAGTGACCTGCACAAGGGTTGAACTAGTTTACAGTCCCACCAACAGTGTAAAGTGTTCCTATTTCTCCACATCCTCTCCAGCACCTGTTGTTTCCTGACTTTTTAATGATTGCCATTCTAACTGGTGTGAGATGGTATCTCATTGTGGTTTTGATTTGCATTTCTCTGATGGCCAGTGATGGTGAGCTTTTTTTCACGTGTTTTTTGGCTGCATAAATGTCTTCTTTTGAGGAGTGTCTGTTCATGTCCTTCGCCCACTTTTTGATGGGGTTGTTTGGTGTTTTCTTGTAAATTTGTTGGAGTGCATTGTAGATTCTGGATATTAGCCGTTTGTCAGATGAGTAGGTTGCGAAAATTTTCTCCCATTTTGTAGGTTGCCTGATCACTCTGATGGTAGTTTCCTTTGCTGTGCAGAAGCTCTTTAGTTTAATTAGATCCCATTTGTCAATTTTGGCTTTTGTTGCCATTGCTTTTGGTGTTTTAGACATGAAGTCCTTGCCCATGCCTATGTCCTGAATGGTATTGCCTAGGTTTTCTTCTAGGGTTTTTATGGGTTTAGGTCTAACGTTTAAGTCTTTAATCCATCTTGAGTTGACTTTTGTATAAGGTGTAAGGAAGGGATCCAGTTTCAGCTTTCTACACGTGGCTAGCCAGTTTTCCCAGCACCATTTATTAAATAGGGAATCCTTTCTCCATTTCTTGTTTTTGTCAGGTTTGTCAAAGATCAGATAGTTGTAGATATGTGGCATTATTTCTGACGGCTCTGTTCTGTTCCATTGATCTATATCTCTGTTTTGGTACCAGTACCATGCTGTTTGGGTTACTGTAGCCTTGTAGTATAGTTTGAAGTCAGGTAGCGTGATGCCTCCAGCTTTGTTCTTTTGGCTTAGGATTGACTTGGTGATGCGGGCTCTTTTTTGGTTCCCTATGAACTTTAAAGTAGTTTTTTCCAATTCTGTGAAGAAAGTCATTGGTAACTTGATGGGGATGGCATTGAATCTGTAAATTACCTTGGGAAGGATGGCCATTTTCATGATATTGATTCTTCCTACCCATGAGCATGGAATGTTCTTCCATTTGTTTGTATCCTCTTTTATTTCCTTGAGCAGTGGTTTGCAGTTTTCTCCTTGAAGAGGTCCTTCACATCCCTTGTAAGTTGGATTCCTAGGTATTTTATTCTCTTTGAAGCAATTGTGAATGGGAGTTCACTCATGATTTGGCTCTCTGTTTGTCTGTTATTGATGTATAAGAATGCTTGTGATTTTTGTACATTGATGTTGTATCCTGAGACTTTGCTGAAGTTGCTTATCAGCTTAAGGAGATTTTGGGCTGAGACAATGGGGTTTTCTAGATATACTATCACGTCATCTGCAAACAGGGACAATTTGACTTCCTTTTTTCCTAATTGAATACCCTTGATTTCCTTCTCTTGCCTAATTGCCCTGGCCAGAACTTCCAACACTATGTTGAATAGAAGTGGTGAGAGAGGGCATCCCTGTCTTGTGCCAGTTTTCAAAGTGAATGCTTCCAGTTTCTGCCCATTCAGTATGATATTGGCTGTGGGTTTGTCATAAATAGCTCTTATTATTTTGAGATACGACCCGTCAATACCTAATTTATTGAGAGTTTTTAGCATGAAGGGTTGTTGAATTTTGTCAAAGGCCTTTTCTTCATGTATTGAGATAATCATGTGGTTTTTGACTTTGGTTCTGTTTATATGCTGTATTACATTTATTGCTTTGCGTATATTGAACCAGCCTTGCATCCCAGGGATGAAGCCCACTTGATCATGGTGGATAAGCTGTTTGATGTGCTGCGAGATTCGGTTTGCCAGTAATTTATTGAGGAATTTTGCATCAATATTCATCAAGGATATTGGTCTAAAATTCTCTTTTTTGGTTGTGTCTCTGCCCAGCTTTGGTATCAGCATGATGCTGGCCTCATAAAATGAGTTAGGAAGGATTCCCTCTTTTTCTATTGATTGGAATAGTTTCTGAAGTAATGGTTCCAGTTCCTCCTTGTACCTCTGGTAGAATTCGGCTGTGAACGCATCTGATCCTGGACTCCTTTTGGTTGGTAAGCTATTGATTATTGCCGCAATTTCAGCTCCTGTTATTAGTCTATTCAGAGATTCAACTTCTTCCTGGTTTAGTCATGGGAGAGTGTATGTGTCGAGGAATTTATACCTTTCTCTTTTTTTTAATTTTTTTTCTTTTTATCATTATTATTATGATTATTACCATTATTATTATTGTTATACTTTAGGCTCTATGGTACATGTGCGCAACGTGCAGGTAAGCTACATATGTATACATGCGCCATGCTGGTGCGCTGCACCCAGCAACTCGTCATCTAGCATTAGGTATATCTCCCAATGCTGTCCCTCCCCCCTCCCCCCACCCCACAACAGTCCCCGAAGTGTGATGTTCCCCTTCCTGTGTCCATGTGTTCTCATTGTTCAATTCCCACCTATGAGTGAGAATATGTGGTGTTTGGTTTTTTGTTCTTGCGATAGTTTACTGAGAACGATGATTTCCAATTTCATCCATGTCCCTACAAAGGATATGAACTCATCAGTTTTTATGGCTGCCTAGTATTCCATGGTGTATATGTGCCATATTTTCTTAATCCAGTCTATCATTGTTGGACATTTGGGTTGGTTCCAAATCTTGTTATTGTGTATAATGCCGCAATAAACATACGTGTGCATGTGTCTTTATAGCAGCATGATTTATAGTCCTTTGGGTATATACCCAGTAATGGGATGGCTGGGTCAAATGGAATTTCTAGTTCTAGATCCCTGAGGAATCGCCACAGTGACCTGCACAAGGGTTGAACTAGTTTACAGTCCCACCAACAGTGTAAAGTGTTCCTATTTCTCCACATCCTCTCCAGCACCTGTTGTTTCCTGACTTTTTAATGATTGCCATTCTAACTGGTGTGAGATGGTATCTCATTGTGGTTTTGATTTGCATTTCTCTGATGGCCAGTGATGGTGAGCTTTTTTTCACGTGTTTTTTGGCTGCATAAATGTCTTCTTTTGAGGAGTGTCTGTTCATGTCCTTCGCCCACTTTTTGATGGGGTTGTTTGGTGTTTTCTTGTAAATTTGTTGGAGTGCATTGTAGATTCTGGATATTAGCCGTTTGTCAGATGAGTAGGTTGCGAAAATTTTCTCCCATTTTGTAGGTTGCCTGATCATTCTGATGGTAGTTTCCTTTGCTGTGCAGAAGCTCTTTAGTTTAATTAGATCCCATTTGTCAATTTTGGCTTTTGTTGCCATTGCTTTTGGTGTTTTAGACATGAAGTCCTTGCCCATGCCTATGTCCTGAATGGTATTGCCTAGGTTTTCTTCTAGGGTTTTTATGGGTTTAGGTCTAACGTTTAAGTCTTTAATCCATCTTGAGTTGACTTTTGTATAAGGTGTAAGGAAGGGATCCAGTTTCAGCTTTCTACACGTGGCTAGCCAGTTTTCCCAGCACCATTTATTAAATAGGGAATCCTTTCTCCATTTCTTGTTTTTGTCAGGTTTGTCAAAGATCAGATAGTTGTAGATATGTGGCATTATTTCTGACGGCTCTGTTCTGTTCCATTGATCTATATCTCTGTTTTGGTACCAGTACCATGCTGTTTGGGTTACTGTAGCCTTGTAGTATAGTTTGAAGTCAGGTAGCGTGATGCCTCCAGCTTTGTTCTTTTGGCTTAGGATTGACTTGGTGATGCGGGCTCTTTTTTGGTTCCCTATGAACTTTAAAGTAGTTTTTTCCAATTCTGTGAAGAAAGTCATTGGTAACTTGATGGGGATGGCATTGAATCTGTAAATTACCTTGGGAAGGATGGCCATTTTCATGATATTGATTCTTCCTACCCATGAGCATGGAATGTTCTTCCATTTGTTTGTATCCTCTTTTATTTCCTTGAGCAGTGGTTTGCAGTTTTCTCCTTGAAGAGGTCCTTCACATCCCTTGTAAGTTGGATTCCTAGGTATTTTATTCTCTTTGAAGCAATTGTGAATGGGAGTTCACTCATGATTTGGCTCTCTGTTTGTCTGTTATTGATGTATAAGAATGCTTGTGATTTTTGTACATTGATGTTGTATCCTGAGACTTTGCTGAAGTTGCTTATCAGCTTAAGGAGATTTTGGGCTGGGACAATGGGGTTTTCTAGATATACTATCACGTCATCTGCAAACAGGGACAATTTGACTTCCTTTTTTCCTAATTGAATACCCTTGATTTCCTTCTCTTGCCTAATTGCCCTGGCCAGAACTTCCAACACTATGTTGAATAGAAGTGGTGAGAGAGGGCATCCCTGTCTTGTGCCAGTTTTCAAAGTGAATGCTTCCAGTTTCTGCCCATTCAGTATGATATTGGCTGTGGGTTTGTCATAAATAGCTCTTATTATTTTGAGATACGACCCGTCAATACCTAATTTATTGAGAGTTTTTAGCATGAAGGGTTGTTGAATTTTGTCAAAGGCCTTTTCTTCATGTATTGAGATAATCATGTGGTTTTTGACTTTGGTTCTGTTTATATGCTGTATTACATTTATTGCTTTGCGTATATTGAACCAGCCTTGCATCCCAGGGATGAAGCCCACTTGATCATGGTGGATAAGCTGTTTGATGTGCTGCGAGATTCGGTTTGCCAGTAATTTATTGAGGAATTTTGCATCAATATTCATCAAGGATATTGGTCTAAAATTCTCTTTTTTGGTTGTGTCTCTGCCCAGCTTTGGTATCAGCATGATGCTGGCCTCATAAAATGAGTTAGGAAGGATTCCCTCTTTTTCTATTGATTGGAATAGTTTCTGAAGTAATGGTTCCAGTTCCTCCTT
This sequence comes from Pongo abelii, assembly GCF_028885655.2. NCBI lineage: Eukaryota > Metazoa > Chordata > Mammalia > Primates > Hominidae > Pongo > Pongo abelii. Next base: position 4,570,660 of record NC_072007.2, on the reverse strand, counting down.
GTACCTCTGGTAGAATTCGGCTGTGAACGCATCTGATCCTGGACTCCTTTTGGTTGGTAAGCTATTGATTATTGCCGCAATTTCAGCTCCTGTTATTAGTCTATTCAGAGATTCAACTTCTTCCTGGTTTAGTCATGGGAGAGTGTATGTGTCGAGGAATTTATACCTTTCTCTTTTTTTTAATTTTTTTTCTTTTTATCATTATTATTATTATTATTACCATTATTATTATTGTTATACTTTAGGCTCTATGGTACATGTGCGCAACGTGCAGGTAAGCTACATATGTATACATGCGCCATGCTGGTGCGCTGCACCCAGCAACTCGTCATCTAGCATTAGGTATATCTCCCAATGCTGTCCCTCCCCCCTCCCCCCACCCCACAACAGTCCCCGAAGTGTGATGTTCCCCTTCCTGTGTCCATGTGTTCTCATTGTTCAATTCCCACCTATGAGTGAGAATATGTGGTGTTTGGTTTTTTGTTCTTGCGATAGTTTACTGAGAACGATGATTTCCTATTTCATCCATGTCCCTACAAAGGATATGAACTCATCAGTTTTTATGGCTGCCTAGTATTCCTTGGTGTATATGTGCCATATTTTCTTAATCCAGTCTATCATTGTTGGACATTTGGGTTGGTTCCAAATCTTTGCTATTGTGTATAATGCCGCAATAAACATACGTGTGCATGTGTCTTTATAGCAGCATGATTTATAGTCCTTTGGGTATATACCCAGTAATGGGATGGCTGGGTCAAATGGAATTTCTAGTTCTAGATCCCTGAGGAATCGCCACAGTGACCTGCACAAGGGTTGAACTAGTTTACAGTCCCACCAACAGTGTAAAGTGTTCCTATTTCTCCACATCCTCTCCAGCACCTGTTGTTTCCTGACTTTTTAATGATTGCCATTCTAACTGGTGTGAGATGGTATCTCATTGTGGTTTTGATTTGCATTTCTCTGATGGCCAGTGATGGTGAGCTTTTTTTCACGTGTTTTTTGGCTGCATAAATGTCTTCTTTTGAGGAGTGTCTGTTCATGTCCTTCGCCCACTTTTTGATGGGGTTGTTTGGTGTTTTCTTGTAAATTTGTTGGAGTGCATTGTAGATTCTGGATATTAGCCGTTTGTCAGATGAGTAGGTTGCGAAAATTTTCTCCCATTTTGTAGGTTGCCTGTTCACTCTGATGGTAGTTTCCTTTGCTGTGCAGAAGCTCTTTAGTTTAATTAGATCCCATTTGTCAATTTTGGCTTTTGTTGCCATTGCTTTTGGTGTTTTAGACATGAAGTCCTTGCCCATGCCTATGTCCTGAATGGTATTGCCTAGGTTTTCTTCTAGGGTTTTTATGGGTTTAGGTCTAACGTTTAAGTCTTTAATCCATCTTGAGTTGACTTTTGTATAAGGTGTAAGGAAGGGATCCAGTTTCAGCTTTCTACACGTGGCTAGCCAGTTTTCCCAGCACCATTTATTAAATAGGGAATCCTTTCTCCATTTCTTGTTTTTGTCAGGTTTGTCAAAGATCAGATAGTTGTAGATATGTGGCATTATTTCTGACGGCTCTGTTCTGTTCCATTGATCTATATCTCTGTTTTGGTACCAGTACCATGCTGTTTGGGTTACTGTAGCCTTGTAGTATAGTTTGAAGTCAGGTAGCGTGATGCCTCCAGCTTTGTTCTTTTGGCTTAGGATTGACTTGGTGATGCGGGCTCTTTTTTGGTTCCCTATGAACTTTAAAGTAGTTTTTTCCAATTCTGTGAAGAAAGTCATTGGTAACTTGATGGGGATGGCATTGAATCTGTAAATTACCTTGGGAAGGATGGCCATTTTCATGATATTGATTCTTCCTACCCATGAGCATGGAATGTTCTTCCATTTGTTTGTATCCTCTTTTATTTCCTTGAGCAGTGGTTTGTAGTTTTCTCCTTGAAGAGGTCCTTCACATCCCTTGTAAGTTGGATTCCTAGGTATTTTATTCTCTTTGAAGCAATTGTGAATGGGAGTTCACTCATGATTTGGCTCTCTGTTTGTCTGTTATTGATGTATAAGAACGCTTGTGATTTTTGTACATTGATGTTGTATCCTGAGACTTTGCTGAAGTTGCTTATCAGCTTAAGGAGATTTTGGGCTGAGACAATGGGGTTTTCTAGATATACTATCACGTCATCTGCAAACAGGGACAATTTGACTTCCTTTTTTCCTAATTGAATACCCTTGATTTCCTTCTCTTGCCTAATTGCCCTGGCCAGAACTTCCAACACTATGTTGAATAGAAGTGGTGAGAGAGGGCATCCCTGTCTTGTGCCAGTTTTCAAAGTGAATGCTTCCAGTTTCTGCCCATTCAGTATGATATTGGCTGTGGGTTTGTCATAAATAGCTCTTATTATTTTGAGATACGACCCGTCAATACCTAATTTATTGAGAGTTTTTAGCATGAAGGGTTGTTGAATTTTGTCAAAGGCCTTTTCTTCATGTATTGAGATAATCATGTGGTTTTTGACTTTGGTTCTGTTTATATGCTGTATTACATTTATTGCTTTGCGTATATTGAACCAGCCTTGCATCCCAGGGATGAAGCCCACTTGATCATGGTGGATAAGCTGTTTGATGTGCTGCGAGATTCGGTTTGCCAGTAATTTATTGAGGAATTTTGCATCAATATTCATCAAGGATATTGGTCTAAAATTCTCTTTTTTGGTTGTGTCTCTGCCCAGCTTTGGTATCAGCATGATGCTGGCCTCATAAAATGAGTTAGGAAGGATTCCCTCTTTTTCTATTGATTGGAATAGTTTCTGAAGTAATGGTTCCAGTTCCTCCTTGTACCTCTGGTAGAATTCGGCTGTGAACGCATCTGATCCTGGACTCCTTTTGGTTGGTAAGCTATTGATTATTGCCGCAATTTCAGCTCCTGTTATTAGTCTATTCAGAGATTCAACTTCTTCCTGGTTTAGTCATGGGAGAGTGTATGTGTCGAGGAATTTATACCTTTCTCTTTTTTTTAATTTTTTTTCTTTTTATCATTATTATTATGATTATTACCATTATTATTATTGTTATACTTTAGGCTCTATGGTACATGTGCGCAACGTGCAGGTAAGCTACATATGTATACATGCGCCATGCTGGTGCGCTGCACCCAGCAACTCGTCATCTAGCATTAGGTATATCTCCCAATGCTGTCCCTCCCCCCTCCCCCCACCCCACAACAGTCCCCGAAGTGTGATGTTCCCCTTCCTGTGTCCATGTGTTCTCATTGTTCAATTCCCACCTATGAGTGAGAATATGTGGTGTTTGGTTTTTTGTTCTTGCGATAGTTTACTGAGAACGATGATTTCCTATTTCATCCATGTCCCTACAAAGGATATGAACTCATCAGTTTTTATGGCTGCCTAGTATTCCATGGTGTATATGTGCCATATTTTCTTAATCCAGTCTATCATTGTTGGACATTTGGGTTGGTTCCAAATCTTGTTATTGTGTATAATGCCGCAATAAACATACGTGTGCATGTGTCTTTATAGCAGCATGATTTATAGTCCTTTGGGTATATACCCAGTAATGGGATGGCTGGGTCAAATGGAATTTGTAGTTCTAGATCCCTGAGGAATCTCCACAGTGACCTGCACAAGGGTTGAACTAGTTTACAGTCCCACCAACAGTGTAAAGTGTTCCTATTTCTCCACATCCTCTCCAGCACCTGTTGTTTCCTGACTTTTTAATGATTGCCATTCTAACTGGTGTGAGATGGTATCTCATTGTGGTTTTGATTTGCATTTCTCTGATGGCCAGTGATGGTGAGCTTTTTTTCACGTGTTTTTTGGCTGCATAAATGTCTTCTTTTGAGGAGTGTCTGTTCATGTCCTTCGCCCACTTTTTGATGGGGTTGTTTGGTGTTTTCTTGTAAATTTGTTGGAGTTCATTGTAGATTCTGGATATTAGCCGTTTGTCAGATGAGTAGGTTGCGAAAATTTTCTCCCATTTTGTAGGTTGCCTGTTCACTCTGATGGTAGTTTCCTTTGCTGTGCAGAAGCTCTTTAGTTTAATTAGATCCCATTTGTCAATTTTGGCTTTTGTTGCCATTGCTTTTGGTGTTTTAGACATGAAGTCCTTGCCCATGCCTATGTCCTGAATGGTATTGCCTAGGTTTTCTTCTAGGGTTTTTATGGGTTTAGGTCTAACGTTTAAGTCTTTAATCCATCTTGAGTTGACTTTTGTATAAGGTGTAAGGAAGGGATCCAGTTTCAGCTTTCTACACGTGGCTAGCCAGTTTTCCCAGCACCATTTATTAAATAGGGAATCCTTTCTCCATTTCTTGTTTTTGTCAGGTTTGTCAAAGATCAGATAGTTGTAGATATGTGGCATTATTTCTGACGGCTCTGTTCTGTTCCATTGATCTATATCTCTGTTTTGGTACCAGTACCATGCTGTTTGGGTTACTGTAGCCTTGTAGTATAGTTTGAAGTCAGGTAGCGTGATGCCTCCAGCTTTGTTCTTTTGGCTTAGGATTGACTTGGTGATGCGGGCTCTTTTTTGGTTCCCTATGAACTTTAAAGTAGTTTTTTCCAATTCTGTGAAGAAAGTCATTGGTAACTTGATGGGGATGGCATTGAATCTGTAAATTACCTTGGGAAGGATGGCCATTTTCATGATATTGATTCTTCCTACCCATGAGCATGGAATGTTCTTCCATTTGTTTGTATCCTCTTTTATTTCCTTGAGCAGTGGTTTGCAGTTTTCTCCTTGAAGAGGTCCTTCACATCCCTTGTAAGTTGGATTCCTAGGTATTTTATTCTCTTTGAAGCAATTGTGAATGGGAGTTCACTCATGATTTGGCTCTCTGTTTGTCTGTTATTGATGTATAAGAATGCTTGTGATTTTTGTACATTGATGTTGTATCCTGAGACTTTGCTGAAGTTGCTTATCAGCTTAAGGAGATTTTGGGCTGAGACAATGGGGTTTTCTAGATATACTATCACGTCATCTGCAAACAGGGACAATTTGACTTCCTTTTTTCCTAATTGAATACCCTTGATTTCCTTCTCTTGCCTAATTGCCCTGGCCAGAACTTCCAACACTATGTTGAATAGAAGTGGTGAGAGAGGGCATCCCTGTCTTGTGCCAGTTTTCAAAGTGAATGCTTCCAGTTTCTGCCCATTCAGTATGATATTGGCTGTGGGTTTGTCATAAATAGCTCTTATTATTTTGAGATACGACCCTTCAATACCTAATTTATTGAGAGTTTTTAGCATGAAGGGTTGTTGAATTTTGTCAAAGGCCTTTTCTTCATGTATTGAGATAATCATGTGGTTTTTGACTTTGGTTCTGTTTATATGCTGTATTACATTTATTGCTTTGCGTATATTGAACCAGCCTTGCATCCCAGGGATGAAGCCCACTTGATCATGGTGGATAAGCTGTTTGATGTGCTGCGAGATTCGGTTTGCCAGTAATTTATTGAGGAATTTTGCATCAATATTCATCAAGGATATTGGTCTAAAATTCTCTTTTTTGGTTGTGTCTCTGCCCAGCTTTGGTATCAGCATGATGCTGGCCTCATAAAATGAGTTAGGAAGGATTCCCTCTTTTTCTATTGATTGGAATAGTTTCTGAAGTAATGGTTCCAGTTCCTCCTTGTACCTCTGGTAGAATTCGGCTGTGAACGCATCTGATCCTGGACTCCTTTTGGTTGGTAAGCTATTGATTATTGCCGCAATTTCAGCTCCTGTTATTAGTCTATTCAGAGATTCAACTTCTTCCTGGTTTAGTCATGGGAGAGTGTATGTGTCGAGGAATTTATACCTTTCTCTTTTTTTTAATTTTTTTTCTTTTTATCATCATTATTATTATTATTACCATTATTATTATTGTTATACTTTAGGCTCTATGGTACATGTGCGCAACGTGCAGGTAAGCTACATATGTATACATGCGCCATGCTGGTGCGCTGCACCCAGCAACTCGTCATCTAGCATTAGGTATATCTCCCAATGCTGTCCCTCCCCCCTCCCCCCACCCCACAACAGTCCCCGAAGTGTGATGTTCCCCTTCCTGTGTCCATGTGTTCTCATTGTTCAATTCCCACCTATGAGTGAGAATATGTGGTGTTTGGTTTTTTGTTCTTGCGATAGTTTACTGAGAACGATGATTTCCTATTTCATCCATGTCCCTACAAAGGATATGAACTCATCAGTTTTTATGGCTGCCTAGTATTCCATGGTGTATATGTGCCATATTTTCTTAATCCAGTCTATCATTGTTGGACATTTGGGTTGGTTCCAAATCTTTGCTATTGTGTATAATGCCGCAATAAACATACGTGTGCATGTGTCTTTATAGCAGCATGATTTATAGTCCTTTGGGTATATACCCAGTAATGGGATGGCTGGGTCAAATGGAATTTCTAGTTCTAGATCCCTGAGGAATCGCCACAGTGACCTGCACAAGGGTTGAACTAGTTTACAGTCCCACCAACAGTGTAAAGTGTTCCTATTTCTCCACATCCTCTCCAGCACCTGTTGTTTCCTGACTTTTTAATGATTGCCATTCTAACTGGTGTGAGATGGTATCTCATTGTGGTTTTGATTTGCATTTCTCTGATGGCCAGTGATGGTGAGCTTTTTTTCACGTGTTTTTTGGCTGCATAAATGTCTTCTTTTGAGGAGTGTCTGTTCATGTCCTTCGCCCACTTTTTGATGGGGTTGTTTGGTGTTTTCTTGTAAATTTGTTGGAGTGCATTGTAGATTCTGGATATTAGCCGTTTGTCAGATGAGTAGGTTGCGAAAATTTTCTCCCATTTTGTAGGTTGCCTGATCACTCTGATGGTAGTTTCCTTTGCTGTGCAGAAGCTCTTTAGTTTAATTAGATCCCATTTGTCAATTTTGGCTTTTGTTGCCATTGCTTTTGGTGTTTTAGACATGAAGTCCTTGCCCATGCCTATGTCCTGAATGGTATTGCCTAGGTTTTCTTCTAGGGTTTTTATGGGTTTAGGTCTAACGTTTAAGTCTTTAATCCATCTTGAGTTGACTTTTGTATAAGGTGTAAGGAAGGGATCCAGTTTCAGCTTTCTACACGTGGCTAGCCAGTTTTCCCAGCACCATTTATTAAATAGGGAATCCTTTCTCCATTTCTTGTTTTTGTCAGGTTTGTCAAAGATCAGATAGTTGTAGATATGTGGCATTATTTCTGACGGCTCTGTTCTGTTCCATTGATCTATATCTCTGTTTTGGTACCAGTACCATGCTGTTTGGGTTACTGTAGCCTTGTAGTATAGTTTGAAGTCAGGTAGCGTGATGCCTCCAGCTTTGTTCTTTTGGCTTAGGATTGACTTGGTGATGCGGGCTCTTTTTTGGTTCCCTATGAACTTTAAAGTAGTTTTTTCCAATTCTGTGAAGAAAGTCATTGGTAACTTGATGGGGATGGCATTGAATCTGTAAATTACCTTGGGAAGGATGGCCATTTTCATGATATTGATTCTTCCTACCCATGAGCATGGAATGTTCTTCCATTTGTTTGTATCCTCTTTTATTTCCTTGAGCAGTGGTTTGTAGTTTTCTCCTTGAAGAGGTCCTTCACATCCCTTGTAAGTTGGATTCCTAGGTATTTTATTCTCTTTGAAGCAATTGTGAATGGGAGTTCACTCATGATTTGGCTCTCTGTTTGTCTGTTATTGATGTATAAGAATGCTTGTGATTTTTGTACATTGATGTTGTATCCTGAGACTTTGCTGAAGTTGCTTATCAGCTTAAGGAGATTTTGGGCTGAGACAATGGGGTTTTCTAGATATACTATCACGTCATCTGCAAACAGGGACAATTTGACTTCCTTTTTTCCTAATTGAATACCCTTGATTTCCTTCTCTTGCCTAATTGCCCTGGCCAGAACTTCCAACACTATGTTGAATAGAAGTGGTGAGAGAGGGCATCCCTGTCTTGTGCCAGTTTTCAAAGTGAATGCTTCCAGTTTTTGCCCATTCGGTATGATATTGGCTGTGGGTCTGTCATAAATAGCTCTTATTATTTTGAGATACGACCCGTCAATACCTAATTTATTGAGAGTTTTTAGCATGAAGGGTTGTTGAATTTTGTCAAAGGCCTTTTCTTCATGTATTGAGATAATCATGTGGTTTTTGACTTTGGTTCTGTTTATATGCTGTATTACATTTATTGCTTTGCGTATATTGAACCAGCCTTGCATCCCAGGGATGAAGCCCACTTGATCATGGTGGATAAGCTGTTTGACGTGCTGCGAGATTCGGTTTGCCAGTAATTTATTGAGGAATTTTGCATCAATATTCATCAAGGATATTGGTCTAAAATTCTCTTTTTTGGTTGTGTCTCTGCCCAGCTTTGGTATCAGCATGATGCTGGCCTCATAAAATGAGTTAGGAAGGATTCCCTCTTTTTCTATTGATTGGAATAGTTTCTGAAGTAATGGTTCCAGTTCCTCCTTGTACCTCTGGTAGAATTCGGCTGTGAACGCATCTGATCCTGGACTCCTTTTGGTTGGTAAGCTGTTGATTATTGCCGCAATTTCAGCTCCTGTTATTAGTCTATTCAGAGATTCAACTTCTTCCTGGTTTAGTCATGGGAGAGTGTATGTGTCGAGGAATTTATACCTTTCTCTTTTTTTTAATTTTTTTTCTTTTTATCATTATTATTATTATTATTACCATTATTATTATTGTTATACTTTAGGCTCTATGGTACATGTGCGCAACGTGCAGGTAAGCTACATATGTATACATGCGCCATGCTGGTGCGCTGCACCCAGCAACTCGTCATCTAGCATTAGGTATATCTCCCAATGCTGTCCCTCCCCCCTCCCCCCACCCCACAACAGTCCCCGAAGTGTGATGTTCCCCTTCCTGTGTCCATGTGTTCTCATTGTTCAATTCCCACCTATGAGTGAGAATATGTGGTGTTTGGTTTTTTGTTCTTGCGATAGTTTACTGAGAACGATGATTTCCTATTTCATCCATGTCCCTACAAAGGATATGAACTCATCAGTTTTTATGGCTGCCTAGTATTCCATGGTGTATATGTGCCATATTTTCTTAATCCAGTCTATCATTGTTGGACATTTGGGTTGGTTCCAAATCTTTGCTATTGTGTATAATGCCGCAATAAACATACGTGTGCATGTGTCTTTATAGCAGCATGATTTATAGTCCTTTGGGTATATACCCAGTAATGGGATGGCTGGGTCAAATGGAATTTCTAGTTCTAGATCCCTGAGGAATCGCCACAGTGACCTGCACAAGGGTTGAACTAGTTTACAGTCCCACCAACAGTGTAAAGTGTTCCTATTTCTCCACATCCTCTCCAGCACCTGTTGTTTCCTGACTTTTTAATGATTGCCATTCTAACTGGTGTGAGATGGTATCTCATTGTGGTTTTGATTTGCATTTCTCTGATGGCCAGTGATGGTGAGCTTTTTTTCACGTGTTTTTTGGCTGCATAAATGTCTTCTTTTGAGGAGTGTCTGTTCATGTCCTTCGCCCACTTTTTGATGGGGTTGTTTGGTGTTTTCTTGTAAATTTGTTGGAGTTCATTGTAGATTCTGGATATTAGCCGTTTGTCAGATGAGTAGGTTGCGAAAATTTTCTCCCATTTTGTAGGTTGCCTGTTCACTCTGATGGTAGTTTCCTTTGCTGTGCAGAAGCTCTTTAGTTTAATTAGATCCCATTTGTCAATTTTGGCTTTCGTTGCCATTGCTTTTGGTGTTTTAGACATGAAGTCCTTGCCCATGCCTATGTCCTGAATGGTATTGCCTAGGTTTTCTTCTAGGGTTTTTATGGGTTTAGGTCTAACGTTTAAGTCTTTAATCCATCTTGAGTTGACTTTTGTATAAGGTGTAAGGAAGGGATCCAGTTTCAGCTTTCTACACGTGGCTAGCCAGTTTTCCCAGCACCATTTATTAAATAGGGAATCCTTTCTCCATTTCTTGTTTTTGTCAGGTTTGTCAAAGATCAGATAGTTGTAGATATGTGGCATTATTTCTGACGGCTCTGTTCTGTTCCATTGATCTATATCTCTGTTTTGGTACCAGTACCATGCTGTTTGGGTTACTGTAGCCTTGTAGTATAGTTTGAAGTCAGGTAGCGTGATGCCTCCAGCTTTGTTCTTTTGGCTTAGGATTGACTTGGTGATGCGGGCTCTTTTTTGGTTCCCTATGAACTTTAAAGTAGTTTTTTCCAATTCTGTGAAGAAAGTCATTGGTAACTTGATGGGGATGGCATTGAATCTGTAAATTACCTTGGGAAGGATGGCCATTTTCATGATATTGATTCTTCCTACCCATGAGCATGGAATGTTCTTCCATTTGTTTGTATCCTCTTTTATTTCCTTGAGCAGTGGTTTGTAGTTTTCTCCTTGAAGAGGTCCTTCACATCCCTTGTAAGTTGGATTCCTAGGTATTTTATTCTCTTTGAAGCAATTGTGAATGGGAGTTCACTCATGATTTGGCTCTCTGTTTGTCTGTTATTGATGTATAAGAATGCTTGTGATTTTTGTACATTGATGTTGTATCCTGAGACTTTGCTGAAGTTGCTTATCAGCTTAAGGAGAGTTTGGGCTGAGACAATGGGGTTTTCTAGATATACTATCACGTCATCTGCAAACAGGGACAATTTGACTTCCTTTTTTCCTAATTGAATACCCTTGATTTCCTTCTCTTGCCTAATTGCCCTGGCCAGAACTTCCAACACTATGTTGAATAGAAGTGGTGAGAGAGGGCATCCCTGTCTTGTGCCAGTTTTCAAAGTGAATGCTTCCAGTTTTTGCCCATTCAGTATGATATTGGCTGTGGGTTTGTCATAAATAGCTCTTATTATTTTGAGATACGACCCGTCAATACCTAATTTATTGAGAGTTTTTAGCATGAAGGGTTGTTGAATTTTGTCAAAGGCCTTTTCTTCATGTATTGAGATAATCATGTGGTTTTTGACTTTGGTTCTGTTTATATGCTGTATTACATTTATTGCTTTGCGTATATTGAACCAGCCTTGCATCCCAGGGATGAAGCCCACTTGATCATGGTGGATAAGCTGTTTGATGTGCTGCGAGATTCGGTTTGCCAGTAATTTATTGAGGAATTTTGCATCAATATTCATCAAGGATATTGGTCTAAAATTCTCTTTTTTGGTTGTGTCTCTGCCCAGCTTTGGTATCAGCATGATGCTGGCCTCATAAAATGAGTTAGGAAGGATTCCCTCTTTTTCTATTGATTGGAATAGTTTCTGAAGTAATGGTTCCAGTTCCTCCTTGTACCTCTGGTAGAATTCGGCTGTGAACGCATCTGATCCTGGACTCCTTTTGGTTGGTAAGCTATTGATTATTGCCACAATTTCAGCTCCTGTTATTAGTCTATTCAGAGATTCAACTTCTTCCTGGTTTAGTCATGGGAGAGTGTATGTGTCGAGGAATTTATACCTTTCTCTTTTTTTTAATTTTTTTTCTTTTTATCATTATTATTATTATTATTACCATTATTATTATTGTTATACTTTAGGCTCTATGGTACATGTGCGCAACGTGCAGGTAAGCTACATATGTATACATGCGCCATGCTGGTGCGCTGCACCCAGCAACTCGTCATCTAGCATTAGGTATATCTCCCAATGCTGTCCCTCCCCCCTCCCCCCACCCCACAACAGTCCCTGAAGTGTGATGTTCCCCTTCCTGTGTCCATGTGTTCTCATTGTTCAATTCCCACCTATGAGTGAGAATATGTGGTGTTTGGTTTTTTGTTCTTGCGATAGTTTACTGAGAACGATGATTTCCAATTTCATCCATGTCCCTACAAAGGATATGAACTCATCAGTTTTTATGGCTGCCTAGTATTCCATGGTGTATATGTGCCATATTTTCTTAATCCAGTCTATCATTGTTGGACATTTGGGTTGGTTCCAAATCTTTGCTATTGTGTATAATGCCGCAATAAACATACGTGTGCATGTGTCTTTATAGCAGCATGATTTATAGTCCTTTGGGTATATACCCAGTAATGGGATGGCTGGGTCAAATGGAATTTCTAGTTCTAGATCCCTGAGGAATCGCCACAGTGACCTGCACAAGGGTTGAACTAGTTTACAGTCCCACCAACAGTGTAAAGTGTTCCTATTTCTCCACATCCTCTCCAGCACCTGTTGTTTCCTGACTTTTTAATGATTGCCATTCTAACTGGTGTGAGATGGTATCTCATTGTGGTTTTGATTTGCATTTCTCTGATGGCCAGTGATGGTGAGCTTTTTTTCACGTGTTTTTTGGCTGCATAAATGTCTTCTTTTGAGGAGTGTCTGTTCATGTCCTTCGCCCACTTTTTGATGGGGTTGTTTGGTGTTTTCTTGTAAATTTGTTGGAGTTCATTGTAGATTCTGGATATTAGCCGTTTGTCAGATGAGTAGGTTGCGAAAATTTTCTCCCATTTTGTAGGTTGCCTGTTCACTCTGATGGTAGTTTCCTTTGCTGTGCAGAAGCTCTTTAGTTTAATTAGATCCCATTTGTCAATTTTGGCTTTTGTTGCCATTGCTTTTGGTGTTTTAGACATGAAGTCCTTGCCCATGCCTATGTCCTGAATGGTATTGCCTAGGTTTTCTTCTAGGGTTTTTATGGGTTTAGGTCTAACGTTTAAGTCTTTAATCCATCTTGAGTTGACTTTTGTATAAGGTGTAAGGAAGGGATCCAGTTTCAGCTTTCTACACGTGGCTAGCCAGTTTTCCCAGCACCATTTATTAAATAGGGAATCCTTTCTCCATTTCTTGTTTTTGTCAGGTTTGTCAAAGATCAGATAGTTGTAGATATGTGGCATTATTTCTGACGGCTCTGTTCTGTTCCATTGATCTATATCTCTGTTTTGGTACCAGTACCATGCTGTTTGGGTTACTGTAGCCTTGTAGTATAGTTTGAAGTCAGGTAGCGTGATGCTTCCAGCTTTGTTCTTTTGGCTTAGGATTGACTTGGTGATGCGGGCTCTTTTTTGGTTCCCTATGAACTTTAAAGTAGTTTTTTCCAATTCTGGGAAGAAAGTCATTGGTAACTTGATGGGGATGGCATTGAATCTGTAAATTACCTTGGGAAGGATGGCCATTTTCATGATATTGATTCTTCCTACCCATGAGCATGGAATGTTCTTCCATTTGTTTGTATCCTCTTTTATTTCCTTGAGCAGTGGTTTGTAGTTTTCTCCTTGAAGAGGTCCTTCACATCCCTTGTAAGTTGGATTCCTAGGTATTTTATTCTCTTTGAAGCAATTGTGAATGGGAGTTCACTCATGATTTGGCTCTCTGTTTGTCTGTTATTGATGTATAAGAATGCTTGTGATTTTTGTACATTGATGTTGTATCCTGAGACTTTGCTGAAGTTGCTTATCAGCTTAAGGAGATTTTGGGCTGAGACAATGGGGTTTTCTACATATACTATCACGTCATCTGCAAACAGGGACAATTTGACTTCCTTTTTTCCTAATTGAATACCCTTGATTTCCTTCTCTTGCCTAATTGCCCTGGCGAGAACTTCCAACACTATGTTGAATAGAAGTGGTGAGAGAGGGCATCCCTGTCTTGTGCCAGTTTTCAAAGTGAATGCTTCCAGTTTTTGCCCATTCAGTATGATATTGGCTGTGGGTTTGTCATAAATAGCTCTTATTATTTTGAGATACGACCCGTCAATACCTAATTTATTGAGAGTTTTTAGCATGAAGGGTTGTTGAATTTTGTCAAAGGCCTTTTCTTCATGTATTGAGATAATCATGTGGTTTTTGACTTTGGTTCTGTTTATATGCTGTATTACATTTATTGCTTTGCGTATATTGAACCAGCCTTGCATCCCAGGGATGAAGCCCACTTGATCATGGTGGATAAGCTGTTTGATGTGCTGCGAGATTCGGTTTGCCAGTAATTTATTGAGGAATTTTGCATCAATATTCATCAAGGATATTGGTCTAAAATTCTCTTTTTTGGTTGTGTCTCTGCCCAGCTTTGGTATCAGCATGATGCTGGCCTCATAAAATGAGTTAGGAAGGATTCCCTCTTTTTCTATTGATTGGAATAGTTTCTGAAGTAATGGTTCCAGTTCCTCCTTGTACCTCTGGTAGAATTCGGCTGTGAACGCATCTGATCCTGGACTCCTTTTGGGTGGTAAGCTATTGATTATTGCCGCAATTTCAGCTCCTGTTATTAGTCTATTCAGAGATTCAACTTCTTCCTGGTTTAGTCATGGGAGAGTGTATGTGTCGAGGAATTTATACCTTTCTTTTTTTTTTAATTTTTTTCTTTTTATCATTATTATTATTATTATTACCATTATTATTATTGTTATACTTTAGGCTCTATGGTACATGTGCGCAACGTGCAGGTAAGCTACATATGTATACATGCGCCATGCTGGTGCGCTGTACCCACCAACTCGTCATCTAGCATTAGGTATATCTCCCAATGCTGTCCCTCCCCCTCCCCCCACCCCACAACAGTCCCCGAAGTGTGATGTTCCCCTTCCTGTGTCCATGTGTTCTCATTGTTCAATTCCCACCTATGAGTGAGAATATGTGGTGTTTGGTTTTTTGTTCTTGCGATAGTTTGCTGAGAACGATGATTTCCAATTTCATCCATGTCCCTACAAAGGATATGAATTCATCAGTTTTTATGGCTGCCTAGTATTCCATGGTGTATATGTGCCATATTTTCTTAATCCAGTCTATCATTGTTGGACATTTGGGTTGGTTCCAAATCTTTGCTATTGTGTATAATGCCGCAATAAACATACGTGTGCATGTGTCTTTATAGCAGCATGATTTATAGTCCTTTGGGTATATACCCAGTAATGGGATGGCTGGGTCAAATGGAATTTCTAGTTCTAGATCCCTGAGGAATCGCCACAGTGACCTGCACAAGGGTTGAACTAGTTTACAGTCCCACCAACAGTGTAAAGTGTTCCTATTTCTCCACATCCTCTCCAGCACCTGTTGTTTCCTGACTTTTTAATGATTGCCATTCTAACTGGTGTGAGATGGTATCTCATTGTGGTTTTGATTTGCATTTCTCTGATGGCCAGTGATGGTGAGCTTTTTTTCACGTGTTTTTTGGCTGCATAAATGTCTTCTTTTGAGGAGTGTCTGTTCATGTCCTTCGCCCACTTTTTGATGGGGTTGTTTGGTGTTTTCTTGTAAATTTGTTGGAGTTCATTGTAGATTCTGGATATTAGCCGTTTGTCAGATGAGTAGGTTGCGAAAATTTTCTCCCATTTTGTAGGTTGCCTGTTCACTCTGATGGTAGTTTCCTTTGCTGTGCAGAAGCTCTTTAGTTTAATTAGATCCCATTTGTCAATTTTGGCTTTTGTTGCCATTGCTTTTGGTGTTTTAGACATGAAGTCCTTGCCCATGCCTATGTCCTGAATGGTATTGCCTAGGTTTTCTTCTAGGGTTTTTATGGGTTTAGGTCTAACGTTTAAGTCTTTAATCCATCTTGAGTTGACTTTTGTATAAGGTGTAAGGAAGGGATCCAGTTTCAGCTTTCTACACGTGGCTAGCCAGTTTTCCCAGCACCATTTATTAAATAGGGAATCCTTTCTCCATTTCTTGTTTTTGTCAGGTTTGTCAAAGATCAGATAGTTGTAGATATGTGGCATTATTTCTGACGGCTCTGTTCTGTTCCATTGATCTATATCTCTGTTTTGGTACCAGTACCATGCTGTTTGGGTTACTGTAGCCTTGTAGTATAGTTTGAAGTCAGGTAGCGTGATGCCTCCAGCTTTGTTCTTTTGGCTTAGGATTGACTTGGTGATGCGGGCTCTTTTTTGGTTCCCTATGAACTTTAAAGTAGTTTTTTCCAATTCTGTGAAGAAAGTCATTGGTAACTTGATGGGGATGGCATTGAATCTGTAAATTACCTTGGGAAGGATGGCCATTTTCATGATATTGATTCTTCCTACCCATGAGCATGGAATGTTCTTCCATTTGTTTGTATCCTCTTTTATTTCCTTGAGCAGTGGTTTGTAGTTTTCTCCTTGAAGAGGTCCTTCACATCCCTTGTAAGTTGGATTCCTAGGTATTTTATTCTCTTTGAAGCAATTGTGAATGGGAGTTCACTCATGATTTGGCTCTCTGTTTGTCTGTTATTGATGTATAAGAATGCTTGTGATTTTTGTACATTGATGTTGTATCCTGAGACTTTGCTGAAGTTGCTTATCAGCTTAAGGAGATTTTGGGCTGAGACAATGGGGTTTTCTACATATACTATCACGTCATTTGCAAACAGGGACAATTTGACTTCCTTTTTTCCTAATTGAATACCCTTGATTTCCTTCTCTTGCCTAATTGCCCTGGCCAGAACTTCCAACACTATGTTGAATAGAAGTGGTGAGAGAGGGCATCCCTGTCTTGTGCCAGTTTTCAAAGTGAATGCTTCCAGTTTTTGCTCATTCAGTATGATATTGGCTGTGGGTTTGTCATAAATAGCTCTTATTATTTTGAGATACGACCCGTCAATACCTAATTTATTGAGAGTTTTTAGCATGAAGGGTTGTTGAATTTTGTCAAAGGCCTTTTCTTCATGTATTGAGATAATCATGTGGTTTTTGACTTTGGTTCTGTTTATATGCTGTATTACATTTATTGCTTTGCGTATATTGAACCAGCCTTGCATCCCAGGGATGAAGCCCACTTGATCATGGTGGATAAGCTGTTTGATGTGCTGCGAGATTCGGTTTGCCAGTAATTTATTGAGGAATTTTGCATCAATATTCATCAAGGATATTGGTCTAAAATTCTCTTTTTTGGTTGTGTCTCTGCCCAGCTTTGGTATCAGCATGATGCTGGCCTCATAAAATGAGTTAGGAAGGATTCCCTCTTTTTCTATTGATTGGAATAGTTTCTGAAGTAATGGTTCCAGTTCCTCCTTGTACCTCTGGTAGAATTCGGCTGTGAACGCATCTGATCCTGGACTCCTTTTTGTTGGTAAGCTATTGATTATTGCCGCAATTTCAGCTCCTGTTATTAGTCTATTCAGAGATTCAACTTCTTCCTGGTTTAGTCATGGGAGAGTGTATGTGTCGAGGAATTTATACCTTTCTCTTTTTTTTAATTTTTTTTCTTTTTATCATTATTATTATTATTATTACCATTATTACTATTGTTATACTTTAGGCTCTATGGTACATGTGCGCAACGTGCAGGTAAGCTACATATGTATACATGCGCCATGCTGGTGCGCTGCACCCAGCAACTCGTCATCTAGCATTAGGTATATCTCCCAATGCTGTCCATCCCCCCTCCCCCCACCCCACAACAGTCCCCGAAGTGTGATGTTCCCCTTCCTGTGTCCATGTGTTCTCATTGTTCAATTCCCACCTATGAGTGAGAATATGTGGTGTTTGGTTTTTTGTTCTTGCGATAGTTTACTGAGAACGATGATTTCCAATTTCATCCATGTCCCTACAAAGGATATGAACTCATCAGTTTTTATGGCTGCCTAGTATTCCATGGTGTATATGTGCCATATTTTCTTAATCCAGTCTATCATTGTTGGACATTTGGGTTGGTTCCAAATCTTTGCTATTGTGTATAATGCCGCAATAAACGTACGTGTGCATGTGTCTTTATAGCAGCATGATTTATAGTCCTTTGGGTATATACCCAGTAATGGGATGGCTGGGTCAAATGGAATTTCTAGTTCTAGATCCCTGAGGAATCGCCACAGTGACCTGCACAAGGGTTGAACTAGTTTACAGTCCCACCAACAGTGTAAAGTGTTCCTATTTCTCCACATCCTCTCCAGCACCTGTTGTTTCCTGACTTTTTAATGATTGCCATTCTAACTGGTGTGAGATGGTATCTCATTGTGGTTTTGATTTGCATTTCTCTGATGGCCAGTGATGGTGAGCTTTTTTTCACGTGTTTTTTGGCTGCATAAATGTCTTCTTTTGAGGAGTGTCTGTTCATGTCCTTCGCCCACTTTTTGATGGGGTTGTTTGGTGTTTTCTTGTAAATTTGTTGGAGTTCATTGTAGATTCTGGATATTAGCCGTTTGTCAGATGAGTAGGTTGCGAAAATTTTCTCCCATTTTGTAGGTTGCCTGTTCACTCTGATGGTAGTTTCCTTTGCTGTGCAGAAGCTCTTTAGTTTAATTAGATCCCATTTGTCAATTTTGGCTTTTGTTGCCATTGCTTTTGGTGTTTTAGACATGAAGTCCTTGCCCATGCCTATGTCCTGAATGGTATTGCCTAGGTTTTCTTCTAGGGTTTTTATGGGTTTAGGTCTAACGTTTAAGTCTTTAATCCATCTTGAGTTGACTTTTGTATAAGGTGTAAGGAAGGGATCCAGTTTCAGCTTTCTACACGTGGCTAGCCAGTTTTCCCAGCACCATTTATTAAATAGGGAATCCTTTCTCCATTTCTTGTTTTTGTCAGGTTTGTCAAAGATCAGATAGTTGTAGATATGTGGCATTATTTCTGACGGCTCTGTTCTGTTCCATTGATCTATATCTCTGTTTTGGTACCAGTACCATGCTGTTTGGGTTACTGTAGCCTTGTAGTATAGTTTGAAGTCAGGTAGCGTGATGCCTCCAGCTTTGTTCTTTTGGCTTAGGATTGACTTGGTGATGCGGGCTCTTTTTTGGTTCCCTATGAACTTTAAAGTAGTTTTTTCCAATTCTGTGAAGAAAGTCATTGGTAACTTGATGGGGATGGCATTGAATCTGTAAATTACCTTGGGAAGGATGGCCATTTTCATGATATTGATTCTTCCTACCCATGAGCATGGAATGTTCTTCCATTTGTTTGTATCCTCTTTTATTTCCTTGAGCAGTGGTTTGTAGTTTTCTCCTTGAAGAGGTCCTTCACATCCCTTGTAAGTTGGATTCCTAGGTATTTTATTCTCTTTGAAGCAATTGTGAATGGGAGTTCACTCATGATTTGGCTCTCTGTTTGTCTGTTATTGATGTATAAGAATGCTTGTGATTTTTGTACATTGATGTTGTATCCTGAGACTTTGCTGAAGTTGCTTATCAGCTTAAGGAGATTTTGGGCTGAGACAATGGGGTTTTCTAGATATACTATCACGTCATCTGCAAACAGGGACAATTTGACTTCCTTTTTTCCTAATTGAATACCCTTGATTTCCTTCTGTTGCCTAATTGCCCTGGCGAGAACTTCCAACACTATGTTGAATAGAAGTGGTGAGAGAGGGCATCCCTGTCTTGTGCCAGTTTTCAAAGTGAATGCTTCCAGTTTTTGCCCATTCAGTATGATATTGGCTGTGGGTTTGTCATAAATAGCTCTTATTATTTTGAGATACGACCCGTCAATACCTAATTTATTGAGAGTTTTTAGCATGAAGGGTTGTTGAATTTTGTCAAAGGCCTTTTCTTCATGTATTGAGATAATCATGTGGTTTTTGACTTTGGTTCTGTTTATATGCTGTATTACATTTATTGCTTTGCGTATATTGAACCAGCCTTGCATCCCAGGGATGAAGCCCACTTGATCATGGTGGATAAGCTGTTTGATGTGCTGCGAGATTCGGTTTGCCAGTAATTTATTGAGGAATTTTGCATCAATATTCATCAAGGATATTGGTCTAAAATTCTCTTTTTTGGTTGTGTCTCTGCCCAGCTTTGGTATCAGCATGATGCTGGCCTCATAAAATGAGTTAGGAAGGATTCCCTCTTTTTCTATTGATTGGAATAGTTTCTGAAGTAATGGTTCCAGTTCCTCCTTGTACCTCTGGTAGAATTCGGCTGTGAACGCATCTGATCCTGGACTCCTTTTGGTTGGTAAGCTATTGATTATTGCCGCAATTTCAGCTCCTGTTATTAGTCTATTCAGAGATTCAACTTCTTCCTGGTTTAGTCATGGGAGAGTGTATGTGTCGAGGAATTTATACCTTTCTTTTTTTTTTAATTTTTTTCTTTTTATCATTATTATTATTATTATTACCATTATTATTATTGTTATACTTTAGGCTCTATGGTACATGTGCGCAACATGCAGGTAAGCTACATATGTATACATGCGCCATGCTGGTGCGCTGCACCCACCAACTCGTCATCTAGCATTAGGTATATCTCCCAATGCTGTCCCTCCCCCTCCCCCCACCCCACAACAGTCCCCGAAGTGTGATGTTCCCCTTCCTGTGTCCATGTGTTCTCATTGTTCAATTCCCACCTATGAGTGAGAATATGTGGTGTTTGGTTTTTTGTTCTTGCGATAGTTTGCTGAGAACGATGATTTCCAATTTCATCCATGTCCCTACAAAGGATATGAACTCATCAGTTTTTATGGCTGCCTAGTATTCCATGGTGTATATGTGCCATATTTTCTTAATCCAGTCTATCATTGTTGGACATTTGGGTTGGTTCCAAATCTTTGCTATTGTGTATAATGCCGCAATAAACATACGTGTGCATGTGTCTTTATAGCAGCATGATTTATAGTCCTTTGGGTATATACCCAGTAATGGGATGGCTGGGTCAAATGGAATTTCTAGTTCTAGATCCCTGAGGAATCGCCACAGTGACCTGCACAAGGGTTGAACTAGTTTACAGTCCCACCAACAGTGTAAAGTGTTCCTATTTCTCCACATCCTCTCCAGCACCTGTTGTTTCCTGACTTTTTAATGATTGCCATTCTAACTGGTGTGAGATGGTATCTCATTGTGGTTTTGATTTGCATTTCTCTGATGGCCAGTGATGGTGAGCTTTTTTTCACGTGTTTTTTGGCTGCATAAATGTCTTCTTTTGAGGAGTGTCTGTTCATGTCCTTCGCCCACTTTTTGATGGGGTTGTTTGGTGTTTTCTTGTAAATTTGTTGGAGTTCATTGTAGATTCTGGATATTAGCCGTTTGTCAGATGAGTAGGTTGCGAAAATTTTCTCCCATTTTGTAGGTTGCCTGTTCACTCTGATGGTAGTTTCCTTTGCTGTGCAGAAGCTCTTTAGTTTAATTAGATCCCATTTGTCAATTTTGGCTTTTGTTGCCATTGCTTTTGGTGTTTTAGACATGAAGTCCTTGCCCATGCCTATGTCCTGAATGGTATTGCCTAGGTTTTCTTCTAGGGTTTTTATGGGTTTAGGTCTAACGTTTAAGTCTTTAATCCATCTTGAGTTGACTTTTGTATAAGGTGTAAGGAAGGGATCCAGTTTCAGCTTTCTACACGTGGCTAGCCAGTTTTCCCAGCACCATTTATTAAATAGGGAATCCTTTCTCCATTTCTTGTTTTTGTCAGGTTTGTCAAAGATCAGATAGTTGTAGATATGTGGCATTATTTCTGACGGCTCTGTTCTGTTCCATTGATCTATATCTCTGTTTTGGTACCAGTACCATGCTGTTTGGGTTACTGTAGCCTTGTAGTATAGTTTGAAGTCAGGTAGCGTGATGCCTCCAGCTTTGTTCTTTTGGCTTAGGATTGACTTGGTGATGCGGGCTCTTTTTTGGTTCCCTATGAACTTTAAAGTAGTTTTTTCCAATTCTGTGAAGAAAGTCATTGGTAACTTGATGGGGATGGCATTGAATCTGTAAATTACCTTGGGAAGGATGGCCATTTTCATGATATTGATTCTTCCTACCCATGAGCATGGAATGTTCTTCCATTTGTTTGTATCCTCTTTTATTTCCTTGAGCAGTGGTTTGTAGTTTTCTCCTTGAAGAGGTCCTTCACATCCCTTGTAAGTTGGATTCCTAGGTATTTTATTCTCTTTGAAGCAATTGTGAATGGGAGTTCACTCATGATTTGGCTCTCTGTTTGTCTGTTATTGATGTATAAGAATGCTTGTGATTTTTGTACATTGATGTTGTATCCTGAGACTTTGCTGAAGTTGCTTATCAGCTTAAGGAGATTTTGGGCTGAGACAATGGGGTTTTCTACATATACTATCACGTCATCTGCAAACAGGGACAATTTGACTTCCTTTTTTCCTAATTGAATACCCTTGATTTCCTTCTCTTGCCTAATTGCCCTGGCCAGAACTTCCAACACTATGTTGAATAAAAGTGGTGAGAGAGGGCATCCCTGTCTTGTGCCAGTTTTCAAAGTGAATGCTTCCAGTTTTTGCCCATTCAGTATGATATTGGCTGTGGGTTTCACATAAATAGCTCTTATTATTTTGAGATACGACCCGTCAATACCTAATTTATTGAGAGTTTTTAGCATGAAGGGTTGTTGAATTTTGTCAAAGGCCTTTTCTTCATGTATTGAGATAATCATGTGGTTTTTGACTTTGGTTCTGTTTATATGCTGTATTACATTTATTGCTTTGCGTATATTGAACCAGCCTTGCATCCCAGGGATGAAGCCCTCTTGATCATGGTGGATAAGCTGTTTGATGTGCTGCGAGATTCGGTTTGCCAGTAATTTATTGAGGAATTTTGCATCAATATTCATCAAGGATATTGGTCTAAAATTCTCTTTTTTGGTTGTGTCTCTGCCCAGCTTTGGTATCAGCATGATGCTGGCCTCATAAAATGAGTTAGGAAGGATTCCCTCTTTTTCTATTGATTGGAATAGTTTCTGAAGTAATGGTTCCAGTTCCTCCTTGTACCTCTGGTAGAATTCGGCTGTGAACGCATCTGATCCTGGACTCCTTTTTGTTGGTAAGCTATTGATTATTGCCGCAATTACAGCTCCTGTTATTAGTCTATTCAGAGATTCAACTTCTTCCTGGTTTAGTCATGGGAGAGTGTATGTGTCGAGGAATTTATACCTTTCTCTTTTTTTTAATTTTTTTTCTTTTTATCATTATTATTATTATTATTACCATTATTATTATTGTTATACTTTAGGCTCTATGGTACATGTGCGCAACGTGCAGGTAAGCTACATATGTATACATGCGCCATGCTGGTGCGCTGCACCCAGCAACTCGTCATCTAGCATTAGGTATATCTCCCAATGCTGTCCATCCCCCCTCCCCCCACCCCACAACAGTCCCCGAAGTGTGATGTTCCCCTTCCTGTGTCCATGTGTTCTCATTGTTCAATTCCCACCTATGAGTGAGAATATGTGGTGTTTCGTTTTTTGTTCTTGCGATAGTTTACTGAGAACGATGATTTCCAATTTCATCCATGTCCCTACAAAGGATATGAACTCATCAGTTTTTATGGCTGCCTAGTATTCCATGGTGTATATGTGCCATATTTTCTTAATCCAGTCTATCATTGTTGGACATTTGGGTTGGTTCCAAATCTTTGCTATTGTGTATAATGCCGCAATAAACATACGTGTGCATGTGTCTTTATAGCAGCATGATTTATAGTCCTTTGGGTATATACCCAGTAATGGGATGGCTGGGTCAAATGGAATTTCTAGTTCTAGATCCCTGAGGAATCGCCACAGTGACCTGCACAAGGGTTGAACTAGTTTACAGTCCCACCAACAGTGTAAAGTGTTCCTATTTCTCCACATCCTCTCCAGCACCTGTTGTTTCCTGACTTTTTAATGATTGCCATTCTAACTGGTGTGAGATGGTATCTCATTGTGGTTTTGATTTGCATTTCTCTGATGGCCAGTGATGGTGAGCTTTTTTTCACGTGTTTTTTGGCTGCATAAATGTCTTCTTTTGAGGAGTGTCTGTTCATGTCCTTCGCCCACTTTTTGATGGGGTTGTTTGGTGTTTTCTTGTAAATTTGTTGGAGTTCATTGTAGATTCTGGATATTAGCCGTTTGTCAGATGAGTAGGTTGCGAAAATTTTCTCCCATTTTGTAGGTTGCCTGTTCACTCTGATGGTAGTTTCCTTTGCTGTGCAGAAGCTCTTTAGTTTAATTAGATCCCATTTGTCAATTTTGGCTTTTGTTGCCATTGCTTTTGGTGTTTTAGACATGAAGTCCTTGCCCATGCCTATGTCCTGAATGGTATTGCCTAGGTTTTCTTCTAGGGTTTTTATGGGTTTAGGTCTAACGTTTAAGTCTTTAATCCATCTTGAGTTGACTTTTGTATAAGGTGTAAGGAAGGGATCCAGTTTCAGCTTTCTACACGTGGCTAGCCAGTTTTCCCAGCACCATTTATTAAATAGGGAATCCTTTCTCCATTTCTTGTTTTTGTCAGGTTTGTCAAAGATCAGATAGTTGTAGATATGTGGCATTATTTCTGACGGCTCTGTTCTGTTCCATTGATCTATATCTCTGTTTTGGTACCAGTACCATGCTGTTTGGGTTACTGTAGCCTTGTAGTATAGTTTGAAGTCAGGTAGCGTGATGCCTCCAGCTTTGTTCTTTTGGCTTAGGATTGACTTGGTGATGCGGGCTCTTTTTTGGTTCCCTATGAACTTTAAAGTAGTTTTTTCCAATTCTGTGAAGAAAGTCATTGGTAACTTGATGGGGATGGCATTGAATCTGTAAATTACCTTGGGAAGGATGGCCATTTTCATGATATTGATTCTTCCTACCCATGAGCATGGAATGTTCTTCCATTTGTTTGTATCCTCTTTTATTTCCTTGAGCAGTGGTTTGTAGTTTTCTCCTTGAAGAGGTCCTTCACATCCCTTGTAAGTTGGATTCCTAGGTATTTTATTCTCTTTGAAGCAATTGTGAATGGGAGTTCACTCATGATTTGGCTCTCTGTTTGTCTGTTATTGATGTATAAGAATGCTTGTGATTTTTGTACATTGATGTTGTATCCTGAGACTTTGCTGAAGTTGCTTATCAGCTTAAGGAGATTTTGGGCTGAGACAATGGGGTTTTCTAGATATACTATCACATCATCTGCAAACAGGGACAATTTGACTTCCTTTTTTCCTAATTGAATACCCTTGATTTCCTTCTCTTGCCTAATTGCCCTGGCGAGAACTTCCAACACTATGTTGAATAGAAGTGGTGAGAGAGGGCATCCCTGTCTTGTGCCAGTTTTCAAAGTGAATGCTTCCAGTTTTTGCCCATTCAGTATGATATTGGCTGTGGGTTTGTCATAAATAGCTCTTATTATTTTGAGATACGACCCGTCAATACCTAATTTATTGAGAGTTTTTAGCATGAAGGGTTGTTGAATTTTGTCAAAGGCCTTTTCTTCATGTATTGAGATAATCATGTGGTTTTTGACTTTGGTTCTGTTTATATGCTGTATTACATTTATTGCTTTGCGTATATTGAACCAGCCTTGCATCCCAGGGATGAAGCCCACTTGATCATGGTGGATAAGCTGTTTGATGTGCTGCGAGATTCGGTTTGCCAGTAATTTATTGAGGAATTTTGCATCAATATTCATCAAGGATATTGGTCTAAAATTCTCTTTTTTGGTTGTGTCTCTGCCCAGCTTTGGTATCAGCATGATGCTGGCCTCATAAAATGAGTTAGGAAGGATTCCCTCTTTTTCTATTGATTGGAATAGTTTCTGAAGTAATGGTTCCAGTTCCTCCTTGTACCTCTGGTAGAATTCGGCTGTGAACGCATCTGATCCTGGACTCCTTTTGGTTGGTAAGCTATTGATTATTGCCGCAATTTCACCTCCTGTTATTAGTCTATTCAGAGATTCAACTTCTTCCTGGTTTAGTCATGGGAGAGTGTATGTGTCGAGGAATTTATACCTTTCTTTTTTTTTTAATTTTTTTTCTTTTTATCATTATTATTATTATTATTACCATTATTATTATTGTTATACTTTAGGCTCTATGGTACATGTGCGCAACGTGCAGGTAAGCTACATATGTATACATGCGCCATGCTGGTGCGCTGCACCCACCAACTCGTCATCTAGCATTAGGTATATCTCCCAATGCTGTCCCTCCCCCCTCCCCCCACCCCACAACAGTCCCCGAAGTGTGATGTTCCCCTTCCTGTGTCCATGTGTTCTCATTGTTCAATTCCCACCTATGAGTGAGAATATGTGGTGTTTGGTTTTTTGTTCTTGCGATAGTTTACTGAGAACGATGATTTCCAATTTCATCCATGTCCTTACAAAGGATATGAACTCATCAGTTTTTATGGCTGCCTAGTATTCCATGGTGTATATGTGCCATATTTTCTTAATCCAGTCTATCATTGTTGGACATTTGGGTTGGTTCCAAATCTTTGCTATTGTGTATAATGCCGCAATAAACATACGTGTGCATGTGTCTTTATAGCAGCATGATTTATAGTCCTTTGGGTATATACCCAGTAATGGGATGGCTGGGTCAAATGGAATTTCTAGTTCTAGATCCCTGAGGAATCGCCACAGTGACCTGCACAAGGGTTGAACTAGTTTACAGTCCCACCAACAGTGTAAAGTGTTCCTATTTCTCCACATCCTCTCCAGCACCTGTTGTTTCCTGACTTTTTAATGATTGCCATTCTAACTGGTGTGAGATGTTATCTCATTGTGGTTTTCATTTGCATTTCTCTGATGGCCAGTGATGGTGAGCTTTTTTTCACGTGTTTTTTGGCTGCATAAATGTCTTCTTTTGAGGAGTGTCTGTTCATGTCCTTCGCCCACTTTTTGATGGGGTTGTTTGGTGTTTTCTTGTAAATTTGTTGGAGTTCATTGTAGATTCTGGATATTAGCCGTTTGTCAGATGAGTAGGTTGCGAAAATTTTCTCCCATTTTGTAGGTTGCCTGTTCACTCTGATGGTAGTTTCCTTTGCTGTGCAGAAGCTCTTTAGTTTAATTAGATCCCATTTGTCAATTTTGGCTTTTGTTGCCATTGCTTTTGGTGTTTTAGACATGAAGTCCTTGCCCATGCCTATGTCCTGAATGGTATTGCCTAGGTTTTCTTCTAGGGTTTTTATGGGTTTAGGTCTAACGTTTAAGTCTTTAATCCATCTTGAGTTGACTTTTGTATAAGGTGTAAGGAAGGGATCCAGTTTCAGCTTTCTACACGTGGCTAGCCAGTTTTCCCAGCACCATTTATTAAATAGGGAATCCTTTCTCCATTTCTTGTTTTTGTCAGGTTTGTCAAAGATCAGATAGTTGTAGATATGTGGCATTATTTCTGACGGCTCTGTTCTGTTCCATTGATCTATATCTCTGTTTTGGTACCAGTACCATGCTGTTTGGGTTACTGTAGCCTTGTAGTATAGTTTGAAGTCAGGTAGCGTGATGCCTCCAGCTTTGTTCTTTTGGCTTAGGATTGACTTGGTGATGCGGGCTCTTTTTTGGTTCCCTATGAACTTTAAAGTAGTTTTTTCCAATTCTGTGAAGAAAGTCATTGGTAACTTGATGGGGATGGCATTGAATCTGTAAATTACCTTGGGAAGGATGGCCATTTTCATGATATTGATTCTTCCTACCCATGAGCATGGAATGTTCTTCCATTTGTTTGTATCCTCTTTTATTTCCTTGAGCAGTGGTTTGTAGTTTTCTCCTTGAAGAGGTCCTTCACATCCCTTGTAAGTTGGATTCCTAGGTATTTTATTCTCTTTGAAGCAATTGTGAATGGGAGTTCACTCATGATTTGGCTCTCTGTTTGTCTGTTATTGATGTATAAGAATGCTTGTGATTTTTGTACATTGATGTTGTATCCTGAGACTTTGCTGAAGTTGCTTATCAGCTTAAGGAGATTTTGGGCTGAGACAATGGGGTTTTCTAGATATACTATCACGTCATCTGCAAACAGGGACAATTTGACTTCCTTTTTTCCTCATTGAATACCCTTGATTTCCTTCTCTTGCCTAATTGCCCTGGCCAGAACTTCCAACACTATGTTGAATAGAAGTGGTGAGAGAGGGCATCCCTGTCTTGTGCCAGTTTTCAAAGTGAATGCTTCCAGTTTTTGCCCATTCAGTATGATATTGGCTGTGGGTTTGTCATAAATAGCTCTTATTATTTTGAGATACGACCCGTCAATACCTAATTTATTGAGAGTTTTTAGCATGAAGGGTTGTTGAATTTTGTCAAAGGCCTTTTCTTCATGTATTGAGATAATCATGTGGTTTTTGACTTTGGTTCTGTTTATATGCTGTATTACATTTATTGCTTTGCGTATATTGAACCAGCCTTGCATCCCAGGGATGAAGCCCACTTGATCATGGTGGATAAGCTGTTTGATGTGCTGCGAGATTCGGTTTGCCAGTAATTTATTGAGGAATTTTGCATCAATATTCATCAAGGATATTGGTCTAAAATTCTCTTTTTTGGTTGTGTCTCTGCCCAGCTTTGGTATCAGCATGATGCTGGCCTCATAAAATGAGTTAGGAAGGATTCCCTCTTTTTCTATTGATTGGAATAGTTTCTGAAGTAATGGTTCCAGTTCCTCCTTGTACCTCTGGTAGAATTCGGCTGTGAACGCATCTGATCCTGGACTCCTTTTGGTTGGTAAGCTATTGATTATTGCCGCAATTTCAGCTCCAGTTATTAGTCTATTCAGAGATTCAACTTCTTCCTGGTTTAGTCATGGGAGAGTGTATGTGTCGAGGAATTTATACCTTTCTTTTTTTATTAATTTTTTTTCTTTTTATCATTATTATTATTATTACCATTATTATTATTGTTATACTTTAGGCTCTATGGTACATGTGCGCAACGTGCAGGTAAGCTACATATGTATACATGCGCCATGCTGGTGCGCTGCACCCAGCAACTCGTCATCTAGCATTAGGTATATCTCCCAATGCTGTCCCTCCCCCTCCCCCCACCCCACAACAGTCCCCGAAGTGTGATGTTCCCCTTCCTGTGTCCATGTGTTCTCATTGTTCAATTCCCACCTATGAGTGAGAATATGTGGTGTTTGGTTTTTTGTTCTTGCGATAGTTTACTGAGAACGATGATTTCCTATTTCATCCATGTCCCTACAAAGGATATGAACTCATCAGTTTTTATGGCTGCCTAGTATTCCATGGTGTATATGTGCCATATTTTCTTAATCCAGTCTATCATTGTTGGACATTTGGGTTGGTTCCAAATCTTTGCTATTGTGTATAATGCCGCAATAAACATACGTGTGCATGTGTCTTTATAGCAGCATGATTTATAGTCCTTTGGGTATATACCCAGTAATGGGATGGCTGGGTCAAATGGAATTTCTAGTTCTAGATCCCTGAGGAATCGCCACAGTGACCTGCACAAGGGTTGAACTAGTTTACAGTCCCACCAACAGTGTAAAGTGTTCCTATTTCTCCACATCCTCTCCAGCACCTGTTGTTTCCTGACTTTTTAATGATTGCCATTCTAACTGGTGTGAGATGTTATCTCATTGTGGTTTTGATTTGCATTTCTCTGATGGCCAGTGATGGTGAGCTTTTTTTCACGTGTTTTTTGGCTGCATAAATGTCTTCTTTTGAGGAGTGTCTGTTCATGTCCTTCGCCCACTTTTTGATGGGGTTGTTTGGTGTTTTCTTGTAAATTTGTTGGAGTTCATTGTAGATTCTGGATATTAGCCGTTTGTCAGATGAGTAGGTTGCGAAAATTTTCTCCCATTTTGTAGGTTGCCTGTTCACTCTGATGGTAGTTTCCTTTGCTGTGCAGAAGCTCTTTAGTTTAATTAGATCCCATTTGTCAATTTTGGCTTTTGTTGCCATTGCTTTTGGTGTTTTAGACATGAAGTCCTTGCCCATGCCTATGTCCTGAATGGTATTGCCTAGGTTTTCTTCTAGGGTTTTTATGGGTTTAGGTCTAACGTTTAAGTCTTTAATCCATCTTGAGTTGACTTTTGTATAAGGTGTAAGGAAGGGATCCAGTTTCAGCTTTCTACACGTGGCTAGCCAGTTTTCCCAGCACCATTTATTAAATAGGGAATCCTTTCTCCATTTCTTGTTTTTGTCAGGTTTGTCAAAGATCAGATAGTTGTAGATATGTGGCATTATTTCTGACGGCTCTGTTCTGTTCCATTGATCTATATCTCTGTTTTGGTACCAGTACCATGCTGTTTGGGTTACCGTAGCCTTGTAGTATAGTTTGAAGTCAGGTAGCGTGATGCCTCCAGCTTTGTTCTTTTGGCTTAGGATTGACTTGGTGATGCGGGCTCTTTTTTGGTTCCCTATGAACTTTAAAGTAGTTTTTTCCAATTCTGTGAAGAAAGTCATTGGTAACTTGATGGGGATGGCATTGAATCTGTAAATTACCTTGGGAAGGATGGCCATTTTCATGATATTGATTCTTCCTACCCATGAGCATGGAATGTTCTTCCATTTGTTTGTATCCTCTTTTATTTCCTTGAGCAGTGGTTTGTAGTTTTCTCCTTGAAGAGGTCCTTCACATCCCTTGTAAGTTGGATTCCTAGGTATTTTATTCTCTTTGAAGCAATTGTGAATGGGAGTTCACTCATGATTTGGCTCTCTGTTTGTCTGTTATTGATGTATAAGAATGCTTGTGATTTTTGTACATTGATGTTGTATCCTGAGACTTTGCTGAAGTTGCTTATCAGCTTAAGGAGATTTTGGGCTGAGACAATGGGGTTTTCTAGATATACTATCACGTCATCTGCAAACAGGGACAATTTGACTTCCTTTTTTCCTAATTGAATACCCTTGATTTCCTTCTCTTGCCTAATTGCCCTGGCCAGAACTTCCAACACTATGTTGAATAGAAGTGGTGAGAGAGGGCATCCCTGTCTTGTGCCAGTTTTCAAAGTGAATGCTTCCAGTTTCTGCCCATTCAGTATGATATTGGCTGTGGGTTTGTCATAAATAGCTCTTATTATTTTGAGATACGACCCGTCAATACCTAATTTATTGAGAGTTTTTAGCATGAACGGTTGTTGAATTTTGTGAAAGGCCTTTTCTTCATGTATTGAGATAATCATGTGGTTTTTGACTTTGGTTCTGTTTATATGCTGTATTACATTTATTGCTTTGCGTATATTGAACCAGCCTTGCATCCCAGGGATGAAGCCCCCTTGATCATGGTGGATAAGCTGTTTGATGTGCTGCGAGATTCGGTTTGCCAGTAATTTATTGAGGAATTTTGCATCAATATTCATCAAGGATATTGGTCTAAAATTCTCTTTTTTGGTTGTGTCTCTGCCCAGCTTTGGTATCAGCATGATGCTGGCCTCATAAAATGAGTTAGGAAGGATTCCCTCTTTTTCTATTGAATGGAATAGTTTCTGAAGTAGTGGTTCCAGTTCCTCCTTGTACCTCTGGTAGAATTCGGCTGTGAACGCATCTGATCCTGGACTCCTTTTGGTTGGTAAGCTATTGATTATTGCCGCAATTTCAGCTCCTGTTATTAGTCTATTCAGAGATTCAACTTCTTCCTGGTTTAGTCATGGGAGAGTGTATGTGTCGAGGAATTTATACCTTTCTCTTTTTTTTAATTTTTTTTCTTTTTATCATTATTATTATTATTATTACCATTATTATTATTGTTATACTTTAGGCTCTATGGTACATGTGCGCAACGTGCAGGTAAGCTACATATGTATACATGCGCCATGCTGGTGCGCTGCACCCAGCAACTCGTCATCTAGCATTAGGTATATCTCCCAATGCTGTCCCTCCCCCCTCCCCCCACCCCACAACAGTCCCCGAAGTGTGATGTTCCCCTTCCTGTGTCCATGTGTTCTCATTGTTCAATTCCCACCTATGAGTGAGAATATGTGGTGTTTGGTTTTTTGTTCTTGCGATAGTTTACTGAGAACGATGATTTCCTATTTCATCCATGTCCCTACAAAGGATATGAACTCATCAGTTTTTATGGCTGCCTAGTATTCCATGGTGTATATGTGCCATATTTTCTTAATCCAGTCTATCATTGTTGGACATTTGGGTTGGTTCCAAATCTTTGCTATTGTGTATAATGCCGCAATAAACATACGTGTGCATGTGTCTTTATAGCAGCATGATTTATAGTCCTTTGGGTATATACCCAGTAATGGGATGGCTGGGTCAAATGGAATTTCTAGTTCTAGATCCCTGAGGAATCGCCACAGTGACCTGCACAAGGGTTGAACTAGTTTACAGTCCCACCAACAGTGTAAAGTGTTCCTATTTCTCCACATCCTCTCCAGCACCTGTTGTTTCCTGACTTTTTAATGATTGCCATTCTAACTGGTGTGAGATGGTATCTCATTGTGGTTTTGATTTGCATTTCTCTGATGGCCAGTGATGGTGAGCTTTTTTTCACGTGTTTTTTGGCTGCATAAATGTCTTCTTTTGAGGAGTGTCTGTTCATGTCCTTCGCCCACTTTTTGATGGGGTTGTTTGGTGTTTTCTTGTAAATTTGTTGGAGTTCATTGTAGATTCTGGATATTAGCCGTTTGTCAGATGAGTAGGTTGCGAAAATTTTCTCCCATTTTGTAGGTTGCCTGTTCACTCTGATGGTAGTTTCCTTTGCTGTGCAGAAGCTCTTTAGTTTAATTAGATCCCATTTGTCAATTTTGGCTTTTGTTGCCATTGCTATTGGTGTTTTAGACATGAAGTCCTTGCCCATGCCTATGTCCTGAATGGTATTGCCTAGGTTTTCTTCTAGGGTTTTTATGGGTTTAGGTCTAACGTTTAAGTCTTTAATCCATCTTGAGTTGACTTTTGTATAAGGTGTAAGGAAGGGATCCAGTTTCAGCTTTCTACAGGTGGCTAGCCAGTTTTCCCAGCACCATTTATTAAATAGGGAATCCTTTCTCCATTTCTTGTTTTTGTCAGGTTTGTCAAAGATCAGATAGTTGTAGATATGTGGCATTATTTCTGACGGCTCTGTTCTGTTCCATTGATCTATATCTCTGTTTTGGTACCAGTACCATGCTGTTTGGGTTACTGTAGCCTTGTAGTATAGTTTGAAGTCAGGTAGCGTGATGCCTCCAGCTTTGTTCTTTTGGCTTAGGATTGACTTGGTGATGCGGGCTCTTTTTTGGTTCCCTATGAACTTTAAAGTAGTTTTTTCCAATTCTGTGAAGAAAGTCATTGGTAACTTGATGGGGATGGCATTGAATCTGTAAATTACCTTGGGAAGGATGGCCATTTTCATGATATTGATTCTTCCTACCCATGAGCATGGAATGTTCTTCCATTTGTTTGTATCCTCTTTTATTTCCTTGAGCAGTGGTTTGTAGTTTTCTCCTTGAAGAGGTCCTTCACATCCCTTGTAAGTTGGATTCCTAGGTATTTTATTCTCTTTGAAGCAATTGTGAATGGGAGTTCACTCATGATTTGGCTCTCTGTTTGTCTGTTATTGATGTATAAGAATGCTTGTGATTTTTGTACATTGATGTTGTATCCTGAGACTTTGCTGAAGTTGCTTGTCAGCTTAAGGAGATTTTGGGCTGAGACAATGGGGTTTTCTAGATATACTATCACGTCATCTGCAAACAGGGACAATTTGACTTCCTTTTTTCCTAATTGAATACCCTTGATTTCCTTCTCTTGCCTAATTGCCCTGGCCAGAACTTCCAACACTATGTTGAATAGAAGTGGTGAGAGAGGGCATCCCTGTCTTGTGCCAGTTTTCAAAGTGAATGCTTCCAGTTTTTGCCCATTCAGTATGATATTGGCTGTGGGTTTGTCATAAATAGCTCTTATTATTTTGAGATACGACCCGTCAATACCTAATTTATTGAGAGTTTTTAGCATGAAGGGTTGTTGAATTTTGTCAAAGGCCTTTTCTTCATGTATTGAGATAATCATGTGGTTTTTGAGTTTGGTTCTGTTTATATGCTGTATTACATTTATTGCTTTGCGTATATTGAACCAGCCTTGCATCCCAGGGATGAAGCCCACTTGATCATGGTGGATAAGCTGTTTGATGTGCTGCGAGATTCGGTTTGCCAGTAATTTATTGAGGAATTTTGCATCAATATTCATCAAGGATATTGGTCTAAAATTCTCTTTTTTGGTTGTGTCTCTGCCCAGCTTTGGTATCAGCATGATGCTGGCCTCATAAAATGAGTTAGGAAGGATTCCCTCTTTTTCTATTGATTGGAAAAGTTTCTGAAGTAATGGTTCCAGTTCCTCCTTGTACCTCTGGTAGAATTCGGCTGTGAACGCATCTGATCCTGGACTCCTTTTGGTTGGTAAGCTATTGATTATTGCCGCAATTTCAGCTCCTGTTATTAGTCTATTCAGAGATTCAACTTCTTCCTGGTTTAGTCATGGGAGAGTGTATGTGTCGAGGAATTTATACCTTTCTCTTTTTTTTAATTTTTTTTCTTTTTATCATTATTATTATTATTATTACCATTATTATTATTGTTATACTTTAGGCTCTATGGTACATGTGCGCAACGTGCAGGTAAGCTACATATGTTTACATGCGCCATGCTGGTGCGCTGCACCCAGCAACTCGTCATCTAGCATTAGGTATATCTCCCAATGCTGTCCCTCCCCCCTCCCCCCACCCCACAACAGTCCCCGAAGTGTGATGTTCCCCTTCCTGTGTCCATGTGTTCTCATTGTTCAATTCCCACCTATGAGTGAGAATATGTGGTGTTTGGTTTTTTGTTCTTGCGATAGTTTACTGAGAACGATGATTTCCTATTTCATCCATGTCCCTACAAAGGATATGAACTCATCAGTTTTTATGGCTGCCTAGTATTCCATGGTGTATATGTGCCATATTTTCTTAATCCAGTCTATCATTGTTGGACATTTGGGTTGGTTCCAAATCTTTGCTATTGTGTATAATGCCGCAATAAACATACGTGTGCATGTGTCTTTATAGCAGCATGATTTATAGTCCTTTGGGTATATACCCAGTAATGGGATGGCTGGGTCAAATGGAATTTCTAGTTCTAGATCCCTGAGGAATCGCCACAGTGACCTGCACAAGGGTTGAACTAGTTTACAGTCCCACCAACAGTGTAAAGTGTTCCTATTTCTCCACATCCTCTCCAGCACCTGTTGTTTCCTGACTTTTTAATGATTGCCATTCTAACTGGTGTGAGATGGTATCTCATTGTGGTTTTGATTTGCATTTCTCTGATGGCCAGTGATGGTGAGCTTTTTTTCACGTGTTTTTTGGCTGCATAAATGTCTTCTTTTGAGGAGTGTCTGTTCATGTCCTTCGCCCACTTTTTGATGGGGTTGTTTGGTGTTTTCTTGTAAATTTGTTGGAGTTCATTGTAGATTCTGGATATTAGCCGTTTGTCAGATGAGTAGGTTGCGAAAATTTTCTCCCATTTTGTAGGTTGCCTGTTCACTCTGATGGTAGTTTCCTTTGCTGTGCAGAAGCTCTTTAGTTTAATTAGATCCCATTTGTCAATTTTGGCTTTTGTTGCCATTGCTTTTGGTGTTTTAGACATGAAGTCCTTGCCCATGCCTATGTCCTGAATGGTATTGCCTAGGTTTTCTTCTAGGGTTTTTATGGGTTTAGGTCTAACGTTTAAGTCTTTAATCCATCTTGAGTTGACTTTTGTATAAGGTGTAAGGAAGGGATCCAGTTTCAGCTTTCTACACGTGGCTAGCCAGTTTTCCCAGCACCATTTATTAAATAGGGAATCCTTTCTCCATTTCTTGTTTTTGTCAGGTTTGTCAAAGATCAGATAGTTGTAGATATGTGGCATTATTTCTGACGGCTCTGTTCTGTTCCATTGATCTATATCTCTGTTTTGGTACCAGTACCATGCTGTTTGGGTTACCGTAGCCTTGTAGTATAGTTTGAAGTCAGGTAGCGTGATGCCTCCAGCTTTGTTCTTTTGGCTTAGGATTGACTTGGTGATGCGGGCTCTTTTTTGGTTCCCTATGAACTTTAAAGTAGTTTTTTCCAATTCTGTGAAGAAAGTCATTGGTAACTTGATGGGGATGGCATTGAATCTGTAAATTACCTTGGGAAGGATGGCCATTTTCATGATATTGATTCTTCCTACCCATGAGCATGGAATGTTCTTCCATTTGTTTGTATCCTCTTTTATTTCCTTGAGCAGTGGTTTGTAGTTTTCTCCTTGAAGAGGTCCTTCACATCCCTTGTAAGTTGGATTCCTAGGTATTTTATTCTCTTTGAAGCAATTGTGAATGGGAGTTCACTCATGATTTGGCTCTCTGTTTGTCTGTTATTGATGTATAAGAATGCTTGTGATTTTTGTACATTGATGTTGTATCCTGAGACTTTGCTGAAGTTGCTTATCAGCTTAAGGAGATTTTGGGCTGAGACAATGGGGTTTTCTAGATATACTATCACGTCATCTGCAAACAGGGACAATTTGACTTCCTTTTTTCCTAATTGAATACCCTTGATTTCCTTCTCTTGCCTAATTGCCCTGGCCAGAACTTCCAACACTATGTTGAATAGAAGTGGTGAGAGAGGGCATCCCTGTCTTGTGCCAGTTTTCAAAGTGAATGCTTCCAGTTTCTGCCCATTCAGTATGATATTGGCTGTGGGTTTGTCATAAATAGCTCTTATTATTTTGAGATACGACCCGTCAATACCTAATTTATTGAGAGTTTTTAGCATGAACGGTTGTTGAATTTTGTGAAAGGCCTTTTCTTCATGTATTGAGATAATCATGTGGTTTTTGACTTTGGTTCTGTTTATATGCTGTATTACATTTATTGCTTTGCGTATATTGAACCAGCCTTGCATCCCAGGGATGAAGCCCCCTTGATCATGGTGGATAAGCTGTTTGATGTGCTGCGAGATTCGGTTTGCCAGTAATTTATTGAGGAATTTTGCATCAATATTCATCAAGGATATTGGTCTAAAATTCTCTTTTTTGGTTGTGTCTCTGCCCAGCTTTGGTATCAGCATGATGCTGGCCTCATAAAATGAGTTAGGAAGGATTCCCTCTTTTTCTATTGAATGGAATAGTTTCTGAAGTAGTGGTTCCAGTTCCTCCTTGTACCTCTGGTAGAATTCGGCTGTGAACGCATCTGATCCTGGACTCCTTTTGGTTGGTAAGCTATTGATTATTGCCGCAATTTCAGCTCCTGTTATTAGTCTATTCAGAGATTCAACTTCTTCCTGGTTTAGTCATGGGAGAGTGTATGTGTCGAGGAATTTATACCTTTCTCTTTTTTTTAATTTTTTTTCTTTTTATCATTATTATTATTATTATTACCATTATTATTATTGTTATACTTTAGGCTCTATGGTACATGTGCGCAACGTGCAGGTAAGCTACATATGTATACATGCGCCATGCTGGTGCGCTGCACCCAGCAACTCGTCATCTAGCATTAGGTATATCTCCCAATGCTGTCCCTCCCCCCTCCCCCCACCCCACAACAGTCCCCGAAGTGTGATGTTCCCCTTCCTGTGTCCATGTGTTCTCATTGTTCAATTCCCACCTATGAGTGAGAATATGTGGTGTTTGGTTTTTTGTTCTTGCGATAGTTTACTGAGAACGATGATTTCCTATTTCATCCATGTCCCTACAAAGGATATGAACTCATCAGTTTTTATGGCTGCCTAGTATTCCATGGTGTATATGTGCCATATTTTCTTAATCCAGTCTATCATTGTTGGACATTTGGGTTGGTTCCAAATCTTTGCTATTGTGTATAATGCCGCAATAAACATACGTGTGCATGTGTCTTTATAGCAGCATGATTTATAGTCCTTTGGGTATATACCCAGTAATGGGATGGCTGGGTCAAATGGAATTTCTAGTTCTAGATCCCTGAGGAATCGCCACAGTGACCTGCACAAGGGTTGAACTAGTTTACAGTCCCACCAACAGTGTAAAGTGTTCCTATTTCTCCACATCCTCTCCAGCACCTGTTGTTTCCTGACTTTTTAATGATTGCCATTCTAACTGGTGTGAGATGGTATCTCATTGTGGTTTTGATTTGCATTTCTCTGATGGCCAGTGATGGTGAGCTTTTTTTCACGTGTTTTTTGGCTGCATAAATGTCTTCTTTTGAGGAGTGTCTGTTCATGTCCTTCGCCCACTTTTTGATGGGGTTGTTTGGTGTTTTCTTGTAAATTTGTTGGAGTTCATTGTAGATTCTGGATATTAGCCGTTTGTCAGATGAGTAGGTTGCGAAAATTTTCTCCCATTTTGTAGGTTGCCTGTTCACTCTGATGGTAGTTTCCTTTGCTGTGCAGAAGCTCTTTAGTTTAATTAGATCCCATTTGTCAATTTTGGCTTTTGTTGCCATTGCTATTGGTGTTTTAGACATGAAGTCCTTGCCCATGCCTATGTCCTGAATGGTATTGCCTAGGTTTTCTTCTAGGGTTTTTATGGGTTTAGGTCTAACGTTTAAGTCTTTAATCCATCTTGAGTTGACTTTTGTATAAGGTGTAAGGAAGGGATCCAGTTTCAGCTTTCTACAGGTGGCTAGCCAGTTTTCCCAGCACCATTTATTAAATAGGGAATCCTTTCTCCATTTCTTGTTTTTGTCAGGTTTGTCAAAGATCAGATAGTTGTAGATATGTGGCATTATTTCTGACGGCTCTGTTCTGTTCCATTGATCTATATCTCTGTTTTGGTACCAGTACCATGCTGTTTGGGTTACTGTAGCCTTGTAGTATAGTTTGAAGTCAGGTAGCGTGATGCCTCCAGCTTTGTTCTTTTGGCTTAGGATTGACTTGGTGATGCGGGCTCTTTTTTGGTTCCCTATGAACTTTAAAGTAGTTTTTTCCAATTCTGTGAAGAAAGTCATTGGTAACTTGATGGGGATGGCATTGAATCTGTAAATTACCTTGGGAAGGATGGCCATTTTCATGATATTGATTCTTCCTACCCATGAGCATGGAATGTTCTTCCATTTGTTTGTATCCTCTTTTATTTCCTTGAGCAGTGGTTTGTAGTTTTCTCCTTGAAGAGGTCCTTCACATCCCTTGTAAGTTGGATTCCTAGGTATTTTATTCTCTTTGAAGCAATTGTGAATGGGAGTTCACTCATGATTTGGCTCTCTGTTTGTCTGTTATTGATGTATAAGAATGCTTGTGATTTTTGTACATTGATGTTGTATCCTGAGACTTTGCTGAAGTTGCTTGTCAGCTTAAGGAGATTTTGGGCTGAGACAATGGGGTTTTCTAGATATACTATCACGTCATCTGCAAACAGGGACAATTTGACTTCCTTTTTTCCTAATTGAATACCCTTGATTTCCTTCTCTTGCCTAATTGCCCTGGCCAGAACTTCCAACACTATGTTGAATAGAAGTGGTGAGAGAGGGCATCCCTGTCTTGTGCCAGTTTTCAAAGTGAATGCTTCCAGTTTTTGCCCATTCAGTATGATATTGGCTGTGGGTTTGTCATAAATAGCTCTTATTATTTTGAGATACGACCCGTCAATACCTAATTTATTGAGAGTTTTTAGCATGAAGGGTTGTTGAATTTTGTCAAAGGCCTTTTCTTCATGTATTGAGATAATCATGTGGTTTTTGAGTTTGGTTCTGTTTATATGCTGTATTACATTTATTGCTTTGCGTATATTGAACCAGCCTTGCATCCCAGGGATGAAGCCCACTTGATCATGGTGGATAAGCTGTTTGATGTGCTGCGAGATTCGGTTTGCCAGTAATTTATTGAGGAATTTTGCATCAATATTCATCAAGGATATTGGTCTAAAATTCTCTTTTTTGGTTGTGTCTCTGCCCAGCTTTGGTATCAGCATGATGCTGGCCTCATAAAATGAGTTAGGAAGGATTCCCTCTTTTTCTATTGATTGGAAAAGTTTCTGAAGTAATGGTTCCAGTTCCTCCTTGTACCTCTGGTAGAATTCGGCTGTGAACGCATCTGATCCTGGACTCCTTTTGGTTGGTAAGCTATTGATTATTGCCGCAATTTCAGCTCCTGTTATTAGTCTATTCAGAGATTCAACTTCTTCCTGGTTTAGTCATGGGAGAGTGTATGTGTCGAGGAATTTATACCTTTCTCTTTTTTTTAATTTTTTTTCTTTTTATCATTATTATTATTATTATTACCATTATTATTATTGTTATACTTTAGGCTCTATGGTACATGTGCGCAACGTGCAGGTAAGCTACATATGTTTACATGCGCCATGCTGGTGCGCTGCACCCAGCAACTCGTCATCTAGCATTAGGTATATCTCCCAATGCTGTCCCTCCCCCCTCCCCCCACCCCACAACAGTCCCCGAAGTGTGATGTTCCCCTTCCTGTGTCCATGTGTTCTCATTGTTCAATTCCCACCTATGAGTGAGAATATGTGGTGTTTGGTTTTTTGTTCTTGCGATAGTTTACTGAGAACGATGATTTCCTATTTCATCCATGTCCCTACAAAGGATATGAACTCATCAGTTTTTATGGCTGCCTAGTATTCCATGGTGTATATGTGCCATATTTTCTTAATCCAGTCTATCATTGTTGGACATTTGGGTTGGTTCCAAATCTTTGCTATTGTGTATAATGCCGCAATAAACATACGTGTGCATGTGTCTTTATAGCAGCATGATTTATAGTCCTTTGGGTATATACCCAGTAATGGGATGGCTGGGTCAAATGGAATTTCTAGTTCTAGATCCCTGAGGAATCGCCACAGTGACCTGCACAAGGGTTGAACTAGTTTACAGTCCCACCAACAGTGTAAAGTGTTCCTATTTCTCCACATCCTCTCCAGCACCTGTTGTTTCCTGACTTTTTAATGATTGCCATTCTAACTGGTGTGAGATGGTATCTCATTGTGGTTTTGATTTGCATTTCTCTGATGGCCAGTGATGGTGAGCTTTTTTTCACGTGTTTTTTGGCTGCATAAATGTCTTCTTTTGAGGAGTGTCTGTTCATGTCCTTCGCCCACTTTTTGATGGGGTTGTTTGGTGTTTTCTTGTAAATTTGTTGGAGTTCATTGTAGATTCTGGATATTAGCCGTTTGTCAGATGAGTAGGTTGCGAAAATTTTCTCCCATTTTGTAGGTTGCCTGTTCACTCTGATGGTAGTTTCCTTTGCTGTGCAGAAGCTCTTTAGTTTAATTAGATCCCATTTGTCAATTTTGGCTTTTGTTGCCATTGCTTTTGGTGTTTTAGACATGAAGTCCTTGCCCATGCCTATGTCCTGAATGGTATTGCCTAGGTTTTCTTCTAGGGTTTTTATGGGTTTAGGTCTAACGTTTAAGTCTTTAATCCATCTTGAGTTGACTTTTGTATAAGGTGTAAGGAAGGGATCCAGTTTCAGCTTTCTACACGTGGCTAGCCAGTTTTCCCAGCACCATTTATTAAATAGGGAATCCTTTCTCCATTTCTTGTTTTTGTCAGGTTTGTCAAAGATCAGATAGTTGTAGATATGTGGCATTATTTCTGACGGCTCTGTTCTGTTCCATTGATCTATATCTCTGTTTTGGTACCAGTACCATGCTGTTTGGGTTACCGTAGCCTTGTAGTATAGTTTGAAGTCAGGTAGCGTGATGCCTCCAGCTTTGTTCTTTTGGCTTAGGATTGACTTGGTGATGCGGGCTCTTTTTTGGTTCCCTATGAACTTTAAAGTAGTTTTTTCCAATTCTGTGAAGAAAGTCATTGGTAACTTGATGGGGATGGCATTGAATCTGTAAATTACCTTGGGAAGGATGGCCATTTTCATGATATTGATTCTTCCTACCCATGAGCATGGAATGTTCTTCCATTTGTTTGTATCCTCTTTTATTTCCTTGAGCAGTGGTTTGTAGTTTTCTCCTTGAAGAGGTCCTTCACATCCCTTGTAAGTTGGATTCCTAGGTATTTTATTCTCTTTGAAGCAATTGTGAATGGGAGTTCACTCATGATTTGGCTCTCTGTTTGTCTGTTATTGATGTATAAGAATGCTTGTGATTTTTGTACATTGATGTTGTATCCTGAGACTTTGCTGAAGTTGCTTATCAGCTTAAGGAGATTTTGGGCTGAGACAATGGGGTTTTCTAGATATACTATCACGTCATCTGCAAACAGGGACAATTTGACTTCCTTTTTTCCTAATTGAATACCCTTGATTTCCTTCTCTTGCCTAATTGCCCTGGCCAGAACTTCCAACACTATGTTGAATAGAAGTGGTGAGAGAGGGCATCCCTGTCTTGTGCCAGTTTTCAAAGTGAATGCTTCCAGGTTCTGCCCATTCAGTATGATATTGGCTGTGGGTTTGTCATAAATAGCTCTCATTATTTTGAGATACGACCCGTCAATACCTAATTTATTGAGAGTTTTTAGCATGAACGGTTGTTGAATTTTGTCAAAGGCCTTTTCTTCATGTATTGAGATAATCATGTGGTTTTTGACTTTGGTTCTGTTTATATGCTGTATTACATTTATTGCTTTGCGTATATTGAACCAGCCTTGCATCCCAGGGATGAAGCCCCCTTGATCATGGTGGATAAGCTGTTTGATGTGCTACGAGATTCGGTTTGCCAGTAATTTATTCAGGAATTTTGCATCAATATTCATCAAGGATATTGGTCTAAAATTCTCTTTTTTGGTTGTGTCTCTGCCCAGCTTTGGTATCAGCATGATGCTGGCCTCATAAAATGAGTTAGGAAGGATTCCCTCTTTTTCTATTGATTGGAATAGTTTCTGAAGTAGTGGTTCCAGTTCCTCCTTGTACCTCTGGTAGAATTCGGCTGTGAACGCATCTGATCCTGGACTCCTTTTGATTGGTAAGCTATTGATTATTGCCGCAATTTCAGCTCCTGTTATTAGTCTATTCAGAGATTCAACTTCTTCCTGGTTTAGTCATGGGAGAGTGTATGTGTCGAGGAATTTATACCTTTCTCTTTTTTTTAATTTTTTTTCTTTTTATCATTATTATTATTATTATTACCATTATTATTATTGTTATACTTTAGGCTCTATGGTACATGTGCGCAACGTGCAGGTAAGCTACATATGTATACATGCGCCATGCTGGTGCGCTGCACCCAGCAACTCGTCATCTAGCATTAGGTATATCTCCCAATGCTGTCCCTCCCCCCTCCCCCCACCCCACAACAGTCCCCGAAGTGTGATGTTCCCCTTCCTGTGTCCATGTGTTCTCATTGTTCAATTCCCACCTATGAGTGAGAATATGTGGTGTTTGGTTTTTTGTTCTTGCGATAGTTTACTGAGAACGATGATTTCCTATTTCATCCATGTCCCTACAAAGGATATGAACTCATCAGTTTTTATGGCTGCCTAGTATTCCATGGTGTATATGTGCCATATTTTCTTAATCCAGTCTATCATTGTTGGACATTTGGGTTGGTTCCAAATCTTTGCTATTGTGTATAATGCCGCAATAAACATACGTGTGCATGTGTCTTTATAGCAGCATGATTTATAGTCCTTTGGGTATATACCCAGTAATGGGATGGCTGGGTCAAATGGAATTTCTAGTTCTAGATCCCTGAGGAATCGCCACAGTGACCTGCACAAGGGTTGAACTAGTTTACAGTCCCACCAACAGTGTAAAGTGTTCCTATTTCTCCACATCCTCTCCAGCACCTGTTGTTTCCTGACTTTTTAATGATTGCCATTCTAACTGGTGTGAGATGGTATCTCATTGTGGTTTTGATTTGCATTTCTCTGATGGCCAGTGATGGTGAGCTTTTTTTCACGTGTTTTTTGGCTGCATAAATGTCTTCTTTTGAGGAGTGTCTGTTCATGTCCTTCGCCCACTTTTTGATGGGGTTGTTTGGTGTTTTCTTGTAAATTTGTTGGAGTTCATTGTAGATTCTGGATATTAGCCGTTTGTCAGATGAGTAGGTTGCGAAAATTTTCTCCCATTTTGTAGGTTGCCTGTTCACTCTGATGGTAGTTTCCTTTGCTGTGCAGAAGCTCTTTAGTTTAATTAGATCCCATTTGTCAATTTTGGCTTTTGTTGCCATTGCTTTTGGTGTTTTAGACATGAAGTCCTTGCCCATGCCTATGTCCTGAATGGTATTGCCTAGGTTTTCTTCTAGGGTTTTTATGGGTTTAGGTCTAACGTTTAAGTCTTTAATCCATCTTGAGTTGACTTTTGTATAAGGTGTAAGGAAGGGATCCAGTTTCAGCTTTCTACACGTGGCTAGCCAGTTTTCCCAGCACCATTTATTAAATAGGGAATCCTTT
This sequence comes from Pongo abelii, assembly GCF_028885655.2. Lineage (NCBI taxonomy): Eukaryota > Metazoa > Chordata > Mammalia > Primates > Hominidae > Pongo > Pongo abelii. The sequence goes on along the minus strand of NC_072007.2, from coordinate 4,526,959 downwards.
CTCCATTTCTTGTTTTTGTCAGGTTTGTCAAAGATCAGATAGTTGTAGATATGTGGCATTATTTCTGACGGCTCTGTTCTGTTCCATTGATCTATATCTCTGTTTTGGTACCAGTACCATGCTGTTTGGGTTACTGTAGCCTTGTAGTATAGTTTGAAGTCAGGTAGCGTGATGCCTCCAGCTTTGTTCTTTTGGCTTAGGATTGACTTGGTGATGCGGGCTCTTTTTTGGTTCCCTATGAACTTTAAAGTAGTTTTTTCCAATTCTGTGAAGAAAGTCATTGGTAACTTGATGGGGATGGCATTGAATCTGTAAATTACCTTGGGAAGGATGGCCATTTTCATGATATTGATTCTTCCTACCCATGAGCATGGAATGTTCTTCCATTTGTTTGTATCCTCTTTTATTTCCTTGAGCAGTGGTTTGTAGTTTTCTCCTTGAAGAGGTCCTTCACATCCCTTGTAAGTTGGATTCCTAGGTATTTTATTCTCTTTGAAGCAATTGTGAATGGGAGTTCACTCATGATTTGGCTCTCTGTTTGTCTGTTATTGATGTATAAGAATGCTTGTGATTTTTGTACATTGATGTTGTATCCTGAGACTTTGCTGAAGTTGCTTATCAGCTTAAGGAGATTTTGGGCTGAGACAATGGGGTTTTCTAGATATACTATCACGTCATCTGCAAACAGGGACAATTTGACTTCCTTTTTTCCTAATTGAATACCCTTGATTTCCTTCTCTTGCCTAATTGCCCTGGCCAGAACTTCCAACACTATGTTGAATAGAAGTGGTGAGAGAGGGCATCCCTGTCTTGTGCCAGTTTTCAAAGTGAATGCTTCCAGTTTTTGCCCATTCAGTATGATATTGGCTGTGGGTTGGTCATAAATAGCTCTTATTATTTTGAGATACGACCCGTCAATACCTAATTTATTGAGAGTTTTTAGCATGAAGGGTTGTTGAATTTTGTCAAAGGCCTTTTCTTCATGTATTGAGATAATCATGTGGTTTTTGACTTTGGTTCTGTTTATATGCTGTATTACATTTATTGCTTTGCGTATATTGAACCAGCCTTGCATCCCAGGGATGAAGCCCACTTGATCATGGTGGATAAGCTGTTTGATGTGCTGCGAGATTCGGTTTGCCAGTAATTTATTGAGGAATTTTGCATCAATATTCATCAAGGATATTGGTCTAAAATTCTCTTTTTTGGTTGTGTCTCTGCCCAGCTTTGGTATCAGCATGATGCTGGCCTCATAAAATGAGTTAGGAAGGATTCCCTCTTTTTCTATTGATTGGAATAGTTTCTGAAGTAATGGTTCCAGTTCCTCCTTGTACCTCTGGTAGAATTCGGCTGTGAACGCATCTGATCCTGGACTCCTTTTGGTTGGTAAGCTATTGATTATTGCCGCAATTTCAGCTCCTGTTATTAGTCTATTCAGAGATTCAACTTCTTCCTGGTTTAGTCATGGGAGAGTGTATGTGTCGAGGAATTTATACCTTTCTCTTTTTTTTAATTTTTTTTCTTTTTATCATTATTATTATTATTATTACCATTATTATTATTGTTATACTTTAGGCTCTATGGTACATGTGCGCAACGTGCAGGTAAGCTACATATGTATACATGCGCCATGCTGGTGCGCTGCACCCAGCAACTCGTCATCTAGCATTAGGTATATCTCCCAATGCTGTCCCTCCCCCCTCCCCCCACCCCACAACAGTCCCCGAAGTGTGATGTTCCCCTTCCTGTGTCCATGTGTTCTCATTGTTCAATTCCCACCTATGAGTGAGAATATGTGGTGTTTGGTTTTTTGTTCTTGCGATAGTTTACTGAGAACGATGATTTCCTATTTCATCCATGTCCCTACAAAGGATATGAACTCATCAGTTTTTATGGCTGCCTAGTATTCCATGGTGTATATGTGCCATATTTTCTTAATCCAGTCTATCATTGTTGGACATTTGGGTTGGTTCCAAATCTTTGCTATTGTGTATAATGCCGCAATAAACATACGTGTGCATGTGTCTTTATAGCAGCATGATTTATAGTCCTTTGGGTATATACCCAGTAATGGGATGGCTGGGTCAAATGGAATTTCTAGTTCTAGATCCCTGAGGAATCGCCACAGTGACCTGCACAAGGGTTGAACTAGTTTACAGTCCCACCAACAGTGTAAAGTGTTCCTATTTCTCCACATCCTCTCCAGCACCTGTTGTTTCCTGACTTTTTAATGATTGCCATTCTAACTGGTGTGAGATGGTATCTCATTGTGGTTTTGATTTGCATTTCTCTGATGGCCAGTGATGGTGAGCTTTTTTTCACGTGTTTTTTGGCTGCATAAATGTCTTCTTTTGAGGAGTGTCTGTTCATGTCCTTCGCCCACTTTTTGATGGGGTTGTTTGGTGTTTTCTTGTAAATTTGTTGGAGTGCATTGTAGATTCTGGATATTAGCCGTTTGTCAGATGAGTAGGTTGCGAAAATTTTCTCCCATTTTGTAGGTTGCCTGTTCACTCTGATGGTAGTTTCCTTTGCTGTGCAGAAGCTCTTTAGTTTAATTAGATCCCATTTGTCAATTTTGGCTTTTGTTGCCATTGCTTTTGGTGTTTTAGACATGAAGTCCTTGCCCATGCCTATGTCCTGAATGGTATTGCCTAGGTTTTCTTCTAGGGTTTTTATGGGTTTAGGTCTAACGTTTAAGTCTTTAATCCATCTTGAGTTGACTTTTGTATAAGGTGTAAGGAAGGGATCCAGTTTCAGCTTTCTACACGTGGCTAGCCAGTTTTCCCAGCACCATTTATTAAATAGGGAATCCTTTCTCCATTTCTTGTTTTTGTCAGGTTTGTCAAAGATCAGATAGTTGTAGATATGTGGCATTATTTCTGACGGCTCTGTTCTGTTCCATTGATCTATATCTCTGTTTTGGTACCAGTACCATGCTGTTTGGGTTACCGTAGCCTTGTAGTATAGTTTGAAGTCAGGTAGCGTGATGCCTCCAGCTTTGTTCTTTTGGCTTAGGATTGACTTGGTGATGCGGGCTCTTTTTTGGTTCCCTATGAACTTTAAAGTAGTTTTTTCCAATTCTGTGAAGAAAGTCATTGGTAACTTGATGGGGATGGCATTGAATCTGTAAATTACCTTGGGAAGGATGGCCATTTTCATGATATTGATTCTTCCTACCCATGAGCATGGAATGTTCTTCCATTTGTTTGTATCCTCTTTTATTTCCTTGAGCAGTGGTTTGTAGTTTTCTCCTTGAAGAGGTCCTTCACATCCCTTGTAAGTTGGATTCCTAGGTATTTTATTCTCTTTGAAGCAATTGTGAATGGGAGTTCACTCATGATTTGGCTCTCTGTTTGTCTGTTATTGATGTATAAGAATGCTTGTGATTTTTGTACATTGATGTTGTATCCTGAGACTTTGCTGAAGTTGCTTATCAGCTTAAGGAGATTTTGGGCTGAGACAATGGGGTTTTCTAGATATACTATCACGTCATCTGCAAACAGGGACAATTTGACTTCCTTTTTTCCTAATTGAATACCCTTGATTTCCTTCTCTTGCCTAATTGCCCTGGCCAGAACTTCCAACACTATGTTGAATAGAAGTGGTGAGAGAGGGCATCCCTGTCTTGTGCCAGTTTTCAAAGTGAATGCTTCCAGTTTCTGCCCATTCAGTATGATATTGGCTGTGGGTTTGTCATAAATAGCTCTTATTATTTTGAGATACGACCCGTCAATACCTAATTTATTGAGAGTTTTTAGCATGAACGGTTGTTGAATTTTGTCAAAGGCCTTTTCTTCATGTATTGAGATAATCATGTGGTTTTTGACTTTGGTTCTGTTTATATGCTGTATTACATTTATTGCTTTGCGTATATTGAACCAGCCTTGCATCCCAGGGATGAAGCCCACTTGATCATGGTGGATAAGCTGTTTGATGTGCTGCGAGATTCGGTTTGCCAGTAATTTATTGAGGAATTTTGCATCAATATTCATCAAGGATATTGGTCTAAAATTCTCTTTTTTGGTTGTGTCTCTGCCCAGCTTTGGTATCAGCATGATGCTGGCCTCATAAAATGAGTTAGGAAGGATTCCCTCTTTTTCTATTGATTGGAATAGTTTCTGAAGTAGTGGTTCCAGTTCCTCCTTGTACCTCTGGTAGAATTCGGCTGTGAACGCATCTGATCATGGACTCCTTTTGGTTGGTAAGCTATTGATTATTGCCGCAATTTCAGCTCCTGTTATTAGTCTATTCAGAGATTCAACTTCTTCCTGGTTTAGTCATGGGAGAGTGTATGTGTCGAGGAATTTATACCTTTCTCTTTTTTTTAATTTTTTTTCTTTTTATCATTATTATTATTATTATTACCATTATTATTATTGTTATACTTTAGGCTCTATGGTACATGTGCGCAACGTGCAGGTAAGCTACATATGTATACATGCGCCATGCTGGTGCGCTGCACCCAGCAACTCGTCATCTAGCATTAGGTATATCTCCCAATGCTGTCCCTCCCCCCTCCCCCCACCCCACAACAGTCCCCGAAGTGTGATGTTCCCCTTCCTGTGTCCATGTGTTCTCATTGTTCAATTCCCACCTATGAGTGAGAATATGTGGTGTTTGGTTTTTTGTTCTTGCGATAGTTTACTGAGAACGATGATTTCCTATTTCATCCATGTCCCTACAAAGGATATGAACTCATCAGTTTTTATGGCTGCCTAGTATTCCATGGTGTATATGTGCCATATTTTCTTAATCCAGTCTATCATTGTTGGACATTTGGGTTGGTTCCAAATCTTTGCTATTGTGTATAATGCCGCAATAAACATACGTGTGCATGTGTCTTTATAGCAGCATGATTTATAGTCCTTTGGGTATATACCCAGTAATGGGATGGCTGGGTCAAATGGAATTTCTAGTTCTAGATCCCTGAGGAATCGCCACAGTGACCTGCACAAGGGTTGAACTAGTTTACAGTCCCACCAACAGTGTAAAGTGTTCCTATTTCTCCACATCCTCTCCAGCACCTGTTGTTTCCTGACTTTTTAATGATTGCCATTCTAACTGGTGTGAGATGGTATCTCATTGTGGTTTTGATTTGCATTTCTCTGATGGCCAGTGATGGTGAGCTTTTTTTCACGTGTTTTTTGGCTGCATAAATGTCTTCTTTTGAGGAGTGTCTGTTCATGTCCTTCCCCCACTTTTTGATGGGGTTGTTTGGTGTTTTCTTGTAAATTTGTTGGAGTGCATTGTAGATTCTGGATATTAGCCGTTTGTCAGATGAGTAGGTTGCGAAAATTTTCTCCCATTTTGTAGGTTGCCTGTTCACTCTGATGGTAGTTTCCTTTGCTGTGCAGAAGCTCTTTAGTTTAATTAGATCCCATTTGTCAATTTTGGCTTTTGTTGCCATTGCTTTTGGTGTTTTAGACATGAAGTCCTTGCCCATGCCTATGTCCTGAATGGTATTGCCTAGGTTTTCTTCTAGGGTTTTTATGGGTTTAGGTCTAACGTTTAAGTCTTTAATCCATCTTGAGTTGACTTTTGTATAAGGTGTAAGGAAGGGATCCAGTTTCAGCTTTCTACACGTGGCTAGCCAGTTTTCCCAGCACCATTTATTAAATAGGGAATCCTTTCTCCATTTCTTGTTTTTGTCAGGTTTGTCAAAGATCAGATAGTTGTAGATATGTGGCATTATTTCTGACGGCTCTGTTCTGTTCCATTGATCTATATCTCTGTTTTGGTACCAGTACCATGCTGTTTGGGTTACTGTAGCCTTGTAGTATAGTTTGAAGTCAGGTAGCGTGATGCCTCCAGCTTTGTTCTTTTGGCTTAGGATTGACTTGGTGATGCGGGCTCTTTTTTGGTTCCCTATGAACTTTAAAGTAGTTTTTTCCAATTCTGTGAAGAAAGTCATTGGTAACTTGATGGGGATGGCATTGAATCTGTAAATTACCTTGGGAAGGATGGCCATTTTCATGATATTGATTCTTCCTACCCATGAGCATGGAATGTTCTTCCATTTGTTTGTATCCTCTTTTATTTCCTTGAGCAGTGGTTTGTAGTTTTCTCCTTGAAGAGGTCCTTCACATCCCTTGTAAGTTGGATTCCTAGGTATTTTATTCTCTTTGAAGCAATTGTGAATGGGAGTTCACTCATGATTTGGCTCTCTGTTTGTCTGTTATTGATGTATAAGAATGCTTGTGATTTTTGTACATTGATGTTGTATCCTGAGACTTTGCTGAAGTTGCTTATCAGCTTAAGGAGATTTTGGGCTGAGACAATGGGGTTTTCTAGATATACTATCACGTCATCTGCAAACAGGGACAATTTGACTTCCTTTTTTCCTAATTGAATACCCTTGATTTCCTTCTCTTGCCTAATTGCCCTGGCCAGAACTTCCAACACTATGTTGAATAGAAGTGGTGAGAGAGGGCATCCCTGTCTTGTGCCAGTTTTCAAAGTGAATGCTTCCAGTTTTTGCCCATTCAGTATGATATTGGCTGTGGGTTGGTCATAAATAGCTCTTATTATTTTGAGATACGACCCGTCAATACCTAATTTATTGAGAGTTTTTAGCATGAAGGGTTGTTGAATTTTGTCAAAGGCCTTTTCTTCATGTATTGAGATAATCATGTGGTTTTTGACTTTGGTTCTGTTTATATGCTGTATTACATTTATTGCTTTGCGTATATTGAACCAGCCTTGCATCCCAGGGATGAAGCCCACTTGATCATGGTGGATAAGCTGTTTGATGTGCTGCGAGATTCGGTTTGCCAGTAATTTATTAAGGAATTTTGCATCAATATTCATCAAGGATATTGGTCTAAAATTCTCTTTTTTGGTTGTGTCTCTGCCCAGCTTTGGTATCAGCATGATGCTGGCCTCATAAAATGAGTTAGGAAGGATTCCCTCTTTTTCTATTGATTGGAATAGTTTCTGAAGTAATGGTTCCAGTTCCTCCTTGTACCTCTGGTAGAATTCGGCTGTGAACGCATCTGATCCTGGACTCCTTTTGGTTGGTAAGCTATTGATTATTGCCGCAATTTCAGCTCCTGTTATTAGTCTATTCAGAGATTCAACTTCTTCCTGGTTTAGTCATGGGAGAGTGTATGTGTCGAGGAATTTATACCTTTCTCTTTTTTTTAATTTTTTTTCTTTTTATCATTATTATTATTATTATTACCATTATTATTATTGTTATACTTTAGGCTCTATGGTACATGTGCGCAACGTGCAGGTAAGCTACATATGTATACATGCGCCATGCTGGTGCGCTGCACCCAGCAACTCGTCATCTAGCATTAGGTATATCTCCCAATGCTGTCCCTCCCCCCTCCCCCCACCCCACAACAGTCCCCGAAGTGTGATGTTCCCCTTCCTGTGTCCATGTGTTCTCATTGTTCAATTCCCACCTATGAGTGAGAATATGTGGTGTTTGGTTTTTTGTTCTTGCGATAGTTTACTGAGAACGATGATTTCCTATTTCATCCATGTCCCTACAAAGGATATGAACTCATCAGTTTTTATGGCTGCCTAGTATTCCATGGTGTATATGTGCCATATTTTCTTAATCCAGTCTATCATTGTTGGACATTTGGGTTGGTTCCAAATCTTTGCTATTGTGTATAATGCCGCAATAAACATACGTGTGCATGTGTCTTTATAGCAGCATGATTTATAGTCCTTTGGGTATATACCCAGTAATGGGATGGCTGGGTCAAATGGAATTTCTAGTTCTAGATCCCTGAGGAATCGCCACAGTGACCTGCACAAGGGTTGAACTAGTTTACAGTCCCACCAACAGTGTAAAGTGTTCCTATTTCTCCACATCCTCTCCAGCACCTGTTGTTTCCTGACTTTTTAATGATTGCCATTCTAACTGGTGTGAGATGGTATCTCATTGTGGTTTTGATTTGCATTTCTCTGATGGCCAGTGATGGTGAGCTTTTTTTCACGTGTTTTTTGGCTGCATAAATGTCTTCTTTTGAGGAGTGTCTGTTCATGTCCTTCGCCCACTTTTTGATGGGGTTGTTTGGTGTTTTCTTGTAAATTTGTTGGAGTTCATTGTAGATTCTGGATATTAGCCGTTTGTCAGATGAGTAGGTTGCGAAAATTTTCTCCCATTTTGTAGGTTGCCTGTTCACTCTGATGGTAGTTTCCTTTGCTGTGCAGAAGCTCTTTAGTTTAATTAGATCCCATTTGTCAATTTTGGCTTTTGTTGCCATTGCTTTTGGTGTTTTAGACATGAAGTCCTTGCCCATGCCTATGTCCTGAATGGTATTGCCTAGGTTTTCTTCTAGGGTTTTTATGGGTTTAGGTCTAACGTTTAAGTCTTTAATCCATCTTGAGTTGACTTTTGTATAAGGTGTAAGGAAGGGATCCAGTTTCAGCTTTCTACACGTGGCTAGCCAGTTTTCCCAGCACCATTTATTAAATAGGGAATCCTTTCTCCATTTCTTGTTTTTGTCAGGTTTGTCAAAGATCAGATAGTTGTAGATATGTGGCATTATTTCTGACGGCTCTGTTCTGTTCCATTGATCTATATCTCTGTTTTGGTACCAGTACCATGCTGTTTGGGTTACCGTAGCCTTGTAGTATAGTTTGAAGTCAGGTAGCGTGATGCCTCCAGCTTTGTTCTTTTGGCTTAGGATTGACTTGGTGATGCGGGCTCTTTTTTGGTTCCCTATGAACTTTAAAGTAGTTTTTTCCAATTCTGTGAAGAAAGTCATTGGTAACTTGATGGGGATGGCATTGAATCTGTAAATTACCTTGGGAAGGATGGCCATTTTCATGATATTGATTCTTCCTACCCATGAGCATGGAATGTTCTTCCATTTGTTTGTATCCTCTTTTATTTCCTTGAGCAGTGGTTTGTAGTTTTCTCCTTGAAGAGGTCCTTCACATCCCTTGTAAGTTGGATTCCTAGGTATTTTATTCTCTTTGAAGCAATTGTGAATGGGAGTTCACTCATGATTTGGCTCTCTGTTTGTCTGTTATTGATGTATAAGAATGCTTGTGATTTTTGTACATTGATGTTGTATCCTGAGACTTTGCTGAAGTTGCTTATCAGCTTAAGGAGATTTTGGGCTGAGACAATGGGGTTTTCTAGATATACTATCACGTCATCTGCAAACAGGGACAATTTGACTTCCTTTTTTCCTAATTGAATACCCTTGATTTCCTTCTCTTGCCTAATTGCCCTGGCCAGAACTTCCAACACTATGTTGAATAGAAGTGGTGAGAGAGGGCATCCCTGTCTTGTGCCAGTTTTCAAAGTGAATGCTTCCAGGTTCTGCCCATTCAGTATGATATTGGCTGTGGGTTTGTCATAAATAGCTCTCATTATTTTGAGATACGACCCGTCAATACCTAATTTATTGAGAGTTTTTAGCATGAAGGGTTGTTGAATTTTGTCAAAGGCCTTTTCTTCATGTATTGAGATAATCATGTGGTTTTTGACTTTGGTTCTGTTTATATGCTGTATTACATTTATTGCTTTGCGTATATTGAACCAGCCTTGCATCCCAGGGATGAAGCCCACTTGATCATGGTGGATAAGCTGTTTGATGTGCTGCGAGATTCGTTTTGCCAGTAATTTATTGAGGAATTTTGCATCAATATTCATCAAGGATATTGGTCTAAAATTCTCTTTTTTGGTTGTGTCTCTGCCCAGCTTTGGTATCAGCATGATGCTGGCCTCATAAAATGAGTTAGGAAGGATTCCCTCTTTTTCTATTGATTGGAATAGTTTCTGAAGTAATGGTTCCAGTTCCTCCTTGTACCTCTGGTAGAATTCGGCTGTGAACGCATCTGATCCTGGACTCCTTTTGGTTGGTAAGCTATTGATTATTGCCGCAATTTCAGCTCCTGTTATTAGTCTATTCAGAGATTCAACTTCTTCCTGGTTTAGTCATGGGAGAGTGTATGTGTCGGGGAATTTATACCTTTCTCTTTTTTTTAATTTTTTTTCTTTTTATCATTATTATTATTATTATTACCATTATTATTATTGTTATACTTTAGGCTCTATGGTACATGTGCGCAACGTGCAGGTAAGCTACATATGTATACATGCGCCATGCTGGTGCGCTGCACCCAGCAACTCGTCATCTAGCATTAGGTATATCTCCCAATGCTGTCCCTCCCCCCTCCCCCCACCCCACAACAGTCCCCGAAGTGTGATGTTCCCCTTCCTGTGTCCATGTGTTCTCATTGTTCAATTCCCACCTATGAGTGAGAATATGTGGTGTTTGGTTTTTTGTTCTTGCGATAGTTTACTGAGAACGATGATTTCCTATTTCATCCATGTCCCTACAAAGGATATGAACTCATCAGTTTTTATGGCTGCCTAGTATTCCATGGTGTATATGTGCCATATTTTCTTAATCCAGTCTATCATTGTTGGACATTTGGGTTGGTTCCAAATCTTTGCTATTGTGTATAATGCCGCAATAAACATACGTGTGCATGTGTCTTTATAGCAGCATGATTTATAGTCCTTTGGGTATATACCCAGTAATGGGATGGCTGGGTCAAATGGAATTTCTAGTTCTAGATCCCTGAGGAATCGCCACAGTGACCTGCACAAGGGTTGAACTAGTTTACAGTCCCACCAACAGTGTAAAGTGTTCCTATTTCTCCACATCCTCTCCAGCACCTGTTGTTTCCTGACTTTTTAATGATTGCCATTCTAACTGGTGTGAGATGGTATCTCATTGTGGTTTTGATTTGCATTTCTCTGATGGCCAGTGATGGTGAGCTTTTTTTCACGTGTTTTTTGGCTGCATAAATGTCTTCTTTTGAGGAGTGTCTGTTCATGTCCTTCGCCCACTTTTTGATGGGGTTGTTTGGTGTTTTCTTGTAAATTTGTTGGAGTTCATTGTAGATTCTGGATATTAGCCGTTTGTCAGATGAGTAGGTTGCGAAAATTTTCTCCCATTTTGTAGGTTGCCTGTTCACTCTGATGGTAGTTTCCTTTGCTGTGCAGAAGCTCTTTAGTTTAATTAGATCCCATTTGTCAATTTTGGCTTTTGTTGCCATTGCTTTTGGTGTTTTAGACATGAAGTCCTTGCCCATGCCTATGTCCTGAATGGTATTGCCTAGGTTTTCTTCTAGGGTTTTTATGGGTTTAGGTCTAACGTTTAAGTCTTTAATCCATCTTGAGTTGACTTTTGTATAAGGTGTAAGGAAGGGATCCAGTTTCAGCTTTCTACACGTGGCTAGCCAGTTTTCCCAGCACCATTTATTAAATAGGGAATCCTTTCTCCATTTCTTGTTTTTGTCAGGTTTGTCAAAGATCAGATAGTTGTAGATATGTGGCATTATTTCTGACGGCTCTGTTCTGTTCCATTGATCTATATCTCTGTTTTGGTACCAGTACCATGCTGTTTGGGTTACTGTAGCCTTGTAGTATAGTTTGAAGTCAGGTAGCGTGATGCCTCCAGCTTTGTTCTTTTGGCTTAGGATTGACTTGGTGATGCGGGCTCTTTTTTGGTTCCCTATGAACTTTAAAGTAGTTTTTTCCAATTCTGTGAAGAAAGTCATTGGTAACTTGATGGGGATGGCATTGAATCTGTAAATTACCTTGGGAAGGATGGCCATTTTCATGATATTGATTCTTCCTACCCATGAGCATGGAATGTTCTTCCATTTGTTTGTATCCTCTTTTATTTCCTTGAGCAGTGGTTTGTAGTTTTCTCCTTGAAGAGGTCCTTCACATCCCTTGTAAGTTGGATTCCTAGGTATTTTATTCTCTTTGAAGCAATTGTGAATGGGAGTTCACTCATGATTTGGCTCTCTGTTTGTCTGTTATTGATGTATAAGAATGCTTGTGATTTTTGTACATTGATGTTGTATCCTGAGACTTTGCTGAAGTTGCTTATCAGCTTAAGGAGATTTTGGGCTGAGACAATGGGGTTTTCTAGATATACTATCACATCATCTGCAAACAGGGACAATTTGACTTCCTTTTTTCCTAATTGAATACCCTTGATTTCCTTCTCTTGCCTAATTGCCCTGGCGAGAACTTCCAACACTATGTTGAATAGAAGTGGTGAGAGAGGGCATCCCTGTCTTGTGCCAGTTTTCAAAGTGAATGCTTCCAGTTTTTGCCCATTCAGTATGATATTGGCTGTGGGTTTGTCATAAATAGCTCTTATTATTTTGAGATACGACCCGTCAATACCTAATTTATTGAGAGTTTTTAGCATGAAGGGTTGTTGAATTTTGTCAAAGGCCTTTTCTTCATGTATTGAGATAATCATGTGGTTTTTGACTTTGGTTCTGTTTATATGCTGTATTACATTTATTGCTTTGCGTATATTGAACCAGCCTTGCATCCCAGGGATGAAGCCCACTTGATCATGGTGGATAAGCTGTTTGATGTGCTGCGAGATTCGGTTTGCCAGTAATTTATTGAGGAATTTTGCATCAATATTCATCAAGGATATTGGTCTAAAATTCTCTTTTTTGGTTGTGTCTCTGCCCAGCTTTGGTATCAGCATGATGCTGGCCTCATAAAATGAGTTAGGAAGGATTCCCTCTTTTTCTATTGATTGGAATAGTTTCTGAAGTAATGGTTCCAGTTCCTCCTTGTACCTCTGGTAGAATTCAGCTGTGAACGCATCTGATCCTGGACTCCTTTTGGTTGGTAAGCTATTGATTATTGCCGCAATTTCAGCTCCTGTTATTAGTCTATTCAGAGATTCAACTTCTTCCTGGTTTAGTCATGGGAGAGTGTATGTGTCGAGGAATTTATACCTTTCTTTTTTTTTTAATTTTTTTCTTTTTATCATTATTATTATTATTATTACCATTATTATTATTGTTATACTTTAGGCTCTATGGTACATGTGCGCAACGTGCAGGTAAGCTACATATGTATACATGCGCCATGCTGGTGCGCTGCACCCACCAACTCGTCATCTAGCATTAGGTATATCTCCCAATGCTGTCCCTCCCCCTCCCCCCACCCCACAACAGTCCCCGAAGTGTGATGTTCCCCTTCCTGTGTCCATGTGTTCTCATTGTTCAATTCCCACCTATGAGTGAGAATATGTGGTGTTTGGTTTTTTGTTCTTGCGATAGTTTGCTGAGAACGATGATTTCCAATTTCATCCATGTCCCTACAAAGGATATGAACTCATCAGTTTTTATGGCTGCCTAGTATTCCATGGTGTATATGTGCCATATTTTCTTAATCCAGTCTATCATTGTTGGACATTTGGGTTGGTTCCAAATCTTTGCTATTGTGTATAATGCCGCAATAAACATACGTGTGCATGTGTCTTTATAGCAGCATGATTTATAGTCCTTTGGGTATATACCCAGTAATGGGATGGCTGGGTCAAATGGAATTTCTAGTTCTAGATCCCTGAGGAATCGCCACAGTGACCTGCACAAGGGTTGAACTAGTTTACAGTCCCACCAACAGTGTAAAGTGTTCCTATTTCTCCACATCCTCTCCAGCACCTGTTGTTTCCTGACTTTTTAATGATTGCCATTCTAACTGGTGTGAGATGTTATCTCATTGTGGTTTTCATTTGCATTTCTCTGATGGCCAGTGATGGTGAGCTTTTTTTCACGTGTTTTTTGGCTGCATAAATGTCTTCTTTTGAGGAGTGTCTGTTCATGTCCTTCGCCCACTTTTTGATGGGGTTGTTTGGTGTTTTCTTGTAAATTTGTTGGAGTTCATTGTAGATTCTGGATATTAGCCGTTTGTCAGATGAGTAGGTTGCGAAAATTTTCTCCCATTTTGTAGGTTGCCTGTTCACTCTGATGGTAGTTTCCTTTGCTGTGCAGAAGCTCTTTAGTTTAATTAGATCCCATTTGTCAATTTTGGCTTTTGTTGCCATTGCTTTTGGTGTTTTAGACATGAAGTCCTTGCCCATGCCTATGTCCTGAATGGTATTGCCTAGGTTTTCTTCTAGGGTTTTTATGGGTTTAGGTCTAACGTTTAAGTCTTTAATCCATCTTGAGTTGACTTTTGTATAAGGTGTAAGGAAGGGATCCAGTTTCAGCTTTCTACACGTGGCTAGCCAGTTTTCCCAGCACCATTTATTAAATAGGGAATCCTTTCTCCATTTCTTGTTTTTGTCAGGTTTGTCAAAGATCAGATAGTTGTAGATATGTGGCATTATTTCTGACGGCTCTGTTCTGTTCCATTGATCTATATCTCTGTTTTGGTACCAGTACCATGCTGTTTGGGTTACTGTAGCCTTGTAGTATAGTTTGAAGTCAGGTAGCGTGATGCCTCCAGCTTTGTTCTTTTGGCTTAGGATTGACTTGGTGATGCGGGCTCTTTTTTGGTTCCCTATGAACTTTAAAGTAGTTTTTTCCAATTCTGTGAAGAAAGTCATTGGTAACTTGATGGGGATGGCATTGAATCTGTAAATTACCTTGGGAAGGATGGCCATTTTCATGATATTGATTCTTCCTACCCATGAGCATGGAATGTTCTTCCATTTGTTTGTATCCTCTTTTATTTCCTTGAGCAGTGGTTTGTAGTTTTCTCCTTGAAGAGGTCCTTCACATCCCTTGTAAGTTGGATTCCTAGGTATTTTATTCTCTTTGAAGCAATTGTGAATGGGAGTTCACTCATGATTTGGCTCTCTGTTTGTCTGTTATTGATGTATAAGAATGCTTGTGATTTTTGTACATTGATGTTGTATCCTGAGACTTTGCTGAAGTTGCTTATCAGCTTAAGGAGATTTTGGGCTGAGACAATGGGGTTTTCTAGATATACTATCACGTCATCTGCAAACAGGGACAATTTGACTTCCTTTTTTCCTCATTGAATACCCTTGATTTCCTTCTCTTGCCTAATTGCCCTGGCCAGAACTTCCAACACTATGTTGAATAGAAGTGGTGAGAGAGGGCATCCCTGTCTTGTGCCAGTTTTCAAAGTGAATGCTTCCAGTTTTTGCCCATTCAGTATGATATTGGCTGTGGGTTTGTCATAAATAGCTCTTATTATTTTGAGATACGACCCGTCAATACCTAATTTATTGAGAGTTTTTAGCATGAAGGGTTGTTGAATTTTGTCAAAGGCCTTTTCTTCATGTATTGAGATAATCATGTGGTTTTTGACTTTGGTTCTGTTTATATGCTGTATTACATTTATTGCTTTGCGTATATTGAACCAGCCTTGCATCCCAGGGATGAAGCCCACTTGATCATGGTGGATAAGCTGTTTGATGTGCTGCGAGATTCGGTTTGCCAGTAATTTATTGAGGAATTTTGCATCAATATTCATCAAGGATATTGGTCTAAAATTCTCTTTTTTGGTTGTGTCTCTGCCCAGCTTTGGTATCAGCATGATGCTGGCCTCATAAAATGAGTTAGGAAGGATTCCCTCTTTTTCTATTGATTGGAATAGTTTCTGAAGTAATGGTTCCAGTTCCTCCTTGTACCTCTGGTAGAATTCGGCTGTGAACGCATCTGATCCTGGACTCCTTTTGGTTGGTAAGCTATTGATTATTGCCGCAATTTCAGCTCCAGTTATTAGTCTATTCAGAGATTCAACTTCTTCCTGGTTTAGTCATGGGAGAGTGTATGTGTCGAGGAATTTATACCTTTCTTTTTTTATTAATTTTTTTTCTTTTTATCATTATTATTATTATTATTACCATTATTATTATTGTTATACTTTAGGCTCTATGGTACATGTGCGCAACGTGCAGGTAAGCTACATATGTATACATGCGCCATGCTGGTGCGCTGCACCCAGCAACTCGTCATCTAGCATTAGGTATATCTCCCAATGCTGTCCCTCCCCCTCCCCCCACCCCACAACAGTCCCCGAAGTGTGATGTTCCCCTTCCTGTGTCCATGTGTTCTCATTGTTCAATTCCCACCTATGAGTGAGAATATGTGGTGTTTGGTTTTTTGTTCTTGCGATAGTTTACTGAGAACGATGATTTCCTATTTCATCCATGTCCCTACAAAGGATATGAACTCATCAGTTTTTATGGCTGCCTAGTATTCCATGGTGTATATGTGCCATATTTTCTTAATCCAGTCTATCATTGTTGGACATTTGGGTTGGTTCCAAATCTTTGCTATTGTGTATAATGCCGCAATAAACATACGTGTGCATGTGTCTTTATAGCAGCATGATTTATAGTCCTTTGGGTATATACCCAGTAATGGGATGGCTGGGTCAAATGGAATTTCTAGTTCTAGATCCCTGAGGAATCGCCACAGTGACCTGCACAAGGGTTGAACTAGTTTACAGTCCCACCAACAGTGTAAAGTGTTCCTATTTCTCCACATCCTCTCCAGCACCTGTTGTTTCCTGACTTTTTAATGATTGCCATTCTAACTGGTGTGAGATGTTATCTCATTGTGGTTTTGATTTGCATTTCTCTGATGGCCAGTGATGGTGAGCTTTTTTTCACGTGTTTTTTGGCTGCATAAATGTCTTCTTTTGAGGAGTGTCTGTTCATGTCCTTCGCCCACTTTTTGATGGGGTTGTTTGGTGTTTTCTTGTAAATTTGTTGGAGTTCATTGTAGATTCTGGATATTAGCCGTTTGTCAGATGAGTAGGTTGCGAAAATTTTCTCCCATTTTGTAGGTTGCCTGTTCACTCTGATGGTAGTTTCCTTTGCTGTGCAGAAGCTCTTTAGTTTAATTAGATCCCATTTGTCAATTTTGGCTTTTGTTGCCATTGCTTTTGGTGTTTTAGACATGAAGTCCTTGCCCATGCCTATGTCCTGAATGGTATTGCCTAGGTTTTCTTCTAGGGTTTTTATGGGTTTAGGTCTAACGTTTAAGTCTTTAATCCATCTTGAGTTGACTTTTGTATAAGGTGTAAGGAAGGGATCCAGTTTCAGCTTTCTACACGTGGCTAGCCAGTTTTCCCAGCACCATTTATTAAATAGGGAATCCTTTCTCCATTTCTTGTTTTTGTCAGGTTTGTCAAAGATCAGATAGTTGTAGATATGTGGCATTATTTCTGACGGCTCTGTTCTGTTCCATTGATCTATATCTCTGTTTTGGTACCAGTACCATGCTGTTTGGGTTACCGTAGCCTTGTAGTATAGTTTGAAGTCAGGTAGCGTGATGCCTCCAGCTTTGTTCTTTTGGCTTAGGATTGACTTGGTGATGCATGCTCTTTTTTGGTTCCCTATGAACTTTAAAGTAGTTTTTTCCAATTCTGTGAAGAAAGTCATTGGTAACTTGATGGGGATGGCATTGAATCTGTAAATTACCTTGGGAAGGATGGCCATTTTCATGATATTGATTCTTCCTACCCATGAGCATGGAATGTTCTTCCATTTGTTTGTATCCTCTTTTATTTCCTTGAGCAGTGGTTTGTAGTTTTCTCCTTGAAGAGGTCCTTCACATCCCTTGTAAGTTGGATTCCTAGGTATTTTATTCTCTTTGAAGCAATTGTGAATGGGAGTTCACTCATGATTTGGCTCTCTGTTTGTCTGTTATTGATGTATAAGAATGCTTGTGATTTTTGTACATTGATGTTGTATCCTGAGACTTTGCTGAAGTTGCTTATCAGCTTAAGGAGATTTTGGGCTGAGACAATGGGGTTTTCTAGATATACTATCACGTCATCTGCAAACAGGGACAATTTGACTTCCTTTTTTCCTAATTGAATACCCTTGATTTCCTTCTCTTGCCTAATTGCCCTGGCCAGAACTTCCAACACTATGTTGAATAGAAGTGGTGAGAGAGGGCATCCCTGTCTTGTGCCAGTTTTCAAAGTGAATGCTTCCAGTTTCTGCCCATTCAGTATGATATTGGCTGTGGGTTTGTCATAAATAGCTCTTATTATTTTGAGATACGACCCGTCAATACCTAATTTATTGAGAGTTTTTAGCATGAACGGTTGTTGAATTTTGTGAAAGGCCTTTTCTTCATGTATTGAGATAATCATGTGGTTTTTGACTTTGGTTCTGTTTATATGCTGTATTACATTTATTGCTTTGCGTATATTGAACCAGCCTTGCATCCCAGGGATGAAGCCCACTTGATCATGGTGGATAAGCTGTTTGATGTGCTGCGAGATTCGGTTTGCCAGTAATTTATTGAGGAATTTTGCATCAATATTCATCAAGGATATTGGTCTAAAATTCTCTTTTTTGGTTGTGTCTCTGCCCAGCTTTGGTATCAGCATGATGCTGGCCTCATAAAATGAGTTAGGAAGGATTCCCTCTTTTTCTATTGATTGGAATAGTTTCTGAAGTAGTGGTTCCAGTTCCTCCTTGTACCTCTGGTAGAATTCGGCTGTGAACGCATCTGATCCTGGACTCCTTTTGGTTGGTAAGCTATTGATTATTGCCGCAATTTCAGCTCCTGTTATTAGTCTATTCAGAGATTCAACTTCTTCCTGGTTTAGTCATGGGAGAGTGTATGTGTCGAGGAATTTATACCTTTCTCTTTTTTTTAATTTTTTTTCTTTTTATCATTATTATTATTATTATTACCATTATTATTATTGTTATACTTTAGGCTCTATGGTACATGTGCGCAACGTGCAGGTAAGCTACATATGTATACATGCGCCATGCTGGTGCGCTGCACCCAGCAACTCGTCATCTAGCATTAGGTATATCTCCCAATGCTGTCCCTCCCCCCTCCCCCCACCCCACAACAGTCCCCGAAGTGTGATGTTCCCCTTCCTGTGTCCATGTGTTCTCATTGTTCAATTCCCACCTATGAGTGAGAATATGTGGTGTTTGGTTTTTTGTTCTTGCGATAGTTTACTGAGAACGATGATTTCCTATTTCATCCATGTCCCTACAAAGGATATGAACTCATCAGTTTTTATGGCTGCCTAGTATTCCATGGTGTATATGTGCC
This sequence comes from Pongo abelii, assembly GCF_028885655.2. Taxonomy (NCBI): domain Eukaryota; kingdom Metazoa; phylum Chordata; class Mammalia; order Primates; family Hominidae; genus Pongo; species Pongo abelii. The sequence continues at coordinate 4,508,146 of NC_072007.2, read as the reverse complement.
ATATTTTCTTAATCCAGTCTATCATTGTTGGACATTTGGGTTGGTTCCAAATCTTTGCTATTGTGTATAATGCCGCAATAAACATACGTGTGCATGTGTCTTTATAGCAGCATGATTTATAGTCCTTTGGGTATATACCCAGTAATGGGATGGCTGGGTCAAATGGAATTTCTAGTTCTAGATCCCTGAGGAATCGCCACAGTGACCTGCACAAGGGTTGAACTAGTTTACAGTCCCACCAACAGTGTAAAGTGTTCCTATTTCTCCACATCCTCTCCAGCACCTGTTGTTTCCTGACTTTTTAATGATTGCCATTCTAACTGGTGTGAGATGGTATCTCATTGTGGTTTTGATTTGCATTTCTCTGATGGCCAGTGATGGTGAGCTTTTTTTCACGTGTTTTTTGGCTGCATAAATGTCTTCTTTTGAGGAGTGTCTGTTCATGTCCTTCGCCCACTTTTTGATGGGGTTGTTTGGTGTTTTCTTGTAAATTTGTTGGAGTTCATTGTAGATTCTGGATATTAGCCGTTTGTCAGATGAGTAGGTTGCGAAAATTTTCTCCCATTTTGTAGGTTGCCTGTTCACTCTGATGGTAGTTTCCTTTGCTGTGCAGAAGCTCTTTAGTTTAATTAGATCCCATTTGTCAATTTTGGCTTTTGTTGCCATTGCTATTGGTGTTTTAGACATGAAGTCCTTGCCCATGCCTATGTCCTGAATGGTATTGCCTAGGTTTTCTTCTAGGGTTTTTATGGGTTTAGGTCTAACGTTTAAGTCTTTAATCCATCTTGAGTTGACTTTTGTATAAGGTGTAAGGAAGGGATCCAGTTTCAGCTTTCTACAGGTGGCTAGCCAGTTTTCCCAGCACCATTTATTAAATAGGGAATCCTTTCTCCATTTCTTGTTTTTGTCAGGTTTGTCAAAGATCAGATAGCTGTAGATATGTGGCATTATTTCTGACGGCTCTGTTCTGTTCCATTGATCTATATCTCTGTTTTGGTACCAGTACCATGCTGTTTGGGTTACTGTAGCCTTGTAGTATAGTTTGAAGTCAGGTAGCGTGATGCCTCCAGCTTTGTTCTTTTGGCTTAGGATTGACTTGGTGATGCGGGCTCTTTTTTGGTTCCCTATGAACTTTAAAGTAGTTTTTTCCAATTCTGTGAAGAAAGTCATTGGTAACTTGATGGGGATGGCATTGAATCTGTAAATTACCTTGGGAAGGATGGCCATTTTCATGATATTGATTCTTCCTACCCATGAGCATGGAATGTTCTTCCATTTGTTTGTATCCTCTTTTATTTCCTTGAGCAGTGGTTTGTAGTTTTCTCCTTGAAGAGGTCCTTCACATCCCTTGTAAGTTGGATTCCTAGGTATTTTATTCTCTTTGAAGCAATTGTGAATGGGAGTTCACTCATGATTTGGCTCTCTGTTTGTCTGTTATTGATGTATAAGAATGCTTGTGATTTTTGTACATTGATGTTGTATCCTGAGACTTTGCTGAAGTTGCTTGTCAGCTTAAGGAGATTTTGGGCTGAGACAATGGGGTTTTCTAGATATACTATCACGTCATCTGCAAACAGGGACAATTTGACTTCCTTTTTTCCTAATTGAATACCCTTGATTTCCTTCTCTTGCCTAATTGCCCTGGCCAGAACTTCCAACACTATGTTGAATAGAAGTGGTGAGAGAGGGCATCCCTGTCTTGTGCCAGTTTTCAAAGTGAATGCTTCCAGTTTTTGCCCATTCAGTATGATATTGGCTGTGGGTTTGTCATAAATAGCTCTTATTATTTTGAGATACGACCCGTCAATACCTAATTTATTGAGAGTTTTTAGCATGAAGGGTTGTTGAATTTTGTCAAAGGCCTTTTCTTCATGTATTGAGATAATCATGTGGTTTTTGAGTTTGGTTCTGTTTATATGCTGTATTACATTTATTGCTTTGCGTATATTGAACCAGCCTTGCATCCCAGGGATGAAGCCCACTTGATCATGGTGGATAAGCTGTTTGATGTGCTGCGAGATTCGGTTTGCCAGTAATTTATTGAGGAATTTTGCATCAATATTCATCAAGGATATTGGTCTAAAATTCTCTTTTTTGGTTGTGTCTCTGCCCAGCTTTGGTATCAGCATGATGCTGGCCTCATAAAATGAGTTAGGAAGGATTCCCTCTTTTTCTATTGATTGGAAAAGTTTCTGAAGTAATGGTTCCAGTTCCTCCTTGTACCTCTGGTAGAATTCGGCTGTGAACGCATCTGATCCTGGACTCCTTTTGGTTGGTAAGCTATTGATTATTGCCGCAATTTCAGCTCCTGTTATTAGTCTATTCAGAGATTCAACTTCTTCCTGGTTTAGTCATGGGAGAGTGTATGTGTCGAGGAATTTATACCTTTCTCTTTTTTTTAATTTTTTTTCTTTTTATCATTATTATTATTATTATTACCATTATTATTATTGTTATACTTTAGGCTCTATGGTACATGTGCGCAACGTGCAGGTAAGCTACATATGTTTACATGCGCCATGCTGGTGCGCTGCACCCAGCAACTCGTCATCTAGCATTAGGTATATCTCCCAATGCTGTCCCTCCCCCCTCCCCCCACCCCACAACAGTCCCCGAAGTGTGATGTTCCCCTTCCTGTGTCCATGTGTTCTCATTGTTCAATTCCCACCTATGAGTGAGAATATGTGGTGTTTGGTTTTTTGTTCTTGCGATAGTTTACTGAGAACGATGATTTCCTATTTCATCCATGTCCCTACAAAGGATATGAACTCATCAGTTTTTATGGCTGCCTAGTATTCCATGGTGTATATGTGCCATATTTTCTTAATCCAGTCTATCATTGTTGGACATTTGGGTTGGTTCCAAATCTTTGCTATTGTGTATAATGCCGCAATAAACATACGTGTGCATGTGTCTTTATAGCAGCATGATTTATAGTCCTTTGGGTATATACCCAGTAATGGGATGGCTGGGTCAAATGGAATTTCTAGTTCTAGATCCCTGAGGAATCGCCACAGTGACCTGCACAAGGGTTGAACTAGTTTACAGTCCCACCAACAGTGTAAAGTGTTCCTATTTCTCCACATCCTCTCCAGCACCTGTTGTTTCCTGACTTTTTAATGATTGCCATTCTAACTGGTGTGAGATGGTATCTCATTGTGGTTTTGATTTGCATTTCTCTGATGGCCAGTGATGGTGAGCTTTTTTTCACGTGTTTTTTGGCTGCATAAATGTCTTCTTTTGAGGAGTGTCTGTTCATGTCCTTCGCCCACTTTTTGATGGGGTTGTTTGGTGTTTTCTTGTAAATTTGTTGGAGTTCATTGTAGATTCTGGATATTAGCCGTTTGTCAGATGAGTAGGTTGCGAAAATTTTCTCCCATTTTGTAGGTTGCCTGTTCACTCTGATGGTAGTTTCCTTTGCTGTGCAGAAGCTCTTTAGTTTAATTAGATCCCATTTGTCAATTTTGGCTTTTGTTGCCATTGCTTTTGGTGTTTTAGACATGAAGTCCTTGCCCATGCCTATGTCCTGAATGGTATTGCCTAGGTTTTCTTCTAGGGTTTTTATGGGTTTAGGTCTAACGTTTAAGTCTTTAATCCATCTTGAGTTGACTTTTGTATAAGGTGTAAGGAAGGGATCCAGTTTCAGCTTTCTACACGTGGCTAGCCAGTTTTCCCAGCACCATTTATTAAATAGGGAATCCTTTCTCCATTTCTTGTTTTTGTCAGGTTTGTCAAAGATCAGATAGTTGTAGATATGTGGCATTATTTCTGACGGCTCTGTTCTGTTCCATTGATCTATATCTCTGTTTTGGTACCAGTACCATGCTGTTTGGGTTACTGTAGCCTTGTAGTATAGTTTGAAGTCAGGTAGCGTGATGCCTCCAGCTTTGTTCTTTTGGCTTAGGATTGACTTGGTGATGCGGGCTCTTTTTTGGTTCCCTATGAACTTTAAAGTAGTTTTTTCCAATTCTGTGAAGAAAGTCATTGGTAACTTGATGGGGATGGCATTGAATCTGTAAATTACCTTGGGAAGGATGGCCATTTTCATGATATTGATTCTTCCTACCCATGAGCATGGAATGTTCTTCCATTTGTTTGTATCCTCTTTTATTTCCTTGAGCAGTGGTTTGTAGTTTTCTCCTTGAAGAGGTCCTTCACATCCCTTGTAAGTTGGATTCCTAGGTATTTTATTCTCTTTGAAGCAATTGTGAATGGGAGTTCACTCATGATTTGGCTCTCTGTTTGTCTGTTATTGATGTATAAGAATGCTTGTGATTTTTGTACATTGATGTTGTATCCTGAGACTTTGCTGAAGTTGCTTATCAGCTTAAGGAGATTTTGGGCTGAGACAATGGGGTTTTCTAGATATACTATCACGTCATCTGCAAACAGGGACAATTTGACTTCCTTTTTTCCTCATTGAATACCCTTGATTTCCTTCTCTTGCCTAATTGCCCTGGCCAGAACTTCCAACACTATGTTGAATAGAAGTGGTGAGAGAGGGCATCCCTGTCTTGTGCCAGTTTTCAAAGTGAATGCTTCCAGTTTTTGCCCATTCAGTATGATATTGGCTGTGGGTTTGTCATAAATAGCTCTTATTATTTTGAGATACGACCCGTCAATACCTAATTTATTGAGAGTTTTTAGCATGAAGGGTTGTTGAATTTTGTCAAAGGCCTTTTCTTCATGTATTGAGATAATCATGTGGTTTTTGACTTTGGTTCTGTTTATATGCTGTATTACATTTATTGCTTTGCGTATATTGAACCAGCCTTGCATCCCAGGGATGAAGCCCACTTGATCATGGTGGATAAGCTGTTTGATGTGCTGCGAGATTCGGTTTGCCAGTAATTTATTGAGGAATTTTGCATCAATATTCATCAAGGATATTGGTCTAAAATTCTCTTTTTTGGTTGTGTCTCTGCCCAGCTTTGGTATCAGCATGATGCTGGCCTCATAAAATGAGTTAGGAAGGATTCCCTCTTTTTCTATTGATTGGAATAGTTTCTGAAGTAATGGTTCCAGTTCCTCCTTGTACCTCTGGTAGAATTCGGCTGTGAACGCATCTGATCCTGGACTCCTTTTGGTTGGTAAGCTATTGATTATTGCCGCAATTTCAGCTCCAGTTATTAGTCTATTCAGAGATTCAACTTCTTCCTGGTTTAGTCATGGGAGAGTGTATGTGTCGAGGAATTTATACCTTTCTTTTTTTATTAATTTTTTTTCTTTTTATCATTATTATTATTATTATTACCATTATTATTATTGTTATACTTTAGGCTCTATGGTACATGTGCGCAACGTGCAGGTAAGCTACATATGTATACATGCGCCATGCTGGTGCGCTGCACCCAGCAACTCGTCATCTAGCATTAGGTATATCTCCCAATGCTGTCCCTCCCCCTCTCCCCACCCCACAACAGTCCCCGAAGTGTGATGTTCCCCTTCCTGTGTCCATGTGTTCTCATTGTTCAATTCCCACCTATGAGTGAGAATATGTGGTGTTTGGTTTTTTGTTCTTGCGATAGTTTACTGAGAACGATGATTTCCTATTTCATCCATGTCCCTACAAAGGATATGAACTCATCAGTTTTTATGGCTGCCTAGTATTCCATGGTGTATATGTGCCATATTTTCTTAATCCAGTCTATCATTGTTGGACATTTGGGTTGGTTCCAAATCTTTGCTATTGTGTATAATGCCGCAATAAACATACGTGTGCATGTGTCTTTATAGCAGCATGATTTATAGTCCTTTGGGTATATACCCAGTAATGGGATGGCTGGGTCAAATGGAATTTCTAGTTCTAGATCCCTGAGGAATCGCCACAGTGACCTGCACAAGGGTTGAACTAGTTTACAGTCCCACCAACAGTGTAAAGTGTTCCTATTTCTCCACATCCTCTCCAGCACCTGTTGTTTCCTGACTTTTTAATGATTGCCATTCTAACTGGTGTGAGATGGTATCTCATTGTGGTTTTGATTTGCATTTCTCTGATGGCCAGTGATGGTGAGCTTTTTTTCACGTGTTTTTTGGCTGCATAAATGTCTTCTTTTGAGGAGTGTCTGTTCATGTCCTTCGCCCACTTTTTGATGGGGTTGTTTGGTGTTTTCTTGTAAATTTGTTGGAGTTCATTGTAGATTCTGGATATTAGCCGTTTGTCAGATGAGTAGGTTGCGAAAATTTTCTCCCATTTTGTAGGTTGCCTGTTCACTCTGATGGTAGTTTCCTTTGCTGTGCAGAAGCTCTTTAGTTTAATTAGATCCCATTTGTCAATTTTGGCTTTTGTTGCCATTGCTTTTGGTGTTTTAGACATGAAGTCCTTGCCCATGCCTATGTCCTGAATGGTATTGCCTAGGTTTTCTTCTAGGGTTTTTATGGGTTTAGGTCTAACGTTTAAGTCTTTAATCCATCTTGAGTTGACTTTTGTATAAGGTGTAAGGAAGGGATCCAGTTTCAGCTTTCTACACGTGGCTAGCCAGTTTTCCCAGCACCATTTATTAAATAGGGAATCCTTTCTCCATTTCTTGTTTTTGTCAGGTTTGTCAAAGATCAGATAGTTGTAGATATGTGGCATTATTTCTGACGGCTCTGTTCTGTTCCATTGATCTATATCTCTGTTTTGGTACCAGTACCATGCTGTTTGGGTTACCGTAGCCTTGTAGTATAGTTTGAAGTCAGGTAGCGTGATGCCTCCAGCTTTGTTCTTTTGGCTTAGGATTGACTTGGTGATGCATGCTCTTTTTTGGTTCCCTATGAACTTTAAAGTAGTTTTTTCCAATTCTGTGAAGAAAGTCATTGGTAACTTGATGGGGATGGCATTGAATCTGTAAATTACCTTGGGAAGGATGGCCATTTTCATGATATTGATTCTTCCTACCCATGAGCATGGAATGTTCTTCCATTTGTTTGTATCCTCTTTTATTTCCTTGAGCAGTGGTTTGTAGTTTTCTCCTTGAAGAGGTCCTTCACATCCCTTGTAAGTTGGATTCCTAGGTATTTTATTCTCTTTGAAGCAATTGTGAATGGGAGTTCACTCATGATTTGGCTCTCTGTTTGTCTGTTATTGATGTATAAGAATGCTTGTGATTTTTGTACATTGATGTTGTATCCTGAGACTTTGCTGAAGTTGCTTATCAGCTTAAGGAGATTTTGGGCTGAGACAATGGGGTTTTCTAGATATACTATCACGTCATCTGCAAACAGGGACAATTTGACTTCCTTTTTTCCTAATTGAATACCCTTGATTTCCTTCTCTTGCCTAATTGCCCTGGCCAGAACTTCCAACACTATGTTGAATAGAAGTGGTGAGAGAGGGCATCCCTGTCTTGTGCCAGTTTTCAAAGTGAATGCTTCCAGTTTCTGCCCATTCAGTATGATATTGGCTGTGGGTTTGTCATAAATAGCTCTTATTATTTTGAGATACGACCCGTCAATACCTAATTTATTGAGAGTTTTTAGCATGAACGGTTGTTGAATTTTGTCAAAGGCCTTTTCTTCATGTATTGAGATAATCATGTGGTTTTTGACTTTGGTTCTGTTTATATGCTGTATTACATTTATTGCTTTGCGTATATTGAACCAGCCTTGCATCCCAGGGATGAAGCCCACTTGATCATGGTGGATAAGCTGTTTGATGTGCTGCGAGATTCGGTTTGCCAGTAATTTATTGAGGAATTTTGCATCAATATTCATCAAGGATATTGGTCTAAAATTCTCTTTTTTGGTTGTGTCTCTGCCCAGCTTTGGTATCAGCATGATGCTGGCCTCATAAAATGAGTTAGGAAGGATTCCCTCTTTTTCTATTGATTGGAATAGTTTCTGAAGTAGTGGTTCCAGTTCCTCCTTGTACCTCTGGTAGAATTCGGCTGTGAACGCATCTGATCCTGGACTCCTTTTGGTTGGTAAGCTATTGATTATTGCCGCAATTTCAGCTCCTGTTATTAGTCTATTCAGAGATTCAACTTCTTCCTGGTTTAGTCATGGGAGAGTGTATGTGTCGAGGAATTTATACCTTTCTCTTTTTTTTAATTTTTTTTCTTTTTATCATTATTATTATTATTATTACCATTATTATTATTGTTATACTTTAGGCTCTATGGTACATGTGCGCAACGTGCAGGTAAGCTACATATGTATACATGCGCCATGCTGGTGCGCTGCACCCAGCAACTCGTCATCTAGCATTAGGTATATCTCCCAATGCTGTCCCTCCCCCCTCCCCCCACCCCACAACAGTCCCCGAAGTGTGATGTTCCCCTTCCTGTGTCCATGTGTTCTCATTGTTCAATTCCCACCTATGAGTGAGAATATGTGGTGTTTGGTTTTTTGTTCTTGCGATAGTTTACTGAGAACGATGATTTCCTATTTCATCCATGTCCCTACAAAGGATATGAACTCATCAGTTTTTATGGCTGCCTAGTATTCCATGGTGTATATGTGCCATATTTTCTTAATCCAGTCTATCATTGTTGGACATTTGGGTTGGTTCCAAATCTTTGCTATTGTGTATAATGCCGCAATAAACATACGTGTGCATGTGTCTTTATAGCAGCATGATTTATAGTCCTTTGGGTATATACCCAGTAATGGGATGGCTGGGTCAAATGGAATTTCTAGTTCTAGATCCCTGAGGAATCGCCACAGTGACCTGCACAAGGGTTGAACTAGTTTACAGTCCCACCAACAGTGTAAAGTGTTCCTATTTCTCCACATCCTCTCCAGCACCTGTTGTTTCCTGACTTTTTAATGATTGCCATTCTAACTGGTGTGAGATGGTATCTCATTGTGGTTTTGATTTGCATTTCTCTGATGGCCAGTGATGGTGAGCTTTTTTTCACGTGTTTTTTGGCTGCATAAATGTCTTCTTTTGAGGAGTGTCTGTTCATGTCCTTCGCCCACTTTTTGATGGGGTTGTTTGGTGTTTTCTTGTAAATTTGTTGGAGTTCATTGTAGATTCTGGATATTAGCCGTTTGTCAGATGAGTAGGTTGCGAAAATTTTCTCCCATTTTGTAGGTTGCCTGTTCACTCTGATGGTAGTTTCCTTTGCTGTGCAGAAGCTCTTTAGTTTAATTAGATCCCATTTGTCAATTTTGGCTTTTGTTGCCATTGCTATTGGTGTTTTAGACATGAAGTCCTTGCCCATGCCTATGTCCTGAATGGTATTGCCTAGGTTTTCTTCTAGGGTTTTTATGGGTTTAGGTCTAACGTTTAAGTCTTTAATCCATCTTGAGTTGACTTTTGTATAAGGTGTAAGGAAGGGATCCAGTTTCAGCTTTCTACAGGTGGCTAGCCAGTTTTCCCAGCACCATTTATTAAATAGGGAATCCTTTCTCCATTTCTTGTTTTTGTCAGGTTTGTCAAAGATCAGATAGCTGTAGATATGTGGCATTATTTCTGACGGCTCTGTTCTGTTCCATTGATCTATATCTCTGTTTTGGTACCAGTACCATGCTGTTTGGGTTACTGTAGCCTTGTAGTATAGTTTGAAGTCAGGTAGCGTGATGCCTCCAGCTTTGTTCTTTTGGCTTAGGATTGACTTGGTGATGCGGGCTCTTTTTTGGTTCCCTATGAACTTTAAAGTAGTTTTTTCCAATTCTGTGAAGAAAGTCATTGGTAACTTGATGGGGATGGCATTGAATCTGTAAATTACCTTGGGAAGGATGGCCATTTTCATGATATTGATTCTTCCTACCCATGAGCATGGAATGTTCTTCCATTTGTTTGTATCCTCTTTTATTTCCTTGAGCAGTGGTTTGTAGTTTTCTCCTTGAAGAGGTCCTTCACATCCCTTGTAAGTTGGATTCCTAGGTATTTTATTCTCTTTGAAGCAATTGTGAATGGGAGTTCACTCATGATTTGGCTCTCTGTTTGTCTGTTATTGATGTATAAGAATGCTTGTGATTTTTGTACATTGATGTTGTATCCTGAGACTTTGGTGAAGTTGCTTGTCAGCTTAAGGAGATTTTGGGCTGAGACAATGGGGTTTTCTAGATATACTATCACGTCATCTGCAAACAGGGACAATTTGACTTCCTTTTTTCCTAATTGAATACCCTTGATTTCCTTCTCTTGCCTAATTGCCCTGGCCAGAACTTCCAACACTATGTTGAATAGAAGTGGTGAGAGAGGGCATCCCTGTCTTGTGCCAGTTTTCAAAGTGAATGCTTCCAGTTTCTGCCCATTCAGTATGATATTGGCTGTGGGTTTGTCATAAATAGCTCTTATTATTTTGAGATACGACCCGTCAATACCTAATTTATTGAGAGTTTTTAGCATGAAGGGTTGTTGAATTTTGTCAAAGGCCTTTTCTTCATGTATTGAGATAATCATGTGGTTTTTGAGTTTGGTTCTGTTTATATGCTGTATTACATTTATTGCTTTGCGTATATTGAACCAGCCTTGCATCCCAGGGATGAAGCCCACTTGATCATGGTGGATAAGCTGTTTGATGTGCTGCGAGATTCGGTTTGCCAGTAATTTATTGAGGAATTTTGCATCAATATTCATCAAGGATATTGGTCTAAAATTCTCTTTTTTGGTTGTGTCTCTGCCCAGCTTTGGTATCAGCATGATGCTGGCCTCATAAAATGAGTTAGGAAGGATTCCCTCTTTTTCTATTGATTGGAAAAGTTTCTGAAGTAATGGTTCCAGTTCCTCCTTGTACCTCTGGTAGAATTCGGCTGTGAACGCATCTGATCCTGGACTCCTTTTGGTTGGTAAGCTATTGATTATTGCCGCAATTTCAGCTCCTGTTATTAGTCTATTCAGAGATTCAACTTCTTCCTGGTTTAGTCATGGGAGAGTGTATGTGTCGAGGAATTTATACCTTTCTCTTTTTTTTAATTTTTTTTCTTTTTATCATTATTATTATTATTATTACCATTATTATTATTGTTATACTTTAGGCTCTATGGTACATGTGCGCAACGTGCAGGTAAGCTACATATGTTTACATGCGCAATGCTGGTGCGCTGCACCCAGCAACTCGTCATCTAGCATTAGGTATATCTCCCAATGCTGTCCCTCCCCCCTCCCCCCACCCCACAACAGTCCCCGAAGTGTGATGTTCCCCTTCCTGTGTCCATGTGTTCTCATTGTTCAATTCCCACCTATGAGTGAGAATATGTGGTGTTTGGTTTTTTGTTCTTGCGATAGTTTACTGAGAACGATGATTTCCTATTTCATCCATGTCCCTACAAAGGATATGAACTCATCAGTTTTTATGGCTGCCTAGTATTCCATGGTGTATATGTGCCATATTTTCTTAATCCAGTCTATCATTGTTGGACATTTGGGTTGGTTCCAAATCTTTGCTATTGTGTATAATGCCGCAATAAACATACGTGTGCATGTGTCTTTATAGCAGCATGATTTATAGTCCTTTGGGTATATACCCAGTAATGGGATGGCTGGGTCAAATGGAATTTCTAGTTCTAGATCCCTGAGGAATCGCCACAGTGACCTGCACAAGGGTTGAACTAGTTTACAGTCCCACCAACAGTGTAAAGTGTTCCTATTTCTCCACATCCTCTCCAGCACCTGTTGTTTCCTGACTTTTTAATGATTGCCATTCTAACTGGTGTGAGATGGTATCTCATTGTGGTTTTGATTTGCATTTCTCTGATGGCCAGTGATGGTGAGCTTTTTTTCACGTGTTTTTTGGCTGCATAAATGTCTTCTTTTGAGGAGTGTCTGTTCATGTCCTTCGCCCACTTTTTGATGGGGTTGTTTGGTGTTTTCTTGTAAATTTGTTGGAGTTCATTGTAGATTCTGGATATTAGCCGTTTGTCAGATGAGTAGGTTGCGAAAATTTTCTCCCATTTTGTAGGTTGCCTGTTCACTCTGATGGTAGTTTCCTTTGCTGTGCAGAAGCTCTTTAGTTTAATTAGATCCCATTTGTCAATTTTGGCTTTTGTTGCCATTGCTTTTGGTGTTTTAGACATGAAGTCCTTGCCCATGCCTATGTCCTGAATGGTATTGCCTAGGTTTTCTTCTAGGGTTTTTATGGGTTTAGGTCTAACGTTTAAGTCTTTAATCCATCTTGAGTTGACTTTTGTATAAGGTGTAAGGAAGGGATCCAGTTTCAGCTTTCTACACGTGGCTAGCCAGTTTTCCCAGCACCATTTATTAAATAGGGAATCCTTTCTCCATTTCTTGTTTTTGTCAGGTTTGTCAAAGATCAGATAGTTGTAGATATGTGGCATTATTTCTGACGGCTCTGTTCTGTTCCATTGATCTATATCTCTGTTTTGGTACCAGTACCATGCTGTTTGGGTTACCGTAGCCTTGTAGTATAGTTTGAAGTCAGGTAGCGTGATGCCTCCAGCTTTGTTCTTTTGGCTTAGGATTGACTTGGTGATGCGGGCTCTTTTTTGGTTCCCTATGAACTTTAAAGTAGTTTTTTCCAATTCTGTGAAGAAAGTCATTGGTAACTTGATGGGGATGGCATTGAATCTGTAAATTACCTTGGGAAGGATGGCCATTTTCATGATATTGATTCTTCCTACCCATGAGCATGGAATGTTCTTCCATTTGTTTGTATCCTCTTTTATTTCCTTGAGCAGTGGTTTGTAGTTTTCTCCTTGAAGAGGTCCTTCACATCCCTTGTAAGTTGGATTCCTAGGTATTTTATTCTCTTTGAAGCAATTGTGAATGGGAGTTCACTCATGATTTGGCTCTCTGTTTGTCTGTTATTGATGTATAAGAATGCTTGTGATTTTTGTACATTGATGTTGTATCCTGAGACTTTGCTGAAGTTGCTTATCAGCTTAAGGAGATTTTGGGCTGAGACAATGGGGTTTTCTAGATATACTATCACGTCATCTGCAAACAGGGACAATTTGACTTCCTTTTTTCCTAATTGAATACCCTTGATTTCCTTCTCTTGCCTAATTGCCCTGGCCAGAACTTCCAACACTATGTTGAATAGAAGTGGTGAGAGAGGGCATCCCTGTCTTGTGCCAGTTTTCAAAGTGAATGCTTCCAGTTTCTGCCCATTCAGTATGATATTGGCTGTGGGTTTGTCATAAATAGCTCTTATTATTTTGAGATACGACCCGTCAATACCTAATTTATTGAGAGTTTTTAGCATGAACGGTTGTTGAATTTTGTCAAAGGCCTTTTCTTCATGTATTGAGATAATCATGTGGTTTTTGACTTTGGTTCTGTTTATATGCTGTATTACATTTATTGCTTTGCGTATATTGAACCAGCCTTGCATCCCAGGGATGAAGCCCCCTTGATCATGGTGGATAAGCTGTTTGATGTGCTGCGAGATTCGGTTTGCCAGTAATTTATTGAGGAATTTTGCATCAATATTCATCAAGGATATTGGTCTAAAATTCTCTTTTTTGGTTGTGTCTCTGCCCAGCTTTGGTATCAGCATGATGCTGGCCTCATAAAATGAGTTAGGAAGGATTCCCTCTTTTTCTATTGATTGGAATAGTTTCTGAAGTAGTGGTTCCAGTTCCTCCTTGTACCTCTGGTAGAATTCGGCTGTGAACGCATCTGATCCTGGACTCCTTTTGGTTGTTAAGCTATTGATTATTGCCGCAATTTCAGCTCCTGTTATTAGTCTATTCAGAGATTCAACTTCTTCCTGGTTTAGTCATGGGAGAGTGTATGTGTCGAGGAATTTATACCTTTCTCTTTTTTTTAATTTTTTTTCTTTTTATCATTATTATTATTATTATTACCATTATTATTATTGTTATACTTTAGGCTCTATGGTACATGTGCGCAACGTGCAGGTAAGCTACATATGTATACATGCGCCATGCTGGTGCGCTGCACCCAGCAACTCGTCATCTAGCATTAGGTATATCTCCCAATGCTGTCCCTCCCCCCTCCCCCCACCCCACAACAGTCCCCGAAGTGTGATGTTCCCCTTCCTGTGTCCATGTGTTCTCATTGTTCAATTCCCACCTATGAGTGAGAATATGTGGTGTTTGGTTTTTTGTTCTTGCGATAGTTTACTGAGAACGATGATTTCCTATTTCATCCTTGTCCCTACAAAGGATATGAACTCATCAGTTTTTATGGCTGCCTAGTATTCCATGGTGTATATGTGCCATATTTTCTTAATCCAGTCTATCATTGTTGGACATTTGGGTTGGTTCCAAATCTTTGCTATTGTGTATAATGCCGCAATAAACATACGTGTGCATGTGTCTTTATAGCAGCATGATTTATAGTCCTTTGGGTATATACCCAGTAATGGGATGGCTGGGTCAAATGGAATTTCTAGTTCTAGATCCCTGAGGAATCGCCACAGTGACCTGCACAAGGGTTGAACTAGTTTACAGTCCCACCAACAGTGTAAAGTGTTCCTATTTCTCCACATCCTCTCCAGCACCTGTTGTTTCCTGACTTTTTAATGATTGCCATTCTAACTGGTGTGAGATGGTATCTCATTGTGGTTTTGATTTGCATTTCTCTGATGGCCAGTGATGGTGAGCTTTTTTTCACGTGTTTTTTGGCTGCATAAATGTCTTCTTTTGAGGAGTGTCTGTTCATGTCCTTCGCCCACTTTTTGATGGGGTTGTTTGGTGTTTTCTTGTAAATTTGTTGGAGTTCATTGTAGATTCTGGATATTAGCCGTTTGTCAGATGAGTAGGTTGCGAAAATTTTCTCCCATTTTGTAGGTTGCCTGTTCACTCTGATGGTAGTTTCCTTTGCTGTGCAGAAGCTCTTTAGTTTAATTAGATCCCATTTGTCAATTTTGGCTTTTGTTGCCATTGCTTTTGGTGTTTTAGACATGAAGTCCTTGCCCATGCCTATGTCCTGAATGGTATTGCCTAGGTTTTCTTCTAGGGTTTTTATGGGTTTAGGTCTAACGTTTAAGTCTTTAATCCATCTTGAGTTGACTTTTGTATAAGGTGTAAGGAAGGGATCCAGTTTCAGCTTTCTACACGTGGCTAGCCAGTTTTCCCAGCACCATTTATTAAATAGGGAATCCTTTCTCCATTTCTTGTTTTTGTCAGGTTTGTCAAAGATCAGATAGTTGTAGATATGTGGCATTATTTCTGACGGCTCTGTTCTGTTCCATTGATCTATATCTCTGTTTTGGTACCAGTACCATGCTGTTTGGGTTACTGTAGCCTTGTAGTATAGTTTGAAGTCAGGTAGCGTGATGCCTCCAGCTTTGTTCTTTTGGCTTAGGATTGACTTGGTGATGCGGGCTCTTTTTTGGTTCCCTATGAACTTTAAAGTAGTTTTTTCCAATTCTGTGAAGAAAGTCATTGGTAACTTGATGGGGATGGCATTGAATCTGTAAATTACCTTGGGAAGGATGGCCATTTTCATGATATTGATTCTTCCTACCCATGAGCATGGGATGTTCTTCCATTTGTTTGTATCCTCTTTTATTTCCTTGAGCAGTGGTTTGTAGTTTTCTCCTTGAAGAGGTCCTTCACATCCCTTGTAAGTTGGATTCCTAGGTATTTTATTCTCTTTGAAGCAATTGTGAATGGGAGTTCACTCATGATTTGGCTCTCTGTTTGTCTGTTATTGATGTATAAGAATGCTTGTGATTTTTGTACATTGATGTTGTATCCTGAGACTTTGCTGAAGTTGCTTATCAGCTTAAGGAGATTTTGGGCTGAGACAATGGGGTTTTCTAGATATACTATCACGTCATCTGCAAACAGGGACAATTTGACTTCCTTTTTTCCTAATTGAATACCCTTGATTTCCTTCTCTTGCCTAATTGCCCTGGCCAGAACTTCCAACACTATGTTGAATAGAAGTGGTGAGAGAGGGCATCCCTGTCTTGTGCCAGTTTTCAAAGTGAATGCTTCCAGTTTCTGCCCATTCAGTATGATATTGGCTGTGGGTTTGTCATAAATAGCTCTTATTATTTTGAGATACGACCCGTCAATACCTAATTTATTGAGAGTTTTTAGCATGAACGGTTGTTGAATTTTGTGAAAGGCCTTTTCTTCATGTATTGAGATAATCATGTGGTTTTTGACTTTGGTTCTGTTTATATGCTGTATTACATTTATTGCTTTGCGTATATTGAACCAGCCTTGCATCCCAGGGATGAAGCCCACTTGATCATGGTGGATAAGCTGTTTGATGTGCTGCGAGATTCGGTTTGCCAGTAATTTATTGAGGAATTTTGCATCAATATTCATCAAGGATATTGGTCTAAAATTCTCTTTTTTGGTTGTGTCTCTGCCCAGCTTTGGTATCAGCATGATGCTGGCCTCATAAAATGAGTTAGGAAGGATTCCCTCTTTTTCTATTGATTGGAATAGTTTCTGAAGTAGTGGTTCCAGTTCCTCCTTGTACCTCTGGTAGAATTCGGCTGTGAACGCATCTGATCCTGGACTCCTTTTGGTTGGTAAGCTATTGATTATTGCCGCAATTTCAGCTCCTGTTATTAGTCTATTCAGAGATTCAACTTCTTCCTGGTTTAGTCATGGGAGAGTGTATGTGTCGAGGAATTTATACCTTTCTCTTTTTTTTAATTTTTTTTCTTTTTATCATTATTATTATTATTATTACCATTATTATTATTGTTATACTTTAGGCTCTATGGTACATGTGCGCAACGTGCAGGTAAGCTACATATGTATACATGCGCCATGCTGGTGCGCTGCACCCAGCAACTCGTCATCTAGCATTAGGTATATCTCCCAATGCTGTCCCTCCCCCCTTCCCCCACCCCACAACAGTCCCCGAAGTGTGATGTTCCCCTTCCTGTGTCCATGTGTTCTCATTGTTCAATTCCCACCTATGAGTGAGAATATGTGGTGTTTGGTTTTTTGTTCTTGCGATAGTTTACTGAGAACGATGATTTCCTATTTCATCCATGTCCCTACAAAGGATATGAACTCATCAGTTTTTATGGCTGCCTAGTATTCCATGGTGTATATGTGCCATATTTTCTTAATCCAGTCTATCATTGTTGGACATTTGGGTTGGTTCCAAATCTTTGCTATTGTGTATAATGCCGCAATAAACATACGTGTGCATGTGTCTTTATAGCAGCATGATTTATAGTCCTTTGGGTATATACCCAGTAATGGGATGGCTGGGTCAAATGGAATTTCTAGTTCTAGATCCCTGAGGAATCGCCACAGTGACCTGCACAAGGGTTGAACTAGTTTACAGTCCCACCAACAGTGTAAAGTGTTCCTATTTCTCCACATCCTCTCCAGCACCTGTTGTTTCCTGACTTTTTAATGATTGCCATTCTAACTGGTGTGAGATGGTATCTCATTGTGGTTTTGATTTGCATTTCTCTGATGGCCAGTGATGGTGAGCTTTTTTTCACGTGTTTTTTGGCTGCATAAATGTCTTCTTTTGAGGAGTGTCTGTTCATGTCCTTCGCCCACTTTTTGATGGGGTTGTTTGGTGTTTTCTTGTAAATTTGTTGGAGTTCATTGTAGATTCTGGATATTAGCCGTTTGTCAGATGAGTAGGTTGCGAAAATTTTCTCCCATTTTGTAGGTTGCCTGTTCACTCTGATGGTAGTTTCCTTTGCTGTGCAGAAGCTCTTTAGTTTAATTAGATCCCATTTGTCAATTTTGGCTTTTGTTGCCATTGCTATTGGTGTTTTAGACATGAAGTCCTTGCCCATGCCTATGTCCTGAATGGTATTGCCTAGGTTTTCTTCTAGGGTTTTTATGGGTTTAGGTCTAACGTTTAAGTCTTTAATCCATCTTGAGTTGACTTTTGTATAAGGTGTAAGGAAGGGATCCAGTTTCAGCTTTCTACAGGTGGCTAGCCAGTTTTCCCAGCACCATTTATTAAATAGGGAATCCTTTCTCCATTTCTTGTTTTTGTCAGGTTTGTCAAAGATCAGATAGCTGTAGATATGTGGCATTATTTCTGACGGCTCTGTTCTGTTCCATTGATCTATATCTCTGTTTTGGTACCAGTACCATGCTGTTTGGGTTACTGTAGCCTTGTAGTATAGTTTGAAGTCAGGTAGCGTGATGCCTCCAGCTTTGTTCTTTTGGCTTAGGATTGACTTGGTGATGCGGGCTCTTTTTTGGTTCCCTATGAACTTTAAAGTAGTTTTTT
Organism: Pongo abelii; assembly: GCF_028885655.2. Classification (NCBI taxonomy): domain Eukaryota; kingdom Metazoa; phylum Chordata; class Mammalia; order Primates; family Hominidae; genus Pongo; species Pongo abelii. The sequence goes on along the minus strand of NC_072007.2, from coordinate 4,490,109 downwards.
CCAATTCTGTGAAGAAAGTCATTGGTAACTTGATGGGGATGGCATTGAATCTGTAAATTACCTTGGGAAGGATGGCCATTTTCATGATATTGATTCTTCCTACCCATGAGCATGGAATGTTCTTCCATTTGTTTGTATCCTCTTTTATTTCCTTGAGCAGTGGTTTGTAGTTTTCTCCTTGAAGAGGTCCTTCACATCCCTTGTAAGTTGGATTCCTAGGTATTTTATTCTCTTTGAAGCAATTGTGAATGGGAGTTCACTCATGATTTGGCTCTCTGTTTGTCTGTTATTGATGTATAAGAATGCTTGTGATTTTTGTACATTGATGTTGTATCCTGAGACTTTGCTGAAGTTGCTTGTCAGCTTAAGGAGATTTTGGGCTGAGACAATGGGGTTTTCTAGATATACTATCACGTCATCTGCAAACAGGGACAATTTGACTTCCTTTTTTCCTAATTGAATACCCTTGATTTCCTTCTCTTGCCTAATTGCCCTGGCCAGAACTTCCAACACTATGTTGAATAGAAGTGGTGAGAGAGGGCATCCCTGTCTTGTGCCAGTTTTCAAAGTGAATGCTTCCAGTTTTTGCCCATTCAGTATGATATTGGCTGTGGGTTTGTCATAAATAGCTCTTATTATTTTGAGATATGACCCGTCAATACCTAATTTATTGAGAGTTTTTAGCATGAAGGGTTGTTGAATTTTGTCAAAGGCCTTTTCTTCATGTATTGAGATAATCATGTGGTTTTTGAGTTTGGTTCTGTTTATATGCTGTATTACATTTATTGCTTTGCGTATATTGAACCAGCCTTGCATCCCAGGGATGAAGCCCACTTGATCATGGTGGATAAGCTGTTTGATGTGCTGCGAGATTCGGTTTGCCAGTAATTTATTGAGGAATTTTGCATCAATATTCATCAAGGATATTGGTCTAAAATTCTCTTTTTTGGTTGTGTCTCTGCCCAGCTTTGGTATCAGCATGATGCTGGCCTCATAAAATGAGTTAGGAAGGATTCCCTCTTTTTCTATTGATTGGAAAAGTTTCTGAAGTAATGGTTCCAGTTCCTCCTTGTACCTCTGGTAGAATTCGGCTGTGAACGCATCTGATCCTGGACTCCTTTTGGTTGGTAAGCTATTGATTATTGCCGCAATTTCAGCTCCTGTTATTAGTCTATTCAGAGATTCAACTTCTTCCTGGTTTAGTCATGGGAGAGTGTATGTGTCGAGGAATTTATACCTTTCTCTTTTTTTTAATTTTTTTTCTTTTTATCATTATTATTATTATTATTACCATTATTATTATTGTTATACTTTAGGCTCTATGGTACATGTGCGCAACGTGCAGGTAAGCTACATATGTTTACATGCGCCATGCTGGTGCGCTGCACCCAGCAACTCGTCATCTAGCATTAGGTATATCTCCCAATGCTGTCCCTCCCCCCTCCCCCCACCCCACAACAGTCCCCGAAGTGTGATGTTCCCCTTCCTGTGTCCATGTGTTCTCATTGTTCAATTCCCACCTATGAGTGAGAATATGTGGTGTTTGGTTTTTTGTTCTTGCGATAGTTTACTGAGAACGATGATTTCCTATTTCATCCATGTCCCTACAAAGGATATGAACTCATCAGTTTTTATGGCTGCCTAGTATTCCATGGTGTATATGTGCCATATTTTCTTAATCCAGTCTATCATTGTTGGACATTTGGGTTGGTTCCAAATCTTTGCTATTGTGTATAATGCCGCAATAAACATACGTGTGCATGTGTCTTTATAGCAGCATGATTTATAGTCCTTTGGGTATATACCCAGTAATGGGATGGCTGGGTCAAATGGAATTTCTAGTTCTAGATCCCTGAGGAATCGCCACAGTGACCTGCACAAGGGTTGAACTAGTTTACAGTCCCACCAACAGTGTAAAGTGTTCCTATTTCTCCACATCCTCTCCAGCACCTGTTGTTTCCTGACTTTTTAATGATTGCCATTCTAACTGGTGTGAGATGGTATCTCATTGTGGTTTTGATTTGCATTTCTCTGATGGCCAGTGATGGTGAGCTTTTTTTCACGTGTTTTTTGGCTGCATAAATGTCTTCTTTTGAGGAGTGTCTGTTCATGTCCTTCGCCCACTTTTTGATGGGGTTGTTTGGTGTTTTCTTGTAAATTTGTTGGAGTTCATTGTAGATTCTGGATATTAGCCGTTTGTCAGATGAGTAGGTTGCGAAAATTTTCTCCCATTTTGTAGGTTGCCTGTTCACTCTGATGGTAGTTTCCTTTGCTGTGCAGAAGCTCTTTAGTTTAATTAGATCCCATTTGTCAATTTTGGCTTTTGTTGCCATTGCTTTTGGTGTTTTAGACATGAAGTCCTTGCCCATGCCTATGTCCTGAATGGTATTGCCTAGGTTTTCTTCTAGGGTTTTTATGGGTTTAGGTCTAACGTTTAAGTCTTTAATCCATCTTGAGTTGACTTTTGTATAAGGTGTAAGGAAGGGATCCAGTTTCAGCTTTCTACACGTGGCTAGCCAGTTTTCCCAGCACCATTTATTAAATAGGGAATCCTTTCTCCATTTCTTGTTTTTGTCAGGTTTGTCAAAGATCAGATAGTTGTAGATATGTGGCATTATTTCTGACGGCTCTGTTCTGTTCCATTGATCTATATCTCTGTTTTGGTACCAGTACCATGCTGTTTGGGTTACCGTAGCCTTGTAGTATAGTTTGAAGTCAGGTAGCGTGATGCCTCCAGCTTTGTTCTTTTGGCTTAGGATTGACTTGGTGATGCGGGCTCTTTTTTGGTTCCCTATGAACTTTAAAGTAGTTTTTTCCAATTCTGTGAAGAAAGTCATTGGTAACTTGATGGGGATGGCATTGAATCTGTAAATTACCTTGGGAAGGATGGCCATTTTCATGATATTGATTCTTCCTACCCATGAGCATGGAATGTTCTTCCATTTGTTTGTATCCTCTTTTATTTCCTTGAGCAGTGGTTTGTAGTTTTCTCCTTGAAGAGGTCCTTCACATCCCTTGTAAGTTGGATTCCTAGGTATTTTATTCTCTTTGAAGCAATTGTGAATGGGAGTTCACTCATGATTTGGCTCTCTGTTTGTCTGTTATTGATGTATAAGAATGCTTGTGATTTTTGTACATTGATGTTGTATCCTGAGACTTTGCTGAAGTTGCTTATCAGCTTAAGGAGATTTTGGGCTGAGACAATGGGGTTTTCTACATATACTATCACGTCATCTGCAAACAGGGACAATTTGACTTCCTTTTTTCCTAATTGAATACCCTTGATTTCCTTCTCTTGCCTAATTGCCCTGGCCAGAACTTCCAACACTATGTTGAATAGAAGTGGTGAGAGAGGGCATCCCTGTCTTGTGCCAGTTTTCAAAGTGAATGCTTCCAGTTTCTGCCCATTCAGTATGATATTGGCTGTGGGTTTGTCATAAATAGCTCTTATTATTTTGAGATACGACCCGTCAATACCTAATTTATTGAGAGTTTTTAGCATGAACGGTTGTTGAATTTTGTCAAAGGCCTTTTCTTCATGTATTGAGATAATCATGTGGTTTTTGACTTTGGTTCTGTTTATATGCTGTATTACATTTATTGCTTTGCGTATATTGAACCAGCCTTGCATCCCAGGGATGAAGCCCCCTTGATCATGGTGGATAAGCTGTTTGATGTGCTGCGAGATTCGGTTTGCCAGTAATTTATTGAGGAATTTTGCATCAATATTCATCAAGGATATTGGTCTAAAATTCTCTTTTTTGGTTGTGTCTCTGCCCAGCTTTGGTATCAGCATGATGCTGGCCTCATAAAATGAGTTAGGAAGGATTCCCTCTTTTTCTATTGATTGGAATAGTTTCTGAAGTAGTGGTTCCAGTTCCTCCTTGTACCTCTGGTAGAATTCGGCTGTGAACGCATCTGATCCTGGACTCCTTTTGGTTGGTAAGCTATTGATTATTGCCGCAATTTCAGCTCCTGTTATTAGTCTATTCAGAGATTCAACTTCTTCCTGGTTTAGTCATGGGAGAGTGTATGTGTCGAGGAATTTATACCTTTCTCTTTTTTTTAATTTTTTTTCTTTTTATCATTATTATTATTATTATTACCATTATTATTATTGTTATACTTTAGGCTCTATGGTACATGTGCGCAACGTGCAGGTAAGCTACATATGTATACATGCGCCATGCTGGTGCGCTGCACCCAGCAACTCGTCATCTAGCATTAGGTATATCTCCCAATGCTGTCCCTCCCCCCTCCCCCCACCCCACAACAGTCCCCGAAGTGTGATGTTCCCCTTCCTGTGTCCATGTGTTCTCATTGTTCAATTCCCACCTATGAGTGAGAATATGTGGTGTTTGGTTTTTTGTTCTTGCGATAGTTTACTGAGAACGATGATTTCCTATTTCATCCATGTCCCTACAAAGGATATGAACTCATCAGTTTTTATGGCTGCCTAGTATTCCATGGTGTATATGTGCCATATTTTCTTAATCCAGTCTATCATTGTTGGACATTTGGGTTGGTTCCAAATCTTTGCTATTGTGTATAATGCCGCAATAAACATACGTGTGCATGTGTCTTTATAGCAGCATGATTTATAGTCCTTTGGGTATATACCCAGTAATGGGATGGCTGGGTCAAATGGAATTTCTAGTTCTAGATCCCTGAGGAATCGCCACAGTGACCTGCACAAGGGTTGAACTAGTTTACAGTCCCACCAACAGTGTAAAGTGTTCCTATTTCTCCACATCCTCTCCAGCACCTGTTGTTTCCTGACTTTTTAATGATTGCCATTCTAACTGGTGTGAGATGGTATCTCATTGTGGTTTTGATTTGCATTTCTCTGATGGCCAGTGATGGTGAGCTTTTTTTCACGTGTTTTTTGGCTGCATAAATGTCTTCTTTTGAGGAGTGTCTGTTCATGTCCTTCGCCCACTTTTTGATGGGGTTGTTTGGTGTTTTCTTGTAAATTTGTTGGAGTTCATTGTAGATTCTGGATATTAGCCGTTTGTCAGATGAGTAGGTTGCGAAAATTTTCTCCCATTTTGTAGGTTGCCTGTTCACTCTGATGGTAGTTTCCTTTGCTGTGCAGAAGCTCTTTAGTTTAATTAGATCCCATTTGTCAATTTTGGCTTTTGTTGCCATTGCTTTTGGTGTTTTAGACATGAAGTCCTTGCCCATGCCTATGTCCTGAATGGTATTGCCTAGGTTTTCTTCTAGGGTTTTTATGGGTTTAGGTCTAACGTTTAAGTCTTTAATCCATCTTGAGTTGACTTTTGTATAAGGTGTAAGGAAGGGATCCAGTTTCAGCTTTCTACACGTGGCTAGCCAGTTTTCCCAGCACCATTTATTAAATAGGGAATCCTTTCTCCATTTCTTGTTTTTGTCAGGTTTGTCAAAGATCAGATAGTTGTAGATATGTGGCATTATTTCTGACGGCTCTGTTCTGTTCCATTGATCTATATCTCTGTTTTGGTACCAGTACCATGCTGTTTGGGTTACTGTAGCCTTGTAGTATAGTTTGAAGTCAGGTAGCGTGATGCCTCCAGCTTTGTTCTTTTGGCTTAGGATTGACTTGGTGATGCGGGCTCTTTTTTGGTTCCCTATGAACTTTAAAGTAGTTTTTTCCAATTCTGTGAAGAAAGTCATTGGTAACTTGATGGGGATGGCATTGAATCTGTAAATTACCTTGGGAAGGATGGCCATTTTCATGATATTGATTCTTCCTACCCATGAGCATGGAATGTTCTTCCATTTGTTTGTATCCTCTTTTATTTCCTTGAGCAGTGGTTTGTAGTTTTCTCCTTGAAGAGGTCCTTCACATCCCTTGTAAGTTGGATTCCTAGGTATTTTATTCTCTTTGAAGCAATTGTGAATGGGAGTTCACTCATGATTTGGCTCTCTGTTTGTCTGTTATTGATGTATAAGAATGCTTGTGATTTTTGTACATTGATGTTGTATCCTGAGACTTTGCTGAAGTTGCTTATCAGCTTAAGGAGATTTTGGGCTGAGACAATGGGGTTTTCTAGATATACTATCACGTCATCTGCAAACAGGGACAATTTGACTTCCTTTTTTCCTAATTGAATACCCTTGATTTCCTTCTCTTGCCTAATTGCCCTGGCCAGAACTTCCAACACTATGTTGAATAGAAGTGGTGAGAGAGGGCATCCCTGTCTTGTGCCAGTTTTCAAAGTGAATGCTTCCAGTTTTTGCCCATTCAGTATGATATTGGCTGTGGGTTTGTCATAAATAGCTCTTATTATTTTGAGATACGACCCGTCAATACCTAATTTATTGAGAGTTTTTAGCATGAAGGGTTGTTGAATTTTGTCAAAGGCCTTTTCTTCATGTATTGAGATAATCATGTGGTTTTTGACTTTGGTTCTGTTTATATGCTGTATTACATTTATTGCTTTGCGTATATTGAACCAGCCTTGCATCCCAGGGATGAAGCCCACTTGATCATGGTGGATAAGCTGTTTGATGTGCTGCGAGATTCGGTTTGCCAGTAATTTATTGAGGAATTTTGCATCAATATTCATCAAGGATATTGGTCTAAAATTCTCTTTTTTGGTTGTGTCTCTGCCCAGCTTTGGTATCAGCATGATGCTGGCCTCATAAAATGAGTTAGGAAGGATTCCCTCTTTTTCTATTGATTGGAATAGTTTCTGAAGTAATGGTTCCAGTTCCTCCTTGTACCTCTGGTAGAATTCGGCTGTGAACGCATCTGATCCTGGACTCCTTTTGGTTGGTAAGCTATTGATTATTGCCGCAATTTCAGCTCCTGTTATTAGTCTATTCAGAGATTCAACTTCTTCCTGGTTTAGTCATGGGAGAGTGTATGTGTCGAGGAATTTATACCTTTCTCTTTTTTTTAATTTTTTTTCTTTTTATCATTATTATTATTATTATTACCATTATTATTATTGTTATACTTTAGGCTCTATGGTACATGTGCGCAACGTGCAGGTAAGCTACATATGTATACATGCGCCATGCTGGTGCGCTGCACCCAGCAACTCGTCATCTAGCATTAGGTATATCTCCCAATGCTGTCCCTCCCCCCTCCCCCCACCCCACAACAGTCCCCGAAGTGTGATGTTCCCCTTCCTGTGTCCATGTGTTCTCATTGTTCAATTCCCACCTATGAGTGAGAATATGTGGTGTTTGGTTTTTTGTTCTTGCGATAGTTTACTGAGAACGATGATTTCCTATTTCATCCATGTCCCTACAAAGGATATGAACTCATCAGTTTTTATGGCTGCCTAGTATTCCATGGTGTATATGTGCCATATTTTCTTAATCCAGTCTATCATTGTTGGACATTTGGGTTGGTTCCAAATCTTTGCTATTGTGTATAATGCCGCAATAAACATACGTGTGCATGTGTCTTTATAGCAGCATGATTTATAGTCCTTTGGGTATATACCCAGTAATGGGATGGCTGGGTCAAATGGAATTTCTAGTTCTAGATCCATGAGGAATCGCCACAGTGACCTGCACAAGGGTTGAACTAGTTTACAGTCCCACCAACAGTGTAAAGTGTTCCTATTTCTCCACATCCTCTCCAGCACCTGTTGTTTCCTGACTTTTTAATGATTGCCATTCTAACTGGTGTGAGATGGTATCTCATTGTGGTTTTGATTTGCATTTCTCTGATGGCCAGTGATGGTGAGCTTTTTTTCACGTGTTTTTTGGCTGCATAAATGTCTTCTTTTGAGGAGTGTCTGTTCATGTCCTTCGCCCACTTTTTGATGGGGTTGTTTGGTGTTTTCTTGTAAATTTGTTGGAGTTCATTGTAGATTCTGGATATTAGCCGTTTGTCAGATGAGTAGGTTGCGAAAATTTTCTCCCATTTTGTAGGTTGCCTGTTCACTCTGATGGTAGTTTCCTTTGCTGTGCAGAAGCTCTTTAGTTTAATTAGATCCCATTTGTCAATTTTGGCTTTTGTTGCCATTGCTTTTGGTGTTTTAGACATGAAGTCCTTGCCCATGCCTATGTCCTGAATGGTATTGCCTAGGTTTTCTTCTAGGGTTTTTATGGGTTTAGGTCTAACGTTTAAGTCTTTAATCCATCTTGAGTTGACTTTTGTATAAGGTGTAAGGAAGGGATCCAGTTTCAGCTTTCTACACGTGGCTAGCCAGTTTTCCCAGCACCATTTATTAAATAGGGAATCCTTTCTCCATTTCTTGTTTTTGTCAGGTTTGTCAAAGATCAGATAGTTGTAGATATGTGGCATTATTTCTGACGGCTCTGTTCTGTTCCATTGATCTATATCTCTGTTTTGGTACCAGTACCATGCTGTTTGGGTTACCGTAGCCTTGTAGTATAGTTTGAAGTCAGGTAGCGTGATGCCTCCAGCTTTGTTCTTTTGGCTTAGGATTGACTTGGTGATGCGGGCTCTTTTTTGGTTCCCTATGAACTTTAAAGTAGTTTTTTCCAATTCTGTGAAGAAAGTCATTGGTAACTTGATGGGGATGGCATTGAATCTGTAAATTACCTTGGGAAGGATGGCCATTTTCATGATATTGATTCTTCCTACCCATGAGCATGGAATGTTCTTCCATTTGTTTGTATCCTCTTTTATTTCCTTGAGCAGTGGTTTGTAGTTTTCTCCTTGAAGAGGTCCTTCACATCCCTTGTAAGTTGGATTCCTAGGTATTTTATTCTCTTTGAAGCAATTGTGAATGGGAGTTCACTCATGATTTGGCTCTCTGTTTGTCTGTTATTGATGTATAAGAATGCTTGTGATTTTTGTACATTGATGTTGTATCCTGAGACTTTGCTGAAGTTGCTTATCAGCTTAAGGAGATTTTGGGCTGAGACAATGGGGTTTTCTAGATATACTATCACGTCATCTGCAAACAGGGACAATTTGACTTCCTTTTTTCCTAATTGAATACCCTTGATTTCCTTCTCTTGCCTAATTGCCCTGGCCAGAACTTCCAACACTATGTTGAATAGAAGTGGTGAGAGAGGGCATCCCTGTCTTGTGCCAGTTTTCAAAGTGAATGCTTCCAGTTTCTGCCCATTCAGTATGATATTGGCTGTGGGTTTGTCATAAATAGCTCTTATTATTTTGAGATACGACCCGTCAATACCTAATTTATTGAGAGTTTTTAGCATGAACGGTTGTTGAATTTTGTCAAAGGCCTTTTCTTCATGTATTGAGATAATCATGTGGTTTTTGACTTTGGTTCTGTTTATATGCTGTATTACATTTATTGCTTTGCGTATATTGAACCAGCCTTGCATCCCAGGGATGAAGCCCACTTGATCATGGTGGATAAGCTGTTTGATGTGCTGCGAGATTCGGTTTGCCAGTAATTTATTGAGGAATTTTGCATCAATATTCATCAAGGATATTGGTCTAAAATTCTCTTTTTTGGTTGTGTCTCTGCCCAGCTTTGGTATCAGCATGATGCTGGCCTCATAAAATGAGTTAGGAAGGATTCCCTCTTTTTCTATTGATTGGAATAGTTTCTGAAGTAGTGGTTCCAGTTCCTCCTTGTACCTCTGGTAGAATTCGGCTGTGAACGCATCTGATCCTGGACTCCTTTTGGTTGGTAAGCTATTGATTATTGCCGCAATTTCAGCTCCTGTTATTAGTCTATTCAGAGATTCAACTTCTTCCTGGTTTAGTCATGGGAGAGTGTATGTGTCGAGGAATTTATACCTTTCTCTTTTTTTTAATTTTTTTTCTTTTTATCATTATTATTATTATTATTACCATTATTATTATTGTTATACTTTAGGCTCTATGGTACATGTGCGCAACGTGCAGGTAAGCTACATATGTATACATGCGCCATGCTGGTGCGCTGCACCCAGCAACTCGTCATCTAGCATTAGGTATATCTCCCAATGCTGTCCCTCCCCCCTCCCCCCACCCCACAACAGTCCCCGAAGTGTGATGTTCCCCTTCCTGTGTCCATGTGTTCTCATTGTTCAATTCCCACCTATGAGTGAGAATATGTGGTGTTTGGTTTTTTGTTCTTGCGATAGTTTACTGAGAACGATGATTTCCTATTTCATCCATGTCCCTACAAAGGATATGAACTCATCAGTTTTTATGGCTGCCTAGTATTCCATGGTGTATATGTGCCATATTTTCTTAATCCAGTCTATCATTGTTGGACATTTGGGTTGGTTCCAAATCTTTGCTATTGTGTATAATGCCGCAATAAACATACGTGTGCATGTGTCTTTATAGCAGCATGATTTATAGTCCTTTGGGTATATACCCAGTAATGGGATGGCTGGGTCAAATGGAATTTCTAGTTCTAGATCCCTGAGGAATCGCCACAGTGACCTGCACAAGGGTTGAACTAGTTTACAGTCCCACCAACAGTGTAAAGTGTTCCTATTTCTCCACATCCTCTCCAGCACCTGTTGTTTCCTGACTTTTTAATGATTGCCATTCTAACTGGTGTGAGATGGTATCTCATTGTGGTTTTGATTTGCATTTCTCTGATGGCCAGTGATGGTGAGCTTTTTTTCACGTGTTTTTTGGCTGCATAAATGTCTTCTTTTGAGGAGTGTCTGTTCATGTCCTTCGCCCACTTTTTGATGGGGTTGTTTGGTGTTTTCTTGTAAATTTGTTGGAGTTCATTGTAGATTCTGGATATTAGCCGTTTGTCAGATGAGTAGGTTGCGAAAATTTTCTCCCATTTTGTAGGTTGCCTGTTCACTCTGATGGTAGTTTCCTTTGCTGTGCAGAAGCTCTTTAGTTTAATTAGATCCCATTTGTCAATTTTGGCTTTTGTTGCCATTGCTTTTGGTGTTTTAGACATGAAGTCCTTGCCCATGCCTATGTCCTGAATGGTATTGCCTAGGTTTTCTTCTAGGGTTTTTATGGGTTTAGGTCTAACGTTTAAGTCTTTAATCCATCTTGAGTTGACTTTTGTATAAGGTGTAAGGAAGGGATCCAGTTTCAGCTTTCTACACGTGGCTAGCCAGTTTTCCCAGCACCATTTATTAAATAGGGAATCCTTTCTCCATTTCTTGTTTTTGTCAGGTTTGTCAAAGATCAGATAGTTGTAGATATGTGGCATTATTTCTGACGGCTCTGTTCTGTTCCATTGATCTATATCTCTGTTTTGGTACCAGTACCATGCTGTTTGGGTTACTGTAGCCTTGTAGTATAGTTTGAAGTCAGGTAGCGTGATGCCTCCAGCTTTGTTCTTTTGGCTTAGGATTGACTTGGTGATGCGGGCTCTTTTTTGGTTCCCTATGAACTTTAAAGTAGTTTTTTCCAATTCTGTGAAGAAAGTCATTGGTAACTTGATGGGGATGGCATTGAATCTGTAAATTACCTTGGGAAGGATGGCCATTTTCATGATATTGATTCTTCCTACCCATGAGCATGGAATGTTCTTCCATTTGTTTGTATCCTCTTTTATTTCCTTGAGCAGTGGTTTGTAGTTTTCTCCTTGAAGAGGTCCTTCACATCCCTTGTAAGTTGGATTCCTAGGTATTTTATTCTCTTTGAAGCAATTGTGAATGGGAGTTCACTCATGATTTGGCTCTCTGTTTGTCTGTTATTGATGTATAAGAATGCTTGTGATTTTTGTACATTGATGTTGTATCCTGAGACTTTGCTGAAGTTGCTTATCAGCTTAAGGAGATTTTGGGCTGAGACAATGGGGTTTTCTAGATATACTATCACGTCATCTGCAAACAGGGACAATTTGACTTCCTTTTTTCCTAATTGAATACCCTTGATTTCCTTCTCTTGCCTAATTGCCCTGGCCAGAACTTCCAACACTATGTTGAATAGAAGTGGTGAGAGAGGGCATCCCTGTCTTGTGCCAGTTTTCAAAGTGAATGCTTCCAGTTTTTGCCCATTCAGTATGATATTGGCTGTGGGTTGGTCATAAATAGCTCTTATTATTTTGAGATACGACCCGTCAATACCTAATTTATTGAGAGTTTTTAGCATGAAGGGTTGTTGAATTTTGTCAAAGGCCTTTTCTTCATGTATTGAGATAATCATGTGGTTTTTGACTTTGGTTCTGTTTATATGCTGTATTACATTTATTGCTTTGCGTATATTGAACCAGCCTTGCATCCCAGGGATGAAGCCCACTTGATCATGGTGGATAAGCTGTTTGATGTGCTGCGAGATTCGGTTTGCCAGTAATTTATTGAGGAATTTTGCATCAATATTCATCAAGGATATTGGTCTAAAATTCTCTTTTTTGGTTGTGTCTCTGCCCAGCTTTGGTATCAGCATGATGCTGGCCTCATAAAATGAGTTAGGAAGGATTCCCTCTTTTTCTATTGATTGGAATAGTTTCTGAAGTAATGGTTCCAGTTCCTCCTTGTACCTCTGGTAGAATTCGGCTGTGAACGCATCTGATCCTGGACTCCTTTTGGTTGGTAAGCTATTGATTATTGCCGCAATTTCAGCTCCTGTTATTAGTCTATTCAGAGATTCAACTTCTTCCTGGTTTAGTCATGGGAGAGTGTATGTGTCGAGGAATTTATACCTTTCTCTTTTTTTTAATTTTTTTTCTTTTTATCATTATTATTATTATTATTACCATTATTATTATTGTTATACTTTAGGCTCTATGGTACATGTGCGCAACGTGCAGGTAAGCTACATATGTATACATGCGCCATGCTGGTGCGCTGCACCCAGCAACTCGTCATCTAGCATTAGGTATATCTCCCAATGCTGTCCCTCCCCCCTCCCCCCACCCCACAACAGTCCCCGAAGTGTGATGTTCCCCTTCCTGTGTCCATGTGTTCTCATTGTTCAATTCCCACCTATGAGTGAGAATATGTGGTGTTTGGTTTTTTGTTCTTGCGATAGTTTACTGAGAACGATGATTTCCTATTTCATCCATGTCCCTACAAAGGATATGAACTCATCAGTTTTTATGGCTGCCTAGTATTCCATGGTGTATATGTGCCATATTTTCTTAATCCAGTCTATCATTGTTGGACATTTGGGTTGGTTCCAAATCTTTGCTATTGTGTATAATGCCGCAATAAACATACGTGTGCATGTGTCTTTATAGCAGCATGATTTATAGTCCTTTGGGTATATACCCAGTAATGGGATGGCTGGGTCAAATGGAATTTCTAGTTCTAGATCCCTGAGGAATCGCCACAGTGACCTGCACAAGGGTTGAACTAGTTTACAGTCCCACCAACAGTGTAAAGTGTTCCTATTTCTCCACATCCTCTCCAGCACCTGTTGTTTCCTGACTTTTTAATGATTGCCATTCTAACTGGTGTGAGATGGTATCTCATTGTGGTTTTGATTTGCATTTCTCTGATGGCCAGTGATGGTGAGCTTTTTTTCACGTGTTTTTTGGCTGCATAAATGTCTTCTTTTGAGGAGTGTCTGTTCATGTCCTTCGCCCACTTTTTGATGGGGTTGTTTGGTGTTTTCTTGTAAATTTGTTGGAGTTCATTGTAGATTCTGGATATTAGCCGTTTGTCAGATGAGTAGGTTGCGAAAATTTTCTCCCATTTTGTAGGTTGCCTGTTCACTCTGATGGTAGTTTCCTTTGCTGTGCAGAAGCTCTTTAGTTTAATTAGATCCCATTTGTCAATTTTGGCTTTTGTTGCCATTGCTTTTGGTGTTTTAGACATGAAGTCCTTGCCCATGCCTATGTCCTGAATGGTATTGCCTAGGTTTTCTTCTAGGGTTTTTATGGGTTTAGGTCTAACGTTTAAGTCTTTAATCCATCTTGAGTTGACTTTTGTATAAGGTGTAAGGAAGGGATCCAGTTTCAGCTTTCTACACGTGGCTAGCCAGTTTTCCCAGCACCATTTATTAAATAGGGAATCCTTTCTCCATTTCTTGTTTTTGTCAGGTTTGTCAAAGATCAGATAGTTGTAGATATGTGGCATTATTTCTGACGGCTCTGTTCTGTTCCATTGATCTATATCTCTGTTTTGGTACCAGTACCATGCTGTTTGGGTTACCGTAGCCTTGTAGTATAGTTTGAAGTCAGGTAGCGTGATTCCTCCAGCTTTGTTCTTTTGGCTTAGGATTGACTTGGTGATGCGGGCTCTTTTTTGGTTCCCTATGAACTTTAAAGTAGTTTTTTCCAATTCTGTGAAGAAAGTCATTGGTAACTTGATGGGGATGGCATTGAATCTGTAAATTACCTTGGGAAGGATGGCCATTTTCATGATATTGATTCTTCCTACCCATGAGCATGGAATGTTCTTCCATTTGTTTGTATCCTCTTTTATTTCCTTGAGCAGTGGTTTGTAGTTTTCTCCTTGAAGAGGTCCTTCACATCCCTTGTAAGTTGGATTCCTAGGTATTTTATTCTCTTTGAAGCAATTGTGAATGGGAGTTCACTCATGATTTGGCTCTCTGTTTGTCTGTTATTGATGTATAAGAATGCTTGTGATTTTTGTACATTGATGTTGTATCCTGAGACTTTGCTGAAGTTGCTTATCAGCTTAAGGAGATTTTGGGCTGAGACAATGGGGTTTTCTAGATATACTATCACGTCATCTGCAAACAGGGACAATTTGACTTCCTTTTTTCCTAATTGAATACCCTTGATTTCCTTCTCTTGCCTAATTGCCCTGGCCAGAACTTCCAACACTATGTTGAATAGAAGTGGTGAGAGAGGGCATCCCTGTCTTGTGCCAGTTTTCAAAGTGAATGCTTCCAGGTTCTGCCCATTCAGTATGATATTGGCTGTGGGTTTGTCATAAATAGCTCTTATTATTTTGAGATACGACCCGTCAATACCTAATTTATTGAGAGTTTTTAGCATGAAGGGTTGTTGAATTTTGTCAAAGGCCTTTTCTTCATGTATTGAGATAATCATGTGGTTTTTGACTTTGGTTCTGTTTATATGCTGTATTACATTTATTGCTTTGCGTATATTGAACCAGCCTTGCATCCCAGGGATGAAGCCCACTTGATCATGGTGGATAAGCTGTTTGATGTGCTGCGAGATTCGGTTTGCCAGTAATTTATTGAGGAATTTTGCATCAATATTCATCAAGGATATTGGTCTAAAATTCTGTTTTTTGGTTGTGTCTCTGCCCAGCTTTGGTATCAGCATGATGCTGGCCTCATAAAATGAGTTAGGAAGGATTCCCTCTTTTTCTATTGATTGGAATAGTTTCTGAAGTAATGGTTCCAGTTCCTCCTTGTACCTCTGGTAGAATTCGGCTGTGAACGCATCTGATCCTGGACTCCTTTTGGTTGGTAAGCTATTGATTATTGCCGCAATTTCAGCTCCTGTTATTAGTCTATTCAGAGATTCAACTTCTTCCTGGTTTAGTCATGGGAGAGTGTATGTGTCGGGGAATTTATACCTTTCTCTTTTTTTTAATTTTTTTTCTTTTTATCATTATTATTATTATTATTACCATTATTATTATTGTTATACTTTAGGCTCTATGGTACATGTGCGCAACGTGCAGGTAAGCTACATATGTATACATGCGCCATGCTGGTGCGCTGCACCCAGCAACTCGTCATCTAGCATTAGGTATATCTCCCAATGCTGTCCCTCCCCCCTCCCCCCACCCCACAACAGTCCCCGAAGTGTGATGTTCCCCTTCCTGTGTCCATGTGTTCTCATTGTTCAATTCCCACCTATGAGTGAGAATATGTGGTGTTTGGTTTTTTGTTCTTGCGATAGTTTACTGAGAACGATGATTTCCTATTTCATCCATGTCCCTACAAAGGATATGAACTCATCAGTTTTTATGGCTGCCTAGTATTCCATGGTGTATATGTGCCATATTTTCTTAATCCAGTCTATCATTGTTGGACATTTGGGTTGGTTCCAAATCTTTGCTATTGTGTATAATGCCGCAATAAACATACGTGTGCATGTGTCTTTATAGCAGCATGATTTATAGTCCTTTGGGTATATACCCAGTAATGGGATGGCTGGGTCAAATGGAATTTCTAGTTCTAGATCCATGAGGAATCGCCACAGTGACCTGCACAAGGGTTGAACTAGTTTACAGTCCCACCAACAGTGTAAAGTGTTCCTATTTCTCCACATCCTCTCCAGCACCTGTTGTTTCCTGACTTTTTAATGATTGCCATTCTAACTGGTGTGAGATGGTATCTCATTGTGGTTTTGATTTGCATTTCTCTGATGGCCAGTGATGGTGAGCTTTTTTTCACGTGTTTTTTGGCTGCATAAATGTCTTCTTTTGAGGAGTGTCTGTTCATGTCCTTCGCCCACTTTTTGATGGGGTTGTTTGGTGTTTTCTTGTAAATTTGTTGGAGTTCATTGTAGATTCTGGATATTAGCCGTTTGTCAGATGAGTAGGTTGCGAAAATTTTCTCCCATTTTGTAGGTTGCCTGTTCACTCTGATGGTAGTTTCCTTTGCTGTGCAGAAGCTCTTTAGTTTAATTAGATCCCATTTGTCAATTTTGGCTTTTGTTGCCATTGCTTTTGGTGTTTTAGACATGAAGTCCTTGCCCATGCCTATGTCCTGAATGGTATTGCCTAGGTTTTCTTCTAGGGTTTTTATGGGTTTAGGTCTAACGTTTAAGTCTTTAATCCATCTTGAGTTGACTTTTGTATAAGGTGTAAGGAAGGGATCCAGTTTCAGCTTTCTACACGTGGCTAGCCAGTTTTCCCAGCACCATTTATTAAATAGGGAATCCTTTCTCCATTTCTTGTTTTTGTCAGGTTTGTCAAAGATCAGATAGTTGTAGATATGTGGCATTATTTCTGACGGCTCTGTTCTGTTCCATTGATCTATATCTCTGTTTTGGTACCAGTACCATGCTGTTTGGGTTACTGTAGCCTTGTAGTATAGTTTGAAGTCAGGTAGCGTGATGCCTCCAGCTTTGTTCTTTTGGCTTAGGATTGACTTGGTGATGCGGGCTCTTTTTTGGTTCCCTATGAACTTTAAAGTAGTTTTTTCCAATTCTGTGAAGAAAGTCATTGGTAACTTGATGGGGATGGCATTGAATCTGTAAATTACCTTGGGAAGGATGGCCATTTTCATGATATTGATTCTTCCTACCCATGAGCATGGAATGTTCTTCCATTTGTTTGTATCCTCTTTTATTTCCTTGAGCAGTGGTTTGTAGTTTTCTCCTTGAAGAGGTCCTTCACATCCCTTGTAAGTTGGATTCCTAGGTATTTTATTCTCTTTGAAGCAATTGTGAATGGGAGTTCACTCATGATTTGGCTCTCTGTTTGTCTGTTATTGATGTATAAGAATGCTTGTGATTTTTGTACATTGATGTTGTATCCTGAGACTTTGCTGAAGTTGCTTATCAGCTTAAGGAGATTTTGGGCTGAGACAATGGGGTTTTCTAGATATACTATCACGTCATCTGCAAACAGGGACAATTTGACTTCCTTTTTTCCTAATTGAATACCCTTGATTTCCTTCTCTTGCCTAATTGCCCTTGCCAGAACTTCCAACACTATGTTGAATAGAAGTGGTGAGAGAGGGCATCCCTGTCTTGTGCCAGTTTTCAAAGTGAATGCTTCCAGTTTTTGCCCATTCAGTATGATATTGGCTGTGGGTTTGTCATAAATAGCTCTTATTATTTTGAGATACGACCCGTCAATACCTAATTTATTGAGAGTTTTTAGCATGAAGGGTTGTTGAATTTTGTCAAAGGCCTTTTCTTCATGTATTGAGATAATCATGTGGTTTTTGACTTTGGTTCTGTTTATATGCTGTATTACATTTATTGCTTTGCGTATATTGAACCAGCCTTGCATCCCAGGGATGAAGCCCACTTGATCATGGTGGATAAGCTGTTTGATGTGCTGCGAGATTCGGTTTGCCAGTAATTTATTGAGGAATTTTGCATCAATATTCATCAAGGATATTGGTCTAAAATTCTCTTTTTTGGTTGTGTCTCTGCCCAGCTTTGGTATCAGCATGATGCTGGCCTCATAAAATGAGTTAGGAAGGATTCCCTCTTTTTCTATTGATTGGAATAGTTTCTGAAGTAATGGTTCCAGTTCCTCCTTGTACCTCTGGTAGAATTCGGCTGTGAACGCATCTGATCCTGGACTCCTTTTGGTTGGTAAGCTATTGATTATTGCCGCAATTTCAGCTCCTGTTATTAGTCTATTCAGAGATTCAACTTCTTCCTGGTTTAGTCATGGGAGAGTGTATGTGTCGAGGAATTTATACCTTTCTCTTTTTTTTAATTTTTTTTCTTTTTATCATTATTATTATTATTATTACCATTATTATTATTGTTATACTTTAGGCTCTATGGTACATGTGCGCAACGTGCAGGTAAGCTACATATGTATACATGCGCCATGCTGGTGCGCTGCACCCAGCAACTCGTCATCTAGCATTAGGTATATCTCCCAATGCTGTCACTCCCCCCTCCCCCCACCCCACAACAGTCCCCGAAGTGTGATGTTCCCCTTCCTGTGTCCATGTGTTCTCATTGTTCAATTCCCACCTATGAGTGAGAATATGTGGTGTTTGGTTTTTTGTTCTTGCGATAGTTTACTGAGAACGATGATTTCCTATTTCATCCATGTCCCTACAAAGGATATGAACTCATCAGTTTTTATGGCTGCCTAGTATTCCATGGTGTATATGTGCCATATTTTCTTAATCCAGTCTATCATTGTTGGACATTTGGGTTGGTTCCAAATCTTTGCTATTGTGTATAATGCCGCAATAAACATACGTGTGCATGTGTCTTTATAGCAGCATGATTTATAGTCCTTTGGGTATATACCCAGTAATGGGATGGCTGGGTCAAATGGAATTTCTAGTTCTAGATCCCTGAGGAATCGCCACAGTGACCTGCACAAGGGTTGAACTAGTTTACAGTCCCACCAACAGTGTAAAGTGTTCCTATTTCTCCACATCCTCTCCAGCACCTGTTGTTTCCTGACTTTTTAATGATTGCCATTCTAACTGGTGTGAGATGGTATCTCATTGTGGTTTTGATTTGCATTTCTCTGATGGCCAGTGATGGTGAGCTTTTTTTCACGTGTTTTTTGGCTGCATAAATGTCTTCTTTTGAGGAGTGTCTGTTCATGTCCTTCGCCCACTTTTTGATGGGGTTGTTTGGTGTTTTCTTGTAAATTTGTTGGAGTTCATTGTAGATTCTGGATATTAGCCGTTTGTCAGATGAGTAGGTTGCGAAAATTTTCTCCCATTTTGTAGGTTGCCTGTTCACTCTGATGGTAGTTTCCTTTGCTGTGCAGAAGCTCTTTAGTTTAATTAGATCCCATTTGTCAATTTTGGCTTTTGTTGCCATTGCTTTTGGTGTTTTAGACATGAAGTCCTTGCCCATGCCTATGTCCTGAATGGTATTGCCTAGGTTTTCTTCTAGGGTTTTTATGGGTTTAGGTCTAACGTTTAAGTCTTTAATCCATCTTGAGTTGACTTTTGTATAAGGTGTAAGGAAGGGATCCAGTTTCAGCTTTCTACACGTGGCTAGCCAGTTTTCCCAGCACCATTTATTAAATAGGGAATCCTTTCTCCATTTCTTGTTTTTGTCAGGTTTGTCAAAGATCAGATAGTTGTAGATATGTGGCATTATTTCTGACGGCTCTGTTCTGTTCCATTGATCTATATCTCTGTTTTGGTACCAGTACCATGCTGTTTGGGTTACTGTAGCCTTGTAGTATAGTTTGAAGTCAGGTAGCGTGATGCCTCCAGCTTTGTTCTTTTGGCTTAGGATTGACTTGGTGATGCGGGCTCTTTTTTGGTTCCCTATGAACTTTAAAGTAGTTTTTTCCAATTCTGTGAAGAAAGTCATTGGTAACTTGATGGGGATGGCATTGAATCTGTAAATTACCTTGGGAAGGATGGCCATTTTCATGATATTGATTCTTCCTACCCATGAGCATGGAATGTTCTTCCATTTGTTTGTATCCTCTTTTATTTCCTTGAGCAGTGGTTTGTAGTTTTCTCCTTGAAGAGGTCCTTCACATCCCTTGTAAGTTGGATTCCTAGGTATTTTATTCTCTTTGAAGCAATTGTGAATGGGAGTTCACTCATGATTTGGCTCTCTGTTTGTCTGTTATTGATGTATAAGAATGCTTGTGATTTTTGTACATTGATGTTGTATCCTGAGACTTTGCTGAAGTTGCTTATCAGCTTAAGGAGATTTTGGGCTGAGACAATGGGGTTTTCTAGATATACTATCACGTCATCTGCAAACAGGGACAATTTGACTTCCTTTTTTCCTAATTGAATACCCTTGATTTCCTTCTCTTGCCTAATTGCCCTGGCCAGAACTTCCAACACTATGTTGAATAGAAGTGGTGAGAGAGGGCATCCCTGTCTTGTGCCAGTTTTCAAAGTGAATGCTTCCAGTTTCTGCCCATTCAGTATGATATTGGCTGTGGGTTTGTCATAAATAGCTCTTATTATTTTGAGATACGACCCGTCAATACCTAATTTATTGAGAGTTTTTAGCATGAAGGGTTGTTGAATTTTGTCAAAGGCCTTTTCTTCATGTATTGAGATAATCATGTGGTTTTTGACTTTGGTTCTGTTTATATGCTGTATTACATTTATTGCTTTGCGTATATTGAACCAGCCTTGCATCCCAGGGATGAAGCCCACTTGATCATGGTGGATAAGCTGTTTGATGTGCTGCGAGATTCGGTTTGCCAGTAATTTATTGAGGAATTTTGCATCAATATTCATCAAGGATATTGGTCTAAAATTCTCTTTTTTGGTTGTGTCTCTGCCCAGCTTTGGTATCAGCATGATGCTGGCCTCATAAAATGAGTTAGGAAGGATTCCCTCTTTTTCTATTGATTGGAATAGTTTCTGAAGTAATGGTTCCAGTTCCTCCTTGTACCTCTGGTAGAATTCGGCTGTGAACGCATCTGATCCTGGACTCCTTTTGGTTGGTAAGCTATTGATTATTGCCGCAATTTCAGCTCCTGTTATTAGTCTATTCAGAGATTCAACTTCTTCCTGGTTTAGTCATGGGAGAGTGTATGTGTCGAGGAATTTGTACCTTTCTCTTTTTTTTAATTTTTTTTCTTTTTATCATTATTATTATGATTATTACCATTATTATTATTGTTATACTTTAGGCTCTATGGTACATGTGCGCAACGTGCAGGTAAGCTACATATGTATACATGCGCCATGCTGGTGCGCTGCACCCAGCAACTCGTCATCTAGCATTAGGTATATCTCCCAATGCTGTCCCTCCCCCCTCCCCCCACCCCACAACAGTCCCCGAAGTGTGATGTTCCCCTTCCTGTGTCCATGTGTTCTCATTGTTCAATTCCCACCTATGAGTGAGAATATGTGGTGTTTGGTTTTTTGTTCTTGCGATAGTTTACTGAGAACGATGATTTCCTATTTCATCCATGTCCCTACAAAGGATATGAACTCATCAGTTTTTATGGCTGCCTAGTATTCCATGGTGTATATGTGCCATATTTTCTTAATCCAGTCTATCATTGTTGGACATTTGGGTTGGTTCCAAATCTTTGCTATTGTGTATAATGCCGCAATAAACATACGTGTGCATGTGTCTTTATAGCAGCATGATTTATAGTCCTTTGGGTATATACCCAGTAATGGGATGGCTGGGTCAAATGGAATTTCTAGTTCTAGATCCCTGAGGAATCGCCACAGTGACCTGCACAAGGGTTGAACTAGTTTACAGTCCCACCAACAGTGTAAAGTGTTCCTATTTCTCCACATCCTCTCCAGCACCTGTTGTTTCCTGACTTTTTAATGATTGCCATTCTAACTGGTGTGAGATGGTATCTCATTGTGGTTTTGATTTGCATTTCTCTGATGGCCAGTGATGGTGAGCTTTTTTTCACGTGTTTTTTGGCTGCATAAATGTCTTCTTTTGAGGAGTGTCTGTTCATGTCCTTCGCCCACTTTTTGATGGGGTTGTTTGGTGTTTTCTTGTAAATTTGTTGGAGTTCATTGTAGATTCTGGATATTAGCCGTTTGTCAGATGAGTAGGTTGCGAAAATTTTCTCCCATTTTGTAGGTTGCCTGTTCACTCTGATGGTAGTTTCCTTTGCTGTGCAGAAGCTCTTTAGTTTAATTAGATCCCATTTGTCAATTTTGGCTTTTGTTGCCATTGCTTTTGGTGTTTTAGACATGAAGTCCTTGCCCATGCCTATGTCCTGAATGGTATTGCCTAGGTTTTCTTCTAGGGTTTTTATGGGTTTAGGTCTAACGTTTAAGTCTTTAATCCATCTTGAGTTGACTTTTGTATAAGGTGTAAGGAAGGGATCCAGTTTCAGCTTTCTACACGTGGCTAGCCAGTTTTCCCAGCACCATTTATTAAATAGGGAATCCTTTCTCCATTTCTTGTTTTTGTCAGGTTTGTCAAAGATCAGATAGTTGTAGATATGTGGCATTATTTCTGACGGCTCTGTTCTGTTCCATTGATCTATATCTCTGTTTTGGTACCAGTACCATGCTGTTTGGGTTACTGTAGCCTTGTAGTATAGTTTGAAGTCAGGTAGCGTGATGCCTCCAGCTTTGTTCTTTTGGCTTAGGATTGACTTGGTGATGCGGGCTCTTTTTTGGTTCCCTATGAACTTTAAAGTAGTTTTTTCCAATTCTGTGAAGAAAGTCATTGGTAACTTGATGGGGATGGCATTGAATCTGTAAATTACCTTGGGAAGGATGGCCATTTTCATGATATTGATTCTTCCTACCCATGAGCATGGAATGTTCTTCCATTTGTTTGTATCCTCTTTTATTTCCTTGAGCAGTGGTTTGTAGTTTTCTCCTTGAAGAGGTCCTTCACATCCCTTGTAAGTTGGATTCCTAGGTATTTTATTCTCTTTGAAGCAATTGTGAATGGGAGTTCACTCATGATTTGGCTCTCTGTTTGTCTGTTATTGATGTATAAGAATGCTTGTGATTTTTGTACATTGATGTTGTATCCTGAGACTTTGCTGAAGTTGCTTATCAGCTTAAGGAGATTTTGGGCTGAGACAATGGGGTTTTCTAGATATACTATCACGTCATCTGCAAACAGGGACAATTTGACTTCCTTTTTTCCTAATTGAATACCCTTGATTTCCTTCTCTTGCCTAATTGCCCTGGCCAGAACTTCCAACACTATGTTGAATAGAAGTGGTGAGAGAGGGCATCCCTGTCTTGTGCCAGTTTTCAAAGTGAATGCTTCCAGTTTTTGCCCATTCAGTATGATATTGGCTGTGGGTTTGTCATAAATAGCTCTTATTATTTTGAGATACGACCCGTCAATACCTAATTTATTGAGAGTTTTTAGCATGAAGGGTTGTTGAATTTTGTCAAAGGCCTTTTCTTCATGTATTGAGATAATCATGTGGTTTCTGACTTTGGTTCTGTTTATATGCTGTATTACATTTATTGCTTTGCGTATATTGAACCAGCCTTGCATCCCAGGGATGAAGCCCACTTGATCATGGTGGATAAGCTGTTTGATGTGCTGCGAGATTCGGTTTGCCAGTAATTTATTGAGGAATTTTGCATCAATATTCATCAAGGATATTGGTCTAAAATTCTCTTTTTTGGTTGTGTCTCTGCCCAGCTTTGGTATCAGCATGATGCTGGCCTCATAAAATGAGTTAGGAAGGATTCCCTCTTTTTCTATTGATTGGAATAGTTTCTGAAGTAATGGTTCCAGTTCCTCCTTGTACCTCTGGTAGAATTCGGCTGTGAACGCATCTGATCCTGGACTCCTTTTGGTTGGTAAGCTATTGATTATTGCCGCAATTTCAGCTCCTGTTATTAGTCTATTCAGAGATTCAACTTCTTCCTGGTTTAGTCATGGGAGAGTGTATGTGTCGAGGAATTTATACCTTTCTCTTTTTTTTAATTTTTTTTCTTTTTATCATTATTATTATTATTATTACCATTATTATTATTGTTATACTTTAGGCTCTATGGTACATGTGCGCAACGTGCAGGTAAGCTACATATGTATACATGCGCCATGCTGGTGCGCTGCACCCAGCAACTCGTCATCTAGCATTAGGTATATCTCCCAATGCTGTCCCTCCCCCCTCCCCCCACCCCACAACAGTCCCCGAAGTGTGATGTTCCCCTTCCTGTGTCCATGTGTTCTCATTGTTCAATTCCCACCTATGAGTGAGAATATGTGGTGTTTGGTTTTTTGTTCTTGCGATAGTTTACTGAGAACGATGATTTCCTATTTCATCCATGTCCCTACAAAGGATATGAACTCATCAGTTTTTATGGCTGCCTAGTATTCCATGGTGTATATGTGCCATATTTTCTTAATCCAGTCTATCATTGTTGGACATTTGGGTTGGTTCCAAATCTTTGCTATTGTGTATAATGCCGCAATAAACATACGTGTGCATGTGTCTTTATAGCAGCATGATTTATAGTCCTTTGGGTATATACCCAGTAATGGGATGGCTGGGTCAAATGGAATTTCTAGTTCTAGATCCCTGAGGAATCGCCACAGTGACCTGCACAAGGGTTGAACTAGTTTACAGTCCCACCAACAGTGTAAAGTGTTCCTATTTCTCCACATCCTCTCCAGCACCTGTTGTTTCCTGACTTTTTAATGATTGCCATTCTAACTGGTGTGAGATGGTATCTCATTGTGGTTTTGATTTGCATTTCTCTGATGGCCAGTGATGGTGAGCTTTTTTTCACGTGTTTTTTGGCTGCATAAATGTCTTCTTTTGAGGAGTGTCTGTTCATGTCCTTCGCCCACTTTTTGATGGGGTTGTTTGGTGTTTTCTTGTAAATTTGTTGGAGTTCATTGTAGATTCTGGATATTAGCCGTTTGTCAGATGAGTAGGTTGCGAAAATTTTCTCCCATTTTGTAGGTTGCCTGTTCACTCTGATGGTAGTTTCCTTTGCTGTGCAGAAGCTCTTTAGTTTAATTAGATCCCATTTGTCAATTTTGGCTTTTGTTGCCATTGCTTTTGGTGTTTTAGACATGAAGTCCTTGCCCATGCCTATGTCCTGAATGGTATTGCCTAGGTTTTCTTCTAGGGTTTTTATGGGTTTAGGTCTAACGTTTAAGTCTTTAATCCATCTTGAGTTGACTTTTGTATAAGGTGTAAGGAAGGGATCCAGTTTCAGCTTTCTACACGTGGCTAGCCAGTTTTCCCAGCACCATTTATTAAATAGGGAATCCTTTCTCCATTTCTTGTTTTTGTCAGGTTTGTCAAAGATCAGATAGTTGTAGATATGTGGCATTATTTCTGACGGCTCTGTTCTGTTCCATTGATCTATATCTCTGTTTTGGTACCAGTACCATGCTGTTTGGGTTACTGTAGCCTTGTAGTATAGTTTGAAGTCAGGTAGCGTGATGCCTCCAGCTTTGTTCTTTTGGCTTAGGATTGACTTGGTGATGCGGGCTCTTTTTTGGTTCCCTATGAACTTTAAAGTAGTTTTTTCCAATTCTGTGAAGAAAGTCATTGGTAACTTGATGGGGATGGCATTGAATCTGTAAATTACCTTGGGAAGGATGGCCATTTTCATGATATTGATTCTTCCTACCCATGAGCATGGAATGTTCTTCCATTTGTTTGTATCCTCTTTTATTTCCTTGAGCAGTGGTTTGTAGTTTTCTCCTTGAAGAGGTCCTTCACATCCCTTGTAAGTTGGATTCCTAGGTATTTTATTCTCTTTGAAGCAATTGTGAATGGGAGTTCACTCATGATTTGGCTCTCTGTTTGTCTGTTATTGATGTATAAGAATGCTTGTGATTTTTGTACATTGATGTTGTATCCTGAGACTTTGCTGAAGTTGCTTATCAGCTTAAGGAGATTTTGGGCTGAGACAATGGGGTTTTCTAGATATACTATCACGTCATCTGCAAACAGGGACAATTTGACTTCCTTTTTTCCTAATTGAATACCCTTGATTTCCTTCTCTTGCCTAATTGCCCTGGCCAGAACTTCCAACACTATGTTGAATAGAAGTGGTGAGAGAGGGCATCCCTGTCTTGTGCCAGTTTTCAAAGTGAATGCTTCCAGTTTTTGCCCATTCAGTATGATATTGGCTGTGGGTTTGTCATAAATAGCTCTTATTGTTTTGGGATTCAACCCGTCAATACCTAATTTATTGAGAGTTTTTAGCATGAAGGGTTGTTGAATTTTGTCAAAGGCCTTTTCTTCATGTATTGAGATAATCATGTGGTTTTTGACTTTGGTTCTGTTTATATGCTGTATTACATTTATTGATTTGCGTATATTGAACCAGCCTTGCATCCCAGGGATGAAGCCCACTTGATCATGGTGGATAAGCTGTTTGATGTGCTGCGAGATTCGGTTTGCCAGTAATTTATTGAGGAATTTTGCATCAATATTCATCAAGGATATTGGTCTAAAATTCTCTTTTTTGGTTGTGTCTCTGCCCAGCTTTGGTATCAGCATGATGCTGGCCTCATAAAATGAGTTAGGAAGGATTCCCTGTTTTTCTATTGATTGGAATAGTTTCTGAAGTAATGGTTCCAGTTCCTCCTTGTACCTCTGGTAGAATTCGGCTGTGAACGCATCTGATCCTGGACTCCTTTTGGTTGGTAAGCTATTGATTATTGCCGCAATTTCAGCTCCTGTTATTAGTCTATTCAGAGATTCAACTTCTTCCTGGTTTAGTCATGGGAGAGTGTATGTGTCGAGGAATTTATACCTTTCTTTTTTTTTTAATTTTTTTTCTTTTTATCATTATTATTATTATTATTACCATTATTATTATTGTTACACTTTAGGCTCTATGGTACATGTGCGCAACGTGCAGGTAAGCTACATATGTATACATGTGCCATGCTGGTGCGCTGCACCCACCAACTCGTCATCTAGCATTAGGTATATCTCCCAATGCTGTCCCTCCCCCCTCCCCCCACGCCACCACAGTCCCCGAAGTGTGATGTTCCCCTTCCTGTGTCCATGTGTTCTCATTGTTCAATTCCCACCTATGAGTGAGAATATGTGGTGTTTGGTTTTTTGTTCTTGCGATAGTTTACTGAGAACGATGATTTCCAATTTCATCCATGTCCCTACAAAGGATATGAACTCATCATTTTTTATGGCTGCCTAGTATTCCATGGTGTATATGTGCCACATTTTCTTAATCCAGTCTATCATTGTTGGACATTTGGGTTGGTTCCAAATCTTTGCTATTGTGTATAATGCCGCAATAAACATACGTGTGCATGTGTCTTTATAGCAGCATGATTTATAGTCCTTTGGGTATATACCCAATAATGGGATGGCTGGATCAAATGGAATTTGTAGTTCTAGATCCCTGAGGAATCGTCACAGTGACTTCCACAAGGGTTGAACTAGTTTACAGTCCCACCAACAGTGTAAAAGTGTTCCTATTTCTCCACATCCTCTCCAGCACCTGTTGTTTCCTGACTTTTTAATGATTGCCATTCTAACTGGTGTGAGATGGTATCTCATTGAGGTTTTGATTTGCAATCCTCTGATGGCCAGTGATGGTGAGCATTTTTTCACGTGTTTTTTGGCTGCATAAATGTCTTCTTTTGAGGAGTGTCTGTTCATGTCCTTTGCCCACTTTTTGATGGGGTTGTTTGGTGTTTTCTTGTAAATTTGTTGGAGTTCATTGTAGATTCTGGATATTAGCCGTTTGTCAGATGAGTAGGTTGCGAAAATTTTCTCCCATTTTGTAGGTTGCCTGTTCACTCTGATGGAAGTTTCCTTTGCTGTGCAGAAGCTCTTTAGTTTAATTAGATCCCATTTGTCAATTTTGGCTTTTGTTGCCATTGCTTTTGGTGTTTTAGACATGAAGTCCTTGCCCATGCCTATGTCCTGTATGGTATTGCCTAGGTTTTCTTCTAGGGTTTTTATGGTTTTAAGTCTAACGTTTAAGTCTTTAATCCATCTTGAGTTGACTTTTGTATAAGGTGTAAGGAAGGGATCCAGTTACAGCTTTCTACATGTGGCTAGCCAGTTTTCCCAGCACCATTTATTAAATAGGGAATCCTTCCTCCATTTCTTGTTTTTGTCAGGTTTGTCAAAGATCAGATAGTTGTAGATATGTGGCATTATTTCTGACGGCTCTGTTCTTTTCCATTGATCAATATCTCCGTTTTGGTACCAGTACCATGCTGTTTGGGTTACTGTAGCCTTTTAGTATAATTTGAAGTCAGGTAGCGTGATGCCTCCAGCTTTGTTCTTTTGGCTTAGGATTGACTTGGTGATGCGGGCTCTTTTTTGGTTCCATATGAACTTTAAAGTAGTTTTTTCCAATTCTGTGAAGAAAGTCATTGGTAACTTGATGGGGATGGCATTGAATCTGTAAATTACCTTGGGAAGGATGGCCATTTTCATGATATTGATTCTTCCTACCCATGAGCGTGGAATGTTCTTCCATTTGTTTGTATCCTCTTTTATTTCCTTGAGCAGTGGTTTGTAGTTTTCTCCTTGAAGAGGTCCTTCACATCCCTTGTAAATTGGATTCCTAGGTATTTTATTCTCTTTGAAGCAATTGTGAATGGGAGTTCACTCATGATTTGGCTCTCTGTTTGTCTGTTATTGATGTATAAGAATGCTTGTGATTTTTGTACATTGATGTTGTATCCTGAGACTTTGCTGAAGTTGCTTATCAGCTTAAGGAGATTTTGGGCTGAGACAATGGGGTTTTCTAGATATACTATCACGTCATCTGCAAACAGGGACAATTTGACTTCCTTTTTTCCTAATTGAATACCCTTGATTTCCTTCTCTTGCCTGATTGCCCTGGCCAGAACTTCCAACACTATGTTGAATTGAAGTGGTGAGAGAGGGCATCCCTGTCTTGTGCCAGTTTTCAAAGTGAATGCTTCCAGTTTTTGCCCATTCAGTATGATATTAGCTGTGGGTTTGTCCTAAATAGCTCTTATTATTTTGAAATACCACCAATCAATACCTAATTTATTGAAACATTTTAGCATGAAGGGTTATTGAATTTTGTCAAAGGCCTTTTCTTCATGTATTGAGATAATCATGTGGTTTTTGACTTTGCTTCTGTTTATATGCTGGATTACATTTATTGATTTGCGTATATTGAACCAGTCTTGCATCCCAGGGATGAAGCCCACTTGATCACGGTGGATAAGCTGTTTGATGTGCTGCTGGATTCGGTTTGCCAGTAATTTATTGAGGATTTTTGCATCAATATTCATCAAGGATATTGCTCTAAAATTCTCTTTATTGGTTGTGTCTCTGCCCAGATTTGGTATCAGCATGATGCTGTCCTCATAAAATGAGTTACGAAGGATTCCCTCTTTTTCTATTGATTGGAATAATTTCTAAAGTAATTTTTCCAGTTCCTCCTTGTACCTCCGGTAGAATTCAGCTGTGAACCCATCTGATCCTGGACTCTTTTTGGTTGGTAAGCTATTGATTATTGCCGCAATTTCAGCTCCTGTTATTAGTCTATTCAGAGATTCAACTTCTTCCTGGTTTAGTCATGGGAGACTATGTGTGTGGAGGAATTTATACCTTTCTTTTTTTTTAATTTTTTTTCTTTTTATCATTATTATTATTATTATTATTATTATCATAATTATTATTATTATACTTTAGGCTCTATTGTACATGTGCGCAACGTGCAGGTAAGCTACATATGTATACATGTGCCATGCTGGTGCGCTGCACCGACCAACTCGTCATCTAACATTAGGTATATCTCCCAATGCTGTCCCTCCCCCCTCCCCCCACCCCACAACAGTCCCCGAAGTGTGATGTTCCCCTTCCTGTGTCCACGTGTTCTCATTGTTCAATTCCCACCTATGAGTGAGAATATGTGGTGTTTGGTTTTTTGTTCTTGCGATAGTTTACTGAGAACGATGATTTCCAATTTCATCCATGTCCCTACAAAGGATATGAACTCATCATTTTTTATGGCTGCCTAGTATTCCATGGTGTATATGTGCCACATTTTCTTAATCCAGTCTATCACTGTTGGACATTTGGGTTGGTTCCAAGTCTTTGCTGTTGTGCATAATGCCGCAATAAACATACGTGTGCATGTGTCTTTATAGCAGCATGATTTATAGTCCTTTGGGTATATACCCAGTAATGGGATGGCTGGGTCAAATGGAATTTCTAGTTCTAGATCCCTGAGGAATCGCCACAGTGACCTCCACAAGGGTTGAACTAGTTTACAGTCCCACCAACAGTGTAAAAGTGTTCCTATTTCTCCACATCCTCTCCAGCACCTGTTGTTTCCTGACTTTTTAATGATTGCCATTCTATCTGGTGTGAGATGGTATCTCATTGTGGTTTTGATTTGCATTTCTCTCATGGCCAGTGATGGTGAGCATTTTTTCACGTGTTTTTTGGCTGCATAAATGTCTTCTTTTGAGGAGTGTCTGTTCATGTCCTTCGCCCACTTTTTGATGGGGTTGTTTGGTGTTTTCTTGTAAATTTGTTGGAGTGCATTGTAGATTCTGGATATTAGCCCTTTGTCAGATGAGTAGGTTGCGAAAATTTTCTCCCATTTTGTAGGTTGCCTGTTCACTCTGACGGTAGTTTCCTTTGCTGTGCAGAAGCTCTTTAGTTTAATTAGATCCCATTTGTCAATTTTGGCTTTTGTTGCCATTGCTTTTGGTGTTTTAGACATGAACTCCTTGCACATGCCTATGTCCTGAATGGTATTGCCTAGGTTTTCTTCTAGGATTTTTATGGTTTTAGGTCTAACGTTTAAGTCTTTAATCCATGTAGAGTTGATTTTTGTATAAGGAGTAAGGAAGGGATCCAGTTTCAGCTTTCTACATGTGGCTAGCCAGTTTTCCCAGCACCATTTATTAAATAGGGATTCCTTTCTCCATTTCTTGTTTTTGTCAGGTTTGTCAAAGATCAGATAGTTGTAGATGTGTGGCATTATTTCTGACGGCACTTTTCTGTTCCATTGATCTATATCTCTGTTTTGGTACCAGTACCATGCTGTTTGGGTTACTGTAGCCTTGTAGTATAGTTTGAAGTCAGGTAGCATGATGCCCCCAGCTTTGTTCTTTTGGCTTAGGATTGACTTGGTGATGCGGGCTCTTTTTTGGTTCCATATGAACTTTAAAGTAGTTTTTTCCAATTCTGTGAAGAAAGTCATTGGTAACTTGGTGGGGATGGCATTGAATCTGTAAATTACCTTTGGAAGGATGGCCATTTTCATGATATTGATTCTTCCTACCCATGAGCATGGAATGTTCTTCCATTTGTTTGTATCCTCTTTTATTTCCTTGAGCATTGGTTTGTAGTTTTCTCCTTGAAGAGGTCCTTCACATCCCTTGTAAGTTGGATTCCTAGGTATTTTATTCTCTTTGAAGCAATTGTGAATGGGAGTTCACTCATGATTTGGCTCTCTGTTTGTCTGTTATTGATGTATAAGAATGCTTGTGATTTTTGTACATTGATGTTGTATCCTGAGACTTTGCTGAAGTTGCTTATCAGCTTAAGGAGATTTTGGGCTGAGACAATGGGGTTTTCCAGATATATTATCACGTCATCTGCAAACAGGGACAATTTGACTTCCTTTTCTCCTAATTGAATACCCTTGATTTCCTTCCCTTGCCTAATTGCCCTGGCCAGAACTTCCAACACTATGTTGAATAGAAGTGGTGAGAGAGGGCATCCCTGTCTTGTGCCAGTTTTCAAAGTGAATGCTTCCAGTTTTTGCCCATTCATTATGATATTGGCTGTGGGTTTGTCATAAATAGCTCTTATTATTTTGAGATACGACCCATCAATACCTAATTTATTGAGAGTTTTTAGCATGAAGGGTTGTTGAATTTTGTCAAAGGCCTTTTCTTCATGTATTGAGATAATCATGTGGTTTTTGACTTTGGTTCTGTTTATATGCTGGATTACATTTATTGATTTGCGTATATTGAACCAGCCTTGCATCCCAGGGATGAAGCCCACTTGATCATGGTGAATAAGCTGTTTGATGTGCTGCTGGATTCGGTTTGCCAGTAATTTATTGAGGATTTTTGCATCAATATTCATCAAGGATATTGGTCTAAAATTCTCTTTTTTGGTTGTGTCTCTGCCCAGCTTTGGTATCAGCATGATGCTGGCCTCATAAAATGAGTTAGGAAGGATTCCCTCTTTTTCTATTGATTGGAATAGTTTCTGAAGTAATTGTTCCAGTTCCTCCTTGTACCTCCGGTAGAATTCGGCTGTGAACCCATCTGATCCTGGACTCTTTTTGGTTGGTAAGCCATTGATTATTGCCGCAATTTCAGCTCCTGTTATTAGTGTATTCACAGATTCAACTTCTTCCTGGTTTAGTCATGGGAGAGTGTATGTGTCGAGGAATTTATACCTTTCTTTTTTTTTTTTAATTTTTCTTCTTTTCATCATTATTATTATTATTATTATCATTATTATTATTATTATACTTTAGGCTCTATGGTACATGTGCGCAACGTGCAGGTAAGCTACATATGTATACATGTGCCATGCTGGTGCGCTGCACCCACCAACTCGTCATCTAGCATTAGGTATATCTCCCAATGCTGTCCCTCCCCCCTCCCCCCACGCCACCACAGTCCCCGAAGTGTGATGTTCCCCTTCCTGTGTCCATGTGTTCTCATTGTTCAATTCCCACCTATGAGTGAGAATATGTGGTGTTTGGTTTTTTGTTCTTGCGATAGTTTACTGGGAACGATGATTTCCAATTTCATCCATGTCCCTACAAAGGATATGAACTCATCATTTTTTATGGCTGCCTAGTATTCCATGGTGTATATGTGCCACATTTTCTTAATCCAGTCTATCACTGTTGGACATTTGGGTTGGTTCCAAGTCTTTGCTGTTGTGTATAATGCCGCAATAAACATACGTGTGCATGTGTCTTTATAGCAGCATGATTTATAGTCCTTTGGGTATATACCCAGTAATGGGATGGCTGGGTCAAATGGAATTTCTAGTTCTAGATCCCTGAGGAATCGCCACAGTGACCTCCACAAGGGTTGAACTAGTTTACAGTCCCACCAACAGTGTAAAAGTGTTCCTATTTCTCCACATCCTCTCCAGCACCTGTTGTTTCCTGACTTTTTAATGATTGCCATTCTATCTGGTGTGAGATGGTATCTCATTGTGGTTTTGATTTGCATTTCTCTCATGGCCAGTGATGGTGAGCATTTTTTCACGTGTTTTTTGGCTGCATAAATGTCTTCTTTTGAGGAGTGTCTGTTCATGTCCTTCGCCCACTTTTTGATGGGGTTGTTTGGTGTTTTCTTGTAAATTTGTTGGAGTGCATTGTAGAATCTGGATATTAGCCCTTTGTCAGATGAGTAGGTTGCGAAAATTTTCTCCCATTTTGTAGGTTGCCTGTTCACTCTGACGGTAGTTTCCTTTGCTGTGCAGAAGCTCTTCAGTTTAATTCGATCCCATTTGTCAATTTTGGCTTTCTTTGCCATTGCTTTTGGTGTTTTAGACATGAAGTCCTTGCCCATGCCTATGTCCTGAATGGTATTGCCTTGGTTTTCTTCTAGGGTTTTATGGTTTTAGGTCTAACGTTTAAGTCTTTAATCCATGTAGAGTTGATTTTTGTATAAGGAGTAAGGAAGGGATCCAGTTTCAGCTTTCTACATGTGGCTAGCCAGTTTTCCCAGCACCTTTTATTAAATAGGGATTCCTTTCTCCATTTCTTGTTTTTGTCAGGTTTGTCAAAGATCAGACAGTTGTAGATATGTGGCATTATTTCTGACGGCTCTGTTCTGTTCCATTGATCAATATCTCTGTTTTGGTACCAGTACCATGCTTTTTGGGTTACTGTAGCCTTGTAGTATAGTTTGAAGTCAGGTAGCGTGATGCCTCCAGCTTTGTTCTTTTGGCTTAGGAATCACTTGGGGATGCGGGCTCTTTTTTGGTTCCATATGAACTTTAAAGTAGTTTTTTCCAATTCTGTGAAGAAAGTCATTGGTAACTTGGTGGGGATGGCATTGAATCTGTAAATTACCTTGGGAAGGATGGCCATTTTCATGATATTGATTCTTCCTACCCATGAGCATGGAATGTTCTTCCATTTGTTTGTATCCTCTTTTATTTCCTTGAGCAGTGGTTTGTAGTTTTCTCCTTGAAGGGGTCCTTCACATCCCTTGTAAGTTGGATTCCTAGGTATTTTATTCTCTTTGAAGCAATTGTGAATGGGAGTTCACTCATGATTTGGCTCTCTGTTTGTCTGTTATTGATGTATAAGAATGCTTGTGATTTTTGTACATTGATGTTGTATCCTGAGACTTTGCTGAAGTTGCTTATCAGCTTAAGGAGATTTTGGGCTGAGACAATGGGGTTTTCCAGATATATTATCACGTCATCTGCAAACAGGGACAGTTTGACTTCCTTTTCTCCTAATTGAATACCCTTGATTTCCTTCCCTTGCCTAATTGCCCTGGCCAGAACTTCCAACACTATGTTGAATAGAAGTGGTGAGAGAGGGCATCCCTGTCTTGTGCCAGTTTTCAAAGTGAATGCTTCCAGTTTTTGCCCATTCAGTATGATATTGGCTGTGGGTTTGTCATAAATAGCTCTTATTATTTTGAGATACGACCCATCAATACCTAATTTATTGAGAGTTTTTAGCATGAAGGGTTGTTGAATTTTGTCAAAGGCCTTTTCTTCATGTATTGAGATAATCATGTGGTTTTTGACTTTGGTTCTGTTTATATGCTGGATTACATTTATTGATTTGCGTATATTGAACCAGCATTGCATCCCAGGGATGAAGCCCACTTGATCATGGTGAATAAGCTGTTTGATGTGCTGCTGGATTCGGTTTGCCAGTAATTTATTGAGGATTTTTGCATCAATATTCATCAAGGATATTGGTCTAAAATTCTCTTTTTTGGTTGTGTCTCTGCCCAGCTTTGGTATCAGCATGATGCTGGCCTCATAAAATGAGTTAGGAAGGATTCCCTCTTTTTCTATTGATTGGAATAGTTTCTGAAGTAATGGTTCCAGTTCCTCCTTCTAACTCCGGTAGAATTCGGCTGTGAACCCATCTGATCCTGGACTCTTTTTGGTTGGTAATCCATTGATTATTGCCGCAATTTCAGCTCCTGTTATTAGTCTATTCAGAGATTCAACTTCTTCCTGGTTTAGTCATGGGAGAGTGTATGTGTCGAGGAATTTATACCTTTCTTTTTTTTTTTTTAATTTTTCTTCTTTTCATCATTATTATTATTATTATTATCATTATTGTTATTATTATACTTTAGGCTCTATGGTACATGTGCGCAACGTGCAGGTAAGCTACATATGTCTACATGTGCCATGCTGGTGCGCTGCACCCACCAACTCGTCATCTAGCATTAGGTATATCTCCCAATGCTGTCCATCCCCCCTCCCCCCACACCACCACAGTCCCCGAAGTGTGATGTTCCCCTTCCTGTGTCCATGTGTTCTCATTGTTCAATTCCCACCTATGAGTGGGAATATGTGGTGTTTGGTTTTTTGTTCTTGCGATAGTTTACTGGGAACGATGATTTCCAATTTCATCCATGTCCCTACAAAGGATATGAACTCATCATTTTTTATGGCTGCCTAGTATTCCATGGTGTATATGTGCCACATTTTCTTAATCCAGTCTATCACTGTTGGACATTTGGGTTGGTTCCAAGTCTTTGCTGTTGTGTATAATGCCGCAATAAACATACGTGTGCATGTGTCTTTATAGCAGCATGATTTATAGTCCTTTGGGTATATACCCAGTAATGGGATGGCTGGGTCAAATGGAATTTCTAGTTCTAGATCCCTGAGGAATCGCCACAGTGACCTCCAAAAGGGTTGAACTAGTTTACAGTCCCACCAACAGTGTAAAAGTGTTCCTATTTCTCCACATCCTCTCCAGCACCTGTTGTTTCCTGACTTTTTAATGATTGCCATTCTATCTGGTGTGAGATGGTATCTCATTGTGGTTTTGATTTGCATTTCTCTCATGGCCAGTGATGGTGAGCATTTTTTCACGTGTTTTTTGGCTGCATAAATGTCTTCTTTTGAGGAGTGTCTGTTCATGTCCTTCGCCCACTTTTTGATGGGGTTGTTTGGTGCTTTCTTGTAAATTTGTTGGAGTGCATTGTAGATTCTGGATATTAGCCCTTTGTCAGATGAGTAGGTTGCGAATATTTTCTCCCATTTTGTAGGTTGCCTGTTCACTCTGACGGTAGTTTCCTTTGCTGTGCAGAAGCTCTTTAGTTTAATTAGATCCCATTTGTCAATTTTGGCTTTTGTTGCCATTGCTTTTGGTGTTTTAGACATGAACTCCTTGCCCATGCCTATGTCCTGAATGGTATTGCCTAGGTTTTCTTCTAGGGTTTTTATGGTTTTAGGTCTAACGTTTAAGTCTTTAATCCATGTTGAGTTGATTTTTGTAGAAGGTGTGAGGAAGGGATCCAGTTTCAGCTTTCTACATGTGGCTAGCCAGTTTTCCCAGCACCATTTATTAAATAGGGAATCCTTTCTCCATTTCTTGTTTTTGTCAGGTTTGTCAAAGATCAGATAGTTGTAGATATGTGGCATTATTTCTGACGGCTCTGTTCTGTTCCATTGATCTATATCTCTGTTTTGGTACCAGTACCATGCTGTTTGGGTTACTGTAGCCTTGTAGTATAGTTTGAAGTCAGGTAGCGTGATGCCTCCAGCTTTGTTCTTTTGGCTTAGGATTGACTTGGTGATGCGGGCTCTTTTTTGGTTCCCTATGAACTTTAAAGTAGTTTTTTCCAATTCTGTGAAGAAAGTCGTTGGTAACTTGATGGGGATGGCATTGAATCTGTAAATTACCTTGGGAAGGATGGCCATTTTCATGATATTGATTCTTCCTACCCATGAGCATGGAATGTTCTTCCATTTGTTTGTATCCTCTTTTATTTCCTTGAGCAGTGGTTTGTAGTTTTCTCCTTGAAGAGGTCCTTCACATCCCTTGTAAGTTGGATTCCTAGGTATTTTATTCTCTTTGAAGCAATTGTGAATGGGAGTTCACTCATGATTTGGCTCTCTGTTTGTCTGTTATTGATGTATAAGAATGCTTGTGATTTTTGTACATTGATGTTGTATCCTGAGACTTTGCTGAAGTTGCTTATCAGCTTAAGGAGATTTTGGGCTGAGACAATGGGGTTTTCTAGATATACTATCACGTCATCTGCAAACAGGGACAGTTTGACTTCCTTTTTTCCTAATTGAATACCCTTGATTTCCTTCTCTTGCCTAATTGCCCTGGCGAGAACTTCCAACACTATGTTGAATAGAAGTGGTGAGAGAGGGCATCCCTGTCTTGTGCCAGTTTTCAAAGTGAATGCTTCCCGTTTTTGCCCATTCAGTATGATATTGGCTGTGGGTTTGTCATAAATAGCTCTTATTATTTTGAGATACGACCCGTCAATACCTAATTTATTGAGAGTCTTTAGCATGAAGGGTTGTTGAATTTTGTCAAAGGCCTTTTCTTCATGTATTGAGATAATCATGTGGTTTTTGACTTTGGTTCTGTTTATATGCTGTATTACATTTATTGCTTTGCGTATATTGAACCAGCCTTGCATCCCAGGGATGAAGCCCACTTGATCATGGTGGATAAGCTGTTTGATGTGCTGCGAGATTCGGTTTGCCAGTAATTTATTGAGGAATTTTGCATCAATATTCATCAAGGATATTGGTCTAAAATTCTCTTTTTTGGTTGTGTCTCTGCCCAGCTTTGGTATCAGCATGATGCTGGCCTCATAAAATGAGTTAGGAAGGATTCCCTCTTTTTCTATTGATTGGAATAGTTTCTGAAGTAATGGTTCCAGTTCCTCCTTGTACCTCTGGTAGAATTCGGCTGTGAACGCATCTGATCCTGGACTCCTTTTGGTTGGTAAGCTATTGATTATTGCCGCAATTTCAGCTCCTGTTATTAGTCTATTCAGAGATTCAACTTCTTCCTGGTTTAGTCATGGGAGAGTGTATGTGTCGAGGAATTTATACCTTTCTTTTTTTTTTAATTTTTTTTCTTTTTATCATTATTATTATTATTATTACCATTATTATTATTGTTATACTTTAGGCTCTATGGTACATGTGCGCAACGTGCAGGTAAGCTACATATGTATACATGCGCCATGCTGGTGCGCTGCACCCAGCAACTCGTCCTCTAGCATTAGGTATATCTCCCAATGCTGTCCCTCCCCCTCCCCCCACCCCACAACAGTCCCCGAAGTGTGATGTTCCCCTTCCTGTGTCCATGTGTTCTCATTGTTCAATTCCCACCTATGAGTGAGAATATGTGGTGTTTGGTTTTTTGTTCTTGCGATAGTTTACTGAGAACGATGATTTCCTATTTCATCCATGTCCCTACAAAGGATATGAACTCATCAGTTTTTATGGCTGCCTAGTATTCCATGGTGTATATGTGCCATATTTTCTTAATCCAGTCTATCATTGTTGGACATTTGGGTTGGTTCCAATTCTTTGCTATTGTGTATAATGCCGCAATAAACATACGTGTGCATGTGTCTTTATAGCAGCATGATTTATAGTCCTTTGGGTATATACCCAGTAATGGGATGGCTGGGTCAAATGGAATTTGTAGTTCTAGATCCCTGAGGAATCGCCACAGTGACCTGCACAAGGGTTGAACTAGTTTACAGTCCCACCAACAGTGTAAAGTGTTCCTATTTCTCCACATCCTCTCCAGCACCTGTTGTTTCCTGACTTTTTAATGATTGCCATTCTAACTGGTGTGAGATGGTATCTCATTGTGGTTTTGATTTGCATTTCTCTGATGGCCAGTGATGGTGAGCTTTTTTTCACGTGTTTTTTGGCTGCATAAATGTCTTCTTTTGAGGAGTGTCTGTTCATGTCCTTCGCCCACTTTTTGATGGGGTTGTTTGGTGTTTTCTTGTAAATTTGTTGGAGTTCATTGTAGATTCTGGATATTAGCCGTTTGTCAGATGAGTAGGTTGCGAAAATTTTCTCCCATTTTGTAGGTTGCCTGTTCACTCTGATGGTAGTTTCCTTTGCTGTGCAGAAGCTCTTTAGTTTAATTAGATCCCATTTGTCAATTTTGGCTTTTGTTGCCATTGCTTTTGGTGTTTTAGACATGAAGTCCTTGCCCATGCCTATGTCCTGAATGGTTTTGCCTAGGTTTTCTTCTAGGGTTTTTATGGGTTTAGGTCTAACGTTTAAGTCTTTAATCCATCTTGAGTTGACTTTTGTATAAGGTGTAAGGAAGCGATCCAGTTTCAGCTTTCTACAGGTGGCTAGCCAGTTTTCCCAGCACCATTTATTAAATAGGGAATCCTTTCTCCATTTCTTGTTTTTGTCAGGTTTGTCAAAGATCAGATAGTTGTAGATATGTGGCATTATTTCTGACGGCTCTGTTCTGTTCCATTGATCTATATCTCTGTTTTGGTACCAGTACCATGCTGTTTGGGTTACTGTAGCCTTGTAGTATAGTTTGAAGTCAGGTAGCGTGATGCCTCCAGCTTTGTTCTTTTGGCTTAGGATTGACTTGGTGATGCGGGCTCTTTTTTGGTTCCCTATGAACTTTAAAGTAGTTTTTTCCAATTCTGTGAAGAAAGTCATTGGTAACTTGATGGGGATGGCATTGAATCTGTAAATTACCTTGGGAAGGATGGCCATTTTCATGATATTGATTCTTCCTACCCATGAGCATGGAATGTTCTTCCATTTGTTTGTATCCTCTTTTATTTCCTTGAGCAGTGGTTTGTAGTTTTCTCCTTGAAGAGGTCCTTCACATCCCTTGTAAGTTGGATTCCTAGGTATTTTATTCTCTTTGAAGCAATTGTGAATGGGAGTTCACTCATGATTTGGCTCTCTGTTTGTCTGTTATTGATGTATAAGAATGCTTGTGATTTTTGTACATTGATGTTGTATCCTGAGACTTTGCTGAAGTTGCTTATCAGCTTAAGGAGATTTTGGGCTGAGACAATGGGGTTTTCTAGATATACTATCACGTCATCTGCAAACAGGGACAATTTGACTTCCTTTTTTCCTAATTGAATACCCTTGATTTCCTTCTCTTGCCTAATTGCCCTGGCCAGAACTTCCAACACTATGTTGAATAGAAGTGGTGAGAGAGGGCATCCCTGTCTTGTGCCAGTTTTCAAAGTGAATGCTTCCAGTTTCTGCCCATTCAGTATGATATTGGCTGTGGGTTTGTCATAAATAGCTCTTATTATTTTGAGATACGACCCGTCAATACCTAATTTATTGAGAGTTTTTAGCATGAAGGGTTGTTGAATTTTGTCAAAGGCCTTTTCTTCATGTATTGAGATAATCATGTGGTTTTTGACTTTGGTTCTGTTTATATGCTGTATTACATTTATTGCTTTGCGTATATTGAACCAGCCTTGCATCCCAGGGATGAAGCCCACTTGATCATGGTGGATAAGCTGTTTGATGTGCTGCGAGATTCGGTTTGCCAGTAATTTATTGAGGAATTTTGCATCAATATTCATCAAGGATATTGGTCTAAAATTCTCTTTTTTGGTTGTGTCTCTGCCCAGCTTTGGTATCAGCATGATGCTGGCCTCATAAAATGAGTTAGGAAGGATTCCCTCTTTTTCTATTGATTGGAATAGTTTCTGAAGTAATGGTTCCAGTTCCTCCTTGTACCTCTGGTAGAATTCGGCTGTGAACGCATCTGATCCTGGACTCCTTTTGGTTGGTAAGCTATTGATTATTGCCGCAATTTCAGCTCCTGTTATTAGTCTATTCAGAGATTCAACTTCTTCCTGGTTTAGTCATGGGAGAGTGTATGTGTCGAGGAATTTATACCTTTCTCTTTTTTTTAATTTTTTTTCTTTTTATCATTATTATTATTATTATTACCATTATTATTATTGTTATACTTTAGGCTCTATGGTACATGTGCGCAACGTGCAGGTAAGCTACATATGTATACATGCGCCATGCTGGTGCGCTGCACCCAGCAACTCGTCATCTAGCATTAGGTATATCTCCCAATGCTGTCCCTCCCCCCTCCCCCCACCCCACAACAGTCCCCGAAGTGTGATGTTCCCCTTCCTGTGTCCATGTGTTCTCATTGTTCAATTCCCACCTATGAGTGAGAATATGTGGTGTTTGGTTTTTTGTTCTTGCGATAGTTTACTGAGAACGATGATTTCCTATTTCATCCATGTCCCTACAAAGGATATGAACTCATCAGTTTTTATGGCTGCCTAGTATTCCATGGTGTATATGTGCCATATTTTCTTAATCCAGTCTATCATTGTTGGACATTTGGGTTGGTTCCAAATCTTTGCTATTGTGTATAATGCCGCAATAAACATACGTGTGCATGTGTCTTTATAGCAGCATGATTTATAGTCCTTTGGGTATATACCCAGTAATGGGATGGCTGGGTCAAATGGAATTTCTAGTTCTAGATCCCTGAGGAATCGCCACAGTGACCTGCACAAGGGTTGAACTAGTTTACAGTCCCACCAACAGTGTAAAGTGTTCCTATTTCTCCACATCCTCTCCAGCACCTGTTGTTTCCTGACTTTTTAATGATTGCCATTCTATCTGGTGTGAGATGGTATCTCATTGTGGTTTTGATTTGCATTTCTCTGATGGCCAGTGATGGTGAGCTTTTTTTCACGTGTTTTTTGGCTGCATAAATGTCTTCTTTTGAGGAGTGTCTGTTCATGTCCTTCGCCCACTTTTTGATGGGGTTGTTTGGTGTTTTCTTGTAAATTTGTTGGAGTGCATTGTAGATTCTGGATATTAGCCGTTTGTCAGATGAGTAGGTTGCGAAAATTTTCTCCCATTTTGTAGGTTGCCTGATCACTCTGATGGTAGTTTCCTTTGCTGTGCAGAAGCTCTTTAGTTTAATTAGATCCCATTTGTCAATTTTGGCTTTTGTTGCCATTGCTTTTGGTGTTTTAGACATGAAGTCCTTGCCCATGCCTATGTCCTGAATGGTATTGCCTAGGTTTTCTTCTAGGGTTTTTATGGGTTTAGGTCTAACGTTTAAGTCTTTAATCCATCTTGAGTTGACTTTTGTATAAGGTGTAAGGAAGGGATCCAGTTTCAGCTTTCTACACGTGGCTAGCCAGTTTTCCCAGCACCATTTATTAAATAGGGAATCCTTTCTCCATTTCTTGTTTTTGTCAGGTTTGTCAAAGATCAGATAGTTGTAGATATGTGGCATTATTTCTGACGGCTCTGTTCTGTTCCATTGATCTATATCTCTGTTTTGGTACCAGTACCATGCTGTTTGGGTTACTGTAGCCTTGTAGTATAGTTTGAAGTCAGGTAGCGTGATGCCTCCAGCTTTGTTCTTTTGGCTTAGGATTGACTTGGTGATGCGGGCTCTTTTTTGGTTCCCTATGAACTTTAAAGTAGTTTTTTCCAATTCTGTGAAGAAAGTCATTGGTAACTTGATGGGGATGGCATTGAATCTGTAAATTACCTTGGGAAGGATGGCCATTTTCATGATATTGATTCTTCCTACCCATGAGCATGGAATGTTCTTCCATTTGTTTGTATCCTCTTTTATTTCCTTGAGCAGTGGTTTGTAGTTTTCTCCTTGAAGAGGTCCTTCACATCCCTTGTAAGTTGGATTCCTAGGTATTTTATTCTCTTTGAAGCAATTGTGAATGGGAGTTCACTCATGATTTGGCTCTCTGTTTGTCTGTTATTGATGTATAAGAATGCTTGTGATTTTTGTACATTGATGTTGTATCCTGAGACTTTGCTGAAGTTGCTTATCAGCTTAAGGAGATTTTGGGCTGAGACAATGGGGTTTTCTACATATACTATCACGTCATCTGCAAACAGGGACAATTTGACTTCCTTTTTTCCTAATTGAATACCCTTGATTTCCTTCTCTTGCCTAATTGCCCTGGCCAGAACTTCCAACACTATGTTGAATAGAAGTGGTGAGAGAGGGCATCCCTGTCTTGTGCCAGTTTTCAAAGTGAATGCTTCCAGTTTTTGCCCATTCAGTATGATATTGGCTGTGGGTTTGTCATAAATAGCT
Organism: Pongo abelii; assembly: GCF_028885655.2. Taxonomy (NCBI): domain Eukaryota; kingdom Metazoa; phylum Chordata; class Mammalia; order Primates; family Hominidae; genus Pongo; species Pongo abelii. The sequence continues at coordinate 4,447,241 of NC_072007.2, read as the reverse complement.
CTTATTATTTTGAGATACGACCCGTCAATACCTAATTTATTGAGAGTTTTTAGCATGAAGGGTTGTTGAATTTTGTCAAAGGCCTTTTCTTCATGTATTGAGATAATCATGTGGTTTTTGACTTTGGTTCTGTTTATATGCTGTATTACATTTATTGCTTTGCGTATATTGAACCAGCCTTGCATCCCAGGGATGAAGCCCACTTGATCATGGTGGATAAGCTGTTTGATGTGCTGCGAGATTCGGTTTGCCAGTAATTTATTGAGGAATTTTGCATCAATATTCATCAAGGATATTGGTCTAAAATTCTCTTTTTTGGTTGTGTCTCTGCCCAGCTTTGGTATCAGCATGATGCTGGCCTCATAAAATGAGTTAGGAAGTATTCCCTCTTTTTCTATTGATTGGAATAGTTTCTGAAGTAATGGTTCCAGTTCCTCCTTGTACCTCTGGTAGAATTCGGCTGTGAACGCATCTGATCCTGGACTCCTTTTGGTTGGTAAGCTATTGATTATTGCCGCAATTTCAGCTCCTGTTATTAGTCTATTCAGAGATTCAACTTCTTCCTGGTTTAGTCATGGGAGAGTGTATGTGTCGAGGAATTTATACCTTTCTCTTTTTTTTAATTTTTTTTCTTTTTATCATTATTATTATTATTATTACCATTATTATTATTGTTATACTTTAGGCTCTATGGTACATGTGCGCAACGTGCAGGTAAGCTACATATGTATACATGCGCCATGCTGGTGCGCTGCACCCAGCAACTCGTCATCTAGCATTAGGTATATCTCCCAATGCTGTCCCTCCCCCCTCCCCCCACCCCACAACAGTCCCCGAAGTGTGATGTTCCCCTTCCTGTGTCCATGTGTTCTCATTGTTCAATTCCCACCTATGAGTGAGAATATGTGGTGTTTGGTTTTTTGTTCTTGCGATAGTTTACTGAGAACGATGATTTCCTATTTCATCCATGTCCCTACAAAGGATATGAACTCATCAGTTTTTATGGCTGCCTAGTATTCCATGGTGTATATGTGCCATATTTTCTTAATCCAGTCTATCATTGTTGGACATTTGGGTTGGTTCCAAATCTTTGCTATTGTGTATAATGCCGCAATAAACATACGTGTGCATGTGTCTTTATAGCAGCATGATTTATAGTCCTTTGGGTATATACCCAGTAATGGGATGGCTGGGTCAAATGGAATTTCTAGTTCTAGATCCCTGAGGAATCGCCACAGTGACCTGCACAAGGGTTGAACTAGTTTACAGTCCCACCAACAGTGTAAAGTGTTCCTATTTCTCCACATCCTCTCCAGCACCTGTTGTTTCCTGACTTTTTAATGATTGCCATTCTATCTGGTGTGAGATGGTATCTCATTGTGGTTTTGATTTGCATTTCTCTGATGGCCAGTGATGGTGAGCTTTTTTTCACGTGTTTTTTGGCTGCATAAATGTCTTCTTTTGAGGAGTGTCTGTTCATGTCCTTCGCCCACTTTTTGATGGGGTTGTTTGGTGTTTTCTTGTAAATTTGTTGGAGTGCATTGTAGATTCTGGATATTAGCCGTTTGTCAGATGAGTAGGTTGCGAAAATTTTCTCCCATTTTGTAGGTTGCCTGATCACTCTGATGGTAGTTTCCTTTGCTGTGCAGAAGCTCTTTAGTTTAATTAGATCCCATTTGTCAATTTTGGCTTTTGTTGCCATTGCTTTTGGTGTTTTAGACATGAAGTCCTTGCCCATGCCTATGTCCTGAATGGTATTGCCTAGGTTTTCTTCTAGGGTTTTTATGGGTTTAGGTCTAACGTTTAAGTCTTTAATCCATCTTGAGTTGACTTTTGTATAAGGTGTAAGGAAGGGATCCAGTTTCAGCTTTCTACACGTGGCTAGCCAGTTTTCCCAGCACCATTTATTAAATAGGGAATCCTTTCTCCATTTCTTGTTTTTGTCAGGTTTGTCAAAGATCAGATAGTTGTAGATATGTGGCATTATTTCTGACGGCTCTGTTCTGTTCCATTGATCTATATCTCTGTTTTGGTACCATTACCATGCTGTTTGGGTTACTGTAGCCTTGTAGTATAGTTTGAAGTCAGGTAGCGTGATGCCTCCAGCTTTGTTCTTTTGGCTTAGGATTGACTTGGTGATGCGGGCTCTTTTTTGGTTCCCTATGAACTTTAAAGTAGTTTTTTCCAATTCTGTGAAGAAAGTCATTGGTAACTTGATGGGGATGGCATTGAATCTGTAAATTACCTTGGGAAGGATGGCCATTTTCATGATATTGATTCTTCCTACCCATGAGCATGGAATGTTCTTCCATTTGTTTGTATCCTCTTTTATTTCCTTGAGCAGTGGTTTGTAGTTTTCTCCTTGAAGAGGTCCTTCACATCCCTTGTAAGTTGGATTCCTAGGTATTTTATTCTCTTTGAAGCAATTGTGAATGGGAGTTCACTCATGATTTGGCTCTCTGTTTGTCTGTTATTGATGTATAAGAATGCTTGTGATTTTTGTACATTGATGTTGTATCCTGAGACTTTGCTGAAGTTGCTTATCAGCTTAAGGAGATTTTGGGCTGAGACAATGGGGTTTTCTAGATATACTATCACGTCATCTGCAAACAGGGACAATTTGACTTCCTTTTTTCCTAATTGAATACCCTTGATTTCCTTCTCTTGCCTAATTGCCCTGGCCAGAACTTCCAACACTATGTTGAATAGAAGTGGTGAGAGAGGGCATCCCTGTCTTGTGCCAGTTTTCAAAGTGAATGCTTCCAGTTTTTGCCCATTCAGTATGATATTGGCTGTGGGTTTGTCATAAATAGCTCTTATTATTTTGAGATACGACCCGTCAATACCTAATTTATTGAGAGTTTTTAGCATGAAGGGTTGTTGAATTTTGTCAAAGGCCTTTTCTTCATGTATTGAGATAATCATGTGGTTTTTGACTTTGGTTCTGTTTATATGCTGTATTACATTTATTGCTTTGCGTATATTGAACCAGCCTTGCATCCCAGGGATGAAGCCCACTTGATCATGGTGGATAAGCTGTTTGATGTGCTGCGAGATTCGGTTTGCCAGTAATTTATTGAGGAATTTTGCATCAATATTCATCAAGGATATTGGTCTAAAATTCTCTTTTTTGGTTGTGTCTCTGCCCAGCTTTGGTATCAGCATGATGCTGGCCTCATAAAATGAGTTAGGAAGGATTCCCTCTTTTTCTATTGATTGGAATAGTTTCTGAAGTAATGGTTCCAGTTCCTCCTTGTACCTCTGGTAGAATTCGGCTGTGAACGCATCTGATCCTGGACTCCTTTTGGTTGGTAAGCTATTGATTATTGCCGCAATTTCAGCTCCTGTTATTAGTCTATTCAGAGATTCAACTTCTTCCTGGTTTAGTCATGGGAGAGTGTATGTGTCGAGGAATTTATACCTTTCTCTTTTTTTTAATTTTTTTTCTTTTTATCATTATTATTATTATTATTACCATTATTATTATTGTTATACTTTAGGCTCTATGGTACATGTGCGCAACGTGCAGGTAAGCTACATATGTATACATGCGCCATGCTGGTGCGCTGCACCCAGCAACTCGTCATCTAGCATTAGGTATATCTCCCAATGCTGTCCCTCCCCCCTCCCCCCACCCCACAACAGTCCCCGAAGTGTGATGTTCCCCTTCCTGTGTCCATGTGTTCTCATTGTTCAATTCCCACCTATGAGTGAGAATATGTGGTGTTTGGTTTTTTGTTCTTGCGATAGTTTACTGAGAACGATGATTTCCTATTTCATCCATGTCCCTACAAAGGATATGAACTCATCAGTTTTTATGGCTGCCTAGTATTCCATGGTGTATATGTGCCATATTTTCTTAATCCAGTCTATCATTGTTGGACATTTGGGTTGGTTCCAAATCTTTGCTATTGTGTATAATGCCGCAATAAACATACGTGTGCATGTGTCTTTATAGCAGCATGATTTATAGTCCTTTGGGTATATACCCAGTAATGGGATGGCTGGGTCAAATGGAATTTCTAGTTCTAGATCCCTGAGGAATCGCCACAGTGACCTGCACAAGGGTTGAACTAGTTTACAGTCCCACCAACAGTGTAAAGTGTTCCTATTTCTCCACATCCTCTCCAGCACCTGTTGTTTCCTGACTTTTTAATGATTGCCATTCTAACTGGTGTGAGATGGTATCTCATTGTGGTTTTGATTTGCATTTCTCTGATGGCCAGTGATGGTGAGCTTTTTTTCACGTGTTTTTTGGCTGCATAAATGTCTTCTTTTGAGGAGTGTCTGTTCATGTCCTTCGCCCACTTTTTGATGGGGTTGTTTGGTGTTTTCTTGTAAATTTGTTGGAGTGCATTGTAGATTCTGGATATTAGCCGTTTGTCAGATGAGTAGGTTGCGAAAATTTTCTCCCATTTTGTAGGTTGCCTGTTCACTCTGATGGTAGTTTCCTTTGCTGTGCAGAAGCTCTTTAGTTTAATTAGATCCCATTTGTCAATTTTGGCTTTTGTTGCCATTGCTTTTGGTGTTTTAGACATGAAGTCCTTGCCCATGCCTATGTCCTGAATGGTATTGCCTAGGTTTTCTTCTAGGGTTTTTATGGGTTTAGGTCTAACGTTTAAGTCTTTAATCCATCTTGAGTTGACTTTTGTATAAGGTGTAAGGAAGGGATCCAGTTTCAGCTTTCTACACGTGGCTAGCCAGTTTTCCCAGCACCATTTATTAAATAGGGAATCCTTTCTCCATTTCTTGTTTTTGTCAGGTTTGTCAAAGATCAGATAGTTGTAGATATGTGGCATTATTTCTGACGGCTCTGTTCTGTTCCATTGATCTATATCTCTGTTTTGGTACCAGTACCATGCTGTTTGGGTTACTGTAGCCTTGTAGTATAGTTTGAAGTCAGGTAGCGTGATGCCTCCAGCTTTGTTCTTTTGGCTTAGGATTGACTTGGTGATGCGGGCTCTTTTTTGGTTCCCTATGAACTTTAAAGTAGTTTTTTCCAATTCTGTGAAGAAAGTCATTGGTAACTTGATGGGGATGGCATTGAATCTGTAAATTACCTTGGGAAGGATGGCCATTTTCATGATATTGATTCTTCCTACCCATGAGCATGGAATGTTCTTCCATTTGTTTGTATCCTCTTTTATTTCCTTGAGCAGTGGTTTGTAGTTTTCTCCTTGAAGAGGTCCTTCACATCCCTTGTAAGTTGGATTCCTAGGTATTTTATTCTCTTTGAAGCAATTGTGAATGGGAGTTCACTCATGATTTGGCTCTCTGTTTGTCTGTTATTGATGTATAAGAATGCTTGTGACTTTTGTACATTGATGTTGTATCCTGAGACTTTGCTGAAGTTGCTTATCAGCTTAAGGAGATTTTGGGCTGAGACAATGGGGTTTTCTAGATATACTATCACGTCATCTGCAAACAGGGACAATTTGACTTCCTTTTTTCCTAATTGAATACCCTTGATTTCCTTCTCTTGCCTAATTGCCCTGGCCAGAACTTCCAACACTATGTTGAATAGAAGTGGTGAGAGAGGGCATCCCTGTCTTGTGCCAGTTTTCAAAGTGAATGCTTCCAGTTTTTGCCCATTCAGTATGATATTGGCTGTGGGTTTGTCATAAATAGCTCTTATTATTTTGAGATACGACCCGTCAATACCTAATTTATTGAGAGTTTTTAGCATGAAGGGTTGTTGAATTTTGTCAAAGGCCTTTTCTTCATGTATTGAGATAATCATGTGGTTTTTGACTTTGGTTCTGTTTATATGCTGTATTACATTTATTGCTTTGCGTATATTGAACCAGCCTTGCATCCCAGGGATGAAGCCCACTTGATCATGGTGGATAAGCTGTTTGATGTGCTGCGAGATTCGGTTTGCCAGTAATTTATTGAGGAATTTTGCATCAATATTCATCAAGGATATTGGTCTAAAATTCTCTTTTTTGGTTGTGTCTCTGCCCAGCTTTGGTATCAGCATGATGCTGGCCTCATAAAATGAGTTAGGAAGGATTCCCTCTTTTTCTATTGATTGGAATAGTTTCTGAAGTAATGGTTCCAGTTCCTCCTTGTACCTCTGGTAGAATTCGGCTGTGAACGCATCTGATCCTGGACTCCTTTTGGTTGGTAAGCTATTGATTATTGCCGCAATTTCAGCTCCTGTTATTAGTCTATTCAGAGATTCAACTTCTTCCTGGTTTAGTCATGGGAGAGTGTATGTGTCGAGGAATTTATACCTTTCTCTTTTTTTTAATTTTTTTTCTTTTTATCATTATTATTATTATTATTACCATTATTATTATTGTTATACTTTAGGCTCTATGGTACATGTGCGCAACGTGCAGGTAAGCTACATATGTATACATGCGCCATGCTGGTGCGCTGCACCCAGCAACTCGTCATCTAGCATTAGGTATATCTCCCAATGCTGTCCCTCCCCCCTCCCCCCACCCCACAACAGTCCCCGAAGTGTGATGTTCCCCTTCCTGTGTCCATGTGTTCTCATTGTTCAATTCCCACCTATGAGTGAGAATATGTGGTGTTTGGTTTTTTGTTCTTGCGATAGTTTACTGAGAACGATGATTTCCTATTTCATCCATGTCCCTACAAAGGATATGAACTCATCAGTTTTTATGGCTGCCTAGTATTCCATGGTGTATATGTGCCATATTTTCTTAATCCAGTCTATCATTGTTGGACATTTGGGTTGGTTCCAAATCTTTGCTATTGTGTATAATGCCGCAATAAACATACGTGTGCATGTGTCTTTATAGCAGCATGATTTATAGTCCTTTGGGTATATACCCAGTAATGGGATGGCTGGGTCAAATGGAATTTCTAGTTCTAGATCCCTGAGGAATCGCCACAGTGACCTGCACAAGGGTTGAACTAGTTTACAGTCCCACCAACAGTGTAAAGTGTTCCTATTTCTCCACATCCTCTCCAGCACCTGTTGTTTCCTGACTTTTTAATGATTGCCATTCTAACTGGTGTGAGATGGTATCTCATTGTGGTTTTGATTTGCATTTCTCTGATGGCCAGTGATGGTGAGCTTTTTTTCACGTGTTTTTTGGCTGCATAAATGTCTTCTTTTGAGGAGTGTCTGTTCATGTCCTTCGCCCACTTTTTGATGGGGTTGTTTGGTGTTTTCTTGTAAATTTGTTGGAGTTCATTGTAGATTCTGGATATTAGCCGTTTGTCAGATGAGTAGGTTGCGAAAATTTTCTCCCATTTTGTAGGTTGCCTGTTCACTCTGATGGTAGTTTCCTTTGCTGTGCAGAAGCTCTTTAGTTTAATTAGATCCCATTTGTCAATTTTGGCTTTTGTTGCCATTGCTTTTGGTGTTTTAGACATGAAGTCCTTGCCCATGCCTATGTCCTGAATGGTATTGCCTAGGTTTTCTTCTAGGGTTTTTATGGGTTTAGGTCTAACGTTTAAGTCTTTAATCCATCTTGAGTTGACTTTTGTATAAGGTGTAAGGAAGGGATCCAGTTTCAGCTTTCTACACGTGGCTAGCCAGTTTTCCCAGCACCATTTATTAAATAGGGAATCCTTTCTCCATTTCTTGTTTTTGTCAGGTTTGTCAAAGATCAGATAGTTGTAGATATGTGGCATTATTTCTGACGGCTCTGTTCTGTTCCATTGATCTATATCTCTGTTTTGGTACCATTACCATGCTGTTTGGGTTACTGTAGCCTTGTAGTATAGTTTGAAGTCAGGTAGCGTGATGCCTCCAGCTTTGTTCTTTTGGCTTAGGATTGACTTGGTGATGCGGGCTCTTTTTTGGTTCCCTATGAACTTTAAAGTAGTTTTTTCCAATTCTGTGAAGAAAGTCATTGGTAACTTGATGGGGATGGCATTGAATCTGTAAATTACCTTGGGAAGGATGGCCATTTTCATGATATTGATTCTTCCTACCCATGAGCATGGAATGTTCTTCCATTTGTTTGTATCCTCTTTTATTTCCTTGAGCAGTGGTTTGTAGTTTTCTCCTTGAAGAGGTCCTTCACATCCCTTGTAAGTTGGATTCCTAGGTATTTTATTCTCTTTGAAGCAATTGTGAATGGGAGTTCACTCATGATTTGGCTCTCTGTTTGTCTGTTATTGATGTATAAGAATGCTTGTGATTTTTGTACATTGATGTTGTATCCTGAGACTTTGCTGAAGTTGCTTATCAGCTTAAGGAGATTTTGGGCTGAGACAATGGGGTTTTCTAGATATACTATCACGTCATCTGCAAACAGGGACAATTTGACTTCCTTTTTTCCTAATTGAATACCCTTGATTTCCTTCTCTTGCCTAATTGCCCTGGCCAGAACTTCCAACACTATGTTGAATAGAAGTGGTGAGAGAGGGCATCCCTGTCTTGTGCCAGTTTTCAAAGTGAATGCTTCCAGTTTTTGCCCATTCAGTATGATATTGGCTGTGGGTTTGTCATAAATAGCTCTTATTATTTTGAGATACGACCCGTCAATACCTAATTTATTGAGAGTTTTTAGCATGAAGGGTTGTTGAATTTTGTCAAAGGCCTTTTCTTCATGTATTGAGATAATCATGTGGTTTTTGACTTTGGTTCTGTTTATATGCTGTATTACATTTATTGCTTTGCGTATATTGAACCAGCCTTGCATCCCAGGGATGAAGCCCACTTGATCATGGTGGATAAGCTGTTTGATGTGCTGCGAGATTCGGTTTGCCAGTAATTTATTGAGGAATTTTGCATCAATATTCATCAAGGATATTGGTCTAAAATTCTCTTTTTTGGTTGTGTCTCTGCCCAGCTTTGGTATCAGCATGATGCTGGCCTCATAAAATGAGTTAGGAAGGATTCCCTCTTTTTCTATTGATTGGAATAGTTTCTGAAGTAATGGTTCCAGTTCCTCCTTGTACCTCTGGTAGAATTCGGCTGTGAACGCATCTGATCCTGGACTCCTTTTGGTTGGTAAGCTATTGATTATTGCCGCAATTTCAGCTCCTGTTATTAGTCTATTCAGAGATTCAACTTCTTCCTGGTTTAGTCATGGGAGAGTGTATGTGTCGAGGAATTTATACCTTTCTCTTTTTTTTAATTTTTTTTCTTTTTATCATTATTATTATTATTATTACCATTATTATTATTGTTATACTTTAGGCTCTATGGTACATGTGCGCAACGTGCAGGTAAGCTACATATGTATACATGCGCCATGCTGGTGCGCTGCACCCAGCAACTCGTCATCTAGCATTAGGTATATCTCCCAATGCTGTCCCTCCCCCCTCCCCCCACCCCACAACAGTCCCCGAAGTGTGATGTTCCCCTTCCTGTGTCCATGTGTTCTCATTGTTCAATTCCCACCTATGAGTGAGAATATGTGGTGTTTGGTTTTTTGTTCTTGCGATAGTTTACTGAGAACGATGATTTCCTATTTCATCCATGTCCCTACAAAGGATATGAACTCATCAGTTTTTATGGCTGCCTAGTATTCCATGGTGTATATGTGCCATATTTTCTTAATCCAGTCTATCATTGTTGGACATTTGGGTTGGTTCCAAATCTTTGCTATTGTGTATAATGCCGCAATAAACATACGTGTGCATGTGTCTTTATAGCAGCATGATTTATAGTCCTTTGGGTATATACCCAGTAATGGGATGGCTGGGTCAAATGGAATTTCTAGTTCTAGATCCCTGAGGAATCGCCACAGTGACCTGCACAAGGGTTGAACTAGTTTACAGTCCCACCAACAGTGTAAAGTGTTCCTATTTCTCCACATCCTCTCCAGCACCTGTTGTTTCCTGACTTTTTAATGATTGCCATTCTAACTGGTGTGAGATGGTATCTCATTGTGGTTTTGATTTGCATTTCTCTGATGGCCAGTGATGGTGAGCTTTTTTTCACGTGTTTTTTGGCTGCATAAATGTCTTCTTTTGAGGAGTGTCTGTTCATGTCCTTCGCCCACTTTTTGATGGGGTTGTTTGGTGTTTTCTTGTAAATTTGTTGGAGTGCATTGTAGATTCTGGATATTAGCCGTTTGTCAGATGAGTAGGTTGCGAAAATTTTCTCCCATTTTGTAGGTTGCCTGTTCACTCTGATGGTAGTTTCCTTTGCTGTGCAGAAGCTCTTTAGTTTAATTAGATCCCATTTGTCAATTTTGGCTTTTGTTGCCATTGCTTTTGGTGTTTTAGACATGAAGTCCTTGCCCATGCCTATGTCCTGAATGGTATTGCCTAGGTTTTCTTCTAGGGTTTTTATGGGTTTAGGTCTAACGTTTAAGTCTTTAATCCATCTTGAGTTGACTTTTGTATAAGGTGTAAGGAAGGGATCCAGTTTCAGCTTTCTACACGTGGCTAGCCAGTTTTCCCAGCACCATTTATTAAATAGGGAATCCTTTCTCCATTTCTTGTTTTTGTCAGGTTTGTCAAAGATCAGATAGTTGTAGATATGTGGCATTATTTCTGACGGCTCTGTTCTGTTCCATTGATCTATATCTCTGTTTTGGTACCAGTACCATGCTGTTTGGGTTACTGTAGCCTTGTAGTATAGTTTGAAGTCAGGTAGCGTGATGCCTCCAGCTTTGTTCTTTTGGCTTAGGATTGACTTGGTGATGCGGGCTCTTTTTTGGTTCCCTATGAACTTTAAAGTAGTTTTTTCCAATTCTGTGAAGAAAGTCATTGGTAACTTGATGGGGATGGCATTGAATCTGTAAATTACCTTGGGAAGGATGGCCATTTTCATGATATTGATTCTTCCTACCCATGAGCATGGAATGTTCTTCCATTTGTTTGTATCCTCTTTTATTTCCTTGAGCAGTGGTTTGTAGTTTTCTCCTTGAAGAGGTCCTTCACATCCCTTGTAAGTTGGATTCCTAGGTATTTTATTCTCTTTGAAGCAATTGTGAATGGGAGTTCACTCATGATTTGGCTCTCTGTTTGTCTGTTATTGATGTATAAGAATGCTTGTGACTTTTGTACATTGATGTTGTATCCTGAGACTTTGCTGAAGTTGCTTATCAGCTTAAGGAGATTTTGGGCTGAGACAATGGGGTTTTCTAGATATACTATCACGTCATCTGCAAACAGGGACAATTTGACTTCCTTTTTTCCTAATTGAATACCCTTGATTTCCTTCTCTTGCCTAATTGCCCTGGCCAGAACTTCCAACACTATGTTGAATAGAAGTGGTGAGAGAGGGCATCCCTGTCTTGTGCCAGTTTTCAAAGTGAATGCTTCCAGTTTTTGCCCATTCAGTATGATATTGGCTGTGGGTTTGTCATAAATAGCTCTTATTATTTTGAGATACGACCCGTCAATACCTAATTTATTGAGAGTTTTTAGCATGAAGGGTTGTTGAATTTTGTCAAAGGCCTTTTCTTCATGTATTGAGATAATCATGTGGTTTTTGACTTTGGTTCTGTTTATATGCTGTATTACATTTATTGCTTTGCGTATATTGAACCAGCCTTGCATCCCAGGGATGAAGCCCACTTGATCATGGTGGATAAGCTGTTTGATGTGCTGCGAGATTCGGTTTGCCAGTAATTTATTGAGGAATTTTGCATCAATATTCATCAAGGATATTGGTCTAAAATTCTCTTTTTTGGTTGTGTCTCTGCCCAGCTTTGGTATCAGCATGATGCTGGCCTCATAAAATGAGTTAGGAAGGATTCCCTCTTTTTCTATTGATTGGAATAGTTTCTGAAGTAATGGTTCCAGTTCCTCCTTGTACCTCTGGTAGAATTCGGCTGTGAACGCATCTGATCCTGGACTCCTTTTGGTTGGTAAGCTATTGATTATTGCCGCAATTTCAGCTCCTGTTATTAGTCTATTCAGAGATTCAACTTCTTCCTGGTTTAGTCATGGGAGAGTGTATGTGTCGAGGAATTTATACCTTTCTCTTTTTTTTAATTTTTTTTCTTTTTATCATTATTATTATTATTATTACCATTATTATTATTGTTATACTTTAGGCTCTATGGTACATGTGCGCAACGTGCAGGTAAGCTACATATGTATACATGCGCCATGCTGGTGCGCTGCACCCAGCAACTCGTCATCTAGCATTAGGTATATCTCCCAATGCTGTCCCTCCCCCCTCCCCCCACCCCACAACAGTCCCCGAAGTGTGATGTTCCCCTTCCTGTGTCCATGTGTTCTCATTGTTCAATTCCCACCTATGAGTGAGAATATGTGGTGTTTGGTTTTTTGTTCTTGCGATAGTTTACTGAGAACGATGATTTCCTATTTCATCCATGTCCCTACAAAGGATATGAACTCATCAGTTTTTATGGCTGCCTAGTATTCCATGGTGTATATGTGCCATATTTTCTTAATCCAGTCTATCATTGTTGGACATTTGGGTTGGTTCCAAATCTTTGCTATTGTGTATAATGCCGCAATAAACATACGTGTGCATGTGTCTTTATAGCAGCATGATTTATAGTCCTTTGGGTATATACCCAGTAATGGGATGGCTGGGTCAAATGGAATTTCTAGTTCTAGATCCCTGAGGAATCGCCACAGTGACCTGCACAAGGGTTGAACTAGTTTACAGTCCCACCAACAGTGTAAAGTGTTCCTATTTCTCCACATCCTCTCCAGCACCTGTTGTTTCCTGACTTTTTAATGATTGCCATTCTAACTGGTGTGAGATGGTATCTCATTGTGGTTTTGATTTGCATTTCTCTGATGGCCAGTGATGGTGAGCTTTTTTTCACGTGTTTTTTGGCTGCATAAATGTCTTCTTTTGAGGAGTGTCTGTTCATGTCCTTCGCCCACTTTTTGATGGGGTTGTTTGGTGTTTTCTTGTAAATTTGTTGGAGTGCATTGTAGATTCTGGATATTAGCCGTTTGTCAGATGAGTAGGTTGCGAAAATTTTCTCCCATTTTGTAGGTTGCCTGTTCACTCTGATGGTAGTTTCCTTTGCTGTGCAGAAGCTCTTTAGTTTAATTAGATCCCATTTGTCAATTTTGGCTTTTGTTGCCATTGCTTTTGGTGTTTTAGACATGAAGTCCTTGCCCATGCCTATGTCCTGAATGGTATTGCCTAGGTTTTCTTCTAGGGTTTTTATGGGTTTAGGTCTAACGTTTAAGTCTTTAATCCATCTTGAGTTGACTTTTGTATAAGGTGTAAGGAAGGGATCCAGTTTCAGCTTTCTACACGTGGCTAGCCAGTTTTCCCAGCACCATTTATTAAATAGGGAATCCTTTCTCCATTTCTTGTTTTTGTCAGGTTTGTCAAAGATCAGATAGTTGTAGATATGTGGCATTATTTCTGACGGCTCTGTTCTGTTCCATTGATCTATATCTCTGTTTTGGTACCAGTACCATGCTGTTTGGGTTACTGTAGCCTTGTAGTATAGTTTGAAGTCAGGTAGCGTGATGCCTCCAGCTTTGTTCTTTTGGCTTAGGATTGACTTGGTGATGCGGGCTCTTTTTTGGTTCCCTATGAACTTTAAAGTAGTTTTTTCCAATTCTGTGAAGAAAGTCATTGGTAACTTGATGGGGATGGCATTGAATCTGTAAATTACCTTGGGAAGGATGGCCATTTTCATGATATTGATTCTTCCTACCCATGAGCATGGAATGTTCTTCCATTTGTTTGTATCCTCTTTTATTTCCTTGAGCAGTGGTTTGTAGTTTTCTCCTTGAAGAGGTCCTTCACATCCCTTGTAAGTTGGATTCCTAGGTATTTTATTCTCTTTGAAGCAATTGTGAATGGGAGTTCACTCATGATTTGGCTCTCTGTTTGTCTGTTATTGATGTATAAGAATGCTTGTGACTTTTGTACATTGATGTTGTATCCTGAGACTTTGCTGAAGTTGCTTATCAGCTTAAGGAGATTTTGGGCTGAGACAATGGGGTTTTCTAGATATACTATCACGTCATCTGCAAACAGGGACAATTTGACTTCCTTTTTTCCTAATTGAATACCCTTGATTTCCTTCTCTTGCCTAATTGCCCTGGCCAGAACTTCCAACACTATGTTGAATAGAAGTGGTGAGAGAGGGCATCCCTGTCTTGTGCCAGTTTTCAAAGTGAATGCTTCCAGTTTTTGCCCATTCAGTATGATATTGGCTGTGGGTTTGTCATAAATAGCTCTTATTATTTTGAGATACGACCCGTCAATACCTAATTTATTGAGAGTTTTTAGCATGAAGGGTTGTTGAATTTTGTCAAAGGCCTTTTCTTCATGTATTGAGATAATCATGTGGTTTTTGACTTTGGTTCTGTTTATATGCTGTATTACATTTATTGCTTTGCGTATATTGAACCAGCCTTGCATCCCAGGGATGAAGCCCACTTGATCATGGTGGATAAGCTGTTTGATGTGCTGCGAGATTCGGTTTGCCAGTAATTTATTGAGGAATTTTGCATCAATATTCATCAAGGATATTGGTCTAAAATTCTCTTTTTTGGTTGTGTCTCTGCCCAGCTTTGGTATCAGCATGATGCTGGCCTCATAAAATGAGTTAGGAAGGATTCCCTCTTTTTCTATTGATTGGAATAGTTTCTGAAGTAATGGTTCCAGTTCCTCCTTGTACCTCTGGTAGAATTCGGCTGTGAACGCATCTGATCCTGGACTCCTTTTGGTTGGTAAGCTATTGATTATTGCCGCAATTTCAGCTCCTGTTATTAGTCTATTCAGAGATTCAACTTCTTCCTGGTTTAGTCATGGGAGAGTGTATGTGTCGAGGAATTTATACCTTTCTCTTTTTTTTAATTTTTTTTCTTTTTATCATTATTATTATTATTATTACCATTATTATTATTGTTATACTTTAGGCTCTATGGTACATGTGCGCAACGTGCAGGTAAGCTACATATGTATACATGCGCCATGCTGGTGCGCTGCACCCAGCAACTCGTCATCTAGCATTAGGTATATCTCCCAATGCTGTCCCTCCCCCCTCCCCCCACCCCACAACAGTCCCCGAAGTGTGATGTTCCCCTTCCTGTGTCCATGTGTTCTCATTGTTCAATTCCCACCTATGAGTGAGAATATGTGGTGTTTGGTTTTTTGTTCTTGCGATAGTTTACTGAGAACGATGATTTCCTATTTCATCCATGTCCCTACAAAGGATATGAACTCATCAGTTTTTATGGCTGCCTAGTATTCCATGGTGTATATGTGCCATATTTTCTTAATCCAGTCTATCATTGTTGGACATTTGGGTTGGTTCCAAATCTTTGCTATTGTGTATAATGCCGCAATAAACATACGTGTGCATGTGTCTTTATAGCAGCATGATTTATAGTCCTTTGGGTATATACCCAGTAATGGGATGGCTGGGTCAAATGGAATTTCTAGTTCTAGATCCCTGAGGAATCGCCACAGTGACCTGCACAAGGGTTGAACTAGTTTACAGTCCCACCAACAGTGTAAAGTGTTCCTATTTCTCCACATCCTCTCCAGCACCTGTTGTTTCCTGACTTTTTAATGATTGCCATTCTAACTGGTGTGAGATGGTATCTCATTGTGGTTTTGATTTGCATTTCTCTGATGGCCAGTGATGGTGAGCTTTTTTTCACGTGTTTTTTGGCTGCATAAATGTCTTCTTTTGAGGAGTGTCTGTTCATGTCCTTCGCCCACTTTTTGATGGGGTTGTTTGGTGTTTTCTTGTAAATTTGTTGGAGTGCATTGTAGATTCTGGATATTAGCCGTTTGTCAGATGAGTAGGTTGCGAAAATTTTCTCCCATTTTGTAGGTTGCCTGTTCACTCTGATGGTAGTTTCCTTTGCTGTGCAGAAGCTCTTTAGTTTAATTAGATCCCATTTGTCAATTTTGGCTTTTGTTGCCATTGCTTTTGGTGTTTTAGACATGAAGTCCTTGCCCATGCCTATGTCCTGAATGGTATTGCCTAGGTTTTCTTCTAGGGTTTTTATGGGTTTAGGTCTAACGTTTAAGTCTTTAATCCATCTTGAGTTGACTTTTGTATAAGGTGTAAGGAAGGGATCCAGTTTCAGCTTTCTACACGTGGCTAGCCAGTTTTCCCAGCACCATTTATTAAATAGGGAATCCTTTCTCCATTTCTTGTTTTTGTCAGGTTTGTCAAAGATCAGATAGTTGTAGATATGTGGCATTATTTCTGACGGCTCTGTTCTGTTCCATTGATCTATATCTCTGTTTTGGTACCAGTACCATGCTGTTTGGGTTACTGTAGCCTTGTAGTATAGTTTGAAGTCAGGTAGCGTGATGCCTCCAGCTTTGTTCTTTTGGCTTAGGATTGACTTGGTGATGCGGGCTCTTTTTTGGTTCCCTATGAACTTTAAAGTAGTTTTTTCCAATTCTGTGAAGAAAGTCATTGGTAACTTGATGGGGATGGCATTGAATCTGTAAATTACCTTGGGAAGGATGGCCATTTTCATGATATTGATTCTTCCTACCCATGAGCATGGAATGTTCTTCCATTTGTTTGTATCCTCTTTTATTTCCTTGAGCAGTGGTTTGTAGTTTTCTCCTTGAAGAGGTCCTTCACATCCCTTGTAAGTTGGATTCCTAGGTATTTTATTCTCTTTGAAGCAATTGTGAATGGGAGTTCACTCATGATTTGGCTCTCTGTTTGTCTGTTATTGATGTATAAGAATGCTTGTGATTTTTGTACATTGATGTTGTATCCTGAGACTTTGCTGAAGTTGCTTATCAGCTTAAGGAGATTTTGGGCTGAGACAATGGGGTTTTCTAGATATACTATCACGTCATCTGCAAACAGGGACAATTTGACTTCCTTTTTTCCTAATTGAATACCCTTGATTTCCTTCTCTTGCCTAATTGCCCTGGCCAGAACTTCCAACACTATGTTGAATAGAAGTGGTGAGAGAGGGCATCCCTGTCTTGTGCCAGTTTTCAAAGTGAATGCTTCCAGTTTTTGCCCATTCAGTATGATATTGGCTGTGGGTTTGTCATAAATAGCTCTTATTATTTTGAGATACGACCCGTCAATACCTAATTTATTGAGAGTTTTTAGCATGAAGGGTTGTTGAATTTTGTCAAAGGCCTTTTCTTCATGTATTGAGATAATCATGTGGTTTTTGAGTTTGGTTCTGTTTATATGCTGTATTACATTTATTGCTTTGCGTATATTGAACCAGCCTTGCATCCCAGGGATGAAGCCCACTTGATCATGGTGGATAAGCTGTTTGATGTGCTGCGAGATTCGGTTTGCCAGTAATTTATTGAGGAATTTTGCATCAATATTCATCAAGGATATTGGTCTAAAATTCTCTTTTTTGGTTGTGTCTCTGCCCAGCTTTGGTATCAGCATGATGCTGGCCTCATAAAATGAGTTAGGAAGGATTCCCTCTTTTTCTATTGATTGGAATAGTTTCTGAAGTAATGGTTCCAGTTCCTCCTTGTACCTCTGGTAGAATTCGGCTGTGAACGCATCTGATCCTGGACTCCTTTTGGTTGGTAAGCTATTGATTATTGCCGCAATTTCAGCTCCTGTTATTAGTCTATTCAGAGATTCAACTTCTTCCTGGTTTAGTCATGGGAGAGTGTATGTGTCGAGGAATTTATACCTTTCTCTTTTTTTTAATTTTTTTTCTTTTTATCATTATTATTATTATTATTACCATTATTATTATTGTTATACTTTAGGCTCTATGGTACATGTGCGCAACGTGCAGGTAAGCTACATATGTATACATGCGCCATGCTGGTGCGCTGCACCCAGCAACTCGTCATCTAGCATTAGGTATATCTCCCAATGCTGTCCCTCCCCCCTCCCCCCACCCCACAACAGTCCCCGAAGTGTGATGTTCCCCTTCCTGTGTCCATGTGTTCTCATTGTTCAATTCCCACCTATGAGTGAGAATATGTGGTGTTTGGTTTTTTGTTCTTGCGATAGTTTACTGAGAACGATGATTTCCTATTTCATCCATGTCCCTACAAAGGATATGAACTCATCAGTTTTTATGGCTGCCTAGTATTCCATGGTGTATATGTGCCATATTTTCTTAATCCAGTCTATCATTGTTGGACATTTGGGTTGGTTCCAAATCTTTGCTATTGTGTATAATGCCGCAATAAACATACGTGTGCATGTGTCTTTATAGCAGCATGATTTATAGTCCTTTGGGTATATACCCAGTAATGGGATGGCTGGGTCAAATGGAATTTCCAGTTCTAGATCCCTGAGGAATCGCCACAGTGACCTGCACAAGGGTTGAACTAGTTTACAGTCCCACCAACAGTGTAAAGTGTTCCTATTTCTCCACATCCTCTCCAGCACCTGTTGTTTCCTGACTTTTTAATGATTGCCATTCTAACTGGTGTGAGATGGTATCTCATTGTGGTTTTGATTTGCATTTCTCTGATGGCCAGTGATGGTGAGCTTTTTTTCACGTGTTTTTTGGCTGCATAAATGTCTTCTTTTGAGGAGTGTCTGTTCATGTCCTTCGCCCACTTTTTGATGGGGTTGTTTGGTGTTTTCTTGTAAATTTGTTGGAGTGCATTGTAGATTCTGGATATTAGCCGTTTGTCAGATGAGTAGGTTGCGAAAATTTTCTCCCATTTTGTAGGTTGCCTGTTCACTCTGATGGTAGTTTCCTTTGCTGTGCAGAAGCTCTTTAGTTTAATTAGATCCCATTTGTCAATTTTGGCTTTTGTTGCCATTGCTTTTGGTGTTTTAGACATGAAGTCCTTGCCCATGCCTATGTCCTGAATGGTATTGCCTAGGTTTTCTTCTAGGGTTTTTATGGGTTTAGGTCTAACGTTTAAGTCTTTAATCCATCTTGAGTTGACTTTTGTATAAGGTGTAAGGAAGGGATCCAGTTTCAGCTTTCTACACGTGGCTAGCCAGTTTTCCCAGCACCATTTATTAAATAGGGAATCCTTTCTCCATTTCTTGTTTTTGTCAGGTTTGTCAAAGATCAGATAGTTGTAGATATGTGGCATTATTTCTGACGGCTCTGTTCTGTTCCATTGATCTATATCTCTGTTTTGGTACCAGTACCATGCTGTTTGGGTTACTGTAGCCTTGTAGTATAGTTTGAAGTCAGGTAGCGTGATGCCTCCAGCTTTGTTCTTTTGGCTTAGGATTGACTTGGTGATGCGGGCTCTTTTTTGGTTCCCTATGAACTTTAAAGTAGTTTTTTCCAATTCTGTGAAGAAAGTCATTGGTAACTTGATGGGGATGGCATTGAATCTGTAAATTACCTTGGGAAGGATGGCCATTTTCATGATATTGATTCTTCCTACCCATGAGCATGGAATGTTCTTCCATTTGTTTGTATCCTCTTTTATTTCCTTGAGCAGTGGTTTGTAGTTTTCTCCTTGAAGAGGTCCTTCACATCCCTTGTAAGTTGGATTCCTAGGTATTTTATTCTCTTTGAAGCAATTGTGAATGGGAGTTCACTCATGATTTGGCTCTCTGTTTGTCTGTTATTGATGTATAAGAATGCTTGTGATTTTTGTACATTGATGTTGTATCCTGAGACTTTGCTGAAGTTGCTTATCAGCTTAAGGAGATTTTGGGCTGAGACAATGGGGTTTTCTAGATATACTATCACGTCATCTGCAAACAGGGACAATTTGACTTCCTTTTTTCCTAATTGAATACCCTTGATTTCCTTCTCTTGCCTAATTGCCCTGGCCAGAACTTCCAACACTATGTTGAATAGAAGTGGTGAGAGAGGGCATCCCTGTCTTGTGCCAGTTTTCAAAGTGAATGCTTCCAGTTTTTGCCCATTCAGTATGATATTGGCTGTGGGTTTGTCATAAATAGCTCTTATTATTTTGAGATACGACCCGTCAATACCTAATTTATTGAGAGTTTTTAGCATGAAGGGTTGTTGAATTTTGTCAAAGGCCTTTTCTTCATGTATTGAGATAATCATGTGGTTTTTGACTTTGGTTCTGTTTATATGCTGTATTACATTTATTGCTTTGCGTATATTGAACCAGCCTTGCATCCCAGGGATGAAGCCCACTTGATCATGGTGGATAAGCTGTTTGATGTGCTGCGAGATTCGGTTTGCCAGTAATTTATTGAGGAATTTTGCATCAATATTCATCAAGGATATTGGTCTAAAATTCTCTTTTTTGGTTGTGTCTCTGCCCAGCTTTGGTATCAGCATGATGCTGGCCTCATAAAATGAGTTAGGAAGGATTCCCTCTTTTTCTATTGATTGGAATAGTTTCTGAAGTAATGGTTCCAGTTCCTCCTTGTACCTCTGGTAGAATTCGGCTGTGAACGCATCTGATCCTGGACTCCTTTTGGTTGGTAAGCTATTGATTATTGCCGCAATTTCAGCTCCTGTTATTAGTCTATTCAGAGATTCAACTTCTTCCTGGTTTAGTCATGGGAGAGTGTATGTGTCGAGGAATTTATACCTTTCTCTTTTTTTTAATTTTTTTTCTTTTTATCATTATTATTATT
This sequence comes from Pongo abelii, assembly GCF_028885655.2. NCBI lineage: Eukaryota > Metazoa > Chordata > Mammalia > Primates > Hominidae > Pongo > Pongo abelii. Next base: position 4,426,884 of record NC_072007.2, on the reverse strand, counting down.
ATTATTACCATTATTATTATTGTTATACTTTAGGCTCTATGGTACATGTGCGCAACGTGCAGGTAAGCTACATATGTATACATGCGCCATGCTGGTGCGCTGCACCCAGCAACTCGTCATCTAGCATTAGGTATATCTCCCAATGCTGTCCCTCCCCCCTCCCCCCACCCCACAACAGTCCCCGAAGTGTGATGTTCCCCTTCCTGTGTCCATGTGTTCTCATTGTTCAATTCCCACCTATGAGTGAGAATATGTGGTGTTTGGTTTTTTGTTCTTGCGATAGTTTACTGAGAACGATGATTTCCTATTTCATCCATGTCCCTACAAAGGATATGAACTCATCAGTTTTTATGGCTGCCTAGTATTCCATGGTGTATATGTGCCATATTTTCTTAATCCAGTCTATCATTGTTGGACATTTGGGTTGGTTCCAAATCTTTGCTATTGTGTATAATGCCGCAATAAACATACGTGTGCATGTGTCTTTATAGCAGCATGATTTATAGTCCTTTGGGTATATACCCAGTAATGGGATGGCTGGGTCAAATGGAATTTCTAGTTCTAGATCCCTGAGGAATCGCCACAGTGACCTGCACAAGGGTTGAACTAGTTTACAGTCCCACCAACAGTGTAAAGTGTTCCTATTTCTCCACATCCTCTCCAGCACCTGTTGTTTCCTGACTTTTTAATGATTGCCATTCTAACTGGTGTGAGATGGTATCTCATTGTGGTTTTGATTTGCATTTCTCTGATGGCCAGTGATGGTGAGCTTTTTTTCACGTGTTTTTTGGCTGCATAAATGTCTTCTTTTGAGGAGTGTCTGTTCATGTCCTTCGCCCACTTTTTGATGGGGTTGTTTGGTGTTTTCTTGTAAATTTGTTGGAGTGCATTGTAGATTCTGGATATTAGCCGTTTGTCAGATGAGTAGGTTGCGAAAATTTTCTCCCATTTTGTAGGTTGCCTGTTCACTCTGATGGTAGTTTCCTTTGCTGTGCAGAAGCTCTTTAGTTTAATTAGATCCCATTTGTCAATTTTGGCTTTTGTTGCCATTGCTTTTGGTGTTTTAGACATGAAGTCCTTGCCCATGCCTATGTCCTGAATGGTATTGCCTAGGTTTTCTTCTAGGGTTTTTATGGGTTTAGGTCTAACGTTTAAGTCTTTAATCCATCTTGAGTTGACTTTTGTATAAGGTGTAAGGAAGGGATCCAGTTTCAGCTTTCTACACGTGGCTAGCCAGTTTTCCCAGCACCATTTATTAAATAGGGAATCCTTTCTCCATTTCTTGTTTTTGTCAGGTTTGTCAAAGATCAGATAGTTGTAGATATGTGGCATTATTTCTGACGGCTCTGTTCTGTTCCATTGATCTATATCTCTGTTTTGGTACCAGTACCATGCTGTTTGGGTTACTGTAGCCTTGTAGTATAGTTTGAAGTCAGGTAGCGTGATGCCTCCAGCTTTGTTCTTTTGGCTTAGGATTGACTTGGTGATGCGGGCTCTTTTTTGGTTCCCTATGAACTTTAAAGTAGTTTTTTCCAATTCTGTGAAGAAAGTCATTGGTAACTTGATGGGGATGGCATTGAATCTGTAAATTACCTTGGGAAGGATGGCCATTTTCATGATATTGATTCTTCCTACCCATGAGCATGGAATGTTCTTCCATTTGTTTGTATCCTCTTTTATTTCCTTGAGCAGTGGTTTGCAGTTTTCTCCTTGAAGAGGTCCTTCACATCCCTTGTAAGTTGGATTCCTAGGTATTTTATTCTCTTTGAAGCAATTGTGAATGGGAGTTCACTCATGATTTGGCTCTCTGTTTGTCTGTTATTGATGTATAAGAATGCTTGTGATTTTTGTACATTGATGTTGTATCCTGAGACTTTGCTGAAGTTGCTTATCAGCTTAAGGAGATTTTGGGCTGAGACAATGGGGTTTTCTAGATATACTATCACGTCATCTGCAAACAGGGACAATTTGACTTCCTTTTTTCCTAATTGAATACCCTTGATTTCCTTCTCTTGCCTAATTGCCCTGGCGAGAACTTCCAACACTATGTTGAATAGAAGTGGTGAGAGAGGGCATCCCTGTCTTGTGCCAGTTTTCAAAGTGAATGCTTCCAGTTTTTGCCCATTCAGTATGATATTGGCTGTGGGTTTGTCATAAATAGCTCTTATTATTTTGAGATACGACCCGTCAATACCTAATTTATTGAGAGTTTTTAGCATGAAGGGTTGTTGAATTTTGTCAAAGGCCTTTTCTTCATGTATTGAGATAATCATGTGGTTTTTGACTTTGGTTCTGTTTATATGCTGTATTACATTTATTGCTTTGCGTATATTGAACCAGCCTTGCATCCCAGGGATGAAGCCCACTTGATCATGGTGGATAAGCTGTTTGATGTGCTGCGAGATTCGGTTTGCCAGTAATTTATTGAGGAATTTTGCATCAATATTCATCAAGGATATTGGTCTAAAATTCTCTTTTTTGGTTGTGTCTCTGCCCAGCTTTGGTATCAGCATGATGCTGGCCTCATAAAATGAGTTAGGAAGGATTCCCTCTTTTTCTATTGATTGGAATAGTTTCTGAAGTAATGGTTCCAGTTCCTCCTTGTACCTCTGGTAGAATTCGGCTGTGAACGCATCTGATCCTGGACTCCTTTTGGTTGGTAAGCTATTGATTATTGCCGCAATTTCAGCTCCTGTTATTAGTCTATTCAGAGATTCAACTTCTTCCTGGTTTAGTCATGGGAGAGTGTATGTGTCGAGGAATTTATACCTTTCTCTTTTTTTTAATTTTTTTTCTTTTTATCATTATTATTATTATTATTACCATTATTATTATTGTTATACTTTAGGCTCTATGGTACATGTGCGCAACGTGCAGGTAAGCTACATATGTATACATGCGCCATGCTGGTGCGCTGCACCCAGCAACTCGTCATCTAGCATTAGGTATATCTCCCAATGCTGTCCCTCCCCCCTCCCCCCACCCCACAACAGTCCCCGAAGTGTGATGTTCCCCTTCCTGTGTCCATGTGTTCTCATTGTTCAATTCCCACCTATGAGTGAGAATATGTGGTGTTTGGTTTTTTGTTCTTGCGATAGTTTACTGAGAACGATGATTTCCTATTTCATCCATGTCCCTACAAAGGATATGAACTCATCAGTTTTTATGGCTGCCTAGTATTCCATGGTGTATATGTGCCATATTTTCTTAATCCAGTCTATCATTGTTGGACATTTGGGTTGGTTCCAAATCTTTGCTATTGTGTATAATGCCGCAATAAACATACGTGTGCATGTGTCTTTATAGCAGCATGATTTATAGTCCTTTGGGTATATACCCAGTAATGGGATGGCTGGGTCAAATGGAATTTCTAGTTCTAGATCCCTGAGGAATCGCCACAGTGACCTGCACAAGGGTTGAACTAGTTTACAGTCCCACCAACAGTGTAAAGTGTTCCTATTTCTCCACATCCTCTCCAGCACCTGTTGTTTCCTGACTTTTTAATGATTGCCATTCTAACTGGTGTGAGATGGTATCTCATTGTGGTTTTGATTTGCATTTCTCTGATGGCCAGTGATGGTGAGCTTTTTTTCACGTGTTTTTTGGCTGCATAAATGTCTTCTTTTGAGGAGTGTCTGTTCATGTCCTTCGCCCACTTTTTGATGGGGTTGTTTGGTGTTTTCTTGTAAATTTGTTGGAGTGCATTGTAGATTCTGGATATTAGCCGTTTGTCAGATGAGTAGGTTGCGAAAATTTTCTCCCATTTTGTAGGTTGCCTGTTCACTCTGATGGTAGTTTCCTTTGCTGTGCAGAAGCTCTTTAGTTTAATTAGATCCCATTTGTCAATTTTGGCTTTTGTTGCCATTGCTTTTGGTGTTTTAGACATGAAGTCCTTGCCCATGCCTATGTCCTGAATGGTATTGCCTAGGTTTTCTTCTAGGGTTTTTATGGGTTTAGGTCTAACGTTTAAGTCTTTAATCCATCTTGAGTTGACTTTTGTATAAGGTGTAAGGAAGGGATCCAGTTTCAGCTTTCTACACGTGGCTAGCCAGTTTTCAAAGCACCATTTATTAAATAGGGAATCCTTTCTCCATTTCTTGTTTTTGTCAGGTTTGTCAAAGATCAGATAGTTGTAGATATGTGGCATTATTTCTGACGGCTCTGTTCTGTTCCATTGATCTATATCTCTGTTTTGGTACCAGTACCATGCTGTTTGGGTTACTGTAGCCTTGTAGTATAGTTTGAAGTCAGGTAGCGTGATGCCTCCAGCTTTGTTCTTTTGGCTTAGGATTGACTTGGTGATGCGGGCTCTTTTTTGGTTCCCTATGAACTTTAAAGTAGTTTTTTCCAATTCTGTGAAGAAAGTCATTGGTAACTTGATGGGGATGGCATTGAATCTGTAAATTACCTTGGGAAGGATGGCCATTTTCATGATATTGATTCTTCCTACCCATGAGCATGGAATGTTCTTCCATTTGTTTGTATCCTCTTTTATTTCCTTGAGCAGTGGTTTGTAGTTTTCTCCTTGAAGAGGTCCTTCACATCCCTTGTAAGTTGGATTCCTAGGTATTTTATTCTCTTTGAAGCAATTGTGAATGGGAGTTCACTCATGATTTGGCTCTCTGTTTGTCTGTTATTGATGTATAAGAATGCTTGTGATTTTTGTACATTGATGTTGTATCCTGAGACTTTGCTGAAGTTGCTTATCAGCTTAAGGAGATTTTGGGCTGAGACAATGGGGTTTTCTAGATATACTATCACGTCATCTGCAAACAGGGACAATTTGACTTCCTTTTTTCCTAATTGAATACCCTTGATTTCCTTCTCTTGCCTAATTGCCCTGGCCAGAACTTCCAACACTATGTTGAATAGAAGTGGTGAGAGAGGGCATCCCTGTCTTGTGCCAGTTTTCAAAGTGAATGCTTCCAGTTTTTGCCCATTCAGTATGATATTGGCTGTGGGTTTGTCATAAATAGCTCTTATTATTTTGAGATACGACCCGTCAATACCTAATTTATTGAGAGTTTTTAGCATGAAGGGTTGTTGAATTTTGTCAAAGGCCTTTTCTTCATGTATTGAGATAATCATGTGGTTTTTGACTTTGGTTCTGTTTATATGCTGTATTACATTTATTGCTTTGCGTATATTGAACCAGCCTTGCATCCCAGGGATGAAGCCCACTTGATCATGGTGGATAAGCTGTTTGATGTGCTGCGAGATTCGGTTTGCCAGTAATTTATTGAGGAATTTTGCATCAATATTCATCAAGGATATTGGTCTAAAATTCTCTTTTTTGGTTGTGTCTCTGCCCAGCTTTGGTATCAGCATGATGCTGGCCTCATAAAATGAGTTAGGAAGGATTCCCTCTTTTTCTATTGATTGGAATAGTTTCTGAAGTAATGGTTCCAGTTCCTCCTTGTACCTCTGGTAGAATTCGGCTGTGAACGCATCTGATCCTGGACTCCTTTTGGTTGGTAAGCTATTGATTATTGCCGCAATTTCAGCTCCTGTTATTAGTCTATTCAGAGATTCAACTTCTTCCTGGTTTAGTCATGGGAGAGTGTATGTGTCGAGGAATTTATACCTTTCTCTTTTTTTTAATTTTTTTTCTTTTTATCATTATTATTATTATTATTACCATTATTATTATTGTTATACTTTAGGCTCTATGGTACATGTGCGCAACGTGCAGGTAAGCTACATATGTATACATGCGCCATGCTGGTGCGCTGCACCCAGCAACTCGTCATCTAGCATTAGGTATATCTCCCAATGCTGTCCCTCCCCCCTCCCCCCACCCCACAACAGTCCCCGAAGTGTGATGTTCCCCTTCCTGTGTCCATGTGTTCTCATTGTTCAATTCCCACCTATGAGTGAGAATATGTGGTGTTTGGTTTTTTGTTCTTGCGATAGTTTACTGAGAACGATGATTTCCTATTTCATCCATGTCCCTACAAAGGATATGAACTCATCAGTTTTTATGGCTGCCTAGTATTCCATGGTGTATATGTGCCATATTTTCTTAATCCAGTCTATCATTGTTGGACATTTGGGTTGGTTCCAAATCTTTGCTATTGTGTATAATGCCGCAATAAACATACGTGTGCATGTGTCTTTATAGCAGCATGATTTATAGTCCTTTGGGTATATACCCAGTAATGGGATGGCTGGGTCAAATGGAATTTCTAGTTCTAGATCCCTGAGGAATCGCCACAGTGACCTGCAGAAGGGTTGAACTAGTTTACAGTCCCACCAACAGTGTAAAGTGTTCCTATTTCTCCACATCCTCTCCAGCACCTGTTGTTTCCTGACTTTTTAATGATTGCCATTCTAACTGGTGTGAGATGGTATCTCATTGTGGTTTTGATTTGCATTTCTCTGATGGCCAGTGATGGTGAGCTTTTTTTCACGTGTTTTTTGGCTGCATAAATGTCTTCTTTTGAGGAGTGTCTGTTCATGTCCTTCGCCCACTTTTTGATGGGGTTGTTTGGTGTTTTCTTGTAAATTTGTTGGAGTTCATTGTAGATTCTGGATATTAGCCGTTTGTCAGATGAGTAGGTTGCGAAAATTTTCTCCCATTTTGTAGGTTGCCTGTTCACTCTGATGGTAGTTTCCTTTGCTGTGCAGAAGCTCTTTAGTTTAATTAGATCCCATTTGTCAATTTTGGCTTTTGTTGCCATTGCTTTTGGTGTTTTAGACATGAAGTCCTTGCCCATGCCTATGTCCTGAATGGTATTGCCTAGGTTTTCTTCTAGGGTTTTTATGGGTTTAGGTCTAACGTTTAAGTCTTTAATCCATCTTGAGTTGACTTTTGTATAAGGTGTAAGGAAGGGATCCAGTTTCAGCTTTCTACACGTGGCTAGCCAGTTTTCCCAGCACCATTTATTAAATAGGGAATCCTTTCTCCATTTCTTGTTTTTGTCAGGTTTGTCAAAGATCAGATAGTTGTAGATATGTGGCATTATTTCTGACGGCTCTGTTCTGTTCCATTGATCTATATCTCTGTTTTGGTACCAGTACCATGCTGTTTGGGTTACTGTAGGCTTGTAGTATAGTTTGAAGTCAGGTAGCGTGATGCCTCCAGCTTTGTTCTTTTGGCTTAGGATTGACTTGGTGATGCGGGCTCTTTTTTGGTTCCCTATGAACTTTAAAGTAGTTTTTTCCAATTCTGTGAAGAAAGTCATTGGTAACTTGATGGGGATGGCATTGAATCTGTAAATTACCTTGGGAAGGATGGCCATTTTCATGATATTGATTCTTCCTACCCATGAGCATGGAATGTTCTTCCATTTGTTTGTATCCTCTTTTATTTCCTTGAGCAGTGGTTTGCAGTTTTCTCCTTGAAGAGGTCCTTCACATCCCTTGTAAGTTGGATTCCTAGGTATTTTATTCTCTTTGAAGCAATTGTGAATGGGAGTTCACTCATGATTTGGCTCTCTGTTTGTCTGTTATTGATGTATAAGAATGCTTGTGATTTTTGTACATTGATGTTGTATCCTGAGACTTTGCTGAAGTTGCTTATCAGCTTAAGGAGATTTTGGGCTGAGACAATGGGGTTTTCTAGATATACTATCACGTCATCTGCAAACAGGGACAATTTGACTTCCTTTTTTCCTAATTGAATACCCTTGATTTCCTTCTCTTGCCTAATTGCCCTGGCGAGAACTTCCAACACTATGTTGAATAGAAGTGGTGAGAGAGGGCATCCCTGTCTTGTGCCAGTTTTCAAAGTGAATGCTTCCAGTTTTTGCCCATTCAGTATGATATTGGCTGTGGGTTTGTCATAAATAGCTCTTATTATTTTGAGATACGACCCGTCAATACCTAATTTATTGAGAGTTTTTAGCATGAAGGGTTGTTGAATTTTGTCAAAGGCCTTTTCTTCATGTATTGAGATAATCATGTGGTTTTTGACTTTGGTTCTGTTTATATGCTGTATTACATTTATTGCTTTGCGTATATTGAACCAGCCTTGCATCCCAGGGATGAAGCCCACTTGATCATGGTGGATAAGCTGTTTGATGTGCTGCGAGATTCGGTTTGCCAGTAATTTATTGAGGAATTTTGCATCAATATTCATCAAGGATATTGGTCTAAAATTCTCTTTTTTGGTTGTGTCTCTGCCCAGCTTTGGTATCAGCATGATGCTGGCCTCATAAAATGAGTTAGGAAGGATTCCCTCTTTTTCTATTGATTGGAATAGTTTCTGAAGTAATGGTTCCAGTTCCTCCTTGTACCTCTGGTAGAATTCGGCTGTGAACGCATCTGATCCTGGACTCCTTTTGGTTGGTAAGCTATTGATTATTGCCGCAATTTCAGCTCCTGTTATTAGTCTATTCAGAGATTCAACTTCTTCCTGGTTTAGTCATGGGAGAGTGTATGTGTCGAGGAATTTATACCTTTCTCTTTTTTTTAATTTTTTTTCTTTTTATCATTATTATTATTATTATTACCATTATTATTATTGTTATACTTTAGGCTCTATGGTACATGTGCGCAACGTGCAGGTAAGCTACATATGTATACATGCGCCATGCTGGTGCGCTGCACCCAGCAACTCGTCATCTAGCATTAGGTATATCTCCCAATGCTGTCCCTCCCCCCTCCCCCCACCCCACAACAGTCCCCGAAGTGTGATGTTCCCCTTCCTGTGTCCATGTGTTCTCATTGTTCAATTCCCACCTATGAGTGAGAATATGTGGTGTTTGGTTTTTTGTTCTTGCGATAGTTTACTGAGAACGATGATTTCCAATTTCATCCATGTCCCTACAAAGGATATGAACTCATCAGTTTTTATGGCTGCCTAGTATTCCATGGTGTATATGTGCCATATTTTCTTAATCCAGTCTATCATTGTTGGACTTTTGGGTTGGTTCCAAATCTTTGCTATTGTGTATAATGCCGCAATAAACATACGTGTGCATGTGTCTTTATAGCAGCATGATTTATAGTCCTTTGGGTATATACCCAGTAATGGGATGGCTGGGTCAAATGGAATTTCTAGTTCTAGATCCCTGAGGAATCGCCACAGTGACCTGCACAAGGGTTGAACTAGTTTACAGTCCCACCAACAGTGTAAAGTGTTCCTATTTCTCCACATCCTCTCCAGCACCTGTTGTTTCCTGACTTTTTAATGATTGCCATTCTAACTGGTGTGAGATGGTATCTCATTGTGGTTTTGATTTGCATTTCTCTGATGGCCAGTGATGGTGAGCTTTTTTTCACGTGTTTTTTGGCTGCATAAATGTCTTCTTTTGAGGAGTGTCTGTTCATGTCCTTCGCCCACTTTTTGATGGGGTTGTTTGGTGTTTTCTTGTAAATTTGTTGGAGTGCATTGTAGATTCTGGATATTAGCCGTTTGTCAGATGAGTAGGTTGCGAAAATTTTCTCCCATTTTGTAGGTTGCCTGTTCACTCTGATGGTAGTTTCCTTTGCTGTGCAGAAGCTCTTTAGTTTAATTAGATCCCATTTGTCAATTTTGGCTTTTGTTGCCATTGCTTTTGGTGTTTTAGACATGAAGTCCTTGCCCATGCCTATGTCCTGAATGGTATTGCCTAGGTTTTCTTCTAGGGTTTTTATGGGTTTAGGTCTAACGTTTAAGTCTTTAATCCATCTTGAGTTGACTTTTGTATAAGGTGTAAGGAAGGGATCCAGTTTCAGCTTTCTACACGTGGCTAGCCAGTTTTCCCAGCACCATTTATTAAATAGGGAATCCTTTCTCCATTTCTTGTTTTTGTCAGGTTTGTCAAAGATCAGATAGTTGTAGATATGTGGCATTATTTCTGACGGCTCTGTTCTGTTCCATTGATCTATATCTCTGTTTTGGTACCAGTACCATGCTGTTTGGGTTACTGTAGCCTTGTAGTATAGTTTGAAGTCAGGTAGCGTGATGCCTCCAGCTTTGTTCTTTTGGCTTAGGATTGACTTGGTGATGCGGGCTCTTTTTTGGTTCCCTATGAACTTTAAAGTAGTTTTTTCCAATTCTGTGAAGAAAGTCATTGGTAACTTGATGGGGATGGCATTGAATCTGTAAATTACCTTGGGAAGGATGGCCATTTTCATGATATTGATTCTTCCTACCCATGAGCATGGAATGTTCTTCCATTTGTTTGTATCCTCTTTTATTTCCTTGAGCAGTGGTTTGTAGTTTTCTCCTTGAAGAGGTCCTTCACATCCCTTGTAAGTTGGATTCCTAGGTATTTTATTCTCTTTGAAGCAATTGTGAATGGGAGTTCACTCATGATTTGGCTCTCTGTTTGTCTGTTATTGATGTATAAGAATGCTTGTGATTTTTGTACATTGATGTTGTATCCTGAGACTTTGCTGAAGTTGCTTATCAGCTTAAGGAGATTTTGGGCTGAGACAATGGGGTTTTCTAGATATACTATCACGTCATCTGCAAACAGGGACAATTTGACTTCCTTTTTTCCTAATTGAATACCCTTGATTTCCTTCTCTTGCCTAATTGCCCTGGCCAGAACTTCCAACACTATGTTGAATAGAAGTGGTGAGAGAGGGCATCCCTGTCTTGTGCCAGTTTTCAAAGTGAATGCTTCCAGTTTTTGCCCATTCAGTATGATATTGGCTGTGGGTTTGTCATAAATAGCTCTTATTATTTTGAGATACGACCCGTCAATACCTAATTTATTGAGAGTTTTTAGCATGAAGGGTTGTTGAATTTTGTCAAAGGCCTTTTCTTCATGTATTGAGATAATCATGTGGTTTTTGACTTTGGTTCTGTTTATATGCTGTATTACATTTATTGCTTTGCGTATATTGAACCAGCCTTGCATCCCAGGGATGAAGCCCACTTGATCATGGTGGATAAGCTGTTTGATGTGCTGCGAGATTCGGTTTGCCAGTAATTTATTGAGGAATTTTGCATCAATATTCATCAAGGATATTGGTCTAAAATTCTCTTTTTTGGTTGTGTCTCTGCCCAGCTTTGGTATCAGCATGATGCTGGCCTCATAAAATGAGTTAGGAAGGATTCCCTCTTTTTCTATTGATTGGAATAGTTTCTGAAGTAATGGTTCCAGTTCCTCCTTGTACCTCTGGTAGAATTCGGCTGTGAACGCATCTGATCCTGGACTCCTTTTGGTTGGTAAGCTATTGATTATTGCCGCAATTTCAGCTCCTGTTATTAGTCTATTCAGAGATTCAACTTCTTCCTGGTTTAGTCATGGGAGAGTGTATGTGTCGAGGAATTTATACCTTTCTCTTTTTTTTAATTTTTTTTCTTTTTATCATTATTATTATTATTATTACCATTATTATTATTGTTATACTTTAGGCTCTATGGTATATGTGCGCAACGTGCAGGTAAGCTACATATGTATACATGCGCCATGCTGGTGCGCTGCACCCAGCAACTCGTCATCTAGCATTAGGTATATCTCCCAATGCTGTCCCTCCCCCCTCCCCCCACCCCACAACAGTCCCCGAAGTGTGATGTTCCCCTTCCTGTGTCCATGTGTTCTCATTGTTCAATTCCCACCTATGAGTGAGAATATGTGGTGTTTGGTTTTTTGTTCTTGCGATAGTTTACTGAGAACGATGATTTCCTATTTCATCCATGTCCCTACAAAGGATATGAACTCATCAGTTTTTATGGCTGCCTAGTATTCCATGGTGTATATGTGCCATATTTTCTTAATCCAGTCTATCATTGTTGGACATTTGGGTTGGTTCCAAATCTTTGCTATTGTTTATAATGCCGCAATAAACATACGTGTGCATGTGTCTTTATAGCAGCATGATTTATAGTCCTTTGGGTATATACCCAGTAATGGGATGGCTGGGTCAAATAGAATTTCTAGTTCTAGATCCCTGAGGAATCGCCACAGTGACCTGCACAAGGGTTGAACTAGTTTACAGTCCCACCAACAGTGTAAAGTGTTCCTATTTCTCCACATCCTCTCCAGCACCTGTTGTTTCCTGACTTTTTAATGATTGCCATTCTAACTGGTGTGAGATGGTATCTCATTGTGGTTTTGATTTGCATTTCTCTGATGGCCAGTGATGGTGAGCTTTTTTTCACGTGTTTTTTGGCTGCATAAATGTCTTCTTTTGAGGAGTGTCTGTTCATGTCCTTCGCCCACTTTTTGATGGGGTTGTTTGGTGTTTTCTTGTAAATTTGTTGGAGTTCATTGTAGATTCTGGATATTAGCCGTTTGTCAGATGAGTAGGTTGCGAAAATTTTCTCCCATTTTGTAGGTTGCCTGTTCACTCTGATGGTAGTTTCCTTTGCTGTGCAGAAGCTCTTTAGTTTAATTAGATCCCATTTGTCAATTTTGGCTTTTGTTGCCATTGCTTTTGGTGTTTTAGACATGAAGTCCTTGCCCATGCCTATGTCCTGAATGGTATTGCCTAGGTTTTCTTCTAGGGTTTTTATGGGTTTAGGTCTAACGTTTAAGTCTTTAATCCATCTCGAGTTGACTTTTGTATAAGGTGTAAGGAAGGGATCCAGTTTCAGCTTTCTACACGTGGCTAGCCAGTTTTCCCAGCACCATTTATTAAATAGGGAATCCTTTCTCCATTTCTTGTTTTTGTCAGGTTTGTCAAAGATCAGATAGTTGTAGATATGTGGCATTATTTCTGACGGCTCTGTTCTGTTCCATTGATCTATATCTCTGTTTTGGTACCAGTACCATGCTGTTTGGGTTACTGTAGCCTTGTAGTATAGTTTGAAGTCAGGTAGCGTGATGCCTCCAGCTTTGTTCTTTTGGCTTAGGATTGACTTGGTGATGCGGGCTCTTTTTTGGTTCCCTATGAACTTTAAAGTAGTTTTTTCCAATTCTGTGAAGAAAGTCATTGGTAACTTGATGGGGATGGCATTGAATCTGTAAATTACCTTGGGAAGGATGGCCATTTTCATGATATTGATTCTTCCTACCCATGAGCATGGAATGTTCTTCCATTTGTTTGTATCCTCTTTTATTTCCTTGAGCAGTGGTTTGCAGTTTTCTCCTTGAAGAGGTCCTTCACATCCCTTGTAAGTTGGATTCCTAGGTATTTTATTCTCTTTGAAGCAATTGTGAATGGGAGTTCACTCATGATTTGGCTCTCTGTTTGTCTGTTATTGATGTATAAGAATGCTTGTGATTTTTGTACATTGATGTTGTATCCTGAGACTTTGCTGAAGTTGCTTATCAGCTTAAGGAGATTTTGGGCTGAGACAATGGGGTTTTCTAGATATACTATCACGTCATCTGCAAACAGGGACAATTTGACTTCCTTTTTTCCTAATTGAATACCCTTGATTTCCTTCTCTTGCCTAATTGCCCTGGCGAGAACTTCCAACACTATGTTGAATAGAAGTGGTGAGAGAGGGCATCCCTGTCTTGTGCCAGTTTTCAAAGTGAATGCTTCCAGTTTTTGCCCATTCAGTATGATATTGGCTGTGGGTTTGTCATAAATAGCTCTTATTATTTTGAGATACGACCCGTCAATACCTAATTTATTGAGAGTTTTTAGCATGAAGGGTTGTTGAATTTTGTCAAAGGCCTTTTCTTCATGTATTGAGATAATCATGTGGTTTTTGACTTTGGTTCTGTTTATATGCTGTATTACATTTATTGCTTTGCGTATATTGAACCAGCCTTGCATCCCAGGGATGAAGCCCACTTGATCATGGTGGATAAGCTGTTTGATGTGCTGCGAGATTCGGTTTGCCAGTAATTTATTGAGGAATTTTGCATCAATATTCATCAAGGATATTGGTCTAAAATTCTCTTTTTTGGTTGTGTCTCTGCCCAGCTTTGGTATCAGCATGATGCTGGCCTCATAAAATGAGTTAGGAAGGATTCCCTCTTTTTCTATTGATTGGAATAGTTTCTGAAGTAATGGTTCCAGTTCCTCCTTGTACCTCTGGTAGAATTCGGCTGTGAACGCATCTGATCCTGGACTCCTTTTGGTTGGTAAGCTATTGATTATTGCCGCAATTTCAGCTCCTGTTATTAGTCTATTCAGAGATTCAACTTCTTCCTGGTTTAGTCATGGGAGAGTGTATGTGTCGAGGAATTTATACCTTTCTCTTTTTTTTAATTTTTTTTCTTTTTATCATTATTATTATTATTATTACCATTATTATTATTGTTATACTTTAGGCTCTATGGTACATGTGCGCAACGTGCAGGTAAGCTACATATGTATACATGCGCCATGCTGGTGCGCTGCACCCAGCAACTCGTCATCTAGCATTAGGTATATCTCCCAATGCTGTCCCTCCCCCCTCCCCCCACCCCACAACAGTCCCCGAAGTGTGATGTTCCCCTTCCTGTGTCCATGTGTTCTCATTGTTCAATTCCCACCTATGAGTGAGAATATGTGGTGTTTGGTTTTTTGTTCTTGCGATAGTTTACTGAGAACGATGATTTCCTATTTCATCCATGTCCCTACAAAGGATATGAACTCAACAGTTTTTATGGCTGCCTAGTATTCCATGGTGTATATGTGCCATATTTTCTTAATCCAGTCTATCATTGTTGGACATTTGGGTTGGTTCCAAATCTTTGCTATTGTGTATAATGCCGCAATAAACATACGTGTGCATGTGTCTTTATAGCAGCATGATTTATAGTCCTTTGGGTATATACCCAGTAATGGGATGGCTGGGTCAAATGGAATTTCTAGTTCTAGATCCCTGAGGAATCGCCACAGTGACCTGCACAAGGGTTGAACTAGTTTACAGTCCCACCAACAGTGTAAAGTGTTCCTATTTCTCCACATCCTCTCCAGCACCTGTTGTTTCCTGACTTTTTAATGATTGCCATTCTAACTGGTGTGAGATGGTATCTCATTGTGGTTTTGATTTGCATTTCTCTGATGGCCAGTGATGGTGAGCTTTTTTTCACGTGTTTTTTGGCTGCATAAATGTCTTCTTTTGAGGAGTGTCTGTTCATGTCCTTCGCCCACTTTTTGATGGGGTTGTTTGGTGTTTTCTTGTAAATTTGTTGGAGTGCATTGTAGATTCTGGATATTAGCCGTTTGTCAGATGAGTAGGTTGCGAAAATTTTCTCCCATTTTGTAGGTTGCCTGTTCACTCTGATGGTAGTTTCCTTTGCTGTGCAGAAGCTCTTTAGTTTAATTAGATCCCATTTGTCAATTTTGGCTTTTGTTGCCATTGCTTTTGGTGTTTTAGACATGAAGTCCTTGCCCATGCCTATGTCCTGAATGGTATTGCCTAGGTTTTCTTCTAGGGTTTTTATGGGTTTAGGTCTAACGTTTAAGTCTTTAATCCATCTTGAGTTGACTTTTGTATAAGGTGTAAGGAAGGGATCCAGTTTCAGCTTTCTACACGTGGCTAGCCAGTTTTCCCAGCACCATTTATTAAATAGGGAATCCTTTCTCCATTTCTTGTTTTTGTCAGGTTTGTCAAAGATCAGATAGTTGTAGATATGTGGCATTATTTCTGACGGCTCTGTTCTGTTCCATTGATCTATATCTCTGTTTTGGTACCAGTACCATGCTGTTTGGGTTACTGTAGCCTTGTAGTATAGTTTGAAGTCAGGTAGCGTGATGCCTCCAGCTTTGTTCTTTTGGCTTAGGATTGACTTGGTGATGCGGGCTCTTTTTTGGTTCCCTATGAACTTTAAAGTAGTTTTTTCCAATTCTGTGAAGAAAGTCATTGGTAACTTGATGGGGATGGCATTGAATCTGTAAATTACCTTGGGAAGGATGGCCATTTTCATGATATTGATTCTTCCTACCCATGAGCATGGAATGTTCTTCCATTTGTTTGTATCCTCTTTTATTTCCTTGAGCAGTGGTTTGTAGTTTTCTCCTTGAAGAGGTCCTTCACATCCCTTGTAAGTTGGATTCCTAGGTATTTTATTCTCTTTGAAGCAATTGTGAATGGGAGTTCACTCATGATTTGGCTCTCTGTTTGTCTGTTATTGATGTATAAGAATGCTTGTGATTTTTGTACATTGATGTTGTATCCTGAGACTTTGCTGAAGTTGCTTATCAGCTTAAGGAGATTTTGGGCTGAGACAATGGGGTTTTCTAGATATACTATCACGTCATCTGCAAACAGGGACAATTTGACTTCCTTTTTTCCTAATTGAATACCCTTGATTTCCTTCTCTTGCCTAATTGCCCTGGCCAGAACTTCCAACACTATGTTGAATAGAAGTGGTGAGAGAGGGCATCCCTGTCTTGTGCCAGTTTTCAAAGTGAATGCTTCCAGTTTCTGCCCATTCAGTATGATATTGGCTGTGGGTTTGTCATAAATAGCTCTTATTATTTTGAGATACGACCCGTCAATACCTAATTTATTGAGAGTTTTTAGCATGAAGGGTTGTTGAATTTTGTCAAAGGCCTTTTCTTCATGTATTGAGATAATCATGTGGTTTTTGACTTTGGTTCTGTTTATATGCTGTATTACATTTATTGCTTTGCGTATATTGAACCAGCCTTGCATCCCAGGGATGAAGCCCACTTGATCATGGTGGATAAGCTGTTTGATGTGCTGCGAGATTCGGTTTGCCAGTAATTTATTGAGGAATTTTGCATCAATATTCATCAAGGATATTGGTCTAAAATTCTCTTTTTTGGTTGTGTCTCTGCCCAGCTTTGGTATCAGCATGATGCTGGCCTCATAAAATGAGTTAGGAAGGATTCCCTCTTTTTCTATTGATTGGAATAGTTTCTGAAGTAATGGTTCCAGTTCCTCCTTGTACCTCTGGTAGAATTCGGCTGTGAACGCATCTGATCCTGGACTCCTTTTGGTTGGTAAGCTATTGATTATTGCCGCAATTTCAGCTCCTGTTATTAGTCTATTCAGAGATTCAACTTCTTCCTGGTTTAGTCATGGGAGAGTGTATGTGTCGAGGAATTTATACCTTTCTCTTTTTTTTAATTTTTTTTCTTTTTATCATTATTATTATTATTATTACCATTATTATTATTGTTATACTTTAGGCTCTATGGTACATGTGCGCAACGTGCAGGTAAGCTACATATGTATACATGCGCCATGCTGGTGCGCTGCACCCAGCAACTCGTCATCTAGCATTAGGTATATCTCCCAATGCTGTCCCTCCCCCCTCCCCCCACCCCACAACAGTCCCCGAAGTGTGATGTTCCCCTTCCTGTGTCCATGTGTTCTCATTGTTCAATTCCCACCTATGAGTGAGAATATGTGGTGTTTGGTTTTTTGTTCTTGCGATAGTTTACTGAGAACGATGATTTCCTATTTCATCCATGTCCCTACAAAGGATATGAACTCATCAGTTTTTATGGCTGCCTAGTATTCCATGGTGTATATGTGCCATATTTTCTTAATCCAGTCTATCATTGTTGGACATTTGGGTTGGTTCCAAATCTTTGCTATTGTGTATAATGCCGCAATAAACATACGTGTGCATGTGTCTTTATAGCAGCATGATTTATAGTCCTTTGGGTATATACCCAG
This sequence comes from Pongo abelii, assembly GCF_028885655.2. NCBI lineage: Eukaryota > Metazoa > Chordata > Mammalia > Primates > Hominidae > Pongo > Pongo abelii. Next base: position 4,409,468 of record NC_072007.2, on the reverse strand, counting down.
TAATGGGATGGCTGGGTCAAATGGAATTTCTAGTTCTAGATCCCTGAGGAATCGCCACAGTGACCTGCACAAGGGTTGAACTAGTTTACAGTCCCACCAACAGTGTAAAGTGTTCCTATTTCTCCACATCCTCTCCAGCACCTGTTGTTTCCTGACTTTTTAATGATTGCCATTCTAACTGGTGTGAGATGGTATCTCATTGTGGTTTTGATTTGCATTTCTCTGATGGCCAGTGATGGTGAGCTTTTTTTCACGTGTTTTTTGGCTGCATAAATGTCTTCTTTTGAGGAGTGTCTGTTCATGTCCTTCGCCCACTTTTTGATGGGGTTGTTTGGTGTTTTCTTGTAAATTTGTTGGAGTGCATTGTAGATTCTGGATATTAGCCGTTTGTCAGATGAGTAGGTTGCGAAAATTTTCTCCCATTTTGTAGGTTGCCTGTTCACTCTGATGGTAGTTTCCTTTGCTGTGCAGAAGCTCTTTAGTTTAATTAGATCCCATTTGTCAATTTTGGCTTTTGTTGCCATTGCTTTTGGTGTTTTAGACATGAAGTCCTTGCCCATGCCTATGTCCTGAATGGTATTGCCTAGGTTTTCTTCTAGGGTTTTTATGGGTTTAGGTCTAACGTTTAAGTCTTTAATCCATCTTGAGTTGACTTTTGTATAAGGTGTAAGGAAGGGATCCAGTTTCAGCTTTCTACACGTGGCTAGCCAGTTTTCCCAGCACCATTTATTAAATAGGGAATCCTTTCTCCATTTCTTGTTTTTGTCAGGTTTGTCAAAGATCAGATAGTTGTAGATATGTGGCATTATTTCTGACGGCTCTGTTCTGTTCCATTGATCTATATCTCTGTTTTGGTACCAGTACCATGCTGTTTGGGTTACTGTAGGCTTGTAGTATAGTTTGAAGTCAGGTAGCGTGATGCCTCCAGCTTTGTTCTTTTGGCTTAGGATTGACTTGGTGATGCGGGCTCTTTTTTGGTTCCCTATGAACTTTAAAGTAGTTTTTTCCAATTCTGTGAAGAAAGTCATTGGTAACTTGATGGGGATGGCATTGAATCTGTAAATTACCTTGGGAAGGATGGCCATTTTCATGATATTGATTCTTCCTACCCATGAGCATGGAATGTTCTTCCATTTGTTTGTATCCTCTTTTATTTCCTTGAGCAGTGGTTTGCAGTTTTCTCCTTGAAGAGGTCCTTCACATCCCTTGTAAGTTGGATTCCTAGGTATTTTATTCTCTTTGAAGCAATTGTGAATGGGAGTTCACTCATGATTTGGCTCTCTGTTTGTCTGTTATTGATGTATAAGAATGCTTGTGATTTTTGTACATTGATGTTGTATCCTGAGACTTTGCTGAAGTTGCTTATCAGCTTAAGGAGATTTTGGGCTGAGACAATGGGGTTTTCTAGATATACTATCACGTCATCTGCAAACAGGGACAATTTGACTTCCTTTTTTCCTAATTGAATACCCTTGATTTCCTTCTCTTGCCTAATTGCCCTGGCGAGAACTTCCAACACTATGTTGAATAGAAGTGGTGAGAGAGGGCATCCCTGTCTTGTGCCAGTTTTCAAAGTGAATGCTTCCAGTTTTTGCCCATTCAGTATGATATTGGCTGTGGGTTTGTCATAAATAGCTCTTATTATTTTGAGATACGACCCGTCAATACCTAATTTATTGAGAGATTTTAGCATGAAGGGTTGTTGAATTTTGTCAAAGGCCTTTTCTTCATGTATTGAGATAATCATGTGGTTTTTGACTTTGGTTCTGTTTATATGCTGTATTACATTTATTGCTTTGCGTATATTGAACCAGCCTTGCATCTCAGGGATGAAGCCCACTTGATCATGGTGGATAAGCTGTTTGATGTGCTGCGAGATTCGGTTTGCCAGTAATTTATTGAGGAATTTTGCATCAATATTCATCAAGGATATTGGTCTAAAATTCTCTTTTTTGGTTGTGTCTCTGCCCAGCTTTGGTATCAGCATGATGCTGGCCTCATAAAATGAGTTAGGAAGGATTCCCTCTTTTTCTATTGATTGGAATAGTTTCTGAAGTAATGGTTCCAGTTCCTCCTTGTACCTCTGGTAGAATTCGGCTGTGAACGCATCTGATCCTGGACTCCTTTTGGTTGGTAAGCTATTGATTATTGTCGCAATTTCAGCTCCTGTTATTAGTCTATTCAGAGATTCAACTTCTTCCTGGTTTAGTCATGGGAGAGTGTATGTGTCGAGGAATTTATACCTTTCTTTTTTTTTTAAATTTTTTTCTTTTTATCATTATTATTATTATTATTACCATTATTATTATTTTTATACTTTAGGCTCTATGGTACATGTGCGCAACGTTCAGGTAAGCTACATATGTATACATGCGCCATGCTGGTGCGCTGCACCCACCAACTCGTCATCTAGCATTAGGTATATCTCCCAATGCTGTCCCTCCCCCTCCCCCCACCCCACAACAGTCCCCGAAGTGTGATGTTCCCCTTCCTGTGTCCATGTGTTCTCATTGTTCAATTCCCACCTATGAGTGAGAATATGTGGTGTTTGGTTTTTTGTTCTTGCGATAGTTTGCTGAGAACGATGATTTCCAATTTCATCCATGTCCCTACAAAGGATATGAACTCATCAGTTTTTATGGCTGCCTAGTATTCCATGGTGTATATGTGCCATATTTTCTTAATCCAGTCTATCATTGTTGGACTTTTGGGTTGGTTCCAAATCTTTGCTATTGTGTATAATGCCGCAATAAACATACGTGTGCATGTGTCTTTATAGCAGCATGATTTATAGTCCTTTGGGTATATACCCAGTAATGGGATGGCTGGGTCAAATGGAATTTCTAGTTCTAGATCCCTGAGGAATCGCCACAGTGACCTGCACAAGGGTTGAACTAGTTTACAGTCCCACCAACAGTGTAAAGTGTTCCTATTTCTCCACATCCTCTCCAGCACCTGTTGTTTCCTGACTTTTTAATGATTGCCATTCTAACTGGTGTGAGATGGTATCTCATTGTGGTTTTGATTTGCATTTCTCTGATGGCCAGTGATGGTGAGCTTTTTTTCACGTGTTTTTTGGCTGCATAAATGTCTTCTTTTGAGGAGTGTCTGTTCATGTCCTTCGCCCACTTTTTGATGGGGTTGTTTGGTGTTTTCTTGTAAATTTGTTGGAGTTCATTGTAGATTCTGGATATTAGCCGTTTGTCAGATGAGTAGGTTGCGAAAATTTTCTCCCATTTTGTAGGTTGCCTGTTCACTCTGATGGTAGTTTCCTTTGCTGTGCAGAAGCTCTTTAGTTTAATTAGATCCCATTTGTCAATTTTGGCTTTTGTTGCCATTGCTTTTGGTGTTTTAGACATGAAGTCCTTGCCCATGCCTATGTCCTGAATGGTATTGCCTAGGTTTTCTTCTAGGGTTTTTATGGGTTTAGGTCTAACGTTTAAGTCTTTAATCCATCTTGAGTTGACTTTTGTATAAGGTGTAAGGAAGGGATCCAGTTTCAGCTTTCTACACGTGGCTAGCCAGTTTTCCCAGCACCATTTATTAAATAGGGAATCCTTTCTCCATTTCTTGTTTTTGTCAGGTTTGTCAAAGATCAGATAGTTGTAGATATGTGGCATTATTTCTGACGGCTCTGTTCTGTTCCATTGATCTATATCTCTGTTTTGGTACCAGTACCATGCTGTTTGGGTTACTGTAGCCTTGTAGTATAGTTTGAAGTCAGGTAGCGTGATGCCTCCAGCTTTGTTCTTTTGGCTTAGGATTGACTTGGTGATGCGGGCTCTTTTTTGGTTCCCTATGAACTTTAAAGTAGTTTTTTCCAATTCTGTGAAGAAAGTCATTGGTAACTTGATGGGGATGGCATTGAATCTGTAAATTACCTTGGGAAGGATGGCCATTTTCATGATATTGATTCTTCCTACCCATGAGCATGGAATGTTCTTCCATTTGTTTGTATCCTCTTTTATTTCCTTGAGCAGTGGTTTGTAGTTTTCTCCTTGAAGAGGTCCTTCACATCCCTTGTAAGTTGGATTCCTAGGTATTTTATTCTCTTTGAAGCAATTGTGAATGGGAGTTCACTCATGATTTGGCTCTCTGTTTGTCTGTTATTGATGTATAAGAATGCTTGTGATTTTTGTACATTGATGTTGTATCCTGAGACTTTGCTGAAGTTGCTTATCAGCTTAAGGAGATTTTGGGCTGAGACAATGGGGTTTTCTAGATATACTATCACGTCATCTGCAAACAGGGACAATTTGACTTCCTTTTTTCCTAATTGAATACCCTTGATTTCCTTCTCTTGCCTAATTGCCCTGGCCAGAACTTCCAACACTATGTTGAATAGAAGTGGTGAGAGAGGGCATCCCTGTCTTGTGCCAGTTTTCAAAGTGAATGCTTCCAGTTTCTGCCCATTCAGTATGATATTGGCTGTGGGTTTGTCATAAATAGCTCTTATTATTTTGAGATACGACCCGTCAATACCTAATTTATTGAGAGTTTTTAGCATGAAGGGTTGTTGAATTTTGTCAAAGGCCTTTTCTTCATGTATTGAGATAATCATGTGGTTTTTGACTTTGGTTCTGTTTATATGCTGTATTACATTTATTGCTTTGCGTATATTGAACCAGCCTTGCATCCCAGGGATGAAGCCCACTTGATCATGGTGGATAAGCTGTTTGATGTGCTGCGAGATTCGGTTTGCCAGTAATTTATTGAGGAATTTTGCATCAATATTCATCAAGGATATTGGTCTAAAATTCTCTTTTTTGGTTGTGTCTCTGCCCAGCTTTGGTATCAGCATGATGCTGGCCTCATAAAATGAGTTAGGAAGGATTCCCTCTTTTTCTATTGATTGGAATAGTTTCTGAAGTAATGGTTCCAGTTCCTCCTTGTACCTCTGGTAGAATTCGGCTGTGAACGCATCTGATCCTGGACTCCTTTTGGTTGGTAAGCTATTGATTATTGCCGCAATTTCAGCTCCTGTTATTAGTCTATTCAGAGATTCAACTTCTTCCTGGTTTAGTCATGGGAGAGTGTATGTGTCGAGGAATTTATACCTTTCTCTTTTTTTTAATTTTTTTTCTTTTTATCATTATTATTATTATTATTACCATTATTATTATTGTTATACTTTAGGCTCTATGGTACATGTGCGCAACGTGCAGGTAAGCTACATATGTATACATGCGCCATGCTGGTGCGCTGCACCCAGCAACTCGTCATCTAGCATTAGGTATATCTCCCAATGCTGTCCCTCCCCCCTCCCCCCACCCCACAACAGTCCCCGAAGTGTGATGTTCCCCTTCCTGTGTCCATGTGTTCTCATTGTTCAATTCCCACCTATGAGTGAGAATATGTGGTGTTTGGTTTTTTGTTCTTGCGATAGTTTACTGAGAACGATGATTTCCTATTTCATCCATGTCCCTACAAAGGATATGAACTCATCAGTTTTTATGGCTGCCTAGTATTCCATGGTGTATATGTGCCATATTTTCTTAATCCAGTCTATCATTGTTGGACATTTGGGTTGGTTCCAAATCTTTGCTATTGTGTATAATGCCGCAATAAACATACGTGTGCATGTGTCTTTATAGCAGCATGATTTATAGTCCTTTGGGTATATACCCAGTAATGGGATGGCTGGGTCAAATGGAATTTCTAGTTCTAGATCCCTGAGGAATCGCCACAGTGACCTGCACAAGGGTTGAACTAGTTTACAGTCCCACCAACAGTGTAAAGTGTTCCTATTTCTCCACATCCTCTCCAGCACCTGTTGTTTCCTGACTTTTTAATGATTGCCATTCTAACTGGTGTGAGATGGTATCTCATTGTGGTTTTGATTTGCATTTCTCTGATGGCCAGTGATGGTGAGCTTTTTTTCACGTGTTTTTTGGCTGCATAAATGTCTTCTTTTGAGGAGTGTCTGTTCATGTCCTTCGCCCACTTTTTGATGGGGTTGTTTGGTGTTTTCTTGTAAATTTGTTGGAGTGCATTGTAGATTCTGGATATTAGCCGTTTGTCAGATGAGTAGGTTGCGAAAATTTTCTCCCATTTTGTAGGTTGCCTGTTCACTCTGATGGTAGTTTCCTTTGCTGTGCAGAAGCTCTTTAGTTTAATTAGATCCCATTTGTCAATTTTGGCTTTTGTTGCCATTGCTTTTGGTGTTTTAGACATGAAGTCCTTGCCCATGCCTATGTCCTGAATGGTATTGCCTAGGTTTTCTTCTAGGGTTTTTATGGGTTTAGGTCTAACGTTTAAGTCTTTAATCCATCTTGAGTTGACTTTTGTATAAGGTGTAAGGAAGGGATCCAGTTTCAGCTTTCTACACGTGGCTAGCCAGTTTTCCCAGCACCATTTATTAAATAGGGAATCCTTTCTCCATTTCTTGTTTTTGTCAGGTTTGTCAAAGATCAGATAGTTGTAGATATGTGGCATTATTTCTGACGGCTCTGTTCTGTTCCATTGATCTATATCTCTGTTTTGGTACCAGTACCATGCTGTTTGGGTTACTGTAGCCTTGTAGTATAGTTTGAAGTCAGGTAGCGTGATGCCTCCAGCTTTGTTCTTTTGGCTTAGGATTGACTTGGTGATGCGGGCTCTTTTTTGGTTCCCTATGAACTTTAAAGTAGTTTTTTCCAATTCTGTGAAGAAAGTCATTGGTAACTTGATGGGGATGGCATTGAATCTGTAAATTACCTTGGGAAGGATGGCCATTTTCATGATATTGATTCTTCCTACCCATGAGCATGGAATGTTCTTCCATTTGTTTGTATCCTCTTTTATTTCCTTGAGCAGTGGTTTGTAGTTTTCTCCTTGAAGAGGTCCTTCACATCCCTTGTAAGTTGGATTCCTAGGTATTTTATTCTCTTTGAAGCAATTGTGAATGGGAGTTCACTCATGATTTGGCTCTCTGTTTGTCTGTTATTGATGTATAAGAATGCTTGTGATTTTTGTACATTGATGTTGTATCCTGAGACTTTGCTGAAGTTGCTTATCAGCTTAAGGAGATTTTGGGCTGAGACAATGGGGTTTTCTAGATATACTATCACGTCATCTGCAAACAGGGACAATTTGACTTCCTTTTTTCCTAATTGAATACCCTTGATTTCCTTCTCTTGCCTAATTGCCCTGGCCAGAACTTCCAACACTATGTTGAATAGAAGTGGTGAGAGAGGGCATCCCTGTCTTGTGCCAGTTTTCAAAGTGAATGCTTCCAGTTTCTGCCCATTCAGTATGATATTGGCTGTGGGTTTGTCATAAATAGCTCTTATTATTTTGAGATACGACCCGTCAATACCTAATTTATTGAGAGTTTTTAGCATGAAGGGTTGTTGAATTTTGTCAAAGGCCTTTTCTTCATGTATTGAGATAATCATGTGGTTTTTGACTTTGGTTCTGTTTATATGCTGTATTACATTTATTGCTTTGCGTATATTGAACCAGCCTTGCATCCCAGGGATGAAGCCCACTTGATCATGGTGGATAAGCTGTTTGATGTGCTGCGAGATTCGGTTTGCCAGTAATTTATTGAGGAATTTTGCATCAATATTCATCAAGGATATTGGTCTAAAATTCTCTTTTTTGGTTGTGTCTCTGCCCAGCTTTGGTATCAGCATGATGCTGGCCTCATAAAATGAGTTAGGAAGGATTCCCTCTTTTTCTATTGATTGGAATAGTTTCTGAAGTAATGGTTCCAGTTCCTCCTTGTACCTCTGGTAGAATTCGGCTGTGAACGCATCTGATCCTGGACTCCTTTTGGTTGGTAAGCTATTGATTATTGCCGCAATTTCAGCTCCTGTTATTAGTCTATTCAGAGATTCAACTTCTTCCTGGTTTAGTCATGGGAGAGTGTATGTGTCGAGGAATTTATACCTTTCTCTTTTTTTTAATTTTTTTTCTTTTTATCATTATTATTATTATTATTACCATTATTATTATTGTTATACTTTAGGCTCTATGGTACATGTGCGCAACGTGCAGGTAAGCTACATATGTATACATGCGCCATGCTGGTGCGCTGCACCCAGCAACTCGTCATCTAGCATTAGGTATATCTCCCAATGCTGTCCCTCCCCCCTCCCCCCACCCCACAACAGTCCCCGAAGTGTGATGTTCCCCTTCCTGTGTCCATGTGTTCTCATTGTTCAATTCCCACCTATGAGTGAGAATATGTGGTGTTTGGTTTTTTGTTCTTGCGATAGTTTACTGAGAACGATGATTTCCTATTTCATCCATGTCCCTACAAAGGATATGAACTCATCAGTTTTTATGGCTGCCTAGTATTCCATGGTGTATATGTGCCATATTTTCTTAATCCAGTCTATCATTGTTGGACATTTGGGTTGGTTCCAAATCTTTGCTATTGTGTATAATGCCGCAATAAACATACGTGTGCATGTGTCTTTATAGCAGCATGATTTATAGTCCTTTGGGTATATACCCAGTAATGGGATGGCTGGGTCAAATGGAATTTCTAGTTCTAGATCCCTGAGGAATCGCCACAGTGACCTGCACAAGGGTTGAACTAGTTTACAGTCCCACCAACAGTGTAAAGTGTTCCTATTTCTCCACATCCTCTCCAGCACCTGTTGTTTCCTGACTTTTTAATGATTGCCATTCTAACTGGTGTGAGATGGTATCTCATTGTGGTTTTGATTTGCATTTCTCTGATGGCCAGTGATGGTGAGCTTTTTTTCACGTGTTTTTTGGCTGCATAAATGTCTTCTTTTGAGGAGTGTCTGTTCATGTCCTTCGCCCACTTTTTGATGGGGTTGTTTGGTGTTTTCTTGTAAATTTGTTGGAGTGCATTGTAGATTCTGGATATTAGCCGTTTGTCAGATGAGTAGGTTGCGAAAATTTTCTCCCATTTTGTAGGTTGCCTGTTCACTCTGATGGTAGTTTCCTTTGCTGTGCAGAAGCTCTTTAGTTTAATTAGATCCCATTTGTCAATTTTGGCTTTTGTTGCCATTGCTTTTGGTGTTTTAGACATGAAGTCCTTGCCCATGCCTATGTCCTGAATGGTATTGCCTAGGTTTTCTTCTAGGGTTTTTATGGGTTTAGGTCTAACGTTTAAGTCTTTAATCCATCTTGAGTTGACTTTTGTATAAGGTGTAAGGAAGGGATCCAGTTTCAGCTTTCTACACGTGGCTAGCCAGTTTTCCCAGCACCATTTATTAAATAGGGAATCCTTTCTCCATTTCTTGTTTTTGTCAGGTTTGTCAAAGATCAGATAGTTGTAGATATGTGGCATTATTTCTGACGGCTCTGTTCTGTTCCATTGATCTATATCTCTGTTTTGGTACCAGTACCATGCTGTTTGGGTTACTGTAGCCTTGTAGTATAGTTTGAAGTCAGGTAGCGTGATGCCTCCAGCTTTGTTCTTTTGGCTTAGGATTGACTTGGTGATGCGGGCTCTTTTTTGGTTCCCTATGAACTTTAAAGTAGTTTTTTCCAATTCTGTGAAGAAAGTCATTGGTAACTTGATGGGGATGGCATTGAATCTGTAAATTACCTTGGGAAGGATGGCCATTTTCATGATATTGATTCTTCCTACCCATGAGCATGGAATGTTCTTCCATTTGTTTGTATCCTCTTTTATTTCCTTGAGCAGTGGTTTGTAGTTTTCTCCTTGAAGAGGTCCTTCACATCCCTTGTAAGTTGGATTCCTAGGTATTTTATTCTCTTTGAAGCAATTGTGAATGGGAGTTCACTCATGATTTGGCTCTCTGTTTGTCTGTTATTGATGTATAAGAATGCTTGTGATTTTTGTACATTGATGTTGTATCCTGAGACTTTGCTGAAGTTGCTTATCAGCTTAAGGAGATTTTGGGCTGAGACAATGGGGTTTTCTAGATATACTATCACGTCATCTGCAAACAGGGACAATTTGACTTCCTTTTTTCCTAATTGAATACCCTTGATTTCCTTCTCTTGCCTAATTGCCCTGGCCAGAACTTCCAACACTATGTTGAATAGAAGTGGTGAGAGAGGGCATCCCTGTCTTGTGCCAGTTTTCAAAGTGAATGCTTCCAGTTTCTGCCCATTCAGTATGATATTGGCTGTGGGTTTGTCATAAATAGCTCTTATTATTTTGAGATACGACCCGTCAATACCTAATTTATTGAGAGTTTTTAGCATGAAGGGTTGTTGAATTTTGTCAAAGGCCTTTTCTTCATGTATTGAGATAATCATGTGGTTTTTGACTTTGGTTCTGTTTATATGCTGTATTACATTTATTGCTTTGCGTATATTGAACCAGCCTTGCATCCCAGGGATGAAGCCCACTTGATCATGGTGGATAAGCTGTTTGATGTGCTGCGAGATTCGGTTTGCCAGTAATTTATTGAGGAATTTTGCATCAATATTCATCAAGGATATTGGTCTAAAATTCTCTTTTTTGGTTGTGTCTCTGCCCAGCTTTGGTATCAGCATGATGCTGGCCTCATAAAATGAGTTAGGAAGGATTCCCTCTTTTTCTATTGATTGGAATAGTTTCTGAAGTAATGGTTCCAGTTCCTCCTTGTACCTCTGGTAGAATTCGGCTGTGAACGCATCTGATCCTGGACTCCTTTTGGTTGGTAAGCTATTGATTATTGCCGCAATTTCAGCTCCTGTTATTAGTCTATTCAGAGATTCAACTTCTTCCTGGTTTAGTCATGGGAGAGTGTATGTGTCGAGGAATTTATACCTTTCTCTTTTTTTTAATTTTTTTTCTTTTTATCATTATTATTATTATTATTACCATTATTATTATTGTTATACTTTAGGCTCTATGGTACATGTGCGCAACGTGCAGGTAAGCTACATATGTATACATGCGCCATGCTGGTGCGCTGCACCCAGCAACTCGTCATCTAGCATTAGGTATATCTCCCAATGCTGTCCCTCCCCCCTCCCCCCACCCCACAACAGTCCCCGAAGTGTGATGTTACCCTTCCTGTGTCCATGTGTTCTCATTGTTCAATTCCCACCTATGAGTGAGAATATGTGGTGTTTGGTTTTTTGTTCTTGCGATAGTTTACTGAGAACGATGATTTCCTATTTCATCCATGTCCCTACAAAGGATATGAACTCATCAGTTTTTATGGCTGCCTAGTATTCCATGGTGTATATGTGCCATATTTTCTTAATCCAGTCTATCATTGTTGGACATTTGGGTTGGTTCCAAATCTTTGCTATTGTGTATAATGCCGCAATAAACATACGTGTGCATGTGTCTTTATAGCAGCATGATTTATAGTCCTTTGGGTATATACCCAGTAATGGGATGGCTGGGTCAAATGGAATTTCTAGTTCTAGATCCCTGAGGAATCGCCACAGTGACCTGCACAAGGGTTGAACTAGTTTACAGTCCCACCAACAGTGTAAAGTGTTCCTATTTCTCCACATCCTCTCCAGCACCTGTTGTTTCCTGACTTTTTAATGATTGCCATTCTAACTGGTGTGAGATGGTATCTCATTGTGGTTTTGATTTGCATTTCTCTGATGGCCAGTGATGGTGAGCTTTTTTTCACGTGTTTTTTGGCTGCATAAATGTCTTCTTTTGAGGAGTGTCTGTTCATGTCCTTCGCCCACTTTTTGATGGGGTTGTTTGGTGTTTTCTTGTAAATTTGTTGGAGTGCATTGTAGATTCTGGATATTAGCCGTTTGTCAGATGAGTAGGTTGCGAAAACTTTCTCCCATTTTGTAGGTTGCCTGATCACTCTGATGGTAGTTTCCTTTGCTGTGCAGAAGCTCTTTAGTTTAATTAGATCCCATTTGTCAATTTTGGCTTTTGTTGCCATTGCTTTTGGTGTTTTAGACATGAAGTCCTTGCCCATGCCTATGTCCTGAATGGTATTGCCTAGGTTTTCTTCTAGGGTTTTTATGGGTTTAGGTCTAACGTTTAAGTCTTTAATCCATCTTGAGTTGACTTTTGTATAAGGTGTAAGGAAGGGATCCAGTTTCAGCTTTCTACACGTGGCTAGCCAGTTTTCCCAGCACCATTTATTAAATAGGGAATCCTTTCTCCATTTCTTGTTTTTGTCAGGTTTGTCAAAGATCAGATAGTTGTAGATATGTGGCATTATTTCTGACGGCTCTGTTCTGTTCCATTGATCTATATCTCTGTTTTGGTACCAGTACCATGCTGTTTGGGTTACTGTAGCCTTGTAGTATAGTTTGAAGTCAGGTAGCGTGATGCCTCCAGCTTTGTTCTTTTGGCTTAGGATTGACTTGGTGATGCGGGCTCTTTTTTGGTTCCCTATGAACTTTAAAGTAGTTTTTTCCAATTCTGTGAAGAAAGTCATTGGTAACTTGATGGGGATGGCATTGAATCTGTAAATTACCTTGGGAAGGATGGCCATTTTCATGATATTGATTCTTCCTACCCATGAGCATGGAATGTTCTTCCATTTGTTTGTATCCTCTTTTATTTCCTTGAGCAGTGGTTTGTAGTTTTCTCCTTGAAGAGGTCCTTCACATCCCTTGTAAGTTGGATTCCTAGGTATTTTATTCTCTTTGAAGCAATTGTGAATGGGAGTTCACTCATGATTTGGCTCTCTGTTTGTCTGTTATTGATGTATAAGAATGCTTGTGATTTTTGTACATTGATGTTGTATCCTGAGACTTTGCTGAAGTTGCTTATCAGCTTAAGGAGATTTTGGGCTGAGACAATGGGGTTTTCTAGATATACTATCACGTCATCTGCAAACAGGGACAATTTGACTTCCTTTTTTCCTAATTGAATACCCTTGATTTCCTTCTCTTGCCTAATTGCCCTGGCCAGAACTTCCAACACTATGTTGAATAGAAGTGGTGAGAGAGGGCATCCCTGTCTTGTGCCAGTTTTCAAAGTGAATGCTTCCAGTTTCTGCCCATTCAGTATGATATTGGCTGTGGGTTTGTCATAAATAGCTCTTATTATTTTGAGATACGACCCGTCAATACCTAATTTATTGAGAGTTTTTAGCATGAAGGGTTGTTGAATTTTGTCAAAGGCCTTTTCTTCATGTATTGAGATAATCATGTGGTTTTTGACTTTGGTTCTGTTTATATGCTGTATTACATTTATTGCTTTGCGTATATTGAACCAGCCTTGCATCCCAGGGATGAAGCCCACTTGATCATGGTGGATAAGCTGTTTGATGTGCTGCGAGATTCGGTTTGCCAGTAATTTATTGAGGAATTTTGCATCAATATTCATCAAGGATATTGGTCTAAAATTCTCTTTTTTGGTTGTGTCTCTGCCCAGCTTTGGTATCAGCATGATGCTGGCCTCATAAAATGAGTTAGGAAGGATTCCCTCTTTTTCTATTGATTGGAATAGTTTCTGAAGTAATGGTTCCAGTTCCTCCTTGTACCTCTGGTAGAATTCGGCTGTGAACGCATCTGATCCTGGACTCCTTTTGGTTGGTAAGCTATTGATTATTGCCGCAATTTCAGCTCCTGTTATTAGTCTATTCAGAGATTCAACTTCTTCCTGGTTTAGTCATGGGAGAGTGTATGTGTCGAGGAATTTATACCTTTCTCTTTTTTTTAATTTTTTTTCTTTTTATCATTATTATTATTATTATTACCATTATTATTATTGTTATACTTTAGGCTCTATGGTACATGTGCGCAACGTGCAGGTAAGCTACATATGTATACATGCGCCATGCTGGTGCGCTGCACCCAGCAACTCGTCATCTAGCATTAGGTATATCTCCCAATGCTGTCCCTCCCCCCTCCCCCCACCCCACAACAGTCCCCGAAGTGTGATGTTCCCCTTCCTGTGTCCATGTGTTCTCATTGTTCAATTCCCACCTATGAGTGAGAATATGTGGTGTTTGGTTTTTTGTTCTTGCGATAGTTTACTGAGAACGATGATTTCCTATTTCATCCATGTCCCTACAAAGGATATGAACTCATCAGTTTTTATGGCTGCCTAGTATTCCATGGTGTATATGTGCCATATTTTCTTAATCCAGTCTATCATTGTTGGACATTTGGGTTGGTTCCAAATCTTTGCTATTGTGTATAATGCCGCAATAAACATACGTGTGCATGTGTCTTTATAGCAGCATGATTTATAGTCCTTTGGGTATATACCCAGTAATGGGATGGCTGGGTCAAATGGAATTTCTAGTTCTAGATCCCTGAGGAATCGCCACAGTGACCTGCACAAGGGTTGAACTAGTTTACAGTCCCACCAACAGTGTAAAGTGTTCCTATTTCTCCACATCCTCTCCAGCACCTGTTGTTTCCTGACTTTTTAATGATTGCCATTCTAACTGGTGTGAGATGGTATCTCATTGTGGTTTTGATTTGCATTTCTCTGATGGCCAGTGATGGTGAGCTTTTTTTCACGTGTTTTTTGGCTGCATAAATGTCTTCTTTTGAGGAGTGTCTGTTCATGTCCTTCGCCCACTTTTTGATGGGGTTGTTTGGTGTTTTCTTGTAAATTTGTTGGAGTGCATTGTAGATTCTGGATATTAGCCGTTTGTCAGATGAGTAGGTTGCGAAAACTTTCTCCCATTTTGTAGGTTGCCTGATCACTCTGATGGTAGTTTCCTTTGCTGTGCAGAAGCTCTTTAGTTTAATTAGATCCCATTTGTCAATTTTGGCTTTTGTTGCCATTGCTTTTGGTGTTTTAGACATGAAGTCCTTGCCCATGCCTATGTCCTGAATGGTATTGCCTAGGTTTTCTTCTAGGGTTTTTATGGGTTTAGGTCTAACGTTTAAGTCTTTAATCCATCTTGAGTTGACTTTTGTATAAGGTGTAAGGAAGGGATCCAGTTTCAGCTTTCTACACGTGGCTAGCCAGTTTTCCCAGCACCATTTATTAAATAGGGAATCCTTTCTCCATTTCTTGTTTTTGTCAGGTTTGTCAAAGATCAGATAGTTGTAGATATGTGGCATTATTTCTGACGGCTCTGTTCTGTTCCATTGATCTATATCTCTGTTTTGGTACCAGTACCATGCTGTTTGGGTTACTGTAGCCTTGTAGTATAGTTTGAAGTCAGGTAGCGTGATGCCTCCAGCTTTGTTCTTTTGGCTTAGGATTGACTTGGTGATGCGGGCTCTTTTTTGGTTCCCTATGAACTTTAAAGTAGTTTTTTCCAATTCTGTGAAGAAAGTCATTGGTAACTTGATGGGGATGGCATTGAATCTGTAAATTACCTTGGGAAGGATGGCCATTTTCATGATATTGATTCTTCCTACCCATGAGCATGGAATGTTCTTCCATTTGTTTGTATCCTCTTTTATTTCCTTGAGCAGTGGTTTGTAGTTTTCTCCTTGAAGAGGTCCTTCACATCCCTTGTAAGTTGGATTCCTAGGTATTTTATTCTCTTTGAAGCAATTGTGAATGGGAGTTCACTCATGATTTGGCTCTCTGTTTGTCTGTTATTGATGTATAAGAATGCTTGTGATTTTTGTACATTGATGTTGTATCCTGAGACTTTGCTGAAGTTGCTTATCAGCTTAAGGAGATTTTGGGCTGAGACAATGGGGTTTTCTAGATATACTATCACGTCATCTGCAAACAGGGACAATTTGACTTCCTTTTTTCCTAATTGAATACCCTTGATTTCCTTCTCTTGCCTAATTGCCCTGGCCAGAACTTCCAACACTATGTTGAATAGAAGTGGTGAGAGAGGGCATCCCTGTCTTGTGCCAGTTTTCAAAGTGAATGCTTCCAGTTTCTGCCCATTCAGTATGATATTGGCTGTGGGTTTGTCATAAATAGCTCTTATTATTTTGAGATACGACCCGTCAATACCTAATTTATTGAGAGTTTTTAGCATGAAGGGTTGTTGAATTTTGTCAAAGGCCTTTTCTTCATGTATTGAGATAATCATGTGGTTTTTGACTTTGGTTCTGTTTATATGCTGTATTACATTTATTGCTTTGCGTATATTGAACCAGCCTTGCATCCCAGGGATGAAGCCCACTTGATCATGGTGGATAAGCTGTTTGATGTGCTGCGAGATTCGGTTTGCCAGTAATTTATTGAGGAATTTTGCATCAATATTCATCAAGGATATTGGTCTAAAATTCTCTTTTTTGGTTGTGTCTCTGCCCAGCTTTGGTATCAGCATGATGCTGGCCTCATAAAATGAGTTAGGAAGGATTCCCTCTTTTTCTATTGATTGGAATAGTTTCTGAAGTAATGGTTCCAGTTCCTCCTTGTACCTCTGGTAGAATTCGGCTGTGAACGCATCTGATCCTGGACTCCTTTTGGTTGGTAAGCTATTGATTATTGCCGCAATTTCAGCTCCTGTTATTAGTCTATTCAGAGATTCAACTTCTTCCTGGTTTAGTCATGGGAGAGTGTATGTGTCGAGGAATTTATACCTTTCTCTTTTTTTTAATTTTTTTTCTTTTTATCATTATTATTATTATTATTACCATTATTATTATTGTTATACTTTAGGCTCTATGGTACATGTGCGCAACGTGCAGGTAAGCTACATATGTATACATGCGCCATGCTGGTGCGCTGCACCCAGCAACTCGTCATCTAGCATTAGGTATATCTCCCAATGCTGTCCCTCCCCCCTCCCCCCACCCCACAACAGTCCCCGAAGTGTGATGTTCCCCTTCCTGTGTCCATGTGTTCTCATTGTTCAATTCCCACCTATGAGTGAGAATATGTGGTGTTTGGTTTTTTGTTCTTGCGATAGTTTACTGAGAACGATGATTTCCTATTTCATCCATGTCCCTACAAAGGATATGAACTCATCAGTTTTTATGGCTGCCTAGTATTCCATGGTGTATATGTGCCATATTTTCTTAATCCAGTCTATCATTGTTGGACATTTGGGTTGGTTCCAAATCTTTGCTATTGTGTATAATGCCGCAATAAACATACGTGTGCATGTGTCTTTATAGCAGCATGATTTATAGTCCTTTGGGTATATACCCAGTAATGGGATGGCTGGGTCAAATGGAATTTCTAGTTCTAGATCCCTGAGGAATCGCCACAGTGACCTGCACAAGGGTTGAACTAGTTTACAGTCCCACCAACAGTGTAAAGTGTTCCTATTTCTCCACATCCTCTCCAGCACCTGTTGTTTCCTGACTTTTTAATGATTGCCATTCTAACTGGTGTGAGATGGTATCTCATTGTGGTTTTGATTTGCATTTCTCTGATGGCCAGTGATGGTGAGCTTTTTTTCACGTGTTTTTTGGCTGCATAAATGTCTTCTTTTGAGGAGTGTCTGTTCATGTCCTTCGCCCACTTTTTGATGGGGTTGTTTGGTGTTTTCTTGTAAATTTGTTGGAGTGCATTGTAGATTCTGGATATTAGCCGTTTTTCAGATGAGTAGGTTGCGAAAATTTTCTCCCATTTTGTAGGTTGCCTGATCACTCTGATGGTAGTTTCCTTTGCTGTGCAGAAGCTCTTTAGTTTAATTAGATCCCATTTGTCAATTTTGGCTTTTGTTGCCATTGCTTTTGGTGTTTTAGACATGAAGTCCTTGCCCATGCCTATGTCCTGAATGGTATTGCCTAGGTTTTCTTCTAGGGTTTTTATGGGTTTAGGTCTAACGTTTAAGTCTTTAATCCATCTTGAGTTGACTTTTGTATAAGGTGTAAGGAAGGGATCCAGTTTCAGCTTTCTATACGTGGCTAGCCAGTTTTCCCAGCACCATTTATTAAATAGGGAATCCTTTCTCCATTTCTTGTTTTTGTCAGGTTTGTCAAAGATCAGATAGTTGTAGATATGTGGCATTATTTCTGACAGCTCTGTTCTGTTCCATTGATCTATATCTCTGTTTTGGTACCAGTACCATGCTGTTTGGGTTACTGTAGCCTTGTAGTATAGTTTGAAGTCAGGTAGCGTGATGCCTCCAGCTTTGTTCTTTTGGCTTAGGATTGACTTGGTGATGCGGGCTCTTTTTTGGTTCCCTATGAACTTTAAAGTAGTTTTTTCCAATTCTGTGAAGAAAGTCATTGGTAACTTGATGGGGATGGCATTGAATCTGTAAATTACCTTGGGAAGGATGGCCATTTTCATGATATTGATTCTTCCTACCCATGAGCATGGAATGTTCTTCCATTTGTTTGTATCCTCTTTTATTTCCTTGAGCAGTGGTTTGTAGTTTTCTCCTTGAAGAGGTCCTTCACATCCCTTGTAAGTTGGATTCCTAGGTATTTTATTCTCTTTGAAGCAATTGTGAATGGGAGTTCACTCATGATTTGGCTCTCTGTTTGTCTGTTATTGATGTATAAGAATGCTTGTGATTTTTGTACATTGATGTTGTATCCTGAGACTTTGCTGAAGTTGCTTATCAGCTTAAGGAGATTTTGGGCTGAGACAATGGGGTTTTCTAGATATACTATCACGTCATCTGCAAACAGGGACAATTTGACTTCCTTTTTTCCTAATTGAATACCCTTGATTTCCTTCTCTTGCCTAATTGCCCTGGCCAGAACTTCCAACACTATGTTGAATAGAAGTGGTGAGAGAGGGCATCCCTGTCTTGTGCCAGTTTTCAAAGTGAATGCTTCCAGTTTCTGCCCATTCAGTATGATATTGGCTGTGGGTTTGTCATAAATAGCTCTTATTATTTTGAGATACGACCCGTCAATACCTAATTTATTGAGAGTTTTTAGCATGAAGGGTTGTTGAATTTTGTCAAAGGCCTTTTCTTCATGTATTGAGATAATCATGTGGTTTTTGACTTTGGTTCTGTTTATATGCTGTATTACATTTATTGCTTTGCGTATATTGAACCAGCCTTGCATCCCAGGGATGAAGCCCACTTGATCATGGTGGATAAGCTGTTTGATGTGCTGCGAGATTCGGTTTGCCAGTAATTTATTGAGGAATTTTGCATCAATATTCATCAAGGATATTGGTCTAAAATTCTCTTTTTTGGTTGTGTCTCTGCCCAGCTTTGGTATCAGCATGATGCTGGCCTCATAAAATGAGTTAGGAAGGATTCCCTCTTTTTCTATTGATTGGAATAGTTTCTGAAGTAATGGTTCCAGTTCCTCCTTGTACCTCTGGTAGAATTCGGCTGTGAACGCATCTGATCCTGGACTCCTTTTGGTTGGTAAGCTATTGATTATTGCCGCAATTTCAGCTCCTGTTATTAGTCTATTCAGAGATTCAACTTCTTCCTGGTTTAGTCATGGGAGAGTGTATGTGTCGAGGAATTTATACCTTTCTCTTTTTTTTAATTTTTTTTCTTTTTATCATTATTATTATTATTATTACCATTATTATTATTGTTATACTTTAGGCTCTATGGTACATGTGCGCAACGTGCAGGTAAGCTACATATGTATACATGCGCCATGCTGGTGCGCTGCACCCAGCAACTCGTCATCTAGCATTAGGTATATCTCCCAATGCTGTCCCTCCCCCCTCCCCCCACCCCACAACAGTCCCCGAAGTGTGATGTTCCCCTTCCTGTGTCCATGTGTTCTCATTGTTCAATTCCCACCTATGAGTGAGAATATGTGGTGTTTGGTTTTTTGTTCTTGCGATAGTTTACTGAGAACGATGATTTCCTATTTCATCCATGTCCCTACAAAGGATATGAACTCATCAGTTTTTATGGCTGCCTAGTATTCCATGGTGTATATGTGCCATATTTTCTTAATCCAGTCTATCATTGTTGGACATTTGGGTTGGTTCCAAATCTTTGCTATTGTGTATAATGCCGCAATAAACATACGTGTGCATGTGTCTTTATAGCAGCATGATTTATAGTCCTTTGGGTATATACCCAGTAATGGGATGGCTGGGTCAAATGGAATTTCTAGTTCTAGATCCCTGAGGAATCGCCACAGTGACCTGCACAAGGGTTGAACTAGTTTACAGTCCCACCAACAGTGTAAAGTGTTCCTATTTCTCCACATCCTCTCCAGCACCTGTTGTTTCCTGACTTTTTAATGATTGCCATTCTAACTGGTGTGAGATGGTATCTCATTGTGGTTTTGATTTGCATTTCTCTGATGGCCAGTGATGGTGAGCTTTTTTTCACGTGTTTTTTGGCTGCATAAATGTCTTCTTTTGAGGAGTGTCTGTTCATGTCCTTCGCCCACTTTTTGATGGGGTTGTTTGGTGTTTTCTTGTAAATTTGTTGGAGTGCATTGTAGATTCTGGATATTAGCCGTTTGTCAGATGAGTAGGTTGCGAAAACTTTCTCCCATTTTGTAGGTTGCCTGATCACTCTGATGGTAGTTTCCTTTGCTGTGCAGAAGCTCTTTAGTTTAATTAGATCCCATATGTCAATTTTGGCTTTTGTTGCCATTGCTTTTGGTGTTTTAGACATGAAGTCCTTGCCCATGCCTATGTCCTGAATGGTATTGCCTAGGTTTTCTTCTAGGGTTTTTATGGGTTTAGGTCTAACGTTTAAGTCTTTAATCCATCTTGAGTTGACTTTTGTATAAGGTGTAAGGAAGGGATCCAGTTTCAGCTTTCTACACGTGGCTAGCCAGTTTTCCCAGCACCATTTATTAAATAGGGAATCCTTTCTCCATTTCTTGTTTTTGTCAGGTTTGTCAAAGATCAGATAGTTGTAGATATGTGGCATTATTTCTGACGGCTCTGTTCTGTTCCATTGATCTATATCTCTGTTTTGGTACCAGTACCATGCTGTTTGGGTTACTGTAGCCTTGTAGTATAGTTTGAAGTCAGGTAGCGTGATGCCTCCAGCTTTGTTCTTTTGGCTTAGGATTGACTTGGTGATGCGGGCTCTTTTTTGGTTCCCTATGAACTTTAAAGTAGTTTTTTCCAATTCTGTGAAGAAAGTCATTGGTAACTTGATGGGGATGGCATTGAATCTGTAAATTACCTTGGGAAGGATGGCCATTTTCATGATATTGATTCTTCCTACCCATGAGCATGGAATGTTCTTCCATTTGTTTGTATCCTCTTTTATTTCCTTGAGCAGTGGTTTGTAGTTTTCTCCTTGAAGAGGTCCTTCACATCCCTTGTAAGTTGGATTCCTAGGTATTTTATTCTCTTTGAAGCAATTGTGAATGGGAGTTCACTCATGATTTGGCTCTCTGTTTGTCTGTTATTGATGTATAAGAATGCTTGTGATTTTTGTACATTGATGTTGTATCCTGAGACTTTGCTGAAGTTGCTTATCAGCTTAAGGAGATTTTGGGCTGAGACAATGGGGTTTTCTAGATATACTATCACGTCATCTGCAAACAGGGACAATTTGACTTCCTTTTTTCCTAATTGAATACCCTTGATTTCCTTCTCTTGCCTAATTGCCCTGGCCAGAACTTCCAACACTATGTTGAATAGAAGTGGTGAGAGAGGGCATCCCTGTCTTGTGCCAGTTTTCAAAGTGAATGCTTCCAGTTTCTGCCCATTCAGTATGATATTGGCTGTGGGTTTGTCATAAATAGCTCTTATTATTTTGAGATACGACCCGTCAATACCTAATTTATTGAGAGTTTTTAGCATGAAGGGTTGTTGAATTTTGTCAAAGGCCTTTTCTTCATGTATTGAGATAATCATGTGGTTTTTGACTTTGGTTCTGTTTATATGCTGTATTACATTTATTGCTTTGCGTATATTGAACCAGCCTTGCATCCCAGGGATGAAGCCCACTTGATCATGGTGGATAAGCTGTTTGATGTGCTGCGAGATTCGGTTTGCCAGTAATTTATTGAGGAATTTTGCATCAATATTCATCAAGGATATTGGTCTAAAATTCTCTTTTTTGGTTGTGTCTCTGCCCAGCTTTGGTATCAGCATGATGCTGGCCTCATAAAATGAGTTAGGAAGGATTCCCTCTTTTTCTATTGATTGGAATAGTTTCTGAAGTAATGGTTCCAGTTCCTCCTTGTACCTCTGGTAGAATTCGGCTGTGAACGCATCTGATCCTGGACTCCTTTTGGTTGGTAAGCTATTGATTATTGCCGCAATTTCAGCTCCTGTTATTAGTCTATTCAGAGATTCAACTTCTTCCTGGTTTAGTCATGGGAGAGTGTATGTGTCGAGGAATTTATACCTTTCTCTTTTTTTTAATTTTTTTTCTTTTTATCATTATTATTATTATTATTACCATTATTATTATTGTTATACTTTAGGCTCTATGGTACATGTGCGCAACGTGCAGGTAAGCTACATATGTATACATGCGCCATGCTGGTGCGCTGCACCCAGCAACTCGTCATCTAGCATTAGGTATATCTCCCAATGCTGTCCCTCCCCCCTCCCCCCACCCCACAACAGTCCCCGAAGTGTGATGTTCCCCTTCCTGTGTCCATGTGTTCTCATTGTTCAATTCCCACCTATGAGTGAGAATATGTGGTGTTTGGTTTTTTGTTCTTGCGATAGTTTACTGAGAACGATGATTTCCTATTTCATCCATGTCCCTACAAAGGATATGAACTCATCAGTTTTTATGGCTGCCTAGTATTCCATGGTGTATATGTGCCATATTTTCTTAATCCAGTCTATCATTGTTGGACATTTGGGTTGGTTCCAAATCTTTGCTATTGTGTATAATGCCGCAATAAACATACGTGTGCATGTGTCTTTATAGCAGCATGATTTATAGTCCTTTGGGTATATACCCAGTAATGGGATGGCTGGGTCAAATGGAATTTCTAGTTCTAGATCCCTGAGGAATCGCCACAGTGACCTGCACAAGGGTTGAACTAGTTTACAGTCCCACCAACAGTGTAAAGTGTTCCTATTTCTCCACATCCTCTCCAGCACCTGTTGTTTCCTGACTTTTTAATGATTGCCATTCTAACTGGTGTGAGATGGTATCTCATTGTGGTTTTGATTTGCATTTCTCTGATGGCCAGTGATGGTGAGCTTTTTTTCACGTGTTTTTTGGCTGCATAAATGTCTTCTTTTGAGGAGTGTCTGTTCATGTCCTTCGCCCACTTTTTGATGGGGTTGTTTGGTGTTTTCTTGTAAATTTGTTGGAGTGCATTGTAGATTCTGGATATTAGCCGTTTTTCAGATGAGTAGGTTGCGAAAATTTTCTCCCATTTTGTAGGTTGCCTGATCACTCTGATGGTAGTTTCCTTTGCTGTGCAGAAGCTCTTTAGTTTAATTAGATCCCATTTGTCAATTTTGGCTTTTGTTGCCATTGCTTTTGGTGTTTTAGACATGAAGTCCTTGCCCATGCCTATGTCCTGAATGGTATTGCCTAGGTTTTCTTCTAGGGTTTTTATGGGTTTAGGTCTAACGTTTAAGTCTTTAATCCATCTTGAGTTGACTTTTGTATAAGGTGTAAGGAAGGGATCCAGTTTCAGCTTTCTATACGTGGCTAGCCAGTTTTCCCAGCACCATTTATTAAATAGGGAATCCTTTCTCCATTTCTTGTTTTTGTCAGGTTTGTCAAAGATCAGATAGTTGTAGATATGTGGCATTATTTCTGACAGCTCTGTTCTGTTCCATTGATCTATATCTCTGTTTTGGTACCAGTACCATGCTGTTTGGGTTACTGTAGCCTTGTAGTATAGTTTGAAGTCAGGTAGCGTGATGCCTCCAGCTTTGTTCTTTTGGCTTAGGATTGACTTGGTGATGCGGGCTCTTTTTTGGTTCCCTATGAACTTTAAAGTAGTTTTTTCCAATTCTGTGAAGAAAGTCATTGGTAACTTGATGGGGATGGCATTGAATCTGTAAATTACCTTGGGAAGGATGGCCATTTTCATGATATTGATTCTTCCTACCCATGAGCATGGAATGTTCTTCCATTTGTTTGTATCCTCTTTTATTTCCTTGAGCAGTGGTTTGTAGTTTTCTCCTTGAAGAGGTCCTTCACATCCCTTGTAAGTTGGATTCCTAGGTATTTTATTCTCTTTGAAGCAATTGTGAATGGGAGTTCACTCATGATTTGGCTCTCTGTTTGTCTGTTATTGATGTATAAGAATGCTTGTGATTTTTGTACATTGATGTTGTATCCTGAGACTTTGCTGAAGTTGCTTATCAGCTTAAGGAGATTTTGGGCTGAGACAATGGGGTTTTCTAGATATACTATCACGTCATCTGCAAACAGGGACAATTTGACTTCCTTTTTTCCTAATTGAATACCCTTGATTTCCTTCTCTTGCCTAATTGCCCTGGCCAGAACTTCCAACACTATGTTGAATAGAAGTGGTGAGAGAGGGCATCCCTGTCTTGTGCCAGTTTTCAAAGTGAATGCTTCCAGTTTCTGCCCATTCAGTATGATATTGGCTGTGGGTTTGTCATAAATAGCTCTTATTATTTTGAGATACGACCCGTCAATACCTAATTTATTGAGAGTTTTTAGCATGAAGGGTTGTTGAATTTTGTCAAAGGCCTTTTCTTCCTGTATTGAGATAATCATGTGGTTTTTGAGTTTGGTTCTGTTTATATGCTGTATTACATTTATTGCTTTGCGTATATTGAACCAGCCTTGCATCCCAGGGATGAAGCCCACTTGATCATGGTGGATAAGCTGTTTGATGTGCTGCGAGATTCGGTTTGCCAGTAATTTATTGAGGAATTTTGCATCAATATTCATCAAGGATATTGGTCTAAAATTCTCTTTTTTGGTTGTGTCTCTGCCCAGCTTTGGTATCAGCATGATGCTGGCCTCATAAAATGAGTTAGGAAGGATTCCCTCTTTTTCTATTGATTGGAATAGTTTCTGAAGTAATGGTTCCAGTTCCTCCTTGTACCTCTGGTAGAATTCGGCTGTGAACGCATCTGATCCTGGACTCCTTTTGGTTGGTAAGCTATTGATTATTGCCGCAATTTCAGCTCCTGTTATTAGTCTATTCAGAGATTCAACTTCTTCCTGGTTTAGTCATGGGAGAGTGTATGTGTCGAGGAATTTATACCTTTCTCTTTTTTTTAATTTTTTTTCTTTTTATCATTATTATTATTATTATTACCATTATTATTATTGTTATACTTTAGGTTCTATGGTACATGTGCGCAACGTGCAGGTAAGCTACATATGTATACATGCGCCATGCTGGTGCGCTGCACCCAGCAACTCGTCATCTAGCATTAGGTATATCTCCCAATGCTGTCCCTCCCCCCTCCCCCCACCCCACAACAGTCCCCGAAGTGTGATGTTCCCCTTCCTGTGTCCATGTGTTCTCATTGTTCAATTCCCACCTATGAGTGAGAATATGTGGTGTTTGGTTTTTTGTTCTTGCGATAGTTTACTGAGAACGATGATTTCCTATTTCATCCATGTCCCTACAAAGGATATGAACTCATCAGTTTTTATGGCTGCCTAGTATTCCATGGTGTATATGTGCCATATTTTCTTAATCCAGTCTATCATTGTTGGACATTTGGGTTGGTTCCAAATCTTTGCTATTGTGTATAATGCCGCAATAAACATACGTGTGCATGTGTCTTTATAGCAGCATGATTTATAGTCCTTTGGGTATATACCCAGTAATGGGATGGCTGGGTCAAATGGAATTTCTAGTTCTAGATCCCTGAGGAATCGCCACAGTGACCTGCACAAGGGTTGAACTAGTTTACAGTCCCACCAACAGTGTAAAGTGTTCCTATTTCTCCACATCCTCTCCAGCACCTGTTGTTTCCTGACTTTTTAATGATTGCCATTCTAACTGGTGTGAGATGGTATCTCATTGTGGTTTTGATTTGCATTTCTCTGATGGCCAGTGATGGTGAGCTTTTTTTCACGTGTTTTTTGGCTGCATAAATGTCTTCTTTTGAGGAGTGTCTGTTCATGTCCTTCGCCCACTTTTTGATGGGGTTGTTTGGTGTTTTCTTGTAAATTTGTTGGAGTGCATTGTAGATTCTGGATATTAGCCGTTTGTCAGATGAGTAGGTTGCGAAAACTTTCTCCCATTTTGTAGGTTGCCTGATCACTCTGATGGTAGTTTCCTTTGCTGTGCAGAAGCTCTTTAGTTTAATTAGATCCCATTTGTCAATTTTGGCTTTTGTTGCCATTGCTTTTGGTGTTTTAGACATGAAGTCCTTGCCCATGCCTATGTCCTGAATGGTATTGCCTAGGTTTTCTTCTAGGGTTTTTATGGGTTTAGGTCTAACGTTTAAGTCTTTAATCCATCTTGAGTTGACTTTTGTATAAGGTGTAAGGAAGGGATCCAGTTTCAGCTTTCTACACGTGGCTAGCCAGTTTTCCCAGCACCATTTATTAAATAGGGAATCCTTTCTCCATTTCTTGTTTTTGTCAGGTTTGTCAAAGATCAGATAGTTGTAGATATGTGGCATTATTTCTGACGGCTCTGTTCTGTTCCATTGATCTATATCTCTGTTTTGGTACCAGTACCATGCTGTTTGGGTTACTGTAGCCTTGTAGTATAGTTTGAAGTCAGGTAGCGTGATGCCTCCAGCTTTGTTCTTTTGGCTTAGGATTGACTTGGTGATGCGGGCTCTTTTTTGGTTCCCTAT
This sequence comes from Pongo abelii, assembly GCF_028885655.2. NCBI lineage: Eukaryota > Metazoa > Chordata > Mammalia > Primates > Hominidae > Pongo > Pongo abelii. The sequence continues at coordinate 4,383,148 of NC_072007.2, read as the reverse complement.
GAACTTTAAAGTAGTTTTTTCCAATTCTGTGAAGAAAGTCATTGGTAACTTGATGGGGATGGCATTGAATCTGTAAATTACCTTGGGAAGGATGGCCATTTTCATGATATTGATTCTTCCTACCCATGAGCATGGAATGTTCTTCCATTTGTTTGTATCCTCTTTTATTTCCTTGAGCAGTGGTTTGTAGTTTTCTCCTTGAAGAGGTCCTTCACATCCCTTGTAAGTTGGATTCCTAGGTATTTTATTCTCTTTGAAGCAATTGTGAATGGGAGTTCACTCATGATTTGGCTCTCTGTTTGTCTGTTATTGATGTATAAGAATGCTTGTGATTTTTGTACATTGATGTTGTATCCTGAGACTTTGCTGAAGTTGCTTATCAGCTTAAGGAGATTTTGGGCTGAGACAATGGGGTTTTCTAGATATACTATCACGTCATCTGCAAACAGGGACAATTTGACTTCCTTTTTTCCTAATTGAATACCCTTGATTTCCTTCTCTTGCCTAATTGCCCTGGCCAGAACTTCCAACACTATGTTGAATAGAAGTGGTGAGAGAGGGCATCCCTGTCTTGTGCCAGTTTTCAAAGTGAATGCTTCCAGTTTCTGCCCATTCAGTATGATATTGGCTGTGGGTTTGTCATAAATAGCTCTTATTATTTTGAGATACGACCCGTCAATACCTAATTTATTGAGAGTTTTTAGCATGAAGGGTTGTTGAATTTTGTCAAAGGCCTTTTCTTCATGTATTGAGATAATCATGTGGTTTTTGACTTTGGTTCTGTTTATATGCTGTATTACATTTATTGCTTTGCGTATATTGAACCAGCCTTGCATCCCAGGGATGAAGCCCACTTGATCATGGTGGATAAGCTGTTTGATGTGCTGCGAGATTCGGTTTGCCAGTAATTTATTGAGGAATTTTGCATCAATATTCATCAAGGATATTGGTCTAAAATTCTCTTTTTTGGTTGTGTCTCTGCCCAGCTTTGGTATCAGCATGATGCTGGCCTCATAAAATGAGTTAGGAAGGATTCCCTCTTTTTCTATTGATTGGAATAGTTTCTGAAGTAATGGTTCCAGTTCCTCCTTGTACCTCTGGTAGAATTCGGCTGTGAACGCATCTGATCCTGGACTCCTTTTGGTTGGTAAGCTATTGATTATTGCCGCAATTTCAGCTCCTGTTATTAGTCTATTCAGAGATTCAACTTCTTCCTGGTTTAGTCATGGGAGAGTGTATGTGTCGAGGAATTTATACCTTTCTCTTTTTTTTAATTTTTTTTCTTTTTATCATTATTATTATTATTATTACCATTATTATTATTGTTATACTTTAGGCTCTATGGTACATGTGCGCAACGTGCAGGTAAGCTACATATGTATACATGCGCCATGCTGGTGCGCTGCACCCAGCAACTCGTCATCTAGCATTAGGTATATCTCCCAATGCTGTCCCTCCCCCCTCCCCCCACCCCACAACAGTCCCCGAAGTGTGATGTTCCCCTTCCTGTGTCCATGTGTTCTCATTGTTCAATTCCCACCTATGAGTGAGAATATGTGGTGTTTGGTTTTTTGTTCTTGCGATAGTTTACTGAGAACGATGATTTCCTATTTCATCCATGTCCCTACAAAGGATATGAACTCATCAGTTTTTATGGCTGCCTAGTATTCCATGGTGTATATGTGCCATATTTTCTTAATCCAGTCTATCATTGTTGGACATTTGGGTTGGTTCCAAATCTTTGCTATTGTGTATAATGCCGCAATAAACATACGTGTGCATGTGTCTTTATAGCAGCATGATTTATAGTCCTTTGGGTATATACCCAGTAATGGGATGGCTGGGTCAAATGGAATTTCTAGTTCTAGATCCCTGAGGAATCGCCACAGTGACCTGCACAAGGGTTGAACTAGTTTACAGTCCCACCAACAGTGTAAAGTGTTCCTATTTCTCCACATCCTCTCCAGCACCTGTTGTTTCCTGACTTTTTAATGATTGCCATTCTAACTGGTGTGAGATGGTATCTCATTGTGGTTTTGATTTGCATTTCTCTGATGGCCAGTGATGGTGAGCTTTTTTTCACGTGTTTTTTGGCTGCATAAATGTCTTCTTTTGAGGAGTGTCTGTTCATGTCCTTCGCCCACTTTTTGATGGGGTTGTTTGGTGTTTTCTTGTAAATTTGTTGGAGTGCATTGTAGATTCTGGATATTAGCCGTTTGTCAGATGAGTAGGTTGCGAAAACTTTCTCCCATTTTGTAGGTTGCCTGATCACTCTGATGGTAGTTTCCTTTGCTGTGCAGAAGCTCTTTAGTTTAATTAGATCCCATTTGTCAATTTTGGCTTTTGTTGCCATTGCTTTTGGTGTTTTAGACATGAAGTCCTTGCCCATGCCTATGTCCTGAATGGTATTGCCTAGGTTTTCTTCTAGGGTTTTTATGGGTTTAGGTCTAACGTTTAAGTCTTTAATCCATCTTGAGTTGACTTTTGTATAAGGTGTAAGGAAGGGATCCAGTTTCAGCTTTCTACACGTGGCTAGCCAGTTTTCCCAGCACCATTTATTAAATAGGGAATCCTTTCTCCATTTCTTGTTTTTGTCAGGTTTGTCAAAGATCAGATAGTTGTAGATATGTGGCATTATTTCTGACGGCTCTGTTCTGTTCCATTGATCTATATCTCTGTTTTGGTACCAGTACCATGCTGTTTGGGTTACTGTAGCCTTGTAGTATAGTTTGAAGTCAGGTAGCGTGATGCCTCCAGCTTTGTTCTTTTGGCTTAGGATTGACTTGGTGATGCGGGCTCTTTTTTGGTTCCCTATGAACTTTAAAGTAGTTTTTTCCAATTCTGTGAAGAAAGTCATTGGTAACTTGATGGGGATGGCATTGAATCTGTAAATTACCTTGGGAAGGATGGCCATTTTCATGATATTGATTCTTCCTACCCATGAGCATGGAATGTTCTTCCATTTGTTTGTATCCTCTTTTATTTCCTTGAGCAGTGGTTTGTAGTTTTCTCCTTGAAGAGGTCCTTCACATCCCTTGTAAGTTGGATTCCTAGGTATTTTATTCTCTTTGAAGCAATTGTGAATGGGAGTTCACTCATGATTTGGCTCTCTGTTTGTCTGTTATTGATGTATAAGAATGCTTGTGATTTTTGTACATTGATGTTGTATCCTGAGACTTTGCTGAAGTTGCTTATCAGCTTAAGGAGATTTTGGGCTGAGACAATGGGGTTTTCTAGATATACTATCACGTCATCTGCAAACAGGGACAATTTGACTTCCTTTTTTCCTAATTGAATACCCTTGATTTCCTTCTCTTGCCTAATTGCCCTGGCCAGAACTTCCAACACTATGTTGAATAGAAGTGGTGAGAGAGGGCATCCCTGTCTTGTGCCAGTTTTCAAAGTGAATGCTTCCAGTTTCTGCCCATTCAGTATGATATTGGCTGTGGGTTTGTCATAAATAGCTCTTATTATTTTGAGATACGACCCGTCAATACCTAATTTATTGAGAGTTTTTAGCATGAAGGGTTGTTGAATTTTGTCAAAGGCCTTTTCTTCATGTATTGAGATAATCATGTGGTTTTTGACTTTGGTTCTGTTTATATGCTGTATTACATTTATTGCTTTGCGTATATTGAACCAGCCTTGCATCCCAGGGATGAAGCCCACTTGATCATGGTGGATAAGCTGTTTGATGTGCTGCGAGATTCGGTTTGCCAGTAATTTATTGAGGAATTTTGCATCAATATTCATCAAGGATATTGGTCTAAAATTCTCTTTTTTGGTTGTGTCTCTGCCCAGCTTTGGTATCAGCATGATGCTGGCCTCATAAAATGAGTTAGGAAGGATTCCCTCTTTTTCTATTGATTGGAATAGTTTCTGAAGTAATGGTTCCAGTTCCTCCTTGTACCTCTGGTAGAATTCGGCTGTGAACGCATCTGATCCTGGACTCCTTTTGGTTGGTAAGCTATTGATTATTGCCGCAATTTCAGCTCCTGTTATTAGTCTATTCAGAGATTCAACTTCTTCCTGGTTTAGTCATGGGAGAGTGTATGTGTCGAGGAATTTATACCTTTCTCTTTTTTTTAATTTTTTTTCTTTTTATCATTATTATTATTATTATTACCATTATTATTATTGTTATACTTTAGGCTCTATGGTACATGTGCGCAACGTGCAGGTAAGCTACATATGTATACATGCGCCATGCTGGTGCGCTGCACCCAGCAACTCGTCATCTAGCATTAGGTATATCTCCCAATGCTGTCCCTCCCCCCTCCCCCCACCCCACAACAGTCCCCGAAGTGTGATGTTCCCCTTCCTGTGTCCATGTGTTCTCATTGTTCAATTCCCACCTATGAGTGAGAATATGTGGTGTTTGGTTTTTTGTTCTTGCGATAGTTTACTGAGAACGATGATTTCCTATTTCATCCATGTCCCTACAAAGGATATGAACTCATCAGTTTTTATGGCTGCCTAGTATTCCATGGTGTATATGTGCCATATTTTCTTAATCCAGTCTATCATTGTTGGACATTTGGGTTGGTTCCAAATCTTTGCTATTGTGTATAATGCCGCAATAAACATACGTGTGCATGTGTCTTTATAGCAGCATGATTTATAGTCCTTTGGGTATATACCCAGTAATGGGATGGCTGGGTCAAATGGAATTTCTAGTTCTAGATCCCTGAGGAATCGCCACAGTGACCTGCACAAGGGTTGAACTAGTTTACAGTCCCACCAACAGTGTAAAGTGTTCCTATTTCTCCACATCCTCTCCAGCACCTGTTGTTTCCTGACTTTTTAATGATTGCCATTCTAACTGGTGTGAGATGGTATCTCATTGTGGTTTTGATTTGCATTTCTCTGATGGCCAGTGATGGTGAGCTTTTTTTCACGTGTTTTTTGGCTGCATAAATGTCTTCTTTTGAGGAGTGTCTGTTCATGTCCTTCGCCCACTTTTTGATGGGGTTGTTTGGTGTTTTCTTGTAAATTTGTTGGAGTGCATTGTAGATTCTGGATATTAGCCGTTTTTCAGATGAGTAGGTTGCGAAAATTTTCTCCCATTTTGTAGGTTGCCTGATCACTCTGATGGTAGTTTCCTTTGCTGTGCAGAAGCTCTTTAGTTTAATTAGATCCCATTTGTCAATTTTGGCTTTTGTTGCCATTGCTTTTGGTGTTTTAGACATGAAGTCCTTGCCCATGCCTATGTCCTGAATGGTATTGCCTAGGTTTTCTTCTAGGGTTTTTATGGGTTTAGGTCTAACGTTTAAGTCTTTAATCCATCTTGAGTTGACTTTTGTATAAGGTGTAAGGAAGGGATCCAGTTTCAGCTTTCTACACGTGGCTAGCCAGTTTTCCCAGCACCATTTATTAAATAGGGAATCCTTTCTCCATTTCTTGTTTTTGTCAGGTTTGTCAAAGATCAGATAGTTGTAGATATGTGGCATTATTTCTGACAGCTCTGTTCTGTTCCATTGATCTATATCTCTGTTTTGGTACCAGTACCATGCTGTTTGGGTTACTGTAGCCTTGTAGTATAGTTTGAAGTCAGGTAGCGTGATGCCTCCAGCTTTGTTCTTTTGGCTTAGGATTGACTTGGTGATGCGGGCTCTTTTTTGGTTCCCTATGAACTTTAAAGTAGTTTTTTCCAATTCTGTGAAGAAAGTCATTGGTAACTTGATGGGGATGGCATTGAATCTGTAAATTACCTTGGGAAGGATGGCCATTTTCATGATATTGATTCTTCCTACCCATGAGCATGGAATGTTCTTCCATTTGTTTGTATCCTCTTTTATTTCCTTGAGCAGTGGTTTGTAGTTTTCTCCTTGAAGAGGTCCTTCACATCCCTTGTAAGTTGGATTCCTAGGTATTTTATTCTCTTTGAAGCAATTGTGAATGGGAGTTCACTCATGATTTGGCTCTCTGTTTGTCTGTTATTGATGTATAAGAATGCTTGTGATTTTTGTACATTGATGTTGTATCCTGAGACTTTGCTGAAGTTGCTTATCAGCTTAAGGAGATTTTGGGCTGAGACAATGGGGTTTTCTAGATATACTATCACGTCATCTGCAAACAGGGACAATTTGACTTCCTTTTTTCCTAATTGAATACCCTTGATTTCCTTCTCTTGCCTAATTGCCCTGGCCAGAACTTCCAACACTATGTTGAATAGAAGTGGTGAGAGAGGGCATCCCTGTCTTGTGCCAGTTTTCAAAGTGAATGCTTCCAGTTTCTGCCCATTCAGTATGATATTGGCTGTGGGTTTGTCATAAATAGCTCTTATTATTTTGAGATACGACCCGTCAATACCTAATTTATTGAGAGTTTTTAGCATGAAGGGTTGTTGAATTTTGTCAAAGGCCTTTTCTTCATGTATTGAGATAATCATGTGGTTTTTGACTTTGGTTCTGTTTATATGCTGTATTACATTTATTGCTTTGCGTATATTGAACCAGCCTTGCATCCCAGGGATGAAGCCCACTTGATCATGGTGGATAAGCTGTTTGATGTGCTGCGAGATTCGGTTTGCCAGTAATTTATTGAGGAATTTTGCATCAATATTCATCAAGGATATTGGTCTAAAATTCTCTTTTTTGGTTGTGTCTCTGCCCAGCTTTGGTATCAGCATGATGCTGGCCTCATAAAATGAGTTAGGAAGGATTCCCTCTTTTTCTATTGATTGGAATAGTTTCTGAAGTAATGGTTCCAGTTCCTCCTTGTACCTCTGGTAGAATTCGGCTGTGAACGCATCTGATCCTGGACTCCTTTTGGTTGGTAAGCTATTGATTATTGCCGCAATTTCAGCTCCTGTTATTAGTCTATTCAGAGATTCAACTTCTTCCTGGTTTAGTCATGGGAGAGTGTATGTGTCGAGGAATTTATACCTTTCTCTTTTTTTTAATTTTTTTTCTTTTTATCATTATTATTATTATTATTACCATTATTATTATTGTTATACTTTAGGCTCTATGGTACATGTGCGCAACGTGCAGGTAAGCTACATATGTATACATGCGCCATGCTGGTGCGCTGCACCCAGCAACTCGTCATCTAGCATTAGGTATATCTCCCAATGCTGTCCCTCCCCCCTCCCCCCACCCCACAACAGTCCCCGAAGTGTGATGTTCCCCTTCCTGTGTCCATGTGTTCTCATTGTTCAATTCCCACCTATGAGTGAGAATATGTGGTGTTTGGTTTTTTGTTCTTGTGATAGTTTACTGAGAACGATGATTTCCTATTTCATCCATGTCCCTACAAAGGATATGAACTCATCAGTTTTTATGGCTGCCTAGTATTCCATGGTGTATATGTGCCATATTTTCTTAATCCAGTCTATCATTGTTGGACATTTGGGTTGGTTCCAAATCTTTGCTATTGTGTATAATGCCGCAATAAACATACGTGTGCATGTGTCTTTATAGCAGCATGATTTATAGTCCTTTGGGTATATACCCAGTAATGGGATGGCTGGGTCAAATGGAATTTCTAGTTCTAGATCCCTGAGGAATCGCCACAGTGACCTGCACAAGGGTTGAACTAGTTTACAGTCCCACCAACAGTGTAAAGTGTTCCTATTTCTCCACATCCTCTCCAGCACCTGTTGTTTCCTGACTTTTTAATGATTGCCATTCTAACTGGTGTGAGATGGTATCTCATTGTGGTTTTGATTTGCATTTCTCTGATGGCCAGTGATGGTGAGCTTTTTTTCACGTGTTTTTTGGCTGCATAAATGTCTTCTTTTGAGGAGTGTCTGTTCATGTCCTTCGCCCACTTTTTGATGGGGTTGTTTGGTGTTTTCTTGTAAATTTGTTGGAGTGCATTGTAGATTCTGGATATTAGCCGTTTGTCAGATGAGTAGGTTGCGAAAATTTTCTCCCATTTTGTAGGTTGCCTGATCACTCTGATGGTAGTTTCCTTTGCTGTGCAGAAGCTCTTTAGTTTAATTAGATCCCATTTGTCAATTTTGGCTTTTGTTGCCATTGCTTTTGGTGTTTTAGACATGAAGTCCTTGCCCATGCCTATGTCCTGAATGGTATTGCCTAGGTTTTCTTCTAGGGTTTTTATGGGTTTAGGTCTAACGTTTAAGTCTTTAATCCATCTTGAGTTGACTTTTGTATAAGGTGTAAGGAAGGGATCCAGTTTCAGCTTTCTACACGTGGCTAGCCAGTTTTCCCAGCACCATTTATTAAATAGGGAATCCTTTCTCCATTTCTTGTTTTTGTCAGGTTTGTCAAAGATCAGATAGTTGTAGATATGTGGCATTATTTCTGACGGCTCTGTTCTGTTCCATTGATCTATATCTCTGTTTTGGTACCAGTACCATGCTGTTTGGGTTACTGTAGCCTTGTAGTATAGTTTGAAGTCAGGTAGCATGATGCCTCCAGCTTTGTTCTTTTGGCTTAGGATTGACTTGGTGATGCGGGCTCTTTTTTGGTTCCCTATGAACTTTAAAGTAGTTTTTTCCAATTCTGTGAAGAAAGTCATTGGTAACTTGATGGGGATGGCATTGAATCTGTAAATTACCTTGGGAAGGATGGCCATTTTCATGATATTGATTCTTCCTACCCATGAGCATGGAATGTTCTTCCATTTGTTTGTATCCTCTTTTATTTCCTTGAGCAGTGGTTTGTAGTTTTCTCCTTGAAGAGGTCCTTCACATCCCTTGTAAGTTGGATTCCTAGGTATTTTATTCTCTTTGAAGCAATTGTGAATGGGAGTTCACTCATGATTTGGCTCTCTGTTTGTCTGTTATTGATGTATAAGAATGCTTGTGATTTTTGTACATTGATGTTGTATCCTGAGACTTTGCTGAAGTTGCTTATCAGCTTAAGGAGATTTTGGGCTGAGACAATGGGGTTTTCTAGATATACTATCACGTCATCTGCAAACAGGGACAATTTGACTTCCTTTTTTCCTAATTGAATACCCTTGATTTCCTTCTCTTGCCTAATTGCCCTGGCCAGAACTTCCAACACTATGTTGAATAGAAGTGGTGAGAGAGGGCATCCCTGTCTTGTGCCAGTTTTCAAAGTGAATGCTTCCAGTTTCTGCCCATTCAGTATGATATTGGCTGTGGGTTTGTCATAAATAGCTCTTATTATTTTGAGATACGACCCGTCAATACCTAATTTATTGAGAGTTTTTAGCATGAAGGGTTGTTGAATTTTGTCAAAGGCCTTTTCTTCATGTATTGAGATAATCATGTGGTTTTTGACTTTGGTTCTGTTTATATGCTGTATTACATTTATTGCTTTGCGTATATTGAACCAGCCTTGCATCCCAGGGATGAAGCCCACTTGATCATGGTGGATAAGCTGTTTGATGTGCTGCGAGATTCGGTTTGCCAGTAATTTATTGAGGAATTTTGCATCAATATTCATCAAGGATATTGGTCTAAAATTCTCTTTTTTGGTTGTGTCTCTGCCCAGCTTTGGTATCAGCATGATGCTGGCCTCATAAAATGAGTTAGGAAGGATTCCCTCTTTTTCTATTGATTGGAATAGTTTCTGAAGTAATGGTTCCAGTTCCTCCTTGTACCTCTGGTAGAATTCGGCTGTGAACGCATCTGATCCTGGACTCCTTTTGGTTGGTAAGCTATTGATTATTGCCGCAATTTCAGCTCCTGTTATTAGTCTATTCAGAGATTCAACTTCTTCCTGGTTTAGTCATGGGAGAGTGTATGTGTCGAGGAATTTATACCTTTCTCTTTTTTTTAATTTTTTTTCTTTTTATCATTATTATTATTATTATTACCATTATTATTATTGTTATACTTTAGGCTCTATGGTACATGTGCGCAACGTGCAGGTAAGCTACATATGTATACATGCGCCATGCTGGTGCGCTGCACCCAGCAACTCGTCATCTAGCATTAGGTATATCTCCCAATGCTGTCCCTCCCCCCTCCCCCCACCCCACAACAGTCCCCGAAGTGTGATGTTCCCCTTCCTGTGTCCATGTGTTCTCATTGTTCAATTCCCACCTATGAGTGAGAATATGTGGTGTTTGGTTTTTTGTTCTTGCGATAGTTTACTGAGAACGATGATTTCCTATTTCATCCATGTCCCTACAAAGGATATGAACTCATCAGTTTTTATGGCTGCCTAGTATTCCATGGTGTATATGTGCCATATTTTCTTAATCCAGTCTATCATTGTTGGACATTTGGGTTGGTTCCAAATCTTTGCTATTGTGTATAATGCCGCAATAAACATACGTGTGCATGTGTCTTTATAGCAGCATGATTTATAGTCCTTTGGGTATATACCCAGTAATGGGATGGCTGGGTCAAATGGAATTTCTAGTTCTAGATCCCTGAGGAATCGCCACAGTGACCTGCACAAGGGTTGAACTAGTTTACAGTCCCACCAACAGTGTAAAGTGTTCCTATTTCTCCACATCCTCTCCAGCACCTGTTGTTTCCTGACTTTTTAATGATTGCCATTCTAACTGGTGTGAGATGGTATCTCATTGTGGTTTTGATTTGCATTTCTCTGATGGCCAGTGATGGTGAGCTTTTTTTCACGTGTTTTTTGGCTGCATAAATGTCTTCTTTTGAGGAGTGTCTGTTCATGTCCTTCGCCCACTTTTTGATGGGGTTGTTTGGTGTTTTCTTGTAAATTTGTTGGAGTGCATTGTAGATTCTGGATATTAGCCGTTTGTCAGATGAGTAGGTTGCGAAAACTTTCTCCCATTTTGTAGGTTGCCTGATCACTCTGATGGTAGTTTCCTTTGCTGTGCAGAAGCTCTTTAGTTTAATTAGATCCCATTTGTCAATTTTGGCTTTTGTTGCCATTGCTTTTGGTGTTTTAGACATGAAGTCCTTGCCCATGCCTATGTCCTGAATGGTATTGCCTAGGTTTTCTTCTAGGGTTTTTATGGGTTTAGGTCTAACGTTTAAGTCTTTAATCCATCTTGAGTTGACTTTTGTATAAGGTGTAAGGAAGGGATCCAGTTTCAGCTTTCTACACGTGGCTAGCCAGTTTTCCCAGCACCATTTATTAAATAGGGAATCCTTTCTCCATTTCTTGTTTTTGTCAGGTTTGTCAAAGATCAGATAGTTGTAGATATGTGGCATTATTTCTGACGGCTCTGTTCTGTTCCATTGATCTATATCTCTGTTTTGGTACCAGTACCATGCTGTTTGGGTTACTGTAGCCTTGTAGTATAGTTTGAAGTCAGGTAGCGTGATGCCTCCAGCTTTGTTCTTTTGGCTTAGGATTGACTTGGTGATGCGGGCTCTTTTTTGGTTCCCTATGAACTTTAAAGTAGTTTTTTCCAATTCTGTGAAGAAAGTCATTGGTAACTTGATGGGGATGGCATTGAATCTGTAAATTACCTTGGGAAGGATGGCCATTTTCATGATATTGATTCTTCCTACCCATGAGCATGGAATGTTCTTCCATTTGTTTGTATCCTCTTTTATTTCCTTGAGCAGTGGTTTGTAGTTTTCTCCTTGAAGAGGTCCTTCACATCCCTTGTAAGTTGGATTCCTAGGTATTTTATTCTCTTTGAAGCAATTGTGAATGGGAGTTCACTCATGATTTGGCTCTCTGTTTGTCTGTTATTGATGTATAAGAATGCTTGTGATTTTTGTACATTGATGTTGTATCCTGAGACTTTGCTGAAGTTGCTTATCAGCTTAAGGAGATTTTGGGCTGAGACAATGGGGTTTTCTAGATATACTATCACGTCATCTGCAAACAGGGACAATTTGACTTCCTTTTTTCCTAATTGAATACCCTTGATTTCCTTCTCTTGCCTAATTGCCCTGGCCAGAACTTCCAACACTATGTTGAATAGAAGTGGTGAGAGAGGGCATCCCTGTCTTGTGCCAGTTTTCAAAGTGAATGCTTCCAGTTTCTGCCCATTCAGTATGATATTGGCTGTGGGTTTGTCATAAATAGCTCTTATTATTTTGAGATACGACCCGTCAATACCTAATTTATTGAGAGTTTTTAGCATGAAGGGTTGTTGAATTTTGTCAAAGGCCTTTTCTTCATGTATTGAGATAATCATGTGGTTTTTGACTTTGGTTCTGTTTATATGCTGTATTACATTTATTGCTTTGCGTATATTGAACCAGCCTTGCATCCCAGGGATGAAGCCCACTTGATCATGGTGGATAAGCTGTTTGATGTGCTGCGAGATTCGGTTTGCCAGTAATTTATTGAGGAATTTTGCATCAATATTCATCAAGGATATTGGTCTAAAATTCTCTTTTTTGGTTGTGTCTCTGCCCAGCTTTGGTATCAGCATGATGCTGGCCTCATAAAATGAGTTAGGAAGGATTCCCTCTTTTTCTATTGATTGGAATAGTTTCTGAAGTAATGGTTCCAGTTCCTCCTTGTACCTCTGGTAGAATTCGGCTGTGAACGCATCTGATCCTGGACTCCTTTTGGTTGGTAAGCTATTGATTATTGCCGCAATTTCAGCTCCTGTTATTAGTCTATTCAGAGATTCAACTTCTTCCTGGTTTAGTCATGGGAGAGTGTATGTGTCGAGGAATTTATACCTTTCTCTTTTTTTTAATTTTTTTTCTTTTTATCATTATTATTATTATTATTACCATTATTATTATTGTTATACTTTAGGCTCTATGGTACATGTGCGCAACGTGCAGGTAAGCTACATATGTATACATGCGCCATGCTGGTGCGCTGCACCCAGCAACTCGTCATCTAGCATTAGGTATATCTCCCAATGCTGTCCCTCCCCCCTCCCCCCACCCCACAACAGTCCCCGAAGTGTGATGTTCCCCTTCCTGTGTCCATGTGTTCTCATTGTTCAATTCCCACCTATGAGTGAGAATATGTGGTGTTTGGTTTTTTGTTCTTGCGATAGTTTACTGAGAACGATGATTTCCTATTTCATCCATGTCCCTACAAAGGATATGAACTCATCAGTTTTTATGGCTGCCTAGTATTCCATGGTGTATATGTGCCATATTTTCTTAATCCAGTCTATCATTGTTGGACATTTGGGTTGGTTCCAAATCTTTGCTATTGTGTATAATGCCGCAATAAACATACGTGTGCATGTGTCTTTATAGCAGCATGATTTATAGTCCTTTGGGTATATACCCAGTAATGGGATGGCTGGGTCAAATGGAATTTCTAGTTCTAGATCCCTGAGGAATCGCCACAGTGACCTGCACAAGGGTTGAACTAGTTTACAGTCCCACCAACAGTGTAAAGTGTTCCTATTTCTCCACATCCTCTCCAGCACCTGTTGTTTCCTGACTTTTTAATGATTGCCATTCTAACTGGTGTGAGATGGTATCTCATTGTGGTTTTGATTTGCATTTCTCTGATGGCCAGTGATGGTGAGCTTTTTTTCACGTGTTTTTTGGCTGCATAAATGTCTTCTTTTGAGGAGTGTCTGTTCATGTCCTTCGCCCACTTTTTGATGGGGTTGTTTGGTGTTTTCTTGTAAATTTGTTGGAGTGCATTGTAGATTCTGGATATTAGCCGTTTGTCAGATGAGTAGGTTGCGAAAATTTTCTCCCATTTTGTAGGTTGCCTGATCACTCTGATGGTAGTTTCCTTTGCTGTGCAGAAGCTCTTTAGTTTAATTAGATCCCATTTGTCAATTTTGGCTTTTGTTGCCATTGCTTTTGGTGTTTTAGACATGAAGTCCTTGCCCATGCCTATGTCCTGAATGGTATTGCCTAGGTTTTCTTCTAGGGTTTTTATGGGTTTAGGTCTAACGTTTAAGTCTTTAATCCATCTTGAGTTGACTTTTGTATAAGGTGTAAGGAAGGGATCCAGTTTCAGCTTTCTACACGTGGCTAGCCAGTTTTCCCAGCACCATTTATTAAATAGGGAATCCTTTCTCCATTTCTTGTTTTTGTCAGGTTTGTCAAAGATCAGATAGTTGTAGATATGTGGCATTATTTCTGACAGCTCTGTTCTGTTCCATTGATCTATATCTCTGTTTTGGTACCAGTACCATGCTGTTTGGGTTACTGTAGCCTTGTAGTATAGTTTGAAGTCAGGTAGCGTGATGCCTCCAGCTTTGTTCTTTTGGCTTAGGATTGACTTGGTGATGCGGGCTCTTTTTTGGTTCCCTATGAACTTTAAAGTAGTTTTTTCCAATTCTGTGAAGAAAGTCATTGGTAACTTGATGGGGATGGCATTGAATCTGTAAATTACCTTGGGAATGATGGCCATTTTCATGATATTGATTCTTCCTACCCATGAGCATGGAATGTTCTTCCATTTGTTTGTATCCTCTTTTATTTCCTTGAGCAGTGGTTTGTAGTTTTCTCCTTGAAGAGGTCCTTCACATCCCTTGTAAGTTGGATTCCTAGGTATTTTATTCTCTTTGAAGCAATTGTGAATGGGAGTTCACTCATGATTTGGCTCTCTGTTTGTCTGTTATTGATGTATAAGAATGCTTGTGATTTTTGTACATTGATGTTGTATCCTGAGACTTTGCTGAAGTTGCTTATCAGCTTAAGGAGATTTTGGGCTGAGACAATGGGGTTTTCTAGATATACTATCACGTCATCTGCAAACAGGGACAATTTGACTTCCTTTTTTCCTAATTGAATACCCTTGATTTCCTTCTCTTGCCTAATTGCCCTGGCCAGAACTTCCAACACTATGTTGAATAGAAGTGGTGAGAGAGGGCATCCCTGTCTTGTGCCAGTTTTCAAAGTGAATGCTTCCAGTTTCTGCCCATTCAGTATGATATTGGCTGTGGGTTTGTCATAAATAGCTCTTATTATTTTGAGATACGACCCGTCAATACCTAATTTATTGAGAGTTTTTAGCATGAAGGGTTGTTGAATTTTGTCAAAGGCCTTTTCTTCATGTATTGAGATAATCATGTGGTTTTTGACTTTGGTTCTGTTTATATGCTGTATTACATTTATTGCTTTGCGTATATTGAACCAGCCTTGCATCCCAGGGATGAAGCCCACTTGATCATGGTGGATAAGCTGTTTGATGTGCTGCGAGATTCGGTTTGCCAGTAATTTATTGAGGAATTTTGCATCAATATTCATCAAGGATATTGGTCTAAAATTCTCTTTTTTGGTTGTGTCTCTGCCCAGCTTTGGTATCAGCATGATGCTGGCCTCATAAAATGAGTTAGGAAGGATTCCCTCTTTTTCTATTGATTGGAATAGTTTCTGAAGTAATGGTTCCAGTTCCTCCTTGTACCTCTGGTAGAATTCGGCTGTGAACGCATCTGATCCTGGACTCCTTTTGGTTGGTAAGCTATTGATTATTGCCGCAATTTCAGCTCCTGTTATTAGTCTATTCAGAGATTCAACTTCTTCCTGGTTTAGTCATGGGAGAGTGTATGTGTCGAGGAATTTATACCTTTCTCTTTTTTTTAATTTTTTTTCTTTTTATCATTATTATTATTATTATTACCATTATTATTATTGTTATACTTTAGGCTCTATGGTACATGTGCGCAACGTGCAGGTAAGCTACATATGTATACATGCGCCATGCTGGTGCGCTGCACCCAGCAACTCGTCATCTAGCATTAGGTATATCTCCCAATGCTGTCCCTCCCCCCTCCCCCCACCCCACAACAGTCCCCGAAGTGTGATGTTCCCCTTCCTGTGTCCATGTGTTCTCATTGTTCAATTCCCACCTATGAGTGAGAATATGTGGTGTTTGGTTTTTTGTTCTTGCGATAGTTTACTGAGAACGATGATTTCCTATTTCATCCATGTCCCTACAAAGGATATGAACTCATCAGTTTTTATGGCTGCCTAGTATTCCATGGTGTATATGTGCCATATTTTCTTAATCCAGTCTATCATTGTTGGACATTTGGGTTGGTTCCAAATCTTTGCTATTGTGTATAATGCCGCAATAAACATACGTGTGCATGTGTCTTTATAGCAGCATGATTTATAGTCCTTTGGGTATATACCCAGTAATGGGATGGCTGGGTCAAATGGAATTTCTAGTTCTAGATCCCTGAGGAATCGCCACAGTGACCTGCACAAGGGTTGAACTAGTTTACAGTCCCACCAACAGTGTAAAGTGTTCCTATTTCTCCACATCCTCTCCAGCACCTGTTGTTTCCTGACTTTTTAATGATTGCCATTCTAACTGGTGTGAGATGGTATCTCATTGTGGTTTTGATTTGCATTTCTCTGATGGCCAGTGATGGTGAGCTTTTTTTCACGTGTTTTTTGGCTGCATAAATGTCTTCTTTTGAGGAGTGTCTGTTCATGTCCTTCGCCCACTTTTTGATGGGGTTGTTTGGTGTTTTCTTGTAAATTTGTTGGAGTGCATTGTAGATTCTGGATATTAGCCGTTTGTCAGATGAGTAGGTTGCGAAAATTTTCTCCCATTTTGTAGGTTGCCTGATCACTCTGATGGTAGTTTCCTTTGCTGTGCAGAAGCTCTTTAGTTTAATTAGATCCCATTTGTCAATTTTGGCTTTTGTTGCCATTGCTTTTGGTGTTTTAGACATGAAGTCCTTGCCCATGCCTATGTCCTGAATGGTATTGCCTAGGTTTTCTTCTAGGGTTTTTATGGGTTTAGGTCTAACGTTTAAGTCTTTAATCCATCTTGAGTTGACTTTTGTATAAGGTGTAAGGAAGGGATCCAGTTTCAGCTTTCTACACGTGGCTAGCCAGTTTTCCCAGCACCATTTATTAAATAGGGAATCCTTTCTCCATTTCTTGTTTTTGTCAGGTTTGTCAAAGATCAGATAGTTGTAGATATGTGGCATTATTTCTGACGGCTCTGTTCTGTTCCATTGATCTATATCTCTGTTTTGGTACCAGTACCATGCTGTTTGGGTTACTGTAGCCTTGTAGTATAGTTTGAAGTCAGGTAGCGTGATGCCTCCAGCTTTGTTCTTTTGGCTTAGGATTGACTTGGTGATGCGGGCTCTTTTTTGGTTCCCTATGAACTTTAAAGTAGTTTTTTCCAATTCTGTGAAGAAAGTCATTGGTAACTTGATGGGGATGGCATTGAATCTGTAAATTACCTTGGGAAGGATGGCCATTTTCATGATATTGATTCTTCCTACCCATGAGCATGGAATGTTCTTCCATTTGTTTGTATCCTCTTTTATTTCCTTGAGCAGTGGTTTGCAGTTTTCTCCATGAAGAGGTCCTTCACATCCCTTGTAAGTTGGATTCCTAGGTATTTTATTCTCTTTGAAGCAATTGTGAATGGGAGTTCACTCATGATTTGGCTCTCTGTTTGTCTGTTATTGATGTATAAGAATGCTTGTGATTTTTGTACATTGATGTTGTATCCTGAGACTTTGCTGAAGTTGCTTATCAGCTTAAGGAGATTTTGGGCTGAGACAATGGGGTTTTCTAGATATACTATCACGTCATCTGCAAACAGGGACAATTTGACTTCCTTTTTTCCTAATTGAATACCCTTGATTTCCTTCTCTTGCCTAATTGCCCTGGCCAGAACTTCCAACACTATGTTGAATAGAAGTGGTGAGAGAGGGCATCCCTGTCTTGTGCCAGTTTTCAAAGTGAATGCTTCCAGTTTCTGCCCATTCAGTATGATATTGGCTGTGGGTTTGTCATAAATAGCTCTTATTATTTTGAGATACGACCCGTCAATACCTAATTTATTGAGAGTTTTTAGCATGAAGGGTTGTTGAATTTTGTCAAAGGCCTTTTCTTCATGTATTGAGATAATCATGTGGTTTTTGACTTTGGTTCTGTTTATATGCTGTATTACATTTATTGCTTTGCGTATATTGAACCAGCCTTGCATCCCAGGGATGAAGCCCACTTGATCATGGTGGATAAGCTGTTTGATGTGCTGCGAGATTCGGTTTGCCAGTAATTTATTGAGGAATTTTGCATCAATATTCATCAAGGATATTGGTCTAAAATTCTCTTTTTTGGTTGTGTCTCTGCCCAGCTTTGGTATCAGCATGATGCTGGCCTCATAAAATGAGTTAGGAAGGATTCCCTCTTTTTCTATTGATTGGAATAGTTTCTGAAGTAATGGTTCCAGTTCCTCCTTGTACCTCTGGTAGAATTCGGCTGTGAACGCATCTGATCCTGGACTCCTTTTGGTTGGTAAGCTATTGATTATTGCCGCAATTTCATCTCCTGTTATTAGTCTATTCAGAGATTCAACTTCTTCCTGGTTTAGTCATGGGAGAGTGTATGTGTCGAGGAATTTATACCTTTCTCTTTTTTTTAATTTTTTTTCTTTTTATCATTATTATTATTATTATTACCATTATTATTATTGTTATACTTTAGGCTCTATGGTACATGTGCGCAACGTGCAGGTAAGCTACATATGTATACATGCGCCATGCTGGTGCGCTGCACCCAGCAACTCGTCATCTAGCATTAGGTATATCTCCCAATGCTGTCCCTCCCCCCTCCCCCCACCCCACAACAGTCCCCGAAGTGTGATGTTCCCCTTCCTGTGTCCATGTGTTCTCATTGTTCAATTCCCACCTATGAGTGAGAATATGTGGTGTTTGGTTTTTTGTTCTTGCGATAGTTTACTGAGAACGATGATTTCCTATTTCATCCATGTCCCTACAAAGGATATGAACTCATCAGTTTTTATGGCTGCCTAGTATTCCATGGTGTATATGTGCCATATTTTCTTAATCCAGTCCATCATTGTTGGACATTTGGGTTGGTTCCAAATCTTGTTATTGTGTATAATGCCGCAATAAACATACGTGTGCATGTGTCTTTATAGCAGCATGATTTATAGTCCTTTGGGTATATACCCAGTAATGGGATGGCTGGGTCAAATGGAATTTGTAGTTCTAGATCCCTGAGGAATCTCCACAGTGACCTGCACAAGGGTTGAACTAGTTTACAGTCCCACCAACAGTGTAAAGTGTTCCTATTTCTCCACATCCTCTCCAGCACCTGTTGTTTCCTGACTTTTTAATGATTGCCATTCTAACTGGTGTGAGATGGTATCTCATTGTGGTTTTGATTTGCATTTCTCTGATGGCCAGTGATGGTGAGCTTTTTTTCACGTGTTTTTTGGCTGCATAAATGTCTTCTTTTGAGGAGTGTCTGTTCATGTCCTTCGCCCACTTTTTGATGGGGTTGTTTGGTGTTTTCTTGTAAATTTGTTGGAGTTCATTGTAGATTCTGGATATTAGCCGTTTGTCAGATGAGTAGGTTGCGAAAATTTTCTCCCATTTTGTAGGTTGCCTGTTCACTCTGATGGTAGTTTCCTTTGCTGTGCAGAAGCTCTTTAGTTTAATTAGATCCCATTTGTCAATTTTGGCTTTTGTTGCCATTGCTTTTGGTGTTTTAGACATGAAGTCCTTGCCCATGCCTATGTCCTGAATGGTATTGCCTAGGTTTTCTTCTAGGGTTTTTATGGGTTTAGGTCTAACGTTTAAGTCTTTAATCCATCTTGAGTTGACTTTTGTATAAGGTGTAAGGAAGGGATCCAGTTTCAGCTTTCTACACGTGGCTAGCCAGTTTTCCCAGCACCATTTATTAAATAGGGAATCCTTTCTCCATTTCTTGTTTTTGTCAGGTTTGTCAAAGATCAGATAGTTGTAGATATGTGGCATTATTTCTGACGGCTCTGTTCTGTTCCATTGATCTATATCTCTGTTTTGGTACCAGTACCATGCTGTTTGGGTTACTGTAGCCTTGTAGTATAGTTTGAAGTCAGGTAGCGTGATGCCTCCAGCTTTGTTCTTTTGGCTTAGGATTGACTTGGTGATGCGGGCTCTTTTTTGGTTCCCTATGAACTTTAAAGTAGTTTTTTCCAATTCTGTGAAGAAAGTCATTGGTAACTTGATGGGGATGGCATTGAATCTGTAAATTACCTTGGGAAGGATGGCCATTTTCATGATATTGATTCTTCCTACCCATGAGCATGGAATGTTCTTCCATTTGTTTGTATCCTCTTTTATTTCCTTGAGCAGTGGTTTGCAGTTTTCTCCTTGAAGAGGTCCTTCACATCCCTTGTAAGTTGGATTCCTAGGTATTTTATTCTCTTTGAAGCAATTGTGAATGGGAGTTCACTCATGATTTGGCTCTCTGTTTGTCTGTTATTGATGTATAAGAATGCTTGTGATTTTTGTACATTGATGTTGTATCCTGAGACTTTGCTGAAGTTGCTTATCAGCTTAAGGAGATTTTGGGCTGAGACAATGGGGTTTTCTAGATATACTATCACGTCATCTGCAAACAGGGACAATTTGACTTCCTTTTTTCCTAATTGAATACCCTTGATTTCCTTCTCTTGCCTAATTGCCCTGGCCAGAACTTCCAACACTATGTTGAATAGAAGTGGTGAGAGAGGGCATCCCTGTCTTGTGCCAGTTTTCAAAGTGAATGCTTCCAGTTTCTGCCCATTCAGTATGATATTGGCTGTGGGTTTGTCATAAATAGCTCTTATTATTTTGAGATACGACCCGTCAATACCTAATTTATTGAGAGTTTTTAGCATGAAGGGTTGTTGAATTTTGTCAAAGGCCTTTTCTTCATGTATTGAGATAATCATGTGGTTTTTGACTTTGGTTCTGTTTATATGCTGTATTACATTTATTGCTTTGCGTATATTGAACCAGCCTTGCATCCCAGGGATGAAGCCCACTTGATCATGGTGGATAAGCTGTTTGATGTGCTGCGAGATTCGGTTTGCCAGTAATTTATTGAGGAATTTTGCATCAATATTCATCAAGGATATTGGTCTAAAATTCTCTTTTTTGGTTGTGTCTCTGCCCAGCTTTGGTATCAGCATGATGCTGGCCTCATAAAATGAGTTAGGAAGGATTCCCTCTTTTTCTATTGATTGGAATAGTTTCTGAAGTAATGGTTCCAGTTCCTCCTTGTACCTCTGGTAGAATTCGGCTGTGAACGCATCTGATCCTGGACTCCTTTTGGTTGGTAAGCTATTGATTATTGCCGCAATTTCAGCTCCTGTTATTAGTCTATTCAGAGATTCAACTTCTTCCTGGTTTAGTCATGGGAGAGTGTATGTGTCGAGGAATTTATACCTTTCTCTTTTTTTTAATTTTTTTTCTTTTTATCATTATTATTATTATTATTACCATTATTATTATTGTTATACTTTAGGCTCTATGGTACATGTGCGCAACGTGCAGGTAAGCTACATATGTATACATGCGCCATGCTGGTGCGCTGCACCCAGCAACTCGTCATCTAGCATTAGGTATATCTCCCAATGCTGTCCCTCCCCCCTCCCCCCACCCCACAACAGTCCCCGAAGTGTGATGTTCCCCTTCCTGTGTCCATGTGTTCTCATTGTTCAATTCCCACCTATGAGTGAGAATATGTGGTGTTTGGTTTTTTGTTCTTGCGATAGTTTACTGAGAACGATGATTTCCTATTTCATCCATGTCCCTACAAAGGATATGAACTCATCAGTTTTTATGGCTGCCTAGTATTCCATGGTGTATATGTGCCATATTTTCTTAATCCAGTCTATCATTGTTGGACATTTGGGTTGGTTCCAAATCTTTGCTATTGTGTATAATGCCGCAATAAACATACGTGTGCATGTGTCTTTATAGCAGCATGATTTATAGTCCTTTGGGTATATACCCAGTAATGGGATGGCTGGGTCAAATGGAATTTCTAGTTCTAGATCCCTGAGGAATCGCCACAGTGACCTGCACAAGGGTTGAACTAGTTTACAGTCCCACCAACAGTGTAAAGTGTTCCTATTTCTCCACATCCTCTCCAGCACCTGTTGTTTCCTGACTTTTTAATGATTGCCATTCTAACTGGTGTGAGATGGTATCTCATTGTGGTTTTGATTTGCATTTCTCTGATGGCCAGTGATGGTGAGCTTTTTTTCACGTGTTTTTTGGCTGCATAAATGTCTTCTTTTGAGGAGTGTCTGTTCATGTCCTTCGCCCACTTTTTGATGGGGTTGTTTGGTGTTTTCTTGTAAATTTGTTGGAGTGCATTGTAGATTCTGGATATTAGCCGTTTGTCAGATGAGTAGGTTGCGAAAATTTTCTCCCATTTTGTAGGTTGCCTGATCACTCTGATGGTAGTTTCCTTTGCTGTGCAGAAGCTCTTTAGTTTAATTAGATCCCATTTGTCAATTTTGGCTTTTGTTGCCATTGCTTTTGGTGTTTTAGACATGAAGTCCTTGCCCATGCCTATGTCCTGAATGGTATTGCCTAGGTTTTCTTCTAGGGTTTTTATGGGTTTAGGTCTAACGTTTAAGTCTTTAATCCATCTTGAGTTGACTTTTGTATAAGGTGTAAGGAAGGGATCCAGTTTCAGCTTTCTACACGTGGCTAGCCAGTTTTCCCAGCACCATTTATTAAATAGGGAATCCTTTCTCCATTTCTTGTTTTTGTCAGGTTTGTCAAAGATCAGATAGTTGTAGATATGTGGCATTATTTCTGACGGCTCTGTTCTGTTCCATTGATCTATATCTCTGTTTTGGTACCAGTACCATGCTGTTTGGGTTACTGTAGCCTTGTAGTATAGTTTGAAGTCAGGTAGCGTGATGCCTCCAGCTTTGTTCTTTTGGCTTAGGATTGACTTGGTGATGCGGGCTCTTTTTTGGTTCCCTATGAACTTTAAAGTAGTTTTTTCCAATTCTGTGAAGAAAGTCATTGGTAATTTGATGGGGATGGCATTGAATCTGTAAATTACCTTGGGAAGGATGGCCATTTTCATGATATTGATTCTTCCTACCCATGAGCATGGAATGTTCTTCCATTTGTTTGTATCCTCTTTTATTTCCTTGAGCAGTGGTTTGCAGTTTTCTCCTTGAAGAGGTCCTTCACATCCCTTGTAAGTTGGATTCCTAGGTATTTTATTCTCTTTGAAGCAATTGTGAATGGGAGTTCACTCATGATTTGGCTCTCTGTTTGTCTGTTATTGATGTATAAGAATGCTTGTGATTTTTGTACATTGATGTTGTATCCTGAGACTTTGCTGAAGTTGCTTATCAGCTTAAGGAGATTTTGGGCTGAGACAATGGGGTTTTCTAGATATACTATCACGTCATCTGCAAACAGGGACAATTTGACTTCCTTTTTTCCTAATTGAATACCCTTGATTTCCTTCTCTTGCCTAATTGCCCTGGCCAGAACTTCCAACACTATGTTGAATAGAAGTGGTGAGAGAGGGCATCCCTGTCTTGTGCCAGTTTTCAAAGTGAATGCTTCCAGTTTCTGCCCATTCAGTATGATATTGGCTGTGGGTTTGTCATAAATAGCTCTTATTATTTTGAGATACGACCCGTCAATACCTAATTTATTGAGAGTTTTTAGCATGAAGGGTTGTTGAATTTTGTCAAAGGCCTTTTCTTCATGTATTGAGATAATCATGTGGTTTTTGACTTTGGTTCTGTTTATATGCTGTATTACATTTATTGCTTTGCGTATATTGAACCAGCCTTGCATCCCAGGGATGAAGCCCACTTGATCATGGTGGATAAGCTGTTTGATGTGCTGCGAGATTCGGTTTGCCAGTAATTTATTGAGGAATTTTGCATCAATATTCATCAAGGATATTGGTCTAAAATTCTCTTTTTTGGTTGTGTCTCTGCCCAGCTTTGGTATCAGCATGATGCTGGCCTCATAAAATGAGTTAGGAAGGATTCCCTCTTTTTCTATTGATTGGAATAGTTTCTGAAGTAATGGTTCCAGTTCCTCCTTGTACCTCTGGTAGAATTCGGCTGTGAACGCATCTGATCCTGGACTCCTTTTGGTTGGTAAGCTATTGATTATTGCCGCAATTTCAGCTCCTGTTATTAGTCTATTCAGAGATTCAACTTCTTCCTGGTTTAGTCATGGGAGAGTGTATGTGTCGAGGAATTTATACCTTTCTCTTTTTTTTAATTTTTGTTCTTTTTATCATTATTATTATTATTATTACCATTATTATTATTGTTATACTTTAGGCTCTATGGTACATGTGCGCAACGTGCAGGTAAGCTACATATGTATACATGCGCCATGCTGGTGCGCTGCACCCAGCAACTCGTCATCTAGCATTAGGTATATCTCCCAATGCTGTCCCTCCCCCCTCCCCCCACCCCACAACAGTCCCCGAAGTGTGATGTTCCCCTTCCTGTGTCCATGTGTTCTCATTGTTCAATTCCCACCTATGAGTGAGAATATGTGGTGTTTGGTTTTTTGTTCTTGCGATAGTTTACTGAGAACGATGATTTCCTATTTCATCCATGTCCCTACAAAGGATATGAACTCATCAGTTTTTATGGCTGCCTAGTATTCCATGGTGTATATGTGCCATATTTTCTTAATCCAGTCTATCATTGTTGGACATTTGGGTTGGTTCCAAATCTTTGCTATTGTGTATAATGCCGCAATAAACATACGTGTGCATGTGTCTTTATAGCAGCATGATTTATAGTCCTTTGGGTATATACCCAGTAATGGGATGGCTGGGTCAAATGGAATTTCTAGTTCTAGATCCCTGAGGAATCGCCACAGTGACCTGCACAAGGGTTGAACTAGTTTACAGTCCCACCAACAGTGTAAAGTGTTCCTATTTCTCCACATCCTCTCCAGCACCTGTTGTTTCCTGACTTTTTAATGATTGCCATTCTAACTGGTGTGAGATGGTATCTCATTGTGGTTTTGATTTGCATTTCTCTGATGGCCAGTGATGGTGAGCTTTTTTTCACGTGTTTTTTGGCTGCATAAATGTCTTCTTTTGAGGAGTGTCTGTTCATGTCCTTCGCCCACTTTTTGATGGGGTTGTTTGGTGTTTTCTTGTAAATTTGTTGGAGTGCATTGTAGATTCTGGATATTAGCCGTTTGTCAGATGAGTAGGTTGCGAAAATTTTCTCCCATTTTGTAGGTTGCCTGATCACTCTGATGGTAGTTTCCTTTGCTGTGCAGAAGCTCTTTAGTTTAATTAGATCCCATTTGTCAATTTTGGCTTTTGTTGCCATTGCTTTTGGTGTTTTAGACATGAAGTCCTTGCCCATGCCTATGTCCTGAATGGTATTGCCTAGGTTTTCTTCTAGGGTTTTTATGGGTTTAGGTCTAACGTTTAAGTCTTTAATCCATCTTGAGTTGACTTTTGTATAAGGTGTAAGGAAGGGATCCAGTTTCAGCTTTCTACACGTGGCTAGCCAGTTTTCCCAGCACCATTTATTAAATAGGGAATCCTTTCTCCATTTCTTGTTTTTGTCAGGTTTGTCAAAGATCAGATAGTTGTAGATATGTGGCATTATTTCTGACGGCTCTGTTCTGTTCCATTGATCTATATCTCTGTTTTGGTACCAGTACCATGCTGTTTGGGTTACTGTAGCCTTGTAGTATAGTTTGAAGTCAGGTAGCGTGATGCCTCCAGCTTTGTTCTTTTGGCTTAGGATTGACTTGGTGATGCGGGCTCTTTTTTGGTTCCCTATGAACTTTAAAGTAGTTTTTTCCAATTCTGTGAAGAAAGTCATTGGTAACTTGATGGGGATGGCATTGAATCTGTAAATTACCTTGGGAAGGATGGCCATTTTCATGATATTGATTCTTCCTACCCATGAGCATGGAATGTTCTTCCATTTGTTTGTATCCTCTTTTATTTCCTTGAGCAGTGGTTTGCAGTTTTCTCCTTGAAGAGGTCCTTCACATCCCTTGTAAGTTGGATTCCTAGGTATTTTATTCTCTTTGAAGCAATTGTGAATGGGAGTTCACTCATGATTTGGCTCTCTGTTTGTCTGTTATTGATGTATAAGAATGCTTGTGATTTTTGTACATTGATGTTGTATCCTGAGACTTTGCTGAAGTTGCTTATCAGCTTAAGGAGATTTTGGGCTGAGACAATGGGGTTTTCTAGATATACTATCACGTCATCTGCAAACAGGGACAATTTGACTTCCTTTTTTCCTAATTGAATACCCTTGATTTCCTTCTCTTGCCTAATTGCCCTGGCCAGAACTTCCAACACTATGTTGAATAGAAGTGGTGAGAGAGGGCATCCCTGTCTTGTGCCAGTTTTCAAAGTGAATGCTTCCAGTTTCTGCCCATTCAGTATGATATTGGCTGTGGGTTTGTCATAAATAGCTCTTATTATTTTGAGATACGACCCGTCAATACCTAATTTATTGAGAGTTTTTAGCATGAAGGGTTGTTGAATTTTGTCAAAGGCCTTTTCTTCATGTATTGAGATAATCATGTGGTTTTTGACTTTGGTTCTGTTTATATGCTGTATTACATTTATTGCTTTGCGTATATTGAACCAGCCTTGCATCCCAGGGATGAAGCCCACTTGATCATGGTGGATAAGCTGTTTGATGTGCTGCGAGATTCGGTTTGCCAGTAATTTATTGAGGAATTTTGCATCAATATTCATCAAGGATATTGGTCTAAAATTCTCTTTTTTGGTTGTGTCTCTGCCCAGCTTTGGTATCAGCATGATGCTGGCCTCATAAAATGAGTTAGGAAGGATTCCCTCTTTTTCTATTGATTGGAATAGTTTCTGAAGTAATGGTTCCAGTTCCTCCTTGCACCTCTGGTAGAATTCGGCTGTGAACGCATCTGATCCTGGACTCCTTTTGGTTGGTAAGCTATTGATTATTGCCGCAATTTCAGCTCCTGTTATTAGTCTATTCAGAGATTCAACTTCTTCCTGGTTTAGTCATGGGAGAGTGTATGTGTCGAG
Source organism: Pongo abelii (assembly GCF_028885655.2). Lineage (NCBI taxonomy): Eukaryota > Metazoa > Chordata > Mammalia > Primates > Hominidae > Pongo > Pongo abelii. The sequence goes on along the minus strand of NC_072007.2, from coordinate 4,356,567 downwards.
GAATTTATACCTTTCTCTTTTTTTTAATTTTTTTTCTTTTTATCATTATTATTATTATTATTACCATTATTATTATTGTTATACTTTAGGCTCTATGGTACATGTGCGCAACGTGCAGGTAAGCTACATATGTATACATGCGCCATGCTGGTGCGCTGCACCCAGCAACTCGTCATCTAGCATTAGGTATATCTCCCAATGCTGTCCCTCCCCCCTCCCCCCACCCCACAACAGTCCCCGAAGTGTGATGTTCCCCTTCCTGTGTCCATGTGTTCTCATTGTTCAATTCCCACCTATGAGTGAGAATATGTGGTGTTTGGTTTTTTGTTCTTGCGATAGTTTACTGAGAACGATGATTTCCTATTTCATCCATGTCCCTACAAAGGATATGAACTCATCAGTTTTTATGGCTGCCTAGTATTCCATGGTGTATATGTGCCATATTTTCTTAATCCAGTCTATCATTGTTGGACATTTGGGTTGGTTCCAAATCTTGTTATTGTGTATAATGCCGCAATAAACATACGTGTGCATGTGTCTTTATAGCAGCATGATTTATAGTCCTTTGGGTATATACCCAGTAATGGGATGGCTGGGTCAAATGGAATTTGTAGTTCTAGATCCCTGAGGAATCTCCACAGTGACCTGCACAAGGTTTGAACTAGTTTACAGTCCCACCAACAGTGTAAAGTGTTCCTATTTCTCCACATCCTCTCCAGCACCTGTTGTTTCCTGACTTTTTAATGATTGCCATTCTAACTGGTGTGAGATGGTATCTCATTGTGGTTTTGATTTGCATTTCTCTGATGGCCAGTGATGGTGAGCTTTTTTTCACGTGTTTTTTGGCTGCATAAATGTCTTCTTTTGAGGAGTGTCTGTTCATGTCCTTCGCCCACTTTTTGATGGGGTTGTTTGGTGTTTTCTTGTAAATTTGTTGGAGTTCATTGTAGATTCTGGATATTAGCCGTTTGTCAGATGAGTAGGTTGCGAAAATTTTCTCCCATTTTGTAGGTTGCCTGTTCACTCTGATGGTAGTTTCCTTTGCTGTGCAGAAGCTCTTTAGTTTAATTAGATCCCATTTGTCAATTTTGGCTTTTGTTGCCATTGCTTTTGGTGTTTTAGACATGAAGTCCTTGCCCATGCCTATGTCCTGAATGGTATTGCCTAGGTTTTCTTCTAGGGTTTTTATGGGTTTAGGTCTAACGTTTAAGTCTTTAATCCATCTTGAGTTGACTTTTGTATAAGGTGTAAGGAAGGGATCCAGTTTCAGCTTTCTACACATGGCTAGCCAGTTTTCCCAGCACCATTTATTAAATAGGGAATCCTTTCTCCATTTCTTGTTTTTGTCAGGTTTGTCAAAGATCAGATAGTTGTAGATATGTGGCATTATTTCTGACGGCTCTGTTCTGTTCCATTGATCTATATCTCTGTTTTGGTACCAGTACCATGCTGTTTGGGTTACTGTAGCCTTGTAGTATAGTTTGAAGTCAGGTAGCGTGATGCCTCCAGCTTTGTTCTTTTGGCTTAGGATTGACTTGGTGATGCGGGCTCTTTTTTGGTTCCCTATGAACTTTAAAGTAGTTTTTTCCAATTCTGTGAAGAAAGTCATTGGTAACTTGATGGGGATGGCATTGAATCTGTAAATTACCTTGGGAAGGATGGCCATTTTCATGATATTGATTCTTCCTACCCATGAGCATGGAATGTTCTTCCATTTGTTTGTATCCTCTTTTATTTCCTTGAGCAGTGGTTTGCAGTTTTCTCCTTGAAGAGGTCCTTCACATCCCTTGTAAGTTGGATTCCTAGGTATTTTATTCTCTTTGAAGCAATTGTGAATGGGAGTTCACTCATGATTTGGCTCTCTGTTTGTCTGTTATTGATGTATAAGAATGCTTGTGATTTTTGTACATTGATGTTGTATCCTGAGACTTTGCTGAAGTTGCTTATCAGCTTAAGGAGATTTTGGGCTGAGACAATGGGGTTTTCTAGATATACTATCACGTCATCTGCAAACAGGGACAATTTGACTTCCTTTTTTCCTAATTGAATACCCTTGATTTCCTTCTCTTGCCTAATTGCCCTGGCCAGAACTTCCAACACTATGTTGAATAGAAGTGGTGAGAGAGGGCATCCCTGTCTTGTGCCAGTTTTCAAAGTGAATGCTTCCAGTTTCTGCCCATTCAGTATGATATTGGCTGTGGGTTTGTCATAAATAGCTCTTATTATTTTGAGATACGACCCGTCAATACCTAATTTATTGAGAGTTTTTAGCATGAAGGGTTGTTGAATTTTGTCAAAGGCCTTTTCTTCATGTATTGAGATAATCATGTGGTTTTTGACTTTGGTTCTGTTTATATGCTGTATTACATTTATTGCTTTGCGTATATTGAACCAGCCTTGCATCCCAGGGATGAAGCCCACTTGATCATGGTGGATAAGCTGTTTGATGTGCTGCGAGATTCGGTTTGCCAGTAATTTATTGAGGAATTTTGCATCAATATTCATCAAGGATATTGGTCTAAAATTCTCTTTTTTGGTTGTGTCTCTGTGCAGCTTTGGTATCAGCATGATGCTGGCCTCATAAAATGAGTTAGGAAGGATTCCCTCTTTTTCTATTGATTGGAATAGTTTCTGAAGTAATGGTTCCAGTTCCTCCTTGTACCTCTGGTAGAATTCGGCTGTGAACGCATCTGATCCTGGACTCCTTTTGGTTGGTAAGCTATTGATTATTGCCGCAATTTCAGCTCCTGTTATTAGTCTATTCAGAGATTCAACTTCTTCCTGGTTTAGTCATGGGAGAGTGTATGTGTCGAGGAATTTATACCTTTCTCTTTTTTTTAATTTTTTTTCTTTTTATCATTATTATTATTATTATTACCATTATTATTATTGTTATACTTTAGGCTCTATGGTACATGTGCGCAACGTGCAGGTAAGCTACATATGTATACATGCGCCATGCTGGTGCGCTGCACCCAGCAACTCGTCATCTAGCATTAGGTATATCTCCCAATGCTGTCCCTCCCCCCTCCCCCCACCCCACAACAGTCCCCGAAGTGTGATGTTCCCCTTCCTGTGTCCATGTGTTCTCATTGTTCAATTCCCACCTATGAGTGAGAATATGTGGTGTTTGGTTTTTTGTTCTTGCGATAGTTTACTGAGAACGATGATTTCCTATTTCATCCATGTCCCTACAAAGGATATGAACTCATCAGTTTTTATGGCTGCCTAGTATTCCATGGTGTATATGTGCCATATTTTCTTAATCCAGTCTATCATTGTTGGACATTTGGGTTGGTTCCAAATCTTTGCTATTGTGTATAATGCCGCAATAAACATACGTGTGCATGTGTCTTTATAGCAGCATGATTTATAGTCCTTTGGGTATATACCCAGTAATGGGATGGCTGGGTCAAATGGAATTTCTAGTTCTAGATCCCTGAGGAATCGCCACAGTGACCTGCACAATGGTTGAACTAGTTTACAGTCCCACCAACAGTGTAAAGTGTTCCTATTTCTCCACATCCTCTCCAGCACCTGTTGTTTCCTGACTTTTTAATGATTGCCATTCTAACTGGTGTGAGATGGTATCTCATTGTGGTTTTGATTTGCATTTCTCTGATGGCCAGTGATGGTGAGCTTTTTTTCACGTGTTTTTTGGCTGCATAAATGTCTTCTTTTGAGGAGTGTCTGTTCATGTCCTTCGCCCACTTTTTGATGGGGTTGTTTGGTGTTTTCTTGTAAATTTGTTGGAGTGCATTGTAGATTCTGGATATTAGCCGTTTGTCAGATGAGTAGGTTGCGAAAATTTTCTCCCATTTTGTAGGTTGCCTGATCACTCTGATGGTAGTTTCCTTTGCTGTGCAGAAGCTCTTTAGTTTAATTAGATCCCATTTGTCAATTTTGGCTTTTGTTGCCATTGCTTTTGGTGTTTTAGACATGAAGTCCTTGCCCATGCCTATGTCCTGAATGGTATTGCCTAGGTTTTCTTCTAGGGTTTTTATGGGTTTAGGTCTAACGTTTAAGTCTTTAATCCATCTTGAGTTGACTTTTGTATAAGGTGTAAGGAAGGGATCCAGTTTCAGCTTTCTACACGTGGCTAGCCAGTTTTCCCAGCACCATTTATTAAATAGGGAATCCTTTCTCCATTTCTTGTTTTTGTCAGGTTTGTCAAAGATCAGATAGTTGTAGATATGTGGCATTATTTCTGACGGCTCTGTTCTGTTCCATTGATCTATATCTCTGTTTTGGTACCAGTACCATGCTGTTTGGGTTACTGTAGCCTTGTAGTATAGTTTGAAGTCAGGTAGCGTGATGCCTCCAGCTTTGTTCTTTTGGCTTAGGATTGACTTGGTGATGCGGGCTCTTTTTTGGTTCCCTATGAACTTTAAAGTAGTTTTTTCCAATTCTGTGAAGAAAGTCATTGGTAACTTGATGGGGATGGCATTGAATCTGTAAATTACCTTGGGAAGGATGGCCATTTTCATGATATTGATTCTTCCTACCCATGAGCATGGAATGTTCTTCCATTTGTTTGTATCCTCTTTTATTTCCTTGAGCAGTGGTTTGCAGTTTTCTCCTTGAAGAGGTCCTTCACATCCCTTGTAAGTTGGATTCCTAGGTATTTTATTCTCTTTGAAGCAATTGTGAATGGGAGTTCACTCATGATTTGGCTCTCTGTTTGTCTGTTATTGATGTATAAGAATGCTTGTGATTTTTGTACATTGATGTTGTATCCTGAGACTTTGCTGAAGTTGCTTATCAGCTTAAGGAGATTTTGGGCTGAGACAATGGGGTTTTCTAGATATACTATCACGTCATCTGCAAACAGGGACAATTTGACTTCCTTTTTTCCTAATTGAATACCCTTGATTTCCTTCTCTTGCCTAATTGCCCTGGCCAGAACTTCCAACACTATGTTGAATAGAAGTGGTGAGAGAGGGCATCCCTGTCTTGTGCCAGTTTTCAAAGTGAATGCTTCCAGTTTCTGCCCATTCAGTATGATATTGGCTGTGGGTTTGTCATAAATAGCTCTTATTATTTTGAGATACGACCCGTCAATACCTAATTTATTGAGAGTTTTTAGCATGAAGGGTTGTTGAATTTTGTCAAAGGCCTTTTCTTCATGTATTGAGATAATCATGTGGTTTTTGACTTTGGTTCTGTTTATATGCTGTATTACATTTATTGCTTTGCGTATATTGAACCAGCCTTGCATCCCAGGGATGAAGCCCACTTGATCATGGTGGATAAGCTGTTTGATGTGCTGCGAGATTCGGTTTGCCAGTAATTTATTGAGGAATTTTGCATCAATATTCATCAAGGATATTGGTCTAAAATTCTCTTTTTTGGTTGTGTCTCTGCCCAGCTTTGGTATCAGCATGATGCTGGCCTCATAAAATGAGTTAGGAAGGATTCCCTCTTTTTCTATTGATTGGAATAGTTTCTGAAGTAATGGTTCCAGTTCCTCCTTGTACCTCTGGTAGAATTCGGCTGTGAACGCATCTGATCCTGGACTCCTTTTGGTTGGTAAGCTATTGATTATTGCCGCAATTTCAGCTCCTGTTATTAGTCTATTCAGAGATTCAACTTCTTCCTGGTTTAGTCATGGGAGAGTGTATGTGTCGAGGAATTTATACCTTTCTCTTTTTTTTAATTTTTGTTCTTTTTATCATTATTATTATTATTATTACCATTATTATTATTGTTATACTTTAGGCTCTATGGTACATGTGCGCAACGTGCAGGTAAGCTACATATGTATACATGCGCCATGCTGGTGCGCTGCACCCAGCAACTCGTCATCTAGCATTAGGTATATCTCCCAATGCTGTCCCTCCCCCCTCCCCCCACCCCACAACAGTCCCCGAAGTGTGATGTTCCCCTTCCTGTGTCCATGTGTTCTCATTGTTCAATTCCCACCTATGAGTGAGAATATGTGGTGTTTGGTTTTTTGTTCTTGCGATAGTTTACTGAGAACGATGATTTCCTATTTCATCCATGTCCCTACAAAGGATATGAACTCATCAGTTTTTATGGCTGCCTAGTATTCCATGGTGTATATGTGCCATATTTTCTTAATCCAGTCTATCATTGTTGGACATTTGGGTTGGTTCCAAATCTTTGCTATTGTGTATAATGCCGCAATAAACATACGTGTGCATGTGTCTTTATAGCAGCATGATTTATAGTCCTTTGGGTATATACCCAGTAATGGGATGGCTGGGTCAAATGGAATTTCTAGTTCTAGATCCCTGAGGAATCGCCACAGTGACCTGCACAAGGGTTGAACTAGTTTACAGTCCCACCAACAGTGTAAAGTGTTCCTATTTCTCCACATCCTCTCCAGCACCTGTTGTTTCCTGACTTTTTAATGATTGCCATTCTAACTGGTGTGAGATGGTATCTCATTGTGGTTTTGATTTGCATTTCTCTGATGGCCAGTGATGGTGAGCTTTTTTTCACGTGTTTTTTGGCTGCATAAATGTCTTCTTTTGAGGAGTGTCTGTTCATGTCCTTCGCCCACTTTTTGATGGGGTTGTTTGGTGTTTTCTTGTAAATTTGTTGGAGTGCATTGTAGATTCTGGATATTAGCCGTTTGTCAGATGAGTAGGTTGCGAAAATTTTCTCCCATTTTGTAGGTTGCCTGATCACTCTGATGGTAGTTTCCTTTGCTGTGCAGAAGCTCTTTAGTTTAATTAGATCCCATTTGTCAATTTTGGCTTTTGTTGCCATTGCTTTTGGTGTTTTAGACATGAAGTCCTTGCCCATGCCTATGTCCTGAATGGTATTGCCTAGGTTTTCTTCTAGGGTTTTTATGGGTTTAGGTCTAACGTTTAAGTCTTTAATCCATCTTGAGTTGACTTTTGTATAAGGTGTAAGGAAGGGATCCAGTTTCAGCTTTCTACACGTGGCTAGCCAGTTTTCCCAGCACCATTTATTAAATAGGGAATCCTTTCTCCATTTCTTGTTTTTGTCAGGTTTGTCAAAGATCAGATAGTAGTAGATATGTGGCATTATTTCTGACGGCTCTGTTCTGTTCCATTGATCTATATCTCTGTTTTGGTACCAGTACCATGCTGTTTGGGTTACTGTAGCCTTGTAGTATAGTTTGAAGTCAGGTAGCGTGATGCCTCCAGCTTTGTTCTTTTGGCTTAGGATTGACTTGGTGATGCGGGCTCTTTTTTGGTTCCCTATGAACTTTAAAGTAGTTTTTTCCAATTCTGTGAAGAAAGTCATTGGTAACTTGATGGGGATGGCATTGAATCTGTAAATTACCTTGGGAAGGATGGCCATTTTCATGATATTGATTCTTCCTACCCATGAGCATGGAATGTTCTTCCATTTGTTTGTATCCTCTTTTATTTCCTTGAGCAGTGGTTTGCAGTTTTCTCCTTGAAGAGGTCCTTCACATCCCTTGTAAGTTGGATTCCTAGGTATTTTATTCTCTTTGAAGCAATTGTGAATGGGAGTTCACTCATGATTTGGCTCTCTGTTTGTCTGTTATTGATGTATAAGAATGCTTGTGATTTTTGTACATTGATGTTGTATCCTGAGACTTTGCTGAAGTTGCTTATCAGCTTAAGGAGATTTTGGGCTGAGACAATGGGGTTTTCTAGATATACTATCACGTCATCTGCAAACAGGGACAATTTGACTTCCTTTTTTCCTAATTGAATACCCTTGATTTCCTTCTCTTGCCTAATTGCCCTGGCCAGAACTTCCAACACTATGTTGAATAGAAGTGGTGAGAGAGGGCATCCCTGTCTTGTGCCAGTTTTCAAAGTGAATGCTTCCAGTTTCTGCCCATTCAGTATGATATTGGCTGTGGGTTTGTCATAAATAGCTCTTATTATTTTGAGATACGACCCGTCAATACCTAATTTATTGAGAGTTTTTAGCATGAAGGGTTGTTGAATTTTGTCAAAGGCCTTTTCTTCATGTATTGAGATAATCATGTGGTTTTTGACTTTGGTTCTGTTTATATGCTGTATTACATTTATTGCTTTGCGTATATTGAACCAGCCTTGCATCCCAGGGATGAAGCCCACTTGATCATGGTGGATAAGCTGTTTGATGTGCTGCGAGATTCGGTTTGCCAGTAATTTATTGAGGAATTTTGCATCAATATTCATCAAGGATATTGGTCTAAAATTCTCTTTTTTGGTTGTGTCTCTGTGCAGCTTTGGTATCAGCATGATGCTGGCCTCATAAAATGAGTTAGGAAGGATTCCCTCTTTTTCTATTGATTGGAATAGTTTCTGAAGTAATGGTTCCAGTTCCTCCTTGTACCTCTGGTAGAATTCGGCTGTGAACGCATCTGATCCTGGACTCCTTTTGGTTGGTAAGCTATTGATTATTGCCGCAATTTCAGCTCCTGTTATTAGTCTATTCAGAGATTCAACTTCTTCCTGGTTTAGTCATGGGAGAGTGTATGTGTCGAGGAATTTATACCTTTCTCTTTTTTTTAATTTTTTTTCTTTTTATCATTATTATTATTATTATTACCATTATTATTATTGTTATACTTTAGGCTCTATGGTACATGTGCGCAACGTGCAGGTAAGCTACATATGTATACATGCGCCATGCTGGTGCGCTGCACCCAGCAACTCGTCATCTAGCATTAGGTATATCTCCCAATGCTGTCCCTCCCCCCTCCCCCCACCCCACAACAGTCCCCGAAGTGTGATGTTCCCCTTCCTGTGTCCATGTGTTCTCATTGTTCAATTCCCACCTATGAGTGAGAATATGTGGTGTTTGGTTTTTTGTTCTTGCGATAGTTTACTGAGAACGATGATTTCCTATTTCATCCATGTCCCTACAAAGGATATGAACTCATCAGTTTTTATGGCTGCCTAGTATTCCATGGTGTATATGTGCCATATTTTCTTAATCCAGTCTATCATTGTTGGACATTTGGGTTGGTTCCAAATCTTTGCTATTGTGTATAATGCCGCAATAAACATACGTGTGCATGTGTCTTTATAGCAGCATGATTTATAGTCCTTTGGGTATATACCCAGTAATGGGATGGCTGGGTCAAATGGAATTTCTAGTTCTAGATCCCTGAGGAATCGCCACAGTGACCTGCACAATGGTTGAACTAGTTTACAGTCCCACCAACAGTGTAAAGTGTTCCTATTTCTCCACATCCTCTCCAGCACCTGTTGTTTCCTGACTTTTTAATGATTGCCATTCTAACTGGTGTGAGATGGTATCTCATTGTGGTTTTGATTTGCATTTCTCTGATGGCCAGTGATGGTGAGCTTTTTTTCACGTGTTTTTTGGCTGCATAAATGTCTTCTTTTGAGGAGTGTCTGTTCATGTCCTTCGCCCACTTTTTGATGGGGTTGTTTGGTGTTTTCTTGTAAATTTGTTGGAGTGCATTGTAGATTCTGGATATTAGCCGTTTGTCAGATGAGTAGGTTGCGAAAATTTTCTCCCATTTTGTAGGTTGCCTGATCACTCTGATGGTAGTTTCCTTTGCTGTGCAGAAGCTCTTTAGTTTAATTAGATCCCATTTGTCAATTTTGGCTTTTGTTGCCATTGCTTTTGGTGTTTTAGACATGAAGTCCTTGCCCATGCCTATGTCCTGAATGGTATTGCCTAGGTTTTCTTCTAGGGTTTTTATGGGTTTAGGTCTAACGTTTAAGTCTTTAATCCATCTTGAGTTGACTTTTGTATAAGGTGTAAGGAAGGGATCCAGTTTCAGCTTTCTACACGTGGCTAGCCAGTTTTCCCAGCACCATTTATTAAATAGGGAATCCTTTCTCCATTTCTTGTTTTTGTCAGGTTTGTCAAAGATCAGATAGTTGTAGATATGTGGCATTATTTCTGACGGCTCTGTTCTGTTCCATTGATCTATATCTCTGTTTTGGTACCAGTACCATGCTGTTTGGGTTACTGTAGCCTTGTAGTATAGTTTGAAGTCAGGTAGCGTGATGCCTCCAGCTTTGTTCTTTTGGCTTAGGATTGACTTGGTGATGCGGGCTCTTTTTTGGTTCCCTATGAACTTTAAAGTAGTTTTTTCCAATTCTGTGAAGAAAGTCATTGGTAACTTGATGGGGATGGCATTGAATCTGTAAATTACCTTGGGAAGGATGGCCATTTTCATGATATTGATTCTTCCTACCCATGAGCATGGAATGTTCTTCCATTTGTTTGTATCCTCTTTTATTTCCTTGAGCAGTGGTTTGCAGTTTTCTCCTTGAAGAGGTCCTTCACATCCCTTGTAAGTTGGATTCCTAGGTATTTTATTCTCTTTGAAGCAATTGTGAATGGGAGTTCACTCATGATTTGGCTCTCTGTTTGTCTGTTATTGATGTATAAGAATGCTTGTGATTTTTGTACATTGATGTTGTATCCTGAGACTTTGCTGAAGTTGCTTATCAGCTTAAGGAGATTTTGGGCTGAGACAATGGGGTTTTCTAGATATACTATCACGTCATCTGCAAACAGGGACAATTTGACTTCCTTTTTTCCTAATTGAATACCCTTGATTTCCTTCTCTTGCCTAATTGCCCTGGCCAGAACTTCCAACACTATGTTGAATAGAAGTGGTGAGAGAGGGCATCCCTGTCTTGTGCCAGTTTTCAAAGTGAATGCTTCCAGTTTCTGCCCATTCAGTATGATATTGGCTGTGGGTTTGTCATAAATAGCTCTTATTATTTTGAGATACGACCCGTCAATACCTAATTTATTGAGAGTTTTTAGCATGAAGGGTTGTTGAATTTTGTCAAAGGCCTTTTCTTCATGTATTGAGATAATCATGTGGTTTTTGACTTTGGTTCTGTTTATATGCTGTATTACATTTATTGCTTTGCGTATATTGAACCAGCCTTGCATCCCAGGGATGAAGCCCACTTGATCATGGTGGATAAGCTGTTTGATGTGCTGCGAGATTCGGTTTGCCAGTAATTTATTGAGGAATTTTGCATCAATATTCATCAAGGATATTGGTCTAAAATTCTCTTTTTTGGTTGTGTCTCTGCCCAGCTTTGGTATCAGCATGATGCTGGCCTCATAAAATGAGTTAGGAAGGATTCCCTCTTTTTCTATTGATTGGAATAGTTTCTGAAGTAATGGTTCCAGTTCCTCCTTGTACCTCTGGTAGAATTCGGCTGTGAACGCATCTGATCCTGGACTCCTTTTGGTTGGTAAGCTATTGATTATTGCCGCAATTTCAGCTCCTGTTATTAGTCTATTCAGAGATTCAACTTCTTCCTGGTTTAGTCATGGGAGAGTGTATGTGTCGAGGAATTTATACCTTTCTCTTTTTTTTAATTTTTGTTCTTTTTATCATTATTATTATTATTATTACCATTATTATTATTGTTATACTTTAGGCTCTATGGTACATGTGCGCAACGTGCAGGTAAGCTACATATGTATACATGCGCCATGCTGGTGCGCTGCACCCAGCAACTCGTCATCTAGCATTAGGTATATCTCCCAATGCTGTCCCTCCCCCCTCCCCCCACCCCACAACAGTCCCCGAAGTGTGATGTTCCCCTTCCTGTGTCCATGTGTTCTCATTGTTCAATTCCCACCTATGAGTGAGAATATGTGGTGTTTGGTTTTTTGTTCTTGCGATAGTTTACTGAGAACGATGATTTCCTATTTCATCCATGTCCCTACAAAGGATATGAACTCATCAGTTTTTATGGCTGCCTAGTATTCCATGGTGTATATGTGCCATATTTTCTTAATCCAGTCTATCATTGTTGGACATTTGGGTTGGTTCCAAATCTTTGCTATTGTGTATAATGCCGCAATAAACATACGTGTGCATGTGTCTTTATAGCAGCATGATTTATAGTCCTTTGGGTATATACCCAGTAATGGGATGGCTGGGTCAAATGGAATTTCTAGTTCTAGATCCCTGAGGAATCGCCACAGTGACCTGCACAAGGGTTGAACTAGTTTACAGTCCCACCAACAGTGTAAAGTGTTCCTATTTCTCCACATCCTCTCCAGCACCTGTTGTTTCCTGACTTTTTAATGATTGCCATTCTAACTGGTGTGAGATGGTATCTCATTGTGGTTTTGATTTGCATTTCTCTGATGGCCAGTGATGGTGAGCTTTTTTTCACGTGTTTTTTGGCTGCATAAATGTCTTCTTTTGAGGAGTGTCTGTTCATGTCCTTCGCCCACTTTTTGATGGGGTTGTTTGGTGTTTTCTTGTAAATTTGTTGGAGTGCATTGTAGATTCTGGATATTAGCCGTTTGTCAGATGAGTAGGTTGCGAAAATTTTCTCCCATTTTGTAGGTTGCCTGATCACTCTGATGGTAGTTTCCTTTGCTGTGCAGAAGCTCTTTAGTTTAATTAGATCCCATTTGTCAATTTTGGCTTTTGTTGCCATTGCTTTTGGTGTTTTAGACATGAAGTCCTTGCCCATGCCTATGTCCTGAATGGTATTGCCTAGGTTTTCTTCTAGGGTTTTTATGGGTTTAGGTCTAACGTTTAAGTCTTTAATCCATCTTGAGTTGACTTTTGTATAAGGTGTAAGGAAGGGATCCAGTTTCAGCTTTCTACACGTGGCTAGCCAGTTTTCCCAGCACCATTTATTAAATAGGGAATCCTTTCTCCATTTCTTGTTTTTGTCAGGTTTGTCAAAGATCAGATAGTTGTAGATATGTGGCATTATTTCTGACGGCTCTGTTCTGTTCCATTGATCTATATCTCTGTTTTGGTACCAGTACCATGCTGTTTGGGTTACTGTAGCCTTGTAGTATAGTTTGAAGTCAGGTAGCGTGATGCCTCCAGCTTTGTTCTTTTGGCTTAGGATTGACTTGGTGATGCGGGCTCTTTTTTGGTTCCCTATGAACTTTAAAGTAGTTTTTTCCAATTCTGTGAAGAAAGTCATTGGTAACTTGATGGGGATGGCATTGAATCTGTAAATTACCTTGGGAAGGATGGCCATTTTCATGATATTGATTCTTCCTACCCATGAGCATGGAATGTTCTTCCATTTGTTTGTATCCTCTTTTATTTCCTTGAGCAGTGGTTTGCAGTTTTCTCCTTGAAGAGGTCCTTCACATCCCTTGTAAGTTGGATTCCTAGGTATTTTATTCTCTTTGAAGCAATTGTGAATGGGAGTTCACTCATGATTTGGCTCTCTGTTTGTCTGTTATTGATGTATAAGAATGCTTGTGATTTTTGTACATTGATGTTGTATCCTGAGACTTTGCTGAAGTTGCTTATCAGCTTAAGGAGATTTTGGGCTGAGACAATGGGGTTTTCTAGATATACTATCACGTCATCTGCAAACAGGGACAATTTGACTTCCTTTTTTCCTAATTGAATACCCTTGATTTCCTTCTCTTGCCTAATTGCCCTGGCCAGAACTTCCAACACTATGTTGAATAGAAGTGGTGAGAGAGGGCATCCCTGTCTTGTGCCAGTTTTCAAAGTGAATGCTTCCAGTTTCTGCCCATTCAGTATGATATTGGCTGTGGGTTTGTCATAAATAGCTCTTATTATTTTGAGATACGACCCGTCAATACCTAATTTATTGAGAGTTTTTAGCATGAAGGGTTGTTGAATTTTGTCAAAGGCCTTTTCTTCATGTATTGAGATAATCATGTGGTTTTTGACTTTGGTTCTGTTTATATGCTGTATTACATTTATTGCTTTGCGTATATTGAACCAGCCTTGCATCCCAGGGATGAAGCCCACTTGATCATGGTGGATAAGCTGTTTGATGTGCTGCGAGATTCGGTTTGCCAGTAATTTATTGAGGAATTTTGCATCAATATTCATCAAGGATATTGGTCTAAAATTCTCTTTTTTGGTTGTGTCTCTGCCCAGCTTTGGTATCAGCATGATGCTGGCCTCATAAAATGAGTTAGGAAGGATTCCCTCTTTTTCTATTGATTGGAATAGTTTCTGAAGTAATGGTTCCAGTTCCTCCTTGCACCTCTGGTAGAATTCGGCTGTGAACGCATCTGATCCTGGACTCCTTTTGGTTGGTAAGCTATTGATTATTGCCGCAATTTCAGCTCCTGTTATTAGTCTATTCAGAGATTCAACTTCTTCCTGGTTTAGTCATGGGAGAGTGTATGTGTCGAGGAATTTATACCTTTCTCTTTTTTTTAATTTTTTTTCTTTTTATCATTATTATTATTATTATTACCATTATTATTATTGTTATACTTTAGGCTCTATGGTACATGTGCGCAACGTGCAGGTAAGCTACATATGTATACATGCGCCATGCTGGTGCGCTGCACCCAGCAACTCGTCATCTAGCATTAGGTATATCTCCCAATGCTGTCCCTCCCCCCTCCCCCCACCCCACAACAGTCCCCGAAGTGTGATGTTCCCCTTCCTGTGTCCATGTGTTCTCATTGTTCAATTCCCACCTATGAGTGAGAATATGTGGTGTTTGGTTTTTTGTTCTTGCGATAGTTTACTGAGAACGATGATTTCCTATTTCATCCATGTCCCTACAAAGGATATGAACTCATCAGTTTTTATGGCTGCCTAGTATTCCATGGTGTATATGTGCCATATTTTCTTAATCCAGTCTATCATTGTTGGACATTTGGGTTGGTTCCAAATCTTGTTATTGTGTATAATGCCGCAATAAACATACGTGTGCATGTGTCTTTATAGCAGCATGATTTATAGTCCTTTGGGTATATACCCAGTAATGGGATGGCTGGGTCAAATGGAATTTGTAGTTCTAGATCCCTGAGGAATCTCCACAGTGACCTGCACAAGGTTTGAACTAGTTTACAGTCCCACCAACAGTGTAAAGTGTTCCTATTTCTCCACATCCTCTCCAGCACCTGTTGTTTCCTGACTTTTTAATGATTGCCATTCTAACTGGTGTGAGATGGTATCTCATTGTGGTTTTGATTTGCATTTCTCTGATGGCCAGTGATGGTGAGCTTTTTTTCACGTGTTTTTTGGCTGCATAAATGTCTTCTTTTGAGGAGTGTCTGTTCATGTCCTTCGCCCACTTTTTGATGGGGTTGTTTGGTGTTTTCTTGTAAATTTGTTGGAGTTCATTGTAGATTCTGGATATTAGCCGTTTGTCAGATGAGTAGGTTGCGAAAATTTTCTCCCATTTTGTAGGTTGCCTGTTCACTCTGATGGTAGTTTCCTTTGCTGTGCAGAAGCTCTTTAGTTTAATTAGATCCCATTTGTCAATTTTGGCTTTTGTTGCCATTGCTTTTGGTGTTTTAGACATGAAGTCCTTGCCCATGCCTATGTCCTGAATGGTATTGCCTAGGTTTTCTTCTAGGGTTTTTATGGGTTTAGGTCTAACGTTTAAGTCTTTAATCCATCTTGAGTTGACTTTTGTATAAGGTGTAAGGAAGGGATCCAGTTTCAGCTTTCTACACGTGGCTAGCCAGTTTTCCCAGCACCATTTATTAAATAGGGAATCCTTTCTCCATTTCTTGTTTTTGTCAGGTTTGTCAAAGATCAGATAGTTGTAGATATGTGGCATTATTTCTGACGGCTCTGTTCTGTTCCATTGATCTATATCTCTGTTTTGGTACCAGTACCATGCTGTTTGGGTTACTGTAGCCTTGTAGTATAGTTTGAAGTCAGGTAGCGTGATGCCTCCAGCTTTGTTCTTTTGGCTTAGGATTGACTTGGTGATGCGGGCTCTTTTTTGGTTCCCTATGAACTTTAAAGTAGTTTTTTCCAATTCTGTGAAGAAAGTCATTGGTAACTTGATGGGGATGGCATTGAATCTGTAAATTACCTTGGGAAGGATGGCCATTTTCATGATATTGATTCTTCCTACCCATGAGCATGGAATGTTCTTCCATTTGTTTGTATCCTCTTTTATTTCCTTGAGCAGTGGTTTGCAGTTTTCTCCTTGAAGAGGTCCTTCACATCCCTTGTAAGTTGGATTCCTAGGTATTTTATTCTCTTTGAAGCAATTGTGAATGGGAGTTCACTCATGATTTGGCTCTCTGTTTGTCTGTTATTGATGTATAAGAATGCTTGTGATTTTTGTACATTGATGTTGTATCCTGAGACTTTGCTGAAGTTGCTTATCAGCTTAAGGAGATTTTGGGCTGAGACAATGGGGTTTTCTAGATATACTATCACGTCATCTGCAAACAGGGACAATTTGACTTCCTTTTTTCCTAATTGAATACCCTTGATTTCCTTCTCTTGCCTAATTGCCCTGGCCAGAACTTCCAACACTATGTTGAATAGAAGTGGTGAGAGAGGGCATCCCTGTCTTGTGCCAGTTTTCAAAGTGAATGCTTCCAGTTTCTGCCCATTCAGTATGATATTGGCTGTGGGTTTGTCATAAATAGCTCTTATTATTTTGAGATACGACCCGTCAATACCTAATTTATTGAGAGTTTTTAGCATGAAGGGTTGTTGAATTTTGTCAAAGGCCTTTTCTTCATGTATTGAGATAATCATGTGGTTTTTGACTTTGGTTCTGTTTATATGCTGTATTACATTTATTGCTTTGCGTATATTGAACCAGCCTTGCATCCCAGGGATGAAGCCCACTTGATCATGGTGGATAAGCTGTTTGATGTGCTGCGAGATTCGGTTTGCCAGTAATTTATTGAGGAATTTTGCATCAATATTCATCAAGGATATTGGTCTAAAATTCTCTTTTTTGGTTGTGTCTCTGTGCAGCTTTGGTATCAGCATGATGCTGGCCTCATAAAATGAGTTAGGAAGGATTCCCTCTTTTTCTATTGATTGGAATAGTTTCTGAAGTAATGGTTCCAGTTCCTCCTTGTACCTCTGGTAGAATTCGGCTGTGAACGCATCTGATCCTGGACTCCTTTTGGTTGGTAAGCTATTGATTATTGCCGCAATTTCAGCTCCTGTTATTAGTCTATTCAGAGATTCAACTTCTTCCTGGTTTAGTCATGGGAGAGTGTATGTGTCGAGGAATTTATACCTTTCTCTTTTTTTTAATTTTTTTTCTTTTTATCATTATTATTATTATTATTACCATTATTATTATTGTTATACTTTAGGCTCTATGGTACATGTGCGCAACGTGCAGGTAAGCTACATATGTATACATGCGCCATGCTGGTGCGCTGCACCCAGCAACTCGTCATCTAGCATTAGGTATATCTCCCAATGCTGTCCCTCCCCCCTCCCCCCACCCCACAACAGTCCCCGAAGTGTGATGTTCCCCTTCCTGTGTCCATGTGTTCTCATTGTTCAATTCCCACCTATGAGTGAGAATATGTGGTGTTTGGTTTTTTGTTCTTGCGATAGTTTACTGAGAACGATGATTTCCTATTTCATCCATGTCCCTACAAAGGATATGAACTCATCAGTTTTTATGGCTGCCTAGTATTCCATGGTGTATATGTGCCATATTTTCTTAATCCAGTCTATCATTGTTGGACATTTGGGTTGGTTCCAAATCTTTGCTATTGTGTATAATGCCGCAATAAACATACGTGTGCATGTGTCTTTATAGCAGCATGATTTATAGTCCTTTGGGTATATACCCAGTAATGGGATGGCTGGGTCAAATGGAATTTCTAGTTCTAGATCCCTGAGGAATCGCCACAGTGACCTGCACAATGGTTGAACTAGTTTACAGTCCCACCAACAGTGTAAAGTGTTCCTATTTCTCCACATCCTCTCCAGCACCTGTTGTTTCCTGACTTTTTAATGATTGCCATTCTAACTGGTGTGAGATGGTATCTCATTGTGGTTTTGATTTGCATTTCTCTGATGGCCAGTGATGGTGAGCTTTTTTTCACGTGTTTTTTGGCTGCATAAATGTCTTCTTTTGAGGAGTGTCTGTTCATGTCCTTCGCCCACTTTTTGATGGGGTTGTTTGGTGTTTTCTTGTAAATTTGTTGGAGTGCATTGTAGATTCTGGATATTAGCCGTTTGTCAGATGAGTAGGTTGCGAAAATTTTCTCCCATTTTGTAGGTTGCCTGATCACTCTGATGGTAGTTTCCTTTGCTGTGCAGAAGCTCTTTAGTTTAATTAGATCCCATTTGTCAATTTTGGCTTTTGTTGCCATTGCTTTTGGTGTTTTAGACATGAAGTCCTTGCCCATGCCTATGTCCTGAATGGTATTGCCTAGGTTTTCTTCTAGGGTTTTTATGGGTTTAGGTCTAACGTTTAAGTCTTTAATCCATCTTGAGTTGACTTTTGTATAAGGTGTAAGGAAGGGATCCAGTTTCAGCTTTCTACACGTGGCTAGCCAGTTTTCCCAGCACCATTTATTAAATAGGGAATCCTTTCTCCATTTCTTGTTTTTGTCAGGTTTGTCAAAGATCAGATAGTTGTAGATATGTGGCATTATTTCTGACGGCTCTGTTCTGTTCCATTGATCTATATCTCTGTTTTGGTACCAGTACCATGCTGTTTGGGTTACTGTAGCCTTGTAGTATAGTTTGAAGTCAGGTAGCGTGATGCCTCCAGCTTTGTTCTTTTGGCTTAGGATTGACTTGGTGATGCGGGCTCTTTTTTGGTTCCCTATGAACTTTAAAGTAGTTTTTTCCAATTCTGTGAAGAAAGTCATTGGTAACTTGATGGGGATGGCATTGAATCTGTAAATTACCTTGGGAAGGATGGCCATTTTCATGATATTGATTCTTCCTACCCATGAGCATGGAATGTTCTTCCATTTGTTTGTATCCTCTTTTATTTCCTTGAGCAGTGGTTTGTAGTTTTCTCCTTGAAGAGGTCCTTCACATCCCTTGTAAGTTGGATTCCTAGGTATTTTATTCTCTTTGAAGCAATTGTGAATGGGAGTTCACTCATGATTTGGCTCTCTGTTTGTCTGTTATTGATGTATAAGAATGCTTGTGATTTTTGTACATTGATGTTGTATCCTGAGACTTTGCTGAAGTTGCTTATCAGCTTAAGGAGATTTTGGGCTGAGACAATGGGGTTTTCTAGATATACTATCACGTCATCTGCAAACAGGGACAATTTGACTTCCTTTTTTCCTAATTGAATACCCTTGATTTCCTTCTCTTGCCTAATTGCCCTGGCCAGAACTTCCAACACTATGTTGAATAGAAGTGGTGAGAGAGGGCATCCCTGTCTTGTGCCAGTTTTCAAAGTGAATGCTTCCAGTTTCTGCCCATTCAGTATGATATTGGCTGTGGGTTTGTCATAAATAGCTCTTATTATTTTGAGATACGACCCGTCAATACCTAATTTATTGAGAGTTTTTAGCATGAAGGGTTGTTGAATTTTGTCAAAGGCCTTTTCTTCATGTATTGAGATAATCATGTGGTTTTTGACTTTGGTTCTGTTTATATGCTGTATTACATTTATTGCTTTGCGTATATTGAACCAGCCTTGCATCCCAGGGATGAAGCCCACTTGATCATGGTGGATAAGCTGTTTGATGTGCTGCGAGATTCGGTTTGCCAGTAATTTATTGAGGAATTTTGCATCAATATTCATCAAGGATATTGGTCTAAAATTCTCTTTTTTGGTTGTGTCTCTGCCCAGCTTTGGTATCAGCATGATGCTGGCCTCATAAAATGAGTTAGGAAGGATTCCCTCTTTTTCTATTGATTGGAATAGTTTCTGAAGTAATGGTTCCAGTTCCTCCTTGTACCTCTGGTAGAATTCGGCTGTGAACGCATCTGATCCTGGACTCCTTTTGGTTGGTAAGCTATTGATTATTGCCGCAATTTCAGCTCCTGTTATTAGTCTATTCAGAGATTCAACTTCTTCCTGGTTTAGTCATGGGAGAGTGTATGTGTCGAGGAATTTATACCTTTCTCTTTTTTTTAATTTTTTTTCTTTTTATCATTATTATTATTATTATTACCATTATTATTATTGTTATACTTTAGGCTCTATGGTACATGTGCGCAACGTGCAGGTAAGCTACATATGTATACATGCGCCATGCTGGTGCGCTGCACCCAGCAACTCGTCATCTAGCATTAGGTATATCTCCCAATGCTGTAACTCCCCCCTCCCCACACCCTACAACAGTCCCTGAAGTGTGATGTTCCCCTTCCTGTGTCCATGTGTTCTCATTGTTCAATTCCCACCTATGAGTGAGAATATGTGGTGTTTGGTTTTTTGTTCTTGCGATAGTTTACTGAGAACGATGATTTCCTATTTCATCCATGTCCCTACAAAGGATATGAACTCATCAGTTTTTATGGCTGCCTAGTATTCCATGGTGTATATGTGCCATATTTTCTTAATCCAGTCTATCATTGTTGGACATTTGGGTTGGTTCCAAATCTTGTTATTGTGTATAATGCCGCAATAAACATACGTGTGCATGTGTCTTTATAGCAGCATGATTTATAGTCCTTTGGGTATATACCCAGTAATGGGATGGCTGGGTCAAATGGAATTTGTAGTTCTAGATCCCTGAGGAATCTCCACAGTGACCTGCACAAGGGTTGAACTAGTTTACAGTCCCACCAACAGTGTAAAGTGTTCCTATTTCTCCACATCCTCTCCAGCACCTGTTGTTTCCTGACTTTTTAATGATTGCCATTCTAACTGGTGTGAGATGGTATCTCATTGTGGTTTTGATTTGCATTTCTCTGATGGCCAGTGATGGTGAGCTTTTTTTCACGTGTTTTTTGGCTGCATAAATGTCTTCTTTTGAGGAGTGTCTGTTCATGTCCTTCGCCCACTTTTTGATGGGGTTGTTTGGTGTTTTCTTGTAAATTTGTTGGAGTTCATTGTAGATTCTGGATATTAGCCGTTTGTCAGATGAGTAGGTTGCGAAAATTTTCTCCCATTTTGTAGGTTGCCTGTTCACTCTGATGGTAGTTTCCTTTGCTGTGCAGAAGCTCTTTAGTTTAATTAGATCCCATTTGTCAATTTTGGCTTTTGTTGCCATTGCTTTTGGTGTTTTAGACATGAAGTCCTTGCCCATGCCTATGTCCTGAATGGTATTGCCTAGGTTTTCTTCTAGGGTTTTTATGGGTTTAGGTCTAACGTTTAAGTCTTTAATCCATCTTGAGTTGACTTTTGTATAAGGTGTAAGGAAGGGATCCAGTTTCAGCTTTCTACACGTGGCTAGCCAGTTTTCCCAGCACCATTTATTAAATAGGGAATCCTTTCTCCATTTCTTGTTTTTGTCAGGTTTGTCAAAGATCAGATAGTTGTAGATATGTGGCATTATTTCTGACGGCTCTGTTCTGTTCCATTGATCTATATCTCTGTTTTGGTACCAGTACCATGCTGTTTGGGTTACTGTAGCCTTGTAGTATAGTTTGAAGTCAGGTAGCGTGATGCCTCCAGCTTTGTTCTTTTGGCTTAGGATTGACTTGGTGATGCGGGCTCTTTTTTGGTTCCCTATGAACTTTAAAGTAGTTTTTTCCAATTCTGTGAAGAAAGTCATTGGTAACTTGATGGGGATGGCATTGAATCTGTAAATTACCTTGGGAAGGATGGCCATTTTCATGATATTGATTCTTCCTACCCATGAGCATGGAATGTTCTTCCATTTGTTTGTATCCTCTTTTATTTCCTTGAGCAGTGGTTTGCAGTTTTCTCCTTGAAGAGGTCCTTCACATCCCTTGTAAGTTGGATTCCTAGGTATTTTATTCTCTTTGAAGCAATTGTGAATGGGAGTTCACTCATGATTTGGCTCTCTGTTTGTCTGTTATTGATGTATAAGAATGCTTGTGATTTTTGTACATTGATGTTGTATCCTGAGACTTTGCTGAAGTTGCTTATCAGCTTAAGGAGATTTTGGGCTGAGACAATGGGGTTTTCTAGATATACTATCACGTCATCTGCAAACAGGGACAATTTGACTTCCTTTTTTCCTAATTGAATACCCTTGATTTCCTTCTCTTGCCTAATTGCCCTGGCCAGAACTTCCAACACTATGTTGAATAGAAGTGGTGAGAGAGGGCATCCCTGTCTTGTGCCAGTTTTCAAAGTGAATGCTTCCAGTTTCTGCCCATTCAGTATGATATTGGCTGTGGGTTTGTCATAAATAGCTCTTATTATTTTGAGATACGACCCGTCAATACCTAATTTATTGAGAGTTTTTAGCATGAAGGGTTGTTGAATTTTGTCAAAGGCCTTTTCTTCATGTATTGAGATAATCATGTGGTTTTTGACTTTGGTTCTGTTTATATGCTGTATTACATTTATTGCTTTGCGTATATTGAACCAGCCTTGCATCCCAGGGATGAAGCCCACTTGAACATGGTGGATAAGCTGTTTGATGTGCTGCGAGATTCGGTTTGCCAGTAATTTATTGAGGAATTTTGCATTAATATTCATCAAGGATATTGGTCTAAAATTCTCTTTTTTGGTTGTGTCTCTGTGCAGCTTTGGTATCAGCATGATGCTGGCCTCATAAAATGAGTTAGGAAGGATTCCCTCTTTTTCTATTGATTGGAATAGTTTCTGAAGTAATGGTTCCAGTTCCTCCTTGTACCTCTGGTAGAATTCGGCTGTGAACGCATCTGATCCTGGACTCCTTTTGGTTGGTAAGCTATTGATTATTGCCGCAATTTCAGCTCCTGTTATTAGTCTATTCAGAGATTCAACTTCTTCCTGGTTTAGTCATGGGAGAGTGTATGTGTCGAGGAATTTATACCTTTCTCTTTTTTTTAATTTTTTTTCTTTTTATCATTATTATTATTATTATTACCATTATTATTATTGTTATACTTTAGGCTCTATGGTACATGTGCGCAACGTGCAGGTAAGCTACATATGTATACATGCGCCATGCTGGTGCGCTGCACCCAGCAACTCGTCATCTAGCATTAGGTATATCTCCCAATGCTGTCCCTCCCCCCTCCCCCCACCCCACAACAGTCCCCGAAGTGTGATGTTCCCCTTCCTGTGTCCATGTGTTCTCATTGTTCAATTCCCACCTATGAGTGAGAATATGTGGTGTTTGGTTTTTTGTTCTTGCGATAGTTTACTGAGAACGATGATTTCCTATTTCATCCATGTCCCTACAAAGGATATGAACTCATCAGTTTTTATGGCTGCCTAGTATTCCATGGTGTATATGTGCCATATTTTCTTAATCCAGTCTATCATTGTTGGACATTTGGGTTGGTTCCAAATCTTTGCTATTGTGTATAATGCCGCAATAAACATACGTGTGCATGTGTCTTTATAGCAGCATGATTTATAGTCCTTTGGGTATATACCCAGTAATGGGATGGCTGGGTCAAATGGAATTTCTAGTTCTAGATCCCTGAGGAATCGCCACAGTGACCTGCACAAGGGTTGAACTAGTTTACAGTCCCACCAACAGTGTAAAGTGTTCCTATTTCTCCACATCCTCTCCAGCACCTGTTGTTTCCTGACTTTTTAATGATTGCCATTCTAACTGGTGTGAGATGGTATCTCATTGTGGTTTTGATTTGCATTTCTCTGATGGCCAGTGATGGTGAGCTTTTTTTCACGTGTTTTTTGGCTGCATAAATGTCTTCTTTTGAGGAGTGTCTGTTCATGTCCTTCGCCCACTTTTTGATGGGGTTGTTTGGTGTTTTCTTGTAAATTTGTTGGAGTGCATTGTAGATTCTGGATATTAGCCGTTTGTCAGATGAGTAGGTTGCGAAAATTTTCTCCCATTTTGTAGGTTGCCTGATCACTCTGATGGTAGTTTCCTTTGCTGTGCAGAAGCTCTTTAGTTTAATTAGATCCCATTTGTCAATTTTGGCTTTTGTTGCCATTGCTTTTGGTGTTTTAGACATGAAGTCCTTGCCCATGCCTATGTCCTGAATGGTATTGCCTAGGTTTTCTTCTAGGGTTTTTATGGGTTTAGGTCTAACGTTTAAGTCTTTAATCCATCTTGAGTTGACTTTTGTATAAGGTGTAAGGAAGGGATCCAGTTTCAGCTTTCTACACGTGGCTAGCCAGTTTTCCCAGCACCATTTATTAAATAGGGAATCCTTTCTCCATTTCTTGTTTTTGTCAGGTTTGTCAAAGATCAGATAGTTGTAGATATGTGGCATTATTTCTGACGGCTCTGTTCTGTTCCATTGATCTATATCTCTGTTTTGGTACCAGTACCATGCTGTTTGGGTTACTGTAGCCTTGTAGTATAGTTTGAAGTCAGGTAGCGTGATGCCTCCAGCTTTGTTCTTTTGGCTTAGGATTGACTTGGTGATGCGGGCTCTTTTTTGGTTCCCTATGAACTTTAAAGTAGTTTTTTCCAATTCTGTGAAGAAAGTCATTGGTAACTTGATGGGGATGGCATTGAATCTGTAAATTACCTTGGGAAGGATGGCCATTTTCATGATATTGATTCTTCCTACCCATGAGCATGGAATGTTCTTCCATTTGTTTGTATCCTCTTTTATTTCCTTGAGCAGTGGTTTGCAGTTTTCTCCTTGAAGAGGTCCTTCACATCCCTTGTAAGTTGGATTCCTAGGTATTTTATTCTCTTTGAAGCAATTGTGAATGGGAGTTCACTCATGATTTGGCTCTCTGTTTGTCTGTTATTGATGTATAAGAATGCTTGTGATTTTTGTACATTGATGTTGTATCCTGAGACTTTGCTGAAGTTGCTTATCAGCTTAAGGAGATTTTGGGCTGAGACAATGGGGTTTTCTAGATATACTATCACGTCATCTGCAAACAGGGACAATTTGACTTCCTTTTTTCCTAATTGAATACCCTTGATTTCCTTCTCTTGCCTAATTGCCCTGGCCAGAACTTCCAACACTATGTTGAATAGAAGTGGTGAGAGAGGGCATCCCTGTCTTGTGCCAGTTTTCAAAGTGAATGCTTCCAGTTTTTGCCCATTCAGTATGATATTGGCTGTGGGTTTGTCATAAATAGCTCTTATTATTTTGAGATACGACCCGTCAATACCTAATTTATTGAGAGTTTTTAGCATGAAGGGTTGTTGAATTTTGTCAAAGGCCTTTTCTTCATGTATTGAGATAATCATGTGGTTTTTGACTTTGGTTCTGTTTATATGCTGTATTACATTTATTGCTTTGCGTATATTGAACCAGCCTTGCATCCCAGGGATGAAGCCCACTTGATCATGGTGGATAAGCTGTTTGATGTGCTGCGAGATTCGGTTTGCCAGTAATTCATTGAGGAATTTTGCATCAATATTCATCAAGGATATTGGTCTAAAATTCTCTTTTTTGGTTGTGTCTCTGCCCAGCTTTGGTATCAGCATGATGCTGGCCTCATAAAATGAGTTAGGAAGGATTCCCTCTTTTTCTATTGATTGGAATAGTTTCTGAAGTAATGGTTCCAGTTCCTCCTTGTACCTCTGGTAGAATTCGGCTGTGAACGCATCTGATCCTGGACTCCTTTTTGTTGGTAAGCTATTGATTATTGCCGCAATTTCAGCTCCTGTTATTAGTCTATTCAGAGATTCAACTTCTCCCTGGATTAGTCATGGGAGAGTGTATGTGTCGAGGAATTTATACCTTTCTTTTTTTTTTAATTTTTTTCTTTTTATCATTATTATTATTATTATTACCATTATTATTATTGTTATACTTTAGGCTCTATGGTACATGTGCGCAACGTGCAGGTAAGCTGCATATGTATACATGTGCCATGCTGGTGCGCTGCACCCACCAACTCGTCATCTAGCATTAGGTATATCTCCCAATGCTGTCCCTCCCCCTCCCCTCACCCCACAACAGTCCCCGAAGTGTGATGTTCCCCTTCCTGTGTCCATGTGTTCTCATTGTTCAATTCCCACCTATGAGTGAGAATATGTGGTGTTTGGTTTTTTGTTCTTGCGATAGTTTGCTGAGAACGATGATTTCCAATTTCATCCATGTCCCTACAAAGGATATGAACTCATCAGTTTTTATGGCTGCCTAGTATTCCATGGTGTATATGTGCCATATTTTCTTAATCCAGTCTATCATTGTTGGACATTTGGGTTGGTTCCAAATCTTTGCTATTGTGTATAATGCCGCAATAAACATACGTGTGCATGTGTCTTTATAGCAGCATGATTTATAGTCCTTTGGGTATATACCCAGTAATGGGATGGCTGGGTCAAATGGAATTTCTAGTTCTAGATCCCTGAGGAATCGCCACAGTGACCTGCACAAGGGTTGAACTAGTTTACAGTCCCACCAACAGTGTAAAGTGTTCCTATTTCTCCACATCCTCTCCAGCACCTGTTGTTTCCTGACTTTTTAATGATTGCCATTCTAACTTGTGTGAGATGGTATCTCATTGTGGTTTTGATTTGCATTTCTCTGATGGCCAGTGATGGTGAGCTTTTTTTCACGTGTTTTTTGGCTGCATAAATGTCTTCTTTTGAGGAGTGTCTGTTCATGTCCTTCGCCCACTTTTTGATGGGGTTGTTTGGTGTTTTCTTGTAAATTTGTTGGAGTTCATTGTAGATTCTGGATATTAGCCGTTTGTCAGATGAGTAGGTTGCGAAAATTTTCTCCCATTTTGTAGGTTGCCTGTTCACTCTGATGGTAGTTTCCTTTGCTGTGCAGAAGCTCTTTAGTTTAATTAGATCCCATTTGTCAATTTTGGCTTTTGTTGCCATTGCTTTTGGTGTTTTAGACATGAAGTCCTTGCCCATGCCTATGTCCTGAATGGTATTGCCTAGGTTTTCTTCTAGGGTTTTTATGGGTTTAGGTCTAACGTTTAAGTCTTTAATCCATCTTGAGTTGACTTTTGTATAAGGTGTAAGGAAGGGATCCAGTTTCAGCTTTCTACACGTGGCTAGCCAGTTTTCCCAGCACCATTTATTAAATAGGGAATCCTTTCTCCATTTCTTGTTTTTGTCAGGTTTGTCAAAGATCAGATAGTTGTAGATATGTGGCATTATTTCTGACGGCTCTGTTCTGTTCCATTGATCTATATCTCTGTTTTGGTACCAGTACCATGCTGTTTGGGTTACTGTAGCCTTGTAGTATAGTTTGAAGTCAGGTAGCGTGATGCCTCCAGCTTTGTTCTTTTGGCTTAGGATTGACTTGGTGATGCGGGCTCTTTTTTGGTTCCCTATGAACTTTAAAGTAGTTTTTTCCAATTCTGTGAAGAAAGTCATTGGTAACTTGATGGGGATGGCATTGAATCTGTAAATTACCTTGGGAAGGATGGCCATTTTCATGATATTGATTCTTCCTACCCATGAGCATGGAATGTTCTTCCATTTGTTTGTATCCTCTTTTATTTCCTTGAGCAGTGGTTTGTAGTTTTCTCCTTGAAGAGGTCCTTCACATCCCTTGTAAGTTGGATTCCTAGGTATTTTATTCTCTTTGAAGCAATTGTGAATGGGAGTTCACTCATGATTTGGCTCTCTGTTTGTCTGTTATTGATGTATAAGAATGCTTGTGATTTTTGTACATTGATGTTGTATCCTGAGACTTTGCTGAAGTTGCTTATCAGCTTAAGGAGATTTTGGGCTGAGACAATGGGGTTTTCTAGATATACTATCACGTCATCTGCAAACAGGGACAATTTGACTTCCTTTTTTCCTAATTGAATACCCTTGATTTCCTTCTCTTGCCTAATTGCCCTGGCCAGAACTTCCAACACTATGTTGAATAGAAGTGGTGAGAGAGGGCATCCCTGTCTTGTGCCAGTTTTCAAAGTGAATGCTTCCAGTTTCTGCCCATTCAGTATGATATTGGCTGTGGGTTTGTCATAAATAGCTCTTATTATTTTGAGATACGACCCGTCAATACCTAATTTATTGAGAGTTTTTAGCATGAAGGGTTGTTGAATTTTGTCAAAGGCCTTTTCTTCATGTATTGAGATAATCATGTGGTTTTTGACTTTGGTTCTGTTTATATGCTGTATTACATTTATTGCTTTGCGTATATTGAACCAGCCTTGCATCCCAGGGATGAAGCCCACTTGATCATGGTGGATAAGCTGTTTGATGTGCTGCGAGATTCGGTTTGCCAGTAATTTATTGAGGAATTTTGCATCAATATTCATCAAGGATATTGGTCTAAAATTCTCTTTTTTGGTTGTGTCTCTGCCCAGCTTTGGTATCAGCATGATGCTGGCCTCATAAAATGAGTTAGGAAGGATTCCCTCTTTTTCTATTGATTGGAATAGTTTCTGAAGTAATGGTTCCAGTTCCTCCTTGTACCTCTGGTAGAATTCGGCTGTGAACGCATCTGATCCTGGACTCCTTTTGGTTGGTAAGCTATTGATTATTGCCGCAATTTCAGCTCCTGTTATTAGTCTATTCAGAGATTCAACTTCTTCCTGGTTTAGTCATGGGAGAGTGTATGTGTCGAGGAATTTATACCTTTCTCTTTTTTTTAATTTTTTTTCTTTTTATCATTATTATTATTATTATTACCATTATTATTATTGTTATACTTTAGGCTCTATGGTACATGTGCGCAACGTGCAGGTAAGCTACATATGTATACATGCGCCATGCTGGTGCGCTGCACCCAGCAACTCGTCATCTAGCATTAGGTATATCTCCCAATGCTGTAACTCCCCCCTCCCCACACCCCACAACAGTCCCCGAAGTGTGATGTTCCCCTTCCTGTGTCCATGTGTTCTCATTGTTCAATTCCCACCTATGAGTGAGAATATGTGGTGTTTGGTTTTTTGTTCTTGCGATAGTTTACTGAGAACGATGATTTCCTATTTCATCCATGTCCCTACAAAGGATATGAACTCATCAGTTTTTATGGCTGCCTAGTATTCCATGGTGTATATGTGCCATATTTTCTTAATCCAGTCTATCATTGTTGGACATTTGGGTTGGTTCCAAATCTTGTTATTGTGTATAATGCCGCAATAAACATACGTGTGCATGTGTCTTTATAGCAGCATGATTTATAGTCCTTTGGGTATATACCCAGTAATGGGATGGCTGGGTCAAATGGAATTTGTAGTTCTAGATCCCTGAGGAATCTCCACAGTGACCTGCACAAGGGTTGAACTAGTTTACAGTCCCACCAACAGTGTAAAGTGTTCCTATTTCTCCACATCCTCTCCAGCACCTGTTGTTTCCTGACTTTTTAATGATTGCCATTCTAACTGGTGTGAGATGGTATCTCATTGTGGTTTTGATTTGCATTTCTCTGATGGCCAGTGATGGTGAGCTTTTTTTCACGTGTTTTTTGGCTGCATAAATGTCTTCTTTTGAGGAGTGTCTGTTCATGTCCTTCGCCCACTTTTTGATGGGGTTGTTTGGTGTTTTCTTGTAAATTTGTTGGAGTTCATTGTAGATTCTGGATATTAGCCGTTTGTCAGATGAGTAGGTTGCGAAAATTTTCTCCCATTTTGTAGGTTGCCTGTTCACTCTGATGGTAGTTTCCTTTGCTGTGCAGAAGCTCTTTAGTTTAATTAGATCCCATTTGTCAATTTTGGCTTTTGTTGCCATTGCTTTTGGTGTTTTAGACATGAAGTCCTTGCCCATGCCTATGTCCTGAATGGTATTGCCTAGGTTTTCTTCTAGGGTTTTTATGGGTTTAGGTCTAACGTTTAAGTCTTTAATCCATCTTGAGTTGACTTTTGTATAAGGTGTAAGGAAGGGATCCAGTTTCAGCTTTCTACACGTGGCTAGCCAGTTTTCCCAGCACCATTTATTAAATAGGGAATCCTTTCTCCATTTCTTGTTTTTGTCAGGTTTGTCAAAGATCAGATAGTTGTAGATATGTGGCATTATTTCTGACGGCTCTGTTCTGTTCCATTGATCTATATCTCTGTTTTGGTACCAGTACCATGCTGTTTGGGTTACTGTAGCCTTGTAGTATAGTTTGAAGTCAGGTAGCGTGATGCCTCCAGCTTTGTTCTTTTGGCTTAGGATTGACTTGGTGATGCGGGCTCTTTTTTGGTTCCCTATGAACTTTAAAGTAGTTTTTTCCAATTCTGTGAAGAAAGTCATTGGTAACTTGATGGGGATGGCATTGAATCTGTAAATTACCTTGGGAAGGATGGCCATTTTCATGATATTGATTCTTCCTACCCATGAGCATGGAATGTTCTTCCATTTGTTTGTATCCTCTTTTATTTCCTTGAGCAGTGGTTTGCAGTTTTCTCCTTGAAGAGGTCCTTCACATCCCTTGTAAGTTGGATTCCTAGGTATTTTATTCTCTTTGAAGCAATTGTGAATGGGAGTTCACTCATGATTTGGCTCTCTGTTTGTCTGTTATTGATGTATAAGAATGCTTGTGATTTTTGTACATTGATGTTGTATCCTGAGACTTTGCTGAAGTTGCTTATCAGCTTAAGGAGATTTTGGGCTGAGACAATGGGGTTTTCTAGATATACTATCACGTCATCTGCAAACAGGGACAATTTGACTTCCTTTTTTCCTAATTGAATACCCTTGATTTCCTTCTCTTGCCTAATTGCCCTGGCCAGAACTTCCAACACTATGTTGAATAGAAGTGGTGAGAGAGGGCATCCCTGTCTTGTGCCAGTTTTCAAAGTGAATGCTTCCAGTTTCTGCCCATTCAGTATGATATTGGCTGTGGGTTTGTCATAAATAGCTCTTATTATTTTGAGATACGACCCGTCAATACCTAATTTATTGAGAGTTTTTAGCATGAAGGGTTGTTGAATTTTGTCAAAGGCCTTTTCTTCATGTATTGAGATAATCATGTGGTTTTTGACTTTGGTTCTGTTTATATGCTGTATTACATTTATTGCTTTGCGTATATTGAACCAGCCTTGCATCCCAGGGATGAAGCCCACTTGAACATGGTGGATAAGCTGTTTGATGTGCTGCGAGATTCGGTTTGCCAGTAATTTATTGAGGAATTTTGCATCAATATTCATCAAGGATATTGGTCTAAAATTCTCTTTTTTGGTTGTGTCTCTGTGCAGCTTTGGTATCAGCATGATGCTGGCCTCATAAAATGAGTTAGGAAGGATTCCCTCTTTTTCTATTGATTGGAATAGTTTCTGAAGTAATGGTTCCAGTTCCTCCTTGTACCTCTGGTAGAATTCGGCTGTGAACGCATCTGATCCTGGACTCCTTTTGGTTGGTAAGCTATTGATTATTGCCGCAATTTCAGCTCCTGTTATTAGTCTATTCAGAGATTCAACTTCTTCCTGGTTTAGTCATGGGAGAGTGTATGTGTCGAGGAATTTATACCTTTCTCTTTTTTTTAATTTTTTTTCTTTTTATCATTATTATTATTATTATTACCATTATTATTATTGTTATACTTTAGGCTCTATGGTACATGTGCGCAACGTGCAGGTAAGCTACATATGTATACATGCGCCATGCTGGTGCGCTGCACCCAGCAACTCGTCATCTAGCATTAGGTATATCTCCCAATGCTGTCCCTCCCCCCTCCCCCCACCCCACAACAGTCCCCGAAGTGTGATGTTCCCCTTCCTGTGTCCATGTGTTCTCATTGTTCAATTCCCACCTATGAGTGAGAATATGTGGTGTTTGGTTTTTTGTTCTTGCGATAGTTTACTGAGAACGATGATTTCCTATTTCATCCATGTCCCTACAAAGGATATGAACTCATCAGTTTTTATGGCTGCCTAGTATTCCATGGTGTATATGTGCCATATTTTCTTAATCCAGTCTATCATTGTTGGACATTTGGGTTGGTTCCAAATCTTTGCTATTGTGTATAATGCCGCAATAAACATACGTGTGCATGTGTCTTTATAGCAGCATGATTTATAGTCCTTTGGGTATATACCCAGTAATGGGATGGCTGGGTCAAATGGAATTTCTAGTTCTAGATCCCTGAGGAATCGCCACAGTGACCTGCACAAGGGTTGAACTAGTTTACAGTCCCACCAACAGTGTAAAGTGTTCCTATTTCTCCACATCCTCTCCAGCACCTGTTGTTTCCTGACTTTTTAATGATTGCCATTCTAACTGGTGTGAGATGGTATCTCATTGTGGTTTTGATTTGCATTTCTCTGATGGCCAGTGATGGTGAGCTTTTTTTCACGTGTTTTTTGGCTGCATAAATGTCTTCTTTTGAGGAGTGTCTGTTCATGTCCTTCGCCCACTTTTTGATGGGGTTGTTTGGTGTTTTCTTGTAAATTTGTTGGAGTGCATTGTAGATTCTGGATATTAGCCGTTTGTCAGATGAGTAGGTTGCGAAAATTTTCTCCCATTTTGTAGGTTGCCTGTTCACTCTGATGGTAGTTTCCTTTGCTGTGCAGAAGCTCTTTAGTTTAATTAGATCCCATTTGTCAATTTTGGCTTTTGTTGCCATTGCTTTTGGTGTTTTAGACATGAAGTCCTTGCCCATGCCTATGTCCTGAATGGTATTGCCTAGGTTTTCTTCTAGGGTTTTTATGGGTTTAGGTCTAACGTTTAAGTCTTTAATCCATCTTGAGTTGACTTTTGTATAAGGTGTAAGGAAGGGATCCAGTTTCAGCTTTCTACACGTGGCTAGCCAGTTTTCCCAGCACCATTTATTAAATAGGGAATCCTTTCTCCATTTCTTGTTTTTGTCAGGTTTGTCAAAGATCAGATAGTTGTAGATATGTGGCATTATTTCTGACGGCTCTGTTCTGTTCCATTGATCTATATCTCTGTTTTGGTACCAGTACCATGCTGTTTGGGTTACTGTAGCCTTGTAGTATAGTTTGAAGTCAGGTAGCGTGATGCCTCCAGCTTTGTTCTTTTGGCTTAGGATTGACTTGGTGATGCGGGCTCTTTTTTGGTTCCCTATGAACTTTAAAGTAGTTTTTTCCAATTCTGTGAAGAAAGTCATTGGTAACTTGATGGGGATGGCATTGAATCTGTAAATTACCTTGGGAAGGATGGCCATTTTCATGATATTGATTCTTCCTACCCATGAGCATGGAATGTTCTTCCATTTGTTTGTATCCTCTTTTATTTCCTTGAGCAGTGGTTTGCAGTTTTCTCCTTGAAGAGGTCCTTCACATCCCTTGTAAGTTGGATTCCTAGGTATTTTATTCTCTTTGAAGCAATTGTGAATGGGAGTTCACTCATGATTTGGCTCTCTGTTTGTCTGTTATTGATGTATAAGAATGCTTGTGATTTTTGTACATTGATGTTGTATCCTGAGACTTTGCTGAAGTTGCTTATCAGCTTAAGGAGATTTTGGGCTGAGACAATGGGGTTTTCTAGATATACTATCACGTCATCTGCAAACAGGGACAATTTGACTTCCTTTTTTCCTAATTGAATACCCTTGATTTCCTTCTCTTGCCTAATTGCCCTGGCCAGAACTTCCAACACTATGTTGAATAGAAGTGGTGAGAGAGGGCATCCCTGTCTTGTGCCAGTTTTCAAAGTGAATGCTTCCAGTTTCTGCCCATTCAGTATGATATTGGCTGTGGGTTTGTCATAAATAGCTCTTATTATTTTGAGATACGACCCGTCAATACCTAATTTATTGAGAGTTTTTAGCATGAAGGGTTATTGAATTTTGTCAAAGGCCTTTTCTTCATGTATTGAGATAATCATGTGGTTTTTGACTTTGGTTCTGTTTATATGCTGTATTACATTTATTGCTTTGCGTATATTGAACCAGCCTTGCATCCCAGGGATGAAGCCCACTTGATCATGGTGGATAAGCTGTTTGATGTGCTGCGAGATTCGGTTTGCCAGTAATTTATTGAGGAATTTTGCATCAATATTCATCAAGGATATTGGTCTAAAATTCTCTTTTTTGGTTGTGTCTCTGCCCAGCTTTGGTATCAGCATGATGCTGGCCTCATAAAATGAGTTAGGAAGGATTCCCTCTTTTTCTATTGATTGGAATAGTTTCTGAAGTAATGGTTCCAGTTCCTCCTTGTACCTCTGGTAGAATTCGGCTGTGAACGCATCTGATCCTGGACTCCTTTTGGTTGGTAAGCTATTGATTATTGCCGCAATTTCAGCTCCTGTTATTAGTCTATTCAGAGATTCAACTTCTTCCTGGTTTAGTCATGGGAGAGTGTATGTGTCGAGGAATTTATACCTTTCTCTTTTTTTTAATTTTTTTTCTTTTTATCATTATTATTATTATTATTACCATTATTATTATTGTTATACTTTAGGCTCTATGGTACATGTGCGCAACGTGCAGGTAAGCTACATATGTATACATGCGCCATGCTGGTGCGCTGCACCCAGCAACTCGTCATCTAGCATTAGGTATATCTCCCAATGCTGTCCCTCCCCCCTCCCCCCACCCCACAACAGTCCCCGAAGTGTGATGTTCCCCTTCCTTTGTCCATGTGTTCTCATTGTTCAATTCCCACCTATGAGTGAGAATATGTGGTGTTTGGTTTTTTGTTCTTGCGATAGTTTACTGAGAACGATGATTTCCTATTTCATCCATGTCCCTACAAAGGATATGAACTCATCAGTTTTTATGGCTGCCTAGTATTCCATGGTGTATATGTGCCATATTTTCTTAATCCAGTCTATCATTGTTGGACATTTGGGTTGGTTCCAAATCTTTGCTATTGTGTATAATGCCGCAATAAACATACGTGTGCATGTGTCTTTATAGCAGCATGATTTATAGTCCTTTGGGTATATACCCAGTAATGGGATGGCTGGGTCAAATGGAATTTCTAGTTCTAGATCCCTGAGGAATCGCCACAGTGACCTGCACAAGGGTTGAACTAGTTTACAGTCCCACCAACAGTGTAAAGTGTTCCTATTTCTCCACATCCTCTCCAGCACCTGTTGTTTCCTGACTTTTTAATGATTGCCATTCTAACTGGTGTGAGATGGTATCTCATTGTGGTTTTGATTTGCATTTCTCTGATGGCCAGTGATGGTGAGCTTTTTTTCACGTGTTTTTTGGCTGCATAAATGTCTTCTTTTGAGGAGTGTCTGTTCATGTCCTTCGCCCACTTTTTGATGGGGTTGTTTGGTGTTTTCTTGTAAATTTGTTGGAGTGCATTGTAGATTCTGGATATTAGCCGTTTGTCAGATGAGTAGGTTGCGAAAATTTTCTCCTATTTTGTAGGTTGCCTGATCACTCTGATGGTAGTTTCCTTTGCTGTGCAGAAGCTCTTTAGTTTAATTAGATCCCATTTGTCAATTTTGGCTTTTGTTGCCATTGCTTTTGGTGTTTTAGACATGAAGTCCTTGCCCATGCCTATGTCCTGAATGGTATTGCCTAGGTTTTCTTCTAGGGTTTTTATGGGTTTAGGTCTAACGTTTAAGTCTTTAATCCATCTTGAGTTGACTTTTGTATAAGGTGTAAGGAAGGGATCCAGTTTCAGCTTTCTACACGTGGCTAGCCAGTTTTCCCAGCACCATTTATTAAATAGGGAATCCTTTCTCCATTTCTTGTTTTTGTCAGGTTTGTCAAAGATCAGATAGTTGTAGATATGTGGCATTATTTCTGACGGCTCTGTTCTGTTCCATTGATCTATATCTCTGTTTTGGTACCAGTACCATGCTGTTTGGGTTACTGTAGCCTTGTAGTATAGTTTGAAGTCAGGTAGCGTGATGCCTCCAGCTTTGTTCTTTTGGCTTAGGATTGACTTGGTGATGCGGGCTCTTTTTTGGTTCCCTATGAACTTTAAAGTAGTTTTTTCCAATTCTGTGAAGAAAGTCATTGGTAACTTGATGGGGATGGCATTGAATCTGTAAATTACCTTGGGAAGGATGGCCATTTTCATGATATTGATTCTTCCTACCCATGAGCATGGAATGTTCTTCCATTTGTTTGTATCCTCTTTTATTTCCTTGAGCAGTGGTTTGCAGTTTTCTCCTTGAAGAGGTCCTTCACATCCCTTGTAAGTTGGATTCCTAGGTATTTTATTCTCTTTGAAGCAATTGTGAATGGGAGTTCACTCATGATTTGGCTCTCTGTTTGTCTGTTATTGATGTATAAGAATGCTTGTGATTTTTGTACATTGATGTTGTATCCTGAGACTTTGCTGAAGTTGCTTATCAGCTTAAGGAGATTTTGGGCTGAGACAATGGGGTTTTCTAGATATACTATCACGTCATCTGCAAACAGGGACAATTTGACTTCCTTTTTTCCTAATTGAATACCCTTGATTTCCTTCTCTTGCCTAATTGCCCTGGCCAGAACTTCCAACACTATGTTGAATAGAAGTGGTGAGAGAGGGCATCCCTGTCTTGTGCCAGTTTTCAAAGTGAATGCTTCCAGTTTCTGCCCATTCAGTATGATATTGGCTGTGGGTTTGTCATAAATAGCTCTTATTATTTTGAGATACGACCCGTCAATACCTAATTTATTGAGAGTTTTTAGCATGAAGGGTTGTTGAATTTTGTCAAAGGCCTTTTCTTCATGTATTGAGATAATCATGTGGTTTTTGACTTTGGTTCTGTTTATATGCTGTATTACATTTATTGCTTTGCGTATATTGAACCAGCCTTGCATCCCAGGGATGAAGCCCACTTGATCATGGTGGATAAGCTGTTTGATGTGCTGCGAGATTCGGTTTGCCAGTAATTTATTGAGGAATTTTGCATCAATATTCATCAAGGATATTGGTCTAAAATTCTCTTTTTTGGTTGTGTCTCTGCCCAGCTTTGGTATCAGCATGATGCTGGCCTCATAAAATGAGTTAGGAAGGATTCCCTCTTTTTCTATTGATTGGAATAGTTTCTGAAGTAATGGTTCCAGTTCCTCCTTGTACCTCTGGTAGAATTCGGCTGTGAACGCATCTGATCCTGGACTCCTTTTGGTTGGTAAGCTATTGATTATTGCCGCAATTTCAGCTCCTGTTATTAGTCTATTCAGAGATTCAACTTCTTCCTGGTTTAGTCATGGGAGAGTGTATGTGTCGAGGAATTTATACCTTTCTCTTTTTTTTAATTTTTTTTCTTTTTATCATTATTATTATTATTATTACCATTATTATTATTGTTATACTTTAGGCTCTATGGTACATGTGCGCAACGTGCAGGTAAGCTACATATGTATACATGCGCCATGCTGGTGCGCTGCACCCAGCAACTCGTCATCTAGCATTAGGTATATCTCCCAATGCTGTCCCTCCCCCCTCCCCCCACCCCACAACAGTCCCCGAAGTGTGATGTTCCCCTTCCTTTGTCCATGTGTTCTCATTGTTCAATTCCCACCTATGAGTGAGAATATGTGGTGTTTGGTTTTTTGTTCTTGCGATAGTTTACTGAGAACGATGATTTCCTATTTCATCCATGTCCCTACAAAGGATATGAACTCATCAGTTTTTATGGCTGCCTAGTATTCCATGGTGTATATGTGCCATATTTTCTTAATCCAGTCTATCATTGTTGGACATTTGGGTTGGTTCCAAATCTTTGCTATTGTGTATAATGCCGCAATAAACATACGTGTGCATGTGTCTTTATAGCAGCATGATTTATAGTCCTTTGGGTATATACCCAGTAATGGGATGGCTGGGTCAAATGGAATTTCTAGTTCTAGATCCCTGAGGAATCGCCACAGTGACCTGCACAAGGGTTGAACTAGTTTACAGTCCCACCAACAGTGTAAAGTGTTCCTATTTCTCCACATCCTCTCCAGCACCTGTTGTTTCCTGACTTTTTAATGATTGCCATTCTAACTGGTGTGAGATGGTATCTCATTGTGGTTTTGATTTGCATTTCTCTGATGGCCAGTGATGGTGAGCTTTTTTTCACGTGTTTTTTGGCTGCATAAATGTCTTCTTTTGAGGAGTGTCTGTTCATGTCCTTCGCCCACTTTTTGATGGGGTTGTTTGGTGTTTTCTTGTAAATTTGTTGGAGTGCATTGTAGATTCTGGATATTAGCCGTTTGTCAGATGAGTAGGTTGCGAAAATTTTCTCCTATTTTGTAGGTTGCCTGATCACTCTGATGGTAGTTTCCTTTGCTGTGCAGAAGCTCTTTAGTTTAATTAGATCCCATTTGTCAATTTTGGCTTTTGTTGCCATTGCTTTTGGTGTTTTAGACATGAAGTCCTTGCCCATGCCTATGTCCTGAATGGTATTGCCTAGGTTTTCTTCTAGGGTTTTTATGGGTTTAGGTCTAACGTTTAAGTCTTTAATCCATCTTGAGTTGACTTTTGTATAAGGTGTAAGGAAGGGATCCAGTTTCAGCTTTCTACACGTGGCTAGCCAGTTTTCCCAGCACCATTTATTAAATAGGGAATCCTTTCTCCATTTCTTGTTTTTGTCAGGTTTGTCAAAGATCAGATAGTTGTAGATATGTGGCATTATTTCTGACGGCTCTGTTCTGTTCCATTGATCTATATCTCTGTTTTGGTACCAGTACCATGCTGTTTGGGTTACTGTAGCCTTGTAGTATAGTTTGAAGTCAGGTAGCGTGATGCCTCCAGCTTTGTTCTTTTGGCTTAGGATTGACTTGGTGATGCGGGCTCTTTTTTGGTTCCCTATGAACTTTAAAGTAGTTTTTTCCAATTCTGTGAAGAAAGTCATTGGTAACTTGATGGGGATGGCATTGAATCTGTAAATTACCTTGGGAAGGATGGCCATTTTCATGATATTGATTCTTCCTACCCATGAGCATGGAATGTTCTTCCATTTGTTTGTATCCTCTTTTATTTCCTTGAGCAGTGGTTTGCAGTTTTCTCCTTGAAGAGGTCCTTCACATCCCTTGTAAGTTGGATTCCTAGGTATTTTATTCTCTTTGAAGCAATTGTGAATGGGAGTTCACTCATGATTTGGCTCTCTGTTTGTCTGTTATTGATGTATAAGAATGCTTGTGATTTTTGTACATTGATGTTGTATCCTGAGACTTTGCTGAAGTTGCTTATCAGCTTAAGGAGATTTTGGGCTGAGACAATGGGGTTTTCTAGATATACTATCACGTCATCTGCAAACAGGGACAATTTGACTTCCTTTTTTCCTAATTGAATACCCTTGATTTCCTTCTCTTGCCTAATTGCCCTGGCCAGAACTTCCAACACTATGTTGAATAGAAGTGGTGAGAGAGGGCATCCCTGTCTTGTGCCAGTTTTCAAAGTGAATGCTTCCAGTTTCTGCCCATTCAGTATGATATTGGCTGTGGGTTTGTCATAAATAGCTCTTATTATTTTGAGATACGACCCGTCAATACCTAATTTATTGAGAGTTTTTAGCATGAAGGGTTGTTGAATTTTGTCAAAGGCCTTTTCTTCATGTATTGAGATAATCATGTGGTTTTTGACTTTGGTTCTGTTTATATGCTGTATTACATTTATTGCTTTGCGTATATTGAACCAGCCTTGCATCCCAGGGATGAAGCCCACTTGATCATGGTGGATAAGCTGTTTGATGTGCTGCGAGATTCGGTTTGCCAGTAATTTATTGAGGAATTTTGCATCAATATTCATCAAGGATATTGGTCTAAAATTCTCTTTTTTGGTTGTGTCTCTGCCCAGCTTTGGTATCAGCATGATGCTGGCCTCATAAAATGAGTTAGGAAGGATTCCCTCTTTTTCTATTGATTGGAATAGTTTCTGAAGTAATGGTTCCAGTTCCTCCTTGTACCTCTGGTAGAATTCGGCTGTGAACGCATCTGATCCTGGACTCCTTTTGGTTGGTAAGCTATTGATTATTGCCGCAATTTCAGCTCCTGTTATTAGTCTATTCAGAGATTCAACTTCTTCCTGGTTTAGTCATGGGAGAGTGTATGTGTCGAGGAATTTATACCTTTCTCTTTTTTTTAATTTTTGTTCTTTTTATCATTATTATTATTATTATTACCATTATTATTATTGTTATACTTTAGGCTCTATGGTACATGTGCGCAACGTGCAGGTAAGCTACATATGTATACATGCGCCATGCTGGTGCGCTGCACCCAGCAACTCGTCATCTAGCATTAGGTATATCTCCCAATGCTGTCCCTCCCCCCTCCCCCCACCCCACAACAGTCCCCGAAGTGTGATGTTCCCCTTCCTGTGTCCATGTGTTCTCATTGTTCAATTCCCACCTATGAGTGAGAATATGTGGTGTTTGGTTTTTTGTTCTTGCGATAGTTTACTGAGAACGATGATTTCCTATTTCATCCATGTCCCTACAAAGGATATGAACTCATCAGTTTTTATGGCTGCCTAGTATTCCATGGTGTATATGTGCCATATTTTCTTAATCCAGTCTATCATTGTTGGACATTTGGGTTGGTTCCAAATCTTTGCTATTGTGTATAATGCCGCAATAAACATACGTGTGCATGTGTCTTTATAGCAGCATGATTTATAGTCCTTTGGGTATATACCCAGTAATGGGATGGCTGGGTCAAATGGAATTTCTAGTTCTAGATCCCTGAGGAATCGCCACAGTGACCTGCACAAGGGTTGAACTAGTTTACAGTCCCACCAACAGTGTAAAGTGTTCCTATTTCTCCACATCCTCTCCAGCACCTGTTGTTTCCTGACTTTTTAATGATTGCCATTCTAACTGGTGTGAGATGGTATCTCATTGTGGTTTTGATTTGCATTTCTCTGATGGCCAGTGATGGTGAGCTTTTTTTCACGTGTTTTTTGGCTGCATAAATGTCTTCTTTTGAGGAGTGTCTGTTCATGTCCTTCGCCCACTTTTTGATGGGGTTGTTTGGTGTTTTCTTGTAAATTTGTTGGAGTGCATTGTAGATTCTGGATATTAGCCGTTTGTCAGATGAGTAGGTTGCGAAAATTTTCTCCCATTTTGTAGGTTGCCTGATCACTCTGATGGTAGTTTCCTTTGCTGTGCAGAAGCTCTTTAGTTTAATTAGATCCCATTTGTCAATTTTGGCTTTTGTTGCCATTGCTTTTGGTGTTTTAGACATGAAGTCCTTGCCCATGCCTATGTCCTGAATGGTATTGCCTAGGTTTTCTTCTAGGGTTTTTATGGGTTTAGGTCTAACGTTTAAGTCTTTAATCCATCTTGAGTTGACTTTTGTATAAGGTGTAAGGAAGGGATCCAGTTTCAGCTTTCTACACGTGGCTAGCCAGTTTTCCCAGCACCATTTATTAAATAGGGAATCCTTTCTCCATTTCTTGTTTTTGTCAGGTTTGTCAAAGATCAGATAGTTGTAGATATGTGGCATTATTTCTGACGGCTCTGTTCTGTTCCATTGATCTATATCTCTGTTTTGGTACCAGTACCATGCTGTTTGGGTTACTGTAGCCTTGTAGTATAGTTTGAAGTCAGGTAGCGTGATGCCTCCAGCTTTGTTCTTTTGGCTTAGGATTGACTTGGTGATGCGGGCTCTTTTTTGGTTCCCTATGAACTTTAAAGTAGTTTTTTCCAATTCTGTGAAGAAAGTCATTGGTAACTTGATGGGGATGGCATTGAATCTGTAAATTACCTTGGGAAGGATGGCCATTTTCATGATATTGATTCTTCCTACCCATGAGCATGGAATGTTCTTCCATTTGTTTGTATCCTCTTTTATTTCCTTGAGCAGTGGTTTGTAGTTTTCTCCTTGAAGAGGTCCTTCACATCCCTTGTAAGTTGGATTCCTAGGTATTTTATTCTCTTTGA
The DNA here is from genome assembly GCF_028885655.2 of Pongo abelii. NCBI lineage: Eukaryota > Metazoa > Chordata > Mammalia > Primates > Hominidae > Pongo > Pongo abelii. Next base: position 4,315,338 of record NC_072007.2, on the reverse strand, counting down.
AGCAATTGTGAATGGGAGTTCACTCATGATTTGGCTCTCTGTTTGTCTGTTATTGATGTATAAGAATGCTTGTGATTTTTGTACATTGATGTTGTATCCTGAGACTTTGCTGAAGTTGCTTATCAGCTTAAGGAGATTTTGGGCTGAGACAATGGGGTTTTCTACATATACTATCACGTCATCTGCAAACAGGGACAATTTGACTTCCTTTTTTCCTAATTGAATACCCTTGATTTCCTTCTCTTGCCTAATTGCCCTGGCGAGAACTTCCAACACTATGTTGAATAGAAGTGGTGAGAGAGGGCATCCCTGTCTTGTGCCAGTTTTCAAAGTGAATGCTTCCAGTTTTTGCCCATTCAGTATGATATTGGCTGTGGGTTTGTCATAAATAGCTCTTATTATTTTGAGATACGACCCGTCAATACCTAATTTATTGAGAGTTTTTAGCATGAAGGGTTGCTGAATTTTGTCAAAGGCCTTTTCTTCATGTATTGAGATAATCATGTGGTTTTTGACTTTGGTTCTGTTTATATGCTGTATTACATTTATTGCTTTGCGTATATTGAACCAGCCTTGCATCCCAGGGATGAAGCCCACTTGATCATGGTGGATAAGCTGTTTGATGTGCTGCGAGATTCGGTTTGCCAGTAATTTATTGAGGAATTTTGCATCAATATTCATCAAGGATATTGGTCTAAAATTCTCTTTTTTGGTTGTGTCTCTGCCCAGCTTTGGTATCAGCATGATGCTGGCCTCATAAAATGAGTTAGGAAGGATTCCCTCTTTTTCTATTGATTGGAATAGTTTCTGAAGTAATGGTTCCAGTTCCTCCTTGTACCTCTGGTAGAATTCGGCTGTGAACGCATCTGATCCTGGACTCCTTTTGGTTGGTAAGCTATTGATTATTGCCGCAATTTCAGCTCCTGTTATTAGTCTATTCAGAGATTCAACTTCTTCCTGGTTTAGTCATGGGAGAGTGTATGTGTCGAGGAATTTATACCTTTCTTTTTTTTTTAATTTTTTTCTTTTTATCATTATTATTATTATTATTACCATTATTATTATTGTTATACTTTAGGCTCTATGGTACATGTGTGCAACGTGCAGGTAAGCTACATATGTATACATGCGCCATGCTGGTGCGCTGCACCCACCAACTCGTCATCTAGCATTAGGTATATCTCCCAATGCTGTCCCTCCCCCTCCCCCCACCCCACAACAGTCCCCGAAGTGTGATGTTCCCCTTCCTGTGTCCATGTGTTCTCATTGTTCAATTCCCACCTATGAGTGAGAATATGTGGTGTTTGGTTTTTTGTTCTTGCGATAGTTTGCTGAGAACGATGATTTCCAATTTCATCCATGTCCCTACAAAGGATATGAACTCATCAGTTTTTATGGCTGCCTAGTATTCCATGGTGTATATGTGCCATATTTTCTTAATCCAGTCTATCATTGTTGGACATTTGGGTTGGTTCCAAATCTTTGCTATTGTGTATAATGCCGCAATAAACATACGTGTGCATGTGTCTTTATAGCAGCATGATTTATAGTCCTTTGGGTATATACCCAGTAATGGGATGGCTGGGTCAAATGGAATTTCTAGTTCTAGATCCCTGAGGAATCGCCACAGTGACCTGCACAAGGGTTGAACTAGTTTACAGTCCCACCAACAGTGTAAAGTGTTCCTATTTCTCCACATCCTCTCCAGCACCTGTTGTTTCCTGACTTTTTAATGATTGCCATTCTAACTGGTGTGAGATGGTATCTCATTGTGGTTTTGATTTGCATTTCTCTGATGGCCAGTGATGGTGAGCTTTTTTTCACGTTTTTTTTGGCTGCATAAATGTCTTCTTTTGAGGAGTGTCTGTTCATGTCCTTCGCCCACTTTTTGATGGGGTTGTTTGGTGTTTTCTTGTAAATTTGTTGGAGTTCATTGTAGATTCTGGATATTAGCCGTTTGTCAGATGAGTAGGTTGCGAAAATTTTCTCCCATTTTGTAGGTTGCCTGTTCACTCTGATGGTAGTTTCCTTTGCTGTGCAGAAGCTCTTTAGTTTAATTAGATCCCATTTGTCAATTTTGGCTTTTGTTGCCATTGCTTTTGGTGTTTTAGACATGAAGTCCTTGCCCATGCCTATGTCCTGAATGGTATTGCCTAGGTTTTCTTCTAGGGTTTTTATGGGTTTAGGTCTAACGTTTAAGTCTTTAATCCATCTTGAGTTGACTTTTGTATAAGGTGTAAGGAAGGGATCCAGTTTCAGCTTTCTACACGTGGCTAGCCAGTTTTCCCAGCACCATTTATTAAATAGGGAATCCTTTCTCCATTTCTTGTTTTTGTCAGGTTTGTCAAAGATCAGATAGTTGTAGATATGTGGCATTATTTCTGACGGCTCTGTTCTGTTCCATTGATCTATATCTCTGTTTTGGTACCAGTACCATGCTGTTTGGGTTACTGTAGCCTTGTAGTATAGTTTGAAGTCAGGTAGCGTGATGCCTCCAGCTTTGTTCTTTTGGCTTAGGATTGACTTGGTGATGCGGGCTCTTTTTTGGTTCCCTATGAACTTTAAAGTAGTTTTTTCCAATTCTGTGAAGAAAGTCATTGGTAACTTGATGGGGATGGCATTGAATCTGTAAATTACCTTGGGAAGGATGGCCATTTTCATGATATTGATTCTTCCTACCCATGAGCATGGAATGTTCTTCCATTTGTTTGTATCCTCTTTTATTTCCTTGAGCAGTGGTTTGTAGTTTTCTCCTTGAAGAGGTCCTTCACATCCCTTGTAAGTTGGATTCCTAGGTATTTTATTCTCTTTGAAGCAATTGTGAATGGGAGTTCACTCATGATTTGGCTCTCTGTTTGTCTGTTATTGATGTATAAGAATGCTTGTGATTTTTGTACATTGATGTTGTATCCTGAGACTTTGCTGAAGTTGCTTATCAGCTTAAGGAGAGTTTGGGCTGAGACAATGGGGTTTTCTAGATATACTATCACGTCATCTGCAAACAGGGACAATTTGACTTCCTTTTTTCCTAATTGAATACCCTTGATTTCCTTCTCTTGCCTAATTGCCCTGGCCAGAACTTCCAACACTATGTTGAATAGAAGTGGTGAGAGAGGGCATCCCTGTCTTGTGCCAGTTTTCAAAGTGAATGCTTCCAGTTTTTGCCCATTCAGTATGATATTGGCTGTGGGTTTGTCATAAATAGCTCTTATTATTTTGAGATACGACCCGTCAATACCTAATTTATTGAGAGTTTTTAGCATGAAGGGTTGTTGAATTTTGTCAAAGGCCTTTTCTTCATGTATTGAGATAATCATGTGGTTTTTGACTTTGGTTCTGTTTATATGCTGTATTACATTTATTGCTTTGCGTATATTGAACCAGCCTTGCATCCCATGGATGAAGCCCACTTGATCATGGTGGATAAGCTGTTTGATGTGCTGCGAGATTCGGTTTGCCAGTAATTTATTGAGGAATTTTACATCAATATTCATCAAGGATATTGGTCTAAAATTCTCTTTTTTGGTTGTGTCTCTGCCCAGCTTTGGTATCAGCATGATGCTGGCCTCATAAAATGAGTTAGGAAGGATTCCCTCTTTTTCTATTGATTGGAATAGTTTCTGAAGTAATGGTTCCAGTTCCTCCTTGTACCTCTGGTAGAATTCGGCTGTGAACGCATCTGATCCTGGACTCCTTTTGGTTGGTAAGCTATTGATTATTGCCGCAATTTCAGCTCCTGTTATTAGTCTATTCAGAGATTCAACTTCTTCCTGGTTTAGTCATGGGAGAGTGTATGTGTCGAGGAATTTATACCTTTCTTTTTTTTTTAATTTTTTTCTTTTTATCATTATTATTATTATTATTACCATTATTATTATTGTTATACTTTAGGCTCTATGGTACATGTGCGCAACGTGCAGGTAAGCTACATATGTATACATGCGCCATGCTGGTGCGCTGCACCCAGCAACTCGTCATCTAGCATTAGGTATATCTCCCAATGCTGTCCCTCCCCCTCCCCACACCCCACAACAGTCCCCGAAGTGTGATGTTCCCCTTCCTGTGTCCATGTGTTCTCATTGTTCAATTCCCACCTATGAGTGAGAATATGTGGTGTTTGGTTTTTTGTTCTTGCGATAGTTTGCTGAGAACGATGATTTCCAATTTCATCCATGTCCCTACAAAGGATATGAACTCATCAGTTTTTATGGCTGCCTAGTATTCCATGGTGTATATGTGCCATATTTTCTTAATCAAGTCTATCATTGTTGGACATTTGGGTTGGTTCCAAATCTTTGCTATTGTGTATAATGCCGCAATAAACATACGTGTGCATGTGTCTTTATAGCAGCATGATTTATAGTCCTTTGGGTATATACCCAGTAATGGGATGGCTGGGTCAAATGGAATTTCTAGTTCTAGATCCCTGAGGAATCGCCACAGTGACCTGCACAAGGGTTGAACTAGTTTACAGTCCCACCAACAGTGTAAAGTGTTCCTATTTCTCCACATCCTCTCCAGCACCTGTTGTTTCCTGACTTTTTAATGATTGCCATTCTAACTGGTGTGAGATGGTATCTCATTGTGGTTTTGATTTGCATTTCTCTGATGGCCAGTGATGGTGAGCTTTTTTTCACGTGTTTTTTGGCTGCATAAATGTCTTCTTTTGAGGAGTGTCTGTTCATGTCCTTCGCCCACTTTTTGATGGGGTTGTTTGGTGTTTTCTTGTAAATTTGTTGGAGTTCATTGTAGATTCTGGATATTAGCCGTTTGTCAGATGAGTAGGTTGCGAAAATTTTCTCCCATTTTGTAGGTTGCCTGTTCACTCTGATGGTAGTTTCCTTTGCTGTGCAGAAGCTCTTTAGTTTAATTAGATCCCATTTGTCAATTTTGGCTTTTGTTGCCATTGCTTTTGGTGTTTTAGACATGAAGTCCTTGCCCATGCCTATGTCCTGAATGGTATTGCCTAGGTTTTCTTCTAGGGTTTTTATGGGTTTAGGTCTAACGTTTAAGTCTTTAATCCATCTTGAGTTGACTTTTGTATAAGGTGTAAGGAAGGGATCCAGTTTCAGCTTTCTACACGTGGCTAGCCAGTTTTCCCAGCACCATTTATTAAATAGGGAATCCTTTCTCCATTTCTTGTTTTTGTCAGGTTTGTCAAAGATCAGATAGTTGTAGATATGTGGCATTATTTCTGACGGCTCTGTTCTGTTCCATTGATCTATATCTCTGTTTTGGTACCAGTACCATGCTGTTTGGGTTACTGTAGCCTTGTAGTATAGTTTGAAGTCAGGTAGCGTGATGCCTCCAGCTTTGTTCTTTTGGCTTAGGATTGACTTGGTGATGCGGGCTCTTTTTTGGTTCCCTATGAACTTTAAAGTAGTTTTTTCCAATTCTGTGAAGAAAGTCATTGGTAACTTGATGGGGATGGCATTGAATCTGTAAATTACCTTGGGAAGGATGGCCATTTTCATGATATTGATTCTTCCTACCCATGAGCATGGAATGTTCTTCCATTTGTTTGTATCCTCTTTTATTTCCTTGAGCAGTGGTTTGTAGTTTTCTCCTTGAAGAGGTCCTTCACATCCCTTGTAAGTTGGATTCCTAGGTATTTTATTCTCTTTGAAGCAATTGTGAATGGGAGTTCACTCATGATTTGGCTCTCTGTTTGTCTGTTATTGATGTATAAGAATGCTTGTGATTTTTGTACATTGATGTTGTATCCTGAGACTTTGCTGAAGTTGCTTATCAGCTTAAGGAGATTTTGGGCTGAGACAATGGGGTTTTCTACATATACTATCACGTCATCTGCAAACAGGGACAATTTGACTTCCTTTTTTCCTAATTGAATACCCTTGATTTCCTTCTCTTGCCTAATTGCCCTGGCCAGAACTTCCAACACTATGTTGAATAAAAGTGGTGAGAGAGGGCATCCCTGTCTTGTGCCAGTTTTCAAAGTGAATGCTTCCAGTTTTTGCCCATTCAGTATGATATTGGCTGTGGGTTTGTCATAAATAGCTCTTATTATTTTGAGATACGACCCGTCAATACCTAATTTATTGAGAGTTTTTAGCATGAAGGGTTGTTGAATTTTGTCAAAGGCCTTTTCTTCATGTATTGAGATAATCATGTGGTTTTTGACTTTGGTTCTGTTTATATGCTGTATTACATTTATTGCTTTGCGTATATTGAACCAGCCTTGCATCCCAGGGATGAAGCCCACTTGATCATGGTGGATAAGCTGTTTGATGTGCTGCGAGATTCGGTTTGCCAGTAATTTATTGAGGAATTTTGCATCAATATTCATCAAGGATATTGGTCTAAAATTCTCTTTTTTGGTTGTGTCTCTGCCCAGCTTTGGTATCAGCATGATGCTGGCCTCATAAAATGAGTTAGGAAGGATTCCCTCTTTTTCTATTGATTGGAATAGTTTCTGAAGTAATGGTTCCAGTTCCTCCTTGTACCTCTGGTAGAATTCGGCTGTGAACGCATCTGATCCTGGACTCCTTTTGGTTGGTAAGCTGTTGATTATTGCCGCAAATTCAGCTCCTGTTATTAGTCTATTCAGAGATTCAACTTCTTCCTGGTTTAGTCATGGGAGAGTGTATGTGTCGAGGAATTTATACCTTTCTCTTTTTTTTAATTTTTTTTCTTTTTATCATTATTATTATTATTATTACCATTATTATTATTGTTATACTTTAGGCTCTATGGTACATGTGCGCAACGTGCAGGTAAGCTACATATGTATACATGCGCCATGCTGGTGCGCTGCACCCAGCAACTCGTCATCTAGCATTAGGTATATCTCCCAATGCTGTCCCTCCCCCCTCCCCCCACCCCACAACAGTCCCCGAAGTGTGATGTTCCCCTTCCTGTGTCCATGTGTTCTCATTGTTCAATTCCCACCTATGAGTGAGAATATGTGGTGTTTGGTTTTTTGTTCTTGCGATAGTTTACTGAGAACGATGATTTCCTATTTCATCCATGTCCCTACAAAGGATATGAACTCATCAGTTTTTATGGCTGCCTAGTATTCCATGGTGTATATGTGCCATATTTTCTTAATCCAGTCTATCATTGTTGGACATTTGGGTTGGTTCCAAATCTTTGCTATTGTGTATAATGCCGCAATAAACATACGTGTGCATGTGTCTTTATAGCAGCATGATTTATAGTCCTTTGGGTATATACCCAGTAATGGGATGGCTGGGTCAAATGGAATTTCTAGTTCTAGATCCCTGAGGAATCGCCACAGTGACCTGCACAAGGGTTGAACTAGTTTACAGTCCCACCAACAGTGTAAAGTGTTCCTATTTCTCCACATCCTCTCCAGCACCTGTTGTTTCCTGACTTTTTAATGATTGCCATTCTAACTGGTGTGAGATGGTATCTCATTGTGGTTTTGATTTGCATTTCTCTGATGGCCAGTGATGGTGAGCTTTTTTTCACGTGTTTTTTGGCTGCATAAATGTCTTCTTTTGAGGAGTGTCTGTTCATGTCCTTCGCCCACTTTTTGATGGGGTTGTTTGGTGTTTTCTTGTAAATTTGTTGGAGTGCATTGTAGATTCTGGATATTAGCCGTTTGTCAGATGAGTAGGTTGCGAAAATTTTCTCCCATTTTGTAGGTTGCCTGTTCACTCTGATGGTAGTTTCCTTTGCTGTGCAGAAGCTCTTTAGTTTAATTAGATCCCATTTGTCAATTTTGGCTTTTGTTGCCATTGCTTTTGGTGTTTTAGACATGAAGTCCTTGCCCATGCCTATGTCCTGAATGGTATTGCCTAGGTTTTCTTCTAGGGTTTTTATGGGTTTAGGTCTAACGTTTAAGTCTTTAATCCATCTTGAGTTGACTTTTGTATAAGGTGTAAGGAAGGGATCCAGTTTCAGCTTTCTACACGTGGCTAGCCAGTTTTCCCAGCACCATTTATTAAATAGGGAATCCTTTCTCCATTTCTTGTTTTTGTCAGGTTTGTCAAAGATCAGATAGTTGTAGATATGTGGCATTATTTCTGACGGCTCTGTTCTGTTCCATTGATCTATATCTCTGTTTTGGTACCAGTACCATGCTGTTTGGGTTACTGTAGCCTTGTAGTATAGTTTGAAGTCAGGTAGCGTGATGCCTCCAGCTTTGTTCTTTTGGCTTAGGATTGACTTGGTGATGCGGGCTCTTTTTTGGTTCCCTATGAACTTTAAAGTAGTTTTTTCCAATTCTGTGAAGAAAGTCATTGGTAACTTGATGGGGATGGCATTGAATCTGTAAATTACCTTAGGAAGGATGGCCATATTCATGATATTGATTCTTCCTACCCATGAGCATGGAATGTTCTTCCATTTGTTTGTATCCTCTTTTATTTCCTTGAGCAGTGGTTTGCAGTTTTCTCCTTGAAGAGGTCCTTCACATCCCTTGTAAGTTGGATTCCTAGGTATTTTATTCTCTTTGAAGCAATTGTGAATGGGAGTTCACTCATGATTTGGCTCTCTGTTTGTCTGTTATTGATGTATAAGAATGCTTGTGATTTTTGTACATTGATGTTGTATCCTGAGACTTTGCTGAAGTTGCTTATCAGCTTAAGGAGATTTTGGGCTGAGACAATGGGGTTTTCTACATATACTATCACGTCATCTGCAAACAGGGACAATTTGACTTCCTTTTTTCCTAATTGAATACCCTTGATTTCCTTCTCTTGCCTAATTGCCCTGGCGAGAACTTCCAACACTATGTTGAATAGAAGTGGTGAGAGAGGGCATCCCTGTCTTGTGCCAGTTTTCAAAGTGAATGCTTCCAGTTTTTGCCCATTCAGTATGATATTGGCTGTGGGTTTGTCATAAATAGCTCTTATTATTTTGAGATACGACCCGTCAATACCTAATTTATTGAGAGTTTTTAGCATGAAGGGTTGCTGAATTTTGTCAAAGGCCTTTTCTTCATGTATTGAGATAATCATGTGGTTTTTGACTTTGGTTCTGTTTATATGCTGTATTACATTTATTGCTTTGCGTATATTGAACCAGCCTTGCATCCCAGGGATGAAGCCCACTTGATCATGGTGGATAAGCTGTTTGATGTGCTGCGAGATTCGGTTTGCCAGTAATTTATTGAGGAATTTTGCATCAATATTCATCAAGGATATTGGTCTAAAATTCTCTTTTTTGGTTGTGTCTCTGCCCAGCTTTGGTATCAGCATGATGCTGGCCTCATAAAATGAGTTAGGAAGGATTCCCTCTTTTTCTATTGATTGGAATAGTTTCTGAAGTAATGGTTCCAGTTCCTCCTTGTACCTCTGGTAGAATTCGGCTGTGAACGCATCTGATCCTGGACTCCTTTTGGTTGGTAAGCTATTGATTATTGCCGCAATTTCAGCTCCTGTTATTAGTCTATTCAGAGATTCAACTTCTTCCTGGTTTAGTCATGGGAGAGTGTATGTGTCGAGGAATTTATACCTTTCTTTTTTTTTTAATTTTTTTCTTTTTATCATTATTATTATTATTATTACCATTATTATTATTGTTATACTTTAGGCTCTATGGTACATGTGCGCAACGTGCAGGTAAGCTACATATGTATACATGCGCCATGCTGGTGCGCTGCACCCACCAACTCGTCATCTAGCATTAGGTATATCTCCCAATGCTGTCCCTCCCCCTCCCCCCACCCCACAACAGTCCCCGAAGTGTGATGTTCCCCTTCCTGTGGCCATGTGTTCTCATTGTTCAATTCCCACCTATGAGTGAGAATATGTGGTGTTTGGTTTTTTGTTCTTGCGATAGTTTACTGAGAACGATGATTTCCAATTTCATCCATGTCCCTACAAAGGATATGAACTCATCAGTTTTTATGGCTGCCTAGTATTCCATGGTGTATATGTGCCATATTTTCTTAATCCAGTCTATCATTGTTGGACATTTGGGTTGGTTCCAAATCTTTGCTATTGTGTATAATGCCGCAATAAACATACGTGTGCATGTGTCTTTATAGCAGCATGATTTATAGTCCTTTGGGTATATACCCAGTAATGGGATGGCTGGGTCAAATGGAATTTCTAGTTCTAGATCCCTGAGGAATCGCCACAGTGACCTGCACAAGGGTTGAACTAGTTTACAGTCCCACCAACAGTGTAAAGTGTTCCTATTTCTCCACATCCTCTCCAGCACCTGTTGTTTCCTGACTTTTTAATGATTGCCATTCTAACTGGTGTGAGATGGTATCTCATTGTGGTTTTGATTTGCATTTCTCTGATGGCCAGTGATGGTGAGCTTTTTTTCACGTGTTTTTTGGCTGCATAAATGTCTTCTTTTGAGGAGTGTCTGTTCATGTCCTTCGCCCACTTTTTGATGGGGTTGTTTGGTGTTTTCTTGTAAATTTGTTGGAGTTCATTGTAGATTCTGGATATTAGCCGTTTGTCAGATGAGTAGGTTGCGAAAATTTTCTCCCATTTTGTAGGTTGCCTGTTCACTCTGATGGTAGTTTCCTTTGCTGTGCAGAAGCTCTTTAGTTTAATTAGATCCCATTTGTCAATTTTGGCTTTTGTTGCCATTGCTTTTGGTGTTTTAGACATGAAGTCCTTGCCCATGCCTATGTCCTGAATGGTATTGCCTAGGTTTTCTTCTAGGGTTTTTATGGGTTTAGGTCTAACGTTTAAGTCTTTAATCCATCTTGAGTTGACTTTTGTATAAGGTGTAAGGAAGGGATCCAGTTTCAGCTTTCTACACGTGGCTAGCCAGTTTTCCCAGCACCATTTATTAAATAGGGAATCCTTTCTCCATTTCTTGTTTTTGTCAGGTTTGTCAAAGATCAGATAGTTGTAGATATGTGGCATTATTTCTGACGGCTCTGTTCTGTTCCATTGATCTATATCTCTGTTTTGGTACCAGTACCATGCTGTTTGGGTTACTGTAGCCTTGTAGTATAGTTTGAAGTCAGGTAGCGTGATGCCTCCAGCTTTGTTCTTTTGGCTTAGGATTGACTTGGTGATGCGGGCTCTTTTTTGGTTCCCTATGAACTTTAAAGTAGTTTTTTCCAATTCTGTGAAGAAAGTCATTGGTAACTTGATGGGGATGGCATTGAATCTGTAAATTACCTTGGGAAGGATGGCCATTTTCATGATATTGATTCTTCCTACCCATGAGCATGGAATGTTCTTCCATTTGTTTGTATCCTCTTTTATTTCCTTGAGCAGTGGTTTGTAGTTTTCTCCTTGAAGAGGTCCTTCACATCCCTTGTAAGTTGGATTCCTAGGTATTTTATTCTCTTTGAAGCAATTGTGAATGGGAGTTCACTCATGATTTGGCTCTCTGTTTGTCTGTTATTGATGTATAAGAATGCTTGTGATTTTTGTACATTGATGTTGTATCCTGAGACTTTGCTGAAGTTGCTTATCAGCTTAAGGAGATTTTGGGCTGAGACAATGGGGTTTTCTACATATACTATCACGTCATCTGCAAACAGGGACAATTTGACTTCCTTTTTTCCTAATTGAATACCCTTGATTTCCTTCTCTTGCCTAATTGCCCTGGCCAGAACTTCCAACACTATGTTGAATAAAAGTGGTGAGAGAGGGCATCCCTGTCTTGTGCCAGTTTTCAAAGTGAATGCTTCCAGTTTTTGCCCATTCAGTATGATATTGGCTGTGGGTTTGTCATAAATAGCTCTTATTATTTTGAGATACGACCCGTCAATACCTAATTTATTGAGAGTTTTTAGCATGAAGGGTTGTTGAATTTTGTCAAAGGCCTTTTCTTCATGTATTGAGATAATCATGTGGTTTTTGACTTTGGTTCTGTTTATATGCTGTATTACATTTATTGCTTTGCGTATATTGAACCAGCCTTGCATCCCAGGGATGAAGCCCACTTGATCATGGTGGATAAGCTGTTTGATGTGCTGCGAGATTCGGTTTGCCAGTAATTTATTGAGGAATTTTGCATCAATATTCATCAAGGATATTGGTCTAAAATTCTCTTTTTTGGTTGTGTCTCTGCCCAGCTTTGGTATCAGCATGATGCTGGCCTCATAAAATGAGTTAGGAAGGATTCCCTCTTTTTCTATTGATTGGAATAGTTTCTGAAGTAATGGTTCCAGTTCCTCCTTGTACCTCTGGTAGAATTCGGCTGTGAACGCATCTGATCCTGGACTCCTTTTGGTTGGTAAGCTGTTGATTATTGCCGCAAATTCAGCTCCTGTTATTAGTCTATTCAGAGATTCAACTTCTTCCTGGTTTAGTCATGGGAGAGTGTATGTGTCGAGGAATTTATACCTTTCTCTTTTTTTTAATTTTTTTTCTTTTTATCATTATTATTATTATTATTACCATTATTATTATTGTTATACTTTAGGCTCTATGGTACATGTGCGCAACGTGCAGGTAAGCTACATATGTATACATGCGCCATGCTGGTGCGCTGCACCCAGCAACTCGTCATCTAGCATTAGGTATATCTCCCAATGCTGTCCCTCCCCCCTCCCCCCACCCCACAACAGTCCCCGAAGTGTGATGTTCCCCTTCCTGTGTCCATGTGTTCTCATTGTTCAATTCCCACCTATGAGTGAGAATATGTGGTGTTTGGTTTTTTGTTCTTGCGATAGTTTACTGAGAACGATGATTTCCTATTTCATCCATGTCCCTACAAAGGATATGAACTCATCAGTTTTTATGGCTGCCTAGTATTCCATGGTGTATATGTGCCATATTTTCTTAATCCAGTCTATCATTGTTGGACATTTGGGTTGGTTCCAAATCTTTGCTATTGTGTATAATGCCGCAATAAACATACGTGTGCATGTGTCTTTATAGCAGCATGATTTATAGTCCTTTGGGTATATACCCAGTAATGGGATGGCTGGGTCAAATGGAATTTCTAGTTCTAGATCCCTGAGGAATCGCCACAGTGACCTGCACAAGGGTTGAACTAGTTTACAGTCCCACCAACAGTGTAAAGTGTTCCTATTTCTCCACATCCTCTCCAGCACCTGTTGTTTCCTGACTTTTTAATGATTGCCATTCTAACTGGTGTGAGATGGTATCTCATTGTGGTTTTGATTTGCATTTCTCTGATGGCCAGTGATGGTGAGCTTTTTTTCACGTGTTTTTTGGCTGCATAAATGTCTTCTTTTGAGGAGTGTCTGTTCATGTCCTTCGCCCACTTTTTGATGGGGTTGTTTGGTGTTTTCTTGTAAATTTGTTGGAGTGCATTGTAGATTCTGGATATTAGCCGTTTGTCAGATGAGTAGGTTGCGAAAATTTTCTCCCATTTTGTAGGTTGCCTGTTCACTCTGATGGTAGTTTCCTTTGCTGTGCAGAAGCTCTTTAGTTTAATTAGATCCCATTTGTCAATTTTGGCTTTTGTTGCCATTGCTTTTGGTGTTTTAGACATGAAGTCCTTGCCCATGCCTATGTCCTGAATGGTATTGCCTAGGTTTTCTTCTAGGGTTTTTATGGGTTTAGGTCTAACGTTTAAGTCTTTAATCCATCTTGAGTTGACTTTTGTATAAGGTGTAAGGAAGGGATCCAGTTTCAGCTTTCTACACGTGGCTAGCCAGTTTTCCCAGCACCATTTATTAAATAGGGAATCCTTTCTCCATTTCTTGTTTTTGTCAGGTTTGTCAAAGATCAGATAGTTGTAGATATGTGGCATTATTTCTGACGGCTCTGTTCTGTTCCATTGATCTATATCTCTGTTTTGGTACCAGTACCATGCTGTTTGGGTTACTGTAGCCTTGTAGTATAGTTTGAAGTCAGGTAGCGTGATGCCTCCAGCTTTGTTCTTTTGGCTTAGGATTGACTTGGTGATGCGGGCTCTTTTTTGGTTCCCTATGAACTTTAAAGTAGTTTTTTCCAATTCTGTGAAGAAAGTCATTGGTAACTTGATGGGGATGGCATTGAATCTGTAAATTACCTTAGGAAGGATGGCCATATTCATGATATTGATTCTTCCTACCCATGAGCATGGAATGTTCTTCCATTTGTTTGTATCCTCTTTTATTTCCTTGAGCAGTGGTTTGCAGTTTTCTCCTTGAAGAGGTCCTTCACATCCCTTGTAAGTTGGATTCCTAGGTATTTTATTCTCTTTGAAGCAATTGTGAATGGGAGTTCACTCATGATTTGGCTCTCTGTTTGTCTGTTATTGATGTATAAGAATGCTTGTGATTTTTGTACATTGATGTTGTATCCTGAGACTTTGCTGAAGTTGCTTATCAGCTTAAGGAGATTTTGGGCTGAGACAATGGGGTTTTCTACATATACTATCACGTCATCTGCAAACAGGGACAATTTGACTTCCTTTTTTCCTAATTGAATACCCTTGATTTCCTTCTCTTGCCTAATTGCCCTGGCGAGAACTTCCAACACTATGTTGAATAGAAGTGGTGAGAGAGGGCATCCCTGTCTTGTGCCAGTTTTCAAAGTGAATGCTTCCAGTTTTTGCCCATTCAGTATGATATTGGCTGTGGGTTTGTCATAAATAGCTCTTATTATTTTGAGATACGACCCGTCAATACCTAATTTATTGAGAGTTTTTAGCATGAAGGGTTGCTGAATTTTGTCAAAGGCCTTTTCTTCATGTATTGAGATAATCATGTGGTTTTTGACTTTGGTTCTGTTTATATGCTGTATTACATTTATTGCTTTGCGTATATTGAACCAGCCTTGCATCCCAGGGATGAAGCCCACTTGATCATGGTGGATAAGCTGTTTGATGTGCTGCGAGATTCGGTTTGCCAGTAATTTATTGAGGAATTTTGCATCAATATTCATCAAGGATATTGGTCTAAAATTCTCTTTTTTGGTTGTGTCTCTGCCCAGCTTTGGTATCAGCATGATGCTGGCCTCATAAAATGAGTTAGGAAGGATTCCCTCTTTTTCTATTGATTGGAATAGTTTCTGAAGTAATGGTTCCAGTTCCTCCTTGTACCTCTGGTAGAATTCGGCTGTGAACGCATCTGATCCTGGACTCCTTTTGGTTGGTAAGCTATTGATTATTGCCGCAATTTCAGCTCCTGTTATTAGTCTATTCAGAGATTCAACTTCTTCCTGGTTTAGTCATGGGAGAGTGTATGTGTCGAGGAATTTATACCTTTCTTTTTTTTTTAATTTTTTTCTTTTTATCATTATTATTATTATTATTACCATTATTATTATTGTTATACTTTAGGCTCTATGGTACATGTGCGCAACGTGCAGGTAAGCTACATATGTATACATGCGCCATGCTGGTGCGCTGCACCCACCAACTCGTCATCTAGCATTAGGTATATCTCCCAATGCTGTCCCTCCCCCTCCCCCCACCCCACAACAGTCCCCGAAGTGTGATGTTCCCCTTCCTGTGGCCATGTGTTCTCATTGTTCAATTCCCACCTATGAGTGAGAATATGTGGTGTTTGGTTTTTTGTTCTTGCGATAGTTTACTGAGAACGATGATTTCCAATTTCATCCATGTCCCTACAAAGGATATGAACTCATCAGTTTTTATGGCTGCCTAGTATTCCATGGTGTATATGTGCCATATTTTCTTAATCCAGTCTATCATTGTTGGACATTTGGGTTGGTTCCAAATCTTTGCTATTGTGTATAATGCCGCAATAAACATACGTGTGCATGTGTCTTTATAGCAGCATGATTTATAGTCCTTTGGGTATATACCCAGTAATGGGATGGCTGGGTCAAATGGAATTTCTAGTTCTAGATCCCTGAGGAATCGCCACAGTGACCTGCACAAGGGTTGAACTAGTTTACAGTCCCACCAACAGTGTAAAGTGTTCCTATTTCTCCACATCCTCTCCAGCACCTGTTGTTTCCTGACTTTTTAATGATTGCCATTCTAACTGGTGTGAGATGGTATCTCATTGTGGTTTTGATTTGCATTTCTCTGATGGCCAGTGATGGTGAGCTTTTTTTCACGTGTTTTTTGGCTGCATAAATGTCTTCTTTTGAGGAGTGTCTGTTCATGTCCTTCGCCCACTTTTTGATGGGGTTGTTTGGTGTTTTCTTGTAAATTTGTTGGAGTTCATTGTAGATTCTGGATATTAGCCGTTTGTCAGATGAGTAGGTTGCGAAAATTTTCTCCCATTTTGTAGGTTGCCTGTTCACTCTGATGGTAGTTTCCTTTGCTGTGCAGAAGCTCTTTAGTTTAATTAGATCCCATTTGTCAATTTTGGCTTTTGTTGCCATTGCTTTTGGTGTTTTAGACATGAAGTCCTTGCCCATGCCTATGTCCTGAATGGTATTGCCTAGGTTTTCTTCTAGGGTTTTTATGGGTTTAGGTCTAACGTTTAAGTCTTTAATCCATCTTGAGTTGACTTTTGTATAAGGTGTAAGGAAGGGATCCAGTTTCAGCTTTCTACACGTGGCTAGCCAGTTTTCCCAGCACCATTTATTAAATAGGGAATCCTTTCTCCATTTCTTGTTTTTGTCAGGTTTGTCAAAGATCAGATAGTTGTAGATATGTGGCATTATTTCTGACGGCTCTGTTCTGTTCCATTGATCTATATCTCTGTTTTGGTACCAGTACCATGCTGTTTGGGTTACTGTAGCCTTGTAGTATAGTTTGAAGTCAGGTAGCGTGATGCCTCCAGCTTTGTTCTTTTGGCTTAGGATTGACTTGGTGATGCGGGCTCTTTTTTGGTTCCCTATGAACTTTAAAGTAGTTTTTTCCAATTCTGTGAAGAAAGTCATTGGTAACTTGATGGGGATGGCATTGAATCTGTAAATTACCTTGGGAAGGATGGCCATTTTCATGATATTGATTCTTCCTACCCATGAGCATGGAATGTTCTTCCATTTGTTTGTATCCTCTTTTATTTCCTTGAGCAGTGGTTTGTAGTTTTCTCCTTGAAGAGGTCCTTCACATCCCTTGTAAGTTGGATTCCTAGGTATTTTATTCTCTTTGAAGCAATTGTGAATGGGAGTTCACTCATGATTTGGCTCTCTGTTTGTCTGTTATTGATGTATAAGAATGCTTGTGATTTTTGTACATTGATGTTGTATCCTGAGACTTTGCTGAAGTTGCTTATCAGCTTAAGGAGAGTTTGGGCTGAGACAATGGGGTTTTCTAGATATACTATCACGTCATCTGCAAACAGGGACAATTTGACTTCCTTTTTTCCTAATTGAATACCCTTGATTTCCTTCTCTTGCCTAATTGCCCTGGCCAGAACTTCCAACACTATGTTGAATAGAAGTGGTGAGAGAGGGCATCCCTGTCTTGTGCCAGTTTTCAAAGTGAATGCTTCCAGTTTTTGCCCATTCAGTATGATATTGGCTGTGGGTTTGTCATAAATAGCTCTTATTATTTTGAGATACGACCCGTCAATACCTAATTTATTGAGAGTTTTTAGCATGAAGGGTTGTTGAATTTTGTCAAAGGCCTTTTCTTCATGTATTGAGATAATCATGTGGTTTTTGACTTTGGTTCTGTTTATATGCTGTATTACATTTATTGCTTTGCGTATATTGAACCAGCCTTGCATCCCATGGATGAAGCCCACTTGATCATGGTGGATAAGCTGTTTGATGTGCTGCGAGATTCGGTTTGCCAGTAATTTATTGAGGAATTTTACATCAATATTCATCAAGGATATTGGTCTAAAATTCTCTTTTTTGGTTGTGTCTCTGCCCAGCTTTGGTATCAGCATGATGCTGGCCTCATAAAATGAGTTAGGAAGGATTCCCTCTTTTTCTATTGATTGGAATAGTTTCTGAAGTAATGGTTCCAGTTCCTCCTTGTACCTCTGGTAGAATTCGGCTGTGAACGCATCTGATCCTGGACTCCTTTTGGTTGGTAAGCTATTGATTATTGCCGCAATTTCAGCTCCTGTTATTAGTCTATTCAGAGATTCAACTTCTTCCTGGTTTAGTCATGGGAGAGTGTATGTGTCGAGGAATTTATACCTTTCTTTTTTTTTTAATTTTTTTCTTTTTATCATTATTATTATTATTATTACCATTATTATTATTGTTATACTTTAGGCTCTATGGTACATGTGCGCAACGTGCAGGTAAGCTACATATGTATACATGCGCCATGCTGGTGCGCTGCACCCAGCAACTCGTCATCTAGCATTAGGTATATCTCCCAATGCTGTCCCTCCCCCTCCCCCCACCCCACAACAGTCCCCGAAGTGTGATGTTCCCCTTCCTGTGTCCATGTGTTCTCATTGTTCAATTCCCACCTATGAGTGAGAATATGTGGTGTTTGGTTTTTTGTTCTTGCGATAGTTTACTGAGAACGATGATTTCCTATTTCATCCATGTCCCTACAAAGGATATGAACTCATCAGTTTTTATGGCTGCCTAGTATTCCATGGTGTATATGTGCCATATTTTCTTAATCCAGTCTATCATTGTTGGACATTTGGGTTGGTTCCAAATCTTTGCTATTGTGTATAATGCCGCAATAAACATACGTGTGCATGTGTCTTTATAGCAGCATGATTTATAGTCCTTTGGGTATATACCCAGTAATGGGATGGCTGGGTCAAATGGAATTTCTAGTTCTAGATCCCTGAGGAATCGCCACAGTGACCTGCACAAGGGTTGAACTAGTTTACAGTCCCACCAACAGTGTAAAGTGTTCCTATTTCTCCACATCCTCTCCAGCACCTGTTGTTTCCTGACTTTTTAATGATTGCCATTCTAACTGGTGTGAGATGTTATCTCATTGTGGTTTTGATTTGCATTTCTCTGATGGCCAGTGATGGTGAGCTTTTTTTCACGTGTTTTTTGGCTGCATAAATGTCTTCTTTTGAGGAGTGTCTGTTCATGTCCTTCGCCCACTTTTTGATGGGGTTGTTTGGTGTTTTCTTGTAAATTTGTTGGAGTTCATTGTAGATTCTGGATATTAGCCGTTTGTCAGATGAGTAGGTTGCGAAAATTTTCTCCCATTTTGTAGGTTGCCTGTTCACTCTGATGGTAGTTTCCTTTGCTGTGCAGAAGCTCTTTAGTTTAATTAGATCCCATTTGTCAATTTTGGCTTTTGTTGCCATTGCTTTTGGTGTTTTAGACATGAAGTCCTTGCCCATGCCTATGTCCTGAATGGTATTGCCTAGGTTTTCTTCTAGGGTTTTTATGGGTTTAGGTCTAACGTTTAAGTCTTTAATCCATCTTGAGTTGACTTTTGTATAAGGTGTAAGGAAGGGATCCAGTTTCAGCTTTCTACACGTGGCTAGCCAGTTTTCCCAGCACCATTTATTAAATAGGGAATCCTTTCTCCATTTCTTGTTTTTGTCAGGTTTGTCAAAGATCAGATAGTTGTAGATATGTGGCATTATTTCTGACGGCTCTGTTCTGTTCCATTGATCTATATCTCTGTTTTGGTACCAGTACCATGCTGTTTGGGTTACTGTAGCCTTGTAGTATAGTTTGAAGTCAGGTAGCGTGATGCCTCCAGCTTTGTTCTTTTGGCTTAGGATTGACTTGGTGATGCGGGCTCTTTTTTGGTTCCCTATGAACTTTAAAGTAGTTTTTTCCAATTCTGTGAAGAAAGTCATTGGTAACTTGATGGGGATGGCATTGAATCTGTAAATTACCTTGGGAAGGATGGCCATTTTCATGATATTGATTCTTCCTACCCATGAGCATGGGATGTTCTTCCATTTGTTTGTATCCTCTTTTATTTCCTTGAGCAGTGGTTTGTAGTTTTCTCCTTGAAGAGGTCCTTCACATCCCTTGTAAGTTGGATTCCTAGGTATTTTATTCTCTTTGAAGCAATTGTGAATGGGAGTTCACTCATGATTTGGCTCTCTGTTTGTCTGTTATTGATCTATAAGAATGCTTGTGATTTTTGTACATTGATGTTGTATCCTGAGACTTTGCTGAAGTTGCTTATCAGCTTAAGGAGATTTTGGGCTGAGACAATGGGGTTTTCTAGATATACTATCACGTCATCTGCAAACAGGGACAATTTGACTTCCTTTTTTCCTAATTGAATACCCTTGATTTCCTTCTCTTGCCTAATTGCCCTGGCCAGAACTTCCAACACTATGTTGAATAGAAGTGGTGAGAGAGGGCATCCCTGTCTTGTGCCAGTTTTCAAAGTGAATGCTTCCAGTTTTTGCCCATTCAGTATGATATTGGCTGTGGGTTTGTCATAAATAGCTCTTATTATTTTGAGATACGACCCGTCAATACCTAATTTATTGAGAGTTTTTAGCATGAAGGGTTGTTGAATTTTGTCAAAGGCCTTTTCTTCATGTATTGAGATAATCATGTGGTTTTTGACTTTGGTTCTGTTTATATGCTGTATTACATTTATTGCTTTGCGTATATTGAACCAGCCTTGCATCCCAGGGATGAAGCCCACTTGATCATGGTGGATAAGCTGTTTGATGTGCTGCGAGATTCGGTTTGCCAGTAATTTATTGAGGAATTTTGCATCAATATTCATCAAGGATATTGGTCTAAAATTCTCTTTTTTGGTTGTGTCTCTGCCCAGCTTTGGTATCAGCATGATGCTGGCCTCATAAAATGAGTTAGGAAGGATTCCCTCTTTTTCTATTGATTGGAATAGTTTCTGAAGTAATGGTTCCAGTTCCTCCTTGTACCTCTGGTAGAATTCGGCTGTGAACGCATCTGATCCTGGACTCCTTTTGGTTGGTAAGCTATTGATTATTGCCGCAATTTCAGCTCCAGTTATTAGTCTATTCAGAGATTCAACTTCTTCCTGGTTTAGTCATGGGAGAGTGTATGTGTCGAGGAATTTATACCTTTCTTTTTTTTTTAATTTTTTTTCTTTTTATCATTATTATTATTATTATTACCATTATTATTATTGTTATACTTTAGGCTCTATGGTACATGTGCGCAACGTGCAGGTAAGCTACATATGTATACATGCGCCATGCTGGTGCGCTGCACCCAGCAACTCGTCATCTAGCATTAGGTATATCTCCCAATGCTGTCCCTCCCCCTCCCCACACCCCACAACAGTCCCCGAAGTGTGATGTTCCCCTTCCTGTGTCCATGTGTTCTCATTGTTCAATTCCCACCTATGAGTGAGAATATGTGGTGTTTGGTTTTTTGTTCTTGCGATAGTTTACTGAGAACGATGATTTCCTATTTCATCCATGTCCCTACAAAGGATATGAACTCATCAGTTTTTATGGCTGCCTAGTATTCCATGGTGTATATGTGCCATATTTTCTTAATCCAGTTTATCATTGTTGGACATTTGGGTTGGTTCCAAATCTTTGCTATTGTGTATAATGCCGCAATAAACATACGTGTGCATGTGTCTTTATAGCAGCATGATTTATAGTCCTTTGGGTATATACCCAGTAATGGGATGGCTGGGTCAAATGGAATTTCTAGTTCTAGATCCCTGAGGAATCGCCACAGTGACCTGCACAAGGGTTGAACTAGTTTACAGTCCCACCAACAGTGTAAAGTGTTCCTATTTCTCCACATCCTCTCCAGCACCTGTTGTTTCCTGACTTTTTAATGATTGCCATTCTAACTGGTGTGAGATGTTATCTCATTGTGGTTTTGATTTGCATTTCTCTGATGGCCAGTGATGGTGAGCTTTTTTTCACGTGTTTTTTGGCTGCATAAATGTCTTCTTTTGAGGAGTGTCTGTTCATGTCCTTCGCCCACTTTTTGATGGGGTTGTTTGGTGTTTTCTTGTAAATTTGTTGGAGTTCATTGTAGATTCTGGATATTAGCCGTTTGTCAGATGAGTAGGTTGCGAAAATTTTCTCCCATTTTGTAGGTTGCCTGTTCACTCTGATGGTAGTTTCCTTTGCTGTGCAGAAGCTCTTTAGTTTAATTAGATCCCATTTGTCAATTTTGGCTTTTGTTGCCATTGCTTTTGGTGTTTTAGACATGAAGTCCTTGCCCATGCCTATGTCCTGAATGGTATTGCCTAGGTTTTCTTCTAGGGTTTTTATGGGTTTAGGTCTAACGTTTAAGTCTTTAATCCATCTTGAGTTGACTTTTGTATAAGGTGTAAGGAAGGGATCCAGTTTCAGCTTTCTACACGTGGCTAGCCAGTTTTCCCAGCACCATTTATTAAATAGGGAATCCTTTCTCCATTTCTTGTTTTTGTCAGGTTTGTCAAAGATCAGATAGTTGTAGATATGTGGCATTATTTCTGACGGCTCTGTTCTGTTCCATTGATCTATATCTCTGTTTTGGTACCAGTACCATGCTGTTTGGGTTACTGTAGCCTTGTAGTATAGTTTGAAGTCAGGTAGCGTGATGCCTCCAGCTTTGTTCTTTTGGCTTAGGATTGACTTGGTGATGCGGGCTCTTTTTTGGTTCCCTATGAACTTTAAAGTAGTTTTTTCCAATTCTGTGAAGAAAGTCATTGGTAACTTGACGGGGATGGCATTGAATCTGTAAATTACCTTGGGAAGGATGGCCATTTTCATGATATTGATTCTTCCTACCCATGAGCATGGGATGTTCTTCCATTTGTTTGTATCCTCTTTTATTTCCTTGAGCAGTGGTTTGTAGTTTTCTCCTTGAAGAGGTCCTTCACATCCCTTGTAAGTTGGATTCCTAGGTATTTTATTCTCTTTGAAGCAATTGTGAATGGGAGTTCACTCATGATTTGGCTCTCTGTTTGTCTGTTATTGATGTATAAGAATGCTTGTGATTTTTGTACATTGATGTTGTATCCTGAGACTTTGCTGAAGTTGCTTATCAGCTTAAGGAGATTTTGGGCTGAGACAATGGGGTTTTCTAGATATACTATCACGTCATCTGCAAACAGGGACAATTTGACTTCCTTTTTTCCTAATTGAATACCCTTGATTTCCTTCTCTTGCCTAATTGCCCTGGCCAGAACTTCCAACACTATGTTGAATAGAAGTGGTGAGAGAGGGCATCCCTGTCTTGTGCCAGTTTTCAAAGTGAATGCTTCCAGTTTTTGCCCATTCAGTATGATATTGGCTGTGGGTTTGTCATAAATAGCTCTTATTATTTTGAGATACGACCCGTCAATACCTAATTTATTGAGAGTTTTTAGCATGAAGGGTTGTTGAATTTTGTCAAAGGCCTTTTCTTCATGTATTGAGATAATCATGTGGTTTTTGACTTTGGTTCTGTTTATATGCTGTATTACATTTATTGCTTTGCGTATATTGAACCAGCCTTGCATCCCAGGGATGAAGCCCACTTGATCATGGTGGATAAGCTGTTTGATGTGCTGCGAGATTCGGTTTGCCAGTAATTTATTGAGGAATTTTGCATCAATATTCATCAAGGATATTGGTCTAAAATTCTCTTTTTTGGTTGTGTCTCTGCCCAGCTTTGGTATCAGCATGATGCTGGCCTCATAAAATGAGTTAGGAAGGATTCCCTCTTTTTCTATTGATTGGAATAGTTTCTGAAGTAATGGTTCCAGTTCCTCCTTGTACCTCTGGTAGAATTCGGCTGTGAACGCATCTGATCCTGGACTCCTTTTGGTTGGTAAGCTATTGATTATTGCCGCAATTTCACCTCCTGTTATTAGTCTATTCAGAGATTCAACTTCTTCCTGGTTTAGTCATGGGAGAGTGTATGTGTCGAGGAATTTATACCTTTCTTTTTTTTTTAATTTTTTTTCTTTTTATCATTATTATTATTATTATTACCATTATTATTATTGTTATACTTTAGGCTCTATGGTACATGTGCGCAACGTGCAGGTAAGCTACATATGTATACATGCGCCATGCTGGTGCGCTGCACCCACCAACTCGTCATCTAGCATTAGGTATATCTCCCAATGCTGTCCCTCCCCCCTCCCCCCACCCCACAACAGTCCCCGAAGTGTGATGTTCCCCTTCCTGTGTCCATGTGTTCTCATTGTTCAATTCCCACCTATGAGTGAGAATATGTGGTGTTTGGTTTTTTGTTCTTGCGATAGTTTACTGAGAACGATGATTTCCTATTTCATCCATGTCCCTACAAAGGATATGAACTCATCAGTTTTTATGGCTGCCTAGTATTCCATGGTGTATATGTGCCATATTTTCTTAATCCAGTCTATCATTGTTGGACATTTGGGTTGGTTCCAAATCTTTGCTATTGTGTATAATGCCGCAATAAACATACGTGTGCATGTGTCTTTATAGCAGCATGATTTATAGTCCTTTGGGTATATACCCAGTAATGGGATGGCTGGGTCAAATGGAATTTCTAGTTCTAGATCCCTGAGGAATCGCCACAGTGACCTGCACAAGGGTTGAACTAGTTTACAGTCCCACCAACAGTGTAAAGTGTTCCTATTTCTCCACATCCTCTCCAGCACCTGTTGTTTCCTGACTTTTTAATGATTGCCATTCTAACTGGTGTGAGATGGTATCTCATTGTGGTTTTGATTTGCATTTCTCTGATGGCCAGTGATGGTGAGCTTTTTTTCACGTGTTTTTTGGCTGCATAAATGTCTTCTTTTGAGGAGTGTCTGTTCATGTCCTTCGCCCACTTTTTGATGGGGTTGTTTGGTGTTTTCTTGTAAATTTGTTGGAGTTCATTGTAGATTCTGGATATTAGCCGTTTGTCAGATGAGTAGGTTGCGAAAATTTTCTCCCATTTTGTAGGTTGCCTGTTCACTCTGATGGTAGTTTCCTTTGCTGTGCAGAAGCTCTTTAGTTTAATTAGATCCCATTTGTCAATTTTGGCTTTTGTTGCCATTGCTATTGGTGTTTTAGACATGAAGTCCTTGCCCATGCCTATGTCCTGAATGGTATTGCCTAGGTTTTCTTCTAGGGTTTTTATGGGTTTAGGTCTAACGTTTAAGTCTTTAATCCATCTTGAGTTGACTTTTGTATAAGGTGTAAGGAAGGGATCCAGTTTCAGCTTTCTGCAGGTGGCTAGCCAGTTTTCCCAGCACCATTTATTAAATAGGGAATCCTTTCTCCATTTCTTGTTTTTGTCAGGTTTGTCAAAGATCAGATAGCTGTAGATATGTGGCATTATTTCTGACGGCTCTGTTCTGTTCCATTGATCTATATCTCTGTTTTGGTACCAGTACCATGCTGTTTGGGTTACTGTAGCCTTGTAGTATAGTTTGAAGTCAGGTAGCGTGATGCCTCCAGCTTTGTTCTTTTGGCTTAGGATTGACTTGGTGATGCGGGCTCTTTTTTGGTTCCCTATGAACTTTAAAGTAGTTTTTTCCAATTCTGTGAAGAACGTCATTGGTAACTTGATGGGGATGGCATTGAATCTGTAAATTACCTTGGGAAGGATGGCCATTTTCATGATATTGATTCTTCCTACCCATGAGCATGGAATGTTCTTCCATTTGTTTGTATCCTCTTTTATTTCCTTGAGCAGTGGTTTGTAGTTTTCTCCTTGAAGAGGTCCTTCACATCCCTTGTAAGTTGGATTCCTAGGTATTTTATTCTCTTTGAAGCAATTGTGAATGGGAGTTCACTCATGATTTGGCTCTCTGTTTGTCTGTTATTGATGTATAAGAATGCTTGTGATTTTTGTACATTGATGTTGTATCCTGAGACTTTGCTGAAGTTGCTTGTCAGCTTAAGGAGATTTTGGGCTGAGACAATGGGGTTTTCTAGATATACTATCACGTCATCTGCAAACAGGGACAATTTGACTTCCTTTTTTCCTAATTGAATACCCTTGATTTCCTTCTCTTGCCTAATTGCCCTGGCCAGAACTTCCAACACTATGTTGAATAGAATTGGTGAGAGAGGGCATCCCTGTCTTGTGCCAGTTTTCAAAGTGAATGCTTCCAGTTTTTGCCCATTCAGTATGATATTGGCTGTGGGTTTGTCATAAATAGCTCTTATTATTTTGAGATACGACCCGTCAATACCTAATTTATTGAGAGTTTTTAGCATGAAGGGTTGTTGAATTTTGTCAAAGGCCTTTTCTTCATGTATTGAGATAATCATGTGGTTTTTGAGTTTGGTTCTGTTTATATGCTGTATTACATTTATTGCTTTGCGTATATTGAACCAGCCTTGCATCCCAGGGATGAAGCCCACTTGATCATGGTGGATAAGCTGTTTGATGTGCTGCGAGATTCGGTTTGCCAGTAATTTATTGAGGAATTTTGCATCAATATTCATCAAGGATATTGGTCTAAAATTCTCTTTTTTGGTTGTGTCTCTGCCCAGCTTTGGTATCAGCATGATGCTGGCCTCATAAAATGAGTTAGGAAGGATTCCCTCTTTTTCTATTGATTGGAAAAGTTTCTGAAGTAATGGTTCCAGTTCCTCCTTGTACCTCTGGTAGAATTCGGCTGTGAACGCATCTGATCCTGGACTCCTTTTGGTTGGTAAGCTATTGATTATTGCCGCAATTTCAGCTCCTGTTATTAGTCTATTCAGAGATTCAACTTCTTCCTGGTTTAGTCATGGGAGAGTGTATGTGTCGAGGAATTTATACCTTTCTCTTTTTTTTAATTTTTTTTCTTTTTATCATTATTATTATTATTATTACCATTATTATTATTGTTATACTTTAGGCTCTATGGTACATGTGCGCAACGTGCAGGTAAGCTACATATGTATACATGCGCCATGCTGGTGCGCTGCACCCAGCAACTCGTCATCTAGCATTAGGTATATCTCCCAATGCTGTCCCTCCCCCCTCCCCCCACCCCACAACAGTCCCCGAAGTGTGATGTTCCCCTTCCTGTGTCCATGTGTTCTCATTGTTCAATTCCCACCTATGAGTGAGAATATGTGGTGTTTGGTTTTTTGTTCTTGCGATAGTTTACTGAGAACGATGATTTCCTATTTCATCCATGTCCCTACAAAGGATATGAACTCATCAGTTTTTATGGCTGCCTAGTATTCCATGGTGTATATGTGCCATATTTTCTTAATCCAGTCTATCATTGTTGGACATTTGGGTTGGTTCCAAATCTTTGCTATTGTGTATAATGCCGCAATAAACATACGTGTGCATGTGTCTTTATAGCAGCATGATTTATAGTCCTTTGGGTATATACCCAGTAATGGGATGGCTGGGTCAAATGGAATTTCTAGTTCTAGATCCCTGAGGAATCGCCACAGTGACCTGCACAAGGGTTGAACTAGTTTACAGTCCCACCAACAGTGTAAAGTGTTCCTATTTCTCCACATCCTCTCCAGCACCTGTTGTTTCCTGACTTTTTAATGATTGCCATTCTAACTGGTGTGAGATGGTATCTCATTGTGGTTTTGATTTGCATTTCTCTGATGGCCAGTGATGGTGAGCTTTTTTTCACGTGTTTTTTGGCTGCATAAATGTCTTCTTTTGAGGAGTGTCTGTTCATGTCCTTCGCCCACTTTTTGATGGGGTTGTTTGGTGTTTTCTTGTAAATTTGTTGGAGTCATTGTAGATTCTGGATATTAGCCGTTTGTCAGATGAGTAGGTTGCGAAAATTTTCTCCCATTTTGTAGGTTGCCTGTTCACTCTGATGGTAGTTTCCTTTGCTGTGCAGAAGCTCTTTAGTTTAATTAGATCCCATTTGTCAATTTTGGCTTTTGTTGCCATTGCTTTTGGTGTTTTAGACATGAAGTCCTTGCCCATGCCTATGTCCTGAATGGTATTGCCTAGGTTTTCTTCTAGGGTTTTTATGGGTTTAGGTCTAACGTTTAAGTCTTTAATCCATCTTGAGTTGACTTTTGTATAAGGTGTAAGGAAGGGATCCAGTTTCAGCTTTCTACACGTGGCTAGCCAGTTTTCCCAGCACCATTTATTAAATAGGGAATCCTTTCTCCATTTCTTGTTTTTGTCAGGTTTGTCAAAGATCAGATAGTTGTAGATATGTGGCATTATTTCTGACGGCTCTGTTCTGTTCCATTGATCTATATCTCTGTTTTGGTACCAGTACCATGCTGTTTGGGTTACCGTAGCCTTGTAGTATAGTTTGAAGTCAGGTAGCGTGATGCCTCCAGCTTTGTTCTTTTGGCTTAGGATTGACTTGGTGATGCGGGCTCTTTTTTGGTTCCCTATGAACTTTAAAGTAGTTTTTTCCAATTCTGTGAAGAAAGTCATTGGTAACTTGATGGGGATGGCATTGAATCTGTAAATTACCTTGGGAAGGATGGCCATTTTCATGATATTGATTCTTCCTACCCATGAGCATGGAATGTTCTTCCATTTGTTTGTATCCTCTTTTATTTCCTTGAGCAGTGGTTTGTAGTTTTCTCCTTGAAGAGGTCCTTCACATCCCTTGTAAGTTGGATTCCTAGGTATTTTATTCTCTTTGAAGCAATTGTGAATGGGAGTTCACTCATGATTTGGCTCTCTGTTTGTCTGTTATTGATGTATAAGAATGCTTGTGATTTTTGTACATTGATGTTGTATCCTGAGACTTTGCTGAAGTTGCTTATCAGCTAAAGGAGATTTTGGGCTGAGACAATGGGGTTTTCTAGATATACTATCACGTCATCTGCAAACAGGGACAATTTGACTTCCTTTTTTCCTAATTGAATACCCTTGATTTCCTTCTCTTGCCTAATTGCCCTGGCCAGAACTTCCAACACTATGTTGAATAGAAGTGGTGAGAGAGGGCATCCCTGTCTTGTGCCAGTTTTCAAAGTGAATGCTTCCAGTTTCTGCCCATTCAGTATGATATTGGCTGTGGGTTTGTCATAAATAGCTCTTATTATTTTGAGATACGACCCGTCAATACCTAATTTATTGAGAGTTTTTAGCATGAAGGGTTGTTGAATTTTGTCAAAGGCCTTTTCTTCATGTATTGAGATAATCATGTGGTTTTTGACTTTGGTTCTGTTTATATGCTGTATTACATTTATTGCTTTGCGTATATTGAACCAGCCTTGCATCCCAGGGATGAAGCCCACTTGATCATGGTGGATAAGCTGTTTGATGTGCTGCGAGATTCGGTTTGCCAGTAATTTATTGAGGAATTTTGCATCAATATTCATCAAGGATATTGGTCTAAAATTCTCTTTTTTGGTTGTGTCTCTGCCCAGCTTTGGTATCAGCATGATGCTGGCCTCATAAAATGAGTTAGGAAGGATTCCCTCTTTTTCTATTGATTGGAATAGTTTCTGAAGTAATGGTTCCAGTTCCTCCTTGTACCTCTGGTAGAATTCGGCTGTGAACGCATCTGATCCTGGACTCCTTTTGGTTGGTAAGCTATTGATTATTGCCGCAATTTCAGCTCCTGTTATTAGTCTATTCAGAGATTCAACTTCTTCCTGGTTTAGTCATGGGAGAGTGTATGTGTCGAGGAATTTATACCTTTCTCTTTTTTTTAATTTTTTTTCTTTTTATCATTATTATTATTATTATTACCATTATTATTATTGTTATACTTTAGGCTCTATGGTACATGTGCGCAACGTGCAGGTAAGCTACATATGTATACATGCGCCATGCTGGTGCGCTGCACCCAGCAACTCGTCATCTAGCATTAGGTATATCTCCCAATGCTGTCCCTCCCCCCTCCCCCCACCCCACAACAGTCCCCGAAGTGTGATGTTCCCCTTCCTGTGTCCATGTGTTCTCATTGTTCAATTCCCACCTATGAGTGAGAATATGTGGTGTTTGGTTTTTTGTTCTTGCGATAGTTTACTGAGAACGATGATTTCCTATTTCATCCATGTCCCTACAAAGGATATGAACTCATCAGTTTTTATGGCTGCCTAGTATTCCATGGTGTATATGTGCCATATTTTCTTAATCCAGTCTATCATTGTTGGACATTTGGGTTGGTTCCAAATCTTTGCTATTGTGTATAATGCCGCAATAAACATACGTGTGCATGTGTCTTTATAGCAGCATGATTTATAGTCCTTTGGGTATATACCCAGTAATGGGATGGCTGGGTCAAATGGAATTTCTAGTTCTAGATCCCTGAGGAATCGCCACAGTGACCTGCACAAGGGTTGAACTAGTTTACAGTCCCACCAACAGTGTAAAGTGTTCCTATTTCTCCACATCCTCTCCAGCACCTGTTGTTTCCTGACTTTTTAATGATTGCCATTCTAACTGGTGTGAGATGGTATCTCATTGTGGTTTTGATTTGCATTTCTCTGATGGCCAGTGATGGTGAGCTTTTTTTCACGTGTTTTTTGGCTGCATAAATGTCTTCTTTTGAGGAGTGTCTGTTCATGTCCTTCGCCCACTTTTTGATGGGGTTGTTTGGTGTTTTCTTGTAAATTTGTTGGAGTTCATTGTAGATTCTGGATATTAGCCGTTTGTCAGATGAGTAGGTTGCGAAAATTTTCTCCCATTTTGTAGGTTGCCTGTTCACTCTGATGGTAGTTTCCTTTGCTGTGCAGAAGCTCTTTAGTTTAATTAGATCCCATTTGTCAATTTTGGCTTTTGTTGCCATTGCTTTTGGTGTTTTAGACATGAAGTCCTTGCCCATGCCTATGTCCTGAATGGTATTGCCTAGGTTTTCTTCTAGGGTTTTTATGGGTTTAGGTCTAACGTTTAAGTCTTTAATCCATCTTGAGTTGACTTTTGTATAAGGTGTAAGGAAGGGATCCAGTTTCAGCTTTCTACACGTGGCTAGCCAGTTTTCCCAGCACCATTTATTAAATAGGGAATCCTTTCTCCATTTCTTGTTTTTGTCAGGTTTGTCAAAGATCAGATAGTTGTAGATATGTGGCATTATTTCTGACGGCTCTGTTCTGTTCCATTGATCTATATCTCTGTTTTGGTACCAGTACCATGCTGTTTGGGTTACCGTAGCCTTGTAGTATAGTTTGAAGTCAGGTAGCGTGATGCCTCCAGCTTTGTTCTTTTGGCTTAGGATTGACTTGGTGATGCGGGCTCTTTTTTGGTTCCCTATGAACTTTAAAGTAGTTTTTTCCAATTCTGTGAAGAAAGTCATTGGTAACTTGATGGGGATGGCATTGAATCTGTAAATTACCTTGGGAAGGATGGCCATTTTCATGATATTGATTCTTCCTACCCATGAGCATGGAATGTTCTTCCATTTGTTTGTATCCTCTTTTATTTCCTTGAGCAGTGGTTTGTAGTTTTCTCCTTGAAGAGGTCCTTCACATCCCTTGTAAGTTGGATTCCTAGGTATTTTATTCTCTTTGAAGCAATTGTGAATGGGAGTTCACTCATGATTTGGCTCTCTGTTTGTCTGTTATTGATGTATAAGAATGCTTGTGATTTTTGTACATTGATGTTGTATCCTGAGACTTTGCTGAAGTTGCTTATCAGCTTAAGGAGATTTTGGGCTGAGACAATGGGGTTTTCTAGATATACTATCACGTCATCTGCAAACAGGGACAATTTGACTTCCTTTTTTCCTAATTGAATACCCTTGATTTCCTTCTCTTGCCTAATTGCCCTGGCCAGAACTTCCAACACTATGTTGAATAGAAGTGGTGAGAGAGGGCATCCCTGTCTTGTGCCAGTTTTCAAAGTGAATGCTTCCAGTTTCTGCCCATTCAGTATGATATTGGCTGTGGGTTTGTCATAAATAGCTCTCATTATTTTGAGATACGACCCGTCAATACCTAATTTATTGAGAGTTTTTAGCATGAAGGGTTGTTGAATTTTGTCAAAGGCCTTTTCTTCATGTATTGAGATAATCATGTGGTTTTTGACTTTGGTTCTGTTTATATGCTGTATTACATTTATTGCTTTGCGTATATTGAACCAGCCTTGCATCCCAGGGATGAAGCCCACTTGATCATGGTGGATAAGCTGTTTGATGTGCTGCGAGATTCGGTTTGCCAGTAATTTATTGAGGAATTTTGCATCAATATTCATCAAGGATATTGGTCTAAAATTCTCTTTTTTGGTTGTGTCTCTGCCCAGCTTTGGTATCAGCATGATGCTGGCCTCATAAAATGAGTTAGGAAGGATTCCCTCTTTTTCTATTGATTGGAATA
This sequence comes from Pongo abelii, assembly GCF_028885655.2. Classification (NCBI taxonomy): domain Eukaryota; kingdom Metazoa; phylum Chordata; class Mammalia; order Primates; family Hominidae; genus Pongo; species Pongo abelii. The sequence goes on along the minus strand of NC_072007.2, from coordinate 4,283,582 downwards.
GTTTCTGAAGTAATGGTTCCAGTTCCTCCTTGTACCTCTGGTAGAATTCGGCTGTGAACGCATCTGATCCTGGACTCCTTTTGGTTGGTAAGCTATTGATTATTGCCGCAATTTCAGCTCCTGTTATTAGTCTATTCAGAGATTCAACTTCTTCCTGGTTTAGTCATGGGAGAGTGTATGTGTCGAGGAATTTATACCTTTCTCTTTTTTTTAATTTTTTTTCTTTTTATCATTATTATTATTATTATTACCATTATTATTATTGTTATACTTTAGGCTCTATGGTACATGTGCGCAACGTGCAGGTAAGCTACATATGTATACATGCGCCATGCTGGTGCGCTGCACCCAGCAACTCGTCATCTAGCATTAGGTATATCTCCCAATGCTGTCCCTCCCCCCTCCCCCCACCCCACAACAGTCCCCGAAGTGTGATGTTCCCCTTCCTGTGTCCATGTGTTCTCATTGTTCAATTCCCACCTATGAGTGAGAATATGTGGTGTTTGGTTTTTTGTTCTTGCGATAGTTTACTGAGAACGATGATTTCCTATTTCATCCATGTCCCTACAAAGGATATGAACTCATCAGTTTTTATGGCTGCCTAGTATTCCATGGTGTATATGTGCCATATTTTCTTAATCCAGTCTATCATTGTTGGACATTTGGGTTGGTTCCAAATCTTTGCTATTGTGTATAATGCCGCAATAAACATACGTGTGCATGTGTCTTTATAGCAGCATGATTTATAGTCCTTTGGGTATATACCCAGTAATGGGATGGCTGGGTCAAATGGAATTTCTAGTTCTAGATCCCTGAGGAATCGCCACAGTGACCTGCACAAGGGTTGAACTAGTTTACAGTCCCACCAACAGTGTAAAGTGTTCCTATTTCTCCACATCCTCTCCAGCACCTGTTGTTTCCTGACTTTTTAATGATTGCCATTCTAACTGGTGTGAGATGGTATCTCATTGTGGTTTTGATTTGCATTTCTCTGATGGCCAGTGATGGTGAGCTTTTTTTCACGTGTTTTTTGGCTGCATAAATGTCTTCTTTTGAGGAGTGTCTGTTCATGTCCTTCGCCCACTTTTTGATGGGGTTGTTTGGTGTTTTCTTGTAAATTTGTTGGAGTTCATTGTAGATTCTGGATATTAGCCGTTTGTCAGATGAGTAGGTTGCGAAAATTTTCTCCCATTTTGTAGGTTGCCTGTTCACTCTGATGGTAGTTTCCTTTGCTGTGCAGAAGCTCTTTAGTTTAATTAGATCCCATTTGTCAATTTTGGCTTTTGTTGCCATTGCTTTTGGTGTTTTAGACATGAAGTCCTTGCCCATGCCTATGTCCTGAATGGTATTGCCTAGGTTTTCTTCTAGGGTTTTTATGGGTTTAGGTCTAACGTTTAAGTCTTTAATCCATCTTGAGTTGACTTTTGTATAAGGTGTAAGGAAGGGATCCAGTTTCAGCTTTCTACACGTGGCTAGCCAGTTTTCCCAGCACCATTTATTAAATAGGGAATCCTTTCTCCATTTCTTGTTTTTGTCAGGTTTGTCAAAGATCAGATAGTTGTAGATATGTGGCATTATTTCTGACGGCTCTGTTCTGTTCCATTGATCTATATCTCTGTTTTGGTACCAGTACCATGCTGTTTGTGTTACCGTAGCCTTGTAGTATAGTTTGAAGTCAGGTAGCGTGATGCCTCCAGCTTTGTTCTTTTGGCTTAGGATTGACTTGGTGATGCGGGCTCTTTTTTGGTTCCCTATGAACTTTAAAGTAGTTTTTTCCAATTCTGTGAAGAAAGTCATTGGTAACTTGATGGGGATGGCATTGAATCTGTAAATTACCTTGGGAAGGATGGCCATTTTCATGATATTGATTCTTCCTACCCATGAGCATGGAATGTTCTTCCATTTGTTTGTATCCTCTTTTATTTCCTTGAGCAGTGGTTTGTAGTTTTCTCCTTGAAGAGGTCCTTCACATCCCTTGTAAGTTGGATTCCTAGGTATTTTATTCTCTTTGAAGCAATTGTGAATGGGAGTTCACTCATGATTTGGCTCTCTGTTTGTCTGTTATTGATGTATAAGAATGCTTGTGATTTTTGTACATTGATGTTGTATCCTGAGACTTTGCTGAAGTTGCTTATCAGCTTAAGGAGATTTTGGGCTGAGACAATGGGGTTTTCTAGATATACTATCACGTCATCTGCAAACAGGGACAATTTGACTTCCTTTTTTCCTAATTGAATACCCTTGATTTCCTTCTCTTGCCTAATTGCCCTGGCCAGAACTTCCAACACTATGTTGAATAGAAGTGGTGAGAGAGGGCATCCCTGTCTTGTGCCAGTTTTCAAAGTGAATGCTTCCAGTTTCTGCCCATTCAGTATGATATTGGCTGTGGGTTTGTCATAAATAGCTCTTATTATTTTGAGATACGACCCGTCAATACCTAATTTATTGAGAGTTTTTAGCATGAAGGGTTGTTGAATTTTGTCAAAGGCCTTTTCTTCCTGTATTGAGATAATCATGTGGTTTTTGAGTTTGGTTCTGTTTATATGCTGTATTACATTTATTGCTTTGCGTATATTGAACCAGCCTTGCATCCCAGGGATGAAGCCCACTTGATCATGGTGGATAAGCTGTTTGATGTGCTGCGAGATTCGGTTTGCCAGTAATTTATTGAGGAATTTTGCATCAATATTCATCAAGGATATTGGTCTAAAATTCTCTTTTTTGGTTGTGTCTCTGCCCAGCTTTGGTATCAGCATGATGCTGGCCTCATAAAATGAGTTAGGAAGGATTCCCTCTTTTTCTATTGATTGGAATAGTTTCTGAAGTAATGGTTCCAGTTCCTCCTTGTACCTCTGGTAGAATTCGGCTGTGAACGCATCTGATCCTGGACTCCTTTTGGTTGGTAAGCTATTGATTATTGCCGCAATTTCAGCTCCTGTTATTAGTCTATTCAGAGATTCAACTTCTTCCTGGTTTAGTCATGGGAGAGTGTATGTGTCGAGGAATTTATACCTTTCTCTTTTTTTTAATTTTTTTTCTTTTTATCATTATTATTATTATTATTACCATTATTATTATTGTTATACTTTAGGCTCTATGGTACATGTGCGCAACGTGCAGGTAAGCTACATATGTATACATGCGCCATGCTGGTGCGCTGCACCCAGCAACTCGTCATCTAGCATTAGGTATATCTCCCAATGCTGTCCCTCCCCCCTCCCCCCACCCCACAACAGTCCCCGAAGTGTGATGTTCCCCTTCCTGTGTCCATGTGTTCTCATTGTTCAATTCCCACCTATGAGTGAGAATATGTGGTGTTTGGTTTTTTGTTCTTGCGATAGTTTACTGAGAACGATGATTTCCTATTTCATCCATGTCCCTACAAAGGATATGAACTCATCAGTTTTTATGGCTGCCTAGTATTCCATGGTGTATATGTGCCATATTTTCTTAATCCAGTCTATCATTGTTGGACATTTGGGTTGGTTCCAAATCTTTGCTATTGTGTATAATGCCGCAATAAACATACGTGTGCATGTGTCTTTATAGCAGCATGATTTATAGTCCTTTGGGTATATACCCAGTAATGGGATGGCTGGGTCAAATGGAATTTCTAGTTCTAGATCCCTGAGGAATCGCCACAGTGACCTGCACAAGGGTTGAACTAGTTTACAGTCCCACCAACAGTGTAAAGTGTTCCTATTTCTCCACATCCTCTCCAGCACCTGTTGTTTCCTGACTTTTTAATGATTGCCATTCTAACTGGTGTGAGATGGTATCTCATTGTGGTTTTGATTTGCATTTCTCTGATGGCCAGTGATGGTGAGCTTTTTTTCACGTGTTTTTTGGCTGCATAAATGTCTTCTTTTGAGGAGTGTCTGTTCATGTCCTTCGCCCACTTTTTGATGGGGTTGTTTGGTGTTTTCTTGTAAATTTGTTGGAGTTCATTGTAGATTCTGGATATTAGCCGTTTGTCAGATGAGTAGGTTGCGAAAATTTTCTCCCATTTTGTAGGTTGCCTGTTCACTCTGATGGTAGTTTCCTTTGCTGTGCAGAAGCTCTTTAGTTTAATTAGATCCCATTTGTCAATTTTGGCTTTTGTTGCCATTGCTTTTGGTGTTTTAGACATGAAGTCCTTGCCCATGCCTATGTCCTGAATGGTATTGCCTAGGTTTTCTTCTAGGGTTTTTATGGGTTTAGGTCTAACGTTTAAGTCTTTAATCCATCTTGAGTTGACTTTTGTATAAGGTGTAAGGAAGGGATCCAGTTTCAGCTTTCTACACGTGGCTAGCCAGTTTTCCCAGCACCATTTATTAAATAGGGAATCCTTTCTCCATTTCTTGTTTTTGTCAGGTTTGTCAAAGATCAGATAGTTGTAGATATGTGGCATTATTTCTGACGGCTCTGTTCTGTTCCATTGATCTATATCTCTGTTTTGGTACCAGTACCATGCTGTTTGGGTTACTGTAGCCTTGTAGTATAGTTTGAAGTCAGGTAGCGTGATGCCTCCAGCTTTGTTCTTTTGGCTTAGGATTGACTTGGTGATGCGGGCTCTTTTTTGGTTCCCTATGAACTTTAAAGTAGTTTTTTCCAATTCTGTGAAGAAAGTCATTGGTAACTTGATGGGGATGGCATTGAATCTGTAAATTACCTTGGGAAGGATGGCCATTTTCATGATATTGATTCTTCCTACCCATGAGCATGGAATGTTCTTCCATTTGTTTGTATCCTCTTTTATTTCCTTGAGCAGTGGTTTGTAGTTTTCTCCTTGAAGAGGTCCTTCACATCCCTTGTAAGTTGGATTCCTAGGTATTTTATTCTCTTTGAAGCAATTGTGAATGGGAGTTCACTCATGATTTGGCTCTCTGTTTGTCTGTTATTGATGTATAAGAATGCTTGTGATTTTTGTACATTGATGTTGTATCCTGAGACTTTGCTGAAGTTGCTTATCAGCTTAAGGAGATTTTGGGCTGAGACAATGGGGTTTTCTAGATATACTATCACGTCATCTGCAAACAGGGACAATTTGACTTCCTTTTTTCCTAATTGAATACCCTTGATTTCCTTCTCTTGCCTAATTGCCCTGGCCAGAACTTCCAACACTATGTTGAATAGAAGTGGTGAGAGAGGGCATCCCTGTCTTGTGCCAGTTTTCAAAGTGAATGCTTCCAGTTTTTGCCCATTCAGTATGATATTGGCTGTGGGTTTGTCATAAATAGCTCTTATTATTTTGAGATACGACCCGTCAATACCTAATTTATTGAGAGTTTTTAGCATGAAGGGTTGTTGAATTTTGTCAAAGGCCTTTTCTTCATGTATTGAGATAATCATGTGGTTTCTGACTTTGGTTCTGTTTATATGCTGTATTACATTTATTGCTTTGCGTATATTGAACCAGCCTTGCATCCCAGGGATGAAGCCCACTTGATCATGGTGGATAAGCTGTTTGATGTGCTGCGAGATTCGGTTTGCCAGTAATTTATTGAGGAATTTTGCATCAATATTCATCAAGGATATTGGTCTAAAATTCTCTTTTTTGGTTGTGTCTCTGCCCAGCTTTGGTATCAGCATGATGCTGGCCTCATAAAATGAGTTAGGAAGGATTCCCTCTTTTTCTATTGATTGGAATAGTTTCTGAAGTAATGGTTCCAGTTCCTCCTTGTACCTCTGGTAGAATTCGGCTGTGAACGCATCTGATCCTGGACTCCTTTTGGTTGGTAAGCTATTGATTATTGCCGCAATTTCAGCTCCTGTTATTAGTCTATTCAGAGATTCAACTTCTTCCTGGTTTAGTCATGGGAGAGTGTATGTGTCGAGGAATTTATACCTTTCTCTTTTTTTTAATTTTTTTTCTTTTTATCATTATTATTATTATTATTACCATTATTATTATTGTTATACTTTAGGCTCTATGGTACATGTGCGCAACGTGCAGGTAAGCTACATATGTATACATGCGCCATGCTGGTGCGCTGCACCCAGCAACTCGTCATCTAGCATTAGGTATATCTCCCAATGCTGTCCCTCCCCCCTCCCCCCACCCCACAACAGTCCCCGAAGTGTGATGTTCCCCTTCCTGTGTCCATGTGTTCTCATTGTTCAATTCCCACCTATGAGTGAGAATATGTGGTGTTTGGTTTTTTGTTCTTGCGATAGTTTACTGAGAACGATGATTTCCTATTTCATCCATGTCCCTACAAAGGATATGAACTCATCAGTTTTTATGGCTGCCTAGTATTCCATGGTGTATATGTGCCATATTTTCTTAATCCAGTCTATCATTGTTGGACATTTGGGTTGGTTCCAAATCTTTGCTATTGTGTATAATGCCGCAATAAACATACGTGTGCATGTGTCTTTATAGCAGCATGATTTATAGTCCTTTGGGTATATACCCAGTAATGGGATGGCTGGGTCAAATGGAATTTCTAGTTCTAGATCCCTGAGGAATCGCCACAGTGACCTGCACAAGGGTTGAACTAGTTTACAGTCCCACCAACAGTGTAAAGTGTTCCTATTTCTCCACATCCTCTCCAGCACCTGTTGTTTCCTGACTTTTTAATGATTGCCATTCTAACTGGTGTGAGATGGTATCTCATTGTGGTTTTGATTTGCATTTCTCTGATGGCCAGTGATGGTGAGCTTTTTTTCACGTGTTTTTTGGCTGCATAAATGTCTTCTTTTGAGGAGTGTCTGTTCATGTCCTTCGCCCACTTTTTGATGGGGTTGTTTGGTGTTTTCTTGTAAATTTGTTGGAGTTCATTGTAGATTCTGGATATTAGCCGTTTGTCAGATGAGTAGGTTGCGAAAATTTTCTCCCATTTTGTAGGTTGCCTGTTCACTCTGATGGTAGTTTCCTTTGCTGTGCAGAAGCTCTTTAGTTTAATTAGATCCCATTTGTCAATTTTGGCTTTTGTTGCCATTGCTTTTGGTGTTTTAGACATGAAGTCCTTGCCCATGCCTATGTCCTGAATGGTATTGCCTAGGTTTTCTTCTAGGGTTTTTATGGGTTTAGGTCTAACGTTTAAGTCTTTAATCCATCTTGAGTTGACTTTTGTATAAGGTGTAAGGAAGGGATCCAGTTTCAGCTTTCTACACGTGGCTAGCCAGTTTTCCCAGCACCATTTATTAAATAGGGAATCCTTTCTCCATTTCTTGTTTTTGTCAGGTTTGTCAAAGATCAGATAGTTGTAGATATGTGGCATTATTTCTGACGGCTCTGTTCTGTTCCATTGATCTATATCTCTGTTTTGGTACCAGTACCATGCTGTTTGGGTTACTGTAGCCTTGTAGTATAGTTTGAAGTCAGGTAGCGTGATGCCTCCAGCTTTGTTCTTTTGGCTTAGGATTGACTTGGTGATGCGGGCTCTTTTTTGGTTCCCTATGAACTTTAAAGTAGTTTTTTCCAATTCTGTGAAGAAAGTCATTGGTAACTTGATGGGGATGGCATTGAATCTGTAAATTACCTTGGGAAGGATGGCCATTTTCATGATATTGATTCTTCCTACCCATGAGCATGGAATGTTCTTCCATTTGTTTGTATCCTCTTTTATTTCCTTGAGCAGTGGTTTGTAGTTTTCTCCTTGAAGAGGTCCTTCACATCCCTTGTAAGTTGGATTCCTAGGTATTTTATTCTCTTTGAAGCAATTGTGAATGGGAGTTCACTCATGATTTGGCTCTCTGTTTGTCTGTTATTGATGTATAAGAATGCTTGTGATTTTTGTACATTGATGTTGTATCCTGACACTTTGCTGAAGTTGCTTATCAGCTTAAGGAGATTTTGGGCTGAGACAATGGGGTTTTCTAGATATACTATCACGTCATCTGCAAACAGGGACAATTTGACTTCCTTTTTTCCTAATTGAATACCCTTGATTTCCTTCTCTTGCCTAATTGCCCTGGCCAGAACTTCCAACACTATGTTGAATAGAAGTGGTGAGAGAGGGCATCCCTGTCTTGTGCCAGTTTTCAAAGTGAATGCTTCCAGTTTCTGCCCATTCAGTATGATATTGGCTGTGGGTTTGTCATAAATAGCTCTTATTATTTTGAGATACGACCCGTCAATACCTAATTTATTGAGAGTTTTTAGCATGAAGGGTTGTTGAATTTTGTCAAAGGCCTTTTCTTCATGTATTGAGATAATCATGTGGTTTTTGACTTTGGTTCTGTTTATATGCTGTATTACATTTATTGCTTTGCGTATATTGAACCAGCCTTGCATCCCAGGGATGAAGCCCACTTGATCATGGTGGATAAGCTGTTTGATGTGCTGCGAGATTCGGTTTGCCAGTAATTTATTGAGGAATTTTGCATCAATATTCATCAAGGATATTGGTCTAAAATTCTCTTTTTTGGTTGTGTCTCTGCCCAGCTTTGGTATCAGCATGATGCTGGCCTCATAAAATGAGTTAGGAAGGATTCCCTCTTTTTCTATTGATTGGAATAGTTTCTGAAGTAATGGTTCCAGTTCCTCCTTGTACCTCTGGTAGAATTCGGCTGTGAACGCATCTGATCCTGGACTCCTTTTGGTTGGTAAGCTATTGATTATTGCCGCAATTTCAGCTCCTGTTATTAGTCTATTCAGAGATTCAACTTCTTCCTGGTTTAGTCATGGGAGAGTGTATGTGTCGAGGAATTTATACCTTTCTCTTTTTTTTAATTTTTTTTCTTTTTATCATTATTATTATTATTATTACCATTATTATTATTGTTATACTTTAGGCTCTATGGTACATGTGCGCAACGTGCAGGTAAGCTACATATGTATACATGCGCCATGCTGGTGCGCTGCACCCAGCAACTCGTCATCTAGCATTAGGTATATCTCCCAATGCTGTCCCTCCCCCCTCCCCCCACCCCACAACAGTCCCCGAAGTGTGATGTTCCCCTTCCTGTGTCCATGTGTTCTCATTGTTCAATTCCCACCTATGAGTGAGAATATGTGGTGTTTGGTTTTTTGTTCTTGCGATAGTTTACTGAGAACGATGATTTCCTATTTCATCCATGTCCCTACAAAGGATATGAACTCATCAGTTTTTATGGCTGCCTAGTATTCCATGGTGTATATGTGCCATATTTTCTTAATCCAGTCTATCATTGTTGGACATTTGGGTTGGTTCCAAATCTTTGCTATTGTGTATAATGCCGCAATAAACATACGTGTGCATGTGTCTTTATAGCAGCATGATTTATAGTCCTTTGGGTATATACCCAGTAATGGGATGGCTGGGTCAAATGGAATTTCTAGTTCTAGATCCCTGAGGAATCGCCACAGTGACCTGCACAAGGGTTGAACTAGTTTACAGTCCCACCAACAGTGTAAAGTGTTCCTATTTCTCCACATCCTCTCCAGCACCTGTTGTTTCCTGACTTTTTAATGATTGCCATTCTAACTGGTGTGAGATGGTATCTCATTGTGGTTTTGATTTGCATTTCTCTGATGGCCAGTGATGGTGAGCTTTTTTTCACGTGTTTTTTGGCTGCATAAATGTCTTCTTTTGAGGAGTGTCTGTTCATGTCCTTCGCCCACTTTTTGATGGGGTTGTTTGGTGTTTTCTTGTAAATTTGTTGGAGTTCATTGTAGATTCTGGATATTAGCCGTTTGTCAGATGAGTAGGTTGCGAAAATTTTCTCCCATTTTGTAGGTTGCCTGTTCACTCTGATGGTAGTTTCCTTTGCTGTGCAGAAGCTCTTTAGTTTAATTAGATCCCATTTGTCAATTTTGGCTTTTGTTGCCATTGCTTTTGGTGTTTTAGACATGAAGTCCTTGCCCATGCCTATGTCCTGAATGGTATTGCCTAGGTTTTCTTCTAGGGTTTTTATGGGTTTAGGTCTAACGTTTAAGTCTTTAATCCATCTTGAGTTGACTTTTGTATAAGGTGTAAGGAAGGGATCCAGTTTCAGCTTTCTACACGTGGCTAGCCAGTTTTCCCAGCACCATTTATTAAATAGGGAATCCTTTCTCCATTTCTTGTTTTTGTCAGGTTTGTCAAAGATCAGATAGTTGTAGATATGTGGCATTATTTCTGACGGCTCTGTTCTGTTCCATTGATCTATATCTCTGTTTTGGTACCAGTACCATGCTGTTTGGGTTACCGTAGCCTTGTAGTATAGTTTGAAGTCAGGTAGCGTGATGCCTCCAGCTTTGTTCTTTTGGCTTAGGATTGACTTGGTGATGCGGGCTCTTTTTTGGTTCCCTATGAACTTTAAAGTAGATTTTTCCAATTCTGTGAAGAAAGTCATTGGTAACTTGATGGGGATGGCATTGAATCTGTAAATTACCTTGGGAAGGATGGCCATTTTCATGATATTGATTCTTCCTACCCATGAGCATGGAATGTTCTTCCATTTGTTTGTATCCTCTTTTATTTCCTTGAGCAGTGGTTTGTAGTTTTCTCCTTGAAGAGGTCCTTCACATCCCTTGTAAGTTGGATTCCTAGGTATTTTATTCTCTTTGAAGCAATTGTGAATGGGAGTTCACTCATGATTTGGCTCTCTGTTTGTCTGTTATTGATGTATAAGAATGCTTGTGATTTTTGTACATTGATGTTGTATCCTGAGACTTTGCTGAAGTTGCTTATCAGCTTAAGGAGATTTTGGGCTGAGACAATGGGGTTTTCTAGATATACTATCACGTCATCTGCAAACAGGGACAATTTGACTTCCTTTTTTCCTAATTGAATACCCTTGATTTCCTTCTCTTGCCTAATTGCCCTGGCCAGAACTTCCAACACTATGTTGAATAGAAGTGGTGAGAGAGGGCATCCCTGTCTTGTGCCAGTTTTCAAAGTGAATGCTTCCAGTTTCTGCCCATTCAGTATGATATTGGCTGTGGGTTTGTCATAAATAGCTCTCATTATTTTGAGATACGACCCGTCAATACCTAATTTATTGAGAGTTTTTAGCATGAAGGGTTGTTGAATTTTGTCAAAGGCCTTTTCTTCATGTATTGAGATAATCATGTGGTTTTTGACTTTGGTTCTGTTTATATGCTGTATTACATTTATTGCTTTGCGTATATTGAACCAGCCTTGCATCCCAGGGATGAAGCCCACTTGATCATGGTGGATAAGCTGTTTGATGTGCTGCGAGATTCGGTTTGCCAGTAATTTATTGAGGAATTTTGCATCAATATTCATCAAGGATATTGGTCTAAAATTCTCTTTTTTGGTTGTGTCTCTGCCCAGCTTTGGTATCAGCATGATGCTGGCCTCATAAAATGAGTTAGGAAGGATTCCCTCTTTTTCTATTGATTGGAATAGTTTCTGAAGTAATGGTTCCAGTTCCTCCTTGTACCTCTGGTAGAATTCGGCTGTGAACGCATCTGATCCTGGACTCCTTTTGGTTGGTAAGCTATTGATTATTGCCGCAATTTCAGCTCCTGTTATTAGTCTATTCAGAGATTCAACTTCTTCCTGGTTTAGTCATGGGAGAGTGTATGTGTCGAGGAATTTATACCTTTCTCTTTTTTTTAATTTTTTTTCTTTTTATCATTATTATTATTATTATTACCATTATTATTATTGTTATACTTTAGGCTCTATGGTACATGTGCGCAACGTGCAGGTAAGCTACATATGTATACATGCGCCATGCTGGTGCGCTGCACCCAGCAACTCGTCATCTAGCATTAGGTATATCTCCCAATGCTGTCCCTCCCCCCTCCCCCCACCCCACAACAGTCCCCGAAGTGTGATGTTCCCCTTCCTGTGTCCATGTGTTCTCATTGTTCAATTCCCACCTATGAGTGAGAATATGTGGTGTTTGGTTTTTTGTTCTTGCGATAGTTTACTGAGAACGATGATTTCCTATTTCATCCATGTCCCTACAAAGGATATGAACTCATCAGTTTTTATGGCTGCCTAGTATTCCATGGTGTATATGTGCCATATTTTCTTAATCCAGTCTATCATTGTTGGACATTTGGGTTGGTTCCAAATCTTTGCTATTGTGTATAATGCCGCAATAAACATACGTGTGCATGTGTCTTTATAGCAGCATGATTTATAGTCCTTTGGGTATATACCCAGTAATGGGATGGCTGGGTCAAATGGAATTTCTAGTTCTAGATCCCTGAGGAATCGCCACAGTGACCTGCACAAGGGTTGAACTAGTTTACAGTCCCACCAACAGTGTAAAGTGTTCCTATTTCTCCACATCCTCTCCAGCACCTGTTGTTTCCTGACTTTTTAATGATTGCCATTCTAACTGGTGTGAGATGGTATCTCATTGTGGTTTTGATTTGCATTTCTCTGATGGCCAGTGATGGTGAGCTTTTTTTCACGTGTTTTTTGGCTGCATAAATGTCTTCTTTTGAGGAGTGTCTGTTCATGTCCTTCGCCCACTTTTTGATGGGGTTGTTTGGTGTTTTCTTGTAAATTTGTTGGAGTTCATTGTAGATTCTGGATATTAGCCGTTTGTCAGATGAGTTGGTTGCGAAAATTTTCTCCCATTTTGTAGGTTGCCTGTTCACTCTGATGGTAGTTTCCTTTGCTGTGCAGAAGCTCTTTAGTTTATTTAGATCCCATTTGTCAATTTTGGCTTTTGTTGCCATTGCTTTTGGTGTTTTAGACATGAAGTCCTTGCCCATGCCTATGTCCTGAATGGTATTGCCTAGGTTTTCTTCTAGGGTTTTTATGGGTTTAGGTCTAACGTTTAAGTCTTTAATCCATCTTGAGTTGACTTTTGTATAAGGTGTAAGGAAGGGATCCAGTTTCAGCTTTCTACACGTGGCTAGCCAGTTTTCCCAGCACCATTTATTAAATAGGGAATCCTTTCTCCATTTCTTGTTTTTGTCAGGTTTGTCAAAGATCAGATAGTTGTAGATATGTGGCATTATTTCTGACGGCTCTGTTCTGTTCCATTGATCTATATCTCTGTTTTGGTACCAGTACCATGCTGTTTGGGTTACCGTAGCCTTGTAGTATAGTTTGAAGTCAGGTAGCGTGATGCCTCCAGCTTTGTTCTTTTGGCTTAGGATTGACTTGGTGATGCGGGCTCTTTTTTGGTTCCCTATGAACTTTAAAGTAGTTTTTTCCAATTCTGTGAAGAAAGTCATTGGTAACTTGATGGGGATGGCATTGAATCTGTAAATTACCTTGGGAAGGATGGCCATTTTCATGATATTGATTCTTCCTACCCATGAGCATGGAATGTTCTTCCATTTGTTTGTATCCTCTTTTATTTCCTTGAGCAGTGGTTTGTAGTTTTCTCCTTGAAGAGGTCCTTCACATCCCTTGTAAGTTGGATTCCTAGGTATTTTATTCTCTTTGAAGCAATTGTGAATGGGAGTTCACTCATGATTTGGCTCTCTGTTTGTCTGTTATTGATGTATAAGAATGCTTGTGATTTTTGTACATTGATGTTGTATCCTGAGACTTTGCTGAAGTTGCTTATCAGCTTAAGGAGATTTTGGGCTGAGACAATGGGGTTTTCTAGATATACTATCACGTCATCTGCAAACAGGGACAATTTGACTTCCTTTTTTCCTAATTGAATACCCTTGATTTCCTTCTCTTGCCTAATTGCCCTGGCCAGAACTTCCAACACTATGTTGAATAGAAGTGGTGAGAGAGGGCATCCCTGTCTTGTGCCAGTTTTCAAAGTGAATGCTTCCAGTTTCTGCCCATTCAGTATGATATTGGCTGTGGGTTTGTCATAAATAGCTCTTATTATTTTGAGATACGACCCGTCAATACCTAATTTATTGAGAGTTTTTAGCATGAAGGGTTGTTGAATTTTGTCAAAGGCCTTTTCTTCATGTATTGAGATAATCATGTGGTTTTTGACTTTGGTTCTGTTTATATGCTGTATTACATTTATTGCTTTGCGTATATTGAACCAGCCTTGCATCCCAGGGATGAAGCCCACTTGATCATGGTGGATAAGCTGTTTGATGTGCTGCGAGATTCGGTTTGCCAGTAATTTATTGAGGAATTTTGCATCAATATTCATCAAGGATATTGGTCTAAAATTCTCTTTTTTGGTTGTGTCTCTGCCCAGCTTTGGTATCAGCATGATGCTGGCCTCATAAAATGAGTTAGGAAGGATTCCCTCTTTTTCTATTGATTGGAATAGTTTCTGAAGTAATGGTTCCAGTTCCTCCTTGTACCTCTGGTAGAATTCGGCTGTGAACGCATCTGATCCTGGACTCCTTTTGGTTGGTAAGCTATTGATTATTGCCGCAATTTCAGCTCCTGTTATTAGTCTATTCAGAGATTCAACTTCTTCCTGGTTTAGTCATGGGAGAGTGTATGTGTCGAGGAATTTATACCTTTCTCTTTTTTTTAATTTTTTTTCTTTTTATCATTATTATTATTATTATTACCATTATTATTATTGTTATACTTTAGGCTCTATGGTACATGTGCGCAACGTGCAGGTAAGCTACATATGTATACATGCGCCATGCTGGTGCGCTGCACCCAGCAACTCGTCATCTAGCATTAGGTATATCTCCCAATGCTGTCCCTCCCCCCTCCCCCCACCCCACAACAGTCCCCGAAGTGTGATGTTCCCCTTCCTGTGTCCATGTGTTCTCATTGTTCAATTCCCACCTATGAGTGAGAATATGTGGTGTTTGGTTTTTTGTTCTTGCGATAGTTTACTGAGAACGATGATTTCCTATTTCATCCATGTCCCTACAAAGGATATGAACTCATCAGTTTTTATGGCTGCCTAGTATTCCATGGTGTATATGTGCCATATTTTCTTAATCCAGTCTATCATTGTTGGACATTTGGGTTGGTTCCAAATCTTTGCTATTGTGTATAATGCCGCAATAAACATACGTGTGCATGTGTCTTTATAGCAGCATGATTTATAGTCCTTTGGGTATATACCCAGTAATGGGATGGCTGGGTCAAATGGAATTTCTAGTTCTAGATCCCTGAGGAATCGCCACAGTGACCTGCACAAGGGTTGAACTAGTTTACAGTCCCACCAACAGTGTAAAGTGTTCCTATTTCTCCACATCCTCTCCAGCACCTGTTGTTTCCTGACTTTTTAATGATTGCCATTCTAACTGGTGTGAGATGGTATCTCATTGTGGTTTTGATTTGCATTTCTCTGATGGCCAGTGATGGTGAGCTTTTTTTCACGTGTTTTTTGGCTGCATAAATGTCTTCTTTTGAGGAGTGTCTGTTCATGTCCTTCGCCCACTTTTTGATGGGGTTGTTTGGTGTTTTCTTGTAAATTTGTTGGAGTTCATTGTAGATTCTGGATATTAGCCGTTTGTCAGATGAGTAGGTTGCGAAAATTTTCTCCCATTTTGTAGGTTGCCTGTTCACTCTGATGGTAGTTTCCTTTGCTGTGCAGAAGCTCTTTAGTTTAATTAGATCCCATTTGTCAATTTTGGCTTTTGTTGCCATTGCTTTTGGTGTTTTAGACATGAAGTCCTTGCCCATGCCTATGTCCTGAATGGTATTGCCTAGGTTTTCTTCTAGGGTTTTTATGGGTTTAGGTCTAACGTTTAAGTCTTTAATCCATCTTGAGTTGACTTTTGTATAAGGTGTAAGGAAGGGATCCAGTTTCAGCTTTCTACACGTGGCTAGCCAGTTTTCCCAGCACCATTTATTAAATAGGGAATCCTTTCTCCATTTCTTGTTTTTGTCAGGTTTGTCAAAGATCAGATAGTTGTAGATATGTGGCATTATTTCTGACGGCTCTGTTCTGTTCCATTGATCTATATCTCTGTTTTGGTACCAGTACCATGCTGTTTGGGTTACCGTAGCCTTGTAGTATAGTTTGAAGTCAGGTAGCGTGATGCCTCCAGCTTTGTTCTTTTGGCTTAGGATTGACTTGGTGATGCGGGCTCTTTTTTGGTTCCCTATGAACTTTAAAGTAGTTTTTTCCAATTCTGTGAAGAAAGTCATTGGTAACTTGATGGGGATGGCATTGAATCTGTAAATTACCTTGGGAAGGATGGCCATTTTCATGATATTGATTCTTCCTACCCATGAGCATGGAATGTTCTTCCATTTGTTTGTATCCTCTTTTATTTCCTTGAGCAGTGGTTTGTAGTTTTCTCCTTGAAGAGGTCCTTCACATCCCTTGTAAGTTGGATTCCTAGGTATTTTATTCTCTTTGAAGCAATTGTGAATGGGAGTTCACTCATGATTTGGCTCTCTGTTTGTCTGTTATTGATGTATAAGAATGCTTGTGATTTTTGTACATTGATGTTGTATCCTGAGACTTTGCTGAAGTTGCTTATCAGCTTAAGGAGATTTTGGGCTGAGACAATGGGGTTTTCTAGATATACTATCACGTCATCTGCAAACAGGGACAATTTGACTTCCTTTTTTCCTAATTGAATACCCTTGATTTCCTTCTCTTGCCTAATTGCCCTGGCCAGAACTTCCAACACTATGTTGAATAGAAGTGGTGAGAGAGGGCATCCCTGTCTTGTGCCAGTTTTCAAAGTGAATGCTTCCAGTTTCTGCCCATTCAGTATGATATTGGCTGTGGGTTTGTCATAAATAGCTCTCATTATTTTGAGATACGACCCGTCAATACCTAATTTATTGAGAGTTTTTAGCATGAAGGGTTGTTGAATTTTGTCAAAGGCCTTTTCTTCATGTATTGAGATAATCATGTGGTTTTTGACTTTGGTTCTGTTTATATGCTGTATTACATTTATTGCTTTGCGTATATTGAACCAGCCTTGCATCCCAGGGATGAAGCCCACTTGATCATGGTGGATAAGCTGTTTGATGTGCTGCGAGATTCGGTTTGCCAGTAATTTATTGAGGAATTTTGCATCAATATTCATCAAGGATATTGGTCTAAAATTCTCTTTTTTGGTTGTGTCTCTGCCCAGCTTTGGTATCAGCATGATGCTGGCCTCATAAAATGAGTTAGGAAGGATTCCCTCTTTTTCTATTGATTGGAATAGTTTCTGAAGTAATGGTTCCAGTTCCTCCTTGTACCTCTGGTAGAATTCGGCTGTGAACGCATCTGATCCTGGACTCCTTTTGGTTGGTAAGCTATTGATTATTGCCGCAATTTCAGCTCCTGTTATTAGTCTATTCAGAGATTCAACTTCTTCCTGGTTTAGTCATGGGAGAGTGTATGTGTCGAGGAATTTATACCTTTCTCTTTTTTTTAATTTTTTTTCTTTTTATCATTATTATTATTATTATTACCATTATTATTATTGTTATACTTTAGGCTCTATGGTACATGTGCGCAACGTGCAGGTAAGCTACATATGTATACATGCGCCATGCTGGTGCGCTGCACCCAGCAACTCGTCATCTAGCATTAGGTATATCTCCCAATGCTGTCCCTCCCCCCTCCCCCCACCCCACAACAGTCCCCGAAGTGTGATGTTCCCCTTCCTGTGTCCATGTGTTCTCATTGTTCAATTCCCACCTATGAGTGAGAATATGTGGTGTTTGGTTTTTTGTTCTTGCGATAGTTTACTGAGAACGATGATTTCCTATTTCATCCATGTCCCTACAAAGGATATGAACTCATCAGTTTTTATGGCTGCCTAGTATTCCATGGTGTATATGTGCCATATTTTCTTAATCCAGTCTATCATTGTTGGACATTTGGGTTGGTTCCAAATCTTTGCTATTGTGTATAATGCCGCAATAAACATACGTGTGCATGTGTCTTTATAGCAGCATGATTTATAGTCCTTTGGGTATATACCCAGTAATGGGATGGCTGGGTCAAATGGAATTTCTAGTTCTAGATCCCTGAGGAATCGCCACAGTGACCTGCACAAGGGTTGAACTAGTTTACAGTCCCACCAACAGTGTAAAGTGTTCCTATTTCTCCACATCCTCTCCAGCACCTGTTGTTTCCTGACTTTTTAATGATTGCCATTCTAACTGGTGTGAGATGGTATCTCATTGTGGTTTTGATTTGCATTTCTCTGATGGCCAGTGATGGTGAGCTTTTTTTCACGTGTTTTTTGGCTGCATAAATGTCTTCTTTTGAGGAGTGTCTGTTCATGTCCTTCGCCCACTTTTTGATGGGGTTGTTTGGTGTTTTCTTGTAAATTTGTTGGAGTTCATTGTAGATTCTGGATATTAGCCGTTTGTCAGATGAGTAGGTTGCGAAAATTTTCTCCCATTTTGTAGGTTGCCTGTTCACTCTGATGGTAGTTTCCTTTGCTGTGCAGAAGCTCTTTAGTTTAATTAGATCCCATTTGTCAATTTTGGCTTTTGTTGCCATTGCTTTTGGTGTTTTAGACATGAAGTCCTTGCCCATGCCTATGTCCTGAATGGTATTGCCTAGGTTTTCTTCTAGGGTTTTTATGGGTTTAGGTCTAACGTTTAAGTCTTTAATCCATCTTGAGTTGACTTTTGTATAAGGTGTAAGGAAGGGATCCAGTTTCAGCTTTCTACACGTGGCTAGCCAGTTTTCCCAGCACCATTTATTAAATAGGGAATCCTTTCTCCATTTCTTGTTTTTGTCAGGTTTGTCAAAGATCAGATAGTTGTAGATATGTGGCATTATTTCTGACGGCTCTGTTCTGTTCCATTGATCTATATCTCTGTTTTGGTACCAGTACCATGCTGTTTGGGTTACTGTAGCCTTGTAGTATAGTTTGAAGTCAGGTAGCGTGATGCCTCCAGCTTTGTTCTTTTGGCTTAGGATTGACTTGGTGATGCGGGCTCTTTTTTGGTTCCCTATGAACTTTAAAGTAGTTTTTTCCAATTCTGTGAAGAAAGTCATTGGTAACTTGATGGGGATGGCATTGAATCTGTAAATTACCTTGGGAAGGATGGCCATTTTCATGATATTGATTCTTCCTACCCATGAGCATGGAATGTTCTTCCATTTGTTTGTATCCTCTTTTATTTCCTTGAGCAGTGGTTTGTAGTTTTCTCCTTGAAGAGGTCCTTCACATCCCTTGTAAGTTGGATTCCTAGGTATTTTATTCTCTTTGAAGCAATTGTGAATGGGAGTTCACTCATGATTTGGCTCTCTGTTTGTCTGTTATTGATGTATAAGAATGCTTGTGATTTTTGTACATTGATGTTGTATCCTGAGACTTTGCTGAAGTTGCTTATCAGCTTAAGGAGATTTTGGGCTGAGACAATGGGGTTTTCTAGATATACTATCACGTCATCTGCAAACAGGGACAATTTGACTTCCTTTTTTCCTAATTGAATACCCTTGATTTCCTTCTCTTGCCTAATTGCCCTGGCCAGAACTTCCAACACTATGTTGAATAGAAGTGGTGAGAGAGGGCATCCCTGTCTTGTGCCAGTTTTCAAAGTGAATGCTTCCAGTTTCTGCCCATTCAGTATGATATTGGCTGTGGGTTTGTCATAAATAGCTCTCATTATTTTGAGATACGACCCGTCAATACCTAATTTATTGAGAGTTTTTAGCATGAAGGGTTGTTGAATTTTGTCAAAGGCCTTTTCTTCATGTATTGAGATAATCATGTGGTTTTTGACTTTGGTTCTGTTTATATGCTGTATTACATTTATTGCTTTGCGTATATTGAACCAGCCTTGCATCCCAGGGATGAAGCCCACTTGATCATGGTGGATAAGCTGTTTGATGTGCTGCGAGATTCGGTTTGCCAGTAATTTATTGAGGAATTTTGCATCAATATTCATCAAGGATATTGGTCTAAAATTCTCTTTTTTGGTTGTGTCTCTGCCCAGCTTTGGTATCAGCATGATGCTGGCCTCATAAAATGAGTTAGGAAGGATTCCCTCTTTTTCTATTGATTGGAATAGTTTCTGAAGTAATGGTTCCAGTTCCTCCTTGTACCTCTGGTAGAATTCGGCTGTGAACGCATCTGATCCTGGACTCCTTTTGGTTGGTAAGCTATTGATTATTGCCGCAATTTCAGCTCCTGTTATTAGTCTATTCAGAGATTCAACTTCTTCCTGGTTTAGTCATGGGAGAGTGTATGTGTCGAGGAATTTATACCTTTCTCTTTTTTTTAATTTTTTTTCTTTTTATCATTATTATTATTATTATTACCATTATTATTATTGTTATACTTTAGGCTCTATGGTACATGTGCGCAACGTGCAGGTAAGCTACATATGTATACATGCGCCATGCTGGTGCGCTGCACCCAGCAACTCGTCATCTAGCATTAGGTATATCTCCCAATGCTGTCCCTCCCCCCTCCCCCCACCCCACAACAGTCCCCGAAGTGTGATGTTCCCCTTCCTGTGTCCATGTGTTCTCATTGTTCAATTCCCACCTATGAGTGAGAATATGTGGTGTTTGGTTTTTTGTTCTTGCGATAGTTTACTGAGAACGATGATTTCCTATTTCATCCATGTCCCTACAAAGGATATGAACTCATCAGTTTTTATGGCTGCCTAGTATTCCATGGTGTATATGTGCCATATTTTCTTAATCCAGTCTATCATTGTTGGACATTTGGGTTGGTTCCAAATCTTTGCTATTGTGTATAATGCCGCAATAAACATACGTGTGCATGTGTCTTTATAGCAGCATGATTTATAGTCCTTTGGGTATATACCCAGTAATGGGATGGCTGGGTCAAATGGAATTTCTAGTTCTAGATCCCTGAGGAATCGCCACAGTGACCTGCACAAGGGTTGAACTAGTTTACAGTCCCACCAACAGTGTAAAGTGTTCCTATTTCTCCACATCCTCTCCAGCACCTGTTGTTTCCTGACTTTTTAATGATTGCCATTCTAACTGGTGTGAGATGGTATCTCATTGTGGTTTTGATTTGCATTTCTCTGATGGCCAGTGATGGTGAGCTTTTTTTCACGTGTTTTTTGGCTGCATAAATGTCTTCTTTTGAGGAGTGTCTGTTCATGTCCTTCGCCCACTTTTTGATGGGGTTGTTTGGTGTTTTCTTGTAAATTTGTTGGAGTTCATTGTAGATTCTGGATATTAGCCGTTTGTCAGATGAGTAGGTTGCGAAAATTTTCTCCCATTTTGTAGGTTGCCTGTTCACTCTGATG
The DNA here is from genome assembly GCF_028885655.2 of Pongo abelii. NCBI lineage: Eukaryota > Metazoa > Chordata > Mammalia > Primates > Hominidae > Pongo > Pongo abelii. The sequence goes on along the minus strand of NC_072007.2, from coordinate 4,262,658 downwards.
GTAGTTTCCTTTGCTGTGCAGAAGCTCTTTAGTTTATTTAGATCCCATTTGTCAATTTTGGCTTTTGTTGCCATTGCTTTTGGTGTTTTAGACATGAAGTCCTTGCCCATGCCTATGTCCTGAATGGTATCGCCTAGGTTTTCTTCTAGGGTTTTTATGGGTTTAGGTCTAACGTTTAAGTCTTTAATCCATCTTGAGTTGACTTTTGTATAAGGTGTAAGGAAGGGATCCAGTTTCAGCTTTCTACACGTGGCTAGCCAGTTTTCCCAGCACCATTTATTAAATAGGGAATCCTTTCTCCATTTCTTGTTTTTGTCAGGTTTGTCAAAGATCAGATAGTTGTAGATATGTGGCATTATTTCTGACGGCTCTGTTCTGTTCCATTGATCTATATCTCTGTTTTGGTACCAGTACCATGCTGTTTGGGTTACCGTAGCCTTGTAGTATAGTTTGAAGTCAGGTAGCGTGATGCCTCCAGCTTTGTTCTTTTGGCTTAGGATTGACTTGGTGATGCGGGCTCTTTTTTGGTTCCCTATGAACTTTAAAGTAGTTTTTTCCAATTCTGTGAAGAAAGTCATTGGTAACTTGATGGGGATGGCATTGAATCTGTAAATTACCTTGGGAAGGATGGCCATTTTCATGATATTGATTCTTCCTACCCATGAGCATGGAATGTTCTTCCATTTGTTTGTATCCTCTTTTATTTCCTTGAGCAGTGGTTTGTAGTTTTCTCCTTGAAGAGGTCCTTCACATCCCTTGTAAGTTGGATTCCTAGGTATTTTATTCTCTTTGAAGCAATTGTGAATGGGAGTTCACTCATGATTTGGCTCTCTGTTTGTCTGTTATTGATGTATAAGAATGCTTGTGATTTTTGTACATTGATGTTGTATCCTGAGACTTTGCTGAAGTTGCTTATCAGCTTAAGGAGATTTTGGGCTGAGACAATGGGGTTTTCTAGATATACTATCACGTCATCTGCAAACAGGGACAATTTGACTTCCTTTTTTCCTAATTGAATACCCTTGATTTCCTTCTCTTGCCTAATTGCCCTGGCCAGAACTTCCAACACTATGTTGAATAGAAGTGGTGAGAGAGGGCATCCCTGTCTTGTGCCAGTTTTCAAAGTGAATGCTTCCAGTTTCTGCCCATTCAGTATGATATTGGCTGTGGGTTTGTCATAAATAGCTCTTATTATTTTGAGATACGACCCGTCAATACCTAATTTATTGAGAGTTTTTAGCATGAAGGGTTGTTGAATTTTGTCAAAGGCCTTTTCTTCATGTATTGAGATAATCATGTGGTTTTTGACTTTGGTTCTGTTTATATGCTGTATTACATTTATTGCTTTGCGTATATTGAACCAGCCTTGCATCCCAGGGATGAAGCCCACTTGATCATGGTGGATAAGCTGTTTGATGTGCTGCGAGATTCGGTTTGCCAGTAATTTATTGAGGAATTTTGCATCAATATTCATCAAGGATATTGGTCTAAAATTCTCTTTTTTGGTTGTGTCTCTGCCCAGCTTTGGTATCAGCATGATGCTGGCCTCATAAAATGAGTTAGGAAGGATTCCCTCTTTTTCTATTGATTGGAATAGTTTCTGAAGTAATGGTTCCAGTTCCTCCTTGTACCTCTGGTAGAATTCGGCTGTGAACGCATCTGATCCTGGACTCCTTTTGGTTGGTAAGCTATTGATTATTGCCGCAATTTCAGCTCCTGTTATTAGTCTATTCAGAGATTCAACTTCTTCCTGGTTTAGTCATGGGAGAGTGTATGTGTCGAGGAATTTATACCTTTCTCTTTTTTTTAATTTTTTTTCTTTTTATCATTATTATTATTATTATTACCATTATTATTATTGTTATACTTTAGGCTCTATGGTACATGTGCGCAACGTGCAGGTAAGCTACATATGTATACATGCGCCATGCTGGTGCGCTGCACCCAGCAACTCGTCATCTAGCATTAGGTATATCTCCCAATGCTGTCCCTCCCCCCTCCCCCCACCCCACAACAGTCCCCGAAGTGTGATGTTCCCCTTCCTGTGTCCATGTGTTCTCATTGTTCAATTCCCACCTATGAGTGAGAATATGTGGTGTTTGGTTTTTTGTTCTTGCGATAGTTTACTGAGAACGATGATTTCCTATTTCATCCATGTCCCTACAAAGGATATGAACTCATCAGTTTTTATGGCTGCCTAGTATTCCATGGTGTATATGTGCCATATTTTCTTAATCCAGTCTATCATTGTTGGACATTTGGGTTGGTTCCAAATCTTTGCTATTGTGTATAATGCCGCAATAAACATACGTGTGCATGTGTCTTTATAGCAGCATGATTTATAGTCCTTTGGGTATATACCCAGTAATGGGATGGCTGGGTCAAATGGAATTTCTAGTTCTAGATCCCTGAGGAATCGCCACAGTGACCTGCACAAGGGTTGAACTAGTTTACAGTCCCACCAACAGTGTAAAGTGTTCCTATTTCTCCACATCCTCTCCAGCACCTGTTGTTTCCTGACTTTTTAATGATTGCCATTCTAACTGGTGTGAGATGGTATCTCATTGTGGTTTTGATTTGCATTTCTCTGATGGCCAGTGATGGTGAGCTTTTTTTCACGTGTTTTTTGGCTGCATAAATGTCTTCTTTTGAGGAGTGTCTGTTCATGTCCTTCGCCCACTTTTTGATGGGGTTGTTTGGTGTTTTCTTGTAAATTTGTTGGAGTTCATTGTAGATTCTGGATATTAGCCGTTTGTCAGATGAGTAGGTTGCGAAAATTTTCTCCCATTTTGTAGGTTGCCTGTTCACTCTGATGGTAGTTTCCTTTGCTGTGCAGAAGCTCTTTAGTTTAATTAGATCCCATTTGTCAATTTTGGCTTTTGTTGCCATTGCTTTTGGTGTTTTAGACATGAAGTCCTTGCCCATGCCTATGTCCTGAATGGTATTGCCTAGGTTTTCTTCTAGGGTTTTTATGGGTTTAGGTCTAACGTTTAAGTCTTTAATCCATCTTGAGTTGACTTTTGTATAAGGTGTAAGGAAGGGATCCAGTTTCAGCTTTCTACACGTGGCTAGCCAGTTTTCCCAGCACCATTTATTAAATAGGGAATCCTTTCTCCATTTCTTGTTTTTGTCAGGTTTGTCAAAGATCAGATAGTTGTAGATATGTGGCATTATTTCTGACGGCTCTGTTCTGTTCCATTGATCTATATCTCTGTTTTGGTACCAGTACCATGCTGTTTGGGTTACTGTAGCCTTGTAGTATAGTTTGAAGTCAGGTAGCGTGATGCCTCCAGCTTTGTTCTTTTGGCTTAGGATTGACTTGGTGATGCGGGCTCTTTTTTGGTTCCCTATGAACTTTAAAGTAGTTTTTTCCAATTCTGTGAAGAAAGTCATTGGTAACTTGATGGGGATGGCATTGAATCTGTAAATTACCTTGGGAAGGATGGCCATTTTCATGATATTGATTCTTCCTACCCATGAGCATGGAATGTTCTTCCATTTGTTTGTATCCTCTTTTATTTCCTTGAGCAGTGGTTTGTAGTTTTCTCCTTGAAGAGGTCCTTCACATCCCTTGTAAGTTGGATTCCTAGGTATTTTATTCTCTTTGAAGCAATTGTGAATGGGAGTTCACTCATGATTTGGCTCTCTGTTTGTCTGTTATTGATGTATAAGAATGCTTGTGATTTTTGTACATTGATGTTGTATCCTGAGACTTTGCTGAAGTTGCTTATCAGCTTAAGGAGATTTTGGGCTGAGACAATGGGGTTTTCTAGATATACTATCACGTCATCTGCAAACAGGGACAATTTGACTTCCTTTTTTCCTAATTGAATACCCTTGATTTCCTTCTCTTGCCTAATTGCCCTGGCCAGAACTTCCAACACTATGTTGAATAGAAGTGGTGAGAGAGGGCATCCCTGTCTTGTGCCAGTTTTCAAAGTGAATGCTTCCAGTTTCTGCCCATTCAGTATGATATTGGCTGTGGGTTTGTCATAAATAGCTCTCATTATTTTGAGATACGACCCGTCAATACCTAATTTATTGAGAGTTTTTAGCATGAAGGGTTGTTGAATTTTGTCAAAGGCCTTTTCTTCATGTATTGAGATAATCATGTGGTTTTTGACTTTGGTTCTGTTTATATGCTGTATTACATTTATTGCTTTGCGTATATTGAACCAGCCTTGCATCCCAGGGATGAAGCCCACTTGATCATGGTGGATAAGCTGTTTGATGTGCTGCGAGATTCGGTTTGCCAGTAATTTATTGAGGAATTTTGCATCAATATTCATCAAGGATATTGGTCTAAAATTCTCTTTTTTGGTTGTGTCTCTGCCCAGCTTTGGTATCAGCATGATGCTGGCCTCATAAAATGAGTTAGGAAGGATTCCCTCTTTTTCTATTGATTGGAATAGTTTCTGAAGTAATGGTTCCAGTTCCTCCTTGTACCTCTGGTAGAATTCGGCTGTGAACGCATCTGATCCTGGACTCCTTTTGGTTGGTAAGCTATTGATTATTGCCGCAATTTCAGCTCCTGTTATTAGTCTATTCAGAGATTCAACTTCTTCCTGGTTTAGTCATGGGAGAGTGTATGTGTCGAGGAATTTATACCTTTCTCTTTTTTTTAATTTTTTTTCTTTTTATCATTATTATTATTATTATTACCATTATTATTATTGTTATACTTTAGGCTCTATGGTACATGTGCGCAACGTGCAGGTAAGCTACATATGTATACATGCGCCATGCTGGTGCGCTGCACCCAGCAACTCGTCATCTAGCATTAGGTATATCTCCCAATGCTGTCCCTCCCCCCTCCCCCCACCCCACAACAGTCCCCGAAGTGTGATGTTCCCCTTCCTGTGTCCATGTGTTCTCATTGTTCAATTCCCACCTATGAGTGAGAATATGTGGTGTTTGGTTTTTTGTTCTTGCGATAGTTTACTGAGAACGATGATTTCCTATTTCATCCATGTCCCTACAAAGGATATGAACTCATCAGTTTTTATGGCTGCCTAGTATTCCATGGTGTATATGTGCCATATTTTCTTAATCCAGTCTATCATTGTTGGACATTTGGGTTGGTTCCAAATCTTTGCTATTGTGTATAATGCCGCAATAAACATACGTGTGCATGTGTCTTTATAGCAGCATGATTTATAGTCCTTTGGGTATATACCCAGTAATGGGATGGCTGGGTCAAATGGAATTTCTAGTTCTAGATCCCTGAGGAATCGCCACAGTGACCTGCACAAGGGTTGAACTAGTTTACAGTCCCACCAACAGTGTAAAGTGTTCCTATTTCTCCACATCCTCTCCAGCACCTGTTGTTTCCTGACTTTTTAATGATTGCCATTCTAACTGGTGTGAGATGGTATCTCATTGTGGTTTTGATTTGCATTTCTCTGATGGCCAGTGATGGTGAGCTTTTTTTCACGTGTTTTTTGGCTGCATAAATGTCTTCTTTTGAGGAGTGTCTGTTCATGTCCTTCGCCCACTTTTTGATGGGGTTGTTTGGTGTTTTCTTGTAAATTTGTTGGAGTTCATTGTAGATTCTGGATATTAGCCGTTTGTCAGATGAGTAGGTTGCGAAAATTTTCTCCCATTTTGTAGGTTGCCTGTTCACTCTGATGGTAGTTTCCTTTGCTGTGCAGAAGCTCTTTAGTTTATTTAGATCCCATTTGTCAATTTTGGCTTTTGTTGCCATTGCTTTTGGTGTTTTAGACATGAAGTCCTTGCCCATGCCTATGTCCTGAATGGTATCGCCTAGGTTTTCTTCTAGGGTTTTTATGGGTTTAGGTCTAACGTTTAAGTCTTTAATCCATCTTGAGTTGACTTTTGTATAAGGTGTAAGGAAGGGATCCAGTTTCAGCTTTCTACACGTGGCTAGCCAGTTTTCCCAGCACCATTTATTAAATAGGGAATCCTTTCTCCATTTCTTGTTTTTGTCAGGTTTGTCAAAGATCAGATAGTTGTAGATATGTGGCATTATTTCTGACGGCTCTGTTCTGTTCCATTGATCTATATCTCTGTTTTGGTACCAGTACCATGCTGTTTGGGTTACCGTAGCCTTGTAGTATAGTTTGAAGTCAGGTAGCGTGATGCCTCCAGCTTTGTTCTTTTGGCTTAGGATTGACTTGGTGATGCGGGCTCTTTTTTGGTTCCCTATGAACTTTAAAGTAGTTTTTTCCAATTCTGTGAAGAAAGTCATTGGTAACTTGATGGGGATGGCATTGAATCTGTAAATTACCTTGGGAAGGATGGCCATTTTCATGATATTGATTCTTCCTACCCATGAGCATGGAATGTTCTTCCATTTGTTTGTATCCTCTTTTATTTCCTTGAGCAGTGGTTTGTAGTTTTCTCCTTGAAGAGGTCCTTCACATCCCTTGTAAGTTGGATTCCTAGGTATTTTATTCTCTTTGAAGCAATTGTGAATGGGAGTTCACTCATGATTTGGCTCTCTGTTTGTCTGTTATTGATGTATAAGAATGCTTGTGATTTTTGTACATTGATGTTGTATCCTGAGACTTTGCTGAAGTTGCTTATCAGCTTAAGGAGATTTTGGGCTGAGACAATGGGGTTTTCTAGATATACTATCACGTCATCTGCAAACAGGGACAATTTGACTTCCTTTTTTCCTAATTGAATACCCTTGATTTCCTTCTCTTGCCTAATTGCCCTGGCCAGAACTTCCAACACTATGTTGAATAGAAGTGGTGAGAGAGGGCATCCCTGTCTTGTGCCAGTTTTCAAAGTGAATGCTTCCAGTTTCTGCCCATTCAGTATGATATTGGCTGTGGGTTTGTCATAAATAGCTCTTATTATTTTGAGATACGACCCGTCAATACCTAATTTATTGAGAGTTTTTAGCATGAAGGGTTGTTGAATTTTGTCAAAGGCCTTTTCTTCATGTATTGAGATAATCATGTGGTTTTTGACTTTGGTTCTGTTTATATGCTGTATTACATTTATTGCTTTGCGTATATTGAACCAGCCTTGCATCCCAGGGATGAAGCCCACTTGATCATGGTGGATAAGCTGTTTGATGTGCTGCGAGATTCGGTTTGCCAGTAATTTATTGAGGAATTTTGCATCAATATTCATCAAGGATATTGGTCTAAAATTCTCTTTTTTGGTTGTGTCTCTGCCCAGCTTTGGTATCAGCATGATGCTGGCCTCATAAAATGAGTTAGGAAGGATTCCCTCTTTTTCTATTGATTGGAATAGTTTCTGAAGTAATGGTTCCAGTTCCTCCTTGTACCTCTGGTAGAATTCGGCTGTGAACGCATCTGATCCTGGACTCCTTTTGGTTGGTAAGCTATTGATTATTGCCGCAATTTCAGCTCCTGTTATTAGTCTATTCAGAGATTCAACTTCTTCCTGGTTTAGTCATGGGAGAGTGTATGTGTCGAGGAATTTATACCTTTCTCTTTTTTTTAATTTTTTTTCTTTTTATCATTATTATTATTATTATTACCATTATTATTATTGTTATACTTTAGGCTCTATGGTACATGTGCGCAACGTGCAGGTAAGCTACATATGTATACATGCGCCATGCTGGTGCGCTGCACCCAGCAACTCGTCATCTAGCATTAGGTATATCTCCCAATGCTGTCCCTCCCCCCTCCCCCCACCCCACAACAGTCCCCGAAGTGTGATGTTCCCCTTCCTGTGTCCATGTGTTCTCATTGTTCAATTCCCACCTATGAGTGAGAATATGTGGTGTTTGGTTTTTTGTTCTTGCGATAGTTTACTGAGAACGATGATTTCCTATTTCATCCATGTCCCTACAAAGGATATGAACTCATCAGTTTTTATGGCTGCCTAGTATTCCATGGTGTATATGTGCCATATTTTCTTAATCCAGTCTATCATTGTTGGACATTTGGGTTGGTTCCAAATCTTTGCTATTGTGTATAATGCCGCAATAAACATACGTGTGCATGTGTCTTTATAGCAGCATGATTTATAGTCCTTTGGGTATATACCCAGTAATGGGATGGCTGGGTCAAATGGAATTTCTAGTTCTAGATCCCTGAGGAATCGCCACAGTGACCTGCACAAGGGTTGAACTAGTTTACAGTCCCACCAACAGTGTAAAGTGTTCCTATTTCTCCACATCCTCTCCAGCACCTGTTGTTTCCTGACTTTTTAATGATTGCCATTCTAACTGGTGTGAGATGTTATCTCATTGTGGTTTTGATTTGCATTTCTCTGATGGCCAGTGATGGTGAGCTTTTTTTCACGTGTTTTTTGGCTGCATAAATGTCTTCTTTTGAGGAGTGTCTGTTCATGTCCTTCGCCCACTTTTTGATGGGGTTGTTTGGTGTTTTCTTGTAAATTTGTTGGAGTTCATTGTAGATTCTGGATATTAGCCGTTTGTCAGATGAGTAGGTTGCGAAAATTTTCTCCCATTTTGTAGGTTGCCTGTTCACTCTGATGGTAGTTTCCTTTGCTGTGCAGAAGCTCTTTAGTTTAATTAGATCCCATTTGTCAATTTTGGCTTTTGTTGCCATTGCTTTTGGTGTTTTAGACATGAAGTCCTTGCCCATGCCTATGTCCTGAATGGTATTGCCTAGGTTTTCTTCTAGGGTTTTTATGGGTTTAGGTCTAACGTTTAAGTCTTTAATCCATCTTGAGTTGACTTTTGTATAAGGTGTAAGGAAGGGATCCAGTTTCAGCTTTCTACACGTGGCTAGCCAGTTTTCCCAGCACCATTTATTAAATAGGGAATCCTTTCTCCATTTCTTGTTTTTGTCAGGTTTGTCAAAGATCAGATAGTTGTAGATATGTGGCATTATTTCTGACGGCTCTGTTCTGTTCCATTGATCTATATCTCTGTTTTGGTACCAGTACCATGCTGTTTGGGTTACTGTAGCCTTGTAGTATAGTTTGAAGTCAGGTAGCGTGATGCCTCCAGCTTTGTTCTTTTGGCTTAGGATTGACTTGGTGATGCGGGCTCTTTTTTGGTTCCCTATGAACTTTAAAGTAGTTTTTTCCAATTCTGTGAAGAAAGTCATTGGTAACTTGACGGGGATGGCATTGAATCTGTAAATTACCTTGGGAAGGATGGCCATTTTCATGATATTGATTCTTCCTACCCATGAGCATGGGATGTTCTTCCATTTGTTTGTATCCTCTTTTATTTCCTTGAGCAGTGGTTTGTAGTTTTCTCCTTGAAGAGGTCCTTCACATCCCTTGTAAGTTGGATTCCTAGGTATTTTATTCTCTTTGAAGCAATTGTGAATGGGAGTTCACTCATGATTTGGCTCTCTGTTTGTCTGTTATTGATGTATAAGAATGCTTGTGATTTTTGTACATTGATGTTGTATCCTGAGACTTTGCTGAAGTTGCTTATCAGCTTAAGGAGATTTTGGGCTGAGACAATGGGGTTTTCTAGATATACTATCACGTCATCTGCAAACAGGGACAATTTGACTTCCTTTTTTCCTAATTGAATACCCTTGATTTCCTTCTCTTGCCTAATTGCCCTGGCCAGAACTTCCAACACTATGTTGAATAGAAGTGGTGAGAGAGGGCATCCCTGTCTTGTGCCAGTTTTCAAAGTGAATGCTTCCAGTTTTTGCCCATTCAGTATGATATTGGCTGTGGGTTTGTCATAAATAGCTCTTATTATTTTGAGATACGACCCGTCAATACCTAATTTATTGAGAGTTTTTAGCATGAAGGGTTGTTGAATTTTGTCAAAGGCCTTTTCTTCATGTATTGAGATAATCATGTGGTTTTTGACTTTGGTTCTGTTTATATGCTGTATTACATTTATTGCTTTGCGTATATTGAACCAGCCTTGCATCCCAGGGATGAAGCCCACTTGATCATGGTGGATAAGCTGTTTGATGTGCTGCGAGATTCGGTTTGCCAGTAATTTATTGAGGAATTTTGCATCAATATTCATCAAGGATATTGGTCTAAAATTCTCTTTTTTGGTTGTGTCTCTGCCCAGCTTTGGTATCAGCATGATGCTGGCCTCATAAAATGAGTTAGGAAGGATTCCCTCTTTTTCTATTGATTGGAATAGTTTCTGAAGTAATGGTTCCAGTTCCTCCTTGTACCTCTGGTAGAATTCGGCTGTGAACGCATCTGATCCTGGACTCCTTTTGGTTGGTAAGCTATTGATTATTGCCGCAATTTCACCTCCTGTTATTAGTCTATTCAGAGATTCAACTTCTTCCTGGTTTAGTCATGGGAGAGTGTATGTGTCGAGGAATTTATACCTTTCTTTTTTTTTTAATTTTTTTTCTTTTTATCATTATTATTATTATTATTACCATTATTATTATTGTTATACTTTAGGCTCTATGGTACATGTGCGCAACGTGCAGGTAAGCTACATATGTATACATGCGCCATGCTGGTGCGCTGCACCCACCAACTCGTCATCTAGCATTAGGTATATCTCCCAATGCTGTCCCTCCCCCCTCCCCCCACCCCACAACAGTCCCCGAAGTGTGATGTTCCCCTTCCTGTGTCCATGTGTTCTCATTGTTCAATTCCCACCTATGAGTGAGAATATGTGGTGTTTGGTTTTTTGTTCTTGCGATAGTTTACTGAGAACGATGATTTCCTATTTCATCCATGTCCCTACAAAGGATATGAACTCATCAGTTTTTATGGCTGCCTAGTATTCCATGGTGTATATGTGCCATATTTTCTTAATCCAGTCTATCATTGTTGGACATTTGGGTTGGTTCCAAATCTTTGCTATTGTGTATAATGCCGCAATAAACATACGTGTGCATGTGTCTTTATAGCAGCATGATTTATAGTCCTTTGGGTATATACCCAGTAATGGGATGGCTGGGTCAAATGGAATTTCTAGTTCTAGATCCCTGAGGAATCGCCACAGTGACCTGCACAAGGGTTGAACTAGTTTACAGTCCCACCAACAGTGTAAAGTGTTCCTATTTCTCCACATCCTCTCCAGCACCTGTTGTTTCCTGACTTTTTAATGATTGCCATTCTAACTGGTGTGAGATGGTATCTCATTGTGGTTTTGATTTGCATTTCTCTGATGGCCAGTGATGGTGAGCTTTTTTTCACGTGTTTTTTGGCTGCATAAATGTCTTCTTTTGAGGAGTGTCTGTTCATGTCCTTCGCCCACTTTTTGATGGGGTTGTTTGGTGTTTTCTTGTAAATTTGTTGGAGTTCATTGTAGATTCTGGATATTAGCCGTTTGTCAGATGAGTAGGTTGCGAAAATTTTCTCCCATTTTGTAGGTTGCCTGTTCACTCTGATGGTAGTTTCCTTTGCTGTGCAGAAGCTCTTTAGTTTAATTAGATCCCATTTGTCAATTTTGGCTTTTGTTGCCATTGCTATTGGTGTTTTAGACATGAAGTCCTTGCCCATGCCTATGTCCTGAATGGTATTGCCTAGGTTTTCTTCTAGGGTTTTTATGGGTTTAGGTCTAACGTTTAAGTCTTTAATCCATCTTGAGTTGACTTTTGTATAAGGTGTAAGGAAGGGATCCAGTTTCAGCTTTCTGCAGGTGGCTAGCCAGTTTTCCCAGCACCATTTATTAAATAGGGAATCCTTTCTCCATTTCTTGTTTTTGTCAGGTTTGTCAAAGATCAGATAGCTGTAGATATGTGGCATTATTTCTGACGGCTCTGTTCTGTTCCATTGATCTATATCTCTGTTTTGGTACCAGTACCATGCTGTTTGGGTTACTGTAGCCTTGTAGTATAGTTTGAAGTCAGGTAGCGTGATGCCTCCAGCTTTGTTCTTTTGGCTTAGGATTGACTTGGTGATGCGGGCTCTTTTTTGGTTCCCTATGAACTTTAAAGTAGTTTTTTCCAATTCTGTGAAGAACGTCATTGGTAACTTGATGGGGATGGCATTGAATCTGTAAATTACCTTGGGAAGGATGGCCATTTTCATGATATTGATTCTTCCTACCCATGAGCATGGAATGTTCTTCCATTTGTTTGTATCCTCTTTTATTTCCTTGAGCAGTGGTTTGTAGTTTTCTCCTTGAAGAGGTCCTTCACATCCCTTGTAAGTTGGATTCCTAGGTATTTTATTCTCTTTGAAGCAATTGTGAATGGGAGTTCACTCATGATTTGGCTCTCTGTTTGTCTGTTATTGATGTATAAGAATGCTTGTGATTTTTGTACATTGATGTTGTATCCTGAGACTTTGCTGAAGTTGCTTGTCAGCTTAAGGAGATTTTGGGCTGAGACAATGGGGTTTTCTAGATATACTATCACGTCATCTGCAAACAGGGACAATTTGACTTCCTTTTTTCCTAATTGAATACCCTTGATTTCCTTCTCTTGCCTAATTGCCCTGGCCAGAACTTCCAACACTATGTTGAATAGAATTGGTGAGAGAGGGCATCCCTGTCTTGTGCCAGTTTTCAAAGTGAATGCTTCCAGTTTTTGCCCATTCAGTATGATATTGGCTGTGGGTTTGTCATAAATAGCTCTTATTATTTTGAGATACGACCCGTCAATACCTAATTTATTGAGAGTTTTTAGCATGAAGGGTTGTTGAATTTTGTCAAAGGCCTTTTCTTCATGTATTGAGATAATCATGTGGTTTTTGAGTTTGGTTCTGTTTATATGCTGTATTACATTTATTGCTTTGCGTATATTGAACCAGCCTTGCATCCCAGGGATGAAGCCCACTTGATCATGGTGGATAAGCTGTTTGATGTGCTGCGAGATTCGGTTTGCCAGTAATTTATTGAGGAATTTTGCATCAATATTCATCAAGGATATTGGTCTAAAATTCTCTTTTTTGGTTGTGTCTCTGCCCAGCTTTGGTATCAGCATGATGCTGGCCTCATAAAATGAGTTAGGAAGGATTCCCTCTTTTTCTATTGATTGGAAAAGTTTCTGAAGTAATGGTTCCAGTTCCTCCTTGTACCTCTGGTAGAATTCGGCTGTGAACGCATCTGATCCTGGACTCCTTTTGGTTGGTAAGCTATTGATTATTGCCGCAATTTCAGCTCCTGTTATTAGTCTATTCAGAGATTCAACTTCTTCCTGGTTTAGTCATGGGAGAGTGTATGTGTCGAGGAATTTATACCTTTCTCTTTTTTTTAATTTTTTTTCTTTTTATCATTATTATTATTATTATTACCATTATTATTATTGTTATACTTTAGGCTCTATGGTACATGTGCGCAACGTGCAGGTAAGCTACATATGTATACATGCGCCATGCTGGTGCGCTGCACCCAGCAACTCGTCATCTAGCATTAGGTATATCTCCCAATGCTGTCCCTCCCCCCTCCCCCCACCCCACAACAGTCCCCGAAGTGTGATGTTCCCCTTCCTGTGTCCATGTGTTCTCATTGTTCAATTCCCACCTATGAGTGAGAATATGTGGTGTTTGGTTTTTTGTTCTTGCGATAGTTTACTGAGAACGATGATTTCCTATTTCATCCATGTCCCTACAAAGGATATGAACTCATCAGTTTTTATGGCTGCCTAGTATTCCATGGTGTATATGTGCCATATTTTCTTAATCCAGTCTATCATTGTTGGACATTTGGGTTGGTTCCAAATCTTTGCTATTGTGTATAATGCCGCAATAAACATACGTGTGCATGTGTCTTTATAGCAGCATGATTTATAGTCCTTTGGGTATATACCCAGTAATGGGATGGCTGGGTCAAATGGAATTTCTAGTTCTAGATCCCTGAGGAATCGCCACAGTGACCTGCACAAGGGTTGAACTAGTTTACAGTCCCACCAACAGTGTAAAGTGTTCCTATTTCTCCACATCCTCTCCAGCACCTGTTGTTTCCTGACTTTTTAATGATTGCCATTCTAACTGGTGTGAGATGGTATCTCATTGTGGTTTTGATTTGCATTTCTCTGATGGCCAGTGATGGTGAGCTTTTTTTCACGTGTTTTTTGGCTGCATAAATGTCTTCTTTTGAGGAGTGTCTGTTCATGTCCTTCGCCCACTTTTTGATGGGGTTGTTTGGTGTTTTCTTGTAAATTTGTTGGAGTCATTGTAGATTCTGGATATTAGCCGTTTGTCAGATGAGTAGGTTGCGAAAATTTTCTCCCATTTTGTAGGTTGCCTGTTCACTCTGATGGTAGTTTCCTTTGCTGTGCAGAAGCTCTTTAGTTTAATTAGATCCCATTTGTCAATTTTGGCTTTTGTTGCCATTGCTTTTGGTGTTTTAGACATGAAGTCCTTGCCCATGCCTATGTCCTGAATGGTATTGCCTAGGTTTTCTTCTAGGGTTTTTATGGGTTTAGGTCTAACGTTTAAGTCTTTAATCCATCTTGAGTTGACTTTTGTATAAGGTGTAAGGAAGGGATCCAGTTTCAGCTTTCTACACGTGGCTAGCCAGTTTTCCCAGCACCATTTATTAAATAGGGAATCCTTTCTCCATTTCTTGTTTTTGTCAGGTTTGTCAAAGATCAGATAGTTGTAGATATGTGGCATTATTTCTGACGGCTCTGTTCTGTTCCATTGATCTATATCTCTGTTTTGGTACCAGTACCATGCTGTTTGGGTTACCGTAGCCTTGTAGTATAGTTTGAAGTCAGGTAGCGTGATGCCTCCAGCTTTGTTCTTTTGGCTTAGGATTGACTTGGTGATGCGGGCTCTTTTGTGGTTCCCTATGAACTTTAAAGTAGTTTTTTCCAATTCTGTGAAGAAAGTCATTGGTAACTTGATGGGGATGGCATTGAATCTGTAAATTACCTTGGGAAGGATGGCCATTTTCATGATATTGATTCTTCCTACCCATGAGCATGGAATGTTCTTCCATTTGTTTGTATCCTCTTTTATTTCCTTGAGCAGTGGTTTGTAGTTTTCTCCTTGAAGAGGTCCTTCACATCCCTTGTAAGTTGGATTCCTAGGTATTTTATTCTCTTTGAAGCAATTGTGAATGGGAGTTCACTCATGATTTGGCTCTCTGTTTGTCTGTTATTGATGTATAAGAATGCTTGTGATTTTTGTACATTGATGTTGTATCCTGAGACTTTGCTGAAGTTGCTTATCAGCTAAAGGAGATTTTGGGCTGAGACAATGGGGTTTTCTAGATATACTATCACGTCATCTGCAAACAGGGACAATTTGACTTCCTTTTTTCCTAATTGAATACCCTTGATTTCCTTCTCTTGCCTAATTGCCCTGGCCAGAACTTCCAACACTATGTTGAATAGAAGTGGTGAGAGAGGGCATCCCTGTCTTGTGCCAGTTTTCAAAGTGAATGCTTCCAGTTTCTGCCCATTCAGTATGATATTGGCTGTGGGTTTGTCATAAATAGCTCTTATTATTTTGAGATACGACCCGTCAATACCTAATTTATTGAGAGTTTTTAGCATGAAGGGTTGTTGAATTTTGTCAAAGGCCTTTTCTTCATGTATTGAGATAATCATGTGGTTTTTGACTTTGGTTCTGTTTATATGCTGTATTACATTTATTGCTTTGCGTATATTGAACCAGCCTTGCATCCCAGGGATGAAGCCCACTTGATCATGGTGGATAAGCTGTTTGATGTGCTGCGAGATTCGGTTTGCCAGTAATTTATTGAGGAATTTTGCATCAATATTCATCAAGGATATTGGTCTAAAATTCTCTTTTTTGGTTGTGTCTCTGCCCAGCTTTGGTATCAGCATGATGCTGGCCTCATAAAATGAGTTAGGAAGGATTCCCTCTTTTTCTATTGATTGGAATAGTTTCTGAAGTAATGGTTCCAGTTCCTCCTTGTACCTCTGGTAGAATTCGGCTGTGAACGCATCTGATCCTGGACTCCTTTTGGTTGGTAAGCTATTGATTATTGCCGCAATTTCAGCTCCTGTTATTAGTCTATTCAGAGATTCAACTTCTTCCTGGTTTAGTCATGGGAGAGTGTATGTGTCGAGGAATTTATACCTTTCTCTTTTTTTTAATTTTTTTTCTTTTTATCATTATTATTATTATTATTACCATTATTATTATTGTTATACTTTAGGCTCTATGGTACATGTGCGCAACGTGCAGGTAAGCTACATATGTATACATGCGCCATGCTGGTGCGCTGCACCCAGCAACTCGTCATCTAGCATTAGGTATATCTCCCAATGCTGTCCCTCCCCCCTCCCCCCACCCCACAACAGTCCCCGAAGTGTGATGTTCCCCTTCCTGTGTCCATGTGTTCTCATTGTTCAATTCCCACCTATGAGTGAGAATATGTGGTGTTTGGTTTTTTGTTCTTGCGATAGTTTACTGAGAACGATGATTTCCTATTTCATCCATGTCCCTACAAAGGATATGAACTCATCAGTTTTTATGGCTGCCTAGTATTCCATGGTGTATATGTGCCATATTTTCTTAATCCAGTCTATCATTGTTGGACATTTGGGTTGGTTCCAAATCTTTGCTATTGTGTATAATGCCGCAATAAACATACGTGTGCATGTGTCTTTATAGCAGCATGATTTATAGTCCTTTGGGTATATACCCAGTAATGGGATGGCTGGGTCAAATGGAATTTCTAGTTCTAGATCCCTGAGGAATCGCCACAGTGACCTGCACAAGGGTTGAACTAGTTTACAGTCCCACCAACAGTGTAAAGTGTTCCTATTTCTCCACATCCTCTCCAGCACCTGTTGTTTCCTGACTTTTTAATGATTGCCATTCTAACTGGTGTGAGATGGTATCTCATTGTGGTTTTGATTTGCATTTCTCTGATGGCCAGTGATGGTGAGCTTTTTTTCACGTGTTTTTTGGCTGCATAAATGTCTTCTTTTGAGGAGTGTCTGTTCATGTCCTTCGCCCACTTTTTGATGGGGTTGTTTGGTGTTTTCTTGTAAATTTGTTGGAGTTCATTGTAGATTCTGGATATTAGCCGTTTGTCAGATGAGTAGGTTGCGAAAATTTTCTCCCATTTTGTAGGTTGCCTGTTCACTCTGATGGTAGTTTCCTTTGCTGTGCAGAAGCTCTTTAGTTTAATTAGATCCCATTTGTCAATTTTGGCTTTTGTTGCCATTGCTTTTGGTGTTTTAGACATGAAGTCCTTGCCCATGCCTATGTCCTGAATGGTATTGCCTAGGTTTTCTTCTAGGGTTTTTATGGGTTTAGGTCTAACGTTTAAGTCTTTAATCCATCTTGAGTTGACTTTTGTATAAGGTGTAAGGAAGGGATCCAGTTTCAGCTTTCTACACGTGGCTAGCCAGTTTTCCCAGCACCATTTATTAAATAGGGAATCCTTTCTCCATTTCTTGTTTTTGTCAGGTTTGTCAAAGATCAGATAGTTGTAGATATGTGGCATTATTTCTGACGGCTCTGTTCTGTTCCATTGATCTATATCTCTGTTTTGGTACCAGTACCATGCTGTTTGGGTTACCGTAGCCTTGTAGTATAGTTTGAAGTCAGGTAGCGTGATGCCTCCAGCTTTGTTCTTTTGGCTTAGGATTGACTTGGTGATGCGGGCTCTTTTTTGGTTCCCTATGAACTTTAAAGTAGTTTTTTCCAATTCTGTGAAGAAAGTCATTGGTAACTTGATGGGGATGGCATTGAATCTGTAAATTACCTTGGGAAGGATGGCCATTTTCATGATATTGATTCTTCCTACCCATGAGCATGGAATGTTCTTCCATTTGTTTGTATCCTCTTTTATTTCCTTGAGCAGTGGTTTGTAGTTTTCTCCTTGAAGAGGTCCTTCACATCCCTTGTAAGTTGGATTCCTAGGTATTTTATTCTCTTTGAAGCAATTGTGAATGGGAGTTCACTCATGATTTGGCTCTCTGTTTGTCTGTTATTGATGTATAAGAATGCTTGTGATTTTTGTACATTGATGTTGTATCCTGAGACTTTGCTGAAGTTGCTTATCAGCTTAAGGAGATTTTGGGCTGAGACAATGGGGTTTTCTAGATATACTATCACGTCATCTGCAAACAGGGACAATTTGACTTCCTTTTTTCCTAATTGAATACCCTTGATTTCCTTCTCTTGCCTAATTGCCCTGGCCAGAACTTCCAACACTATGTTGAATAGAAGTGGTGAGAGAGGGCATCCCTGTCTTGTGCCAGTTTTCAAAGTGAATGCTTCCAGTTTCTGCCCATTCAGTATGATATTGGCTGTGGGTTTGTCATAAATAGCTCTCATTATTTTGAGATACGACCCGTCAATACCTAATTTATTGAGAGTTTTTAGCATGAAGGGTTGTTGAATTTTGTCAAAGGCCTTTTCTTCATGTATTGAGATAATCATGTGGTTTTTGACTTTGGTTCTGTTTATATGCTGTATTACATTTATTGCTTTGCGTATATTGAACCAGCCTTGCATCCCAGGGATGAAGCCCACTTGATCATGGTGGATAAGCTGTTTGATGTGCTGCGAGATTCGGTTTGCCAGTAATTTATTGAGGAATTTTGCATCAATATTCATCAAGGATATTGGTCTAAAATTCTCTTTTTTGGTTGTGTCTCTGCCCAGCTTTGGTATCAGCATGATGCTGGCCTCATAAAATGAGTTAGGAAGGATTCCCTCTTTTTCTATTGATTGGAATAGTTTCTGAAGTAATGGTTCCAGTTCCTCCTTGTACCTCTGGTAGAATTCGGCTGTGAACGCATCTGATCCTGGACTCCTTTTGGTTGGTAAGCTATTGATTATTGCCGCAATTTCAGCTCCTGTTATTAGTCTATTCAGAGATTCAACTTCTTCCTGGTTTAGTCATGGGAGAGTGTATGTGTCGAGGAATTTATACCTTTCTCTTTTTTTTAATTTTTTTTCTTTTTATCATTATTATTATTATTATTACCATTATTATTATTGTTATACTTTAGGCTCTATGGTACATGTGCGCAACGTGCAGGTAAGCTACATATGTATACATGCGCCATGCTGGTGCGCTGCACCCAGCAACTCGTCATCTAGCATTAGGTATATCTCCCAATGCTGTCCCTCCCCCCTCCCCCCACCCCACAACAGTCCCCGAAGTGTGATGTTCCCCTTCCTGTGTCCATGTGTTCTCATTGTTCAATTCCCACCTATGAGTGAGAATATGTGGTGTTTGGTTTTTTGTTCTTGCGATAGTTTACTGAGAACGATGATTTCCTATTTCATCCATGTCCCTACAAAGGATATGAACTCATCAGTTTTTATGGCTGCCTAGTATTCCATGGTGTATATGTGCCATATTTTCTTAATCCAGTCTATCATTGTTGGACATTTGGGTTGGTTCCAAATCTTTGCTATTGTGTATAATGCCGCAATAAACATACGTGTGCATGTGTCTTTATAGCAGCATGATTTATAGTCCTTTGGGTATATACCCAGTAATGGGATGGCTGGGTCAAATGGAATTTCTAGTTCTAGATCCCTGAGGAATCGCCACAGTGACCTGCACAAGGGTTGAACTAGTTTACAGTCCCACCAACAGTGTAAAGTGTTCCTATTTCTCCACATCCTCTCCAGCACCTGTTGTTTCCTGACTTTTTAATGATTGCCATTCTAACTGGTGTGAGATGGTATCTCATTGTGGTTTTGATTTGCATTTCTCTGATGGCCAGTGATGGTGAGCTTTTTTTCACGTGTTTTTTGGCTGCATAAATGTCTTCTTTTGAGGAGTGTCTGTTCATGTCCTTCGCCCACTTTTTGATGGGGTTGTTTGGTGTTTTCTTGTAAATTTGTTGGAGTTCATTGTAGATTCTGGATATTAGCCGTTTGTCAGATGAGTAGGTTGCGAAAATTTTCTCCCATTTTGTAGGTTGCCTGTTCACTCTGATGGTAGTTTCCTTTGCTGTGCAGAAGCTCTTTAGTTTAATTAGATCCCATTTGTCAATTTTGGCTTTTGTTGCCATTGCTTTTGGTGTTTTAGACATGAAGTCCTTGCCCATGCCTATGTCCTGAATGGTATTGCCTAGGTTTTCTTCTAGGGTTTTTATGGGTTTAGGTCTAACGTTTAAGTCTTTAATCCATCTTGAGTTGACTTTTGTATAAGGTGTAAGGAAGGGATCCAGTTTCAGCTTTCTACACGTGGCTAGCCAGTTTTCCCAGCACCATTTATTAAATAGGGAATCCTTTCTCCATTTCTTGTTTTTGTCAGGTTTGTCAAAGATCAGATAGTTGTAGATATGTGGCATTATTTCTGACGGCTCTGTTCTGTTCCATTGATCTATATCTCTGTTTTGGTACCAGTACCATGCTGTTTGTGTTACCGTAGCCTTGTAGTATAGTTTGAAGTCAGGTAGCGTGATGCCTCCAGCTTTGTTCTTTTGGCTTAGGATTGACTTGGTGATGCGGGCTCTTTTTTGGTTCCCTATGAACTTTAAAGTAGTTTTTTCCAATTCTGTGAAGAAAGTCATTGGTAACTTGATGGGGATGGCATTGAATCTGTAAATTACCTTGGGAAGGATGGCCATTTTCATGATATTGATTCTTCCTACCCATGAGCATGGAATGTTCTTCCATTTGTTTGTATCCTCTTTTATTTCCTTGAGCAGTGGTTTGTAGTTTTCTCCTTGAAGAGGTCCTTCACATCCCTTGTAAGTTGGATTCCTAGGTATTTTATTCTCTTTGAAGCAATTGTGAATGGGAGTTCACTCATGATTTGGCTCTCTGTTTGTCTGTTATTGATGTATAAGAATGCTTGTGATTTTTGTACATTGATGTTGTATCCTGAGACTTTGCTGAAGTTGCTTATCAGCTTAAGGAGATTTTGGGCTGAGACAATGGGGTTTTCTATATATACTATCACGTCATCTGCAAACAGGGACAATTTGACTTCCTTTTTTCCTAATTGAATACCCTTGATTTCCTTCTCTTGCCTAATTGCCCTGGCCAGAACTTCCAACACTATGTTGAATAGAAGTGGTGAGAGAGGGCATCCCTGTCTTGTGCCAGTTTTCAAAGTGAATGCTTCCAGTTTCTGCCCATTCAGTATGATATTGGCTGTGGGTTTGTCATAAATAGCTCTTATTATTTTGAGATACGACCCGTCAATACCTAATTTATTGAGAGTTTTTAGCATGAAGGGTTGTTGAATTTTGTCAAAGGCCTTTTCTTCCTGTATTGAGATAATCATGTGGTTTTTGAGTTTGGTTCTGTTTATATGCTGTATTACATTTATTGCTTTGCGTATATTGAACCAGCCTTGCATCCCAGGGATGAAGCCCACTTGATCATGGTGGATAAGCTGTTTGATGTGCTGCGAGATTCGGTTTGCCAGTAATTTATTGAGGAATTTTGCATCAATATTCATCAAGGATATTGGTCTAAAATTCTCTTTTTTGGTTGTGTCTCTG
The DNA here is from genome assembly GCF_028885655.2 of Pongo abelii. Taxonomy (NCBI): domain Eukaryota; kingdom Metazoa; phylum Chordata; class Mammalia; order Primates; family Hominidae; genus Pongo; species Pongo abelii. Next base: position 4,241,437 of record NC_072007.2, on the reverse strand, counting down.
CCCAGCTTTGGTATCAGCATGATGCTGGCCTCATAAAATGAGTTAGGAAGGATTCCCTCTTTTTCTATTGATTGGAATAGTTTCTGAAGTAATGGTTCCAGTTCCTCCTTGTACCTCTGGTAGAATTCGGCTGTGAACGCATCTGATCCTGGACTCCTTTTGGTTGGTAAGCTATTGATTATTGCCGCAATTTCAGCTCCTGTTATTAGTCTATTCAGAGATTCAACTTCTTCCTGGTTTAGTCATGGGAGAGTGTATGTGTCGAGGAATTTATACCTTTCTCTTTTTTTTAATTTTTTTTCTTTTTATCATTATTATTATTATTATTACCATTATTATTATTGTTATACTTTAGGCTCTATGGTACATGTGCGCAACGTGCAGGTAAGCTACATATGTATACATGCGCCATGCTGGTGCGCTGCACCCAGCAACTCGTCATCTAGCATTAGGTATATCTCCCAATGCTGTCCCTCCCCCCTCCCCCCACCCCACAACAGTCCCCGAAGTGTGATGTTCCCCTTCCTGTGTCCATGTGTTCTCATTGTTCAATTCCCACCTATGAGTGAGAATATGTGGTGTTTGGTTTTTTGTTCTTGCGATAGTTTACTGAGAACGATGATTTCCTATTTCATCCATGTCCCTACAAAGGATATGAACTCATCAGTTTTTATGGCTGCCTAGTATTCCATGGTGTATATGTGCCATATTTTCTTAATCCAGTCTATCATTGTTGGACATTTGGGTTGGTTCCAAATCTTTGCTATTGTGTATAATGCCGCAATAAACATACGTGTGCATGTGTCTTTATAGCAGCATGATTTATAGTCCTTTGGGTATATACCCAGTAATGGGATGGCTGGGTCAAATGGAATTTCTAGTTCTAGATCCCTGAGGAATCGCCACAGTGACCTGCACAAGGGTTGAACTAGTTTACAGTCCCACCAACAGTGTAAAGTGTTCCTATTTCTCCACATCCTCTCCAGCACCTGTTGTTTCCTGACTTTTTAATGATTGCCATTCTAACTGGTGTGAGATGGTATCTCATTGTGGTTTTGATTTGCATTTCTCTGATGGCCAGTGATGGTGAGCTTTTTTTCACGTGTTTTTTGGCTGCATAAATGTCTTCTTTTGAGGAGTGTCTGTTCATGTCCTTCGCCCACTTTTTGATGGGGTTGTTTGGTGTTTTCTTGTAAATTTGTTGGAGTTCATTGTAGATTCTGGATATTAGCCGTTTGTCAGATGAGTAGGTTGCGAAAATTTTCTCCCATTTTGTAGGTTGCCTGTTCACTCTGATGGTAGTTTCCTTTGCTGTGCAGAAGCTCTTTAGTTTAATTAGATCCCATTTGTCAATTTTGGCTTTTGTTGCCATTGCTTTTGGTGTTTTAGACATGAAGTCCTTGCCCATGCCTATGTCCTGAATGGTATTGCCTAGGTTTTCTTCTAGGGTTTTTATGGGTTTAGGTCTAACGTTTAAGTCTTTAATCCATCTTGAGTTGACTTTTGTATAAGGTGTAAGGAAGGGATCCAGTTTCAGCTTTCTACACGTGGCTAGCCAGTTTTCCCAGCACCATTTATTAAATAGGGAATCCTTTCTCCATTTCTTGTTTTTGTCAGGTTTGTCAAAGATCAGATAGTTGTAGATATGTGGCATTATTTCTGACGGCTCTGTTCTGTTCCATTGATCTATATCTCTGTTTTGGTACCAGTACCATGCTGTTTGGGTTACCGTAGCCTTGTAGTATAGTTTGAAGTCAGGTAGCGTGATGCCTCCAGCTTTGTTCTTTTGGCTTAGGATTGACTTGGTGATGCGGGCTCTTTTTTGGTTCCCTATGAACTTTAAAGTAGTTTTTTCCAATTCTGTGAAGAAAGTCATTGGTAACTTGATGGGGATGGCATTGAATCTGTAAATTACCTTGGGAAGGATGGCCATTTTCATGATATTGATTCTTCCTACCCATGAGCATGGAATGTTCTTCCATTTGTTTGTATCCTCTTTTATTTCCTTGAGCAGTGGTTTGTAGTTTTCTCCTTGAAGAGGTCCTTCACATCCCTTGTAAGTTGGATTCCTAGGTATTTTATTCTCTTTGAAGCAATTGTGAATGGGAGTTCACTCATGATTTGGCTCTCTGTTTGTCTGTTATTGATGTATAAGAATGCTTGTGATTTTTGTACATTGATGTTGTATCCTGAGACTTTGCTGAAGTTGCTTATCAGCTTAAGGAGATTTTGGGCTGAGACAATGGGGTTTTCTATATATACTATCACGTCATCTGCAAACAGGGACAATTTGACTTCCTTTTTTCCTAATTGAATACCCTTGATTTCCTTCTCTTGCCTAATTGCCCTGGCCAGAACTTCCAACACTATGTTGAATAGAAGTGGTGAGAGAGGGCATCCCTGTCTTGTGCCAGTTTTCAAAGTGAATGCTTCCAGTTTCTGCCCATTCAGTATGATATTGGCTGTGGGTTTGTCATAAATAGCTCTTATTATTTTGAGATACGACCCGTCAATACCTAATTTATTGAGAGTTTTTAGCATGAAGGGTTGTTGAATTTTGTCAAAGGCCTTTTCTTCCTGTATTGAGATAATCATGTGGTTTTTGAGTTTGGTTCTGTTTATATGCTGTATTACATTTATTGCTTTGCGTATATTGAACCAGCCTTGCATCCCAGGGATGAAGCCCACTTGATCATGGTGGATAAGCTGTTTGATGTGCTGCGAGATTCGGTTTGCCAGTAATTTATTGAGGAATTTTGCATCAATATTCATCAAGGATATTGGTCTAAAATTCTCTTTTTTGGTTGTGTCTCTGCCCAGCTTTGGTATCAGCATGATGCTGGCCTCATAAAATGAGTTAGGAAGGATTCCCTCTTTTTCTATTGATTGGAATAGTTTCTGAAGTAATGGTTCCAGTTCCTCCTTGTACCTCTGGTAGAATTCGGCTGTGAACGCATCTGATCCTGGACTCCTTTTGGTTGGTAAGCTATTGATTATTGCCGCAATTTCAGCTCCTGTTATTAGTCTATTCAGAGATTCAACTTCTTCCTGGTTTAGTCATGGGAGAGTGTATGTGTCGAGGAATTTATACCTTTCTCTTTTTTTTAATTTTTTTTCTTTTTATCATTATTATTATTATTATTACCATTATTATTATTGTTATACTTTAGGCTCTATGGTACATGTGCGCAACGTGCAGGTAAGCTACATATGTATACATGCGCCATGCTGGTGCGCTGCACCCAGCAACTCGTCATCTAGCATTAGGTATATCTCCCAATGCTGTCCCTCCCCCCTCCCCCCACCCCACAACAGTCCCCGAAGTGTGATGTTCCCCTTCCTGTGTCCATGTGTTCTCATTGTTCAATTCCCACCTATGAGTGAGAATATGTGGTGTTTGGTTTTTTGTTCTTGCGATAGTTTACTGAGAACGATGATTTCCTATTTCATCCATGTCCCTACAAAGGATATGAACTCATCAGTTTTTATGGCTGCCTAGTATTCCATGGTGTATATGTGCCATATTTTCTTAATCCAGTCTATCATTGTTGGACATTTGGGTTGGTTCCAAATCTTTGCTATTGTGTATAATGCCGCAATAAACATACGTGTGCATGTGTCTTTATAGCAGCATGATTTATAGTCCTTTGGGTATATACCCAGTAATGGGATGGCTGGGTCAAATGGAATTTCTAGTTCTAGATCCCTGAGGAATCGCCACAGTGACCTGCACAAGGGTTGAACTAGTTTACAGTCCCACCAACAGTGTAAAGTGTTCCTATTTCTCCACATCCTCTCCAGCACCTGTTGTTTCCTGACTTTTTAATGATTGCCATTCTAACTGGTGTGAGATGGTATCTCATTGTGGTTTTGATTTGCATTTCTCTGATGGCCAGTGATGGTGAGCTTTTTTTCACGTGTTTTTTGGCTGCATAAATGTCTTCTTTTGAGGAGTGTCTGTTCATGTCCTTCGCCCACTTTTTGATGGGGTTGTTTGGTGTTTTCTTGTAAATTTGTTGGAGTTCATTGTAGATTCTGGATATTAGCCGTTTGTCAGATGAGTAGGTTGCGAAAATTTTCTCCCATTTTGTAGGTTGCCTGTTCACTCTGATGGTAGTTTCCTTTGCTGTGCAGAAGCTCTTTAGTTTAATTAGATCCCATTTGTCAATTTTGGCTTTTGTTGCCATTGCTTTTGGTGTTTTAGACATGAAGTCCTTGCCCATGCCTATGTCCTGAATGGTATTGCCTAGGTTTTCTTCTAGGGTTTTTATGGGTTTAGGTCTAACGTTTAAGTCTTTAATCCATCTTGAGTTGACTTTTGTATAAGGTGTAAGGAAGGGATCCAGTTTCAGCTTTCTACACGTGGCTAGCCAGTTTTCCCAGCACCATTTATTAAATAGGGAATCCTTTCTCCATTTCTTGTTTTTGTCAGGTTTGTCAAAGATCAGATAGTTGTAGATATGTGGCATTATTTCTGACGGCTCTGTTCTGTTCCATTGATCTATATCTCTGTTTTGGTACCAGTACCATGCTGTTTGGGTTACCGTAGCCTTGTAGTATAGTTTGAAGTCAGGTAGCGTGATGCCTCCAGCTTTGTTCTTTTGGCTTAGGATTGACTTGGTGATGCGGGCTCTTTTTTGGTTCCCTATGAACTTTAAAGTAGTTTTTTCCAATTCTGTGAAGAAAGTCATTGGTAACTTGATGGGGATGGCATTGAATCTGTAAATTACCTTGGGAAGGATGGCCATTTTCATGATATTGATTCTTCCTACCCATGAGCATGGAATGTTCTTCCATTTGTTTGTATCCTCTTTTATTTCCTTGAGCAGTGGTTTGTAGTTTTCTCCTTGAAGAGGTCCTTCACATCCCTTGTAAGTTGGATTCCTAGGTATTTTATTCTCTTTGAAGCAATTGTGAATGGGAGTTCACTCATGATTTGGCTCTCTGTTTGTCTGTTATTGATGTATAAGAATGCTTGTGATTTTTGTACATTGATGTTGTATCCTGAGACTTTGCTGAAGTTGCTTATCAGCTTAAGGAGATTTTGGGCTGAGACAATGGGGTTTTCTAGATATACTATCACGTCATCTGCAAACAGGGACAATTTGACTTCCTTTTTTCCTAATTGAATACCCTTGATTTCCTTCTCTTGCCTAATTGCCCTGGCCAGAACTTCCAACACTATGTTGAATAGAAGTGGTGAGAGAGGGCATCCCTGTCTTGTGCCAGTTTTCAAAGTGAATGCTTCCAGTTTCTGCCCATTCAGTATGATATTGGCTGTGGGTTTGTCATAAATAGCTCTCATTATTTTGAGATACGACCCGTCAATACCTAATTTATTGAGAGTTTTTAGCATGAAGGGTTGTTGAATTTTGTCAAAGGCCTTTTCTTCATGTATTGAGATAATCATGTGGTTTTTGACTTTGGTTCTGTTTATATGCTGTATTACATTTATTGCTTTGCGTATATTGAACCAGCCTTGCATCCCAGGGATGAAGCCCACTTGATCATGGTGGATAAGCTGTTTGATGTGCTGCGAGATTCGGTTTGCCAGTAATTTATTGAGGAATTTTGCATCAATATTCATCAAGGATATTGGTCTAAAATTCTCTTTTTTGGTTGTGTCTCTGCCCAGCTTTGGTATCAGCATGATGCTGGCCTCATAAAATGAGTTAGGAAGGATTCCCTCTTTTTCTATTGATTGGAATAGTTTCTGAAGTAATGGTTCCAGTTCCTCCTTGTACCTCTGGTAGAATTCGGCTGTGAACGCATCTGATCCTGGACTCCTTTTGGTTGGTAAGCTATTGATTATTGCCGCAATTTCAGCTCCTGTTATTAGTCTATTCAGAGATTCAACTTCTTCCTGGTTTAGTCATGGGAGAGTGTATGTGTCGAGGAATTTATACCTTTCTCTTTTTTTTAATTTTTTTTCTTTTTATCATTATTATTATTATTATTACCATTATTATTATTGTTATACTTTAGGCTCTATGGTACATGTGCGCAACGTGCAGGTAAGCTACATATGTATACATGCGCCATGCTGGTGCGCTGCACCCACCAACTCGTCATCTAGCATTAGGTATATCTCCCAATGCTGTCCCTCCCCCCTCCCCCCACCCCACAACAGTCCCCGAAGTGTGATGTTCCCCTTCCTGTGTCCATGTGTTCTCCTTGTTCAATTCCCACCTATGAGTGAGAATATGTGGTGTTTGGTTTTTTGTTCTTGCGATAGTTTACTGAGAACCATGATTTCCAATTTCATCCATGTCCCTACAAAGGATATGAACTCATCAGTTTTTATGGCTGCCTAGTATTCCATGGTGTATATGTGCCATATTTTCTTAATCCAGTCTATCATTGTTGGACATTTGGGTTGGTTCCAAATCTTGTTATTGTGTATAATGCCGCAATAAACATACGTGTGCATGTGTCTTTATAGCAGCATGATTTATAGTCCTTTGGGTATATACCCAGTAATGGGATGGCTGGGTCAAATGGAATTTGTAGTTCTAGATCCCTGAGGAATCGCCACAGTGACCTGCACAAGGGTTGAACTAGTTTACAGTCCCACCAACAGTGTAAAGTGTTCCTATTTCTCCACATCCTCTCCAGCACCTGTTGTTTCCTGACTTTTTAATGATTGCCATTCTAACTGGTGTGAGATGGTATCTCATTGTGGTTTTGATTTGCATTTCTCTGATGGCCAGTGATGGTGAGCTTTTTTTCACGTGTTTTTTGGCTGCATAAATGTCTTCTTTTGAGGAGTGTCTGTTCATGTCCTTCGCCCACTTTTTGATGGGGTTGTTTGGTGTTTTCTTGTAAATTTGTTGGAGTTCATTGTAGATTCTGGATATTAGCCGTTTGTCAGATGAGTTGGTTGCGAAAATTTTCTCCCATTTTGTAGGTTGCCTGTTCACTCTGATGGTAGTTTCCTTTGCTGTGCAGAAGCTCTTTAGTTTATTTAGATCCCATTTGTCAATTTTGGCTTTTGTTGCCATTGCTTTTGGTGTTTTAGACATGAAGTCCTTGCCCATGCCTATGTCCTGAATGGTATTGCCTAGGTTTTCTTCTAGGGTTTTTATGGGTTTAGGTCTAACGTTTAAGTCTTTAATCCATCTTGAGTTGACTTTTGTATAAGGTGTAAGGAAGGGATCCAGTTTCAGCTTTCTACACGTGGCTAGCCAGTTTTCCCAGCACCATTTATTAAATAGGGAATCCTTTCTCCATTTCTTGTTTTTGTCAGGTTTGTCAAAGATCAGATAGTTGTAGATATGTGGCATTATTTCTGACGGCTCTGTTCTGTTCCATTGATCTATATCTCTGTTTTGGTACCAGTACCATGCTGTTTGGGTTACCGTAGCCTTGTAGTATAGTTTGAAGTCAGGTAGCGTGATGCCTCCAGCTTTGTTCTTTTGGCTTAGGATTGACTTGGTGATGCGGGCTCTTTTTTGGTTCCCTATGAACTTTAAAGTAGTTTTTTCCAATTCTGTGAAGAAAGTCATTGGTAACTTGATGGGGATGGCATTGAATCTGTAAATTACCTTGGGAAGGATGGCCATTTTCATGATATTGATTCTTCCTACCCATGAGCATGGAATGTTCTTCCATTTGTTTGTATCCTCTTTTATTTCCTTGAGCAGTGGTTTGTAGTTTTCTCCTTGAAGAGGTCCTTCACATCCCTTGTAAGTTGGATTCCTAGGTATTTTATTCTCTTTGAAGCAATTGTGAATGGGAGTTCACTCATGATTTGGCTCTCTGTTTGTCTGTTATTGATGTATAAGAATGCTTGTGATTTTTGTACATTGATGTTGTATCCTGAGACTTTGCTGAAGTTGCTTATCAGCTTAAGGAGATTTTGGGCTGAGACAATGGGGTTTTCTAGATATACTATCACGTCATCTGCAAACAGGGACAATTTGACTTCCTTTTTTCCTAATTGAATACCCTTGATTTCCTTCTCTTGCCTAATTGCCCTGGCCAGAACTTCCAACACTATGTTGAATAGAAGTGGTGAGAGAGGGCATCCCTGTCTTGTGCCAGTTTTCAAAGTGAATGCTTCCAGTTTCTGCCCATTCAGTATGATATTGGCTGTGGGTTTGTCATAAATAGCTCTTATTATTTTGAGATACGACCCGTCAATACCTAATTTATTGAGAGTTTTTAGCATGAAGGGTTGTTGAATTTTGTCAAAGGCCTTTTCTTCATGTATTGAGATAATCATGTGGTTTTTGACTTTGGTTCTGTTTATATGCTGTATTACATTTATTGCTTTGCGTATATTGAACCAGCCTTGCATCCCAGGGATGAAGCCCACTTGATCATGGTGGATAAGCTGTTTGATGTGCTGCGAGATTCGGTTTGCCAGTAATTTATTGAGGAATTTTGCATCAATATTCATCAAGGATATTGGTCTAAAATTCTCTTTTTTGGTTGTGTCTCTGCCCAGCTTTGGTATCAGCATGATGCTGGCCTCATAAAATGAGTTAGGAAGGATTCCCTCTTTTTCTATTGATTGGAATAGTTTCTGAAGTAATGGTTCCAGTTCCTCCTTGTACCTCTGGTAGAATTCGGCTGTGAACGCATCTGATCCTGGACTCCTTTTGGTTGGTAAGCTATTGATTATTGCCGCAATTTCAGCTCCTGTTATTAGTCTATTCAGAGATTCAACTTCTTCCTGGTTTAGTCATGGGAGAGTGTATGTGTCGAGGAATTTATACCTTTCTCTTTTTTTTAATTTTTTTTCTTTTTATCATTATTATTATTATTATTACCATTATTATTATTGTTATACTTTAGGCTCTATGGTACATGTGCGCAACGTGCAGGTAAGCTACATATGTATACATGCGCCATGCTGGTGCGCTGCACCCAGCAACTCGTCATCTAGCATTAGGTATATCTCCCAATGCTGTCCCTCCCCCCTCCCCCCACCCCACAACAGTCCCCGAAGTGTGATGTTCCCCTTCCTGTGTCCATGTGTTCTCATTGTTCAATTCCCACCTATGAGTGAGAATATGTGGTGTTTGGTTTTTTGTTCTTGCGATAGTTTACTGAGAACGATGATTTCCTATTTCATCCATGTCCCTACAAAGGATATGAACTCATCAGTTTTTATGGCTGCCTAGTATTCCATGGTGTATATGTGCCATATTTTCTTAATCCAGTCTATCATTGTTGGACATTTGGGTTGGTTCCAAATCTTTGCTATTGTGTATAATGCCGCAATAAACATACGTGTGCATGTGTCTTTATAGCAGCATGATTTATAGTCCTTTGGGTATATACCCAGTAATGGGATGGCTGGGTCAAATGGAATTTCTAGTTCTAGATCCCTGAGGAATCGCCACAGTGACCTGCACAAGGGTTGAACTAGTTTACAGTCCCACCAACAGTGTAAAGTGTTCCTATTTCTCCACATCCTCTCCAGCACCTGTTGTTTCCTGACTTTTTAATGATTGCCATTCTAACTGGTGTGAGATGGTATCTCATTGTGGTTTTGATTTGCATTTCTCTGATGGCCAGTGATGGTGAGCTTTTTTTCACGTGTTTTTTGGCTGCATAAATGTCTTCTTTTGAGGAGTGTCTGTTCATGTCCTTCGCCCACTTTTTGATGGGGTTGTTTGGTGTTTTCTTGTAAATTTGTTGGAGTTCATTGTAGATTCTGGATATTAGCCGTTTGTCAGATGAGTAGGTTGCGAAAATTTTCTCCCATTTTGTAGGTTGCCTGTTCACTCTGATGGTAGTTTCCTTTGCTGTGCAGAAGCTCTTTAGTTTAATTAGATCCCATTTGTCAATTTTGGCTTTTGTTGCCATTGCTTTTGGTGTTTTAGACATGAAGTCCTTGCCCATGCCTATGTCCTGAATGGTATTGCCTAGGTTTTCTTCTAGGGTTTTTATGGGTTTAGGTCTAACGTTTAAGTCTTTAATCCATCTTGAGTTGACTTTTGTATAAGGTGTAAGGAAGGGATCCAGTTTCAGCTTTCTACACGTGGCTAGCCAGTTTTCCCAGCACCATTTATTAAATAGGGAATCCTTTCTCCATTTCTTGTTTTTGTCAGGTTTGTCAAAGATCAGATAGTTGTAGATATGTGGCATTATTTCTGACGGCTCTGTTCTGTTCCATTGATCTATATCTCTGTTTTGGTACCAGTACCATGCTGTTTGGGTTACCGTAGCCTTGTAGTATAGTTTGAAGTCAGGTAGCGTGATGCCTCCAGCTTTGTTCTTTTGGCTTAGGATTGACTTGGTGATGCGGGCTCTTTTTTGGTTCCCTATGAACTTTAAAGTAGTTTTTTCCAATTCTGTGAAGAAAGTCATTGGTAACTTGATGGGGATGGCATTGAATCTGTAAATTACCTTGGGAAGGATGGCCATTTTCATGATATTGATTCTTCCTACCCATGAGCATGGAATGTTCTTCCATTTGTTTGTATCCTCTTTTATTTCCTTGAGCAGTGGTTTGTAGTTTTCTCCTTGAAGAGGTCCTTCACATCCCTTGTAAGTTGGATTCCTAGGTATTTTATTCTCTTTGAAGCAATTGTGAATGGGAGTTCACTCATGATTTGGCTCTCTGTTTGTCTGTTATTGATGTATAAGAATGCTTGTGATTTTTGTACATTGATGTTGTATCCTGAGACTTTGCTGAAGTTGCTTATCAGCTTAAGGAGATTTTGGGCTGAGACAATGGGGTTTTCTAGATATACTATCACGTCATCTGCAAACAGGGACAATTTGACTTCCTTTTTTCCTAATTGAATACCCTTGATTTCCTTCTCTTGCCTAATTGCCCTGGCCAGAACTTCCAACACTATGTTGAATAGAAGTGGTGAGAGAGGGCATCCCTGTCTTGTGCCAGTTTTCAAAGTGAATGCTTCCAGTTTCTGCCCATTCAGTATGATATTGGCTGTGGGTTTGTCATAAATAGCTCTCATTATTTTGAGATACGACCCGTCAATACCTAATTTATTGAGAGTTTTTAGCATGAAGGGTTGTTGAATTTTGTCAAAGGCCTTTTCTTCATGTATTGAGATAATCATGTGGTTTTTGACTTTGGTTCTGTTTATATGCTGTATTACATTTATTGCTTTGCGTATATTGAACCAGCCTTGCATCCCAGGGATGAAGCCCACTTGATCATGGTGGATAAGCTGTTTGATGTGCTGCGAGATTCGGTTTGCCAGTAATTTATTGAGGAATTTTGCATCAATATTCATCAAGGATATTGGTCTAAAATTCTCTTTTTTGGTTGTGTCTCTGCCCAGCTTTGGTATCAGCATGATGCTGGCCTCATAAAATGAGTTAGGAAGGATTCCCTCTTTTTCTATTGATTGGAATAGTTTCTGAAGTAATGGTTCCAGTTCCTCCTTGTACCTCTGGTAGAATTCGGCTGTGAACGCATCTGATCCTGGACTCCTTTTGGTTGGTAAGCTATTGATTATTGCCGCAATTTCAGCTCCTGTTATTAGTCTATTCAGAGATTCAACTTCTTCCTGGTTTAGTCATGGGAGAGTGTATGTGTCGAGGAATTTATACCTTTCTCTTTTTTTTAATTTTTTTTCTTTTTATCATTATTATTATTATTATTACCATTATTATTATTGTTATACTTTAGGCTCTATGGTACATGTGCGCAACGTGCAGGTAAGCTACATATGTATACATGCGCCATGCTGGTGCGCTGCACCCAGCAACTCGTCATCTAGCATTAGGTATATCTCCCAATGCTGTCCCTCCCCCCTCCCCCCACCCCACAACAGTCCCCGAAGTGTGATGTTCCCCTTCCTGTGTCCATGTGTTCTCATTGTTCAATTCCCACCTATGAGTGAGAATATGTGGTGTTTGGTTTTTTGTTCTTGCGATAGTTTACTGAGAACGATGATTTCCTATTTCATCCATGTCCCTACAAAGGATATGAACTCATCAGTTTTTATGGCTGCCTAGTATTCCATGGTGTATATGTGCCATATTTTCTTAATCCAGTCTATCATTGTTGGACATTTGGGTTGGTTCCAAATCTTTGCTATTGTGTATAATGCCGCAATAAACATACGTGTGCATGTGTCTTTATAGCAGCATGATTTATAGTCCTTTGGGTATATACCCAGTAATGGGATGGCTGGGTCAAATGGAATTTCTAGTTCTAGATCCCTGAGGAATCGCCACAGTGACCTGCACAAGGGTTGAACTAGTTTACAGTCCCACCAACAGTGTAAAGTGTTCCTATTTCTCCACATCCTCTCCAGCACCTGTTGTTTCCTGACTTTTTAATGATTGCCATTCTAACTGGTGTGAGATGGTATCTCATTGTGGTTTTGATTTGCATTTCTCTGATGGCCAGTGATGGTGAGCTTTTTTTCACGTGTTTTTTGGCTGCATAAATGTCTTCTTTTGAGGAGTGTCTGTTCATGTCCTTCGCCCACTTTTTGATGGGGTTGTTTGGTGTTTTCTTGTAAATTTGTTGGAGTTCATTGTAGATTCTGGATATTAGCCGTTTGTCAGATGAGTAGGTTGCGAAAATTTTCTCCCATTTTGTAGGTTGCCTGTTCACTCTGATGGTAGTTTCCTTTGCTGTGCAGAAGCTCTTTAGTTTAATTAGATCCCATTTGTCAATTTTGGCTTTTGTTGCCATTGCTTTTGGTGTTTTAGACATGAAGTCCTTGCCCATGCCTATGTCCTGAATGGTATTGCCTAGGTTTTCTTCTAGGGTTTTTATGGGTTTAGGTCTAACGTTTAAGTCTTTAATCCATCTTGAGTTGACTTTTGTATAAGGTGTAAGGAAGGGATCCAGTTTCAGCTTTCTACACGTGGCTAGCCAGTTTTCCCAGCACCATTTATTAAATAGGGAATCCTTTCTCCATTTCTTGTTTTTGTCAGGTTTGTCAAAGATCAGATAGTTGTAGATATGTGGCATTATTTCTGACGGCTCTGTTCTGTTCCATTGATCTATATCTCTGTTTTGGTACCAGTACCATGCTGTTTGGGTTACCGTAGCCTTGTAGTATAGTTTGAAGTCAGGTAGCGTGATGCCTCCAGCTTTGTTCTTTTGGCTTAGGATTGACTTGGTGATGCGGGCTCTTTTTTGGTTCCCTATGAACTTTAAAGTAGTTTTTTCCAATTCTGTGAAGAAAGTCATTGGTAACTTGATGGGGATGGCATTGAATCTGTAAATTACCTTGGGAAGGATGGCCATTTTCATGATATTGATTCTTCCTACCCATGAGCATGGAATGTTCTTCCATTTGTTTGTATCCTCTTTTATTTCCTTGAGCAGTGGTTTGTAGTTTTCTCCTTGAAGAGGTCCTTCACATCCCTTGTAAGTTGGATTCCTAGGTATTTTATTCTCTTTGAAGCAATTGTGAATGGGAGTTCACTCATGATTTGGCTCTCTGTTTGTCTGTTATTGATGTATAAGAATGCTTGTGATTTTTGTACATTGATGTTGTATCCTGAGACTTTGCTGAAGTTGCTTATCAGCTTAAGGAGATTTTGGGCTGAGACAATGGGGTTTTCTAGATATACTATCACGTCATCTGCAAACAGGGACAATTTGACTTCCTTTTTTCCTAATTGAATACCCTTGATTTCCTTCTCTTGCCTAATTGCCCTGGCCAGAACTTCCAACACTATGTTGAATAGAAGTGGTGAGAGAGGGCATCCCTGTCTTGTGCCAGTTTTCAAAGTGAATGCTTCCAGTTTCTGCCCATTCAGTATGATATTGGCTGTGGGTTTGTCATAAATAGCTCTCATTATTTTGAGATACGACCCGTCAATACCTAATTTATTGAGAGTTTTTAGCATGAAGGGTTGTTGAATTTTGTCAAAGGCCTTTTCTTCATGTATTGAGATAATCATGTGGTTTTTGACTTTGGTTCTGTTTATATGCTGTATTACATTTATTGCTTTGCGTATATTGAACCAGCCTTGCATCCCAGGGATGAAGCCCACTTGATCATGGTGGATAAGCTGTTTGATGTGCTGCGAGATTCGGTTTGCCAGTAATTTATTGAGGAATTTTGCATCAATATTCATCAAGGATATTGGTCTAAAATTCTCTTTTTTGGTTGTGTCTCTGCCCAGCTTTGGTATCAGCATGATGCTGGCCTCATAAAATGAGTTAGGAAGGATTCCCTCTTTTTCTATTGATTGGAATAGTTTCTGAAGTAATGGTTCCAGTTCCTCCTTGTACCTCTGGTAGAATTCGGCTGTGAACGCATCTGATCCTGGACTCCTTTTGGTTGGTAAGCTATTGATTATTGCCGCAATTTCAGCTCCTGTTATTAGTCTATTCAGAGATTCAACTTCTTCCTGGTTTAGTCATGGGAGAGTGTATGTGTCGAGGAATTTATACCTTTCTCTTTTTTTTAATTTTTTTTCTTTTTATCATTATTATTATTATTATTACCATTATTATTATTGTTATACTTTAGGCTCTATGGTACATGTGCGCAACGTGCAGGTAAGCTACATATGTATACATGCGCCATGCTGGTGCGCTGCACCCAGCAACTCGTCATCTAGCATTAGGTATATCTCCCAATGCTGTCCCTCCCCCCTCCCCCCACCCCACAACAGTCCCCGAAGTGTGATGTTCCCCTTCCTGTGTCCATGTGTTCTCATTGTTCAATTCCCACCTATGAGTGAGAATATGTGGTGTTTGGTTTTTTGTTCTTGCGATAGTTTACTGAGAACGATGATTTCCTATTTCATCCATGTCCCTACAAAGGATATGAACTCATCAGTTTTTATGGCTGCCTAGTATTCCATGGTGTATATGTGCCATATTTTCTTAATCCAGTCTATCATTGTTGGACATTTGGGTTGGTTCCAAATCTTTGCTATTGTGTATAATGCCGCAATAAACATACGTGTGCATGTGTCTTTATAGCAGCATGATTTATAGTCCTTTGGGTATATACCCAGTAATGGGATGGCTGGGTCAAATGGAATTTCTAGTTCTAGATCCCTGAGGAATCGCCACAGTGACCTGCACAAGGGTTGAACTAGTTTACAGTCCCACCAACAGTGTAAAGTGTTCCTATTTCTCCACATCCTCTCCAGCACCTGTTGTTTCCTGACTTTTTAATGATTGCCATTCTAACTGGTGTGAGATGGTATCTCATTGTGGTTTTGATTTGCATTTCTCTGATGGCCAGTGATGGTGAGCTTTTTTTCACGTGTTTTTTGGCTGCATAAATGTCTTCTTTTGAGGAGTGTCTGTTCATGTCCTTCGCCCACTTTTTGATGGGGTTGTTTGGTGTTTTCTTGTAAATTTGTTGGAGTTCATTGTAGATTCTGGATATTAGCCGTTTGTCAGATGAGTTGGTTGCGAAAATTTTCTCCCATTTTGTAGGTTGCCTGTTCACTCTGATGGTAGTTTCCTTTGCTGTGCAGAAGCTCTTTAGTTTATTTAGATCCCATTTGTCAATTTTGGCTTTTGTTGCCATTGCTTTTGGTGTTTTAGACATGAAGTCCTTGCCCATGCCTATGTCCTGAATGGTATTGCCTAGGTTTTCTTCTAGGGTTTTTATGGGTTTAGGTCTAACGTTTAAGTCTTTAATCCATCTTGAGTTGACTTTTGTATAAGGTGTAAGGAAGGGATCCAGTTTCAGCTTTCTACACGTGGCTAGCCAGTTTTCCCAGCACCATTTATTAAATAGGGAATCCTTTCTCCATTTCTTGTTTTTGTCAGGTTTGTCAAAGATCAGATAGTTGTAGATATGTGGCATTATTTCTGACGGCTCTGTTCTGTTCCATTGATCTATATCTCTGTTTTGGTACCAGTACCATGCTGTTTGGGTTACCGTAGCCTTGTAGTATAGTTTGAAGTCAGGTAGCGTGATGCCTCCAGCTTTGTTCTTTTGGCTTAGGATTGACTTGGTGATGCGGGCTCTTTTTTGGTTCCCTATGAACTTTAAAGTAGTTTTTTCCAATTCTGTGAAGAAAGTCATTGGTAACTTGATGGGGATGGCATTGAATCTGTAAATTACCTTGGGAAGGATGGCCATTTTCATGATATTGATTCTTCCTACCCATGAGCATGGAATGTTCTTCCATTTGTTTGTATCCTCTTTTATTTCCTTGAGCAGTGGTTTGTAGTTTTCTCCTTGAAGAGGTCCTTCACATCCCTTGTAAGTTGGATTCCTAGGTATTTTATTCTCTTTGAAGCAATTGTGAATGGGAGTTCACTCATGATTTGGCTCTCTGTTTGTCTGTTATTGATGTATAAGAATGCTTGTGATTTTTGTACATTGATGTTGTATCCTGAGACTTTGCTGAAGTTGCTTATCAGCTTAAGGAGATTTTGGGCTGAGACAATGGGGTTTTCTAGATATACTATCACGTCATCTGCAAACAGGGACAATTTGACTTCCTTTTTTCCTAATTGAATACCCTTGATTTCCTTCTCTTGCCTAATTGCCCTGGCCAGAACTTCCAACACTATGTTGAATAGAAGTGGTGAGAGAGGGCATCCCTGTCTTGTGCCAGTTTTCAAAGTGAATGCTTCCAGTTTCTGCCCATTCAGTATGATATTGGCTGTGGGTTTGTCATAAATAGCTCTCATTATTTTGAGATACGACCCGTCAATACCTAATTTATTGAGAGTTTTTAGCATGAAGGGTTGTTGAATTTTGTCAAAGGCCTTTTCTTCATGTATTGAGATAATCATGTGGTTTTTGACTTTGGTTCTGTTTATATGCTGTATTACATTTATTGCTTTGCGTATATTGAACCAGCCTTGCATCCCAGGGATGAAGCCCACTTGATCATGGTGGATAAGCTGTTTGATGTGCTGCGAGATTCGGTTTGCCAGTAATTTATTGAGGAATTTTGCATCAATATTCATCAAGGATATTGGTCTAAAATTCTCTTTTTTGGTTGTGTCTCTGCCCAGCTTTGGTATCAGCATGATGCTGGCCTCATAAAATGAGTTAGGAAGGATTCCCTCTTTTTCTATTGATTGGAATAGTTTCTGAAGTAATGGTTCCAGTTCCTCCTTGTACCTCTGGTAGAATTCGGCTGTGAACGCATCTGATCCTGGACTCCTTTTGGTTGGTAAGCTATTGATTATTGCCGCAATTTCAGCTCCTGTTATTAGTCTATTCAGAGATTCAACTTCTTCCTGGTTTAGTCATGGGAGAGTGTATGTGTCGAGGAATTTATACCTTTCTCTTTTTTTTAATTTTTTTTCTTTTTATCATTATTATTATTATTATTACCATTATTATTATTGTTATACTTTAGGCTCTATGGTACATGTGCGCAACGTGCAGGTAAGCTACATATGTATACATGCGCCATGCTGGTGCGCTGCACCCAGCAACTCGTCATCTAGCATTAGGTATATCTCCCAATGCTGTCCCTCCCCCCTCCCCCCACCCCACAACAGTCCCCGAAGTGTGATGTTCCCCTTCCTGTGTCCATGTGTTCTCATTGTTCAATTCCCACCTATGAGTGAGAATATGTGGTGTTTGGTTTTTTGTTCTTGCGATAGTTTACTGAGAACGATGATTTCCTATTTCATCCATGTCCCTACAAAGGATATGAACTCATCAGTTTTTATGGCTGCCTAGTATTCCATGGTGTATATGTGCCATATTTTCTTAATCCAGTCTATCATTGTTGGACATTTGGGTTGGTTCCAAATCTTTGCTATTGTGTATAATGCCGCAATAAACATACGTGTGCATGTGTCTTTATAGCAGCATGATTTATAGTCCTTTGGGTATATACCCAGTAATGGGATGGCTGGGTCAAATGGAATTTCTAGTTCTAGATCCCTGAGGAATCGCCACAGTGACCTGCACAAGGGTTGAACTAGTTTACAGTCCCACCAACAGTGTAAAGTGTTCCTATTTCTCCACATCCTCTCCAGCACCTGTTGTTTCCTGACTTTTTAATGATTGCCATTCTAACTGGTGTGAGATGGTATCTCATTGTGGTTTTGATTTGCATTTCTCTGATGGCCAGTGATGGTGAGCTTTTTTTCACGTGTTTTTTGGCTGCATAAATGTCTTCTTTTGAGGAGTGTCTGTTCATGTCCTTCGCCCACTTTTTGATGGGGTTGTTTGGTGTTTTCTTGTAAATTTGTTGGAGTTCATTGTAGATTCTGGATATTAGCCGTTTGTCAGATGAGTAGGTTGCGAAAATTTTCTCCCATTTTGTAGGTTGCCTGTTCACTCTGATGGTAGTTTCCTTTGCTGTGCAGAAGCTCTTTAGTTTAATTAGATCCCATTTGTCAATTTTGGCTTTTGTTGCCATTGCTTTTGGTGTTTTAGACATGAAGTCCTTGCCCATGCCTATGTCCTGAATGGTATTGCCTAGGTTTTCTTCTAGGGTTTTTATGGGTTTAGGTCTAACGTTTAAGTCTTTAATCCATCTTGAGTTGACTTTTGTATAAGGTGTAAGGAAGGGATCCAGTTTCAGCTTTCTACACGTGGCTAGCCAGTTTTCCCAGCACCATTTATTAAATAGGGAATCCTTTCTCCATTTCTTGTTTTTGTCAGGTTTGTCAAAGATCAGATAGTTGTAGATATGTGGCATTATTTCTGACGGCTCTGTTCTGTTCCATTGATCTATATCTCTGTTTTGGTACCAGTACCATGCTGTTTGGGTTACCGTAGCCTTGTAGTATAGTTTGAAGTCAGGTAGCGTGATGCCTCCAGCTTTGTTCTTTTGGCTTAGGATTGACTTGGTGATGCGGGCTCTTTTTTGGTTCCCTATGAACTTTAAAGTAGTTTTTTCCAATTCTGTGAAGAAAGTCATTGGTAACTTGATGGGGATGGCATTGAATCTGTAAATTACCTTGGGAAGGATGGCCATTTTCATGATATTGATTCTTCCTACCCATGAGCATGGAATGTTCTTCCATTTGTTTGTATCCTCTTTTATTTCCTTGAGCAGTGGTTTGTAGTTTTCTCCTTGAAGAGGTCCTTCACATCCCTTGTAAGTTGGATTCCTAGGTATTTTATTCTCTTTGAAGCAATTGTGAATGGGAGTTCACTCATGATTTGGCTCTCTGTTTGTCTGTTATTGATGTATAAGAATGCTTGTGATTTTTGTACATTGATGTTGTATCCTGAGACTTTGCTGAAGTTGCTTATCAGCTTAAGGAGATTTTGGGCTGAGACAATGGGGTTTTCTAGATATACTATCACGTCATCTGCAAACAGGGACAATTTGACTTCCTTTTTTCCTAATTGAATACCCTTGATTTCCTTCTCTTGCCTAATTGCCCTGGCCAGAACTTCCAACACTATGTTGAATAGAAGTGGTGAGAGAGGGCATCCCTGTCTTGTGCCAGTTTTCAAAGTGAATGCTTCCAGTTTCTGCCCATTCAGTATGATATTGGCTGTGGGTTTGTCATAAATAGCTCTCATTATTTTGAGATACGACCCGTCAATACCTAATTTATTGAGAGTTTTTAGCATGAAGGGTTGTTGAATTTTGTCAAAGGCCTTTTCTTCATGTATTGAGATAATCATGTGGTTTTTGACTTTGGTTCTGTTTATATGCTGTATTACATTTATTGCTTTGCGTATATTGAACCAGCCTTGCATCCCAGGGATGAAGCCCACTTGATCATGGTGGATAAGCTGTTTGATGTGCTGCGAGATTCGGTTTGCCAGTAATTTATTGAGGAATTTTGCATCAATATTCATCAAGGATATTGGTCTAAAATTCTCTTTTTTGGTTGTGTCTCTGCCCAGCTTTGGTATCAGCATGATGCTGGCCTCATAAAATGAGTTAGGAAGGATTCCCTCTTTTTCTATTGATTGGAATAGTTTCTGAAGTAATGGTTCCAGTTCCTCCTTGTACCTCTGGTAGAATTCGGCTGTGAACGCATCTGATCCTGGACTCCTTTTGGTTGGTAAGCTATTGATTATTGCCGCAATTTCAGCTCCTGTTATTAGTCTATTCAGAGATTCAACTTCTTCCTGGTTTAGTCATGGGAGAGTGTATGTGTCGAGGAATTTATACCTTTCTCTTTTTTTTAATTTTTTTTCTTTTTATCATTATTATTATTATTATTACCATTATTATTATTGTTATACTTTAGGCTCTATGGTACATGTGCGCAACGTGCAGGTAAGCTACATATGTATACATGCGCCATGCTGGTGCGCTGCACCCAGCAACTCGTCATCTAGCATTAGGTATATCTCCCAATGCTGTCCCTCCCCCCTCCCCCCACCCCACAACAGTCCCCGAAGTGTGATGTTCCCCTTCCTGTGTCCATGTGTTCTCATTGTTCAATTCCCACCTATGAGTGAGAATATGTGGTGTTTGGTTTTTTGTTCTTGCGATAGTTTACTGAGAACGATGATTTCCTATTTCATCCATGTCCCTACAAAGGATATGAACTCATCAGTTTTTATGGCTGCCTAGTATTCCATGGTGTATATGTGCCATATTTTCTTAATCCAGTCTATCATTGTTGGACATTTGGGTTGGTTCCAAATCTTTGCTATTGTGTATAATGCCGCAATAAACATACGTGTGCATGTGTCTTTATAGCAGCATGATTTATAGTCCTTTGGGTATATACCCAGTAATGGGATGGCTGGGTCAAATGGAATTTCTAGTTCTAGATCCCTGAGGAATCGCCACAGTGACCTGCACAAGGGTTGAACTAGTTTACAGTCCCACCAACAGTGTAAAGTGTTCCTATTTCTCCACATCCTCTCCAGCACCTGTTGTTTCCTGACTTTTTAATGATTGCCATTCTAACTGGTGTGAGATGGTATCTCATTGTGGTTTTGATTTGCATTTCTCTGATGGCCAGTGATGGTGAGCTTTTTTTCACGTGTTTTTTGGCTGCATAAATGTCTTCTTTTGAGGAGTGTCTGTTCATGTCCTTCGCCCACTTTTTGATGGGGTTGTTTGGTGTTTTCTTGTAAATTTGTTGGAGTTCATTGTAGATTCTGGATATTAGCCGTTTGTCAGATGAGTAGGTTGCGAAAATTTTCTCCCATTTTGTAGGTTGCCTGTTCACTCTGATGGTAGTTTCCTTTGCTGTGCAGAAGCTCTTTAGTTTATTTAGATCCCATTTGTCAATTTTGGCTTTTGTTGCCATTGCTTTTGGTGTTTTAGACATGAAGTCCTTGCCCATGCCTATGTCCTGAATGGTATTGCCTAGGTTTTCTTCTAGGGTTTTTATGGGTTTAGGTCTAACGTTTAAGTCTTTAATCCATCTTGAGTTGACTTTTGTATAAGGTGTAAGGAAGGGATCCAGTTTCAGCTCTCTACACGTGGCTAGCCAGTTTTCCCAGCACCATTTATTAAATAGGGAATCCTTTCTCCATTTCTTGTTTTTGTCAGGTTTGTCAAAGATCAGATAGTTGTAGATATGTGGCATTATTTCTGACGGCTCTGTTCTGTTCCATTGATCTATATCTCTGTTTTGGTACCAGTACCATGCTGTTTGGGTTACCGTAGCCTTGTAGTATAGTTTGAAGTCAGGTAGCGTGATGCCTCCAGCTTTGTTCTTTTGGCTTAGGATTGACTTGGTGATGCGGGCTCTTTTTTGGTTCCCTATGAACTTTAAAGTAGTTTTTTCCAATTCTGTGAAGAAAGTCATTGGTAACTTGATGGGGATGGCATTGAATCTGTAAATTACCTTGGGAAGGATGGCCATTTTCATGATATTGATTCTTCCTACCCATGAGCATGGAATGTTCTTCCATTTGTTTGTATCCTCTTTTATTTCCTTGAGCAGTGGTTTGTAGTTTTCTCCTTGAAGAGGTCCTTCACATCCCTTGTAAGTTGGATTCCTAGGTATTTTATTCTCTTTGAAGCAATTGTGAATGGGAGTTCACTCATGATTTGGCTCTCTGTTTGTCTGTTATTGATGTATAAGAATGCTTGTGATTTTTGTACATTGATGTTGTATCCTGAGACTTTGCTGAAGTTGCTTATCAGCTTAAGGAGATTTTGGGCTGAGACAATGGGGTTTTCTAGATATACTATCACGTCATCTGCAAACAGGGACAATTTGACTTCCTTTTTTCCTAATTGAATACCCTTGATTTCCTTCTCTTGCCTAATTGCCCTGGCCAGAACTTCCAACACTATGTTGAATAGAAGTGGTGAGAGAGGGCATCCCTGTCTTGTGCCAGTTTTCAAAGTGAATGCTTCCAGTTTCTGCCCATTCAGTATGATATTGGCTGTGGGTTTGTCATAAATAGCTCTCATTATTTTGAGATACGACCCGTCAATACCTAATTTATTGAGAGTTTTTAGCATGAAGGGTTGTTGAATTTTGTCAAAGGCCTTTTCTTCATGTATTGAGATAATCATGTGGTTTTTGACTTTGGTTCTGTTTATATGCTGTATTACATTTATTGCTTTGCGTATATTGAACCAGCCTTGCATCCCAGGGATGAAGCCCACTTGATCATGGTGGATAAGCTGTTTGATGTGCTGCGAGATTCGGTTTGCCAGTAATTTATTGAGGAATTTTGCATCAATATTCATCAAGGATATTGGTCTAAAATTCTCTTTTTTGGTTGTGTCTCTGCCCAGCTTTGGTATCAGCATGATGCTGGCCTCATAAAATGAGTTAGGAAGGATTCCCTCTTTTTCTATTGATTGGAATAGTTTCTGAAGTAATGGTTCCAGTTCCTCCTTGTACCTCTGGTAGAATTCGGCTGTGAACGCATCTGATCCTGGACTCCTTTTGGTTGGTAAGCTATTGATTATTGCCGCAATTTCAGCTCCTGTTATTAGTCTATTCAGAGATTCAACTTCTTCCTGGTTTAGTCATGGGAGAGTGTATGTGTCGAGGAATTTATACCTTTCTCTTTTTTTTAATTTTTTTTCTTTTTATCATTATTATTATTATTATTACCATTATTATTATTGTTATACTTTAGGCTCTATGGTACATGTGCGCAACGTGCAGGTAAGCTACATATGTATACATGCGCCATGCTGGTGCGCTGCACCCAGCAACTCGTCATCTAGCATTAGGTATATCTCCCAATGCTGTCCCTCCCCCCTCCCCCCACCCCACAACAGTCCCCGAAGTGTGATGTTCCCCTTCCTGTGTCCATGTGTTCTCATTGTTCAATTCCCACCTATGAGTGAGAATATGTGGTGTTTGGTTTTTTGTTCTTGCGATAGTTTACTGAGAACGATGATTTCCTATTTCATCCATGTCCCTACAAAGGATATGAACTCATCAGTTTTTATGGCTGCCTAGTATTCCATGGTGTATATGTGCCATATTTTCTTAATCCAGTCTATCATTGTTGGACATTTGGGTTGGTTCCAAATCTTTGCTATTGTGTATAATGCCGCAATAAACATACGTGTGCATGTGTCTTTATAGCAGCATGATTTATAGTCCTTTGGGTATATACCCAGTAATGGGATGGCTGGGTCAAATGGAATTTCTAGTTCTAGATCCCTGAGGAATCGCCACAGTGACCTGCACAAGGGTTGAACTAGTTTACAGTCCCACCAACAGTGTAAAGTGTTCCTATTTCTCCACATCCTCTCCAGCACCTGTTGTTTCCTGACTTTTTAATGATTGCCATTCTAACTGGTGTGAGATGGTATCTCATTGTGGTTTTGATTTGCATTTCTCTGATGGCCAGTGATGGTGAGCTTTTTTTCACGTGTTTTTTGGCTGCATAAATGTCTTCTTTTGAGGAGTGTCTGTTCATGTCCTTCGCCCACTTTTTGATGGGGTTGTTTGGTGTTTTCTTGTAAATTTGTTGGAGTTCATTGTAGATTCTGGATATTAGCCGTTTGTCAGATGAGTAGGTTGCGAAAATTTTCTCCCATTTTGTAGGTTGCCTGTTCACTCTGATGGTAGTTTCCTTTGCTGTGCAGAAGCTCTTTAGTTTATTTAGATCCCATTTGTCAATTTTGGCTTTTGTTGCCATTGCTTTTGGTGTTTTAGACATGAAGTCCTTGCCCATGCCTATGTCCTGAATGGTATTGCCTAGGTTTTCTTCTAGGGTTTTTATGGGTTTAGGTCTAACGTTTAAGTCTTTAATCCATCTTGAGTTGACTTTTGTATAAGGTGTAAGGAAGGGATCCAGTTTCAGCTCTCTACACGTGGCTAGCCAGTTTTCCCAGCACCATTTATTAAATAGGGAATCCTTTCTCCATTTCTTGTTTTTGTCAGGTTTGTCAAAGATCAGATAGTTGTAGATATGTGGCATTATTTCTGACGGCTCTGTTCTGTTCCATTGATCTATATCTCTGTTTTGGTACCAGTACCATGCTGTTTGGGTTACCGTAGCCTTGTAGTATAGTTTGAAGTCAGGTAGCGTGATGCCTCCAGCTTTGTTCTTTTGGCTTAGGATTGACTTGGTGATGCGGGCTCTTTTTTGGTTCCCTATGAACTTTAAAGTAGTTTTTTCCAATTCTGTGAAGAAAGTCATTGGTAACTTGATGGGGATGGCATTGAATCTGTAAATTACCTTGGGAAGGATGGCCATTTTCATGATATTGATTCTTCCTACCCATGAGCATGGAATGTTCTTCCATTTGTTTGTATCCTCTTTTATTTCCTTGAGCAGTGGTTTGTAGTTTTCTCCTTGAAGAGGTCCTTCACATCCCTTGTAAGTTGGATTCCTAGGTATTTTATTCTCTTTGAAGCAATTGTGAATGGGAGTTCACTCATGATTTGGCTCTCTGTTTGTCTGTTATTGATGTATAAGAATGCTTGTGATTTTTGTACATTGATGTTGTATCCTGAGACTTTGCTGAAGTTGCTTATCAGCTTAAGGAGATTTTGGGCTGAGACAATGGGGTTTTCTAGATATACTATCACGTCATCTGCAAACAGGGACAATTTGACTTCCTTTTTTCCTAATTGAATACCCTTGATTTCCTTCTCTTGCCTAATTGCCCTGGCCAGAACTTCCAACACTATGTTGAATAGAAGTGGTGAGAGAGGGCATCCCTGTCTTGTGCCAGTTTTCAAAGTGAATGCTTCCAGTTTCTGCCCATTCAGTATGATATTGGCTGTGGGTTTGTCATAAATAGCTCTTATTATTTTGAGATACGACCCGTCAATACCTAATTTATTGAGAGTTTTTAGCATGAAGGGTTGTTGAATTTTGTCAAAGGCCTTTTCTTCATGTATTGAGATAATCATGTGGTTTTTGACTTTGGTTCTGTTTATATGCTGTATTACATTTATTGCTTTGCGTATATTGAACCAGCCTTGCATCCCAGGGATGAAGCCCACTTGATCATGGTGGATAAGCTGTTTGATGTGCTGCGAGATTCGGTTTGCCAGTAATTTATTGAGGAATTTTGCATCAATATTCATCAAGGATATTGGTCTAAAATTCTCTTTTTTGGTTGTGTCTCTGCCCAGCTTTGGTATCAGCATGATGCTGGCCTCATAAAATGAGTTAGGAAGGATTCCCTCTTTTTCTATTGATTGGAATAGTTTCTGAAGTAATGGTTCCAGTTCCTCCTTGTACCTCTGGTAGAATTCGGCTGTGAACGCATCTGATCCTGGACTCCTTTTGGTTGGTAAGCTATTGATTATTGCCGCAATTTCAGCTCCTGTTATTAGTCTATTCAGAGATTCAACTTCTTCCTGGTTTAGTCATGGGAGAGTGTATGTGTCGAGGAATTTATACCTTTCTCTTTTTTTTAATTTTTTTTCTTTTTATCATTATTATTATTATTATTACCATTATTATTATTGTTATACTTTAGGCTCTATGGTACATGTGCGCAACGTGCAGGTAAGCTACATATGTATACATGCGCCATGCTGGTGCGCTGCACCCAGCAACTCGTCATCTAGCATTAGGTATATCTCCCAATGCTGTCCCTCCCCCCTCCCCCCACCCCACAACAGTCCCCGAAGTGTGATGTTCCCCTTCCTGTGTCCATGTGTTCTCATTGTTCAATTCCCACCTATGAGTGAGAATATGTGGTGTTTGGTTTTTTGTTCTTGCGATAGTTTACTGAGAACGATGATTTCCTATTTCATCCATGTCCCTACAAAGGATATGAACTCATCAGTTTTTATGGCTGCCTAGTATTCCATGGTGTATATGTGCCATATTTTCTTAATCCAGTCTATCATTGTTGGACATTTGGGTTGGTTCCAAATCTTTGCTATTGTGTATAATGCCGCAATAAACATACGTGTGCATGTGTCTTTATAGCAGCATGATTTATAGTCCTTTGGGTATATACCCAGTAATGGGATGGCTGGGTCAAATGGAATTTCTAGTTCTAGATCCCTGAGGAATCGCCACAGTGACCTGCACAAGGGTTGAACTAGTTTACAGTCCCACCAACAGTGTAAAGTGTTCCTATTTCTCCACATCCTCTCCAGCACCTGTTGTTTCCTGACTTTTTAATGATTGCCATTCTAACTGGTGTGAGATGGTATCTCATTGTGGTTTTGATTTGCATTTCTCTGATGGCCAGTGATGGTGAGCTTTTTTTCACGTGTTTTTTGGCTGCATAAATGTCTTCTTTTGAGGAGTGTCTGTTCATGTCCTTCGCCCACTTTTTGATGGGGTTGTTTGGTGTTTTCTTGTAAATTTGTTGGAGTTCATTGTAGATTCTGGATATTAGCCGTTTGTCAGATGAGTAGGTTGCGAAAATTTTCTCCCATTTTGTAGGTTGCCTGTTCACTCTGATGGTAGTTTCCTTTGCTGTGCAGAAGCTCTTTAGTTTAATTAGATCCCATTTGTCAATTTTGGCTTTTGTTGCCATTGCTTTTGGTGTTTTAGACATGAAGTCCTTGCCCATGCCTATGTCCTGAATGGTATTGCCTAGGTTTTCTTCTAGGGTTTTTATGGGTTTAGGTCTAACGTTTAAGTCTTTAATCCATCTTGAGTTGACTTTTGTATAAGGTGTAAGGAAGGGATCCAGTTTCAGCTTTCTACACGTGGCTAGCCAGTTTTCCCAGCACCATTTATTAAATAGGGAATCCTTTCTCCATTTCTTGTTTTTGTCAGGTTTGTCAAAGATCAGATAGTTGTAGATATGTGGCATTATTTCTGACGGCTCTGTTCTGTTCCATTGATCTATATCTCTGTTTTGGTACCAGTACCATGCTGTTTGTGTTACCGTAGCCTTGTAGTATAGTTTGAAGTCAGGTAGCGTGATGCCTCCAGCTTTGTTCTTTTGGCTTAGGATTGACTTGGTGATGCGGGCTCTTTTTTGGTTCCCTATGAACTTTAAAGTAGTTTTTTCCAATTCTGTGAAGAAAGTCATTGGTAACTTGATGGGGATGGCATTGAATCTGTAAATTACCTTGGGAAGGATGGCCATTTTCATGATATTGATTCTTCCTACCCATGAGCATGGAATGTTCTTCCATTTGTTTGTATCCTCTTTTATTTCCTTGAGCAGTGGTTTGTAGTTTTCTCCTTGAAGAGGTCCTTCACATCCCTTGTAAGTTGGATTCCTAGGTATTTTATTCTCTTTGAAGCAATTGTGAATGGGAGTTCACTCATGATTTGGCTCTCTGTTTGTCTGTTATTGATGTATAAGAATGCTTGTGATTTTTGTACATTGATGTTGTATCCTGAGACTTTGCTGAAGTTGCTTATCAGCTTAAGGAGATTTTGGGCTGAGACAATGGGGTTTTCTAGATATACTATCACGTCATCTGCAAACAGGGACAATTTGACTTCCTTTTTTCCTAATTGAATACCCTTGATTTCCTTCTCTTGCCTAATTGCCCTGGCCAGAACTTCCAACACTATGTTGAATAGAAGTGGTGAGAGAGGGCATCCCTGTCTTGTGCCAGTTTTCAAAGTGAATGCTTCCAGTTTCTGCCCATTCAGTATGATATTGGCTGTGGGTTTGTCATAAATAGCTCTTATTATTTTGAGATACGACCCGTCAATACCTAATTTATTGAGAGTTTTTAGCATGAAGGGTTGTTGAATTTTGTCAAAGGCCTTTTCTTCCTGTATTGAGATAATCATGTGGTTTTTGACTTTGGTTCTGTTTATATGCTGTATTACATTTATTGCTTTGCGTATATTGAACCAGCCTTGCATCCCAGGGATGAAGCCCACTTGATCATGGTGGATAAGCTGTTTGATGTGCTGCGAGATTCGGTTTGCCAGTAATTTATTGAGGAATTTTGCATCAATATTCATCAAGGATATTGGTCTAAAATTCTCTTTTTTGGTTGTGTCTCTGCCCAGCTTTGGTATCAGCATGATGCTGGCCTCATAAAATGAGTTAGGAAGGATTCCCTCTTTTTCTATTGATTGGAATAGTTTCTGAAGTAATGGTTCCAGTTCCTCCTTGTACCTCTGGTAGAATTCGGCTGTGAACGCATCTGATCCTGGACTCCTTTTGGTTGGTAAGCTATTGATTATTGCCGCAATTTCAGCTCCTGTTATTAGTCTATTCAGAGATTCAACTTCTTCCTGGTTTAGTCATGGGAGAGTGTATGTGTCGAGGAATTTATACCTTTCTCTTTTTTTTAATTTTTGTTCTTTTTATCATTATTATTATTATTATTACCATTATTATTATTGTTATACTTTAGGCTCTATGGTACATGTGCGCAACGTGCAGGTAAGCTACATATGTATACATGCGCCATGCTGGTGCGCTGCACCCAGCAACTCGTCATCTAGCATTAGGTATATCTCCCAATGCTGTCCCTCCCCCCTCCCCCCACCCCACAACAGTCCCCGAAGTGTGATGTTCCCCTTCCTGTGTCCATGTGTTCTCATTGTTCAATTCCCACCTATGAGTGAGAATATGTGGTGTTTGGTTTTTTGTTCTTGCGATAGTTTACTGAGAACGATGATTTCCTATTTCATCCATGTCC
The DNA here is from genome assembly GCF_028885655.2 of Pongo abelii. Classification (NCBI taxonomy): domain Eukaryota; kingdom Metazoa; phylum Chordata; class Mammalia; order Primates; family Hominidae; genus Pongo; species Pongo abelii. The sequence goes on along the minus strand of NC_072007.2, from coordinate 4,212,645 downwards.
CTACAAAGGATATGAACTCATCAGTTTTTATGGCTGCCTAGTATTCCATGGTGTATATGTGCCATATTTTCTTAATCCAGTCTATCATTGTTGGACATTTGGGTTGGTTCCAAATCTTTGCTATTGTGTATAATGCCGCAATAAACATACGTGTGCATGTGTCTTTATAGCAGCATGATTTATAGTCCTTTGGGTATATACCCAGTAATGGGATGGCTGGGTCAAATGGAATTTCTAGTTCTAGATCCCTGAGGAATCGCCACAGTGACCTGCACAAGGGTTGAACTAGTTTACAGTCCCACCAACAGTGTAAAGTGTTCCTATTTCTCCACATCCTCTCCAGCACCTGTTGTTTCCTGACTTTTTAATGATTGCCATTCTAACTGGTGTGAGATGGTATCTCATTGTGGTTTTGATTTGCATTTCTCTGATGGCCAGTGATGGTGAGCTTTTTTTCACGTGTTTTTTGGCTGCATAAATGTCTTCTTTTGAGGAGTGTCTGTTCATGTCCTTCGCCCACTTTTTGATGGGGTTGTTTGGTGTTTTCTTGTAAATTTGTTGGAGTTCATTGTAGATTCTGGATATTAGCCGTTTGTCAGATGAGTAGGTTGCGAAAATTTTCTCCCATTTTGTAGGTTGCCTGTTCACTCTGATGGTAGTTTCCTTTGCTGTGCAGAAGCTCTTTAGTTTAATTAGATCCCATTTGTCAATTTTGGCTTTTGTTGCCATTGCTTTTGGTGTTTTAGACATGAAGTCCTTGCCCATGCCTATGTCCTGAATGGTATTGCCTAGGTTTTCTTCTAGGGTTTTTATGGGTTTAGGTCTAACGTTTAAGTCTTTAATCCATCTTGAGTTGACTTTTGTATAAGGTGTAAGGAAGGGATCCAGTTTCAGCTTTCTACACGTGGCTAGCCAGTTTTCCCAGCACCATTTATTAAATAGGGAATCCTTTCTCCATTTCTTGTTTTTGTCAGGTTTGTCAAAGATCAGATAGTTGTAGATATGTGGCATTATTTCTGACGGCTCTGTTCTGTTCCATTGATCTATATCTCTGTTTTGGTACCAGTACCATGCTGTTTGGGTTACTGTAGCCTTGTAGTATAGTTTGAAGTCAGGTAGCGTGATGCCTCCAGCTTTGTTCTTTTGGCTTAGGATTGACTTGGTGATGCGGGCTCTTTTTTGGTTCCCTATGAACTTTAAAGTAGTTTTTTCCAATTCTGTGAAGAAAGTCATTGGTAACTTGATGGGGATGGCATTGAATCTGTAAATTACCTTGGGAAGGATGGCCATTTTCATGATATTGATTCTTCCTACCCATGAGCATGGAATGTTCTTCCATTTGTTTGTATCCTCTTTTATTTCCTTGAGCAGTGGTTTGTAGTTTTCTCCTTGAAGAGGTCCTTCACATCCCTTGTAAGTTGGATTCCTAGGTATTTTATTCTCTTTGAAGCAATTGTGAATGGGAGTTCACTCATGATTTGGCTCTCTGTTTGTCTGTTATTGATGTATAAGAATGCTTGTGATTTTTGTACATTGATGTTGTATCCTGAGACTTTGCTGAAGTTGCTTATCAGCTTAAGGAGATTTTGGGCTGAGACAATGGGGTTTTCTAGATATACTATCACGTCATCTGCAAACAGGGACAATTTGACTTCCTTTTTTCCTAATTGAATACCCTTGATTTCCTTCTCTTGCCTAATTGCCCTGGCCAGAACTTCCAACACTATGTTGAATAGAAGTGGTGAGAGAGGGCATCCCTGTCTTGTGCCAGTTTTCAAAGTGAATGCTTCCAGTTTTTGCCCATTCAGTATGATATTGGCTGTGGGTTTGTCATAAATAGCTCTTATTATTTTGAGATACGACCCGTCAATACCTAATTTATTGAGAGTTTTTAGCATGAAGGGTTGTTGAATTTTGTCAAAGGCCTTTTCTTCATGTATTGAGATAATCATGTGGTTTCTGACTTTGGTTCTGTTTATATGCTGTATTACATTTATTGCTTTGCGTATATTGAACCAGCCTTGCATCCCAGGGATGAAGCCCACTTGATCATGGTGGATAAGCTGTTTGATGTGCTGCGAGATTCGGTTTGCCAGTAATTTATTGAGGAATTTTGCATCAATATTCATCAAGGATATTGGTCTAAAATTCTCTTTTTTGGTTGTGTCTCTGCCCAGCTTTGGTATCAGCATGATGCTGGCCTCATAAAATGAGTTAGGAAGGATTCCCTCTTTTTCTATTGATTGGAATAGTTTCTGAAGTAATGGTTCCAGTTCCTCCTTGTACCTCTGGTAGAATTCGGCTGTGAACGCATCTGATCCTGGACTCCTTTTGGTTGGTAAGCTATTGATTATTGCCGCAATTTCAGCTCCTGTTATTAGTCTATTCAGAGATTCAACTTCTTCCTGGTTTAGTCATGGGAGAGTGTATGTGTCGAGGAATTTATACCTTTCTCTTTTTTTTAATTTTTTTTCTTTTTATCATTATTATTATTATTATTACCATTATTATTATTGTTATACTTTAGGCTCTATGGTACATGTGCGCAACGTGCAGGTAAGCTACATATGTATACATGCGCCATGCTGGTGCGCTGCACCCAGCAACTCGTCATCTAGCATTAGGTATATCTCCCAATGCTGTCCCTCCCCCCTCCCCCCACCCCACAACAGTCCCCGAAGTGTGATGTTCCCCTTCCTGTGTCCATGTGTTCTCATTGTTCAATTCCCACCTATGAGTGAGAATATGTGGTGTTTGGTTTTTTGTTCTTGCGATAGTTTACTGAGAACGATGATTTCCTATTTCATCCATGTCCCTACAAAGGATATGAACTCATCAGTTTTTATGGCTGCCTAGTATTCCATGGTGTATATGTGCCATATTTTCTTAATCCAGTCTATCATTGTTGGACATTTGGGTTGGTTCCAAATCGTTGCTATTGTGTATAATGCCGCAATAAACATACGTGTGCATGTGTCTTTATAGCAGCATGATTTATAGTCCTTTGGGTATATACCCAGTAATGGGATGGCTGGGTCAAATGGAATTTCTAGTTCTAGATCCCTGAGGAATCGCCACAGTGACCTGCACAAGGGTTGAACTAGTTTACAGTCCCACCAACAGTGTAAAGTGTTCCTATTTCTCCACATCCTCTCCAGCACCTGTTGTTTCCTGACTTTTTAATGATTGCCATTCTAACTGGTGTGAGATGGTATCTCATTGTGGTTTTGATTTGCATTTCTCTGATGGCCAGTGATGGTGAGCTTTTTTTCACGTGTTTTTTGGCTGCATAAATGTCTTCTTTTGAGGAGTGTCTGTTCATGTCCTTCGCCCACTTTTTGATGGGGTTGTTTGGTGTTTTCTTGTAAATTTGTTGGAGTTCATTGTAGATTCTGGATATTAGCCGTTTGTCAGATGAGTAGGTTGCGAAAATTTTCTCCCATTTTGTAGGTTGCCTGTTCACTCTGATGGTAGTTTCCTTTGCTGTGCAGAAGCTCTTTAGTTTAATTAGATCCCATTTGTCAATTTTGGCTTTTGTTGCCATTGCTTTTGGTGTTTTAGACATGAAGTCCTTGCCCATGCCTATGTCCTGAATGGTATTGCCTAGGTTTTCTTCTAGGGTTTTTATGGGTTTAGGTCTAACGTTTAAGTCTTTAATCCATCTTGAGTTGACTTTTGTATAAGGTGTAAGGAAGGGATCCAGTTTCAGCTTTCTACACGTGGCTAGCCAGTTTTCCCAGCACCATTTATTAAATAGGGAATCCTTTCTCCATTTCTTGTTTTTGTCAGGTTTGTCAAAGATCAGATAGTTGTAGATATGTGGCATTATTTCTGACGGCTCTGTTCTGTTCCATTGATCTATATCTCTGTTTTGGTACCAGTACCATGCTGTTTGGGTTACTGTAGCCTTGTAGTATAGTTTGAAGTCAGGTAGCGTGATGCCTCCAGCTTTGTTCTTTTGGCTTAGGATTGACTTGGTGATGCGGGCTCTTTTTTGGTTCCCTATGAACTTTAAAGTAGTTTTTTCCAATTCTGTGAAGAAAGTCATTGGTAACTTGATGGGGATGGCATTGAATCTGTAAATTACCTTGGGAAGGATGGCCATTTTCATGATATTGATTCTTCCTACCCATGAGCATGGAATGTTCTTCCATTTGTTTGTATCCTCTTTTATTTCCTTGAGCAGTGGTTTGTAGTTTTCTCCTTGAAGAGGTCCTTCACATCCCTTGTAAGTTGGATTCCTAGGTATTTTATTCTCTTTGAAGCAATTGTGAATGGGAGTTCACTCATGATTTGGCTCTCTGTTTGTCTGTTATTGATGTATAAGAATGCTTGTGATTTTTGTACATTGATGTTGTATCCTGACACTTTGCTGAAGTTGCTTATCAGCTTAAGGAGATTTTGGGCTGAGACAATGGGGTTTTCTAGATATACTATCACGTCATCTGCAAACAGGGACAATTTGACTTCCTTTTTTCCTAATTGAATACCCTTGATTTCCTTCTCTTGCCTAATTGCCCTGGCCAGAACTTCCAACACTATGTTGAATAGAAGTGGTGAGAGAGGGCATCCCTGTCTTGTGCCAGTTTTCAAAGTGAATGCTTCCAGTTTCTGCCCATTCAGTATGATATTGGCTGTGGGTTTGTCATAAATAGCTCTTATTATTTTGAGATACGACCCGTCAATACCTAATTTATTGAGAGTTTTTAGCATGAAGGGTTGTTGAATTTTGTCAAAGGCCTTTTCTTCATGTATTGAGATAATCATGTGGTTTTTGACTTTGGTTCTGTTTATATGCTGTATTACATTTATTGCTTTGCGTATATTGAACCAGCCTTGCATCCCAGGGATGAAGCCCACTTGATCATGGTGGATAAGCTGTTTGATGTGCTGCGAGATTCGGTTTGCCAGTAATTTATTGAGGAATTTTGCATCAATATTCATCAAGGATATTGGTCTAAAATTCTCTTTTTTGGTTGTGTCTCTGCCCAGCTTTGGTATCAGCATGATGCTGGCCTCATAAAATGAGTTAGGAAGGATTCCCTCTTTTTCTATTGATTGGAATAGTTTCTGAAGTAATGGTTCCAGTTCCTCCTTGTACCTCTGGTAGAATTCGGCTGTGAACGCATCTGATCCTGGACTCCTTTTGGTTGGTAAGCTATTGATTATTGCCGCAATTTCAGCTCCTGTTATTAGTCTATTCAGAGATTCAACTTCTTCCTGGTTTAGTCATGGGAGAGTGTATGTGTCGAGGAATTTATACCTTTCTCTTTTTTTTAATTTTTTTTCTTTTTATCATTATTATTATTATTATTACCATTATTATTATTGTTATACTTTAGGCTCTATGGTACATGTGCGCAACGTGCAGGTAAGCTACATATGTATACATGCGCCATGCTGGTGCGCTGCACCCAGCAACTCGTCATCTAGCATTAGGTATATCTCCCAATGCTGTCCCTCCCCCCTCCCCCCACCCCACAACAGTCCCCGAAGTGTGATGTTCCCCTTCCTGTGTCCATGTGTTCTCATTGTTCAATTCCCACCTATGAGTGAGAATATGTGGTGTTTGGTTTTTTGTTCTTGCGATAGTTTACTGAGAACGATGATTTCCTATTTCATCCATGTCCCTACAAAGGATATGAACTCATCAGTTTTTATGGCTGCCTAGTATTCCATGGTGTATATGTGCCATATTTTCTTAATCCAGTCTATCATTGTTGGACATTTGGGTTGGTTCCAAATCTTTGCTATTGTGTATAATGCCGCAATAAACATACGTGTGCATGTGTCTTTATAGCAGCATGATTTATAGTCCTTTGGGTATATACCCAGTAATGGGATGGCTGGGTCAAATGGAATTTCTAGTTCTAGATCCCTGAGGAATCGCCACAGTGACCTGCACAAGGGTTGAACTAGTTTACAGTCCCACCAACAGTGTAAAGTGTTCCTATTTCTCCACATCCTCTCCAGCACCTGTTGTTTCCTGACTTTTTAATGATTGCCATTCTAACTGGTGTGAGATGGTATCTCATTGTGGTTTTGATTTGCATTTCTCTGATGGCCAGTGATGGTGAGCTTTTTTTCACGTGTTTTTTGGCTGCATAAATGTCTTCTTTTGAGGAGTGTCTGTTCATGTCCTTCGCCCACTTTTTGATGGGGTTGTTTGGTGTTTTCTTGTAAATTTGTTGGAGTTCATTGTAGATTCTGGATATTAGCCGTTTGTCAGATGAGTAGGTTGCGAAAATTTTCTCCCATTTTGTAGGTTGCCTGTTCACTCTGATGGTAGTTTCCTTTGCTGTGCAGAAGCTCTTTAGTTTATTTAGATCCCATTTGTCAATTTTGGCTTTTGTTGCCATTGCTTTTGGTGTTTTAGACATGAAGTCCTTGCCCATGCCTATGTCCTGAATGGTATTGCCTAGGTTTTCTTCTAGGGTTTTTATGGGTTTAGGTCTAACGTTTAAGTCTTTAATCCATCTTGAGTTGACTTTTGTATAAGGTGTAAGGAAGGGATCCAGTTTCAGCTCTCTACACGTGGCTAGCCAGTTTTCCCAGCACCATTTATTAAATAGGGAATCCTTTCTCCATTTCTTGTTTTTGTCAGGTTTGTCAAAGATCAGATAGTTGTAGATATGTGGCATTATTTCTGACGGCTCTGTTCTGTTCCATTGATCTATATCTCTGTTTTGGTACCAGTACCATGCTGTTTGGGTTACCGTAGCCTTGTAGTATAGTTTGAAGTCAGGTAGCGTGATGCCTCCAGCTTTGTTCTTTTGGCTTAGGATTGACTTGGTGATGCGGGCTCTTTTTTGGTTCCCTATGAACTTTAAAGTAGTTTTTTCCAATTCTGTGAAGAAAGTCATTGGTAACTTGATGGGGATGGCATTGAATCTGTAAATTACCTTGGGAAGGATGGCCATTTTCATGATATTGATTCTTCCTACCCATGAGCATGGAATGTTCTTCCATTTGTTTGTATCCTCTTTTATTTCCTTGAGCAGTGGTTTGTAGTTTTCTCCTTGAAGAGGTCCTTCACATCCCTTGTAAGTTGGATTCCTAGGTATTTTATTCTCTTTGAAGCAATTGTGAATGGGAGTTCACTCATGATTTGGCTCTCTGTTTGTCTGTTATTGATGTATAAGAATGCTTGTGATTTTTGTACATTGATGTTGTATCCTGAGACTTTGCTGAAGTTGCTTATCAGCTTAAGGAGATTTTGGGCTGAGACAATGGGGTTTTCTAGATATACTATCACGTCATCTGCAAACAGGGACAATTTGACTTCCTTTTTTCCTAATTGAATACCCTTGATTTCCTTCTCTTGCCTAATTGCCCTGGCCAGAACTTCCAACACTATGTTGAATAGAAGTGGTGAGAGAGGGCATCCCTGTCTTGTGCCAGTTTTCAAAGTGAATGCTTCCAGTTTCTGCCCATTCAGTATGATATTGGCTGTGGGTTTGTCATAAATAGCTCTTATTATTTTGAGATACGACCCGTCAATACCTAATTTATTGAGAGTTTTTAGCATGAAGGGTTGTTGAATTTTGTCAAAGGCCTTTTCTTCATGTATTGAGATAATCATGTGGTTTTTGACTTTGGTTCTGTTTATATGCTGTATTACATTTATTGCTTTGCGTATATTGAACCAGCCTTGCATCCCAGGGATGAAGCCCACTTGATCATGGTGGATAAGCTGTTTGATGTGCTGCGAGATTCGGTTTGCCAGTAATTTATTGAGGAATTTTGCATCAATATTCATCAAGGATATTGGTCTAAAATTCTCTTTTTTGGTTGTGTCTCTGCCCAGCTTTGGTATCAGCATGATGCTGGCCTCATAAAATGAGTTAGGAAGGATTCCCTCTTTTTCTATTGATTGGAATAGTTTCTGAAGTAATGGTTCCAGTTCCTCCTTGTACCTCTGGTAGAATTCGGCTGTGAACGCATCTGATCCTGGACTCCTTTTGGTTGGTAAGCTATTGATTATTGCCGCAATTTCAGCTCCTGTTATTAGTCTATTCAGAGATTCAACTTCTTCCTGGTTTAGTCATGGGAGAGTGTATGTGTCGAGGAATTTATACCTTTCTCTTTTTTTTAATTTTTTTTCTTTTTATCATTATTATTATTATTATTACCATTATTATTATTGTTATACTTTAGGCTCTATGGTACATGTGCGCAACGTGCAGGTAAGCTACATATGTATACATGCGCCATGCTGGTGCGCTGCACCCAGCAACTCGTCATCTAGCATTAGGTATATCTCCCAATGCTGTCCCTCCCCCCTCCCCCCACCCCACAACAGTCCCCGAAGTGTGATGTTCCCCTTCCTGTGTCCATGTGTTCTCATTGTTCAATTCCCACCTATGAGTGAGAATATGTGGTGTTTGGTTTTTTGTTCTTGCGATAGTTTACTGAGAACGATGATTTCCTATTTCATCCATGTCCCTACAAAGGATATGAACTCATCAGTTTTTATGGCTGCCTAGTATTCCATGGTGTATATGTGCCATATTTTCTTAATCCAGTCTATCATTGTTGGACATTTGGGTTGGTTCCAAATCTTTGCTATTGTGTATAATGCCGCAATAAACATACGTGTGCATGTGTCTTTATAGCAGCATGATTTATAGTCCTTTGGGTATATACCCAGTAATGGGATGGCTGGGTCAAATGGAATTTCTAGTTCTAGATCCCTGAGGAATCGCCACAGTGACCTGCACAAGGGTTGAACTAGTTTACAGTCCCACCAACAGTGTAAAGTGTTCCTATTTCTCCACATCCTCTCCAGCACCTGTTGTTTCCTGACTTTTTAATGATTGCCATTCTAACTGGTGTGAGATGGTATCTCATTGTGGTTTTGATTTGCATTTCTCTGATGGCCAGTGATGGTGAGCTTTTTTTCACGTGTTTTTTGGCTGCATAAATGTCTTCTTTTGAGGAGTGTCTGTTCATGTCCTTCGCCCACTTTTTGATGGGGTTGTTTGGTGTTTTCTTGTAAATTTGTTGGAGTTCATTGTAGATTCTGGATATTAGCCGTTTGTCAGATGAGTAGGTTGCGAAAATTTTCTCCCATTTTGTAGGTTGCCTGTTCACTCTGATGGTAGTTTCCTTTGCTGTGCAGAAGCTCTTTAGTTTAATTAGATCCCATTTGTCAATTTTGGCTTTTGTTGCCATTGCTTTTGGTGTTTTAGACATGAAGTCCTTGCCCATGCCTATGTCCTGAATGGTATTGCCTAGGTTTTCTTCTAGGGTTTTTATGGGTTTAGGTCTAACGTTTAAGTCTTTAATCCATCTTGAGTTGACTTTTGTATAAGGTGTAAGGAAGGGATCCAGTTTCAGCTTTCTACACGTGGCTAGCCAGTTTTCCCAGCACCATTTATTAAATAGGGAATCCTTTCTCCATTTCTTGTTTTTGTCAGGTTTGTCAAAGATCAGATAGTTGTAGATATGTGGCATTATTTCTGACGGCTCTGTTCTGTTCCATTGATCTATATCTCTGTTTTGGTACCAGTACCATGCTGTTTGTGTTACCGTAGCCTTGTAGTATAGTTTGAAGTCAGGTAGCGTGATGCCTCCAGCTTTGTTCTTTTGGCTTAGGATTGACTTGGTGATGCGGGCTCTTTTTTGGTTCCCTATGAACTTTAAAGTAGTTTTTTCCAATTCTGTGAAGAAAGTCATTGGTAACTTGATGGGGATGGCATTGAATCTGTAAATTACCTTGGGAAGGATGGCCATTTTCATGATATTGATTCTTCCTACCCATGAGCATGGAATGTTCTTCCATTTGTTTGTATCCTCTTTTATTTCCTTGAGCAGTGGTTTGTAGTTTTCTCCTTGAAGAGGTCCTTCACATCCCTTGTAAGTTGGATTCCTAGGTATTTTATTCTCTTTGAAGCAATTGTGAATGGGAGTTCACTCATGATTTGGCTCTCTGTTTGTCTGTTATTGATGTATAAGAATGCTTGTGATTTTTGTACATTGATGTTGTATCCTGAGACTTTGCTGAAGTTGCTTATCAGCTTAAGGAGATTTTGGGCTGAGACAATGGGGTTTTCTAGATATACTATCACGTCATCTGCAAACAGGGACAATTTGACTTCCTTTTTTCCTAATTGAATACCCTTGATTTCCTTCTCTTGCCTAATTGCCCTGGCCAGAACTTCCAACACTATGTTGAATAGAAGTGGTGAGAGAGGGCATCCCTGTCTTGTGCCAGTTTTCAAAGTGAATGCTTCCAGTTTCTGCCCATTCAGTATGATATTGGCTGTGGGTTTGTCATAAATAGCTCTTATTATTTTGAGATACGACCCGTCAATACCTAATTTATTGAGAGTTTTTAGCATGAAGGGTTGTTGAATTTTGTCAAAGGCCTTTTCTTCCTGTATTGAGATAATCATGTGGTTTTTGACTTTGGTTCTGTTTATATGCTGTATTACATTTATTGCTTTGCGTATATTGAACCAGCCTTGCATCCCAGGGATGAAGCCCACTTGATCATGGTGGATAAGCTGTTTGATGTGCTGCGAGATTCGGTTTGCCAGTAATTTATTGAGGAATTTTGCATCAATATTCATCAAGGATATTGGTCTAAAATTCTCTTTTTTGGTTGTGTCTCTGCCCAGCTTTGGTATCAGCATGATGCTGGCCTCATAAAATGAGTTAGGAAGGATTCCCTCTTTTTCTATTGATTGGAATAGTTTCTGAAGTAATGGTTCCAGTTCCTCCTTGTACCTCTGGTAGAATTCGGCTGTGAACGCATCTGATCCTGGACTCCTTTTGGTTGGTAAGCTATTGATTATTGCCGCAATTTCAGCTCCTGTTATTAGTCTATTCAGAGATTCAACTTCTTCCTGGTTTAGTCATGGGAGAGTGTATGTGTCGAGGAATTTATACCTTTCTCTTTTTTTTAATTTTTGTTCTTTTTATCATTATTATTATTATTATTACCATTATTATTATTGTTATACTTTAGGCTCTATGGTACATGTGCGCAACGTGCAGGTAAGCTACATATGTATACATGCGCCATGCTGGTGCGCTGCACCCAGCAACTCGTCATCTAGCATTAGGTATATCTCCCAATGCTGTCCCTCCCCCCTCCCCCCACCCCACAACAGTCCCCGAAGTGTGATGTTCCCCTTCCTGTGTCCATGTGTTCTCATTGTTCAATTCCCACCTATGAGTGAGAATATGTGGTGTTTGGTTTTTTGTTCTTGCGATAGTTTACTGAGAACGATGATTTCCTATTTCATCCATGTCCCTACAAAGGATATGAACTCATCAGTTTTTATGGCTGCCTAGTATTCCATGGTGTATATGTGCCATATTTTCTTAATCCAGTCTATCATTGTTGGACATTTGGGTTGGTTCCAAATCTTTGCTATTGTGTATAATGCCGCAATAAACATACGTGTGCATGTGTCTTTATAGCAGCATGATTTATAGTCCTTTGGGTATATACCCAGTAATGGGATGGCTGGGTCAAATGGAATTTCTAGTTCTAGATCCCTGAGGAATCGCCACAGTGACCTGCACAAGGGTTGAACTAGTTTACAGTCCCACCAACAGTGTAAAGTGTTCCTATTTCTCCACATCCTCTCCAGCACCTGTTGTTTCCTGACTTTTTAATGATTGCCATTCTAACTGGTGTGAGATGGTATCTCATTGTGGTTTTGATTTGCATTTCTCTGATGGCCAGTGATGGTGAGCTTTTTTTCACGTGTTTTTTGGCTGCATAAATGTCTTCTTTTGAGGAGTGTCTGTTCATGTCCTTCGCCCACTTTTTGATGGGGTTGTTTGGTGTTTTCTTGTAAATTTGTTGGAGTTCATTGTAGATTCTGGATATTAGCCGTTTGTCAGATGAGTAGGTTGCGAAAATTTTCTCCCATTTTGTAGGTTGCCTGTTCACTCTGATGGTAGTTTCCTTTGCTGTGCAGAAGCTCTTTAGTTTAATTAGATCCCATTTGTCAATTTTGGCTTTTGTTGCCATTGCTTTTGGTGTTTTAGACATGAAGTCCTTGCCCATGCCTATGTCCTGAATGGTATTGCCTAGGTTTTCTTCTAGGGTTTTTATGGGTTTAGGTCTAACGTTTAAGTCTTTAATCCATCTTGAGTTGACTTTTGTATAAGGTGTAAGGAAGGGATCCAGTTTCAGCTTTCTACACGTGGCTAGCCAGTTTTCCCAGCACCATTTATTAAATAGGGAATCCTTTCTCCATTTCTTGTTTTTGTCAGGTTTGTCAAAGATCAGATAGTTGTAGATATGTGGCATTATTTCTGACGGCTCTGTTCTGTTCCATTGATCTATATCTCTGTTTTGGTACCAGTACCATGCTGTTTGGGTTACTGTAGCCTTGTAGTATAGTTTGAAGTCAGGTAGCGTGATGCCTCCAGCTTTGTTCTTTTGGCTTAGGATTGACTTGGTGATGCGGGCTCTTTTTTGGTTCCCTATGAACTTTAAAGTAGTTTTTTCCAATTCTGTGAAGAAAGTCATTGGTAACTTGATGGGGATGGCATTGAATCTGTAAATTACCTTGGGAAGGATGGCCATTTTCATGATATTGATTCTTCCTACCCATGAGCATGGAATGTTCTTCCATTTGTTTGTATCCTCTTTTATTTCCTTGAGCAGTGGTTTGTAGTTTTCTCCTTGAAGAGGTCCTTCACATCCCTTGTAAGTTGGATTCCTAGGTATTTTATTCTCTTTGAAGCAATTGTGAATGGGAGTTCACTCATGATTTGGCTCTCTGTTTGTCTGTTATTGATGTATAAGAATGCTTGTGATTTTTGTACATTGATGTTGTATCCTGAGACTTTGCTGAAGTTGCTTATCAGCTTAAGGAGATTTTGGGCTGAGACAATGGGGTTTTCTAGATATACTATCACGTCATCTGCAAACAGGGACAATTTGACTTCCTTTTTTCCTAATTGAATACCCTTGATTTCCTTCTCTTGCCTAATTGCCCTGGCCAGAACTTCCAACACTATGTTGAATAGAAGTGGTGAGAGAGGGCATCCCTGTCTTGTGCCAGTTTTCAAAGTGAATGCTTCCAGTTTTTGCCCATTCAGTATGATATTGGCTGTGGGTTTGTCATAAATAGCTCTTATTATTTTGAGATACGACCCGTCAATACCTAATTTATTGAGAGTTTTTAGCATGAAGGGTTGTTGAATTTTGTCAAAGGCCTTTTCTTCATGTATTGAGATAATCATGTGGTTTCTGACTTTGGTTCTGTTTATATGCTGTATTACATTTATTGCTTTGCGTATATTGAACCAGCCTTGCATCCCAGGGATGAAGCCCACTTGATCATGGTGGATAAGCTGTTTGATGTGCTGCGAGATTCGGTTTGCCAGTAATTTATTGAGGAATTTTGCATCAATATTCATCAAGGATATTGGTCTAAAATTCTCTTTTTTGGTTGTGTCTCTGCCCAGCTTTGGTATCAGCATGATGCTGGCCTCATAAAATGAGTTAGGAAGGATTCCCTCTTTTTCTATTGATTGGAATAGTTTCTGAAGTAATGGTTCCAGTTCCTCCTTGTACCTCTGGTAGAATTCGGCTGTGAACGCATCTGATCCTGGACTCCTTTTGGTTGGTAAGCTATTGATTATTGCCGCAATTTCAGCTCCTGTTATTAGTCTATTCAGAGATTCAACTTCTTCCTGGTTTAGTCATGGGAGAGTGTATGTGTCGAGGAATTTATACCTTTCTCTTTTTTTTAATTTTTTTTCTTTTTATCATTATTATTATTATTATTACCATTATTATTATTGTTATACTTTAGGCTCTATGGTACATGTGCGCAACGTGCAGGTAAGCTACATATGTATACATGCGCCATGCTGGTGCGCTGCACCCAGCAACTCGTCATCTAGCATTAGGTATATCTCCCAATGCTGTCCCTCCCCCCTCCCCCCACCCCACAACAGTCCCCGAAGTGTGATGTTCCCCTTCCTGTGTCCATGTGTTCTCATTGTTCAATTCCCACCTATGAGTGAGAATATGTGGTGTTTGGTTTTTTGTTCTTGCGATAGTTTACTGAGAACGATGATTTCCTATTTCATCCATGTCCCTACAAAGGATATGAACTCATCAGTTTTTATGGCTGCCTAGTATTCCATGGTGTATATGTGCCATATTTTCTTAATCCAGTCTATCATTGTTGGACATTTGGGTTGGTTCCAAATCGTTGCTATTGTGTATAATGCCGCAATAAACATACGTGTGCATGTGTCTTTATAGCAGCATGATTTATAGTCCTTTGGGTATATACCCAGTAATGGGATGGCTGGGTCAAATGGAATTTCTAGTTCTAGATCCCTGAGGAATCGCCACAGTGACCTGCACAAGGGTTGAACTAGTTTACAGTCCCACCAACAGTGTAAAGTGTTCCTATTTCTCCACATCCTCTCCAGCACCTGTTGTTTCCTGACTTTTTAATGATTGCCATTCTAACTGGTGTGAGATGGTATCTCATTGTGGTTTTGATTTGCATTTCTCTGATGGCCAGTGATGGTGAGCTTTTTTTCACGTGTTTTTTGGCTGCATAAATGTCTTCTTTTGAGGAGTGTCTGTTCATGTCCTTCGCCCACTTTTTGATGGGGTTGTTTGGTGTTTTCTTGTAAATTTGTTGGAGTTCATTGTAGATTCTGGATATTAGCCGTTTGTCAGATGAGTAGGTTGCGAAAATTTTCTCCCATTTTGTAGGTTGCCTGTTCACTCTGATGGTAGTTTCCTTTGCTGTGCAGAAGCTCTTTAGTTTAATTAGATCCCATTTGTCAATTTTGGCTTTTGTTGCCATTGCTTTTGGTGTTTTAGACATGAAGTCCTTGCCCATGCCTATGTCCTGAATGGTATTGCCTAGGTTTTCTTCTAGGGTTTTTATGGGTTTAGGTCTAACGTTTAAGTCTTTAATCCATCTTGAGTTGACTTTTGTATAAGGTGTAAGGAAGGGATCCAGTTTCAGCTTTCTACACGTGGCTAGCCAGTTTTCCCAGCACCATTTATTAAATAGGGAATCCTTTCTCCATTTCTTGTTTTTGTCAGGTTTGTCAAAGATCAGATAGTTGTAGATATGTGGCATTATTTCTGACGGCTCTGTTCTGTTCCATTGATCTATATCTCTGTTTTGGTACCAGTACCATGCTGTTTGGGTTACTGTAGCCTTGTAGTATAGTTTGAAGTCAGGTAGCGTGATGCCTCCAGCTTTGTTCTTTTGGCTTAGGATTGACTTGGTGATGCGGGCTCTTTTTTGGTTCCCTATGAACTTTAAAGTAGTTTTTTCCAATTCTGTGAAGAAAGTCATTGGTAACTTGATGGGGATGGCATTGAATCTGTAAATTACCTTGGGAAGGATGGCCATTTTCATGATATTGATTCTTCCTACCCATGAGCATGGAATGTTCTTCCATTTGTTTGTATCCTCTTTTATTTCCTTGAGCAGTGGTTTGTAGTTTTCTCCTTGAAGAGGTCCTTCACATCCCTTGTAAGTTGGATTCCTAGGTATTTTATTCTCTTTGAAGCAATTGTGAATGGGAGTTCACTCATGATTTGGCTCTCTGTTTGTCTGTTATTGATGTATAAGAATGCTTGTGATTTTTGTACATTGATGTTGTATCCTGACACTTTGCTGAAGTTGCTTATCAGCTTAAGGAGATTTTGGGCTGAGACAATGGGGTTTTCTAGATATACTATCACGTCATCTGCAAACAGGGACAATTTGACTTCCTTTTTTCCTAATTGAATACCCTTGATTTCCTTCTCTTGCCTAATTGCCCTGGCCAGAACTTCCAACACTATGTTGAATAGAAGTGGTGAGAGAGGGCATCCCTGTCTTGTGCCAGTTTTCAAAGTGAATGCTTCCAGTTTCTGCCCATTCAGTATGATATTGGCTGTGGGTTTGTCATAAATAGCTCTTATTATTTTGAGATACGACCCGTCAATACCTAATTTATTGAGAGTTTTTAGCATGAAGGGTTGTTGAATTTTGTCAAAGGCCTTTTCTTCATGTATTGAGATAATCATGTGGTTTTTGACTTTGGTTCTGTTTATATGCTGTATTACATTTATTGCTTTGCGTATATTGAACCAGCCTTGCATCCCAGGGATGAAGCCCACTTGATCATGGTGGATAAGCTGTTTGATGTGCTGCGAGATTCGGTTTGCCAGTAATTTATTGAGGAATTTTGCATCAATATTCATCAAGGATATTGGTCTAAAATTCTCTTTTTTGGTTGTGTCTCTGCCCAGCTTTGGTATCAGCATGATGCTGGCCTCATAAAATGAGTTAGGAAGGATTCCCTCTTTTTCTATTGATTGGAATAGTTTCTGAAGTAATGGTTCCAGTTCCTCCTTGTACCTCTGGTAGAATTCGGCTGTGAACGCATCTGATCCTGGACTCCTTTTGGTTGGTAAGCTATTGATTATTGCCGCAATTTCAGCTCCTGTTATTAGTCTATTCAGAGATTCAACTTCTTCCTGGTTTAGTCATGGGAGAGTGTATGTGTCGAGGAATTTATACCTTTCTCTTTTTTTTAATTTTTTTTCTTTTTATCATTATTATTATTATTATTACCATTATTATTATTGTTATACTTTAGGCTCTATGGTACATGTGCGCAACGTGCAGGTAAGCTACATATGTATACATGCGCCATGCTGGTGCGCTGCACCCAGCATCTCGTCATCTAGCATTAGGTATATCTCCCAATGCTGTCCCACCCCCCTCCCCCCACCCCACAACAGTCCCCGAAGTGTGATGTTCCCCTTCCTGTGTCCATGTGTTCTCATTGTTCAATTCCCACCTATGAGTGAGAATATGTGGTGTTTGGTTTTTTGTTCTTGCGATAGTTTACTGAGAACGATGATTTCCTATTTCATCCATGTCCCTACAAAGGATATGAACTCATCAGTTTTTATGGCTGCCTAGTATTCCATGGTGTATATGTGCCATATTTTCTTAATCCAGTCTATCATTGTTGGACATTTGGGTTGGTTCCAAATCTTTGCTATTGTGTATAATGCCGCAATAAACATACGTGTGCATGTGTCTTTATAGCAGCATGATTTATAGTCCTTTGGGTATATACCCAGTAATGGGATGGCCGGGTCAAATGGAATTTCTAGTTCTAGATCCCTGAGGAATCGCCACAGTGACCTGCACAAGGGTTGAACTAGTTTACAGTCCCACCAACAGTGTAAAGTGTTCCTATTTCTCCACATCCTCTCCAGCACCTGTTGTTTCCTGACTTTTTAATGATTGCCATTCTAACTGGTGTGAGATGGTATCTCATTGTGGTTTTGATTTGCATTTCTCTGATGGCCAGTGATGGTGAGCTTTTTTTCACGTGTTTTTTGGCTGCATAAATGTCTTCTTTTGAGGAGTGTCTGTTCATGTCCTTCGCCCACTTTTTGATGGGGTTGTTTGGTGTTTTCTTGTAAATTTGTTGGAGTTCATTGTAGATTCTGGATATTAGCCGTTTGTCAGATGAGTAGGTTGCGAAAATTTTCTCCCATTTTGTAGGTTGCCTGTTCACTCTGATGGTAGTTTCCTTTGCTGTGCAGAAGCTCTTTAGTTTAATTAGATCCCATTTGTCAATTTTGGCTTTTGTTGCCATTGCTTTTGGTGTTTTAGACATGAAGTCCTTGCCCATGCCTATGTCCTGAATGGTATTGCCTAGGTTTTCTTCTAGGGTTTTTATGGGTTTAGGTCTAACGTTTAAGTCTTTAATCCATCTTGAGTTGACTTTTGTATAAGGTGTAAGGAAGGGATCCAGTTTCAGCTTTCTACACGTGGCTAGCCAGTTTTCCCAGCACCATTTATTAAATAGGGAATCCTTTCTCCATTTCTTGTTTTTGTCAGGTTTGTCAAAGATCAGATAGTTGTAGATATGTGGCATTATTTCTGACGGCTCTGTTCTGTTCCATTGATCTATATCTCTGTTTTGGTACCAGTACCATGCTGTTTGGGTTACTGTAGCCTTGTAGTATAGTTTGAAGTCAGGTAGCGTGATGCCTCCAGCTTTGTTCTTTTGGCTTAGGATTGACTTGGTGATGCGGGCTCTTTTTTGGTTCCCTATGAACTTTAAAGTAGTTTTTTCCAATTCTGTGAAGAAAGTCATTGGTAACTTGATGGGGATGGCATTGAATCTGTAAATTACCTTGGGAAGGATGGCCATTTTCATGATATTGATTCTTCCTACCCATGAGCATGGAATGTTCTTCCATTTGTTTGTATCCTCTTTTATTTCCTTGAGCAGTGGTTTGTAGTTTTCTCCTTGAAGAGGTCCTTCACATCCCTTGTAAGTTGGATTCCTAGGTATTTTATTCTCTTTGAAGCAATTGTGAATGGGAGTTCACTCATGATTTGGCTCTCTGTTTGTCTGTTATTGATGTATAAGAATGCTTGTGATTTTTGTACATTGATGTTGTATCCTGACACTTTGCTGAAGTTGCTTATCAGCTTAAGGAGATTTTGGGCTGAGACAATGGGGTTTTCTAGATATACTATCACGTCATCTGCAAACAGGGACAATTTGACTTCCTTTTTTCCTAATTGAATACCCTTGATTTCCTTCTCTTGCCTAATTGCCCTGGCCAGAACTTCCAACACTATGTTGAATAGAAGTGGTGAGAGAGGGCATCCCTGTCTTGTGCCAGTTTTCAAAGTGAATGCTTCCAGTTTCTGCCCATTCAGTATGATATTGGCTGTGGGTTTGTCATAAATAGCTCTTATTATTTTGAGATACGACCCGTCAATACCTAATTTATTGAGAGTTTTTAGCATGAAGGGTTGTTGAATTTTGTCAAAGGCCTTTTCTTCATGTATTGAGATAATCATGTGGTTTTTGACTTTGGTTCTGTTTATATGCTGTATTACATTTATTGCTTTGCGTATATTGAACCAGCCTTGCATCCCAGGGATGAAGCCCACTTGATCATGGTGGATAAGCTGTTTGATGTGCTGCGAGATTCGGTTTGCCAGTAATTTATTGAGGAATTTTGCATCAATATTCATCAAGGATATTGGTCTAAAATTCTCTTTTTTGGTTGTGTCTCTGCCCAGCTTTGGTATCAGCATGATGCTGGCCTCATAAAATGAGTTAGGAAGGATTCCCTCTTTTTCTATTGATTGGAATAGTTTCTGAAGTAATGGTTCCAGTTCCTCCTTGTACCTCTGGTAGAATTCGGCTGTGAACGCATCTGATCCTGGACTCCTTTTGGTTGGTAAGCTATTGATTATTGCCGCAATTTCAGCTCCTGTTATTAGTCTATTCAGAGATTCAACTTCTTCCTGGTTTAGTCATGGGAGAGTGTATGTGTCGAGGAATTTATACCTTTCTCTTTTTTTTAATTTTTTTTCTTTTTATCATTATTATTATTATTATTACCATTATTATTATTGTTATACTTTAGGCTCTATGGTACATGTGCGCAACGTGCAGGTAAGCTACATATGTATACATGCGCCATGCTGGTGCGCTGCACCCAGCAACTCGTCATCTAGCATTAGGTATATCTCCCAATGCTGTCCCTCCCCCCTCCCCCCACCCCACAACAGTCCCCGAAGTGTGATGTTCCCCTTCCTGTGTCCATGTGTTCTCATTGTTCAATTCCCACCTATGAGTGAGAATATGTGGTGTTTGGTTTTTTGTTCTTGCGATAGTTTACTGAGAACGATGATTTCCTATTTCATCCATGTCCCTACAAAGGATATGAACTCATCAGTTTTTATGGCTGCCTAGTATTCCATGGTGTATATGTGCCATATTTTCTTAATCCAGTCTATCATTGTTGGACATTTGGGTTGGTTCCAAATCTTTGCTATTGTGTATAATGCCGCAATAAACATACGTGTGCATGTGTCTTTATAGCAGCATGATTTATAGTCCTTTGGGTATATACCCAGTAATGGGATGGCCGGGTCAAATGGAATTTCTAGTTCTAGATCCCTGAGGAATCGCCACAGTGACCTGCACAAGGGTTGAACTAGTTTACAGTCCCACCAACAGTGTAAAGTGTTCCTATTTCTCCACATCCTCTCCAGCACCTGTTGTTTCCTGACTTTTTAATGATTGCCATTCTAACTGGTGTGAGATGGTATCTCATTGTGGTTTTGATTTGCATTTCTCTGATGGCCAGTGATGGTGAGCTTTTTTTCACGTGTTTTTTGGCTGCATAAATGTCTTCTTTTGAGGAGTGTCTGTTCATGTCCTTCGCCCACTTTTTGATGGGGTTGTTTGGTGTTTTCTTGTAAATTTGTTGGAGTTCATTGTAGATTCTGGATATTAGCCGTTTGTCAGATGAGTAGGTTGCGAAAATTTTCTCCCATTTTGTAGGTTGCCTGTTCACTCTGATGGTAGTTTCCTTTGCTGTGCAGAAGCTCTTTAGTTTAATTAGATCCCATTTGTCAATTTTGGCTTTTGTTGCCATTGCTTTTGGTGTTTTAGACATGAAGTCCTTGCCCATGCCTATGTCCTGAATGGTATTGCCTAGGTTTTCTTCTAGGGTTTTTATGGGTTTAGGTCTAACGTTTAAGTCTTTAATCCATCTTGAGTTGACTTTTGTATAAGGTGTAAGGAAGGGATCCAGTTTCAGCGTTCTACACGTGGCTAGCCAGTTTTCCCAGCACCATTTATTAAATAGGGAATCCTTTCTCCATTTCTTGTTTTTGTCAGGTTTGTCAAAGATCAGATAGTTGTAGATATGTGGCATTATTTCTGACGGCTCTGTTCTGTTCCATTGATCTATATCTCTGTTTTGGTACCAGTACCATGCTGTTTGGGTTACTGTAGCCTTGTAGTATAGTTTGAAGTCAGGTAGCGTGATGCCTCCAGCTTTGTTCTTTTGGCTTAGGATTGACTTGGTGATGCGGGCTCTTTTTTGGTTCCCTATGAACTTTAAAGTAGTTTTTTCCAATTCTGTGAAGAAAGTCATTGGTAACTTGATGGGGATGGCATTGAATCTGTAAATTACCTTGGGAAGGATGGCCATTTTCATGATATTGATTCTTCCTACCCATGAGCATGGAATGTTCTTCCATTTGTTTGTATCCTCTTTTATTTCCTTGAGCAGTGGTTTGTAGTTTTCTCCTTGAAGAGGTCCTTCACATCCCTTGTAAGTTGGATTCCTAGGTATTTTATTCTCTTTGAAGCAATTGTGAATGGGAGTTCACTCATGATTTGGCTCTCTGTTTGTCTGTTATTGATGTATAAGAATGCTTGTGATTTTTGTACATTGATGTTGTATCCTGACACTTTGCTGAAGTTGCTTATCAGCTTAAGGAGATTTTGGGCTGAGACAATGGGGTTTTCTAGATATACTATCACGTCATCTGCAAACAGGGACAATTTGACTTCCTTTTTTCCTAATTGAATACCCTTGATTTCCTTCTCTTGCCTAATTGCCCTGGCCAGAACTTCCAACACTATGTTGAATAGAAGTGGTGAGAGAGGGCATCCCTGTCTTGTGCCAGTTTTCAAAGTGAATGCTTCCAGTTTCTGCCCATTCAGTATGATATTGGCTGTGGGTTTGTCATAAATAGCTCTTATTATTTTGAGATACGACCCGTCAATACCTAATTTATTGAGAGTTTTTAGCATGAAGGGTTGTTGAATTTTGTCAAAGGCCTTTTCTTCATGTATTGAGATAATCATGTGGTTTTTGACTTTGGTTCTGTTTATATGCTGTATTACATTTATTGCTTTGCGTATATTGAACCAGCCTTGCATCCCAGGGATGAAGCCCACTTGATCATGGTGGATAAGCTGTTTGATGTGCTGCGAGATTCGGTTTGCCAGTAATTTATTGAGGAATTTTGCATCAATATTCATCAAGGATATTGGTCTAAAATTCTCTTTTTTGGTTGTGTCTCTGCCCAGCTTTGGTATCAGCATGATGCTGGCCTCATAAAATGAGTTAGGAAGGATTCCCTCTTTTTCTATTGATTGGAATAGTTTCTGAAGTAATGGTTCCAGTTCCTCCTTGTACCTCTGGTAGAATTCGGCTGTGAACGCATCTGATCCTGGACTCCTTTTGGTTGGTAAGCTATTGATTATTGCCGCAATTTCAGCTCCTGTTATTAGTCTATTCAGAGATTCAACTTCTTCCTGGTTTAGTCATGGGAGAGTGTATGTGTCGAGGAATTTATACCTTTCTCTTTTTTTTAATTTTTTTTCTTTTTATCATTATTATTATTATTATTACCATTATTATTATTGTTATACTTTAGGCTCTATGGTACATGTGCGCAACGTGCAGGTAAGCTACATATGTATACATGCGCCATGCTGGTGCGCTGCACCCACCAACTCGTCATCTAGCATTAGGTATATCTCCCAATGCTGTCCCTCCCCCCTCCCCCCACCCCACAACAGTCCCCGAAGTGTGATGTTCCCCTTCCTGTGTCCATGTGTTCTCCTTGTTCAATTCCCACCTATGAGTGAGAATATGTGGTGTTTGGTTTTTTGTTCTTGCGATAGTTTACTGAGAACCATGATTTCCAATTTCATCCATGTCCCTACAAAGGATATGAACTCATCAGTTTTTATGGCTGCCTAGTATTCCATGGTGTATATGTGCCATATTTTCTTAATCCAGTCTATCATTGTTGGACATTTGGATTGGTTCCAAATCTTGTTATTGTGTATAATGCCGCAATAAACATACGTGTGCATGTGTCTTTATAGCAGCATGATTTATAGTCCTTTGGGTATATACCCAGTAATGGGATGGCTGGGTCAAATGGAATTTCTAGTTCTAGATCCCTGAGGAATCGCCACAGTGACCTGCACAAGGGTTGAACTAGTTTACAGTCCCACCAACAGTGTAAAAGTGTTCCTATTTCTCCACATCCTCTCCAGCACCTGTTGTTTCCTGACTTTTTAATGATTGCCATTCTAACTGGTGTGAGATGGTATCTCATTGTGGTTTTGATTTGCATTTCTCTGATGGCCAGTGATGGTGAGCTTTTTTTCACGTGTTTTTTGGCTGTATAAATGTCTTCTTTTGAGGAGTGTCTGTTCATGTCCTTCGCCCACTTTTTGATGGGGTTGTTTGGTGTTTTCTTGTAAATTTGTTGGAGTTCATTGTAGATTCTGGATATTAGCCGTTTGTCAGATGAGTTGGTTGCGAAAATTTTCTCCCATTTTGTAGGTTGCCTGTTCACTCTGATGGTAGTTTCCTTTGCTGTGCAGAAGCTCTTTAGTTTATTTAGATCCCATTTGTCAATTTTGGCTTTTGTTGCCATTGCTTTTGGTGTTTTAGACATGAAGTCCTTGCCCATGCCTATGTCCTGAATGGTATTGCCTAGGTTTTCTTCTAGGGTTTTTATGGGTTTAGGTCTAATGTTTAAGTCTTTAATCCATCTTGAGTTGACTTTTGTATAAGGTGTAAGGAAGGGATCCAGTTTCAGCTTTCTACACGTGGCTAGCCAGTTTTCCCAGCACCATTTATTAAATAGGGAATCCTTTCTCCATTTCTTGTTTTTGTCAGGTTTGTCAAAGATCAGATAGTTGTAGATATGTGGCATTATTTCTGACGGCTCTGTTCTGTTCCATTGATCTATATCTCTGTTTTGGTACCAGTACCATGCTGTTTGGGTTACTGTAGCCTTGTAGTATAGTTTGAAGTCAGGTAGCGTGATGCCTCCAGCTTTGTTCTTTTGGCTTAGGATTGACTTGGTGATGCGGGCTCTTTTTTGGTTCCCTATGAACTTTAAAGTAGTTTTTTCCAATTCTGTGAAGAAAGTCATTGGTAACTTGATGGGGATGGCATTGAATCTGTAAATTACCTTGGGAAGGATGGCCATTTTCATGATATTGATTCTTCCTACCCATGAGCATGGAATGTTCTTCCATTTGTTTGTATCCTCTTTTATTTCCTTGAGCAGTGGTTTGTAGTTTTCTCCTTGAAGAGGTCCTTCACATCCCTTGTAAGTTGGATTCCTAGGTATTTTATTCTCTTTGAAGCAATTGTGAATGGGAGTTCACTCATGATTTGGCTCTCTGTTTGTCTGTTATTGATGTATAAGAATGCTTGTGATTTTTGTACATTGATGTTGTATCCTGAGACTTTGCTGAAGTTGCTTATCAGCTTAAGGAGATTTTGGGCTGAGACAATGGGTTTTTCTAGATATACTATCACGTCATCTGCAAACAGGGACAATTTGACTTCCTTTTTTCCTAATTGAATACCCTTGATTTCCTTCTCTTGCCTAATTACCCTGGCCAGAACTTCCAACACTATGTTGAATAGAAGTGGTGAGAGAGGGCATCCCTGTCTTGTGCCAGTTTTCAAAGTGAATGCTTCCAGTTTTTGCCCATTCAGTATGATATTGGCTGTGGGTTTGTCAGAAATAGCTCTTATTATTTTGAGATACGACCCGTCAATACCTAATTTATTGAGAGTTTTTAGCATGAAGGGTTGTTGAATTTTGTCAAAGGCCTTTTCTTCATGTATTGAGATAATCATGTGGTTTTTGACTTTGGTTCTGTTTATATGCTGTATTACATTTATTGCTTTGCGTATATTGAACCAGCCTTGCATCCCAGGGATGAAGCCCACTTGATCATGGTGGATAAGCTGTTTGAAGTGCTGCGAGATTCGGTTTGCCAGTAATTTATTGAGGAATTTTGCATCAATATTCATCAAGGATATTGGTCTAAAATTCTCTTTTTTGGTTGTGTCTCTGCCCAGCTTTGGTATCAGCATGATGCTGGCCTCATAAAATGAATTAGGAAGGATTCCCTCTTTTTCTATTGATTGGAATAGTTTCTGAAGTAATGGTTCCAGTTCCTCCTTGTACCTCTGGTAGAATTCGGCTGTGAACGCATCTGATCCTGAACTCCTTTTGGTTGGTAAGCTATTGATTATTGCCGCAATTTCAGCTCCTGTTATTAGTCTATTCAGAGATTCAACTTCTTCCTGGTTTAGTCATGGGAGAGTGTATGTGTCGAGGAATTTATACCTTTCTCTTTTTTTTAATTTTTTTTCTTTTTATCATTATTATTATTATTATTACCATTATTATTATTGTTATACTTTAGGCTCTATGGTACATGTGCGCAACGTGCAGGTAAGCTACATATGTATACATGCGCCATGCTGTTGCGCTGCACCCACCAACTCGTCATCTAGCATTAGGTATATCTCCCAATGCTGTCCCTCCCCCCTCCCCCCACCCCACAACAGTCCCCGAAGTGTGATGTTCCCCTTCCTGTGTCCATGTGTTCTCATTGTTCAATTCCCACCTATGAGTGAGAATATGTGGTGTTTGGTTTTTTGTTCTTGCGATAGTTTACTGAGAACCATGATTTCCAATTTCATCCATGTCCCTACAAAGGATATGAACTCATCAGTTTTTATGGCTGCCTAGTATTCCATGGTGTATATGTGCCATATTTTCTTAATCCAGTCTATCATTGTTGGACATTTGGGTTGGTTCCAAATCTTGTTATTGTGTATAATGCCGCAATAAACATACGTGTGCATGTGTCTTTATAGCAGCATGATTTATAGTCCTTTGGGTATATACCCAGTAATGGGATGGCTGGGTCAAATGGAATTTCTAGTTCTAGATCCCTGAGGAATCGCCACAGTGACCTGCACAAGGGTTGAACTAGTTTACAGTCCCACCAACAGTGTAAAGTGTTCCTATTTCTCCACATCCTCTCCAGCACCTGTTGTTTCCTGACTTTTTAATGATTGCCATTCTAACTGGTGTGAGATGGTATCTCATTGTGGTTTTGATTTGCATTTCTCTGATGGCCAGTGATGGTGAGCTTTTTTTCACGTGTTTTTTGGCTGCATAAATGTCTTCTTTTGAGGAGTGTCTGTTCATGTCCTTCGCCCACTTTTTGATGGGGTTGTTTGGTGTTTTCTTGTAAATTTGTTGGAGTTCATTGTAGATTCTGGATATTAGCCGTTTGTCAGATGAGTAGGTTGCGAAAATTTTCTCCCATTTTGTAGGTTGCCTGTTCACTCTGATGGTAGTTTCCTTTGCTGTGCAGAAGCTCTTTAGTTTAATTAGATCCCATTTGTCAATTTTGGCTTTTGTTGCCATTACTTTTGGTGTTTTAGACATGAAGTCCTTGCCCATGCCTATGTCCTGAATGGTATTGCCTAGGTTTTCTTCTAGGGTTTTTATGGGTTTAGGTCTAACGTTTAAGTCTTTAATCCATCTTGAGTTGACTTTTGTATAAGGTGTAAGGAAGGGATCCAGTTTCAGCTTTCTACACGTGGCTAGCCAGTTTTCCCAGCACCATTTATTAAATAGGGAATCCTTTCTCCATTTCTTGTTTTTGTCACGTTTGTCAAAGATCAGATAGTTGTAGATATGTGGCATTATTTCTGACGGCTCTGTTCTGTTCCATTGATCTATATCTCTGTTTTGGTACCAGTACCATGCTGTTTGGGTTACTGTAGCCTTGTAGTATAGTTTGAAGTCAGGTAGCGTGATGCCTCCAGCTTTGTTCTTTTGGCTTAGGATTGACTTGGTGATGCGGGCTCTTTTTTGGTTCCCTATGAACTTTAAAGTAGTTTTTTCCAATTCTGTGAAGAAAGTCATTGGTAACTTGATGGGGATGGCATTGAATCTGTAAATTACCTTGGGAAGGATGGCCATTTTCATGATATTGATTCTTCCTACCCATGAGCATGGAATGTTCTTCCATTTGTTTGTATCCTCTTTTATTTCCTTGAGCAGTGGTTTGTAGTTTTCTCCTTGAAGAGGTCCTTCACATCCCTTGTAAGTTGGATTCCTAGGTATTTTATTCTCTTTGAAGCAATTGTGAATGGGAGTTCACTCATGATTTGGCTCTCTGTTTGTCTGTTATTGATGTATAAGAATGCTTGTGATTTTTGTACATTGATGTTGTATCCTGAGACTTTGCTGAAGTTGCTTATCAGCTTAAGGAGATTTTGGGCTGAGACAATGGGGTTTTCTAGATATACTATCACGTCATCTGCAAACAGGGACAATTTGACTTCCTTTTTTCCTAATTGAATACCCTTGATTTCCTTCTCTTGCCTAATTGCCCTGGCCAGAACTTCCAACACTATGTTGAATAGAAGTGGTGAGAGAGGGCATCCCTGTCTTGTGCCAGTTTTCAAAGTGAATGCTTCCAGTTTTTGCCCATTCAGTATGATATTGGCTGTGGGTTTGTCATAAATAGCTCTTATTGTTTTGGGATACAACCCGTCAATACCTAATTTATTGAGAGTTTTTAGCATGAAGGGTTGTTGAATTTTGTCAAAGGCCTTTTCTTCATGTATTGAGATAATCATGTGGTTTTTGACTTTGGTTCTGTTTATATGCTGTATTACATTTACTGATTTGCGTATATTGAACCAGCCTTGCATCCCAGGGATGAAGCCCACTTGATCATGGTGGATAAGCTGTTTGATGTGCTGCGAGATTCGGTTTGCCAGTAATTTATTCAGGAATTTTGCATCAATATTCATCAAGGATATTGGTCTAAAATTCTCTTTTTTGGTTGTGTCTCTGCCCAGCTTTGGTATCAGCATGATGCTGGCCTCATAAAATGAGTTAGGAAGGATTCCCTCTTTTTCTATTGATTGGAATAGTTTCTGAAGTAATGGTTCCAGTTCCTCCTTGTACCTCTGGTAGAATTCGGCTGTGAACGCATCTGATCCTGGACTCCTTTTGGTTGGTAAGCTATTGATTATTGCCGCAATTTCAGCTCCTGTTATTAGTCTATTCAGAGATTCAACTTCTTCCTGGTTTAGTCATGGGAGAGTGTATGTGTCGAGGAATTTATACCTTTCTTTTTTTTTTAATTTTTTTTCTTTTTATCATTATTATTATTATTATTACCATTATTATTATTGTTATACTTTAGGCTCTATGGTACATGTGCGCAACGTGCAGGTAAGCAACATATGTATACATGTGCCATGCTGGTGCGCTGCACCCACCAACTCGTCATCTAGCATTAGGTATATCTCCCAATGCTGTCCCTCCCCCCTCCCCCCACGCCACCACAGTCCCCGAAGTGTGATGTTCCCCTTCCTGTGTCCATGTGTTCTCATTGTTCAATTCCCACCTATGAGTGAGAATATGTGGTGTTTGGATTTTGTTCTTGCGATAGTTTACTGAGAACAATGATTTCCAATTTCATCCATGTCCCTACAAAGGATATGAACTCATCATTTTTTATGGCTGCCTAGTATTCCATGGTGTATATGTGCCACATTTTCTTAATCCAGTCTATCATTGTTGGACATTTGGGTTGGTTCCAAATCTTTGCTATTGTGTATAATGCCGCAATAAACATACGTGTGCATGTGTCTTTATAGCAGCATGATTTATAGTCCTTTGGGTATATACCCAATAATGGGATGGCTGGATCAAATGGAATTTCTAGTTCTAGATCCCTGAGGAATCGTCACAGTGACTTCCACAAGGGTTGAACTAGTTTACAGTCCCACCAACAGTGTAAAAGTGTTCCTATTTCTCCACATCCTCTCCAGCACCTGTTGTTTCCTGACTTTTTAATGATTGCCATTCTAACTGGTGTGAGATGGTATCTCATTGAGGTTTTGATTTGCAATCCTCTGATGGCCAGTGATGGTGAGCATTTTTTCAGGTGTTTTTTGGCTGCATAAATGTCTTCTTTTGAGGAGTGTCTGTTCATGTCCTTCGCCCACTTTTTGATGGGGTTGTTTGGTGTTTTCTTGTAAATTTGTTGGAGTTCATTGTAGATTCTGGATATTAGCCCTTTGTCAGATGAGTAGGTTGCGAAAATTTTCTCCCATTTTGTAGGTTGCCTGTTCACTCTGATGGAAGTTTCCTTTGCTGTGCAGAAGCTCTTTAGTTTAATTAGATCCCATTTGTCAATTTTGGCTTTTGTTGCCATTGCTTTTGGTGTTTTAGACATGAAGTCCTTGCCCATGCCTATGTCCTGTATGGTATTGCCTAGGTTTTCTTCTAGGGTTTTTATGGTTTTAAGTCTAACGTTTAAGTCTTTAATCCATCTTGAGTTGACTTTTGTATAAGGTGTAAGGAAGGGATCCAGTTTCAGCTTTCTACATGTGGCTAGCCAGTTTTCCCAGCACCATTTATTAAATAGGGATTCCTTTCTCCATTTCTTGTTTTTGTCAGGTTTGTCAAATATCAGATAGTTGTAGATATGTGGCATTATTTCTGACGGCTCTGTTCTTTTCCATTGATCAATATCTCCGTTTTGGTACCAGTACCATGCTGTTTGGGTTACTGTAGCCTTTTAGTATAATTTGAAGTCAGGTAGCGTGATGCCTCCAGCTTTGTTCTTTTGGCTTAGGATTGACTTGGTGATGCGGGCTCTTTTTTGGTTCCATATGAACTTTAAAGTAGTTTTTTCCAATTCTGTGAAGAAAGTCATTGGTAACTTGATGGGGATGGCATTGAATCTGTAAATTACCTTGGGAAGGATGGCCATTTTCATGATATTGATTCTTCCTACCCATGAGCGTGGAATGTTCTTCCATTTGTTTGTATCCTCTTTTATTTCCTTGAGCAGTGGTTTGTAGTTTTCTCCTTGAAGAGGTCCTTCACATCCCTTGTAAATTGGATTCCTAGGTATTTTATTTTCTTTGAAGCAATTGTGAATGGGAGTTCACTCATGATTTGGCTCTCTGTTTGTCTGTTATTGATGTATAAGAATGCTTGTGATTTTTGTACATTGATGTTGTATCCTGAGACTTTGCTGAAGTTGCTTATCAGCTTAAGAAGATTTTGGGCTGAGACAATGGGGTTTTCTAGATATACTATCACGTCATCTGCAAACAGGGACAATTTGACTTCCTTTTTTCCTAATTGAATACCCTTGATTTCCTTCTCTTGCCTGATTGCCCTGGCCAGAACTTCCAACACTATGTTGAATTGAAGTGGTGAGAGAGGGCATCCCTGTCTTGTGCCAGTTTTCAAAGTGAATGCTTCCAGTTTTTGCCCATTCAGTATGATATTGGCTGTGGGTTTGTCCTAAATAGCTCTTATTATTTTGAAATACCACCAATCAATACTTAATTTATTGAAACATTTTAGCATGAAGGGTTATTGAATTTTGTCAAAGGCCTTTTCTTCATGTATTGAGATAATCATGTGGTTTTTGACTTTGCTTCTGTTTATATGCTGGATTACATTTATTGATTTGCGTATATTGAACCAGCATTGCATCCCAGGGATGAAGCCCACTTGATCACGGTGGATAAGCTGTTTGATGTGCTGCTGGATTCGGTTTGCCAGTAATTTATTGAGGATTTTTGCATCAATATTCATCAAGGATATTGCTCTAAAATTCTCTTTATTGGTTGTGTCTCTGCCCAGATTTGGTATCAGCATGATGCTGTCCTCATAAAATGAGTTACGAAGGATTCCCTCTTTTTCTATTGATTGGAATAATTTCTAAAGTAATTTTTCCAGTTCCTCCTTGTACCTCCGGTAGAATTCAGCTGTGAACCCATCTGATCCTGGACTCTTTTTGGTTGGTAAGCTATTGATTATTGCCGCAATTTCAGCTCCTGTTATTAGTCTATTCAGAGATTCAACTTCTTCCTGGTTTAGTCATGGGAGAGTATGTGTGTGGAGGAATTTATACCTTTCTTTTTTTTTAATTTTTTTTCTTTTTATCATTATTATTATTATTATTATTATTATCATAATTATTATTATTATACTTTAGGCTCTATGGTACATGTGCGCAACGTGCAGGTAAGCTACATATGTATACATGTGCCATGCTGGTGCGCTGCACCGACCAACTCGTCATCTAACATTAGGTATATCTCCCAATGCTGTCCCTCCCCCCTCCCCCCACCCCACAACAGTCCCCGAAGTGTGATGTTCCCCTTCCTGTGTCCACGTGTTCTCATTGTTCAATTCCCACCTATGAGTGAGAATATGTGGTGTTTGGTAGTTTGTTCTTGCGATAGTTTACTGAGAACGATGATTTCCTATTTCATCCATGTCCCTACAAAGGATATGAACTCATCATTTTTTATGGCTGCCTAGTATTCCATGGTGTATATGTGCCACATTTTCTTAATCCAGTCTATCACTGTTGGACATTTGGGTTGGTTCCAAGTCTTTGCTGTTGTGTATAATGCCGCAATAAACATACGTGTGCATGTGTCTTTATAGCAGCATGATTTATAGTCCTTTGGGTATATACCCAGTAATGGGATGGCTGGGTCAAATGGAATTTCTAGTTCTAGATCCCTGAGGAATCGCCACAGTGACCTCCACAAGGGTTGAACTAGTTTACAGTCCCACCAACAGTGTAAAAGTGTTCCTATTTCTCCACATCCTCTCCAGCACCTGTTGTTTCCTGACTTTTTAATGATTGCCATTCTATCTGGTGTGAGATGGTATCTCATTGTGGTTTTGATTTGCATTTCTCTCATGGCCAGTGATGGTGAGCATTTTTTCACGTGTTTTTTGGCTGCATAAATGTCTTCTTTTGAGGAGTGTCTGTTCATGTCCTTCGCCCACTTTTTGATGGGGTTGTTTGGTGTTTTCTTGTAAATTTGTTGGAGTGCATTGTAGAATCTGGATATTAGCCCTTTGTCAGATGAGTAGGTTGCGAAAATTTTCTCCCATTTTGTAGGTTGCCTGTTCACTCTGACGGTAGTTTAATTTGCTGTGCAGAAGCTCTTCAGTTTAATTAGATCCCATTTGTCAATTTTGGCTTTCTTTGCCATTGCTTTTGGTGTTTTAGACATGAAGTCCTTGCCCATGCCTATGTCCTGAATGGTATTGCCTTGGTTTTCTTCTAGGGTTTTATGGTTTTAGGTCTAACGTTTAAGTCTTTAATCCATCTTGAGTTGACTTTTGTATAAGGTGTAAGGAAGGGATCCAGTTTCAGGTTTCTACATGTGGCTAGCCAGTTTTCCCAGCACCTTTTATTAAATAGGGATTCCTTTCTCCATTTCTGGTTTTTCTCAGGTTGGTCAAAGATCAGACAGTTGTAGATATGTGGCATTATTTCTGACGGCTCTGTTCTGTTCCATTGATCAATATCTCTGTTTTGGTACCAGTACCATGCTTTTTGGGTTACTGTAGCCTTGTAGTATAGTTTGAAGTCAGGTAGCGTGATTCCTCCAGCTTTGTTCTTTTGGCTTAGGAATCACTTGGGGATGCGGGCTCTTTTTTGGTTCCATATGAACTTTAAAGTAGTTTTTTCCAATTCTGTGAAGAAAGTCATTGGTAACTTGGTGGGGATGGCATTGAATCTGTAAATTACCTTGGGAAGGATGGCCATTTTCATGATATTGATTCTTCCTACCCATGAGCATGGAATGTTCTTCCATTTGTTTGTATCCTCTTTTATTTCCTTGAGCAGTGGTTTGTAGTTTTCTCCTTGAAGAGGTCCTTCACATCCCTTGTAAGTTGGATTCCTAGGTATTTTATTCTCTTTGAAGCAATTGTGAATGGGAGTTCACTCATGATTTGGCTCTCTGTTTGTCTGTTATTGATGTATAAGAATGCTTGTGATTTTTGTACATTGATGTTGTATCCTGAGACTTTGCTGAATTTGCTTATCAGCTTAAGGAGATTTTGGGCTGAGACAATGGGGTTTTCTAGATATACTATCACGTCATCTGCAAACAGGGACAATTTGACTTCCTTTTTTCCTAATTGAATACCCTTGATTTCCTTCTCTTGCCTAATTGCCCTGGCCAGAACTTCCAACACTATGTTGAATAGAAGTGGTGAGAGAGGGCATCCCTGTCTTGTGCCAGTTTTCAAAGTGAATGCTTCCAGTTTTTGCCCATTCAGTATGATATTGTCTGTGGGTTTGTCATAAATAACTCTTATTATTTTGAGATACGACCCATCAATACCTAATTTATTGAGAGTTTTTAGCATGAAGGGTTGTTGAATTTTGTCAAAGGCCTTTTCTTCATGTATTGAGATAATCATGTGGTTTTTGACTTTGGTTCTCTTTATATGCTGGATTACATTTATTGATTTGCGTATATTGAACCAGCCTTGCATCCCTGGGATGAAGCCCTCTTGATCATGGTGGATAAGCTGTTTGATGTGCTGCTGGATTCGGTTTGCCAGTAAATTATTGAGGATTTTTGCATCAATATTCATCAAGGATATTGGTCTAAAATTCTCTTTTTTGGTTGTGTCTCTGCCCAGCTTTGGTATCAGCATGATGCTGGCCTCATAAAATGAGTTAGGAAGGATTCCCTCTTTTTCTATTGATTGGAATAGTTTCTGAAGTAATGGTTCCAGTTCCTCCTTGTACCTCTGGTAGAATTCGGCTGTGAAGGCGTCTGATCCTGGACTCTTTTTGGTTGGTAAGCTATTGATTATTGCCGCAATTTCAGCTCCTGTTATTAGTCTATTCAGAGATTCAACTTCTTCCTGGTTTAGTCATCGGAGAGTGTATGTGTCGAGGAATTTATACCTTTCTTTTTTTTTAATTTTTTTTCTTTTTATCATTATTATTATCATTATTACTATTATTATCATTGTTATACTTTAGGCTCTATGGTACATGTGCGCAATGTGCAGGTAAGCTACATATGTATACATGTGCCATGCTGGTGCGCTGCACCCACCAACTCGTCATCTAGCACTAGGTATATCTCCCAATGCTGTCCCTCGCCCCTCCCCCCACCCCACAACAGTCCCCGAAGTGTGATGTTCCCCTTCCTGTGTCCATGTGTTCTCATTGTTCAATTCCCACCTATGAGTGAGAATATGTGGTGTTTGGTTTTTTGTTCTTGCGATAGTTTACTGAGATCGATTATTTCCAATTTCATCCATGTCCCTACAAAGGATATGAACTCATCATTTTTTATGGCTGCCTAGTATTCCATGGTGTATATGTGCCATATTTTCTTAATCCAGTCTATCATTGTTGGCCATTTGGGTTGGTTCCAAATCTTTGCTATTGTGTATAATGCCGCAATAAACATACGTGTGCATGTGTCTTTATAGGAGCATGATTTATAGTCCTTTGGGTATATACCCAGTAATGGGATGGCTGGGTCAAATGGAATTTCTAGTTCTAGATCCCTGAGGAATCGCCACAGTGACCTCCACAAGGGTTGAACTAGTTTACAATCCCACCAACAGTGTAAAGTGTTCCTATTTCTCCACATCCTCTCCAGCACCTGTTGTTTCCTGACTTTTTAATGATTGCCATTCTAACTGGTGTGAGATGGTATCTCATTGTGGTTTTGATTTGCATTTCTCTCATGGCCAGTGATGGTGAGCATTTTTTCACGTGTTTTTTGGCTGCATAAATGTCTTCTTTTGAGGAGTGTCTGTTCATGTCCTTCGCCCACTTTTTGATGGGGTTGTTTGGTGTTTTCTTGTGAATTTGTTGGAGTGCATTGTAGATTCTGGATATTAGCCCTTTGTCAGCTGAGTAGGTTGCGAAAATTTTCTCCCATTTTGTAGGTTGCCTGTTCACTCTGATGGTAGTTTCCTTTGCTGTGCAGAAGCTCTTTAGTTTAATTAGATCCCATTTGTCAATTTTGGCTTTTGTTGAAATTGCTTTTGGTATTTCAGACATGAAGTCCTTGCCCATGCCTATGTCCTGAATGGTATTGCCTAGGTTTTCTTCTAGGGTTTTTATGGTTTTAGGTCTAACGTTTAAATCTTTAATCCATCTTGAGTTGACTTTTGTATATGGTGTAAGGAAGGGATCCAGTTTCAGCTTTCTACATGTGGCTAGCCAGTTTTCCCAGCACCATTTATTAAATAGGGAATCCTTTCTCCATTTCTTGTTTTTGTCAGGTTTGTCAAAGATCAGATAGTTGTAGATATGTGGCATTATTTCTGACGGCTCTGTTCTGTTCCATTGATCTATATATCTGTTTTGGTACCAGTACCATGCTGTTTCGGTTACTGTAGCGTTGTAGTATAGTTTGAAGTCAGGTAGCGTGATGCCTCCAGCTTTCTTCTTTTGGCTTAGGATTGACTTGGTGATGCGGGCTCTTTTTTGGTTCCATATGAACTTTAAAGTAGTTTTTTCCAATTCTGTGAAGAAAGTCATTGGTAACTTGATGGGGATGGCATTGAATCTGTAAATTACCTTGGGAAGGATGGCCATTTTCATGATATTGATTCTTCCTACCCATGAGCATGGAATGTTCTTCCATTTGTTTGTATCCTCTTTTATTTCCTTGAGCAGTGGTTTGTAGTTTTCTCCTTGAAGAGGTCCTTCACATCCCTTGTAAGTTGGATTCCTAGGTATTTTATTCTCTTTGAGGCAATTGTGAATGGGAGTTCACTCATGATTTGGCTCTCTGTTTGTCTGTTATTGATGTATAAGAGTGCTTGTGATTTTTGTACATTGATGTTGTATCCTGAGACTTTGCTGAATTTGCTTATCAGCTTAAGGAGATTTTGGGCTGAGACAATGGGGTTTTCTAGATATACTATCACGTCATCTGCAAACAGGGAAAATTTGACTTCCTTTTTTCCTAGTTGAATACCCTTGATTTCCTTCTCTTGCCTAATTGCCCTGGCCAGAACTTCCAACAGTATGTTGAATAGAAGTGGTGAGAGAGGGCATCCCTGTCTTGTGCCAGTTTTCAAAGTGAATGCTTCCAGTTTTTGCCCATTCAGTATGATATTGGCTGTGGGTTTGTCATAAATAGCTCTTATTATTTTGAGATATGACCCATCAATACCTAATTTATTGAGACTTTTTAGCATGAAGGGTTATTGAATTTTGTCAAAGGCCTTTTCTTCATGTATTGAGATAATCATGTGGTTTTTGACTTTGGTTCTCTTTATATGCTGGATTACATTTATTGATTTTGCGTATATTGAACCAGCCTTGCATCACAGGGATGAAGCCCACTTGATCACGGTGGATAAGATGTTTGATGTGCTGCTGGATTCGGTTTGCCAGTATTTTATTGAGGATTTTTGCATCAATATTCATCAAGGATATTGCTCTAAAATTCTCTTTTTTGGTTGTGTCTCTGCCCAGGTTTGGTATCAGCATGATGCTGGCCTCATAAAATGAGTTAGGAAGGATTCCCTCTTTTTCTATTGATTGGAATAGTTTCTGAAGTAATGGTTCCAGTTCCTCCTTGTACCTCTGGTAGAATTCTGCTGTGAACCCATCTGATCCTGGACTCTTTTTGGTTGGTAAGCTATTGATTATTGCCGCAATTTCAGCTCCTGTTATTAGTCTATTCAGAGATACAACATCTTCCTGGTTTAGTCATCGGAGAGTGTATGAGTCGAGGAATTTATACCTTTCTTTTTTTTAATTTTTTTTCTTTTTATCATTATTATTATTATTATTATCATTATTATTATTATTATACTTTAGGCTCTATGGTACATGTGCGCAACGTGCAGGTAAGCTACATATGTATACATGTGCCATGCTGGTGCGCTGCACCCACCAACTCGTCATCTAGCATTAGGTATATCTCCCAATGCTGTCCCTCCCCCCTCCCCCCACGCCACCACAGTCCCCGAAGTGTGATGTTCCCCTTCCTGTGTCCATGTGTTCTCATTGTTCAATTCCCACCTATGAGTGAGAATATGTGGTGTTTGGTTTTTTGTTCTTGCGATAGTTTACTGAGAACGATGATTTCCAATTTCATCCATGTCCCTACAAAGGATATGAACTCATCATTTTTTATGGCTGCCTAGTATTCCATGGTGTATATGTGCCACATTTTCTTAATCCAGTCTATCACTGTTGGACATTTGGGTTGGTTCCAAGTCTTTGCTGTTGTGTATAATGCCGAGATAAACATACGTGTGCATGTGTCTTTATAGCAGAATGATTTATAGTCCTTTGGGTATATACCCAGTAATGGGATGGCTGGGTCAAATGGAATTTCTAGTTCTAGATCCCTGAGGAATCGCCACAGTGACCTCCACAAAGGTTGAACTAGTTTACAGTCCCACCAACAGTGTAAAAGTGTTCCTATTTCTCCACATCCTCTCCAGCACCTGTTGTTTCCTGACTTTTTAATGATTGCCATTCTATCTGGTGTGAGATGGTATCTCATTGTGGTTTTGATTTGCATTTCTCTCATGGCCAGTGATGGTGAGCATTTTTTCACGTGTTTTTTGGCTGCATAAATGTCTTCTTTTGAGGAGTGTCTGTTCATGTCCTTCGCCCACTTTTTGATGGGGTTGTTTGGTGTTTTCTTGTAAATTTGTTGGAGTGCATTGTAGATTCTGGATATTAGCCCTTTGTCAGATGAGTAGGTTGCGAAAATTTTCTCCCATTTTGTAGGTTGCCTGTTCACTCTGACGGTAGTTTCCTTTGCTGTGCAGAAGCTCTTTAGTTTAATTAGATCCCATTTGTCAATTTTGGCTTTTGTTGCCATTGCTTTTGGTGTTTTAGACATGAACTCCTTGCCCATGCCTATGTCCTGAATGGTATTGCCTAGGTTTTCTTCTAGGGTTTTTATGGTTTTAGGTCTAACGTTTAAGTCTTTAATCCATGTTGAGTTGATTTTTGTAGAAGGTGTAAGGAAGGGATCCAGTTTCAGCTTTCTACATGTGGCTAGCCAGTTTTCCCAGCACCATTTATTAAATAGGGTTTCCTTTCTCCATTTCTTGTTTTTGTCAGGTTTGTCAAAGATCAGATAGTTGTAGATATGTGGCATTATTTCTGACGGCTCTGTTCTGTTCCATTGATCTATATCTCTGTTTTGGTACCAGTACCATGCTGTTTGGGTTACTGTAGCCTTGTAGTATAGTTTGAAGTCAGGTAGCGTGATGCCTCCAGCTTTCTTCTTTTGGCTGAGGATTGACTTGGTGATGCGGGCTCTTTTTTGGTTCCATATGAACTTTAAAGTAGTTTTTTCCAATTCTGTGAAGAAAGTCATTGGTAACTTGGTGGGGATGGCATTGAATCTGTAAATTACCTTGGGAAGGATGGCCATTTTCATGATATTGATTCTTCCTTCCCATGAGCATGGAATGTTCTTCCATTTGTTTGTATCCTCTTTTATTTCCTTGAGCAGTGGTTTGTAGTTTTCTCCTTGAAGAGGTCCTTCACATCCCTTGTAAGTTGTATTCCTAGGTATTTTATTCTCTTTGAAGCAATTGTGAATGGGAGTTCACTCATGATTTGGCTCTCTGTTTGTCTGTTATTGATGTATAAGAATGCTTGTGATTTTTGTACATTGATGTTGTATCCTGAGACTTTGCTGAAGTTGCTTATCAGCTTAAGGAGATTTTGGGCTGAGACAATGGGGTTTTCTAGATATACTATCACGTCATCTGCAAACAGGGACAATTTGACTTCCTTTTCTACTAATTGAATACCCTTGATTTCCTTCTCTTGCCTAATTGCCCTGGCCAGAACTTCCAACACTATGTTGAATAGAAGTGGTGAGAGAGGGCATCCCTGTCTTGTGCCAGTTTTCAAAGTGAATGCTTCCAGTTTTTGCCCATTCCGTATGATATTGGCTGTGGGTTTGTCATAAATAGCTCTTATTATTTTGAGATACGACCCATCAATACCTAATTTATTGAGACTTTTTAGCATGAAGGGTTGTTGAATTTTGTCAAAGGCCTTTTCTTCATGTATTGAGATAATCATGTGGTTTTTGACTTTGGTTCTGTTTATATGCTGGATTACATTTATTGATTTGCGTATATTGAACCAGCCTTGCATCCCAGGGATGAAGCCCACTTGATCATGGTGAATAAGCTGTTTGATGTGCTGCTGGTTTCGGTTTGCCAGTAATTTATTGAGGATTTTTGCATCAATATTCATCAAGGATATTGGTCTAAAATTCTCTTTTTTGGTTGTGTCTCTGCCCAGCTTTGGTATCAGCATGATGCTGGCCTCATAAAATGAGTTAGGAAGGATTCCCTCTTTTTCTATTGATTGGAATAGTTTCTGAAGTAATGGTTCCAGTTCCTCCTTGTACCTCTGGTAGAATTCGGCTGTGAACGCATCTGATCCTGGACTCCTTTTGGTTGGTAAGCTATTGATTATTGCCGCAATTTCAGCTCCTGTTATTAGTCTATTCAGAGATTCAACTTCTTCCTGGTTTAGTCATGGGAGAGTGTATGTGTCGAGGAATTTATACCTTTCTCTTTTTTTTAATTTTTTTTCTTTTTATCATTATTATTATTATTATTACCATTATTATTATTGTTATACTTTAGGCTCTATGGTACATGTGCGCAACGTGCAGGTAAGCTACATATGTATACATGCGCCATGCTGGTGCGCTGCACCCAGCAACTCGTCATCTAGCATTAGGTATATCTCCCAATGCTGTCCCTCCCCCCTCCCCCCACCCCACAACAGTCCCCGAAGTGTGATGTTCCCCTTCCTGTGTCCATGTGTTCTCATTGTTCAATTCCCACCTATGAGTGAGAATATGTGGTGTTTGGTTTTTTGTTCTTGCGATAGTTTACTGAGAACGATGATTTCCAATTTCATCCATGTCCCTACAAAGGATATGAACTCATCAGTTTTTATGGCTGCCTAGTATTCCATGGTGTATATGTGCCATATTTTCTTAATCCAGTCTATCATTGTTGGACATTTGGGTTGGTTCCAAATCTTTGCTATTGTGTATAATGCCGCAATAAACATACGTGTGCATGTGTCTTTATAGCAGCATGATTTATAGTCCTTTGGGTATATACCCAGTAATGGGATGGCTGGGTCAAATGGAATTTCTAGTTCTAGATCCCTGAGGAATCGCCACAGTGACCTGCACAAGGGTTGAACTAGTTTACAGTCCCACCAACAGTGTAAAGTGTTCCTATTTCTCCACATCCTCTCCAGCACCTGTTGTTTCCTGACTTTTTAATGATTGCCATTCTAACTGGTGTGAGATGGTATCTCATTGTGGTTTTGATTTGCATTTCTCTGATGGCCAGTGATGGTGAGCTTTTTTTCACGTGTTTTTTGGCTGCATAAATGTCTTCTTTTGAGGAGTGTCTGTTCATGTCCTTCGCCCACTTTTTGATGGGGTTGTTTGGTGTTTTCTTGTAAATTTGTTGGAGTTCATTGTAGATTCTGGATATTAGCCGTTTGTCAGATGAGTAGGTTGCGAAAATTTTCTCCCATTTTGTAGGTTGCCTGTTCACTCTGATGGTAGTTTCCTTTGCTGTGCAGAAGCTCTTTAGTTTAATTAGATCCCATTTGTCAATTTTGGCTTTTGTTGCCATTGCTTTTGGTGTTTTAGACATGAAGTCCTTGCCCATGCCTATGTCCTGAATGGTATTGCCTAGGTTTTCTTCTAGGGTTTTTATGGGTTTAGGTCTAACGTTTAAGTCTTTAATCCATCTTGAGTTGACTTTTGTATAAGGTGTAAGGAAGGGATCCAGTTTCAGCTTTCTACACGTGGCTAGCCAGTTTTCCCAGCACCATTTATTAAATAGGGAATCCTTTCTCCATTTCTTGTTTTTGTCAGGTTTGTCAAAGATCAGATAGTTGTAGATATGTGGCATTATTTCTGACGGCTCTGTTCTGTTCCATTGATCTATATCTCTGTTTTGGTACCAGTACCATGCTGTTTGTGTTACCGTAGCCTTGTAGTATAGTTTGAAGTCAGGTAGCGTGATGCCTCCAGCTTTGTTCTTTTGGCTTAGGATTGACTTGGTGATGCGGGCTCTTTTTTGGTTCCCTATGAACTTTAAAGTAGTTTTTTCCAATTCTGTGAAGAAAGTCATTGGTAACTTGATGGGGATGGCATTGAATCTGTAAATTACCTTGGGAAGGATGGCCATTTTCATGATATTGATTCTTCCTACCCATGAGCATGGAATGTTCTTCCATTTGTTTGTATCCTCTTTTATTTCCTTGAGCAGTGGTTTGTAGTTTTCTCCTTGAAGAGGTCCTTCACATCCCTTGTAAGTTGGATTCCTAGGTATTTTATTCTCTTTGAAGCAATTGTGAATGGGAGTTCACTCATGATTTGGCTCTCTGTTTGTCTGTTATTGATGTATAAGAATGCTTGTGATTTTTGTACATTGATGTTGTATCCTGAGACTTTGCTGAAGTTGCTTATCAGCTTAAGGAGATTTTGGGCTGAGACAATGGGGTTTTCTATATATACTATCACGTCATCTGCAAACAGGGACAATTTGACTTCCTTTTTTCCTAATTGAATACCCTTGATTTCCTTCTCTTGCCTAATTGCCCTGGCCAGAACTTCCAACACTATGTTGAATAGAAGTGGTGAGAGAGGGCATCCCTGTCTTGTGCCAGTTTTCAAAGTGAATGCTTCCAGTTTCTGCCCATTCAGTATGATATTGGCTGTGGGTTTGTCATAAATAGCTCTTATTATTTTGAGATACGACCCGTCAATACCTAATTTATTGAGAGTTTTTAGCATGAAGGGTTGTTGAATTTTGTCAAAGGCCTTTTCTTCCTGTATTGAGATAATCATGTGGTTTTTGACTTTGGTTCTGTTTATATGCTGTATTACATTTATTGCTTTGCGTATATTGAACCAGCCTTGCATCCCAGGGATGAAGCCCACTTGATCATGGTGGATAAGCTGTTTGATGTGCTGCGAGATTCGGTTTGCCAGTAATTTATTGAGGAATTTTGCATCAATATTCATCAAGGATATTGGTCTAAAATTCTCTTTTTTGGTTGTGTCTCTGCCCAGCTTTGGTATCAGCATGATGCTGGCCTCATAAAATGAGTTAGGAAGGATTCCCTCTTTTTCTATTGATTGGAATAGTTTCTGAAGTAATGGTTCCAGTTCCTCCTTGTACCTCTGGTAGAATTCGGCTGTGAACGCATCTGATCCTGGACTCCTTTTGGTTGGTAAGCTATTGATTATTGCCGCAATTTCAGCTCCTGTTATTAGTCTATTCAGAGATTCAACTTCTTCCTGGTTTAGTCATGGGAGAGTGTATGTGTCGAGGAATTTATACCTTTCTCTTTTTTTTAATTTTTTTTCTTTTTATCATTATTATTATTATTATTACCATTATTATTATTGTTATACTTTAGGCTCTATGGTACAT
Organism: Pongo abelii; assembly: GCF_028885655.2. Classification (NCBI taxonomy): domain Eukaryota; kingdom Metazoa; phylum Chordata; class Mammalia; order Primates; family Hominidae; genus Pongo; species Pongo abelii. The sequence goes on along the minus strand of NC_072007.2, from coordinate 4,170,691 downwards.
GTGCGCAACGTGCAGGTAAGCTACATATGTATACATGCGCCATGCTGGTGCGCTGCACCCAGCAACTCGTCATCTAGCATTAGGTATATCTCCCAATGCTGTCCCTCCCCCCTCCCCCCACCCCACAACAGTCCCCGAAGTGTGATGTTCCCCTTCCTGTGTCCATGTGTTCTCATTGTTCAATTCCCACCTATGAGTGAGAATATGTGGTGTTTGGTTTTTTGTTCTTGCGATAGTTTACTGAGAACGATGATTTCCTATTTCATCCATGTCCCTACAAAGGATATGAACTCATCAGTTTTTATGGCTGCCTAGTATTCCATGGTGTATATGTGCCATATTTTCTTAATCCAGTCTATCATTGTTGGACATTTGGGTTGGTTCCAAATCTTTGCTATTGTGTATAATGCCGCAATAAACATACGTGTGCATGTGTCTTTATAGCAGCATGATTTATAGTCCTTTGGGTATATACCCAGTAATGGGATGGCTGGGTCAAATGGAATTTCTAGTTCTAGATCCCTGAGGAATCGCCACAGTGACCTGCACAAGGGTTGAACTAGTTTACAGTCCCACCAACAGTGTAAAGTGTTCCTATTTCTCCACATCCTCTCCAGCACCTGTTGTTTCCTGACTTTTTAATGATTGCCATTCTAACTGGTGTGAGATGGTATCTCATTGTGGTTTTGATTTGCATTTCTCTGATGGCCAGTGATGGTGAGCTTTTTTTCACGTGTTTTTTGGCTGCATAAATGTCTTCTTTTGAGGAGTGTCTGTTCATGTCCTTCGCCCACTTTTTGATGGGGTTGTTTGGTGTTTTCTTGTAAATTTGTTGGAGTTCATTGTAGATTCTGGATATTAGCCGTTTGTCAGATGAGTAGGTTGCGAAAATTTTCTCCCATTTTGTAGGTTGCCTGTTCACTCTGATGGTAGTTTCCTTTGCTGTGCAGAAGCTCTTTAGTTTAATTAGATCCCATTTGTCAATTTTGGCTTTTGTTGCCATTGCTTTTGGTGTTTTAGACATGAAGTCCTTGCCCATGCCTATGTCCTGAATGGTATTGCCTAGGTTTTCTTCTAGGGTTTTTATGGGTTTAGGTCTAACGTTTAAGTCTTTAATCCATCTTGAGTTGACTTTTGTATAAGGTGTAAGGAAGGGATCCAGTTTCAGCTTTCTACACGTGGCTAGCCAGTTTTCCCAGCACCATTTATTAAATAGGGAATCCTTTCTCCATTTCTTGTTTTTGTCAGGTTTGTCAAAGATCAGATAGTTGTAGATATGTGGCATTATTTCTGACGGCTCTGTTCTGTTCCATTGATCTATATCTCTGTTTTGGTACCAGTACCATGCTGTTTGGGTTACTGTAGCCTTGTAGTATAGTTTGAAGTCAGGTAGCGTGATGCCTCCAGCTTTCTTCTTTTGGCTGAGGATTGACTTGGTGATGCGGGCTCTTTTTTGGTTCCATATGAACTTTAAAGTAGTTTTTTCCAATTCTGTGAAGAAAGTCATTGGTAACTTGGTGGGGATGGCATTGAATCTGTAAATTACCTTGGGAAGGATGGCCATTTTCATGATATTGATTCTTCCTTCCCATGAGCATGGAATGTTCTTCCATTTGTTTGTATCCTCTTTTATTTCCTTGAGCAGTGGTTTGTAGTTTTCTCCTTGAAGAGGTCCTTCACATCCCTTGTAAGTTGTATTCCTAGGTATTTTATTCTCTTTGAAGCAATTGTGAATGGGAGTTCACTCATGATTTGGCTCTCTGTTTGTCTGTTATTGATGTATAAGAATGCTTGTGATTTTTGTACATTGATGTTGTATCCTGAGACTTTGCTGAAGTTGCTTATCAGCTTAAGGAGATTTTGGGCTGAGACAATGGGGTTTTCTAGATATACTATCACGTCATCTGCAAACAGGGACAATTTGACTTCCTTTTCTACTAATTGAATACCCTTGATTTCCTTCTCTTGCCTAATTGCCCTGGCCAGAACTTCCAACACTATGTTGAATAGAAGTGGTGAGAGAGGGCATCCCTGTCTTGTGCCAGTTTTCAAAGTGAATGCTTCCAGTTTTTGCCCATTCCGTATGATATTGGCTGTGGGTTTGTCATAAATAGCTCTTATTATTTTGAGATACGACCCATCAATACCTAATTTATTGAGACTTTTTAGCATGAAGGGTTGTTGAATTTTGTCAAAGGCCTTTTCTTCATGTATTGAGATAATCATGTGGTTTTTGACTTTGGTTCTGTTTATATGCTGGATTACATTTATTGATTTGCGTATATTGAACCAGCCTTGCATCCCAGGGATGAAGCCCACTTGATCATGGTGAATAAGCTGTTTGATGTGCTGCTGGTTTCGGTTTGCCAGTAATTTATTGAGGATTTTTGCATCAATATTCATCAAGGATATTGGTCTAAAATTCTCTTTTTTGGTTGTGTCTCTGCCCAGCTTTTGTATCAGCATGATGCTGGCCTCATAAAATGAGTTAGGAAGGATTCCCTCTTTTTCTATTGATTGGAATAGTTTCTGAAGTAATGGTTCCAGTTCCTCCTTGTACCTCTGGTAGAATTCGGCTGTGAACGCATCTGATCCTGGACTCCTTTTGGTTGGTAAGCTATTGATTATTGCCGCAATTTCAGCTCCTGTTATTAGTCTATTCAGAGATTCAACTTCTTCCTGGTTTAGTCATGGGAGAGTGTATGTGTCGAGGAATTTATACCTTTCTCTTTTTTTTAATTTTTTTTCTTTTTATCATTATTATTATTATTATTACCATTATTATTATTGTTATACTTTAGGCTCTATGGTACATGTGCGCAACGTGCAGGTAAGCTACATATGTATACATGCGCCATGCTGGTGCGCTGCACCCAGCAACTCGTCATCTAGCATTAGGTATATCTCCCAATGCTGTCCCTCCCCCCTCCCCCCACCCCACAACAGTCCCCGAAGTGTGATGTTCCCCTTCCTGTGTCCATGTGTTCTCATTGTTCAATTCCCACCTATGAGTGAGAATATGTGGTGTTTGGTTTTTTGTTCTTGCGATAGTTTACTGAGAACGATGATTTCCAATTTCATCCATGTCCCTACAAAGGATATGAACTCATCAGTTTTTATGGCTGCCTAGTATTCCATGGTGTATATGTGCCATATTTTCTTAATCCAGTCTATCATTGTTGGACATTTGGGTTGGTTCCAAATCTTTGCTATTGTGTATAATGCCGCAATAAACATACGTGTGCATGTGTCTTTATAGCAGCATGATTTATAGTCCTTTGGGTATATACCCAGTAATGGGATGGCTGGGTCAAATGGAATTTCTAGTTCTAGATCCCTGAGGAATCGCCACAGTGACCTGCACAAGGGTTGAACTAGTTTACAGTCCCACCAACAGTGTAAAGTGTTCCTATTTCTCCACATCCTCTCCAGCACCTGTTGTTTCCTGACTTTTTAATGATTGCCATTCTAACTGGTGTGAGATGGTATCTCATTGTGGTTTTGATTTGCATTTCTCTGATGGCCAGTGATGGTGAGCTTTTTTTCACGTGTTTTTTGGCTGCATAAATGTCTTCTTTTGAGGAGTGTCTGTTCATGTCCTTCGCCCACTTTTTGATGGGGTTGTTTGGTGTTTTCTTGTAAATTTGTTGGAGTTCATTGTAGATTCTGGATATTAGCCGTTTGTCAGATGAGTAGGTTGCGAAAATTTTCTCCCATTTTGTAGGTTGCCTGTTCACTCTGATGGTAGTTTCCTTTGCTGTGCAGAAGCTCTTTAGTTTAATTAGATCCCATTTGTCAATTTTGGCTTTTGTTGCCATTGCTTTTGGTGTTTTAGACATGAAGTCCTTGCCCATGCCTATGTCCTGAATGGTATTGCCTAGGTTTTCTTCTAGGGTTTTTATGGGTTTAGGTCTAACGTTTAAGTCTTTAATCCATCTTGAGTTGACTTTTGTATAAGGTGTAAGGAAGGGATCCAGTTTCAGCTTTCTACACGTGGCTAGCCAGTTTTCCCAGCACCATTTATTAAATAGGGAATCCTTTCTCCATTTCTTGTTTTTGTCAGGTTTGTCAAAGATCAGATAGTTGTAGATATGTGGCATTATTTCTGACGGCTCTGTTCTGTTCCATTGATCTATATCTCTGTTTTGGTACCAGTACCATGCTGTTTGTGTTACCGTAGCCTTGTAGTATAGTTTGAAGTCAGGTAGCGTGATGCCTCCAGCTTTGTTCTTTTGGCTTAGGATTGACTTGGTGATGCGGGCTCTTTTTTGGTTCCCTATGAACTTTAAAGTAGTTTTTTCCAATTCTGTGAAGAAAGTCATTGGTAACTTGATGGGGATGGCATTGAATCTGTAAATTACCTTGGGAAGGATGGCCATTTTCATGATATTGATTCTTCCTACCCATGAGCATGGAATGTTCTTCCATTTGTTTGTATCCTCTTTTATTTCCTTGAGCAGTGGTTTGTAGTTTTCTCCTTGAAGAGGTCCTTCACATCCCTTGTAAGTTGGATTCCTAGGTATTTTATTCTCTTTGAAGCAATTGTGAATGGGAGTTCACTCATGATTTGGCTCTCTGTTTGTCTGTTATTGATGTATAAGAATGCTTGTGATTTTTGTACATTGATGTTGTATCCTGAGACTTTGCTGAAGTTGCTTATCAGCTTAAGGAGATTTTGGGCTGAGACAATGGGGTTTTCTAGATATACTATCACGTCATCTGCAAACAGGGACAATTTGACTTCCTTTTTTCCTAATTGAATACCCTTGATTTCCTTCTCTTGCCTAATTGCCCTGGCCAGAACTTCCAACACTATGTTGAATAGAAGTGGTGAGAGAGGGCATCCCTGTCTTGTGCCAGTTTTCAAAGTGAATGCTTCCAGTTTTTGCCCATTCAGTATGATATTGGCTGTGGGTTTGTCATAAATAGCTCTTATTATTTTGAGATACGACCCGTCAATACCTAATTTATTGAGAGTTTTTAGCATGAAGGGTTGTTGAATTTTGTCAAAGGCCTTTTCTTCATGTATTGAGATAATCATGTGGTTTTTGACTTTGGTTCTGTTTATATGCTGTATTACATTTATTGCTTTGCGTATATTGAACCAGCCTTGCATCCCAGGGATGAAGCCCACTTGATCATGGTGGATAAGCTGTTTGATGTGCTGCGAGATTCGGTTTGCCAGTAATTTATTGAGGAATTTTGCATCAATATTCATCAAGGATATTGGTCTAAAATTCTCTTTTTTGGTTGTGTCTCTGCCCAGCTTTGGTATCAGCATGATGCTGGCCTCATAAAATGAGTTAGGAAGGATTCCCTCTTTTTCTATTGATTGGAATAGTTTCTGAAGTAATGGTTCCAGTTCCTCCTTGTACCTCTGGTAGAATTCGGCTGTGAACGCATCTGATCCTGGACTCCTTTTGGTTGGTAAGCTATTGATTATTGCCGCAATTTCAGCTCCTGTTATTAGTCTATTCAGAGATTCAACTTCTTCCTGGTTTAGTCATGGGAGAGTGTATGTGTCGAGGAATTTATACCTTTCTCTTTTTTTTAATTTTTTTTCTTTTTATCATTATTATTATTATTATTACCATTATTATTATTGTTATATTTTAGGCTCTATGGTACATGTGCGCAACGTGCAGGTAAGCTACATATGTATACATGCGCCATGCTGGTGCGCTGCACCCAGCATCTCGTCATCTAGCATTAGGTATATCTCCCAATGCTGTCCCTCCCCCCTCCCCCCACCCCACAACAGTCCCCGAAGTGTGATGTTCCCCTTCCTGTGTCCATGTGTTCTCATTGTTCAATTCCCACCTATGAGTGAGAATATGTGGTGTTTGGTTTTTTGTTCTTGCGATAGTTTACTGAGAACGATGATTTCCAATTTCATCCATGTCCCTACAAAGGATATGAACTCATCAGTTTTTATGGCTGCCTAGTATTCCATGGTGTATATGTGCCATATTTTCTTAATCCAGTCTATCATTGTTGGACATTTGGGTTGGTTCCAAATCTTTGCTATTGTGTATAATGCCGCAATAAACATACGTGTGCATGTGTCTTTATAGCAGCATGATTTATAGTCCTTTGGGTATATACCCAGTAATGGGATGGCCGGGTCAAATGGAATTTCTAGTTCTAGATCCCTGAGGAATCGCCACAGTGACCTGCACAAGGGTTGAACTAGTTTACAGTCCCACCAACAGTGTAAAGTGTTCCTATTTCTCCACATCCTCTCCAGCACCTGTTGTTTCCTGACTTTTTAATGATTGCCATTCTAACTGGTGTGAGATGGTATCTCATTGTGGTTTTGATTTGCATTTCTCTGATGGCCAGTGATGGTGAGCTTTTTTTCACGTGTTTTTTGGCTGTATAAATGTCTTCTTTTGAGGAGTGTCTGTTCATGTCCTTCGCCCACTTTTTGATGGGGTTGTTTGGTGTTTTCTTGTAAATTTGTTGGAGTTCATTGTAGATTCTGGATATTAGCCGTTTGTCAGATGAGTTGGTTGCGAAAATTTTCTCCCATTTTGTAGGTTGCCTGTTCACTCTGATGGTAGTTTCCTTTGCTGTGCAGAAGCTCTTTAGTTTATTTAGATCCCATTTGTCAATTTTGGCTTTTGTTGCCATTGCTTTTGGTGTTTTAGACATGAAGTCCTTGCCCATGCCTATGTCCTGAATGGTATTGCCTAGGTTTTCTTCTAGGGTTTTTATGGGTTTAGGTCTAATGTTTAAGTCTTTAATCCATCTTGAGTTGACTTTTGTATAAGGTGTAAGGAAGGGATCCAGTTTCAGCTTTCTACACGTGGCTAGCCAGTTTTCCCAGCACCATTTATTAAATAGGGAATCCTTTCTCCATTTCTTGTTTTTGTCAGGTTTGTCAAAGATCAGATAGTTGTAGATATGTGGCATTATTTCTGACGGCTCTGTTCTGTTCCATTGATCTATATCTCTGTTTTGGTACCAGTACCATGCTGTTTGGGTTACTGTAGCCTTGTAGTATAGTTTGAAGTCAGGTAGCGTGATGCCTCCAGCTTTGTTCTTTTGGCTTAGGATTGACTTGGTGATGCGGGCTCTTTTTTGGTTCCCTATGAACTTTAAAGTAGTTTTTTCCAATTCTGTGAAGAAAGTCATTGGTAACTTGATGGGGATGGCATTGAATCTGTAAATTACCTTGGGAAGGATGGCCATTTTCATGATATTGATTCTTCCTACCCATGAGCATGGAATGTTCTTCCATTTGTTTGTATCCTCTTTTATTTCCTTGAGCAGTGGTTTGTAGTTTTCTCCTTGAAGAGGTCCTTCACATCCCTTGTAAGTTGGATTCCTAGGTATTTTATTCTCTTTGAAGCAATTGTGAATGGGAGTTCACTCATGATTTGGCTCTCTGTTTGTCTGTTATTGATGTATAAGAATGCTTGTGATTTTTGTACATTGATGTTGTATCCTGAGACTTTGCTGAAGTTGCTTATCAGCTTAAGGAGATTTTGGGCTGAGACAATGGGGTTTTCTAGATATACTATCACGTCATCTGCAAACAGGGACAATTTGACTTCCTTTTTTCCTAATTGAATACCCTTGATTTCCTTCTCTTGCCTAATTACCCTGGCCAGAACTTCCAACACTATGTTGAATAGAAGTGGTGAGAGAGGGCATCCCTGTCTTGTGCCAGTTTTCAAAGTGAATGCTTCCAGTTTTTGCCCATTCAGTATGATATTGGCTGTGGGTTTGTCATAAATAGCTCTTATTATTTTGAGATACGACCCGTCAATACCTAATTTATTGAGAGTTTTTAGCATGAAGGGTTGTTGAATTTTGTCAAAGGCCTTTTCTTCATGTATTGAGATAATCATGTGGTTTTTGACTTTGGTTCTGTTTATATGCTGTATTACATTTATTGCTTTGCGTATATTGAACCAGCCTTGCATCCCAGGGATGAAGCCCACTTGATCATGGTGGATAAGCTGTTTGAAGTGCTGCGAGATTCGGTTTGCCAGTAATTTATTGAGGAATTTTGCATCAATATTCATCAAGGATATTGGTCTAAAATTCTCTTTTTTGGTTGTGTCTCTGCCCAGCTTTGGTATCAGCATGATGCTGGCCTCATAAAATGAATTAGGAAGGATTCCCTCTTTTTCTATTGATTGGAATAGTTTCTGAAGTAATGGTTCCAGTTCCTCCTTGTACCTCTGGTAGAATTCGGCTGTGAACGCATCTGATCCTGAACTCCTTTTGGTTGGTAAGCTATTGATTATTGCCGCAATTTCAGCTCCTGTTATTAGTCTATTCAGAGATTCAACTTCTTCCTGGTTTAGTCATGGGAGAGTGTATGTGTCGAGGAATTTATACCTTTCTCTTTTTTTTAATTTTTTTTCTTTTTATCATTATTATTATTATTATTACCATTATTATTATTGTTATACTTTAGGCTCTATGGTACATGTGCGCAACGTGCAGGTAAGCTACATATGTATACATGCGCCATGCTGTTGCGCTGCACCCACCAACTCGTCATCTAGCATTAGGTATATCTCCCAATGCTGTCCCTCCCCCCTCCCCCCACCCCACAACAGTCCCCGAAGTGTGATGTTCCCCTTCCTGTGTCCATGTGTTCTCATTGTTCAATTCCCACCTATGAGTGAGAATATGTGGTGTTTGGTTTTTTGTTCTTGCGATAGTTTACTGAGAACCATGATTTCCAATTTCATCCATGTCCCTACAAAGGATATGAACTCATCAGTTTTTATGGCTGCCTAGTATTCCATGGTGTATATGTGCCATATTTTCTTAATCCAGTCTATCATTGTTGGACATTTGGGTTGGTTCCAAATCTTGTTATTGTGTATAATGCCGCAATAAACATACGTGTGCATGTGTCTTTATAGCAGCATGATTTATAGTCCTTTGGGTATATACCCAGTAATGGGATGGCTGGGTCAAATGGAATTTCTAGTTCTAGATCCCTGAGGAATCGCCACAGTGACCTGCACAAGGGTTGAACTAGTTTACAGTCCCACCAACAGTGTAAAGTGTTCCTATTTCTCCACATCCTCTCCAGCACCTGTTGTTTCCTGACTTTTTAATGATTGCCATTCTAACTGGTGTGAGATGGTATCTCATTGTGGTTTTGATTTGCATTTCTCTGATGGCCAGTGATGGTGAGCTTTTTTTCACGTGTTTTTTGGCTGCATAAATGTCTTCTTTTGAGGAGTGTCTGTTCATGTCCTTCGCCCACTTTTTGATGGGGTTGTTTGGTGTTTTCTTGTAAATTTGTTGGAGTTCATTGTAGATTCTGGATATTAGCCGTTTGTCAGATGAGTAGGTTGCGAAAATTTTCTCCCATTTTGTAGGTTGCCTGTTCACTCTGATGGTAGTTTCCTTTGCTGTGCAGAAGCTCTTTAGTTTAATTAGATCCCATTTGTCAATTTTGGCTTTTGTTGCCATTGCTTTTGGTGTTTTAGAGATGAAGTCCTTGCCCATGCCTATGTCCTGAATGGTATTGCCTAGGTTTTCTTCTAGGGTTTTTATGGGTTTAGGTCTAACATTTAAGTCTTTAATCCATCTTGAGTTGACTTTTGTATAAGGTGTAAGGAAGGGATCCAGTTTCAGCTTTCTACACGTGGCTAGCCAGTTTTCCCAGCACCATTTATTAAATAGGGAATCCTTTCTCCATTTCTTGTTTTTGTCACGTTTGTCAAAGATCAGATAGTTGTAGATATGTGGCATTATTTCTGACGGCTCTGTTCTGTTCCATTGATCTATATCTCTGTTTTGGTACCAGTACCATGCTGTTTGGGTTACTGTAGCCTTGTAGTATAGTTTGAAGTCAGGTAGCGTGATGCCTCCAGCTTTGTTCTTTTGGCTTAGGATTGACTTGGTGATGCGGGCTCTTTTTTGGTTCCCTATGAACTTTAAAGTAGTTTTTTCCAATTCTGTGAAGAAAGTCATTGGTAACTTGATGGGGATGGCATTGAATCTGTAAATTACCTTGGGAAGGATGGCCATTTTCATGATATTGATTCTTCCTACCCATGAGCATGGAATGTTCTTCCATTTGTTTGTATCCTCTTTTATTTCCTTGAGCAGTGGTTTGTAGTTTTCTCCTTGAAGAGGTCCTTCACATCCCTTGTAAGTTGGATTCCTAGGTATTTTATTCTCTTTGAAGCAATTGTGAATGGGAGTTCACTCATGATTTGGCTCTCTGTTTGTCTGTTATTGATGTATAAGAATGCTTGTGATTTTTGTACATTGATGTTGTATCCTGAGACTTTGCTGAAGTTGCTTATCAGCTTAAGGAGATTTTGGGCTGAGACAATGGGGTTTTCTAGATATACTATCACGTCATCTGCAAACAGGGACAATTTGACTTCCTTTTTTCCTAATTGAATACCCTTGATTTCCTTCTCTTGCCTAATTGCCCTGGCCAGAACTTCCAACACTATGTTGAATAGAAGTGGTGAGAGAGGGCATCCCTGTCTTGTGCCAGTTTTCAAAGTGAATGCTTCCAGTTTTTGCCCATTCAGTATGATATTGGCTGTGGGTTTGTCATAAATAGCTCTTATTGTTTTGGGATACAACCCGTCAATACCTAATTTATTGAGAGTTTTTAGCATGAAGGGTTGTTGAATTTTGTCAAAGGCCTTTTCTTCATGTATTGAGATAATCATGTGGTTTTTGACTTTGGTTCTGTTTATATGCTGTATTACATTTACTGATTTGCGTATATTGAACCAGCCTTGCATCCCAGGGATGAAGCCCACTTGATCATGGTGGATAAGCTGTTTGATGTGCTGCGAGATTCGGTTTGCCAGTAATTTATTCAGGAATTTTGCATCAATATTCATCAAGGATATTGGTCTAAAATTCTCTTTTTTGGTTGTGTCTCTGCCCAGCTTTGGTATCAGCATGATGCTGGCCTCATAAAATGAGTTAGGAAGGATTCCCTCTTTTTCTATTGATTGGAATAGTTTCTGAAGTAATGGTTCCAGTTCCTCCTTGTACCTCTGGTAGAATTCGGCTGTGAACGCATCTGATCCTGGACTCCTTTTGGTTGGTAAGCTATTGATTATTGCCGCAATTTCAGCTCCTGTTATTAGTCTATTCAGAGATTCAACTTCTTCCTGGTTTAGTCATGGGAGAGTGTATGTGTCGAGGAATTTATACCTTTTTTTTTTAATTTTTTTTCTTTTTATCATTATTATTATTATTATTACCATTATTATTATTGTTATACTTTAGGCTCTATGGTACATGTGCGCAACGTGCAGGTAAGCAACATATGTATACATGTGCCATGCTGGTGCGCTGCACCCACCAACTCGTCATCTAGCATTAGGTATATCTCCCAATGCTGTCCCTCCCCCCTCCCCCCACGCCACCACAGTCCCCGAAGTGTGATGTTCCCCTTCCTGTGTCCATGTGTTCTCATTGTTCAATTCCCACCTATGAGTGAGAATATGTGGTGTTTGGATTTTGTTCTTGCGATAGTTTACTGAGAACAATGATTTCCAATTTCATCCATGTCCCTACAAAGGATATGAACTCATCATTTTTTATGGCTGCCTAGTATTCCATGGTGTATATGTGCCACATTTTCTTAATCCAGTCTATCATTGTTGGACATTTGGGTTGGTTCCAAATCTTTGCTATTGTGTATAATGCCGCAATAAACATACGTGTGCATGTGTCTTTATAGCAGCATGATTTATAGTCCTTTGGGTATATACCCAATAATGGGATGGCTGGATCAAATGGAATTTCTAGTTCTAGATCCCTGAGGAATCGTCACAGTGACTTCCACAAGGGTTGAACTAGTTTACAGTCCCACCAACAGTGTAAAAGTGTTCCTATTTCTCCACATCCTCTCCAGCACCTGTTGTTTCCTGACTTTTTAATGATTGCCATTCTAACTGGTGTGAGATGGTATCTCATTGAGGTTTTGATTTGCAATCCTCTGATGGCCAGTGATGGTGAGCATTTTTTCACGTGTTTTTTGGCTGCATAAATGTCTTCTTTTGAGGAGTGTCTGTTCATGTCCTTCGCCCACTTTTTGATGGGGTTGTTTGGTGTTTTCTTGTAAATTTGTTGGAGTTCATTGTAGATTCTGGATATTAGCCCTTTGTCAGATGAGTAGGTTGCGAAAATTTTCTCCCATTTTGTAGGTTGCCTGTTCACTCTGATGGAAGTTTCCTTTGCTGTGCAGAAGCTCTTTAGTTTAATTAGATCCCATTTGTCAATTTTGGCTTTTGTTGCCATTGCTTTTGGTGTTTTAGACATGAAGTCCTTGCCCATGCCTATGTCCTGTATGGTATTGCCTAGGTTTTCTTCTAGGGTTTTTATGGTTTTAAGTCTAACGTTTAAGTCTTTAATCCATCTTGAGTTGACTTTTGTATAAGGTGTAAGGAAGGGATCCAGTTTCAGCTTTCTACATGTGGCTAGCCAGTTTTCCCAGCACCATTTATTAAATAGGGATTCCTTTCTCCATTTCTTGTTTTTGTCAGGTTTGTCAAATATCAGATAGTTGTAGATATGTGGCATTATTTCTGACGGCTCTGTTCTTTTCCATTGATCAATATCTCCGTTTTGGTACCAGTACCATGCTGTTTGGGTTACTGTAGCCTTTTAGTATAATTTGAAGTCAGGTAGCGTGATGCCTCCAGCTTTGTTCTTTTGGCTTAGGATTGACTTGGTGATGCGGGCTCTTTTTTGGTTCCATATGAACTTTAAAGTAGTTTTTTCCAATTCTGTGAAGAAAGTCATTGGTAACTTGATGGGGATGGCATTGAATCTGTAAATTACCTTGGGAAGGATGGCCATTTTCATGATATTGATTCTTCCTACCCATGAGCGTGGAATGTTCTTCCATTTGTTTGTATCCTCTTTTATTTCCTTGAGCAGTGGTTTGTAGTTTTCTCCTTGAAGAGGTCCTTCACATCCCTTGTAAATTGGATTCCTAGGTATTTTATTCTCTTTGAAGCAATTGTGAATGGGAGTTCACTCATGATTTGGCTCTCTGTTTGTCTGTTATTGATGTATAAGAATGCTTGTGATTTTTGTACATTGATGTTGTATCCTGAGACTTTGCTGAAGTTGCTTATCAGCTTAAGGAGATTTTGGGCTGAGACAATGGGGTTTTCTAGATATACTATCACGTCATCTGCAAACAGGGACAATTTGACTTCCTTTTTTCCTAATTGAATACCCTTGATTTCCTTCTCTTGCCTGATTGCCCTGGCCAGAACTTCCAACACTATGTTGAATTGAAGTGGTGAGAGAGGGCATCCCTGTCTTGTGCCAGTTTTCAAAGTGAATGCTTCCAGTTTTTGCCCATTCAGTATGATATTGGCTGTGGGTTTGTCCTAAATAGCTCTTATTATTTTGAAATACCACCAATCAATACTTAATTTATTGAAACATTTTAGCATGAAGGGTTATTGAATTTTGTCAAAGGCCTTTTCTTCATGTATTGAGATAATCATGTGGTTTTTGACTTTGCTTCTGTTTATATGCTGGATTACATTTATTGATTTGCGTATATTGAACCAGCATTGCATCACAGGGATGAAGCCCACTTGATCACGGTGGATAAGCTGTTTGATGTGCTGCTGGATTCGGTTTGCCAGTAATTTATTGAGGATTTTTGCATCAATATTCATCAAGGATATTGCTCTAAAATTCTCTTTATTGGTTGTGTCTCTGCCCAGATTTGGTATCAGCATGATGCTGTCCTCATAAAATGAGTTACGAAGGATTCCCTCTTTTTCTATTGATTGGAATAATTTCTAAAGTAATTTTTCCAGTTCCTCCTTGTACCTCCGGTAGAATTCAGCTGTGAACCCATCTGATCCTGGACTCTTTTTGGTTGGTAAGCTATTGATTATTGCCGCAATTTCAGCTCCTGTTATTAGTCTATTCAGAGATTCAACTTCTTCCTGGTTTAGTCATGGGAGAGTATGTGTGTGGAGGAATTTATACCTTTCTTTTTTTTTAATTTTTTTTCTTTTTATCATTATTATTATTATTATTATTATTATCATAATTATTATTATTATACTTTAGGCTCTATGGTACATGTGCGCAACGTGCAGGTAAGCTACATATGTATACATGTGCCATGCTGGTGCGCTGCACCGACCAACTCGTCATCTAACATTAGGTATATCTCCCAATGCTGTCCCTCCCCCCTCCCCCCACCCCACAACAGTCCCCGAAGTGTGATGTTCCCCTTCCTGTGTCCACGTGTTCTCATTGTTCAATTCCCACCTATGAGTGAGAATATGTGGTGTTTGGTAGTTTGTTCTTGCGATAGTTTACTGAGAACGGTGATTTCCAATTTCATCCATGTCCCTACAAAGGATATGAACTCATCATTTTTTATGGCTGCCTAGTATTCCATGGTGTATATGTGCCACATTTTCTTAATCCAGTCTATCACTGTTGGACATTTGGGTTGGTTCCAAGTCTTTGCTGTTGTGTATAATGCCGCAATAAACATACGTGTGCATGTGTCTTTATAGCAGCATGATTTATAGTCCTTTGGGTATATACCCAGTAATGGGATGGCTGGGTCAAATGGAATTTCTAGTTCTAGATCCCTGAGGAATCGCCACAGTGACCTCCACAAGGGTTGAACTAGTTTACAGTCCCACCAACAGTGTAAAAGTGTTCCTATTTCTCCACATCCTCTCCAGCACCTGTTGTTTCCTGACTTTTTAATGATTGCCATTCTATCTGGTGTGAGATGGTATCTCATTGTGGTTTTGATTTGCATTTCTCTCATGGCCAGTGATGGTGAGCATTTTTTCACGTGTTTTTTGGCTGCATAAATGTCTTCTTTTGAGGAGTGTCTGTTCATGTCCTTCGCCCACTTTTTGATGGGGTTGTTTGGTGTTTTCTTGTAAATTTGTTGGAGTGCATTGTAGAATCTGGATATTAGCCCTTTGTCAGATGAGTAGGTTGCGAAAATTTTCTCCCATTTTGTAGGTTGCCTGTTCACTCTGACGGTAGTTTAATTTGCTGTGCAGAAGCTCTTCAGTTTAATTAGATCCCATTTGTCAATTTTGGCTTTCTTTGCCATTGCTTTTGGTGTTTTAGACATGAAGTCCTTGCCCATGCCTATGTCCTGAATGGTATTGCCTTGGTTTTCTTCTAGGGTTTTATGGTTTTAGGTCTAACGTTTAAGTCTTTAATCCATCTTGAGTTGACTTTTGTATAAGGTGTAAGGAAGGGATCCAGTTTCAGGTTTCTACATGTGGCTAGCCAGTTTTCCCAGCACCTTTTATTAAATAGGGATTCCTTTCTCCATTTCTGGTTTTTCTCAGGTTGGTCAAAGATCAGACAGTTGTAGATATGTGGCATTATTTCTGACGGCTCTGTTCTGTTCCATTGATCAATATCTCTGTTTTGGTACCAGTACCATGCTTTTTGGGTTACTGTAGCCTTGTAGTATAGTTTGAAGTCAGGTAGCGTGATGCCTCCAGCTTTGTTCTTTTGGCTTAGGAATCACTTGGGGATGCGGGCTCTTTTTTGGTTCCATATGAACTTTAAAGTAGTTTTTTCCAATTCTGTGAAGAAAGTCATTGGTAACTTGGTGGGGATGGCATTGAATCTGTAAATTACCTTGGGAAGGATGGCCATTTTCATGATATTGATTCTTCCTACCCATGAGCATGGAATGTTCTTCCATTTGTTTGTATCCTCTTTTATTTCCTTGAGCAGTGGTTTGTAGTTTTCTCCTTGAAGAGGTCCTTCACATCCCTTGTAAGTTGGATTCCTAGGTATTTTATTCTCTTTGAAGCAATTGTGAATGGGAGTTCACTCATGATTTGGCTCTCTGTTTGTCTGTTATTGATGTATAAGAATGCTTGTGATTTTTGTACATTGATGTTGTATCCTGAGACTTTGCTGAATTTGCTTATCAGCTTAAGGAGATTTTGGGCTGAGACAATGGGGTTTTCTAGATATACTATCACGTCATCTGCAAACAGGGACAATTTGACTTCCTTTTTTCCTAATTGAATACCCTTGATTTCCTTCTCTTGCCTAATTGCCCTGGCCAGAACTTCCAACACTATGTTGAATAGAAGTGGTGAGAGAGGGCATCCCTGTCTTGTGCCAGTTTTCAAAGTGAATGCTTCCAGTTTTTGCCCATTCAGTATGATATTGTCTGTGGGTTTGTCATAAATAACTCTTATTATTTTGAGATACGACTCATCAATACCTAATTTATTGAGAGTTTTTAGCATGAAGGGTTGTTGAATTTTGTCAAAGGCCTTTTCTTCATGTATTGAGATAATCATGTGGTTTTTGACTTTGGTTCTCTTTATATGCTGGATTACATTTATTGATTTGCGTATATTGAACCAGCCTTGCATCCCTGGGATGAAGCCCTCTTGATCATGGTGGATAAGCTGTTTGATGTGCTGCTGGATTCGGTTTGCCAGTAAATTATTGAGGATTTTTGCATCAATATTCATCAAGGATATTGGTCTAAAATTCTCTTTTTTGGTTGTGTCTCTGCCCAGCTTTGGTATCAGCATGATGCTGGCCTCATAAAATGAGTTAGGAAGGATTCCCTCTTTTTCTATTGATTGGAATAGTTTCTGAAGTAATGGTTCCAGTTCCTCCTTGTACCTCTGGTAGAATTCGGCTGTGAAGGCGTCTGATCCTGGACTCTTTTTGGTTGGTAAGCTATTGATTATTGCCGCAATTTCAGCTCCTGTTATTAGTCTATTCAGAGATTCAACTTCTTCCTGGTTTAGTCATCGGAGAGTGTATGTGTCGAGGAATTTATACCTTTCTTTTTTTTTAATTTTTTTTCTTTTTATCATTATTATTATCATTATTACTATTATTATCATTGTTATACTTTAGGCTCTATGGTACATGTGCGCAATGTGCAGGTAAGCTACATATGTATACATGTGCCATGCTGGTGCGCTGCACCCACCAACTCGTCATCTAGCACTAGGTATATCTCCCAATGCTGTCCCTCGCCCCTCCCCCCACCCCACAACAGTCCCCGAAGTGTGATGTTCCCCTTCCTGTGTCCATGTGTTCTCATTGTTCAATTCCCACCTATGAGTGAGAATATGTGGTGTTTGGTTTTTTGTTCTTGCGATAGTTTACTGAGATCGATTATTTCCAATTTCATCCATGTCCCTACAAAGGATATGAACTCATCATTTTTTATGGCTGCCTAGTATTCCATGGTGTATATGTGCCATATTTTCTTAATCCAGTCTATCATTGTTGGCCATTTGGGTTGGTTCCAAATCTTTGCTATTGTGTATAATGCCGCAATAAACATACGTGTGCATGTGTCTTTATAGGAGCATGATTTATAGTCCTTTGGGTATATACCCAGTAATGGGATGGCTGGGTCAAATGGAATTTCTAGTTCTAGATCCCTGAGGAATCGCCACAGTGACCTCCACAAGGGTTGAACTAGTTTACAATCCCACCAACAGTGTAAAGTGTTCCTATTTCTCCACATCCTCTCCAGCACCTGTTGTTTCCTGACTTTTTAATGATTGCCATTCTAACTGGTGTGAGATGGTATCTCATTGTGGTTTTGATTTGCATTTCTCTCATGGCCAGTGATGGTGAGCATTTTTTCACGTGTTTTTTGGCTGCATAAATGTCTTCTTTTGAGGAGTGTCTGTTCATGTCCTTCGCCCACTTTTTGATGGGGTTGTTTGGTGTTTTCTTGTGAATTTGTTGGAGTGCATTGTAGATTCTGGATATTAGCCCTTTGTCAGCTGAGTAGGTTGCGAAAATTTTCTCCCATTTTGTAGGTTGCCTGTTCACTCTGATGGTAGTTTCCTTTGCTGTGCAGAAGCTCTTTAGTTTAATTAGATCCCATTTGTCAATTTTGGCTTTTGTTGAAATTGCTTTTGGTATTTCAGACATGAAGTCCTTGCCCATGCCTATGTCCTGAATGGTATTGCCTAGGTTTTCTTCTAGGGTTTTTATGGTTTTAGGTCTAACGTTTAAATCTTTAATCCATCTTGAGTTGACTTTTGTATATGGTGTAAGGAAGGGATCCAGTTTCAGCTTTCTACATGTGGCTAGCCAGTTTTCCCAGCACCATTTATTAAATAGGGAATCCTTTCTCCATTTCTTGTTTTTGTCAGGTTTGTCAAAGATCAGATAGTTGTAGATATGTGGCATTATTTCTGACGGCTCTGTTCTGTTCCATTGATCTATATATCTGTTTTGGTACCAGTACCATGCTGTTTCGGTTACTGTAGCGTTGTAGTATAGTTTGAAGTCAGGTAGCGTGATGCCTCCAGCTTTCTTCTTTTGGCTTAGGATTGACTTGGTGATGCGGGCTCTTTTTTGGTTCCATATGAACTTTAAAGTAGTTTTTTCCAATTCTGTGAAGAAAGTCATTGGTAACTTGATGGGGATGGCATTGAATCTGTAAATTACCTTGGGAAGGATGGCCATTTTCATGATATTGATTCTTCCTACCCATGAGCATGGAATGTTCTTCCATTTGTTTGTATCCTCTTTTATTTCCTTGAGCAGTGGTTTGTAGTTTTCTCCTTGAAGAGGTCCTTCACATCCCTTGTAAGTTGGATTCCTAGGTATTTTATTCTCTTTGAGGCAATTGTGAATGGGAGTTCACTCATGATTTGGCTCTCTGTTTGTCTGTTATTGATGTATAAGAGTGCTTGTGATTTTTGTACATTGATGTTGTATCCTGAGACTTTGCTGAATTTGCTTATCAGCTTAAGGAGATTTTGGGCTGAGACAATGGGGTTTTCTAGATATACTATCACGTCATCTGCAAACAGGGAAAATTTGACTTCCTTTTTTCCTAGTTGAATACCCTTGATTTCCTTCTCTTGCCTAATTACCCTGGCCAGAACTTCCAACAGTATGTTGAATAGAAGTGGTGAGAGAGGGCATCCCTGTCTTGTGCCAGTTTTCAAAGTGAATGCTTCCAGTTTTTGCCCATTCAGTATGATATTGGCTGTGGGTTTGTCATAAATAGCTCTTATTATTTTGAGATATGACACATCAATACCTAATTTATTGAGACTTTTTAGCATGAAGGGTTATTGAATTTTGTCAAAGGCCTTTTCTTCATGTATTGAGATAATCATGTGGTTTTTGACTTTGGTTCTCTTTATATGCTGGATTACATTTATTGATTTTGCGTATATTGAACCAGCCTTGCATCACAGGGATGAAGCCCACTTGATCACGGTGGATAAGATGTTTGATGTGCTGCTGGATTCGGTTTGCCAGTATTTTATTGAGGATTTTTGCATCAATATTCATCAAGGATATTGCTCTAAAATTCTCTTTTTTGGTTGTGTCTCTGCCCAGGTTTGGTATCAGCATGATGCTGGCCTCATAAAATGAGTTAGGAAGGATTCCCTCTTTTTCTATTGATTGGAATAGTTTCTGAAGTAATGGTTCCAGTTCCTCCTTGTACCTCTGGTAGAATTCTGCTGTGAACCCATCTGATCCTGGACTCTTTTTGGTTGGTAAGCTATTGATTATTGCCGCAATTTCAGCTCCTGTTATTAGTCTATTCAGAGATACAACATCTTCCTGGTTTAGTCATCGGAGAGTGTATGAGTCGAGGAATTTATACCTTTCTTTTTTTTAATTTTTTTTCTTTTTATCATTATTATTATTATTATTATCATTATTATTATTATTATACTTTAGGCTCTATGGTACATGTGCGCAACGTGCAGGTAAGCTACATATGTATACATGTGCCATGCTGGTGCGCTGCACCCACCAACTCGTCATCTAGCATTAGGTATATCTCCCAATGCTGTCCCTCCCCCCTCCCCCCACGCCACCACAGTCCCCGAAGTGTGATGTTCCCCTTCCTGTGTCCATGTGTTCTCATTGTTCAATTCCCACCTATGAGTGAGAATATGTGGTGTTTGGTTTTTTGTTCTTGCGATAGTTTACTGAGAACGATGATTTCCAATTTCATCCATGTCCCTACAAAGGATATGAACTCATCATTTTTTATGGCTGCCTAGTATTCCATGGTGTATATGTGCCACATTTTCTTAATCCAGTCTATCACTGTTGGACATTTGGGTTGGTTCCAAGTCTTTGCTGTTGTGTATAATGCCGAGATAAACATACGTGTGCATGTGTCTTTATAGCAGAATGATTTATAGTCCTTTGGGTATATACCCAGTAATGGGATGGCTGGGTCAAATGGAATTTCTAGTTCTAGATCCCTGAGGAATCGCCACAGTGACCTCCACAAGGGTTGAACTAGTTTACAGTCCCACCAACAGTGTAAAAGTGTTCCTATTTCTCCACATCCTCTCCAGCACCTGTTGTTTCCTGACTTTTTAATGATTGCCATTCTATCTGGTGTGAGATGGTATCTCATTGTGGTTTTGATTTGCATTTCTCTCATGGCCAGTGATGGTGAGCATTTTTTCACGTGTTTTTTGGCTGCATAAATGTCTTCTTTTGAGGAGTGTCTGTTCATGTCCTTCGCCCACTTTTTGATGGGGTTGTTTGGTGTTTTCTTGTAAATTTGTTGGAGTGCATTGTAGATTCTGGATATTAGCCCTTTGTCAGATGAGTAGGTTGCGAAAATTTTCTCCCATTTTGTAGGTTGCCTGTTCACTCTGACGGTAGTTTCCTTTGCTGTGCAGAAGCTCTTTAGTTTAATTAGATCCCATTTGTCAATTTTGGCTTTTGTTGCCATTGCTTTTGGTGTTTTAGACATGAACTCCTTGCCCATGCCTATGTCCTGAATGGTATTGCCTAGGTTTTCTTCTAGGGTTTTTATGGTTTTAGGTCTAACGTTTAAGTCTTTAATCCATGTTGAGTTGATTTTTGTAGAAGGTGTAAGGAAGGGATCCAGTTTCAGCTTTCTACATGTGGCTAGCCAGTTTTCCCAGCACCATTTATTAAATAGGGTTTCCTTTCTCCATTTCTTGTTTTTGTCAGGTTTGTCAAAGATCAGATAGTTGTAGATATGTGGCATTATTTCTGACGGCTCTGTTCTGTTCCATTGATCTATATCTCTGTTTTGGTACCAGTACCATGCTGTTTGGGTTACTGTAGCCTTGTAGTATAGTTTGAAGTCAGGTAGCGTGATGCCTCCAGCTTTCTTCTTTTGGCTGAGGATTGACTTGGTGATGCGGGCTCTTTTTTGGTTCCATATGAACTTTAAAGTAGTTTTTTCCAATTCTGTGAAGAAAGTCATTGGTAACTTGGTGGGGATGGCATTGAATCTGTAAATTACCTTGGGAAGGATGGCCATTTTCATGATATTGATTCTTCCTTCCCATGAGCATGGAATGTTCTTCCATTTGTTTGTATCCTCTTTTATTTCCTTGAGCAGTGGTTTGTAGTTTTCTCCTTGAAGAGGTCCTTCACATCCCTTGTAAGTTGTATTCCTAGGTATTTTATTCTCTTTGAAGCAATTGTGAATGGGAGTTCACTCATGATTTGGCTCTCTGTTTGTCTGTTATTGATGTATAAGAATGCTTGTGATTTTTGTACATTGATGTTGTATCCTGAGACTTTGCTGAAGTTGCTTATCAGCTTAAGGAGATTTTGGGCTGAGACAATGGGGTTTTCTAGATATACTATCACGTCATCTGCAAACAGGGACAATTTGACTTCCTTTTCTACTAATTGAATACCCTTGATTTCCTTCTCTTGCCTAATTGCCCTGGCCAGAACTTCCAACACTATGTTGAATAGAAGTGGTGAGAGAGGGCATCCCTGTCTTGTGCCAGTTTTCAAAGTGAATGCTTCCAGTTTTTGCCCATTCCGTATGATATTGGCTGTGGGTTTGTCATAAATAGCTCTTATTATTTTGAGATACGACCCATCAATACCTAATTTATTGAGACTTTTTAGCATGAAGGGTTGTTGAATTTTGTCAAAGGCCTTTTCTTCATGTATTGAGATAATCATGTGGTTTTTGACTTTGGTTCTGTTTATATGCTGGATTACATTTATTGATTTGCGTATATTGAACCAGCCTTGCATCCCAGGGATGAAGCCCACTTGATCATGGTGAATAAGCTGTTGGATGTGCTGCTGGTTTCGGTTTGCCAGTAATTTATTGAGGATTTTTGCATCAATATTCATCAAGGATATTGGTCTAAAATTCTCTTTTTTGGTTGTGTCTCTGCCCAGCTTTGGTATCAGCATGATGCTGGCCTCATAAAATGAGTTAGGAAGGATTCCCTCTTTTTCTATTGATTGGAATAGTTTCTGAAGTAATGGTTCCAGTTCCTCCTTGTACCTCCGGTAGAATTCGGCTGTGAACCCATCTGATCCTGGACTCTTTTTGGTTGGTAAGCCATTGATTATTGCCGCAATTTCAGCTCCTGTTATTAGTCTATTCAGAGATTCAACTTCTTCCTGGTTTAGTCATGGGAGAGTGTATGTGTCGAGGAATTTATACCTTTCTTTTTTTTTTTTTTAATTTTTCTTCTTTTCATCATTATTATTATTATTATTATCATTATTATTATTATTATACTTTAGGCTCTATGGTACATGTGCGCAACGTGCAGGTAAGCTACATATGTATACATGTGCCATGCTGGTGCGCTGCACCCACCAACTCGTCATCTAGCATTAGGTATATCTCCCAATGCTGTCCCTCCCCCCTCCCCCCACGCCACCACTGTCCCCGAAGTGTGATGTTCCCCTTCCTGTGTCCATGTGTTCTCATTGTTCAATTCCCACCTATGAGTGAGAATATGTGGTGTTTGGTTTTTTGTTCTTGCGATAGTTTACTGAGAACGATGATTTCCAATTTCATCCATGTCCCTACAAAGGATATGAACTCATCCTTTTTTATGGCTGCCTAGTATTCCATGGTGTATATGTGCCACATTTTCTTAATCCAGTCTATCACTGTTGGACATTTGGGTTGGTTCCAAGTCTTTGCTGTTGTGTAGAATGCCGCAATAAACATACGTGTGCATGTGTCTTTATAGCAGCATGATTTATAGTCCTTTGGGTATATACCCAGTAATGGGATGGCTGGGTCAAATGGAATTTCTAGTTCTAGATCCCTGAGGAATCGCCACAGTGACCTCCACAAGGGTTGAACTAGTTTACAGTCCCACCAACAGTGTAAAAGTGTTCCTATTTCTCCACATCCTCTCCAGCACCTGTTGTTTCCTGACTTTTTAATGATTGCCATTCTATCTGGTGTGAGATGGTATCTCATTGTGGTTTTGATTTGCATTTCTCTCATGGCCAGTGATGGTGAGCATTTTTTCACGTGTTTTTTGGCTGCATAAATGTCTTCTTTTGAGGAGTGTCTGTTCATGTCCTTCGCCCACTTTTTGATGGTGTTGTTTGGTGTTTTCTTGTAAATTTGTTGGAGTGCATTGTAGATTCTGGATATTAGCCCTTTGTCAGATGAGTAGGTTGCGAAAATTTTCTCCCATTTTGTAGGTTGCCTGTTCACTCTGACGGTAGTTTCCTTTGCTGTGCAGAAGCTCTTTAGTTTAATTAGATCCCATTTGTCAATTTTGGCTTTTGTTGCCATTGCTTTTGGTGTTTTAGACATGAACTCCTTGCCCATGCCTATGTCCTGAATGGTATTGCCTAGGTTTTCTTCTAGGGTTTTTATGGTTTTAGGTCTAACGTTTAAGTCTTTAATCCATGTTGAGTTGATTTTTGTAGAAGGTGTAAGGAAGGGATCCAGTTTCAGCTTTCTACATGTGGCTAGCCAGTTTTCCCAACACCATTTATTAAATAGGGATTCCTTTCTCCATTTCTTGTTTTTGTCAGGTTTGTCAAAGATCAGATAGTTGTAGATATGTGGCATTATTTCTGACGGCTCTGTTCTGTTCCATTGATCTATATCTCTGTTTTGGTACCAGTACCATGCTGTTTGGGTTACTGTAGCCTTGTAGTATAGTTTGAAGTCAGGTAGCGTGATGCCTCCAGCTTTGTTCTTTTGGCTGAGGATTGACTTGGTGATGCGGGCTCTTTTTTGGTTCCATATGAACTTTAAAGTAGTTTTTTCCAATTCTGTGAAGAAAGTCATTGGTAACTTGGTGGGGATGGCATTGAATCTGTAAATTACCTTGGGAAGGATGGCCATTTTCATGATATTGATTCTTCCTACCCATGAGCATGGAATGTTCTTCCATTTGTTTGTATCCTCTTTTATTTCCTTGAGCAGTGGTTTGTAGTTTTCTCCTTGAAGAGGTCCTTCACATCCCTTGTAAGTTGGATTCCTAGGTATTTTATTCTCTTTGAAGCAATTGTGAATGTGAGTTCACTCATGATTTGGCTCTCTGTTTGTCTGTTATTGATGTATAAGAATGCTTGTGATTTTTGTGCATTTGTGTTGTATCCTGAGACTTTGCTGAAGTTGCTTATCAGCTTAAGGAGATTTTGGGCTGAGACAATGGGGTTTTCTAGATATACTATCAAGTCATCTGCAAACAGGGACAATGTGACTTCCTTTTTTCCTAATTGAATACCCTTGATTTCCTTCTCTTGCCTAATTGCCCTGGCCAGAACTTCCAACACTATGTTGAATAGAAGTGGTGAGAGAGGGCATCCCTGTCTTGTGCCAGTTTTCAAAGTGAATGCTTCCAGTTTTTGCCCATTCAGTATGATATTGGCTGTGGGTTTGTCATAAATAGCTCTTATTATTTTGAGATACGACCCATCAATACCTAATTTATTGAGAGTTTTTAGCATGAAGGGTTGTTGAATTTTGTCAAAGGCCTTTACTTCATGTATTGAGATAATCATGTGGTTTTTGACTTTGGTTCTGTTTATATGCTGGATTACATTTATTGATTTGCGTATATTGAACCAGCCTTGCATCCCAGGGATGAAGCCCACTTGATCATGGTGGATAAGCTGTTTGATGTGCTGCTGGATTCGGTTTGCCAGTAATTTATTGAGGATTTTTGCATCAATATTCATCAAGGATATTGGTCTAAAATTCTCTTTTTTGGTTGTGTCTCTGCCCAGCTTTGGTATCAGCATCATGCTGGCCTCATAAAATGAGTTAGGAATTATTCCCTCTTTTTCTATTGATTGGAATAGTTTCTGAAGTAATGGTTCCAGTTCCTCCTTGTACTTCCGGCAGAATTCGGCTGTGAACCCATCTGATCCTGGACTCTTTTTGGTTGGTAAGCCATTGATTATTGCCGCAATTTCAGCTCCTGTTATTAGTCTATTCAGAGATTCAACTTCTTCCTGGTTTAGTCGTGGGAGAGTGTATGTGTCGAGGAATTTATACCTTTCTTTTTTTTTTTAATTTTTCTTCTTTTTATCATTATTATTATTATTATTATCATTATTATTATTATTATACTTTAGGCTCTATGGTACATGTGCGCAACGTGCAGGTTAGCTACATATGTCTACATGTGCCATGCTGGTGCGCTGCACCCACCAACTCGTCATCTAGCATTAGGTATATCTCCCAATGCTGTCCCTCCCCCCTCCCCCCACGCCACCACAGTCCCCGAAGTGTGATGTTCCCCTTCCTGTGTCCATGTGTTCTCATTGTTCAATTCCCACCTATGAGTGAGAATATGTGGAGTTTGGTTTTTTGTTCTTGCGATAGTTTACTGAGAACGATGATTTCCAATTTCATCCATGTCCCTACAAAGGATATGAACTCATCCTTTTTTATGGCTGCCTAGTATTCCATGGTGTATATGTGCCACATTTTCTTAATCCAGTCTATCACTGTTGGACATTTGTGTTGGTTCCAAGTCTTTGCTGTTGTGTATAATGCCGCAATAAACATACGTGTGCATGTGTCTTTATAGCAGCATGATTTACAGTCCTTTGGGTATATACCCAGTAATGGGATGGCTGGGTCAAATGGAATTTCTAGTTCTAGATCCCTGAGGAATCGCCACAGTGACCTCCACAAGGGTTGAACTAGTTTACAGTCCCACCAACAGTGTAAAAGTGTTCCTATTTCTCCACATCCTCTCCAGCACCTGTTGTTTCCTGACTTTTTAATGATTGCCATTCTATCTGGTGTGAGATGGTATCTCATTGTGGTTTTGATTTGCATTTCTCTCATGGCCAGTGATGGTGAGCATTTTTTCACGTGTTTTTTGGCTGCATAAATGTCTTCTTTTGAGGAGTGTCTGTTCATGTCCTTCGCCCACTTTTTGATGGGGTTGTTTGGTGTTTTCTTGTAAATTTGTTGGAGTGCATTGTAGATTCTGGATATTAGCCCTTTGTCAGATGAGTAGGTTGCGAAAATTTTCTCCCATTTTGTAGGTTGCCTGTTCACTCTGACTGTAGTTTCCTTTGCTGTGCAGAAGCTCTTTAGTTTAATTAGATCCCATTTGTCAATTTTGGCTTTTGTTGCCATTGCTTTTGGTGTTTTAGACATGAACTCCTTGCCCATGCCTATGTCCTGAATGGTATTGCCTAGGTTTTCTTCTAGGGTTTTTATGGTTTTAGGTCTAACGTTTAAGTCTTTAATCCATTTTGAGTTGATTTTTGTAGAAGGTGTAAGGAAGGGATCCAGTTTCAGCTTTCTACATGTGGCTAGCCAGTTTTCCCAGCACCATTTATTAAATAGGGATTCCTTTCTCCATTTCTTGTTTTTGTCAGGTTTGTCAAAGATCAGATAGTTGTAGATATGTGGCATTATTTCTGACGGCTCTGTTCTGTTCCATTGATCTATATCTCTGTTTTGGTACCAGTACCATGCTGTTTGGGTTACTGTAGCCTTGTAGTATAGTTGGAAGTCAGGTAGCGTGATGCCTCCAGCTTTGTTCTTTTGGCTGAGGATTGACTTGGTGATGCGGGCTCTTTTTTGGTTCCATATGAACTTTAAAGTAGTTTTTTCCAATTCTGTGAAGAAAGTCATTGGTAACTTGGTGGGGATGGCATTGAATCTGTAAATTACCTTGGGAAGGATGGCCATTTTCATGATATTGATTCTTCCTACCCATGAGCATGGAATGTTCTTCCATTTGTTTGTATCCTCTTTTATTTCCTTGAGCAGTGGTTTGTAGTTTTCTCCTTGAAGAGGTCCTTCACATCCCTTGTAAGTTGGATTCCTAGGTATTTTATTCTCTTTGAAGCAATTGTGAATGGGAGTTCACTCATGATTTGGCTCTCTGTTTGTCTGTTATTGATGTATAAGAATGCTTGTGATTTTTGTGCATTGATGTTGTATCCTGAGACTTTGCTGAAGTTGCTTATCAGCTTAAGGAGATTTTGGGCTGAGACAATGGGGTTTTCTAGATATACTATCACGTCATCTGCAAACAGGGACAATTTGACTTCCTTTTTTCCTAATTGAATACCCTTGATTTCCTTCTCTTGCCTAATTGCCCTGGCCAGAACTTCCAACACTATGTTGAATAGAAGTGGTGAGAGAGGGCATCCCTGTCTTGTGCCAGTTTTCAAAGTGAATGCTTCCAGTTTTTGCCCATTCAGTATGATATTGGCTGTGGGTTTGTCATAAATAGCTCTTATTATTTTGAGATACAACCCATCAATACCTAATTTATTGAGAGTTTTTAGCATGAAGGGTTGTTGAATTTTGTCAAAGGCCTTTACTTCATGTATTGAGATAATCATGTGGTTTTTGACTTTGGTTCTGTTTATATGCTGGATTACATTTATTGATTTGCGTATATTGAACCAGCCTTGCATCCCAGGGATGAAGCCAACTTGATCATGGTGGATAAGCTGTTTGATGTGCTGCTGGATTCGGTTTGCCAGTAATTTATTGAGGATTTTTGCATCAATATTCATCAAGGATATTGGTCTAAAATTCTCTTTTTTGGTTGTGTCTCTGCCCAGCTTTGGTATCAGCATGATGCTGGCCTCATAAAATGAGTTAGGAACGATTCCCTCTTTTTCTATTGATTGGAATAGTTTCTGAAGTAATGGTTCCAGTTCCTCCTAGTACTTCCGGCAGAATTCGGCTGTGAACCCATCTGATCCTGGACTCTTTTTGGTTGGTAAGCCATTGATTATTGCCGCAATTTCAGCTCCTGTTATTAGTCTATTCAGAGATTCAACTTCTTCCTGGTTTAGTCATGGGAGAGTGTATGTGTCGAGGAATTTATACCTTTCTTTTTTTTTTTAATTTTTCTTCTTTTAATCATTATTATTATTATTATTATCATTATTATTATTATTATACTTTAGGCTCTATGGTACATGTGCGCAACGTGCAGGTTAGCTACATATGTCTACATGTGCCATGCTGGTGCGCTGCACCCACCAACTCGTCATCTAGCATTAGGTATATCTCCCAATGCTGTCCCTCCCCCCTCCCCCCACGCCACCACAGTCCCCGAAGTGTGATGTTCCCCTTCCTGTGTCCATGTGTTCTCATTGTTCAATTCCCACCTATGAGTGAGAATATGTGGTGTTTGGTTTTTTGTTCTTGCGATAGTTTACTGAGAACGATGATTTCCAATTTCATCCATGTCCCTACAAAGGATATGAACTCATCCTTTTTTATGGCTGCCTAGTATTCCATGGTGTATATGTGCCACATTTTCTTAATCCAGTCTATCACTGTTGGACATTTGGGTTGGTTCCAAGTCTTTGCTGTTGTGTAGAATGCCGCAATAAACATACGTGTGCATGTGTCTTTATAGCAGCATGATTTATAGTCCTTTGGGTATATACCCAGTAATGGGATGGCTGGGTCAAATGGAATTTCTAGTTCTAGATCCCTGAGGAATCGCCACAGTGACCTCCACAAGGGTTGAACTAGTTTACAGTCCCACCAACAGTGTAAAAGTGTTCCTATTTCTCCACATCCTCTCCAGCACCTGTTGTTTCCTGACTTTTTAATGATTGCCATTCTATCTGGTGTGAGATGGTATCTCATTGTGGTTTTGATTTGCATTTCTCTCATGGCCAGTGATGGTGAGCATTTTTTCACGTGTTTTTTGGCTGCATAAATGTCTTCTTTTGAGGAGTGTCTGTTCATGTCCTTCGCCCACTTTTTGATGGGGTTGTTTGGTGTTTTCTTGTAAATTTGTTGGAGTGCATTGTAGATTCTGGATATTAGCCCTTTGTCAGATGAGTAGGTTGCGAAAATTTTCTCCCATTTTGTAGGTTGCCTGTTCACTCTGACGGTAGTTTCCTTTGCTGTGCAGAAGCTCTTTAGTTTAATTAGATCCCATTTGTCAATTTTGGCTTTTGTTGCCATTGCTTTTGGTGTTTTAGACATGAACTCCTTGCCCATGCCTATGTCCTGAATGGTATTGCCCAGGTTTTCTTCTAGGGTTTTTATGGTTTTAGGTCTAACGTTTAAGTCTTTAATCCATGTTGAGTTGATTTTTGTAGAAGGTGTAAGGAAGGGATCCAGTTTCAGCTTTCTACATGTGGCTAGCCAGTTTTCCCAGCACCATTTATTAAATAGGGATTCCTTTCTCCATTTCTTGTTTTTGTCAGGTTTGTCAAAGATCAGATAGTTGTAGATATGTGGCATTATTTCTGACGGCTCTGTTCTGTTCCATTGATCTATATCTCTGTTTTGGTAACAGTACCATGCTGTTTGGGTTACTGTAGCCTTGTAGTATAGTTTGAAGTCAGGTAGCGTGATGCCTCCAGCTTTGTTCTTTTGGCTTAGGATTGACTTGGTGATGCGGGCTCTTTTTTGGTTCCATATGAACTTTAAAGTAGTTTTTTCCAATTCTGTGAAGAAAGTCATTGGTAACTTGGTGGGGATGGCATTGAATCTGTAAATTACCTTGGGAAGGATGGCCATTTTCATGATATTGATTCTTCCTACCCATGAGCATGGAATGTTCTTCCATTTGTTTGTATCCTCTTTTATTTCCTTGAGCAGTGGTTTGTAGTTTTCTCCTTGAAGAGGTCCTTCACATCCCTTGTAAGTTGGATTCCTAGGTATTTTATTCTCTTTGAAGCAATTGTGAATGGGAGTTCACTCATGATTTGGCTCTCTGTTTGTCTGTTATGGATGTATAAGAATGCTTGTGATTTTTGTACATTGATGTTGTATCCTGAGACTTTGCTGAAGTTGCTTATCAGCTTAAGGAGATTTTGGGCTGAGACAATGGGGTTTTCTAGATATACTATCACGTCATCTGCAAACAGGGACAATTTGACTTCCTTTTCTCCTAATTGAATACCCTTGATTTCCTTCTCTTGCCTAATTGCCCTGGCCAGAACTTCCAACACTATGTTGAATAGAAGTGGTGAGAGAGGGCATCCCTGTCTTGTGCCAGTTTTCAAAGTGAATGCTTCCAGTTTTTGCCCATTCAGTATGATATTGGCTGTGGGTTTGTCATAAATAGCTCTTATTATTTTGAGATACAACCCATCAATACCTAATTTATTGAGAGTTTTTAGCATGAAGGGTTGTTGAATTTTGTCAAAGGCCTTTACTTCATGTATTGAGATAATCATGTGGTTTTTGACTTTGGTTCTGTTTATATGCTGGATTACATTTATTGATTTGCGTATATTGAACCAGCCTTGCATCCCAGGGATGAAGCCCACTTGATCATGGTGGATAAGCTGTTTGATGTGCTGCTGGATTCGGTTTGCCAGTAATTTATTGAGGATTTTTGCATCAATATTCATCAAGGATATTGGTCTAAAATTCTCTTTTTTGGTTGTGTCTCTGCCCAGCTTTGGTATCAGCATCATGCTGGCCTCATAAAATGAGTTAGGAATTATTCCCTCTTTTTCTATTGATTGGAATAGTTTCTGAAGTAATGGTTCCAGTTCCTCCTTGTACTTCCGGCAGAATTCGGCTGTGAACCCATCTGATCCTGGACTCTTTTTGGTTGGTAAGCCATTGATTATTGCCGCAATTTCAGCTCCTGTTATTAGTCTATTCAGAGATTCAACTTCTTCCTGGTTTAGTCATGGGAGAGTGTATGTGTCGAGGAATTTATACCTTTCTTTTTTT
Organism: Pongo abelii; assembly: GCF_028885655.2. Taxonomy (NCBI): domain Eukaryota; kingdom Metazoa; phylum Chordata; class Mammalia; order Primates; family Hominidae; genus Pongo; species Pongo abelii. The sequence goes on along the minus strand of NC_072007.2, from coordinate 4,139,799 downwards.
TTTTAATTTTTCTTCTTTTTATCATTATTATTATTATTATTATCATTATTATTATTATTATACTTTAGGCTCTATGGTACATGTGCGCAACGTGCAGGTTAGCTACATATGTCTACATGTGCCATGCTGGTGCGCTGCACCCACCAACTCGTCATCTAGCATTAGGTATATCTCCCAATGCTGTCCCTCCCCCCTCCCCCCACGCCACCACAGTCCCCGAAGTGTGATGTTCCCCTTCCTGTGTCCATGTGTTCTCATTGTTCAATTCCCACCTATGAGTGAGAATATGTGGTGTTTGGTTTTTTGTTCTTGCGATAGTTTACTGAGAACGATGATTTCCAATTTCATCCATGTCCCTACAAAGGATATGAACTCATCCTTTTTTATGGCTGCCTAGTATTCCATGGTGTATATGTGCCACATTTTCTTAATCCAGTCTATCACTGTTGGACATTTGTGTTGGTTCCAAGTCTTTGCTGTTGTGTATAATGCCGCAATAAACATACGTGTGCATGTGTCTTTATAGCAGCATGATTTATAGTCCTTTGGGTATATACCCAGTAATGGGATGGCTGGGTCAAATGGAATTTCTAGTTCTAGATCCCTGAGGAATCGCCACAGTGACCTCCACAAGGGTTGAACTAGTTTACAGTCCCACCAACAGTGTAAAAGTGTTCCTATTTCTCCACATCCTCTCCAGCACCTGTTGTTTCCTGACTTTTTAATGATTGCCATTCTATCTGGTGTGAGATGGTATCTCATTGTGGTTTTGATTTGCATTTCTCTCATGGCCAGTGATGGTGAGCATTTTTTCACGTGTTTTTTGGCTGCATAAATGTCTTCTTTTGAGGAGTGTCTGTTCATGTCCTTCGCCCACTTTTTGATGGGGTTGTTTGGTGTTTTCTTGTAAATTTGTTGGAGTGCATTGTAGATTCTGGATATTAGCCCTTTGTCAGATGAGTAGGTTGCGAAAATTTTCTCCCATTTTGTAGGTTGCCTGTTCACTCTGACTGTAGTTTCCTTTGCTGTGCAGAAGCTCTTTAGTTTAATTAGATCCCATTTGTCAATTTTGGCTTTTGTTGCCATTGCTTTTGGTGTTTTAGACATGAACTCCTTGCCCATGCCTATGTCCTGAATGGTATTGCCTAGGTTTTCTTCTAGGGTTTTTATGGTTTTAGGTCTAACGTTTAAGTCTTTAATCCATTTTGAGTTGATTTTTGTAGAAGGTGTAAGGAAGGGATCCAGTTTCAGCTTTCTACATGTGGCTAGCCAGTTTTCCCAGCACCATTTATTAAATAGGGATTCCTTTCTCCATTTCTTGTTTTTGTCAGGTTTGTCAAAGATCAGATAGTTGTAGATATGTGGCATTATTTCTGACGGCTCTGTTCTGTTCCATTGATCTATATCTCTGTTTTGGTACCAGTACCATGCTGTTTGGGTTACTGTAGCCTTGTAGTATAGTTGGAAGTCAGGTAGCGTGATGCCTCCAGCTTTGTTCTTTTGGCTGAGGATTGACTTGGTGATGCGGGCTCTTTTTTGGTTCCATATGAACTTTAAAGTAGTTTTTTCCAATTCTGTGAAGAAAGTCATTGGTAACTTGGTGGGGATGGCATTGAATCTGTAAATTACCTTGGGAAGGATGGCCATTTTCATGATATTGATTCTTCCTACCCATGAGCATGGAATGTTCTTCCATTTGTTTGTATCCTCTTTTATTTCCTTGAGCAGTGGTTTGTAGTTTTCTCCTTGAAGAGGTCCTTCACATCCCTTGTAAGTTGGATTCCTAGGTATTTTATTCTCTTTGAAGCAATTGTGAATGGGAGTTCACTCATGATTTGGCTCTCTGTTTGTCTGTTATTGATGTATAAGAATGCTTGTGATTTTTGTGCATTGATGTTGTATCCTGAGACTTTGCTGAAGTTGCTTATCAGCTTAAGGAGATTTTGGGCTGAGACAATGGGGTTTTCTAGATATACTATCACGTCATCTGCAAACAGGGACAATTTGACTTCCTTTTTTCCTAATTGAATACCCTTGATTTCCTTCTCTTGCCTAATTGCCCTGGCCAGAACTTCCAACACTATGTTGAATAGAAGTGGTGAGAGAGGGCATCCCTGTCTTGTGCCAGTTTTCAAAGTGAATGCTTCCAGTTTTTGCCCATTCAGTATGATATTGGCTGTGGGTTTGTCATAAATAGCTCTTATTATTTTGAGATACAACCCATCAATACCTAATTTATTGAGAGTTTTTAGCATGAAGGGTTGTTGAATTTTGTCAAAGGCCTTTACTTCATGTATTGAGATAATCATGTGGTTTTTGACTTTGGTTCTGTTTATATGCTGGATTACATTTATTGATTTGCGTATATTGAACCAGCCTTGCATCCCAGGGATGAAGCCAACTTGATCATGGTGGATAAGCTGTTTGATGTGCTGCTGGATTCGGTTTGCCAGTAATTTATTGAGGATTTTTGCATCAATATTCATCAAGGATATTGGTCTAAAATTCTCTTTTTTGGTTGTGTCTCTGCCCAGCTTTGGTATCAGCATGATGCTGGCCTCATAAAATGAGTTAGGAAGGATTCCCTCTTTTTCTATTGATTGGAATAGTTTCTGAAGTAATGGTTCCAGTTCCTCCTAGTACTTCCGGCAGAATTCGGCTGTGAACCCATCTGATCCTGGACTCTTTTTGGTTGGTAAGCCATTGATTATTGCCGCAATTTCAGCTCCTGTTATTAGTCTATTCAGAGATTCAACTTCTTCCTGGTTTAGTCATGGGAGAGTGTATGTGTCGAGGAATTTATACCTTTCTTTTTTTTTTCAATTTTTCTTCTTTTAATCATTATTATTATTATTATTATCATTATTATTATTATTATACTTTAGGCTCTATGGTACATGTGCGCAACGTGCAGGTTAGCTACATATGTCTACATGTGCCATGCTGGTGCGCTGCACCCACCAACTCGTCATCTAGCATTAGGTATATCTCCCAATGCTGTCCCTCCCCCCTCCCCCCACACCACCACAGTCCCCGAAGTGTGATGTTCCCCTTCCTGTGTCCATGTGTTCTCATTGTTCAATTCCCACCTATGAGTGAGAATATGTGGTGTTTGGTTTTTTGTTCTTGCGATAGTTTACTGAGAACGATGATTTCCAATTTCATCCATGTCCCTACAAAGGATATGAACTCATCCTTTTTTATGGCTGCCTAGTATTCCATGGTGTATATGTGCCACATTTTCTTAATCCAGTCTATCACTGTTGGACATTTGGGTTGGTTCCAAGTCTTTGCTGTTGTGTATAATGCCGCAATAAACATACGTGTGCATGTGTCTTTATAGCAGCATGATTTATAGTCCTTTGGGTATATACCCAGTAATGGGATGGCTGGGTCAAATGGAATTTCTAGTTCTAGATCAATGAGGAATCGCCACAGTGACCTCCACAAGGGTTGAACTAGTTTACAGTCCCACCAACAGTGTAAAAGTGTTCCTATTTCTCCACATCCTCTCCAGCACCTGTTGTTTCCTGACTTTTTAATGATTGCCATTCTATCTGGTGTGAGATGGTATCTCATTGTGGTTTTGATTTGCATTTCTCTCATGGCCAGTGATGGTGAGCATTTTTTCACGTGTTTTTTGGCTGCATAAATGTCTTCTTTTGAGGAGTGTCTGTTCATGTCCTTCGCCCACTTTTTGATGGGGTTGTTTGGTGCTTTCTTGTAAATTTGTTGGAGTGCATTGTAGATTCTGGATATTAGCCCTTTGTCAGATGAGTAGGTTGCGAAAATTTTCTCCCATTTTGTAGGTTGCCTGTTCACTCTGACGGTAGTTTCCTTTGCTGTGCAGAAGCTCTTTAGTTTAATTAGATCCCATTTGTCAATTTTGGCTTTTTTTGCCATTGCTTTTGGTGTTTTAGACATGAACTCCTTGCCCATGCCTATGTCCTGAATGGTATTGCCTAGGTTTTCTTCTAGGGTTTTTATGGTTTTAGGTCTAACGTTTAAGTCTTTAATCCATGTTGAGTTGATTTTTGTAGAAGGTGTAAGGAAGGGATCCAGTTTCAGCTTTCTACATGTGGCTAGCCAGTTTTCCCAGCACCATTTATTAAATAGGGATTCCTTTCTCCATTTCTTGTTTTTGTCAGGTTTGTCAAAGATCAGATAGTTGTAGATATGTGGCATTATTTCTGACGGCTCTGTTCTGTTCCATTGATCTATATCTCTGTTTTGGTACCAGTACCATGCTGTTTGGGTTACTGTAGCCTTGTAGTATAGTTGGAAGTCAGGTAGCGTGATGCCTCCAGCTTTGTTCTTTTGGCTGAGGATTGACTTGGTGATGCGGGCTCTTTTTTGGTTCCATATGAACTTTAAAGTAGTTTTTTCCAATTCTGTGAAGAAAGTCATTGGTAACTTCGTGGGGATGGCATTGAATCTGTAAATTACCTTGGGAAGGATGGCCATTTTCATGATATTGATTCTTCCTACCCATGAGCATGGAATGTTCTTCCATTTGTTTGTATCCTCTTTTATTTCCTTGAGCAGTGGTTTGTAGTTTTCTCCTTGAAGAGGTCCTTCACATCCCTTGTAAGTTGGATTCCTAGGTATTTTATTCTCTTTGAAGCAATTGTGAATGGGAGTTCACTCATGATTTGGCTCTCTGTTTGTCTGTTATTGATGTATAAGAATGCTTGTGATTTTTGTGCATTGATGTTGTATCCTGAGACTTTGCTGAAGTTGCTTATCAGTTTAAGGAGATTTTGGGCTGAGACAATGGGGTTTTCTAGATATACTATCACGTCATCTGCAAACAGGGACAATTTGACTTCCTTTTTTCCTAATTGAATACCCTTGATTTCCTTCTCTTCCTTAATTGCCCTGGCCAGAACTTCCAACAATATGTTGAATAGAGGTGGTGAGAGAGGGCATCCCTGTCTTGTGCCAGTTTTCAAAGTGAATGCTTCCAGTTTTTGCCCATTCAGTATGATATTGGCTGTGGGTTTGTCATAAATAGCTCTTATTATTTTGAGATACGACCCATCAATACCTAATTTATTGAGAGTTTTTAGCATGAAGGGTTGTTGAATTTTGTCAAAGGCCTTTACTTCATGTATTGAGATAATCATGTGGTTTTTGACTTTGGTTCTGTTTATATGCTGGATTACATTTATTGATTTGCATATATTGAACCAGCCTTGCATCCCAGGGATGAAGCCCACTTGATCATGGTGGATAAGCTGTTTGATGTGCTGCTGGATTCGGTTTGCCAGTAATTTATTGAGGATTTTTGCATCAATATTCATCAAGGATATTGGTCTAAAATTCTCTTTTTTGGTTGTGTCTCTGCCCAGCTTTGGTATCAGCATGATGCTGGCCTCATAAAATGAGTTAGGAAGGATTCCCTCTTTTTCTATTGATTGGAATAGTTTCTGAAGTAATGGTTCCAGTTCCTCCTTGTACCTCCGGTAGCATTCGGCTGTGAACCCATCTGATCCTGGACTCTTTTTGGTTGGTAAGCCATTGATTATTGCCGCAATTTCAGCTCCTGTTATTAGTCTATTCAGAGATTCAACTTCTTCCTGGTTTAGTCATGGGAGAGTGTATGTGTCGAGGAATTTATACCTTTCTTTTTTTTTTTTAATTTTTCTTCTTTTTATCATTATTATTATTATTATTATCATTATTATTATTATTATACTTTAGGCTCTATGGTGCATGTGCGCAACGTGCAGGTTAGCTACATATGTCTACATGTGCCATGCTGGTGCGCTGCACCCACCAACTCGTCATCTAGCATTAGGTATATCTCCCAATGCTGTCCCTCTCCCCTCCCCCCACGCCACCACAGTCCCCGAAGTGTGATGTTCCCCTTCCTGTGTCCATGTGTTCTCATTGTTCAATTCCCACCTATGAGTGAGAATATGTGGTGTTTGGTTTTCTGTTCTTGCGATAGTTTACTGAGAACGATGATTTCCAATTTCATCCATGTCCCTACAAAGGATATGAACTCATCATTTTTTATGGCTGCCTAGTATTCCATGGTGTATATGTGCCACATTTTCTTAATCCAGTCTATCACTGTTGGACATTTGGGTTGGTTCCAAGTCTTTGCTGTTGTGTAGAATGCCACAATAAACATACGTGTGCATGTGTCTTTATAGCAGCATGATTTATAGTCCTTTGGGTATATACCCAGTAAGGGGATGGCTGGGTCAAATGGAATTTCTAGTTCTAGATCCCTGAGGAATCGCCACAGTGACCTCCACAAGGGTTGAACTAGTTTACAGTCCCACCAACAGTGTAAAAGTGTTCCTATTTCTCCACATCCTCTCCAGCACCTGTTGTTTCCTGACTTTTTAATGATTGCCATTCTATCTGGTGTGAGATGGTATCTCATTGTGGTTTTGATTTGCATTTCTCTCATGGCCAGTGATGGTGAGCATTTTTTCACGTGTTTTTTGGCTGCATAAATGTCTTCTTTTGAGGAGTGTCTGTTCATGTCCTTCGCCCACTTTTTGATGGGGTTGTTTGGTGTTTTCTTGTAAATTTGTTGGAGTGCATTGTAGATTCTGGATATTAGCCATTTGTCAGATGAGTAGGTTGCGAAAATTTTCTCCCATTTTGTAGGTTGCCTGTTCACTCTGACGGTAGTTTCCTTTGCTGTGCAGAAGCTCTTTAGTTTAATTAGATCCCATTTGTCAATTTTGGCTTTTGTTGCCATTGCTTTTGGTGTTTTAGACATGAACTCCTTGCCCATGCCTATGTCCTGAATGGTATTGCCTAGGTTTTCTTCTAGGGTTTTTATGGTTTTAGGTCTAACGTTTAAGTCTTTAATCCATGTTGAGTTGATTTTTGTAGAAGGTGTAAGGAAGGGATCCAGTTTCAGCTTTCTACATGTGGCTAGCCAGTTTTCCCAGCACCATTTATTAAATAGGGATTCCTTTCTCCATTTCTTGTTTTTGTCAGGTTTGTCAAAGATCAGATAGTTGTAGATATGTGGCATTATTTCTGACGGCTCTGTTCTGTTCCATTGATCTATATCTCTGTTTTGGTACCAGTACCATGCTGTTTGGGTTACTGTAGCCTTGTAGTATAGTTTGAAGTCAGGTAGCGTGATGCCTCCAGCTTTGTTCTTTTGGCTTAGGATTGACTTGGTGATGCGGGCTCTTTTTTGGTTCCATATGAACTTTAAAGTAGTTTTTTCCAATTCTGTGAAGAAAGTCATTGGTAACTTGGTGGGGATGGCATTGAATCTGTAAATTACCTTGGGAAGGATGGCCATTTTCATGATATTGATTCTTCCTACCCATGAGCATGGAATGTTCTTCCATTTGTTTGTATCCTCTTTTACTTCCTTGAGCAGTGGTTTGTAGTTTTCTCCTTGAAGAGGTCCTTCACATCCCTTGTAAGTTGGATTCCTAGGTATTTTATTCTCTTTGAAGCAATTGTGAATGGGAGTTCACTCATGATTTGGCTCTCTGTTTGTCTGTTATTGATGTATAAGAATGCTTGTGATTTTTGTGCATTGATGTTGTATCCTGAGACTTTGCTGAAGTTGCTTATCAGTTTAAGGAGATTTTGGGCTGAGACAATGGGGTTTTCTAGATATACTATCACATCATCTGCAAACAGGGACAATTTGACTTCCTTTTTTCCTAATTGAATACCCTTGATTTCCTTCTCTTCCCTAATTGCCCTGGCCAGAACTTCCAACACTATGTTGAATAGAAGTGGTGAGAGAGGGCATCCCTGTCTTGTGCCAGTTTTCAAAGTGAATGCTTCCAGTTTTTGCCCATTCAGTATGATATTGGCTGTGGGTTTGTCATAAATAGCTCTTATTATTTTGAGATACGACCCATCAATACCTAATTTATTGAGAGTTTTTAGCATGAAGGGTTGTTGAATTTTGTCAAAGGCCTTTACTTCATGTATTGAGATAATCATGTGGTTTTTGACTTTGGTTCTGTTTATATGCTGGATTACGTTTATTGATTTGCGTATATTGAACCAGCCTTGCATCCCAGGGATGAAGCCCACTTGATCATGGTGGATAAGCTGTTTGATGTGCTGCTGGATTCGGTTTGCCAGTAATTTATTGAGGATTTTCGCATCAATATTCATCAAGGATATTGGTCTAAAATTCTCTTTATTGGTTGTTTCTCTGCCCAGCTTTGGTATCAGCATGATGCTGGCCTCATAAAATGAGTTAGGAAGGATTCCCTCTTTTTCTATTGATTGGAATAGTTTCTGAAGTAATGGTTCCAGTTCCTCCTTGTACCTCCGGTAGAATTCGGCTGTGAACCCATCTGATCCTGGACTCTTTTTGGTTGGTAAGCCATTGATTATTGCCGCAATTTCAACTCCTGTTATTAGTCTATTCAGAGATTCAACTTCTTCCTGGTTTAGTCATGGGAGAGTGTATGTGTCGAGGAATTTATACCTTTCTTTTTTTTTTTTTAATTTTTCTTCTTTTTATCATTATTATTATTATTATTATCATTATTATTATTATTATACTTTAGGCTCTATGGTGCATGTGCGCAACGTGCAGGTTAGCTACATATGTCTACATGTGCCATGCTGGTGCGCTGCACCCACCAACTCGTCATCTAGCATTAGGTATATCTCCCAATGCTGTCCCTCCCCCCTCCCCCCACGCCACCACAGTCCCCGAAGTGTGATGTTCCCCTTCCTGTGTCCATGTGTTCTCATTGTTCAATTCCCACCTATGAGTGAGAATATGTGGTGTTTGGTTTTTTGTTCTTGCGATAGTTTACTGAGAACGATGATTTCCAATTTCATCCATGTCCCTACAAAGGATATGAACTCATCATTTTTTATGGCTGCCTAGTATTCCATGGTGTATATGTGCCACATTTTCTTAATCCAGTCTATCACTGTTGGACATTTGGGTTGGTTCCAAGTCTTTGCTGTTGTGTATAATGCCGCAATAAACATACGTGTGCATGTGTCTTTATAGCAGCATGATTTATAGTCCTTTGGGTATATACCCAGTAATGGGATGGCTGGGTCAAATGGAATTTCTAGTTCTAGATCCCTGAGGAATCGCCACAGTGACCTCCACAAGGGTTGAACTAGTTTACAGTCCCACCAACAGTGTAAAAGTGTTCCTATTTCTCCACATCCTCTCCAGCACCTGTTGTTTCCTGACTTTTTAATGATTGCCATTCTATCTGGTGTGAGATGGTATCTCATTGTGGTTTTGATTTGCATTTCTCTCATGGCCAGTGATGGTGAGCATTTTTTCACGTGTTTTTTGGCTGCATAAATGTCTTCTTTTGAGGAGTGTCTGTTCATGTCCTTCGCCCACTTTTTGATGGGGTTGTTTGGTGTTTTCTTGTAAATTTGTTGGAGTGCATTGTAGATTCTGGATATTAGCCCTTTGTCAGATGAGTAGGTTGCGAAAATTTTCTCCCATTTTGTAGGTTGCCTGTTCACTCTGACGGTAGTTTCCTTTGCTGTGCAGAAGCTCTTTAGTTTAATTAGATCCCATTTGTCAATTTTGGCTTTTGTTGCCATTGCTTTTGGTGTTTTAGACATGAACTCCTTGCCCATGCCTATGTCCTGAATGGTATTGCCTAGGTTTTCTTCTAGGGTTTTTATGGTTTTAGGTCTAACGTTTAAGTCTTTAATCCATGTTGAGTTGATTTTTGTAGAAGGTGTAAGGAAGGGATCCAGTTTCAGCTTTCTACATGTGGCTAGCCAGTTTTCCCAACACCATTTATTAAATAGGGATTCCTTTCTCCATTTCTTGTTTTTGTCAGGTTTGTCAAAGATCAGATAGTTGTAGATATGTGGCATTATTTCTGACGGCTCTGTTCTGTTCCATTGATCTATATCTCTGTTTTGGTACCAGTACCATTCTGTTTGGGTTACTGTAGCCTTGTAGTATAGGTTGAAGTCAGGTAGCGTGATGCCTCCAGCTTTGTTCTTTTGGCTGAGGATTGACTTGGTGATGCGGGCTCTTTTTTGGTTCCATATGAACTTTAAAGTAGTTTTTTCCAATTCTGTGAAGAAAGTCATTGGTAACTTGGTGGGGATGGCATTGAATCTGTAAATTACCTTGGGAAGGATTGCCATTTTCATGATATTGATTCTTCCTACCCATGAGCATGGAATGTTCTTCCATTTGTTTGTATCCTCTTTTATTTCCTTGAGCAGTGGTTTGTAGTTTTCTCCTTGAAGAGGTCCTTCACATCCCTTGTAAGTTGGATTCCTAGGTATTTTATTCTCTTTGAAGCAATTGTGAATGGGAGTTCACTCATGATTTGGCTCTCTGTTTGTCTGTTATTGATGTATAAGAATGCTTGTGATTTTTGTACATTGATGTTGTATCCTGAGACTTTGCTGAAGTTGCTTATCAGCTTAAGGAGATTTTGGGCTGAGACAATGGGGTTTTCCAGATATACTATCACGTCATCTGCAAACAGGGACAATTTGACTTCCTTTTCTCCTGATTGAATACCCTTGATTTCCTTCTCTTGCCTAATTGCCCTGGCCAGAACTTCCAACACTATGTTGAATAGAAGTGGTGAGAGAGGGCATCCCTGTCTTGTGCCAGTTTTCAAAGTGAATGCTTTCAGTTTTTGCCCATTCAGTATGATATTGGCTGTGGGTTTGTCATAAATAGCTCTTATTATTTTGAGATACGACCCATCAATACCTAATTTATTGAGAGTTTTTAGCATGAAGGGTTGTTGAATTTTGTCAAAGGCCTTTACTTCATGTATTGAGATAATCATGTGGTTTTTGACTTTGGTTCTGTTTATATGCTGGATTACGTTTATTGATTTGCGTATATTGAACCAGCCTTGCATCCCAGGGATGAAGCCCACTTGATCATGGTGGATAAGCTGTTTGATGTGCTGCTGGATTCGGTTTGCCAGTAATTTATTGAGGATTTTTGCATCAATATTCATCAAGGATATTGGTCTAAAATTCTCTTTTTTGGTTGTGTCTCTGCCCAGCTTTGGTATCAGCATGATGCTGGCCTCATAAAATGAGTTAGGAAGGATTCCCTCTTTTTCTATTGATTGGAATAGTTTCTGAAGTAATGGTTCCAGTTCCTCCTTGTACTTCCGTCAGAATTCGGCTGTGAACCCATCTGATCCTGGACTCTTTTTGGTTGGTAAGCCATTGATTATTGCCGCAATTTCAGCTCCTGTTATTAGTCTATTCAGAGATTCAACTTCTTCCTGGTTTAGTCATGGGAGAGTGTATGTGTCGAGGAATTTATACCTTTCTTTTTTTTTTAATTTTTCTTCTTTTTATCATTATTATTATTATTATTATCATTATTATTATTATTATACTTTAGGCTCTATGGTACATGTGCGCAACGTGCAGGTTAGCTACATATGTCTACATGTGCCATGCTGGTGCGCTGCACCCACCAACTCGTCATCTAGCATTAGGTATATCTCCCAATGCTTTCCCTCCCCCCTCCCCCCACGCCACCACAGTCCCCGAAGTGTGATGTTCCCCTTCCTGTGTCCATGTGTTCTCATTGTTCAATTCCCACCTATGAGTGAGAATATGTGGTGTTTGGTTTTTTGTTCTTGCGATAGTTTACTGAGAACGATGATTTCCAATTTCATCCATGTCCCTACAAAGGATATGAACTCATCATTTTTTATGGCTGCCTAGTATTCCATGGTGTATATGTGACACATTTTCTTAATCCAGTCTATCACTGTTGGACATTTGGGTTGGTTCCAAGTGTTTGCTGTTGTGTATAATGCCGCAATAAACATACGTGTGCATGTGTCTTTATAGCAGCATGATTTATAGTCCTTTGGGTATATACCCAGTAATGGGATGGCTGGGTCAAATGGAATTTCTAGTTCTAGATCCCTGAGGAATCGCCACAGTGACCTCCACAAGGGTTGAACTAGTTTACAGTCCCACCAACAGTGTAAAAGTGTTCCTATTTCTCCACATCCTCTCCAGCACCTGTTGTTTCCTGACTTTTTAATGATTGCCATTCTATCTGGTGTGAGATGGTATCTCATTGTGGTTTTGATTTGCATTTCTCTCATGGCCAGTGATGGTGAGCATTTTTTCACGTGTTTTTTGGCTGCATAAATGTCTTCTTTTGAGGAGTGTCTGTTCATGTCCTTCGCCCACTTTTTGATGGGGTTGTTTGGTGTTTTCTTGTAAATTTGTTGGAGTGCATTGTAGATTCTGGATATTAGCCCTTTGTCAGATGAGTAGGTTGCGAAAATTTTCTCCCATTTTGTAGGTTGCCTGTTCACTCTGATGGTAGTTTCCTTTGCTGTGCAGAAACTCTTTAGTTTAATTAGATCCCATTTGTCAATTTTGGCTTTTGTTGCCATTGCTTTTGGTGTTTTAGACATGAACTCCTTGCCCATGCCTATGTCCTGAATGGTATTGCCTAGGTTTTCTTCTAGGGTTTTTATGGTTTTAGGTCTAACGTTTAAGTCTTTAATCCATGTTGAGTTGATTTTTGTAGAAGGTGTAAGGAAGGGATCCAGTTTCAGCTTTCTACATGTGGCTAGCCAGTTTTCCCAGCACCATTTATTAAATAGGGATTCCTTTCTCCATTTCTTGTTTTTGTCAGGTTTGTCAAAGATCAGATAGTTGTAGATATGTGGCATTATTTCTGACGGCTCTGTTCTGTTCCATTGATCTATATCTCTGTTTTGGTACCAGTACCATGCTGTTTGGGTTACTGTAGCCTTGTAGTATAGTTTGAAGTCAGGTAGCGTGATGCCTCCAGCTTTGTTCTTTTGGCTTAGGATTGACTTGGTGATGCGGGCTCTTTTTTGGTTCCATATGAACTTTAAAGTAGTTTTTTCCAATTCTGTGAAGAAAGTCATTGGTAACTTGGTGGGGATGGCATTGAATCTGTAAATTACCTTGGGAAGGATGGCCATTTTCATGATATTGATTCTTCCTACCCATGAGCATGGAATGTTCTTCCATTTGTTTGTATCCTCTTTTACTTCCTTGAGCAGTGGTTTGTAGTTTTCTCCTTGAAGAGGTCCTTCACATCCCTTGTAATTTGGATTCCTAGGTATTTTATTCTCTTTGAAGCAATTGTGAATGGGAGTTCACTCATGATTTGGCTCTCTGTTTGTCTGTTATTGATGTTTAAGAATGCTTGTGATTTTTGTGCATTGATGTTGTATCCTGAGACTTTGCTGAAGTTGCTTATCAGCTTAAGGAGATTTTGGGCTGAGACAATGGGGTTTTCTAGATATACTATCACGTCATCTGCAAACAGGGACAATTTGACTTCCTTTCTTCCTAATTGAATACCCTTGATTTCCTTCTCTTCCCTAATTGCCCTGGCCAGAACTTCCAACACTATGTTGAATAGAAGTGGTGAGAGAGGGCATCCCTGTCTTGTGCCAGTTTTCAAAGTGAATGCTCCCAGTTTTGCCCATTCAGTATGATATTGGCTGTGGGTTTGTCATAAATAGCTCTTATTATTTTGAGATACGACCCATCAATACCTAATTTATTGAGAGTTTTTAGCATGAAGGGTTGTTGAATTTTGTCAAAGGCCTTTACTTCATGTATTGAGATAATCATGTGGTTTTCGACTTTGGTTCTGTTTATATGCTCTATTACATTTATTGATTTGCGTATATTGAACCAGCCTTGCATCCCAGGGATGAAGCCAACTTGATCATGGTGGATAAGCTGTTTGATGTGCTGCTGGATTCGGTTTGCCAGTAATTTATTGAGGATTTTTGCATCAATATTCATCAAGGATATTGGTCTAAAATTCTCTTTTTTGGTTGTGTCTCTGCCCAGCTTTGGTATCAGCATCATGCTGGCCTCATAAAATGAGTTAGGAAGGATTCCCTCTTTTTCTATTGATTGGAATAGTTTCTGAAGTAATGGTTCCAGTTCCTCCTTATACTTCCGGCAGAATTCGGCTGTGAACCCATCTGATCCTGGACTCTTTTTGGTTGGTAAGCCATTGATTATTGCCGCAATTTCAGCTCCTGTTATTAGTCTATTCAGAGATTCAACTTCTTCCTGGTTTAGTCATGGGAGAGTGTATGTGTCGAGGAATTTATACCTTTCTTTTTTTTTTAATTTTTCTTCTTTTTATCATTATTATTATTATTATTATCATTATTATTATTATTATACTTTAGGCTCTATGGTTCATGTGCGCAACTTGCAGGTTAGCTACATATGTCTACATGTGCCATGCTGGTGCGCTGCACCCACCAACTCGTCATCTAGCATTAGGTATATCTCCCAATGCTGTCCCTCCCCCCTCCCCCCACGCCACCACAGTCCCCGAAGTGTGATGTTCCCCTTCCTGTGTCCATGTGTTCTCATTGTTCAATTCCCACCTATGAGTGAGAATATGTGGTGTTTGGTTTTTTGTTCTTGCGATAGTTTACTGAGAACGATGATTTCCAATTTCATCCATGTCCCTACAAAGGATATGAACTCATCCTTTTTTATGGCTGCCTAGTATTCCATGGTGTATATGTGCCACATTTTCTTAATCCAGTCTATCACTGTTGGACATTTGGGTTGGTTCCAAGTCTTTGCTGTTGTGTATAATGCCGCAATAAACATACGTGTGCATGTGTCTTTATAGCAGCATGATTTATAGTCCTTTGGGTATATACCCAGTAATGGGATGGCTGGGTCAAATGGAATTTCTAGTTCTAGATCCCTGAGGAATCACCACAGTGACCTCCACAAGGGTTGAACTAGTTTACAGTCCCACCAACAGTGTAAAAGTGTTCCTATTTCTCCACATCCTCTCCAGCACCTGTTGTTTCCTGACTTTTTAATGATTGCCATTCTATCTGGTGTGAGATGGTATCTCATTGTGGTTTTGATTTGCATTTCTCTCATGGCCAGTGATGGTGAGCATTTTTTCACGTGTTTTTTGGCTGCATAAATGTCTTCTTTTGAGGAGTGTCTGTTCATGTCCTTCGCCCACTTTTTGATGGGGTTGTTTGGTGTTTTCTTGTAAATTTGTTGGAGTGCATTGTAGATTCTGGATATTAGCCATTTGTCAGATGAGTAGGTTGCGAAAATTTTCTCCCATTTTGTAGGTTGCCTGTTCACTCTGACGGTAGTTTCCTTTGCTGTGCAGAAGCTCTTTAGTTTAATTAGATCCCATTTGTCAATTTTGGCTTTTGTTGCCATTGCTTTTGGTGTTTTAGACATGAACTCCTTGCCCATGCCTATGTCCTGAATGGTATTGCCTAGGTTTTCTTCTAGGGTTTTTATGGTTTTAGGTCTAACGTTTAAGTCTTTAATCCATGTTGAGTTGATTTTTGTAGAAGGTGTAAGGAAGGGATCCAGTTTCAGCTTTCTACATGTGGCTAGCCAGTTTTCCCAGCACCATTTATTAAATAGGGATTCCTTTCTCCATTTCTTGTTTTTGTCAGGTTTGTCAAAGATCAGATAGTTGTAGATATGTGGCATTATTTCTGACGGCTCTGTTCTGTTCCATTGATCTATATCTCTGTTTTGGTACCAGTACCATGCTGTTTGGGTTACTGTAGCCTTGTAGTATAGTTTGAAGTCAGGTAGCGTGATGCCTCCAGCTTTGTTCTTTTGGCTTAGGATTGACTTGGTGATGCGGGCTCTTTTTTGGTTCCATATGAACTTTAAAGTAGTTTTTTCCAATTCTGTGAAGAAAGTCATTGGTAACTTGGTGGGGATGGCATTGAATCTGTAAATTACCTTGGGAAGGATGGCCATTTTCATGATATTGATTCTTCCTACCCATGAGCATGGAATGTTCTTCCATTTGTTTGTATCCTCTTTTACTTCCTTGAGCAGTGGTTTGTAGTTTTCTCCTTGAAGAGGTCCTTCACATCCCTTGTAAGTTGGATTCCTAGGTATTTTATTCTCTTTGAAGCAATTGTGAATGGGAGTTCACTCATGATTTGGCTCTCTGTTTGTCTGTTATTGATGTATAAGAATGCTTGTGATTTTTGTGCATTGATGTTGTATCCTGAGACTTTGCTGAAGTTGCTTATCAGTTTAAGGAGATTTTGGGCTGAGACAATGGGGTTTTCTAGATATACTATCACATCATCTGCAAACAGGGACAATTTGACTTCCTTTTTTCCTAATTGAATACCCTTGATTTCCTTCTCTTCCCTAATTGCCCTGGCCAGAACTTCCAACACTATGTTGAATAGAAGTGGTGAGAGAGGGCATCCCTGTCTTGTGCCAGTTTTCAAAGTGAATGCTTCCAGTTTTTGCCCATTCAGTATGATATTGGCTGTGGGTTTGTCATAAATAGCTCTTATTATTTTGAGATACGACCCATCAATACCTAATTTATTGAGAGTTTTTAGCATGAAGGGTTGTTGAATTTTGTCAAAGGCCTTTACTTCATGTATTGAGATAATCATGTGGTTTTTGACTTTGGTTCTGTTTATATGCTGGATTACGTTTATTGATTTGCGTATATTGAACCAGCCTTGCATCCCAGGGATGAAGCCCACTTGATCATGGTGGATAAGCTGTTTGATGTGCTGCTGGATTCGGTTTGCCAGTAATTTATTGAGGATTTTCGCATCAATATTCATCAAGGATATTGGTCTAAAATTCTCTTTATTGGTTGTTTCTCTGCCCAGCTTTGGTATCAGCATGATGCTGGCCTCATAAAATGAGTTAGGAAGGATTCCCTCTTTTTCTATTGATTGGAATAGTTTCTGAAGTAATGGTTCCAGTTCCTCCTTGTACCTCCGGTAGAATTCGGCTGTGAACCCATCTGATCCTGGACTCTTTTTGGTTGGTAAGCCATTGATTATTGCCGCAATTTCAACTCCTGTTATTAGTCTATTCAGAGATTCAACTTCTTCCTGGTTTAGTCATGGGAGAGTGTATGTGTCGAGGAATTTATACCTTTCTTTTTTTTTTTTTAATTTTTCTTCTTTTTATCATTATTATTATTATTATTATCATTATTATTATTATTATACTTTAGGCTCTATGGTACATGTGCGCAACGTGCAGGTTAGCTACATATGTCTACATGTGCCATGCTGGTGCGCTGCACCCACCAACTCGTCATCTAGCATTAGGTATATCTCCCAATGCTGTCCCTCCCCCCTCCCCCCACGCCACCACAGTCCCCGAAGTGTGATGTTCCCCTTCCTGTGTCCATGTGTTCTCATTGTTCAATTCCCACCTATGAGTGAGAATATGTGGTGTTTGGTTTTTTGTTCTTGCGATAGTTTACTGAGAACGATGATTTCCAATTTCATCCATGTCCCTACAAAGGATATGAACTCATCATTTTTTATGGCTGCCTAGTATTCCATGGTGTATATGTGCCACATTTTCTTAATCCAGTCTATCACTGTTGGACATTTGGGTTGGTTCCAAGTCTTTGCTGTTGTGTATAATGCCGCAATAAACATACGTGTGCATGTGTCTTTATAGCAGCATGATTTATAGTCCTTTGGGTATATACCCAGTAATGGGATGGCTGGGTCAAATGGAATTTCTAGTTCTAGATCCCTGAGGAATCGCCACAGTGACCTCCACAAGGGTTGAACTAGTTTACAGTCCCACCAACAGTGTAAAAGTGTTCCTATTTCTCCACATCCTCTCCAGCACCTGTTGTTTCCTGACTTTTTAATGATTGCCATTCTATCTGGTGTGAGATGGTATCTCATTGTGGTTTTGATTTGCATTTCTCTCATGGCCAGTGATGGTGAGCATTTTTTCACGTGTTTTTTGGCTGCATAAATGTCTTCTTTTGAGGAGTGTCTGTTCATGTCCTTCGCCCACTTTTTGATGGGGTTGTTTGGTGTTTTCTTGTAAATTTGTTGGAGTGCATTGTAGATTCTGGATATTAGCCCTTTGTCAGATGAGTAGGTTGCGAAAATTTTCTCCCATTTTGTAGGTTGCCTGTTCACTCTGACGGTAGTTTCCTTTGCTGTGCAGAAGCTCTTTAGTTTAATTAGATCCCATTTGTCAATTTTGGCTTTTGTTTCCATTGCTTTTGGTGTTTTAGACATGAACTCCTTGCCCATGCCTATGTCCTGAATGGTATTGCCTAGGTTTTCTTCTAGGGTTTTTATGGTTTTAGGTCTAACGTTTAAGTCTTTAATCCATGTTGAGTTGATTTTTGTAGAAGGTGTAAGGAAGGGATCCAGTTTCAGCTTTCTACATGTGGCTAGCCAGTTTTCCCAACACCATTTATTAAATAGGGATTCCTTTCTCCATTTCTTGTTTTTGTCAGGTTTGTCAAAGATCAGATAGTTGTAGATATGTGGCATTATTTCTGACGGCTCTGTTCTGTTCCATTGATCTATATCTCTGTTTTGGTACCAGTACCATTCTGTTTGGGTTACTGTAGCCTTGTAGTATAGGTTGAAGTCAGGTAGCGTGATGCCTCCAGCTTTGTTCTTTTGGCTGAGGATTGACTTGGTGATGCGGGCTCTTTTTTGGTTCCATATGAACTTTAAAGTAGTTTTTTCCAATTCTGTGAAGAAAGTCATTGGTAACTTGGTGGGGATGGCATTGAATCTGTAAATTACCTTGGGAAGGATTGCCATTTTCATGATATTGATTCTTCCTACCCATGAGCATGGAATGTTCTTCCATTTGTTTGTATCCTCTTTTATTTCCTTGAGCAGTGGTTTGTAGTTTTCTCCTTGAAGAGGTCCTTCACATCCCTTGTAAGTTGGATTCCTAGGTATTTTATTCTCTTTGAAGCAATTGTGAATGGGAGTTCACTCATGATTTGGCTCTCTGTTTGTCTGTTATTGATGTATAAGAATGCTTGTGATTTTTGTACATTGATGTTGTATCCTGAGACTTTGCTGAAGTTGCTTATCAGCTTAAGGAGATTTTGGGCTGAGACAATGGGGTTTTCCAGATATACTATCACGTCATCTGCAAACAGGGACAATTTGACTTCCTTTTCTCCTGATTGAATACCCTTGATTTCCTTCTCTTGCCTAATTGCCCTGGCCAGAACTTCCAACACTATGTTGAATAGAAGTGGTGAGAGAGGGCATCCCTGTCTTGTGCCAGTTTTCAAAGTGAATGCTTTCAGTTTTTGCCCATTCAGTATGATATTGGCTGTGGGTTTGTCATAAATAGCTCTTATTATTTTGAGATACGACCCATCAATACCTAATTTATTGAGAGTTTTTAGCATGAAGGGTTGTTGAATTTTGTCAAAGGCCTTTACTTCATGTATTGAGATAATCATGTGGTTTTTGACTTTGGTTCTGTTTATATGCTGGATTACGTTTATTGATTTGCGTATATTGAACCAGCCTTGCATCCCAGGGATGAAGCCCACTTGATCATGGTGGATAAGCTGTTTGATGTGCTGCTGGATTCGGTTTGCCAGTAATTTATTGAGGATTTTTGCATCAATATTCATCAAGGATATTGGTCTAAAATTCTCTTTTTTGGTTGTGTCTCTGCCCAGCTTTGGTATCAGCATGATGCTGGCCTCATAAAATGAGTTAGGAAGGATTCCCTCTTTTTCTATTGATTGGAATAGTTTCTGAAGTAATGGTTCCAGTTCCTCCTTGTACTTCCGGCAGAATTCGGCTGTGAACCCATCTGATCCTGGACTCTTTTTGGTTGGTAAGCCATTGATTATTGCCGCAATTTCAGCTCCTGTTATTAGTCTATTCAGAGATTCAACTTCTTCCTGGTTTAGTCATGGGAGAGTGTATGTGTCGAGGAATTTATTCCTTTCTTTTTTTTTTTAATTTTTCTTCTTTTTATCATTATTATTATTATTATTATCATTATTATTATTATTATACTTTAGGCTCTATGGTACATGTGCGCAACGTGCAGGTTAGCTACATATGTCTACATGTGCCATGCTGGTGCGCTGCACCCACCAACTCGTCATCTAGCATTAGGTATATCTCCCAATGCTTTCCCTCCCCCCTCCCCCCACGCCACCACAGTCCCCGAAGTGTGATGTTCCCCTTCCTGTGTCCATGTGTTCTCATTGTTCAATTCCCACCTATGAGTGAGAATATGTGGTGTTTGGTTTTTTGTTCTTGCGATAGTTTACTGAGAACGATGATTTCCAATTTCATCCATGTCCCTACAAAGGATATGAACTCATCATTTTTTATGGCTGCCTAGTATTCCATGGTGTATATGTGCCACATTTTCTTAATCCAGTCTATCACTGTTGGACATTTGGGTTGGTTCCAAGTCTTTGCTGTTGTGTATAATGCCGCAATAAACATACGTGTGCATGTGTCTTTATAGCAGCATGATTTATAGTCCTTTGGGTATATACCCAGTAATGGGATGGCTGGGTCAAATGGAATTTCTAGTTCTAGATCCCTGAGGAATCGCCACAGTGACCTCCACAAGGGTTGAACTAGTTTACAGTCCCACCAACAGTGTAAAAGTGTTCCTATTTCTCCACATCCTCTCCAGCACCTGTTGTTTCCTGACTTTTTAATGATTGCCATTCTATCTGGTGTGAGATGGTATCTCATTGTGGTTTTGATTTGCATTTCTCTCATGGCCAGTGATGGTGAGCATTTTTTCACGAGTTTTTTGGCTGCATAAATGTCTTCTTTTGAGGAGTGTCTGTTCATGTCCTTCGCCCACTTTTTGATGGGGTTGTTTGGTGTTTTCTTGTAAATTTGTTGGAGTGCATTGTAGATTCTGGATATTAGCCCTTTGTCAGATGAGTAGGTTGCGAAAATTTTCTCCCATTTTGTAGGTTGCCTGTTCACTCTGATGGTAGTTTCCTTTGCTGTGCAGAAGCTCTTTAGTTTAATTAGATCCCATTTGTCAATTTTGGCTTTTGTTGCCATTGCTTTTGGTGTTTTAGACATGAACTCCTTGCCCATGCCTATGTCCTGAATGGTATTGCCTAGGTTTTCTTCTAGGGTTTTTATGGTTTTAGGTCTAACGTTTAAGTCTTTAATCCATGTTGAGTTGATTTTTGTAGAAGGTGTAAGGAAGGGATCCAGTTTCAGCTTTCTACATGTGGCTAGCCAGTTTTCCCAGCACCATTTATTAAATAGGGATTCCTTTCTCCATTTCTTGTTTTTGTCAGGTTTGTCAAAGATCAGATAGTTGTAGATATGTGGCATTATTTCTGACGGCTCTGTTCTGTTCCATTGATCTATATCTCTGTTTTGGTACCAGTACCATGCTGTTTGGGTTACTGTAGCCTTGTAGTATAGTTTGAAGTCAGGTAGCGTGATGCCTCCAGCTTTGTTCTTTTGGCTTAGGATTGACTTGGTGATGCGGGCTCTTTTTTGGTTCCATATGAACTTTAAAGTAGTTTTTTCCAATTCTGTGAAGAAAGTCATTGGTAACTTGGTGGGGATGGCATTGAATCTGTAAATTACCTTGGGAAGGATGGCCATTTTCATGATATTGATTCTTCCTACCCATGAGCATGGAATGTTCTTCCATTTGTTTGTATCCTCTTTTACTTCCTTGAGCAGTGGTTTGTAGTTTTCTCCTTGAAGAGGTCCTTCACATCCCTTGTAATTTGGATTCCTAGGTATTTTATTCTCTTTGAAGCAATTGTGAATGGGAGTTCACTCATGATTTGGCTCTCTGTTTGTCTGTTATTGATGTTTAAGAATGCTTGTGATTTTTGTGCATTGATGTTGTATCCTGAGACTTTGCTGAAGTTGCTTATCAGCTTAAGGAGATTTTGGGCTGAGACAATGGGGTTTTCTAGATATACTATCACGTCATCTGCAAACAGGGACAATTTGACTTCCTTTCTTCCTAATTGAATACCCTTGATTTCCTTCTCTTCCCTAATTGCCCTGGCCAGAACTTCCAACACTATGTTGAATAGAAGTGGTGAGAGAGGGCATCCCTGTCTTGTGCCAGTTTTCAAAGTGAATGCTCCCAGTTTTGCCCATTCAGTATGATATTGGCTGTGGGTTTGTCATAAATAGCTCTTATTATTTTGAGATACGACCCATCAATACCTAATTTATTGAGAGTTTTTAGCATGAAGGGTTGTTGAATTTTGTCAAAGGCCTTTACTTCATGTATTGAGATAATCATGTGGTTTTGGACTTTGGTTCTGTTTATATGCTCTATTACATTTATTGATTTGCGTATATTGAACCAGCCTTGCATCCCAGGGATGAAGCCAACTTGATCATGGTGGATAAGCTGTTTGATGTGCTGCTGGATTCGGTTTGCCAGTAATTTATTGAGGATTTTTGCATCAATATTCATCAAGGATATTGGTCTAAAATTCTCTTTTTTGGTTGTGTCTCTGCCCAGCTTTGGTATCAGCATCATGCTGGCCTCATAAAATGAGTTAGGAAGGATTCCCTCTTTTTCTATTGATTGGAATAGTTTCTGAAGTAATGGTTCCAGTTCCTCCTTATACTTCCGGCAGAATTCGGCTGTGAACCCATCTGATCCTGGACTCTTTTTGGTTGGTAAGCCATTGATTATTGCCGCAATTTCAGCTCCTGTTATTAGTCTATTCAGAGATTCAACTTCTTCCTGGTTTAGTCATGGGAGAGTGTATGTGTCGAGGAATTTATACCTTTCTTTTTTTTTTAATTTTTCTTCTTTTTATCATTATTATTATTATTATTATCATTATTATTATTATTATACTTTAGGCTCTATGGTTCATGTGCGCAACTTGCAGGTTAGCTACATATGTCTACATGTGCCATGCTGGTGCGCTGCACCCACCAACTCGTCATCTAGCATTAGGTATATCTCCCAATGCTGTCCCTCCCCCCTCCCCCCACGCCACCACAGTCCCCGAAGTGTGATGTTCCCCTTCCTGTGTCCATGTGTTCTCATTGTTCAATTCCCACCTATGAGTGAGAATATGTGGTGTTTGGTTTTTTGTTCTTGCGATAGTTTACTGAGAACGATGATTTCCAATTTCATCCATGTCCCTACAAAGGATATGAACTCATCCTTTTTTATGGCTGCCTAGTATTCCATGGTGTATATGTGCCACATTTTCTTAATCCAGTCTATCACTGTTGGACATTTGGGTTGGTTCCAAGTCTTTGCTGTTGTGTATAATGCCGCAATAAACATACGTGTGCATGTGTCTTTATAGCAGCATGATTTATAGTCCTTTGGGTATATACCCAGTAATGGGATGGCTGGGTCAAATGGAATTTCTAGTTCTAGATCCCTGAGGAATCGCCACAGTGACCTCCACAAGGGTTGAACTAGTTTACAGTCCCACCAACAGTGTAAAAGTGTTCCTATTTCTCCACATCCTCTCCAGCACCTGTTGTTTCCTGACTTTTTAATGATTGCCATTCTATCTGGTGTGAGATGGTATCTCATTGTGGTTTTGATTTGCATTTCTCTCATGGCCAGTGATGGTGAGCATTTTTTCACGTGTTTTTTGGCTGCATAAATGTCTTCTTTTGAGGAGTGTCTGTTCATGTCCTTCGCCCACTTTTTGATGGGGTTGTTTGGTGTTTTGTTGTAAATTTGTTGGAGTGCATTGTAGATTCTGGATATTAGCCCTTTGTCAGATGAGTAGGTTGCGAAAATTTTCTCCCATTTTGTAGGTTGCCTGTTCACTCTGACGGTAGTTTCCTTTGCTGTGCAGAAGCTCTTTAGTTTAATTAGATCCCATTTGTCAATTTTGGCTTTTGTTGCCATTGCTTTTGGTGTTTTAGACATGAACTCCTTGCCCATGCCTATGTCCTGAATGGTATTGCCTAGGTTTTCTTCTAGGGTTTTTATGGTTTTAGGTCTAACGTTTAAGTCTTTAATCCATTTTGAGTTGATTTTTGTAGAAGGTGTAAGGAAGGGATCCAGTTTCAGCTTTCTACATGTGGCTAGCCAGTTTTCCCAGCACCATTTATTAAATAGGGATTCCTTTCTCCATTTCTTGTTTTTGTCAGGTTTGTCAAAGATCAGATAGTTGTAGATATGTGGCATTATTTCTGACGGCTCTGTTCTGTTCCATTGATCTATATCTCTGTTTTGGTACCAGTACCATGCTGTTTGGGTTACTGTAGCCTTGTAGTATAGTTTGAAGTCAGGTAGCGTGATGCCTCCAGCTTTGTTCTTTTGGCTTAGGATTGACTTGGTGATGCGGGCTCTTTTTTGGTTCCATATGAACTTTAAAGTAGTTTTTTCCAATTCTGTGAAGAAAGTCATTGGTAACTTGGTGGGGATGGCATTGAATCTGTAAATTACCTTGGGAAGGATGGCCATTTTCATGATATTGATTCTTCCTACCCATGAGCATGGAATGTTCTTCCATTTGTTTGTATCCTCTTTTATTTCCTTGAGCAGTGGTTTGTAGTTTTCTCCTTGAAGAGGTCCTTCACATCCCTTGTAAGTTGGATTCCTAGGTATTTTATTCTCTTTGAAGCAATTGTGAATGGGAGTTCACTCATGATTTGGCTCTCTGTTTGTCTGTTATTGATGTATAAGAATGCTTGTGATTTTTGTGCATTGATGTTGTATCCTGAGACTTTGCTGAAGTTGCTTATCAGCTTAAGGAGATTTTGGGCTGAGACAATGGGGTTTTCTAGATATACTATCACGTCATCTGCAAACAGGGACAATTTGACTTCCTTTTTTCCTAATTGAATACCCTTGATTTCCTTCTCTTGCCTAATTGCCCTGGCCAGAACTTCCAACACTATGTTGAATAGAAGTGGTTAGAGAGGGCATCCCTGTCTTGTGCCAGTTTTCAAAGTGAATGCTTCCAGTTTTTGCCCATTCAGTATGATATTGGCTGTGGGTTTGTCATAAATAGCTCTTATTATTTTGAGATACAACCCATCAATACCTAATTTATTGAGAGTTTTTAGCATGAAGGGTTGTTGAATTTTGTCAAAGGCCTTTACTTCATGTATTGAGATAATCATGTGGTTTTTGACTTTGGTTCTGTTTATATGCTGGATTACATTTATTGATTTGCGTATATTGAACCAGCCTTGCATCCCAGGGATGAAGCCAACTTGATCATGGTGGATAAGCTGTTTGATGTGCTGCTGGATTCGGTTTGCCAGTAATTTATTGAGGATTTTTGCATCAATATTCATCAAGGATATTGGTCTAAAATTCTCTTTTTTGGTTGTGTCTCTGCCCAGCTTTGGTATCAGCATCATGCTGGCCTCATAAAATGAGTTAGGAAGGATTCCCTCTTTTTCTATTGATTGGAATAGTTTCTGAAGTAATGGTTCCAGTTCCTCCTTGTACTTCCGGCAGAATTCGGCTGTGAACCCATCTAATCCTGGACTCTTTTTGGTTGGTAAGCCATTGATTATTGCCGCAATTTCAGCTCCTGTTATTAGTCTATTCAGAGATTCAACTTCTTCCTGGTTTAGTCATGGGAGAGTGTATGTGTCGAGGAATTTATACCTTTCTTTTTTTTTTGTAATTTTTCTTCTTTTTCTGATTATTATTATTATTATTATCATTATTATTATTATTATACTTTAGGCTCTATGGTACATGTGCGCAACGTGCAGGTTAGCTACATATGTCTACATGTGCCATGCTGGTGCGCTGCACCCACCAACTCGTCATCTAGCATTAGGTATATCTCCCAATGCTGTCCCTCCCCCCTCACCCCACGCCACCACAGTCCCCGAAGTGTGATGTTCCCCTTCCTGTGTCCATGTGTTCTCATTGTTCAATTCCCACCTATGAGTGAGAATATGTGGTGTTTGGTTTTTTGTTCTTGCGATAGTTTACTGAGAACGATGATTTCCAATTTCATCCATGTCCCTACAAAGGATATGAACTCATCCTTTTTTATGGCTGCCTAGTATTCCATGGTGTATATGTGCCACATTTTCTTAATCCAGTCTATCACTGTTGGACATTTGGGTTGGTTCCAAGTCTTTGCTGTTGTGTATAATGCCGCAATAAACATACGTGTGCATGTGTCTTTATAGCAGCATGATTTATAGTCCTTTGGGTATATACCCAGTAATGGGATGGCTGGGTCAAATGGAATTTCTAGTTCTAGATCCCTGAGGAATCGCCACAGTGACCTCCACAAGGGTTGAACTAGTTTACAGTCCCACCAACAGTGTAAAAGTGTTCCTATTTCTCCACATCCTCTCCAGCACCGGTTGTTTCCTGACTTTTTAATGATTGCCATTCTATCTGGTGTGAGATGGTATCTCATTGTGGTTTTGATTTGCATTTCTCTCATGGCCAGTGATGGTGAGCATTTTTTCACGTGTTTTTTGGCTGCATAAATGTCTTCTTTTGAGGAGTGTCTGTTCATGTCCTTCGCCCACTTTTTGATGGGGTTGTTTGGTGTTTTGTTGTAAATTTGTTGGAGTGCATTGTAGATTCTGGATATTAGCCCTTTGTCAGATGAGTAGGTTGCGAAAATTTTCTCCCATTTTGTAGGTTGCCTGTTCACTCTGACGGTAGTTTCCTTTGCTGTGCAGAAGCTCTTTAGTTTAATTAGATCCCATTTGTCAATTTTGGCTTTTGTTGCCATTGCTTTTGGTGTTTTAGACATGAACTCCTTGCCCATGCCTATGTCCTGAATGGTATTGCCTAGGTTTTCTTCTAGGGTTTTTATGGTTTTAGGTCTAACGTTTAAGTCTTTAATCCATTTTGAGTTGATTTTTGTAGAAGGTGTAAGGAAGGGATCCAGTTTCAGCTTTCTACATGTGGCTAGCCAGTTTTCCCAGCACCATTTATTAAATAGGGATTCCTTTCTCCATTTCTTGTTTTTGTCAGGTTTGTCAAAGATCAGATAGTTGTAGATATGTGGCATTATTTCTGACGGCTCTGTTCTGTTCCATTGATCTATATCTCTGTTTTGGTACCAGTACCATGCTGTTTGGGTTACTGTAGCCTTGTAGTATAGTTTGAAGTCAGGTAGCGTGATGCCTCCAGCTTTGTTCTTTTGGCTTAGGATTGACTTGGTGATGCGGGCTCTTTTTTGGTTCCATATGAACTTTAAAGTAGTTTTTTCCAATTCTGTGAAGAAAGTCATTGGTAACTTGGTGGGGATGGCATTGAATCTGTAAATTACCTTGGGAAGGATGGCCATTTTCATGATATTGATTCTTCCTACCCATGAGCATGGAATGTTCTTCCATTTGTTTGTATCCTCTTTTATTTCCTTGAGCAGTGGTTTGTAGTTTTCTCCTTGAAGAGGTCCTTCACATCCCTTGTAAGTTGGATTCCTAGGTATTTTATTCTCTTTGAAGCAATTGTGAATGGGAGTTCACTCATGATTTGGCTCTCTGTTTGTCTGTTATTGATGTATAAGAATGCTTGTGATTTTTGTGCATTGATGTTGTATCCTGAGACTTTGCTGAAGTTGCTTATCAGCTTAAGGAGATTTTGGGCTGAGACAATGGGGTTTTCTAGATATACTATCACGTCATCTGCAAACAGGGACAATTTGACTTCCTTTTTTCCTAATTGAATACCCTTGATTTCCTTCTCTTGCCTAATTGCCCTGGCCAGAACTTCCAACACTATGTTGAATAGAAGTGGTGAGAGAGGGCATCCCTGTCTTGTGCCAGTTTTCAAAGTGAATGCTTCCAGTTTTTGCCCATTCAGTATGATATTGGCTGTGGGTTTGTCATAAATAGCTCTTATTATTTTGAGATACAACCCATCAATACCTAATTTATTGAGAGTTTTTAGCATGAAGGGTTGTTGAATTTTGTCAAAGGCCTTTACTTCATGTATTGAGATAATCATGTGGTTTTTGACTTTGGTTCTGTTTATATGCTGGATTACATTTATTGATTTGCGTATATTGAACCAGCCTTGCATCCCAGGGATGAAGCCAACTTGATCATGGTGGATAAGCTGTTTGATGTGCTGCTGGATTCGGTTTGCCAGTAATTTATTGAGGATTTTTGCATCAATATTCATCAAGGATATTGGTCTAAAATTCTCTTTTTTGGTTGTGTCTCTGCCCAGCTTTGGTATCAGCATCATGCTGGCCTCATAAAATGAGTTAGGAAGGATTCCCTCTTTTTCTATTGATTGGAATAGTTTCTGAAGTAATGGTTCCAGTTCCTCCTTGTACTTCCGGCAGAATTCGGCTGTGAACCCATCTGATCCTGGACTCTTTTTGGTTGGTAAGCCATTGATTATTGCCGCAATTTCAGCTCCTGTTATTAGTCTATTCAGAGATTCAACTTCTTCCTGGTTTAGTCATGGGAGAGTGTATGTGTCGAGGAATTTATACCTTTCTTTTTTTTTTGTAATTTTTCTTCTTTTTCTGATTATTATTATTATTATTATCATTATTATTATTATTATACTTTAGGCTCTATGGTACATGTGCGCAACGTGCAGGTTAGCTACATATGTCTACATGTGCCATGCTGGTGCGCTGCACCCACCAACTCGTCATCTAGCATTAGGTATATCTCCCAATGCTGTCCCTCCCCCCTCACCCCACGCCACCACAGTCCCCGAAGTGTGATGTTCCCCTTCCTGTGTCCATGTGTTCTCATTGTTCAATTCCCACCTATGAGTGAGAATATGTGGTGTTTGGTTTTTTGTTCTTGCGATAGTTTACTGAGAACGATGATTTCCAATTTCATCCATGTCCCTACAAAGGATATGAACTCATCCTTTTTTATGGCTGCCTAGTATTCCATGGTGTATATGTGCCACATTTTCTTAATCCAGTCTATCACTGTTGGACATTTGGGTTGGTTCCAAGTCTTTGCTGTTGTGTATAATGCCGCAATAATCATACGTGTGCATGTGTCTTTATAGCAGCATGATTTATAGTCCTTTGGGTATATACCCAGTAATGGGATGGCTGGGTCAAATGGAATTTCTAGTTCTAGATCCCTGAGGAATCGCCACAGTGACCTCCACAAGGGTTGAACTAGTTTACAGTCCCACCAACAGTGTAAAAGTGTTCCTATTTCTCCACATCCTCTCCAGCACCTGTTGTTTCCTGACTTTTTAATGATTGCCATTCTATCTGGTGTGAGATGGTATCTCATTGTGGTTTTGATTTGCATTTCTCTCATGGCCAGTGATGGTGAGCATTTTTTCACGTGTTTTTTGGCTGCATAAATGTCTTCTTTTGAGGAGTGTCTGTTCATGTCCTTCGCCCACTTTTTGATGGGGTTGTTTGGTGTTTTGTTGTAAATTTGTTGGAGTGCATTGTAGATTCTGGATATTAGCCCTTTGTCAGATGAGTAGGTTGCGAAAATTTTCTCCCATTTTGTAGGTTGCCTGTTCACTCTGACGGTAGTTTCCTTTGCTGTGCAGAAGCTCTTTAGTTTAATTAGATCCCATTTGTCAATTTTGGCTTTTGTTGCCATTGCTTTTGGTGTTTTAGACATGAACTCCTTGCCCATGCCTATGTCCTGAATGGTATTGCCTAGGTTTTCTTCTAGGGTTTTTATGGTTTTAGGTCTAACGTTTAAGTCTTTAATCCATGTTGAGTTGATTTTTGTAGAAGGTGTAAGGAAGGGATCCAGTTTCAGCTTTCTACATGTGGCTAGCCAGTTTTCCCAGCACCATTTATTAACTAGGGATTCCTTTCTCCATTTCTTGTTTTTGTCAGGTTTGTCAAAGATCAGATAGTTGTAGATATGTGGCATTATTTCTGACGGCTCTGTTCTGTTCCATTGATCTATATCTCTGTTTTGGTACCAGTACCATGCTGTTTGGGTTACTGTAGCCTTGTAGTATAGTTGGAAGTCAGGTAGCGTGATGCCTCCAGCTTTGTTCTTTTGGCTTAGGATTGACTTGGTGATGCGGGCTCTTTTTTGGTTCCATATGAACTTTAAAGTAGTTTTTTCCAATTCTGTGAAGAAAGTCATTGGTAACTTGGTGGGGATGGCATTGAATCTGTAAATTACCTTGGGAAGGATTGCCATTTTCATGATATTGATTCTTCCTACCCATGAGCATGGAATGTTCTTCCATTTGTTTGTATCCTCTTTTATTTCCTTGAGCAGTGGTTTGTAGTTTTCTCCTTGAAGAGGTCCTTCACATCCCTTGTAAGTTGGATTCCTAGGTATTTTATTCTCTTTGAAGCAATTGTGAATGGGAGTTCACTCATGATTTGGCTCTCTGTTTGTCTGTTATTGATGTATAAGAATGCTTGTGATTTTTGTGCATTGATGTTGTATCCTGAGACTTTGCTGAAGTTGCTTATCAGCTTAAGGAGATTTTGGGCTGAGACAATGGGGTTTTCTAGATATACTATCACGTCATCTGCAAACAGGGTCAATTTGACTTCCTTTTTTCCTAATTGAATACCCTTGATTTCCTTCTCTTGCCTAATTGCCCTGGCCAGAACTTCCAACACTATGTTGAATAGAAGTGGTGAGAGAGGGCATCCCTGTCTTGTGCCAGTTTTCAAAGTGAATGCTTCCAGTTTTTGCCCATTCAGTATGATATTGGCTGTGGGTTTGTCATAAATAGCTCTTATTATTTTGAGATACAACCCATCAATACCTAATTTATTGAGAGTTTTTAGCATGAAGGGTTGTTGAATTTTGTCAAAGGCCTTTACTTCATGTATTGAGATAATCATGTGGTTTTTGACTTTGGTTCTGTTTATATGCTGGATTACATTTAGTGATTTGCGTATATTGAACCAGCCTTGCATCCCAGGGATGAAGCCAACTTGATCATGGTGGATAAGCTGTTTGATGTGCTGCTGGATTCGGTTTGCCAGTAATTTATTGAGGATTTTTGCATCAATATTCATCAAGGATATTGGTCTAAAATTCTCTTTTTTGGTTGTGTCTCTGCCCAGCTTTGGTATCAGCATCATGCTGGCCTCATAAAATGAGTTAGGAAGGATTCCCTCTTTTTCTATTGATTGGAATAGTTTCTGAAGTAATGGTTCCAGTTCCTCCTTGTACTTCCGGCAGAATTCGGCTGTGAACCCATCTGATCCTGGACTCTTTTTGGTTGGTAAGCCATTGATTATTGCCGCAATTTCAGCTCCTGTTATTAGTCTATTCAGAGATTCAACTTCTTCCTGGTTTAGTCATGGGAGAGTGTATGTGTCGAGGAATTTATACCTTTCTTTTTTTTTTAATTTTTCTTCTTTTTATCATTATTATTATTATTATTATCATTATTATTATTATTATACTTTAGGCTCTATGGTACATGTGCGCAACGTGCAGGTAAGCTACATATGTATACATGTGCCATGCTGGTGCGCTGCACCCACCAACTCGTCATCTAGCATTAGGTATATCTCCCAATGCTGTCCCTCCCCCCTCCCCCCACGCCACCACAGTCCCCGAAGTGTGATGTTCCCCTTCCTGTGTCCATGTGTTCTCATTGTTCAATTCCCACCTATGAGTGAGAATATGTGGTGTTTGGTTTTTTGTTCTTGCGATAGTTTACTGAGAACGATGATTTCCAATTTCATCCATGTCCCTACAAAGGATATGAACTCATCATTTTTTATGGCTGCCTAGTATTCCATGGTGTATATGTGCCACATTTTCTTAATCCAGTCTATCACTGTTGGACATTTGGGTTGGTTCCAAGTCTTTGCTGTTGTGTATAATGCCGCAATAAACATACGTGTGCATGTGTCTTTATAGCAGCATGATTTATAGTCCTTTGGGTATATACCCAGTAATGGGATGGCTGGGTCAAATGGAATTTCTAGTTCTAGATCCCTGAGGAATCGGCACAGTGACCTCCACAAGGGTTGAACTAGTTTACAGTCCCACCAACAGTGTAAAAGTGTTCCTATTTCTCCACATCCTCTCCAGCACCTGTTGTTTCCTGACTTTTTAATGATTGCCATTCTATCTGGTGTGAGATGGTATCTCATTGTGGTTTTGATTTGCATTTCTCTCATGGCCAGTGATGGTGAGCATTTTTTCACGTGTTTTTTGGCTGCATAAATGTCTTCTTTTGAGGAGTGTCTGTTCATGTCCTTCGCCCACTTTTTGATGGGGTTGTTTGGTGTTTTCTTGTAAATTTGTTGGAGTGCATTGTAGATTCT
This sequence comes from Pongo abelii, assembly GCF_028885655.2. NCBI lineage: Eukaryota > Metazoa > Chordata > Mammalia > Primates > Hominidae > Pongo > Pongo abelii. Next base: position 4,107,875 of record NC_072007.2, on the reverse strand, counting down.
GGATATTAGCCCTTTGTCAGATGAGTAGGTTGCGAAAATTTTCTCCCATTTTGTAGGTTGCCTGTTCACTCTGACGGTAGTTTCCTTTGCTGTGCAGAAGCTCTTTAGTTTAATTAGATCCCATTTGTCAATTTTGGCTTTTGTTGCCATTGCTTTTGGTGTTTTAGACATGAACTCCTTGCCCATGCCTATGTCCTGAATGGTATTGCCTAGGTTTTCTTCTAGGGTTTTTATGGTTTTAGGTCTAACGTTTAAGTCTTTAATCCATGTTGAGTTGATTTTTGTAGAAGGTGTAAGGAAGGGATCCAGTTTCAGCTTTCTACATGTGGCTAGCCAGTTTTCCCAGCACCATTTATTAAATAGGGATTCCTTTCTCCATTTCTTGTTTTTGTCAGGTTTGTCAAAGATCAGATAGTTGTAGATATGTGGCATTATTTCTGACGGCTCTGTTCTGTTCCATTGATCTATATCTCTGTTTTGGTACCAGTACCATGCTGTTTGGGTTACTGTAGCCTTGTAGTATAGTTTGAAGTCAGGTAGCGTGATGCCTCCAGCTTTGTTCTTTTGGCTGAGGATTGACTTGGTGATGCGGGCTCTTTTTTGGTTCCATATGAACTTTAAAGTAGTTTTTTCCAATTCTGTGAAGAAAGTCATTGGTAACTTGGTGGGGATGGCATTGAATCTGTAAATTACCTTGGGAAGGATGGCCATTTTCATGATATTGATTCTTCCTACCCATGAGCATGGAATGTTCTTCCATTTGTTTGTATCCTCTTTTATTTCCTTGAGCAGTGGTTTGTAGTTTTCTCCTTGAAGAGGTCCTTCACATCCCTTGTAAGTTGGATTCCTAGGTATTTTATTCTCTTTGAAGCAATTGTGAATGGGAGTTCACTCATGATTTGGCTCTCTGTTTGTCTGTTATTGATGTATAAGAATGCTTGTGATTTTTGTACATTGATGTTGTATCCTGAGACTTTGCTGAAGTTGCTTATCAGCTTAAGGAGATTTTGGGCTGAGACAATGGGGTTTTCTAGATATACTATCACGTCATCTGCAAACAGGGACTATTTGACTTCCTTTTCTCCTAATTGAATACCCTTGATTTCCTTCTCTTGCCTAATTGCCCTGGCCAGAACTTCCAACACTATGTTGAATAGAAGTGGTGAGAGAGGGCATCCCTGTCTTGTGCCAGTTTTCAAAGTGAATGCTTCCAGTTTTTGCCCATTCAGTATGATATTGGCTGTGGGTTTGTCATAAATAGCTCTTATTATTTTGAGATACGACCCATCAATACCTAATTTATTGAGAGTTTTTAGCATGAAGGGTTGTGGAATTTTGTCAAAGGACTTTTCTTCATGTATTGAGATAATCATGTGGTTTTTGACTTTGGTTCTGTTTATATGCTGGATTACATTTATTGATTTGCGTATATTGAACCAGCCTTGCATCCCAGGGATGAAGGCCACTTGATCATGGTGGATAAGCTGTTTGATGTGCTGCTGGATTCGGTTTGCCAGTAATTTATTGAGGATTTTTGCATCAATATTCATCAAGGATATTGGTCTAAAATTCTCTTTTTTGGTTGTGTCTCTGCCCAGCTTTGGTATCAGCATGATGCTGGCCTCATAAAATGAGTTAGGAAGGATTCCCTCTTTTTCTATTGATTGGAATAATTTCTGAAGTAATGGTTCCAGTTCCTCCTTGTACCTCCGGTAGAATTCGGCTGTGAACCCATCTGATCCTGGACTCTTTTTGGTTGGTAAGCCGTTGATTATTGCCGCAATTTCAGCTCCTGTTATTAGTCTATTCAGAGATTCAACTTCTTCCTGGTTTAGTCATGGGAGAGTGTATGTGTCGAGGAATTTATACCTTTCTTTTTTTTTTTAATTTTTCTTCTTTTTATCATTATTATTATTATTATTATCATTATTATTATTATTATACTTTAGGCTCTATGGTACATGTGCGCAACGTGCAGGTTAGCTACATATGTCTACATGTGCCATGCTGGTGCGCTGCACCCACCAACTCGTCATCTAGCATTAGGTATATCTCCCAATGCTGTCCCTCCCCCCTCCCCCCACGCCACCACAGTCCCCGAAGTGTGATGTTCCCCTTCCTGTGTCCATGTGTTCTCATTGTTCAATTCCCACCTATGAGTGAGAATATGTGGTGTTTGGTTTTTTGTTCTTGCGATAGTTTACTGAGAACGATGATTTCCAATTTCATCCATGTCCCTACAAAGGATATGAACTCATCATTTTTTATGGCTGCCTAGTATTCCATGGTGTATATGTGCCACATTTTCTTAATCCAGTCTATCACTGTTGGACATTTGGGTTGGTTCCAAGTCTTTGCTGTTGTGTATAATGCCGCAATAAACATACGTGTGCATGTGTCTTTATAGCAGCATGATTTATAGTCCTTTGGGTATATACCCAGTAATGGGATGGCTGGGTCAAATGGAATTTCTAGTTCTAGATCCCTGAGGAATCGCCACAGTGACCTCCACAAGGGTTGAACTAGTTTACAGTCCCACCAACAGTGTAAAAGTGTTCCTATTTCTCCACATCCTCTCCAGCACCTGTTGTTTCCTGACTTTTTAATGATTGCCATTCTATCTTGTGTGAGATGGTATCTCATTGTGGTTTTGATTTGCATTTCTCTCATGGCCAGTGATGGTGAGCATTTTTTCACGTGTTTTTTGGCTGCATAAATGTCTTCTTTTGAGGAGTGTCTGTTCATGTCCTTCGCCCACTTTTTGATGGGGTTGTTTGGTGTTTTCTTGTAAATTTGTTGGAGTGCATTGTAGATTCTGGATATTAGCCCTTTGTCAGATGAGTAGGTTGCGAAAATTTTCTCCCATTTTGTAGGTTGCCTGTTCACTCTGACGGTAGTTTCCTTTGCTGTGCAGAAGCTCTTTAGTTTAATTAGATCCCATTTGTCAATTTTGGCTTTTGTTGCCATTGCTTTTGGTGTTTTAGACATGAACTACTTGCCCATGCCTATGTCCTGAATGGTATTGCCTAGGATTTCTTCTAGGGTTTTTATGGTTTTAGGTCTAACGTTTAAGTCTTTAATCCATGTTGAGTTGATTTTTGTAGAAGGTGTAAGGAAGGGATCCAGTTTCAGCTTTCTACATGTGGCTAGCCAGTTTTCCCAGCACCATTTATTAAATAGGGATTCCTTTCTCCATTTCTTGTTTTTGTCAGGTTTGTCAAAGATCAGATAGTTGTAGATATGTGGCATTATTTCTGACGGCTCTGTTCTGTTCCATTGATCTATATCTCTGTTTTGGTACCAGTACCATGCTGTTTGGGTTACTGTAGCCTTGTAGTATAGTTTGAAGTCAGGTAGCGTGATGCCTCCAGCTTTGTTCTTTTGGCTGAGGATTGACTTGGTGATGCGGGCTCTTTTTTGGTTCCATATGAACTTTAAAGTAGTTTTTTCCAATTCTGTGAAGAAAGTCATTGGTAACTTGGTGGGGATGGCATTGCATCTGTAAATTACCTTGGGAAGGATGGCCATTTTCATGATATTGATTCTTCCTACCCATGAGCATGGAATGTTCTTCCATTTGTTTGTATCCTCTTTTATTTCCTTGAGCAGTGGTTTGTAGTTTTCTCCTTGAAGAGGTCCTTCACATCCCTTGTAAGTTGGATTCCTAGGTATTTTATTCTCTTTGAAGCAATTGTGAATGGGAGTTCACTCATGATTTGGCTCTCTGTTTGTCTGTTATTGATGTATAAGAATGCTTGTGATTTTTGTACATTGATGTTGTATCCTGAGACTTTGCTGAAGTTGCTTATCAGCTTAAGGAGATTTTGGGCTGAGACAATGGGGTTTTCTAGATATACTATCACGTCATCTGCAAACAGGGACTATTTGACTTCCTTTTCTCCTAATTGAATACCCTTGATTTCCTTCTCTTGCCTAATTGCCCTGGCCAGAACTTCCAACACTATGTTGAATAGAAGTGGTGAGAGAGGGCATCCCTGTCTTGTGCCAGTTTTCAAAGTGAATGCTTCCAGTTTTTGCCCATTCAGTATGATATTGGCTGTGGGTTTGTCATAAATAGCTCTTATTATTTTGAGATACGACCCATCAATACCTAATTTATTGAGAGTTTTTAGCATGAAGGGTTGTGGAATTTTGTCAAAGGCCTTTTCTTCATGTATTGAGATAATCATGTGGTTTTTGATTTTGGTTCTGTTTATATGCTGGATTACATTTATTGATTTGCGTATCTTGAACCAGCCTTGCATCCCAGGGATGAAGGCCACTTGATCATGGTGGATAAGCTGTTTGATGTGCTGCTGGATTCGGTTTGCCAGTAATTTATTGAGGATTTTTGCATCAATATTCATCAAGGATATTGGTCTAAAATTCTCTTTTTTGGTTGTGTCTCTGCCCAGCTTTGGTATCAGCATGATGCTGGCCTCATAAAATGAGTTAGGAAGGATTCCCTCTTTTTCTATTGATTGGAATAGTTTCTGAAGTAATGGTTCCAGTTCCTCCTTGTACCTCCGGTAGAATTCGGCTGTGAACCCATCTGATCCTGGACTCTTTTTGGTTGGTAAGCCATTGATTATTGCTGCAATTTCAGCTCCTGTTATTAGTCTATTCAGAGATTCAACTTCTTCCTGGTTTAGTCATGGGAGAGTGTATGTGTCGAGGAATTTATACCTTTCTTTTTTTTTAATTTTTCTTCTTTTTATCATTATTATTATTATTATCATTATTATTATTATTATACTTTAGGCTCTATGGTACATGTGCGCAACGTGCAGGTAAGCTACATATGTATACATGTGCCATGCTGGTGCGCTGCACCCACCAACTCGTCATCTAGCATCAGGTATATCTCCCAATGCTGTCCCTCCCCCCTCCCCCCACGCCACCACAGTCCCCGAAGTGTGATGTTCCCCTTCCTGTGTCCATGTGTTCTCATTGTTCAATTCCCACCTATGAGTGAGAATATGTGGTGTTTGGTTTTTTGTTCTTGCGATAGTTTACTGAGAACGATGATTTCCAATTTCATCCATGTCCCTACAAAGGATATGAACTCATCATTTTTTATGGCTGCCTAGTATTCCATGATGTATATGTGCCACATTTTCTTAATCCAGTCTATCACTGTTGGACATTTGGGTTGGTTCCAAGTCTTTGCTGTTGTGTATAATGCCGCAATAAACATACGTGTGCATGTGTCTTTATAGCAGCATGATTTATAGTCCTTTGGGTATATACCCAGTAATGGGATGGCTGGGTCAAATGGAATTTCTAGTTCTAGATCCCTGAGGAATCGCCACAGTGACCTCCACAAGGGTTGAACTAGTTTACAGTCCCACCAACAGTGTAAAAGTGTTCCTATTTCTCCACATCCTCTCCAGCACCTGTTGTTTCCTGACTTTTTAATGATTGCCATTCTATCTGGTGTGAGATGGTATCTCATTGTGGTTTTGATTTGCATTTCTCTCATGGCCAGTGATGGTGAGCATTTTTTCACGTGTTTTTTGGCTGCATAAATGTCTTCTTTTGAGGAGTGTCTGTTCATGTCCTTCGCCCACTTTTTGATGGGGTTGTTTGGTGTTTTCTTGTAAATTTGTTGGAGTGCATTGTAGATTCTGGATATTAGCCCTTTGTCAGATGAGTAGGTTGCGAAAATTTTCTCCCATTTTGTACGTTGCCTGTTCACTCTGACGGTAGTTTCCTTTGCTGTGCAGAAGCTCTTTAGTTTAATTAGATCCCATTTGTCAATTTTGGCTTTTGTTGCCATTGCTTTTGGTGTTTTAGACATGAACTCCTTGCCCATGCCTATGTCCTGAATGGTATTGCCTAGGTTTTCTTCTAGGGTTTTTATGGTTTTAGGTCTAACGTTTAAGTCTTTAATCCATGTTGAGTTGATTTTTGTAGAAGGTGTAAGGAAGGGATCCAGTTTCAGCTTTCTACATGTGGCTAGCCAGTTTTCCCAGCACCATTTATTAAATAGGGATTCCTTTCTCCATTTCTTGTTTTTGTCAGGTTTGTCAAAGATCAGATAGTTGTAGATATGTGGCATTATTTCTGACGGCTCTGTTCTGTTCCATTGATCTATATCTCTGTTTTGGTACCAGTACCATGCTGTTTGGGTTACTGTAGCCTTGTAGTATAGTTTGAAGTCAGGTAGCGTGATGCCTCCAGCTTTGTTCTTTTGGCTGAGGATTGACTTGGTGATGCGGGCTCTTTTTTGGTTCCATATGAACTTTAAAGTAGTTTTTTCCAATTCTGTGAAGAAAGTCATTGGTAACTTGGTGGGGATGGCATTGAATCTGTAAATTACCTTGGGAAGGATGGCCATTTTCATGATATTGATTCTTCCTACCCATGAGCATGGAATGTTCTTCCATTTGTTTGTATCCTCTTTTATTTCCTTGAGCAGTGGTTTGTAGTTTTCTCCTTGAAGAGGTCCTTCACATCCCTTGTAAGTTGGATTCCTAGGTATTTTATTCTCTTTGAAGCAATTGTGAATGGGAGTTCACTCATGATTTGGCTCTCTGTTTGTCTGTTATTGATGTATAAGAATGCTTGTGATTTTTGTACATTGATGTTGTATCCTGAGACTTTGCTGAAGTTGCTTATCAGCTTAAGGAGATTTTGGGCTGAGACAATGGGGTTTTCTAGATATACTATCACGTCATCTGCAAACAGGGACAATTTGACTTCCTTTTCTCCTAATTGAATACCCTTGATTTCCTTCTCTTGCCTAATTGCCCTGGCCAGAACTTCCCACACTATGTTGAATAGAAGTGGTGAGAGAGGGCATCCCTGTCTTGTGCCAGTTTTCAAAGTGAATGCTTCCAGTTTTTGCCCATTCAGTATGATATTGGCTGTGGGTTTGTCATAAATAGCTCTTATTATTTTGAGATACAACCCATCAATACCTAATTTATTGAGAGTTTTTAGCATGAAGGGTTGTGGAATTTTGTCAAAGGCCTTTTCTTCATGTATTGAGATAATCATGTGGTTTTTGACTTTGGTTCTGTTTATATGCTGGATTACATTTATTGATTTGCGTATCTTGAACCAGCCTTGCATCCCAGGGATGAAGGCCACTTGATCATGGTGGATAAGCTGTTTGATGTGCTGCTGGATTCGGTTTGCCAGTAATTTATTGAGGATTTTTGCATCAATATTCATCAAGGATATTGGTCTAAAATTCTCTTTTTTGGTTGTGTCTCTGCCCAGCTTTGGTATCAGCATGATGCTGGCCTCATAAAATGAGTTAGGAAGGATTCCCTCTTTTTCTATTGATTGGAATAGTTTCTGAAGTAATGGTTCCAGTTCCTCCTTGTACCTCCGGTAGAATTCGGCTGTGAACCCATCTGATCCTGGACTCTTTTTGGTTGGTAAGCCATTGATTATTGCCGCAATTTCAGCTCCTGTTATTAGTCTATTCAGAGATTCAACTTCTTCCTGGTTTAGTCATGGGAGAGTGTATGTGTCGAGGAATTTATACCTTTCTTTTTTTTTAATTTTTCTTCTTTTTATCATTATTATTATTATTATTTTCATTATTATTATTATTATACTTTAGGCTCTATGGTACATGTGCGCAACGTGCAGGTAAGCTACATATGTATACATGTGCCATGCTGGTGCGCTGCACCCACCAACTCGTCATCTAGCATTAGGTATATCTCCCAATGCTGTCCCTCCCCCCTCCCCCCATGCCACCACAGTCCCCGAAGTGTGATGTTCCCCTTCCTGTGTCCATGTGTTCTCATTGTTCAATTCCCACCTATGAGTGAGAATATGTGGTGTTTGGTTTTTTGTTCTTGCGATAGTTTACTGAGAACGATGATTTCCAATTTCATCCATGTCCCTACAAAGGATATGAACTCATCCTTTTTTATGGCTGCCTAGTATTCCATGGTGTATATGTGCCACATTTTCTTAATCCAGTCTATCACTGTTGGACATTTGGGTTGGTTCCAAGTCTTTGCTGTTGTGTATAATGCCGCAATAAACATACGTGTGCATGTGTCTTTATAGCAGCATGATTTATAGTCCTTTGGGTATATACCCAGTAATGGGATGGCTGGGTCAAATGGAATTTCTAGTTCTAGATCCCTGAGGAATCGCCACAGTGACCTCCACAAGGGTTGAACTAGTTTACAGTCCCACCAACAGTGTAAAAGTGTTCCTATTTCTCCACATCCTCTCCAGCACCTGTTGTTTCCTGACTTTTTAATGATTGCCATTCTATCTGGTGTGAGATGGTATCTCATTGTGGTTTTGATTTGCATTTCTCTCATGGCCAGTGATGGTGAGCATTTTTTCACGTGTTTTTTGGCTGCATAAATGTCTTCTTTTGAGGAGTGTCTGTTCATGTCCTTCGCCCACTTTTTGATGGGGTTGTTTGGTGTTTTCTTGTAAATTTGTTGGAGTGCATTGTAGATTCTGGATATTAGCCCTTTGTCAGATGAGTAGGTTGCGAAAATTTTCTCCCATTTTGTAGGTTGCCTGTTCACTCTGACGGTAGTTTCCTTTGCTGTGCAGAAGCTCTTTAGTTTAATTAGATCCCATTTGTCAATTTTGGCTTTTGTTGCCATTGCTTTTGGTGTTTTAGACATGAACTCCTTGCCCATGCCTATGTCCTGAATGGTATTGCCTAGGTTTTCTTCTAGGGTTTTTATGGTTTTAGGTCTAACGTTTAAGTCTTTAATCCATGTTGAGTTGATTTTTGTAGAAGGTGTAAGGAAGGGATCCAGTTTCAGCTTTCTACATGTGGCTAGCCAGTTTTCCCAGCACCATTTATTAAATAGGGATTCCTTTCTCCATTTCTTGTTTTTGTCAGGTTTGTCAAAGATCAGATAGTTGTAGATATGTGGCATTATTTCTGACGGCTCTGTTCTGTTCCATTGATCTATATCTCTGTTTTGGTACCAGTACCATGCTGTTTGGGTTACTGTAGCCTTGTAGTATAGTTTGAAGTCAGGTAGCGTGATGCCTCCAGCTTTGTTCTTTTGGCTGAGGATTGACTTGGTGATGCGGGCTCTTTTTTGGTTCCATATGAACTTTAAAGTAGTTTTTTCCAATTCTGTGAAGAAAGTCATTGGTAACTTGGTGGGGATGGCATTGAATCTGTAAATTACCTTGGGAAGGATGGCCATTTTCATGATATTGATTCTTCCTACCCATGAGCATGGAATGTTCTTCCATTTGTTTGTATCCTCTTTTATTTCCTTGAGCAGTGGTTTGTAGTTTTCTCCTTGAAGAGGTCCTTCACATCCCTTGTAAGTTGGATTCCTAGGTATTTTATTCTCTTTGAAGCAATTGTGAATGGGAGTTCACTCATGATTTGGCTCTCTGTTTGTCTGTTATTGATGTATAAGAATGCTTGTGATTTTTGTACATTGATGTTGTATCCTGAGACTTTGCTGAAGTTGCTTATCAGCTTAAGGAGATTTTGGGCTGAGACAATGGGGTTTTCTAGATATACTATCACGTCATCTGCAAACAGGGACAATTTGACTTCCTTTTCTCCTAATTGAATACCCTTGATTTCCTTCTCTTGCCTAATTGCCCTGGCCAGAACTTCCAACACTATGTTGAATAGAAGTGGTGAGAGAGGGCATCCCTGTCTTGTGCCAGTTTTCAAAGTGAATGCTTCCAGTTTTTGCCCATTCAGTATGATATTGGCTGTGGGTTTGTCATAAATAGCTCTTATTATTTTGAGATACAACCCATCAATACCTAATTTATTGAGAGTTTTTAGCATGAAGGGTTGTGGAATTTTGTCAAAGGCCTTTTCTTCATGTATTGAGATAATCATGTGGTTTTTGACTTTGGTTCTGTTTATATGCTGGATTACATTTATTGATTTGCGTATCTTGAACCAGCCTTGCATCCCAGGGATGAAGGCCACTTGATCATGGTGGATAAGCTGTTTGATGTGCTGCTGGATTCGGTTTGCCAGTAATTTATTGAGGATTTTTGCATCAATATTCATCAAGGATATTGGTCTAAAATTCTCTTTTTTGGTTGTGTCTCTGCCCAGCTTTGGTATCAGCATGATGCTGGCCTCATAAAATGAGTTAGGAAGGATTCCCTCTTTTTCTATTGATTGGAATAGTTTCTGAAGTAATGGTTCCAGTTCCTCCTTGTACCTCCGGTAGAATTCGGCTGTGAACCCATCTGATCCTGGACTCTTTTTGGTTGGTAAGCCATTGATTATTGCCGCAATTTCAGCTCCTGTTATTAGTCTATTCAGAGATTCAACTTCTTCCTGGTTTAGTCATGGGAGAGTGTATGTGTCGAGGAATTTATACCTTTCTTTTTTTTTTAATTTTTCTTCTTTTTATCATTATTATTATTATTATTTTCATTATTATTATTATTATACTTTAGGCTCTATGGTACATGTGCGCAACGTGCAGGTAAGCTACATATGTATACATGTGCCATGCTGGTGCGCTGCACCCACCAACTCGTCATCTAGCATTAGGTATATCTCCCAATGCTGTCCCTCCCCCCTCCCCCCATGCCACCACAGTCCCCGAAGTGTGATGTTCCCCTTCCTGTGTCCTTGTGTTCTCATTGTTCAATTCCCACCTATGAGTGAGAATATGTGGTGTTTGGTTTTTTGTTCTTGCGATAGTTTACTGAGAACGATGATTTCCAATTTCATCCATGTCCCTACAAAGGATATGAACTCATCCTTTTTTATGGCTGCCTAGTATTCCATGGTGTATATGTGCCACATTTTCTTAATCCAGTCTATCACTGTTGGACATTTGGGTTGGTTCCAAGTCTTTGCTGTTGTGTATAATGCCGAAATAAACATACGTGTGCATGTGTCTTTATAGCAGCATGATTTATAGTCCTTTGGGTATATACCCAGTAATGGGATGGCTGGGTCAAATGGAATTTCTAGTTCTAGATCCCTGAGGAATCGCCACAGTGACCTCCACAAGGGTTGAACTAGTTTAGAGTCCCACCAACAGTGTAAAAGTGTTCCTATTTCTCCACATCCTCTCCAGCACCTGTTGTTTCCTGACTTTTTAATGATTGCCATTCTATCTGGTGTGAGATGGTATCTCATTGTGGTTTTGATTTGCATTTCTCTCATGGCCAGTGATGGTGAGCATTTTTTCACGTGTTTTTTGGCTGCATAAATGTCTTCTTTTGAGGAGTGTCTGTTCATGTCCTTCGCCCACTTTTTGATGGGGTTGTTTGGTGTTTTCTTGTAAATTTGTTGGAGTGCATTGTAGATTCTGGATATTAGCCCTTTGTCAGATGAGTAGGTTGCGAAAATTTTCTCCCATTTTGTAGGTTGCCTGTTCACTCTGACGGTAGTTTCCTTTGCTGTGCAGAAGCTCTTTAGTTTAATTAGATCCCATTTGTCAATTTTGGCTTTTGTTGCCATTGCTTTTGGTGTTTTAGACATGAACTCCTTGCCCATGCCTATGTCCTGAATGGTATTGCCTAGGTTTTCTTCTAGGGTTTTTATGGTTTTAGGTCTAACGTTTAAGTCTTTAATCCATGTTGAGTTGATTTTTGTAGAAGGTGTAAGGAAGGGATCCAGTTTCAGCTTTCTACATGTGGCTAGCCAGTTTTCCCAGCACCATTTATTAAATAGGGATTCCTTTCTCCATTTCTTGTTTTTGTCAGGTTTGTCAAAGATCAGATAGTTGTAGATATGTGGCATTATTTCTGACGGCTCTGTTCTGTTCCATTGATCTATATCTCTGTTTTGGTACCAGTACCATGCTGTTTGGGTTACTGTAGCCTTGTAGTATAGTTTGAAGTCAGGTAGCGTGATGCCTCCAGCTTTGTTCTTTTGGCTTAGGATTGACTTGGTGATGCGGGCTCTTTTTTGGTTCCATATGAACTTTAAAGTAGTTTTTTCCAATTCTGTGAAGAAAGTCATTGGTAACTTGGTGGGGATGGCATTGAATCTGTAAATTACCTTGGGAAGGATGGCCATTTTCATGATATTGATTCTTCCTACCCATGAGCATGGAATGTTCTTCCATTTGTTTGTATCCTCTTTTATTTCCTTGAGCAGTGGTTTGTAGTTTTCTCCTTGAAGAGGTCCTTCACATCCCTTGTAAGTTGGATTCCTAGGTATTTTATTCTCTTTGAAGCAATTGTGAATGGGAGTTCACTCATGATTTGGCTCTCTGTTTGTCTGTTATTGATGTATAAGAATGCTTGTGATTTTTGTACATTGATGTTGTATCCTGAGACTTTGCTGAAGTTGCTTATCAGCTTAAGGAGATTTTGGGCTGAGACAATGGGGTTTTCTAGATATACTATCACGTCATCTGCAAACAGGGACAATTTGACTTCCTTTTCTCCTAATTGAATACCCTTGATTTCCTTCTCTTGCCTAATTGCCCTGGCCAGAACTTCCAACACTATGTTGAATAGAAGTGGTGAGAGAGGGCATCCCTGTCTTGTGCCAGTTTTCAAAGTGAATGCTTCCAGTTTTTGCCCATTCAGTATGATATTGGCTGTGGGTTTGTCATAAATAGCTCTTATTATTTTGAGATACAACCCATCAATACCTAATTTATTGAGAGTTTTTAGCATGAAGGGTTGTGGAATTTTGTCAAAGGCCTTTTCTTCATGTATTGAGATAATCATGTGGTTTTTGACTTTGGTTCTGTTTATATGCTGGATTACATTTATTGATTTGCGTATCTTGAACCAGCCTTGCATCCCAGGGATGAAGGCCACTTGATCATGGTGGATAAGCTGTTTGATGTGCTGCTGGATTCGGTTTGCCAGTAATTTATTGAGGATTTTTGCATCAATATTCATCAAGGATATTGGTCTAAAATTCTCTTTTTTGGTTGTGTCTCTGCCCAGCTTTGGTATCAGCATGATGCTGGCCTCATAAAATGAGTTAGGAAGGATTCCCTCTTTTTCTATTGATTGGAATAGTTTCTGAAGTAATGGTTCCAGTTCCTCCTTGTACCTCCGGTAGAATTCGGCTGTGAACCCATCTGATCCTGGACTCTTTTTGGTTGGTAAGCCATTGATTATTGCCGCAATTTCAGCTCCTGTTATTAGTCTATTCAGAGATTCAACTTCTTCCTGGTTTAGTCATGGGAGAGTGTATGTGTCGAGGAATTTATACCTTTCTTTTTTTTTTAATTTTTCTTCTTTTTATCATTATTATTATTATTATTTTCATTATTATTATTATTATACTTTAGGCTCTATGGTACATGTGCGCAACGTGCAGGTAAGCTACATATGTATACATGTGCCATGCTGGTGCGCTGCACCCACCAACTCGTCATCTAGCATTAGGTATATCTCCCAATGCTGTCCCTCCCCCCTCCCCCTATGCCACCACAGTCCCCGAAGTGTGATGTTCCCCTTCCTGTGTCCTTGTGTTCTCATTGTTCAATTCCCACCTATGAGTGAGAATATGTGGTGTTTGGTTTTTTGTTCTTGCGATAGTTTACTGAGAACGATGATTTCCAATTTCATCCATGTCCCTACAAAGGATATGAACTCATCCTTTTTTATGGCTGCCTAGTATTCCATGGTGTATATGTGCCACATTTTCTTAATCCAGTCTATCACTGTTGGACATTTGGGTTGGTTCCAAGTCTTTGCTGTTGTGTATAATGCCGAAATAAACATACGTGTGCATGTGTCTTTATAGCAGCATGATTTATAGTCCTTTGGGTATATACCCAGTAATGGGATGGCTGGGTCAAATGGAATTTCTAGTTCTAGATCCCTGAGGAATCGCCACAGTGACCTCCACAAGGGTTGAACTAGTTTACAGTCCCACCAACAGTGTAAAAGTGTTCCTATTTCTCCACATCCTCTCCAGCACCTGTTGTTTCCTGACTTTTTAATGATTGCCATTCTATCTGGTGTGAGATGGTATCTCATTGTGGTTTTGATTTGCATTTCTCTCATGGCCAGTGATGGTGAGCATTTTTTCACGTGTTTTTTGGCTGCATAAATGTCTTCTTTTGAGGAGTGTCTGTTCATGTCCTTCGCCCACTTTTTGATGGGGTTGTTTGGTGTTTTCTTGTAAATTTGTTGGAGTGCATTGTAGATTCTGGATATTAGCCCTTTGTCAGATGAGTAGGTTGCGAAAATTTTCTCCCATTTTGTAGGTTGCCTGTTCACTCTGACGGTAGTTTCCTTTGCTGTGCAGAAGCTCTTTAGTTTAATTAGATCCCATTTGTCAATTTTGGCTTTTGTTGCCATTGCTTTTGGTGTTTTAGACATGAACTCCTTGCCCATGCCTATGTCCTGAATGGTATTGCCTAGGTTTTCTTCTAGGGTTTTTATGGTTTTAGGTCTAACGTTTAAGTCTTTAATCCATGTTGAGTTGATTTTTGTAGAAGGTGTAAGGAAGGGATCCAGTTTCAGCTTTCTACATGTGGCTAGCCAGTTTTCCCAGCACCATTTATTAAATAGGGATTCCTTTCTCCATTTCTTGTTTTTGTCAGGTTTGTCAAAGATCAGATAGTTGTAGATATGTGGCATTATTTCTGACGGCTCTGTTCTGTTCCATTGATCTATATCTCTGTTTTGGTACCAGTACCATGCTGTTTGGGTTACTGTAGCCTTGTAGTATAGTTTGAAGTCAGGTAGCGTGATGCCTCCAGCTTTGTTCTTTTGGCTGAGGATTGACTTGGTGATGCGGGCTCTTTTTTGGTTCCATATGAACTTTAAAGTAGTTTTTTCCAATTCTGTGAAGAAAGTCATTGGTAACTTGGTGGGGATGGCATTGAATCTGTAAATTACCTTGGGAAGGATGGCCATTTTCATGATATTGATTCTTCCTACCCATGAGCATGGAATGTTCTTCCATTTGTTTGTATCCTCTTTTATTTCCTTGAGCAGTGGTTTGTAGTTTTCTCCTTGAAGAGGTCCTTCACATCCCTTGTAAGTTGGATTCCTAGGTATTTTATTCTCTTTGAAGCAATTGTGAATGGGAGTTCACTCATGATTTGGCTCTCTGTTTGTCTGTTATTGATGTATAAGAATGCTTGTGATTTTTGTACATTGATGTTGTATCCTGAGACTTTGCTGAAGTTGCTTATCAGCTTAAGGAGATTTTGGGCTGAGACAATGGGGTTTTCTAGATATACTATCACGTCATCTGCAAACAGGGACAATTTGACTTCCTTTTCTCCTAATTGAATACCCTTGATTTCCTTCTCTTGCCTAATTGCCCTGGCCAGAACTTCCAACACTATGTTGAATAGAAGTGGTGAGAGAGGGCATCCCTGTCTTGTGCCAGTTTTCAAAGTGAATGCTTCCAGTTTTTGCCCATTCAGTATGATATTGGCTGTGGGTTTGTCATAAATAGCTCTTATTATTTTGAGATACAACCCATCAATACCTAATTTATTGAGAGTTTTTAGCATGAAGGGTTGTGGAATTTTGTCAAAGGCCTTTTCTTCATGTATTGAGATAATCATGTGGTTTTTGACTTTGGTTCTGTTTATATGCTGGATTACATTTATTGATTTGCGTATCTTGAACCAGCCTTGCATCCCAGGGATGAAGGCCACTTGATCATGGTGGATAAGCTGTTTGATGTGCTGCTGGATTCGGTTTGCCAGTAATTTATTGAGGATTTTTGCATCAATATTCATCAAGGATATTGGTCTAAAATTCTCTTTTTTGGTTGTGTCTCTGCCCAGCTTTGGTATCAGCATGATGCTGGCCTCATAAAATGAGTTAGGAAGGATTCCCTCTTTTTCTATTGATTGGAATAGTTTCTGAAGTAATGGTTCCAGTTCCTCCTTGTACCTCCGGTAGAATTCGGCTGTGAACCCATCTGATCCTGGACTCTTTTTGGTTGGTAAGCCATTGATTATTGCCGCAATTTCAGCTCCTGTTATTAGTCTATTCAGAGATTCAACTTCTTCCTGGTTTAGTCATGGGAGAGTGTATGTGTCGAGGAATTTATACCTTTCTTTTTTTTTTAATTTTTCTTCTTTTTATCATTATTATTATTATTATTTTCATTATTATTATTATTATACTTTAGGCTCTATGGTACATGTGCGCAACGTGCAGGTAAGCTACATATGTATACATGTGCCATGCTGGTGCGCTGCACCCACCAACTCGTCATCTAGCATTAGGTATATCTCCCAATGCTGTCCCTCCCCCCTCCCCCCATGCCACCACAGTCCCCGAAGTGTGATGTTCCCCTTCCTGTGTCCATGTGTTCTCATTGTTCAATTCCCACCTATGAGTGAGAATATGTGGTGTTTGGTTTTTTGTTCTTGCGATAGTTTACTGAGAACGATGATTTCCAATTTCATCCATGTCCCTACAAAGGATATGAACTCATCCTTTTTTATGGCTGCCTGGTATTCCATGGTGTATATGTGCCACATTTTCTTAATCCAGTCTATCACTGTTGGACATTTGGGTTGGTTCCAAGTCTTTGCTGTTGTGTATAATGCCGCAATAAACATACGTGTGCATGTGTCTTTATAGCAGCATGATTTATAGTCCTTTGGGTATATACCCAGTAATGGGATGGCTGGGTCAAATGGAATTTCTAGTTCTAGATCCCTGAGGAATCGCCACAGTGACCTCCACAAGGGTTGAACTAGTTTACAGTCCCACCAACAGTGTAAAAGTGTTCCTATTTCTCCACATCCTCTCCAGCACCTGTTGTTTCCTGACTTTTTAATGATTGCCATTCTATCTGGTGTGAGATGGTATCTCATTGTGGTTTTGATTTGCATTTCTCTCATCGCCAGTGATGGTGAGCATTTTTTCACGTGTTTTTTGGCTGCATAAATGTCTTCTTTTGAGGAGTGTCTGTTCATGTCCTTCGCCCACTTTTTGATGGGTTTGTTTGGTGTTTTCTTGTAAATTTGTTGGAGTGCATTGTAGATTCTGGATATTAGCCCTTTGTCAGATGAGTAGGTTGCGAAAATTTTCTCCCATTTTGTAGGTTGCCTGTTCACTCTGACGGTAGTTTCCTTTGCTGTGCAGAAGCTCTTTAGTTTAATTAGATCCCATTTGTCAATTTTGGCTTTTGTTGCCATTGCTTTTGGTGTTTTAGACATGAACTCCTTGCCCATGCCTATGTCCTGAATGGTATTGCCTAGGTTTTCTTCTAGGGTTTTTATGGTTTTAGGTCTAACGTTTAAGTCTTTAATCCATGTTGAGTTGATTTTTGTAGAAGGTGTAAGGAAGGGATCCAGTTTCAGCTTTCTACATGTGGCTAGCCAGTTTTCCCAGCACCATTTATTAAATAGGGATTCCTTTCTCCATTTCTTGTTTTTGTCAGGTTTGTCAAAGATCAGACAGTTGTAGATATGTGGCATTATTTCTGACGGCTCTGTTCTGTTCCATTGATCTATATCTCTGTTTTGGTACCAGTACCATGCTGTTTGGGTTACTGTAGCCTTGTAGTATAGTTTGAAGTCAGGTAGCGTGATGCCTCCAGCTTTGTTCTTTTGGCTGAGGATTGACTTGGTGATGCGGGCTCTTTTTTGGTTCCATATGAACTTTAAAGTAGTTTTTTCCAATTCTGTGAAGAAAGTCATTGGTAACTTGGTGGGGATGGCATTGCATCTGTAAATTACCTTGGGAAGGATGGCCATTTTCATGATATTGATTCTTCCTACCCATGAGCATGGAATGTTCTTCCATTTGTTTGTATCCTCTTTTATTTCCTTGAGCAGTGGTTTGTAGTTTTCTCCTTGAAGAGGTCCTTCACATCCCTTGTAAGTTGGATTCCTAGGTATTTTATTCTCTTTGAAGCAATTGTGAATGGGAGTTCACTCATGATTTGGCTCTCTGTTTGTCTGTTATTGATGTATAAGAATGCTTGTGATTTTTGTACATTGATGTTGTATCCTGAGACTTTGCTGAAGTTGCTTATCAGCTTAAGGAGATTTTGGGCTGAGACAATGGGGTTTTCTAGATATACTATCACGTCATCTGCAAACAGGGACTATTTGACTTCCTTTTCTCCTAATTGAATACCCTTGATTTCCTTCTCTTGCCTAATTGCCCTGGCCAGAACTTCCAACACTATGTTGAATAGAAGTGGTGAGAGAGGGCATCCCTGTCTTGTGCCAGTTTTCAAAGTGAATGCTTCCAGTTTTTGCCCATTCAGTATGATATTGGCTGTGGGTTTGTCATAAATAGCTCTTATTATTTTGAGATACGACCCATCAATACCTAATTTATTGAGAGTTTTTAGCATGAAGGGTTGTGGAATTTTGTCAAAGGCCTTTTCTTCATGTATTGAGATAATCATGTGGTTTTTGATTTTGGTTCTGTTTATATGCTGGATTACATTTATTGATTTGCGTATCTTGAACCAGCCTTGCATCCCAGGGATGAAGGCCACTTGATCATGGTGGATAAGCTGTTTGATGTGCTGCTGGATTCGGTTTGCCAGTAATTTATTGAGGATTTTTGCATCAATATTCATCAAGGATATTGGTCTAAAATTCTCTTTTTTGGTTGTGTCTCTGCCCAGCTTTGGTATCAGCATGATGCTGGCCTCATAAAATGAGTTAGGAAGGATTCCCTCTTTTTCTATTGATTGGAATAGTTTCTGAAGTAATGGTTCCAGTTCCTCCTTGTACCTCCGGTAGAATTCGGCTGTGAACCCATCTGATCCTGGACTCTTTTTGGTTGGTAAGCCATTGATTATTGCTGCAATTTCAGCTCCTGTTATTAGTCTATTCAGAGATTCAACTTCTTCCTGGTTTAGTCATGGGAGAGTGTATGTGTCGAGGAATTTATACCTTTCTTTTTTTTTAATTTTTCTTCTTTTTATCATTATTATTATTATTATCATTATTATTATTATTATACTTTAGGCTCTATGGTACATGTGCGCAACGTGCAGGTAAGCTACATATGTATACATGTGCCATGCTGGTGCGCTGCACCCACCAACTCGTCATCTAGCATCAGGTATATCTCCCAATGCTGTCCCTCCCCCCTCCCCCCACGCCACCACAGTCCCCGAAGTGTGATGTTCCCCTTCCTGTGTCCATGTGTTCTCATTGTTCAATTCCCACCTATGAGTGAGAATATGTGGTGTTTGGTTTTTTGTTCTTGCGATAGTTTACTGAGAACGATGATTTCCAATTTCATCCATGTCCCTACAAAGGATATGAACTCATCATTTTTTATGGCTGCCTAGTATTCCATGATGTATATGTGCCACATTTTCTTAATCCAGTCTATCACTGTTGGACATTTGGGTTGGTTCCAAGTCTTTGCTGTTGTGTATAATGCCGCAATAAACATACGTGTGCATGTGTCTTTATAGCAGCATGATTTATAGTCCTTTGGGTATATACCCAGTAATGGGATGGCTGGGTCAAATGGAATTTCTAGTTCTAGATCCCTGAGGAATCGCCACAGTGACCTCCACAAGGGTTGAACTAGTTTACAGTCCCACCAACAGTGTAAAAGTGTTCCTATTTCTCCACATCCTCTCCAGCACCTGTTGTTTCCTGACTTTTTAATGATTGCCATTCTATCTGGTGTGAGATGGTATCTCATTGTGGTTTTGATTTGCATTTCTCTCATGGCCAGTGATGGTGAGCATTTTTTCACGTGTTTTTTGGCTGCATAAATGTCTTCTTTTGAGGAGTGTCTGTTCATGTCCTTCGCCCACTTTTTGATGGGGTTGTTTGGTGTTTTCTTGTAAATTTGTTGGAGTGCATTGTAGATTCTGGATATTAGCCCTTTGTCAGATGAGTAGGTTGCGAAAATTTTCTCCCATTTTGTACGTTGCCTGTTCACTCTGACGGTAGTTTCCTTTGCTGTGCAGAAGCTCTTTAGTTTAATTAGATCCCATTTGTCAATTTTGGCTTTTGTTGCCATTGCTTTTGGTGTTTTAGACATGAACTCCTTGCCCATGCCTATGTCCTGAATGGTATTGCCTAGGTTTTCTTCTAGGGTTTTTATGGTTTTAGGTCTAACGTTTAAGTCTTTAATCCATGTTGAGTTGATTTTTGTAGAAGGTGTAAGGAAGGGATCCAGTTTCAGCTTTCTACATGTGGCTAGCCAGTTTTCCCAGCACCATTTATTAAATAGGGATTCCTTTCTCCATTTCTTGTTTTTGTCAGGTTTGTCAAAGATCAGATAGTTGTAGATATGTGGCATTATTTCTGACGGCTCTGTTCTGTTCCATTGATCTATATCTCTGTTTTGGTACCAGTACCATGCTGTTTGGGTTACTGTAGCCTTGTAGTATAGTTTGAAGTCAGGTAGCGTGATGCCTCCAGCTTTGTTCTTTTGGCTGAGGATTGACTTGGTGATGCGGGCTCTTTTTTGGTTCCATATGAACTTTAAAGTAGTTTTTTCCAATTCTGTGAAGAAAGTCATTGGTAACTTGGTGGGGATGGCATTGAATCTGTAAATTACCTTGGGAAGGATGGCCATTTTCATGATATTGATTCTTCCTACCCATGAGCATGGAATGTTCTTCCATTTGTTTGTATCCTCTTTTATTTCCTTGAGCAGTGGTTTGTAGTTTTCTCCTTGAAGAGGTC
The DNA here is from genome assembly GCF_028885655.2 of Pongo abelii. NCBI lineage: Eukaryota > Metazoa > Chordata > Mammalia > Primates > Hominidae > Pongo > Pongo abelii. Next base: position 4,087,350 of record NC_072007.2, on the reverse strand, counting down.
CTTCACATCCCTTGTAAGTTGGATTCCTAGGTATTTTATTCTCTTTGAAGCAATTGTGAATGGGAGTTCACTCATGATTTGGCTCTCTGTTTGTCTGTTATTGATGTATAAGAATGCTTGTGATTTTTGTACATTGATGTTGTATCCTGAGACTTTGCTGAAGTTGCTTATCAGCTTAAGGAGATTTTGGGCTGAGACAATGGGGTTTTCTAGATATACTATCACGTCATCTGCAAACAGGGACAATTTGACTTCCTTTTCTCCTAATTGAATACCCTTGATTTCCTTCTCTTGCCTAATTGCCCTGGCCAGAACTTCCCACACTATGTTGAATAGAAGTGGTGAGAGAGGGCATCCCTGTCTTGTGCCAGTTTTCAAAGTGAATGCTTCCAGTTTTTGCCCATTCAGTATGATATTGGCTGTGGGTTTGTCATAAATAGCTCTTATTATTTTGAGATACAACCCATCAATACCTAATTTATTGAGAGTTTTTAGCATGAAGGGTTGTGGAATTTTGTCAAAGGCCTTTTCTTCATGTATTGAGATAATCATGTGGTTTTTGACTTTGGTTCTGTTTATATGCTGGATTACATTTATTGATTTGCGTATCTTGAACCAGCCTTGCATCCCAGGGATGAAGGCCACTTGATCATGGTGGATAAGCTGTTTGATGTGCTGCTGGATTCGGTTTGCCAGTAATTTATTGAGGATTTTTGCATCAATATTCATCAAGGATATTGGTCTAAAATTCTCTTTTTTGGTTGTGTCTCTGCCCAGCTTTGGTATCAGCATGATGCTGGCCTCATAAAATGAGTTAGGAAGGATTCCCTCTTTTTCTATTGATTGGAATAGTTTCTGAAGTAATGGTTCCAGTTCCTCCTTGTACCTCCGGTAGAATTCGGCTGTGAACCCATCTGATCCTGGACTCTTTTTGGTTGGTAAGCCATTGATTATTGCCGCAATTTCAGCTCCTGTTATTAGTCTATTCAGAGATTCAACTTCTTCCTGGTTTAGTCATGGGAGAGTGTATGTGTCGAGGAATTTATACCTTTCTTTTTTTTTAATTTTTCTTCTTTTTATCATTATTATTATTATTATTTTCATTATTATTATTATTATACTTTAGGCTCTATGGTACATGTGCGCAACGTGCAGGTAAGCTACATATGTATACATGTGCCATGCTGGTGCGCTGCACCCACCAACTCGTCATCTAGCATTAGGTATATCTCCCAATGCTGTCCCTCCCCCCTCCCCCCATGCCACCACAGTCCCCGAAGTGTGATGTTCCCCTTCCTGTGTCCATGTGTTCTCATTGTTCAATTCCCACCTATGAGTGAGAATATGTGGTGTTTGGTTTTTTGTTCTTGCGATAGTTTACTGAGAACGATGATTTCCAATTTCATCCATGTCCCTACAAAGGATATGAACTCATCCTTTTTTATGGCTGCCTAGTATTCCATGGTGTATATGTGCCACATTTTCTTAATCCAGTCTATCACTGTTGGACATTTGGGTTGGTTCCAAGTCTTTGCTGTTGTGTATAATGCCGCAATAAACATACGTGTGCATGTGTCTTTATAGCAGCATGATTTATAGTCCTTTGGGTATATACCCAGTAATGGGATGGCTGGGTCAAATGGAATTTCTAGTTCTAGATCCCTGAGGAATCGCCACAGTGACCTCCACAAGGGTTGAACTAGTTTACAGTCCCACCAACAGTGTAAAAGTGTTCCTATTTCTCCACATCCTCTCCAGCACCTGTTGTTTCCTGACTTTTTAATGATTGCCATTCTATCTGGTGTGAGATGGTATCTCATTGTGGTTTTGATTTGCATTTCTCTCATGGCCAGTGATGGTGAGCATTTTTTCACGTGTTTTTTGGCTGCATAAATGTCTTCTTTTGAGGAGTGTCTGTTCATGTCCTTCGCCCACTTTTTGATGGGGTTGTTTGGTGTTTTCTTGTAAATTTGTTGGAGTGCATTGTAGATTCTGGATATTAGCCCTTTGTCAGATGAGTAGGTTGCGAAAATTTTCTCCCATTTTGTAGGTTGCCTGTTCACTCTGACGGTAGTTTCCTTTGCTGTGCAGAAGCTCTTTAGTTTAATTAGATCCCATTTGTCAATTTTGGCTTTTGTTGCCATTGCTTTTGGTGTTTTAGACATGAACTCCTTGCCCATGCCTATGTCCTGAATGGTATTGCCTAGGTTTTCTTCTAGGGTTTTTATGGTTTTAGGTCTAACGTTTAAGTCTTTAATCCATGTTGAGTTGATTTTTGTAGAAGGTGTAAGGAAGGGATCCAGTTTCAGCTTTCTACATGTGGCTAGCCAGTTTTCCCAGCACCATTTATTAAATAGGGATTCCTTTCTCCATTTCTTGTTTTTGTCAGGTTTGTCAAAGATCAGATAGTTGTAGATATGTGGCATTATTTCTGACGGCTCTGTTCTGTTCCATTGATCTATATCTCTGTTTTGGTACCAGTACCATGCTGTTTGGGTTACTGTAGCCTTGTAGTATAGTTTGAAGTCAGGTAGCGTGATGCCTCCAGCTTTGTTCTTTTGGCTGAGGATTGACTTGGTGATGCGGGCTCTTTTTTGGTTCCATATGAACTTTAAAGTAGTTTTTTCCAATTCTGTGAAGAAAGTCATTGGTAACTTGGTGGGGATGGCATTGAATCTGTAAATTACCTTGGGAAGGATGGCCATTTTCATGATATTGATTCTTCCTACCCATGAGCATGGAATGTTCTTCCATTTGTTTGTATCCTCTTTTATTTCCTTGAGCAGTGGTTTGTAGTTTTCTCCTTGAAGAGGTCCTTCACATCCCTTGTAAGTTGGATTCCTAGGTATTTTATTCTCTTTGAAGCAATTGTGAATGGGAGTTCACTCATGATTTGGCTCTCTGTTTGTCTGTTATTGATGTATAAGAATGCTTGTGATTTTTGTACATTGATGTTGTATCCTGAGACTTTGCTGAAGTTGCTTATCAGCTTAAGGAGATTTTGGGCTGAGACAATGGGGTTTTCTAGATATACTATCACGTCATCTGCAAACAGGGACAATTTGACTTCCTTTTCTCCTAATTGAATACCCTTGATTTCCTTCTCTTGCCTAATTGCCCTGGCCAGAACTTCCAACACTATGTTGAATAGAAGTGGTGAGAGAGGGCATCCCTGTCTTGTGCCAGTTTTCAAAGTGAATGCTTCCAGTTTTTGCCCATTCAGTATGATATTGGCTGTGGGTTTGTCATAAATAGCTCTTATTATTTTGAGATACAACCCATCAATACCTAATTTATTGAGAGTTTTTAGCATGAAGGGTTGTGGAATTTTGTCAAAGGCCTTTTCTTCATGTATTGAGATAATCATGTGGTTTTTGACTTTGGTTCTGTTTATATGCTGGATTACATTTATTGATTTGCGTATCTTGAACCAGCCTTGCATCCCAGGGATGAAGGCCACTTGATCATGGTGGATAAGCTGTTTGATGTGCTGCTGGATTCGGTTTGCCAGTAATTTATTGAGGATTTTTGCATCAATATTCATCAAGGATATTGGTCTAAAATTCTCTTTTTTGGTTGTGTCTCTGCCCAGCTTTGGTATCAGCATGATGCTGGCCTCATAAAATGAGTTAGGAAGGATTCCCTCTTTTTCTATTGATTGGAATAGTTTCTGAAGTAATGGTTCCAGTTCCTCCTTGTACCTCCGGTAGAATTCGGCTGTGAACCCATCTGATCCTGGACTCTTTTTGGTTGGTAAGCCATTGATTATTGCCGCAATTTCAGCTCCTGTTATTAGTCTATTCAGAGATTCAACTTCTTCCTGGTTTAGTCATGGGAGAGTGTATGTGTCGAGGAATTTATACCTTTCTTTTTTTTTTAATTTTTCTTCTTTTTATCATTATTATTATTATTATTTTCATTATTATTATTATTATACTTTAGGCTCTATGGTACATGTGCGCAACGTGCAGGTAAGCTACATATGTATACATGTGCCATGCTGGTGCGCTGCACCCACCAACTCGTCATCTAGCATTAGGTATATCTCCCAATGCTGTCCCTCCCCCCTCCCCCCATGCCACCACAGTCCCCGAAGTGTGATGTTCCCCTTCCTGTGTCCTTGTGTTCTCATTGTTCAATTCCCACCTATGAGTGAGAATATGTGGTGTTTGGTTTTTTGTTCTTGCGATAGTTTACTGAGAACGATGATTTCCAATTTCATCCATGTCCCTACAAAGGATATGAACTCATCCTTTTTTATGGCTGCCTAGTATTCCATGGTGTATATGTGCCACATTTTCTTAATCCAGTCTATCACTGTTGGACATTTGGGTTGGTTCCAAGTCTTTGCTGTTGTGTATAATGCCGAAATAAACATACGTGTGCATGTGTCTTTATAGCAGCATGATTTATAGTCCTTTGGGTATATACCCAGTAATGGGATGGCTGGGTCAAATGGAATTTCTAGTTCTAGATCCCTGAGGAATCGCCACAGTGACCTCCACAAGGGTTGAACTAGTTTAGAGTCCCACCAACAGTGTAAAAGTGTTCCTATTTCTCCACATCCTCTCCAGCACCTGTTGTTTCCTGACTTTTTAATGATTGCCATTCTATCTGGTGTGAGATGGTATCTCATTGTGGTTTTGATTTGCATTTCTCTCATGGCCAGTGATGGTGAGCATTTTTTCACGTGTTTTTTGGCTGCATAAATGTCTTCTTTTGAGGAGTGTCTGTTCATGTCCTTCGCCCACTTTTTGATGGGGTTGTTTGGTGTTTTCTTGTAAATTTGTTGGAGTGCATTGTAGATTCTGGATATTAGCCCTTTGTCAGATGAGTAGGTTGCGAAAATTTTCTCCCATTTTGTAGGTTGCCTGTTCACTCTGACGGTAGTTTCCTTTGCTGTGCAGAAGCTCTTTAGTTTAATTAGATCCCATTTGTCAATTTTGGCTTTTGTTGCCATTGCTTTTGGTGTTTTAGACATGAACTCCTTGCCCATGCCTATGTCCTGAATGGTATTGCCTAGGTTTTCTTCTAGGGTTTTTATGGTTTTAGGTCTAACGTTTAAGTCTTTAATCCATGTTGAGTTGATTTTTGTAGAAGGTGTAAGGAAGGGATCCAGTTTCAGCTTTCTACATGTGGCTAGCCAGTTTTCCCAGCACCATTTATTAAATAGGGATTCCTTTCTCCATTTCTTGTTTTTGTCAGGTTTGTCAAAGATCAGATAGTTGTAGATATGTGGCATTATTTCTGACGGCTCTGTTCTGTTCCATTGATCTATATCTCTGTTTTGGTACCAGTACCATGCTGTTTGGGTTACTGTAGCCTTGTAGTATAGTTGGAAGTCAGGTAGCGTGATGCCTCCAGCTTTGTTCTTTTGGCTTAGGATTGACTTGGTGATGCGGGCTCTTTTTTGGTTCCATATGAACTTTAAAGTAGTTTTTTCCAATTCTGTGAAGAAAGTCATTGGTAACTTGGTGGGGATGGCATTGAATCTGTAAATTACCTTGGGAAGGATGGCCATTTTCATGATATTGATTCTTCCTACCCATGAGCATGGAATGTTCTTCCATTTGTTTGTATCCTCTTTTATTTCCTTGAGCAGTGGTTTGTAGTTTTCTCCTTGAAGAGGTCCTTCACATCCCTTGTAAGTTGGATTCCTAGGTATTTTATTCTCTTTGAAGCAATTGTGAATGGGAGTTCACTCATGATTTGGCTCTCTGTTTGTCTGTTATTGATGTATAAGAATGCTTGTGATTTTTGTACATTGATGTTGTATCCTGAGACTTTGCTGAAGTTGCTTATCAGCTTAAGGAGATTTTGGGCTGAGACAATGGGGTTTTCTAGATATACTATCACGTCATCTGCAAACAGGGACAATTTGACTTCCTTTTCTCCTAATTGAATACCCTTGATTTCCTTCTCTTGCCTAATTGCCCTGGCCAGAACTTCCAACACTATGTTGAATAGAAGTGGTGAGAGAGGGCATCCCTGTCTTGTGCCAGTTTTCAAAGTGAATGCTTCCAGTTTTTGCCCATTCAGTATGATATTGGCTGTGGGTTTGTCATAAATAGCTCTTATTATTTTGAGATACAACCCATCAATACCTAATTTATTGAGAGTTTTTAGCATGAAGGGTTGTGGAATTTTGTCAAAGGCCTTTTCTTCATGTATTGAGATAATCATGTGGTTTTTGACTTTGGTTCTGTTTATATGCTGGATTACATTTATTGATTTGCGTATCTTGAACCAGCCTTGCATCCCAGGGATGAAGGCCACTTGATCATGGTGGATAAGCTGTTTGATGTGCTGCTGGATTCGGTTTGCCAGTAATTTATTGAGGATTTTTGCATCAATATTCATCAAGGATATTGGTCTAAAATTCTCTTTTTTGGTTGTGTCTCTGCCCAGCTTTGGTATCAGCATGATGCTGGCCTCATAAAATGAGTTAGGAAGGATTCCCTCTTTTTCTATTGATTGGAATAGTTTCTGAAGTAATGGTTCCAGTTCCTCCTTGTACCTCCGGTAGAATTCGGCTGTGAACCCATCTGATCCTGGACTCTTTTTGGTTGGTAAGCCATTGATTATTGCCGCAATTTCAGCTCCTGTTATTAGTCTATTCAGAGATTCAACTTCTTCCTGGTTTAGTCATGGGAGAGTGTATGTGTCGAGGAATTTATACCTTTCTTTTTTTTTTAATTTTTCTTCTTTTTATCATTATTATTATTATTATTTTCATTATTATTATTATTATACTTTAGGCTCTATGGTACATGTGCGCAACGTGCAGGTAAGCTACATATGTATACATGTGCCATGCTGGTGCGCTGCACCCACCAACTCGTCATCTAGCATTAGGTATATCTCCCAATGCTGTCCCTCCCCCCTCCCCCTATGCCACCACAGTCCCCGAAGTGTGATGTTCCCCTTCCTGTGTCCTTGTGTTCTCATTGTTCAATTCCCACCTATGAGTGAGAATATGTGGTGTTTGGTTTTTTGTTCTTGCGATAGTTTACTGAGAACGATGATTTCCAATTTCATCCATGTCCCTACAAAGGATATGAACTCATCCTTTTTTATGGCTGCCTAGTATTCCATGGTGTATATGTGCCACATTTTCTTAATCCAGTCTATCACTGTTGGACATTTGGGTTGGTTCCAAGTCTTTGCTGTTGTGTATAATGCCGAAATAAACATACGTGTGCATGTGTCTTTATAGCAGCATGATTTATAGTCCTTTGGGTATATACCCAGTAATGGGATGGCTGGGTCAAATGGAATTTCTAGTTCTAGATCCCTGAGGAATCGCCACAGTGACCTCCACAAGGGTTGAACTAGTTTACAGTCCCACCAACAGTGTAAAAGTGTTCCTATTTCTCCACATCCTCTCCAGCACCTGTTGTTTCCTGACTTTTTAATGATTGCCATTCTATCTGGTGTGAGATGGTATCTCATTGTGGTTTTGATTTGCATTTCTCTCATGGCCAGTGATGGTGAGCATTTTTTCACGTGTTTTTTGGCTGCATAAATGTCTTCTTTTGAGGAGTGTCTGTTCATGTCCTTCGCCCACTTTTTGATGGGGTTGTTTGGTGTTTTCTTGTAAATTTGTTGGAGTGCATTGTAGATTCTGGATATTAGCCCTTTGTCAGATGAGTAGGTTGCGAAAATTTTCTCCCATTTTGTAGGTTGCCTGTTCACTCTGACGGTAGTTTCCTTTGCTGTGCAGAAGCTCTTTAGTTTAATTAGATCCCATTTGTCAATTTTGGCTTTTGTTGCCATTGCTTTTGGTGTTTTAGACATGAACTCCTTGCCCATGCCTATGTCCTGAATGGTATTGCCTAGGTTTTCTTCTAGGGTTTTTATGGTTTTAGGTCTAACGTTTAAGTCTTTAATCCATGTTGAGTTGATTTTTGTAGAAGGTGTAAGGAAGGGATCCAGTTTCAGCTTTCTACATGTGGCTAGCCAGTTTTCCCAGCACCATTTATTAAATAGGGATTCCTTTCTCCATTTCTTGTTTTTGTCAGGTTTGTCAAAGATCAGATAGTTGTAGATATGTGGCATTATTTCTGACGGCTCTGTTCTGTTCCATTGATCTATATCTCTGTTTTGGTACCAGTACCATGCTGTTTGGGTTACTGTAGCCTTGTAGTATAGTTTGAAGTCAGGTAGCGTGATGCCTCCAGCTTTGTTCTTTTGGCTGAGGATTGACTTGGTGATGCGGGCTCTTTTTTGGTTCCATATGAACTTTAAAGTAGTTTTTTCCAATTCTGTGAAGAAAGTCATTGGTAACTTGGTGGGGATGGCATTGAATCTGTAAATTACCTTGGGAAGGATGGCCATTTTCATGATATTGATTCTTCCTACCCATGAGCATGGAATGTTCTTCCATTTGTTTGTATCCTCTTTTATTTCCTTGAGCAGTGGTTTGTAGTTTTCTCCTTGAAGAGGTCCTTCACATCCCTTGTAAGTTGGATTCCTAGGTATTTTATTCTCTTTGAAGCAATTGTGAATGGGAGTTCACTCATGATTTGGCTCTCTGTTTGTCTGTTATTGATGTATAAGAATGCTTGTGATTTTTGTACATTGATGTTGTATCCTGAGACTTTGCTGAAGTTGCTTATCAGCTTAAGGAGATTTTGGGCTGAGACAATGGGGTTTTCTAGATATACTATCACGTCATCTGCAAACAGGGACAATTTGACTTCCTTTTCTCCTAATTGAATACCCTTGATTTCCTTCTCTTGCCTAATTGCCCTGGCCAGAACTTCCAACACTATGTTGAATAGAAGTGGTGAGAGAGGGCATCCCTGTCTTGTGCCAGTTTTCAAAGTGAATGCTTCCAGTTTTTGCCCATTCAGTATGATATTGGCTGTGGGTTTGTCATAAATAGCTCTTATTATTTTGAGATACAACCCATCAATACCTAATTTATTGAGAGTTTTTAGCATGAAGGGTTGTGGAATTTTGTCAAAGGCCTTTTCTTCATGTATTGAGATAATCATGTGGTTTTTGACTTTGGTTCTGTTTATATGCTGGATTACATTTATTGATTTGCGTATCTTGAACCAGCCTTGCATCCCAGGGATGAAGGCCACTTGATCATGGTGGATAAGCTGTTTGATGTGCTGCTGGATTCGGTTTGCCAGTAATTTATTGAGGATTTTTGCATCAATATTCATCAAGGATATTGGTCTAAAATTCTCTTTTTTGGTTGTGTCTCTGCCCAGCTTTGGTATCAGCATGATGCTGGCCTCATAAAATGAGTTAGGAAGGATTCCCTCTTTTTCTATTGATTGGAATAGTTTCTGAAGTAATGGTTCCAGTTCCTCCTTGTACCTCCGGTAGAATTCGGCTGTGAACCCATCTGATCCTGGACTCTTTTTGGTTGGTAAGCCATTGATTATTGCCGCAATTTCAGCTCCTGTTATTAGTCTATTCAGAGATTCAACTTCTTCCTGGTTTAGTCATGGGAGAGTGTATGTGTCGAGGAATTTATACCTTTCTTTTTTTTTTAATTTTTCTTCTTTTTATCATTATTATTATTATTATTTTCATTATTATTATTATTATACTTTAGGCTCTATGGTACATGTGCGCAACGTGCAGGTAAGCTACATATGTATACATGTGCCATGCTGGTGCGCTGCACCCACCAACTCGTCATCTAGCATTAGGTATATCTCCCAATGCTGTCCCTCCCCCCTCCCCCCATGCCACCACAGTCCCCGAAGTGTGATGTTCCCCTTCCTGTGTCCATGTGTTCTCATTGTTCAATTCCCACCTATGAGTGAGAATATGTGGTGTTTGGTTTTTTGTTCTTGCGATAGTTTACTGAGAACGATGATTTCCAATTTCATCCATGTCCCTACAAAGGATATGAACTCATCCTTTTTTATGGCTGCCTGGTATTCCATGGTGTATATGTGCCACATTTTCTTAATCCAGTCTATCACTGTTGGACATTTGGGTTGGTTCCAAGTCTTTGCTGTTGTGTATAATGCCGCAATAAACATACGTGTGCATGTGTCTTTATAGCAGCATGATTTATAGTCCTTTGGGTATATACCCAGTAATGGGATGGCTGGGTCAAATGGAATTTCTAGTTCTAGATCCCTGAGGAATCGCCACAGTGACCTCCACAAGGGTTGAACTAGTTTACAGTCCCACCAACAGTGTAAAAGTGTTCCTATTTCTCCACATCCTCTCCAGCACCTGTTGTTTCCTGACTTTTTAATGATTGCCATTCTATCTGGTGTGAGATGGTATCTCATTGTGGTTTTGATTTGCATTTCTCTCATGGCCAGTGATGGTGAGCATTTTTTCACGTGTTTTTTGGCTGCATAAATGTCTTCTTTTGAGGAGTGTCTGTTCATGTCCTTCGCCCACTTTTTGATGGGTTTGTTTGGTGTTTTCTTGTAAATTTGTTGGAGTGCATTGTAGATTCTGGATATTAGCCCTTTGTCAGATGAGTAGGTTGCGAAAATTTTCTCCCATTTTGTACGTTGCCTGTTCACTCTGACGGTAGTTTCCTTTGCTGTGCAGAAGCTCTTTAGTTTAATTAGATCCCATTTGTCAATTTTGGCTTTTGTTGCCATTGCTTTTGGTGTTTTAGACATGAACTCCTTGCCCATGCCTATGTCCTGAATGGTATTGCCTAGGTTTTCTTCTAGGGTTTTTATGGTTTTAGGTCTAACGTTTAAGTCTTTAATCCATGTTGAGTTGATTTTTGTAGAAGGTGTAAGGAAGGGATCCAGTTTCAGCTTTCTACATGTGGCTAGCCAGTTTTCCCAGCACCATTTATTAAATAGGGATTCCTTTCTCCATTTCTTGTTTTTGTCAGGTTTGTCAAAGATCAGATAGTTGTATATATGTGGCATTATTTCTGACGGCTCTGTTCTGTTCCATTGATCTATATCTCTGTTTTGGTACCAGTACCATGCTGTTTGGGTTACTGTAGCCTTGTAGTATAGTTGGAAGTCAGGTAGCGTGATGCCTCCAGCTTTGTTCTTTTGGCTTAGGATTGACTTGGTGATGCGGGCTCTTTTTTGGTTCCATATGAACTTTAAAGTAGTTTTTTCCAATTCTGTGAAGAAAGTCATTGGTAACTTGGTGGGGATGGCATTGAATCTGTAAATTACCTTGGGAAGGATGGCCATTTTCATGATATTGATTCTTCCTACCCATGAGCATGGAATGTTCTTCCATTTGTTTGTATCCTCTTTTATTTCCTTGAGCAGTGGTTTGTAGTTTTCTCCTTGAAGAGGTCCTTCACATCCCTTGTAAGTTGGATTCCTAGGTATTTTATTCTCTTTGAAGCAATTGTGAATGGGAGTTCACTCATGATTTGGCTCTCTGTTTGTCTGTTATTGATGTATAAGAATGCTTGTGATTTTTGTACATTGCTGTTGTATCCTGAGACTTTGCTGAAGTTGCTTATCAGCTTAAGGAGATTTTGGGCTGAGAAAATGGGGTTTTCTAGATATACTATCACGTCATCTGCAAACAGGGACAATTTGACTTCCTTTTCTCCTAATTGAATACCCTTGATTTCCTTCTCTTGCCTAATTGCCCTGGCCAGAACTTCCAACACTATGTTGAATAGAAGTGGTGAGAGAGGGCATCCCTGTCTTGTGCCAGTTTTCAAAGTGAATGCTTCCAGTTTTTGCCCATTCAGTATGATATTGGCTGTGGGTTTGTCATAAATAGCTCTCATTATTTTGAGATACGACCCATCAATACCTAATTTATAGAGAGTTTTTAGCATGAAGGGTTGTTGAATTTTGTCAAAGGCCTTTTCTTCATGTATTGAGATCATCATGTGGTTTTTGACTTTGGTTCTGTTTATATGCTGGATTACATTTATTGATTTGCGTATCTTGAACCAGCCTTGCATCCCAGGGATGAAGCCCACTTGATCATGGTGGATAAGCTGTTTGATGTGCTGCTGGATTCGGTTTGCCAGTAATTTATTGAGGATTTTTGCATCAATATTCATCAAGGATATTGGTCTAAAATTCTCTTTTTTGGTTGTGTCTCTGCCCAGCTTTGGTATCAGCATGATGCTGGCCTCATAAAATGAGTTAGGAAGGATTCCCTCTTTTTCTATTGATTGGAATAGTTTCTGAAGTAATGGTTCCAGTTCCTCCTTGTACCTCCGGTAGAATTCGGCTGTGAACCCATCTGATCCTGGACTCTTTTTGGTTGGTAAGCTATTGATTATTGCCGCAATTTCAGCTCCTGTTATTAGTCTATTCAGAGATTCAACTTCTTCCTGGTTTAGTCATGGGAGAGTGTATGTGTCGAGGAATTTATACCTTTCTTTTTTTTTTTAATTTTTCTTCTTTTTATCATTATTATTATTATTATCATTAGTATTATTATTATACTTTAGGCTCTATGGTACATGTGCGCAACGTGCAGGTAAGCTACATATGTATACATGTGCCATGCTGGTGCGCTGCACCCACCAACTCGTCATCTAGCATTAGGTATATCTCCCAATGCTGTCCCTCCCCCCTCCCCCCACGCCACCACAGTCCCCGAAGTGTGATGTTCCCCTTCCTGTGTCCATGTGTTCTCATTGTTCAATTCCCACCTATGAGTGAGAATATGTGGTGGTTGTTTTTTTGTTCTTGCGATAGTTTACTGAGAACGATGATTTCCAATTTCATCCATGTCCCTACAAAGGATATGAACTCATCATTTTTTATGGCTGCCTGGTATTCCATGGTGTATATGTGCCACATTTTCCTAATCCAGTCTATCACTGTTGGACATTTGGGTTGGTTCCAAGTCTTTGCTGTTGTGTATAATGCCGCAATAAACATACGTGTGCATGTGTCTTTATAGCAGCATGATTTATAGTCCTTTGGGTATATACCCAGTAATGGGATGGCTGGGTCAAATGGAATTTCTAGTTCTAGATCCCTGAGGAATCGCCACAGTGATCTCCACAAGGGTTGAACTAGTTTACAGTCCCACCAACAGTGTAAAAGTGTTCCTATTTCTCCACATCCTCTCCAGCACCTGTTGTTTCCTGACTTTTTAATGATTGCCATTCTATCTGGTGTGAGATGGTATCTCATTGTGGTTTTGATTTGCATTTCTCTCATGGCCAGTGATGGTGAGCATTTTTTCACGTGTTTTTTGGCTGCATAAATGTCTTCTTTTGAGGAGTGTCTGTTCATGTCCTTCGCCCACTTTTTGATGGGGTTGTTTGGTGTTTTCTTGTAAATTTGTTGGAGTGCATTGTAGATTCTGGATATTAGCCCTTTGTCAGATGAGTAGGTTGCGAAAATTTTCTCCCATTTTGTAGGTTGCCTGTTCACTCTGACGGTAGTTTCCTTTGCTGTGCAGAAGCTCTTTAGTTTAATTAGATCCCATTTGTCAATTTTGGCTTTTGTTGCCATTGCTTTTGGTGTTTTAGACATGAACTCCTTGCCCATGCCTATGTCCTGAATGGTATTGCCTAGGTTTTCTTCTAGGGTTTTTATGGTTTTAGGTCTAACGTTTAAGTCTTTAATCCATGTTGAGTTGATTTTTGTAGAAGGTGTAAGGAAGGGATCCAGTTTCAGCTTTCTACATGTGGCTAGCCAGTTTTCCCAGCACCATTTATTAAATAGGGATTCCTTTCTCCATTTCTTGTTTTTGTCAGGTTTGTCAAAGATCAGATAGTTGTATATATGTGGCATTATTTCTGACGGCTCTGTTCTGTTCCATTGATCTATATCTCTGTTTTGGTACCAGTACCATGCTGTTTGGGTTACTGTAACATTGTAGTATAGTTGGAAGTCAGGTAGCGTGATGCCTCCAGCTTTGTTCTTTTGGCTTAGGATTGACTTGGTGATGCGGGCTCTTTTTTGGTTCCATATGAACTTTAAAGTAGTTTTTTCCAATTCTGTGAAGAAAGTCATTGGTAACTTGGTGGGGATGGCATTGAATCTGTAAATTACCTTGGGAAGGATGGCCATTTTCATGATATTGATTCTTCCTACCCATGAGCATGGAATGTTCTTCCATTTGTTTGTATCCTCTTTTATTTCCTTGAGCAGTGGTTTGTAGTTTTCTCCTTGAAGAGGTCCTTCACATCCCTTGTAAGTTGGATTCCTAGGTATTTTATTCTCTTTGAAGCAATTGTGAATGGGAGTTCACTCATGATTTGGCTCTCTGTTTGTCTGTTATTGATGTATAAGAATGCTTGTGATTTTTGTACATTGATGTTGTATCCTGAGACTTTGCTGAAGTTGCTTATCAGCTTAAGGAGATTTTGGGCTGAGACAATGGGGTTTTCTAGATATACTATCACGTCATCTGCAAACAGGGACCATTTGACTTCCTTTTCTCCTAATTGAATACCCTTGATTTCCTTCTCTTGCCTAATTGCCCTGGCCAGAACTTCCAACACTATGTTGAATAGAAGTGGTGAGAGAGGGCATCCCTGTCTTGTGCCAGTTTTCAAAGTGAATGCTTCCAGTTTTTGCCCATTCAGTATGATATTGGCTGTGGGTTTGTCATAAATAGCTCTTATTATTTTGAGATACGACCCATCAATACCTAATTTATTGAGAGTTTTTAGCATGAAGGGTTGTTGAATTTTGTCAAAGGCCTTTTCTTCATGTATTGAGATAATCATGTGGTTTTTGACTTTGGTTCTGTTTATATGCTGGATTACATTTATTGATTTGCGTATCTTGAACCAGCCTTGCATCCCAGGGATGAAGCCCACTTGATCATGGTGGATAAGCTGTTTGATGTGCTGCTGGATTCGGTTTGCCAGTAATTTATTGAGGATTTTTGCATCAATATTCATCAAGGATATTGGTCTAAAATTCTCTTTTTTGGTTGTGTCTCTGCCCAGCTTTGGTATCAGCATGATGCTGGCCTCATAAAATGAGTTAGGAAGGATTCCCTCTTTTTCTATTGATTGGAATAGTTTCTGAAGTAATGGTTCCAGTTCCTCCTTGTACCTCCGGTAGAATTCGGCTGTGAACCCATCTGATCCTGGACTCTTTTTGGTTGGTAAGCCATTGATTATTGCCGCAATTTCAGCTCCTTTTATTAGTCTATTCAGAGATTCAACTTCTTCCTGGTTTAATCATGGGAGAGTATATGTGTCGAGGAATTTATACCTTTCTTTTTTTTTTAATTTTTCTTCTTTTTATCATTATTATTATTATTATTATCATTATTATTATTATTATCATACTTTAGGCTCTATGGTACATGTGCGCAACGTGCAGGTAAGCTACATATGTATACATGTGCCATGCTGGTGCGCTGCACCCACCAACTCGTCATCTAGCATTAGGTATATCTCCCAATGCTGTCCCTCCCCCCTCCCCCCACGCCACCACAGTCCCCGAAGTGTGATGTTCCCCTTCCTGTGTCCATGTGTTCTCATTGTTCAATTCCCACCTATGAGTGAGAATATGTGGTGGTTGGTTTTTTGTTCTTGCGATAGTTTACTGAGAACGATGATTTCCAATTTCATCCATGTCCCTTCAAAGGATATGAACTCATCATTTTTTATGGCTGCCTGGTATTCCATGGTGTATATGTGCCACATTTTCCTAATCCAGTCTATCACTGTTGGACATTTGGGTTGGTTACAAGTCTTTGCTGTTGTGTATAATGCCGCAATAAACATACGTGTGCATGTGTCTTTATAGCAGCATGATTTATAGTCCTTTGGGTATATACCCAGTAATGGGATGGCTGGGTCAAATGGAATTTCTAGTTCTAGATCCCTGAGGAATCGCCACAGTGACCTCCACAAGGGTTGAACTAGTTTACAGTCCCACCAACAGTGTAAAAGTGTTCCTATTTCTCCACATCCTCTCCAGCACCTGTTGTTTCCTGACTTTTTAATGATTGCCATTCTATCTGGTGTGAGATGGTATCTCATTGTGGTTTTGATTTGCATTTCTCTCATGGCCAGTGATGGTGAGCATTTTTTCACGTGTTTTTTGGCTGCATAAATGTCTTCTTTTGAGGAGTGTCTGTTCATGTCCTTCGCCCACTTTTTGATGGGGTTGTTTGGTGTTTTCTTGTAAATTTGTTGGAGTGCATTGTAGATTCTGGATATTAGCCCTTTGTCAGATGAGTAGGTTGCGAAAATTTTCTCCCATTTTGTAGGTTGCCTGTTCACTCTGACGGTAGTTTCCTTTGCTGTGCAGAAGCTCTTTAGTTTAATTAGATCCCATTTGTCAATTTTGGCTTTTGTTGCCATTGCTTTTGGTGTTTTAGACATGAACTCCTTGCCCATGCCTATGTCCTGAATGGTATTGCCTAGGTTTTCTTCTAGGGTTTTTATGGTTTTAGGTCTAACGTTTAAGTCTTTAATCCATGTTGAGTTGATTTTTGTAGAAGGTGTAAGGAAGGGATCCAGTTTCAGCTTTCTACATGTGGCTAGCCAGTTTTCCCAGCACCATTTATTAAATAGGGATTCCTTTCTCCATTTCTTGTTTTTGTCAGGTTTGTCAAAGATCAGATAGTTGTAGATATGTGGCATTATTTCTGACGGCTCTGTTCTGTTCCATTGATCTATATCTCTGTTTTGGTACCAGTACCATGCTGTTTGGGTTACTGTAGCCTTGTAGTATAGTTGGAAGTCAGGTAGCGTGATGCCTCCAGCTTTGTTCTTTTGGCTGAGGATTGACTTGGTGATGCGGGCTCTTTTTTGGTTCCATATGAACTTTAAAGTAGTTTTTTCCAATTCTGTGAAGAAAGTCATTGGTAACTTGGTGGGGATGGCATTGAATCTGTAAATTACCTTGGGAAGGATGGCCATTTTCATGATATTGATTCTTCCTACCCATGAGCATGGAATGTTCTTCCATTTGTTTGTATCCTCTTTTATTTCCTTGAGCAGTGGTTTGTAGTTTTCTCCTTGAAGAGGTCCTTCACATCCCTTGTAAGTTGGATTCCTAGGTATTTTATTCTCTTTGAAGCAATTGTGAATGGGAGTTCACTCATGATTTGGCTCTCTGTTTGTCTGTTATTGATGTATAAGAATGCTTGTGATTTTTGTACATTGCTGTTGTATCCTGAGACTTTGCTGAAGTTGCTTATCAGCTTAAGGAGATTTTGGGCTGAGACAATGGGGTTTTCTAGATATACTATCACGTCATCTGCAAACAGGGACAATTTGACTTCCTTTTCTCCTAATTGAATACCCTTGATTTCCTTCTCTTGCCTAATTGCCCTGGCCAGAACTTCCAACACTATGTTGAATAGAAGTGGTGAGAGAGGGCATCCCTGTCTTGTGCCAGTTTTCAAAGTGAATGCTTCCAGTTTTTGCCCATTCAGTATGATATTGGCTGTGGGTTTGTCATAAATAGCTCTCATTATTTTGAGATACGACCCATCAATACCTAATTTATTGAGAGTTTTTAGCATGAAGGGTTGTTGAATTTTGTCAAAGGCCTTTTCTTCATGTATTGAGATCATCATGTGGTTTTTGACTTTGGTTCTGTTTATATGCTGGATTACATTTATTGATTTGCGTATCTTGAACCAGCCTTGCATCCCAGGGATGAAGCCCACTTGATCATGGTGGATAAGCTGTTTGATGTGCTGCTGGATTCGGTTTGCCAGTAATTTATTGAGGATTTTTGCATCAATATTCATCAAGGATATTGGTCTAAAATTCTCTTTTTTGGTTGTGTCTCTGCCCAGCTTTGGTATCAGCATGATGCTGGCCTCATAAAATGAGTTAGGAAGGATTCCCTCTTTTTCTATTGATTGGAATAGTTTCTGAAGTAATGGTTCCAGTTCCTCCTTGTACCTCCGGTAGAATTCGGCTGTGAACCCATCTGATCCTGGACTCTTTTTGGTTGGTAAGCTATTGATTATTGCCGCAATTTCAGCTCCTGTTATTAGTCTATTCAGAGATTCAACTTCTTCCTGGTTTAGTCATGGGAGAGTGTATGTGTCGAGGAATTTATACCTTTCTTTTTTTTTTTAATTTTTCTTCTTTTTATCATTATTATTATTATTATTATCATTAGTATTATTATTATACTTTAGGCTCTATGGTACATGTGTGCAACGTGCAGGTAAGCTACATATGTATACATGTGCCATGCTGGTGCGCTGCACCCACCAACTCGTCATCTAGCATTAGGTATATCTCCCAATGCTGTCCCTCCCCCCTCCCCCCACGCCACCACAGTCCCCGAAGTGTGATGTTCCCCTTCCTGTGTCCATGTGTTCTCATTGTTCAATTCCCACCTATGAGTGAGAATATGTGGTGGTTGGTTTTTTGTTCTTGCGATAGTTTACTGAGAACGATGATTTCCAATTTCATCCATGTCCCTACAAAGGATATGAACTCATCATTTTTTATGGCTGCCTGGTATTCCATGGTGTATATGTGCCACATTTTCCTAATCCAGTCTATCACTGTTGGACATTTGGGTTGGTTCCAAGTCTTTGCTGTTGTGTATAATGCCGCAATAAACATACGTGTGCATGTGTCTTTATAGCAGCATGATTTATAGTCCTTTGGGTATATACCCAGTAATGGGATGGCTGGGTCAAATGGAATTTCTAGTTCTAGATCCCTGAGGAATCGCCACAGTGACCTCCACAAGGGTTGAACTAGTTTACAGTCCCACCAACAGTGTAAAAGTGTTCCTATTTCTCCACATCCTCTCCAGCACCTGTTGTTTCCTGACTTTTTAATGATTGCCATTCTATCTGGTGTGAGATGGTATCTCATTGTGGTTTTGATTTGCATTTCTCTCATGGCCAGTGATGGTGAGCATTTTTTCACGTGTTTTTTGGCTGCATAAATGTCTTCTTTTGAGGAGTGTCTGTTCATGTCCTTCGCCCACTTTTTGATGGGGTTGTTTGGTGTTTTCTTGTAAATTTGTTGGAGTGCATTGTAGATTCTGGATATTAGCCCTTTGTCAGATGAGTAGGTTGCGAAAATTTTCTCCCATTTTGTAGGTTGCCTGTTCACTCTGACGGTAGTTTCCTTTGCTGTGCAGAAGCTCTTTAGTTTAATTAGATCCCATTTGTCAATTTTGGCTTTTGTTGCCATTGCTTTTGGTGTTTTAGACATGAACTCCTTGCCCATGCCTATGTCCTGAATGGTATTGCCTAGGTTTTCTTCTAGGGTTTTTATGGTTTTAGGTCTAACGTTTAAGTCTTTAATCCATGTTGAGTTGATTTTTGTAGAAGGTGTAAGGAAGGGATCCAGTTTCAGCTTTCTACATGTGGCTAGCCAGTTTTCCCAGCACCATTTATTAAATAGGGATTCCTTTCTCCATTTCTTGTTTTTGTCAGGTTTGTCAAAGATCAGATAGTTGTATATATGTGGCATTATTTCTGACGGCTCTGTTCTGTTCCATTGATCTATATCTCTGTTTTGGTACCAGTACCATGCTGTTTGGGTTACTGTAACCTTGTAGTATAGTTGGAAGTCAGGTAGCGTGATGCCTCCAGCTTTGTTCTTTTGGCTTAGGATTGACTTGGTGATGCGGGCTCTTTTTTGGTTCCATATGAACTTTAAAGTAGTTTTTTCCAATTCTGTGAAGAAAGTCATTGGTAACTTGGTGGGGATGGCATTGAATCTGTAAATTACCTTGGGAAGGATGGCCATTTTCATGATATTGATTCTTCCTACCCATGAGCATGGAATGTTCTTCCATTTGTTTGTATCCTCTTTTATTTCCTTGAGCAGTGGTTTGTAGTTTTCTCCTTGAAGAGGTCCTTCACATCCCTTGTAAGTTGGATTCCTAGGTATTTTATTCTCTTTGAAGCAATTGTGAATGGGAGTTCACTCATGATTTGGCTCTCTGTTTGTCTGTTATTGATGTATAAGAATGCTTGTGATTTTTGTACATTGATGTTGTATCCTGAGACTTTGCTGAAGTTGCTTATCAGCTTAAGGAGATTTTGGGCTGAGACAATGGGGTTTTCTAGATATACTATCACGTCATCTGCAAACAGGGACCATTTGACTTCCTTTTCTCCTAATTGAATACCCTTGATTTCCTTCTCTTGCCTAATTGCCCTGGCCAGAACTTCCAACACTATGTTGAATAGAAGTGGTGAGAGAGGGCATCCCTGTCTTGTGCCAGTTTTCAAAGTGAATGCTTCCAGTTTTTGCCCATTCAGTATGATATTGGCTGTGGGTTTGTCATAAATAGCTCTTATTATTTTGAGATACGACCCATCAATACCTAATTTATTGAGAGTTTTTAGCATGAAGGGTTGTTGAATTTTGTCAAAGGCCTTTTCTTCATGTATTGAGATAATCATGTGGTTTTTGACTTTGGTTCTGTTTATATGCTGGATTACATTTATTGATTTGCGTATCTTGAACCAGCCTTGCATCCCAGGGATGAAGCCCACTTGATCATGGTGGATAAGCTGTTTGATGTGCTGCTGGATTCGGTTTGCCAGTAATTTATTGAGGATTTTTGCATCAATATTCATCAAGGATATTGGTCTAAAATTCTCTTTTTTGGTTGTGTCTCTGCCCAGCTTTGGTATCAGCATGATGCTGGCCTCATAAAATGAGTTAGGAAGGATCCCTCTTTTTCTATTGATTGGAATAGTTTCTGAAGTAATGGTTCCAGTTCCTCCTTGTACCTCCGGTAGAATTCGGCTGTGAACCCATCTGATCCTGGACTCTTTTTGGTTGGTAAGCCATTGATTATTGCCGCAATTTCAGCTCCTGTTATTAGTCTATTCAGAGATTCAACTTCTTCCTGGTTTAATCATGGGAGAGTATATGAGTCGAGGAATTTATACCTTTCTTTTTTTTTTAATTTTTCTTCTTTTTATCATTATTATTATTATTATTATCATTATTATTATTATTATCATACTTTAGGCTCTATGGTACATGTGCGCAACGTGCAGGTAAGCTACATATGTATACATGTCCCATGCTGGTGCGCTGCACCCACCAACTCGTCATCTAGCATTAGGTATATCTCCCAATGCTGTCCCTCCCCCCTCCCCCCACGCCACCACAGTCCCCGAAGTGTGATGTTCCCCTTCCTGTGTCCATGTGTTCTCATTGTTCAATTCCCACCTATGAGTGAGAATATGTGGTGGTTGGTTTTTTGTTCTTGCGATAGTTTACTGAGAACGATGATTTCCAATTTCATCCATGTCCCTACAAAGGATATGAACTCATCATTTTTTATGGCTGCCTGGTATTCCATGGTGTATATGTGCCACATTTTCCTAATCCAGTCTATCACTGTTGGACATTTGGGTTGGTTACAAGTCTTTGCTGTTGTGTATAATGCCGCAATAAACATACGTGTGCATGTGTCTTTATAGCAGCATGATTTATAGTCCTTTGGGTATATACCCAGTAATGGGATGGCTGGGTCAAATGGAATTTCTAGTTCTAGATCCCTGAGGAATCGCCACAGTGACCTCCACAAGGGTTGAACTAGTTTACAGTCCCACCAACAGTGTAAAAGTGTTCCTATTTCTCCACATCCTCTCCAGCACCTGTTGTTTCCTGACTTTTTAATGATTGCCATTCTATCTGGTGTGAGATGGTATCTCATTGTGGTTTTGATTTGCATTTCTCTCATGGCCAGTGATGGTGAGCATTTTTTCACGTGTTTTTTGGCTGCATAAATGTCTTCTTTTGAGGAGTGTCTGTTCATGTCCTTCGCCCACTTTTTGATGGGGTTGTTTGGTGTTTTCTTGTAAATTTGTTGGAGTGCATTGTAGATTCTGGATATTAGCCCTTTGTCAGATGAGTAGGTTGCGAAAATTTTCTCCCATTTTGTAGGTTGCCTGTTCACTCTGACGGTAGTTTCCTTTGCTGTGCAGAAGCTCTTTAGTTTAATTAGATCCCATTTGTCAATTTTGGCTTTTGTTGCCATTGCTTTTGGTGTTTTAGACATGAACTCCTTGCCCATGCCTATGTCCTGAATGGTATTGCCTAGGTTTTCTTCTAGGGTTTTTATGGTTTTAGGTCTAACGTTTAAGTCTTTAATCCATGTTGAGTTGATTTTTGTAGAAGGTGTAAGGAAGGGATCCAGTTTCAGCTTTCTACATGTGGCTAGCCAGTTTTCCCAGCACCATTTATTAAATAGGGATTCCTTTCTCCATTTCTTGTTTTTGTCAGGTTTGTCAAAGATCAGATAGTTGTAGATATGTGGCATTATTTCTGACGGCTCTGTTCTGTTCCATTGATCTATATCTCTGTTTTGGTACCAGTACCATGCTGTTTGGGTTACTGTAGCCTTGTAGTATAGTTGGAAGTCAGGTAGCGTGATGCCTCCAGCTTTGTTCTTTCGGCTGAGGATTGACTTGGTGATGCGGGCTCTTTTTTGGTTCCATATGAACTTTAAAGTAGTTTTTTCCAATTCTGTGAAGAAAGTCATTGGCAACTTGGTGGGGATGGCATTGAATCTGTAAATTACCTTGGGAAGGATGGCCATTTTCATGATATTGATTCTTCCTACCCATGAGCATGGAATGTTCTTCCATTTGTTTGTATCCTCTTTTATTTCCTTGAGCAGTGGTTTGTAGTTTTCTCCTTGAAGAGGTCCTTCACATCCCTTGTAAGTTGGATTCCTAGGTATTTTATTCTCTTTGAAGCAATTGTGAATGGGAGTTCACTCATGATTTGGCTCTCTGTTTGTCTGTTATTGATGTATAAGAATGCTTGTGATTTTTGTACATTGATGTTGTATCCTGAGACTTTGCTGAAGTTGCTTATCAGCTTAAGGAGATTTTGGGCTGAGACAATGGGGTTTTCTATATATACTATCACGTCATCTGCAAACAGGGACAATTTGACTTCCTTTTCTCCTAATTGAATACCCTTGATTTCCTTCTCTTGCCTAATTGCCCTGGCCAGAACTTCCAACACTATGTTGAATAGAAGTGGTGAGAGAGGGCATCCCTGTCTTGTGCCAGTTTTCAAAGTGAATGCTTCCAGTTTTTGCCCATTCAGTATGATATTGGCTGTGGGTTTGTCATAAATAGCTCTCATTATTTTGAGATACGACCCATCAATACCTAATTTATTGAGAGTTTTTATCATGAAGGGTTGTTGAATTTTGTCAAAGGCCTTTTCTTCATGTATTGAGATAATCATGTGGTTTTTGACTTTGGTTCTGTTTATATGCTGGATTACATTTATTGATTTGCGTATCTTGATCCAGCCTTGCATCCCAGGGATGAAGCCCACTTGACCATGGTGGATAAGCTGTTTGATGTGCTGCTGGATTCGGTTTGCCAGTAATTTATTGAGGATTTTTGCATCAATATTCATCAAGGATATTGGTCTAAAATTCTCTTTTTTGGTTGTGTCTCTGCCCAGCTTTGGTATCAGCATGATGCTGGCCTCATAAAATGAGTTAGGAAGGATTCCCTCTTTTTCAGTTGATTGGAATACTTTCTGAAGTAATGGTTCCAGTTCCTCCTTGTACCTCCGGTAGAATTCGGCTGTCAACCCATCTGATCCTGGACTCTTTTTGGTTGGTAAGCCATTGATTATTGCCGCAATTTCAGCTCCTGTTATTAGTCTATTCAGAGATTCAACTTCTTCCTGGTTTAGTCATGGGAGAGTGTATGTGTCGAGGAATTTATACCTTTCTTTTTTTTTTAATTTTTCTTCTTTTCACCATTATTATTATTATTATTATCATTATTATTATTATTATACTTTAGGCTCTATGGTACATGTGCGCAACGTGCAGGTAAGCTATATATGTATACATGTGCCATGCTGGTGCGCTGCACCCACCAACTCGTCATCTAGCATTAGGTATATCTCGCAATGCTGTCCCTCCCCCCTCCCCCCACGCCACCACAGTCCCCGAAGTGTGATGTTCCCCTTCCTGTGTCCATGTGTTCTCATTGTTCAATTCCCACCTATGAGTGAGAATATGTGGTGTTTGGTTTTTTGTTCTTGCGACAGTTTACTGAGAACGATGATTTCCAATTTCATCCATGTCCCTACAAAGGATATGAACTCATCCTTTTTTATGGCTGCCTAGTATTCCATGGTGTATATGTGCCACATTTTCTTAATCCAGTCTATCACTGTTGGACATTTGGGTTGGTTCCAAGTCTTTGCTGTTGTGTATAATGCCGCAATAAACATACGTGTGCATGTGTCTTTATAGCAGCATGATTTATAGTCCTTTGGGTATATACCCAGTAATGGGATGGCTGGGTCAAATGGAATTTCTAGTTCTAGATCCCTGAGGAATCGCCACAGTGACCTCCACAAGGGTTGAACTAGTTTACAGTCCCACCAACAGTGTAAAAGTGTTCCTATTTCCCCACATCCTCTCCAGCACCTGTTGTTTCCTGACTTTTTAATGATTGCCATTCTATCTGGTGTGAGATGGTATCTCATTGTGGTTTTGATTTGCATTTCTCTCATGGCCAGTGATGGTGAGCATTTTTTCACGTGTTTTTTGGCTGCATAAATGTCTTCTTTTGAGGAGTGTCTGTTCATGTCCTTCGCCCACTTTTTGATGGGGTTGTTTGGTGTTTTCTTGTAAATTTGTTGCAGTGCATTGTAGATTCTGGATATTAGCCCTTTGTCAGATGAGTAGGTTGCGAATATTTTCTCCCATTTTGTAGGTTGCCTGTTCACTCTGACGGTAGTTTCCTTTGCTGTGCAGAAGCTCTTTAGTTTAATTAGATCCCATTTGTCAATTTTGGCTTTTGTTGCCATTGCTTTTGGTGTTTTAGACATGAACTCCTTGCCCATGCCTATGTCCTGAATGGTATTGCCTAGGATTTCTTCTAGGGTTTTTATAGTTTTAGGTCTAACGTTTAAGTCTTTGATCCATGTTGAGTTGATTTTTGTATAAGGTGTAAGGAAGGGATCCAGTTTCAGCTTTCTACATGTGGCTAGCCAGTTTTCCCAGCACCATTTATTAAATAGGGATTCCTTTCTCCATTTCTTGTTTTTGTCAGGTTTGTCAAAGATCAGATAGTTGTAGATATGTGGCATTATTTCTGACGGCTCTGTTCTGTTCCATTGATCTATATCTCTGTTTTGGTACCAGTACCATGCTGTTTGGGTTACTGTAGCCTTGTAGTATAGTTGGAAGTCAGGTAGCGTGATGCCTCCAGCTTTGTTCTTTTGGCTTAGGATTGACTTGGTGATGCGGGCTCTTTTTTGGTTCCATATGAACTTTAAAGTAGTTTTTTCCAATTCTGTGAAGAAAGTCATTGGTAACTTGGTGGGGATGGCATTGAATCTGTAAATTACCTTGGGAAGGATGGCCATTTTCATGATATTGATTCTTCCTACCCATGAGCATGGAATGTTCTTCCATTTGTTTGTATCCTCTTTTATTTCCTTGAGCAGTGGTTTGTAGTTTTCTCCTTGAAGAGGTCCTTCACATCCCTTGTAAGTTGGATTCCTAGGTATTTTATTCTCTTTGAAGCAATTGTGAATGGGAGTTCACTCATGATTTGGCTCTCTGTTTGTCTGTTATTGATGTATAAGAATGCTTGTGATTTTTGTACATTGATGTTGTATCCTGAGACTTTGCTGAAGTTGCTTATCAGCTTAAGGAGATTTTGGGCTGAGACAATGGGGTTTTCTATATATGCTATCACGTCATCTGCAAACAGGGACAATTTGACTTCCTTTTCTCCTAATTGAATACCCTTGATTTCCTTCTCTTGCCTAATTGCCCTGGCCAGAACTTCCAACACTATGTTGAATAGAAGTGGTGAGAGAGGGCATCCCTGTCTTGTGCCAGTTTTCAAAGTGAATGCTTCCAGTTTTTGCCCATTCAGTATGATATTGGCTGTGGGTTTGTCATAAATAGCTCTTATTATTTTGAGATACGACCCATCAATACCTAATTTATTGAGAGTTTTTAGCATGAAGGGTTGTTGAATTTTGTCAAAGGCCTTTTCTTCATGTATTGAGATAATCATGTAGTTTTTGACTTTGGTTCTGTTTATATGCTGGATTACATTTATTGATTTGCGTATCTTGAACCAGCCTTGCATCCCAGGGATGAAGCCCACTTGATCATGGTGAATAAGCTGTTTGATGTGCTGCTGGATTTGGTTTGCCAGTAATTTATTGAGGATTTTTGCATCAATATTCATCAAGGATATTGGTCTAAAATTCTCTTTTTTGGTTGTGTCTCTGCCCAGCTTTGGTATCAGCATGATGCTGGCCTCATAAAATGAGTTAGGAAGGATTCCCTCTTTTTCTATTGATTGGAATACTTTCTGAAGTAATGGTTCCAGTTCCTCCTTGTAACTCCGGTAGAATTCGGCTGTGAACCCATCTGATCCTGGACTCTTTTTGGTTGGTAAGCCATTGATTATTGCCGCAATTTCAGCTCCTGTTATTAGTCTATTCAGAGATTCAACTTCTTCCTGGTTTAGTCATGGGAGAGTGTATGTGTCGAGGAATTTATACCTTTCTTTTTTTTTTAATTTTTCTTCTTTTCATCATTATTATTATTATTATCATTATTATTATTATTATACTTTAGGCTCTATGGTACATGTGCGCAACGTGCAGGTAAGCTACATATGTATACATGTGCCATGCTGGTGCGCTGCACCCACCAACTCGTCATCTAGCATTAGGTATATCTCCCAATGCTGTCCCTCCCCCCTCCCCCCACGCCACCACAGTCCCCGAAGTGTGATGTTCCCCTTCCTGTGTCCATGTGTTCTCATTGTTCAATTCCCACCTATGAGTGAGAATATGTGGTGTTTGGTTTTTTGTTCTTGCGACAGTTTACTGAGAACGATGATTTCCAATTTCATCCATGTCCCTACAAAGGATATGAACTCATCCTTTTTTATGGCTGCCTAGTATTCCATGGTGTATATGTGCCACATTTTCTTAATCCAGTCTATCACTGTTGGACATTTGGGTTGGTTCCAAGTCTTTGCTGTTGTGTATAATGCCGCAATAAACATACGTGTGCATGTGTCTTTATAGCAGCATGATTTATAGTCCTTTGGGTATATACCCAGTAATGGGATGGCTGGGTCAAATGGAATTTCTAGTTCTAGATCCCTGAGGAATCGCCACAGTGACCTCCACAAGGGTTGAACTAGTTTACAGTCCCACCAACAGTGTAAAAGTGTTCCTATTTCTCCACATCCTCTCCAGCACCTGTTGTTTCCTGACTTTTTAATGATTGCCATTCTATCTGGTGTGAGATGGTATCTCATTGTGGTTTTGATTTGCATTTCTCTCATGGCCAGTGATGGTGAGCATTTTTTCACGTGTTTTTTGGCTGCATAAATGTCTTCTTTTGAGGAGTGTCTGTTCATGTCCTTCGCCCACTTTTTGATGGGGTTGTTTGGTGTTTTCTTGTAAATTTGTTGGAGTGCATTGTAGATTCTGGATATTAGCCCTTTGTCAGATGAGTAGGTTGCGAAAATTTTCTCCCATTTTGTAGGTTGCCTGTTCACTCTGACGGTAGTTTCCTTTGCTGTGCAGAAGCTCTTTAGTTTAATTAGATCCCATTTGTCAATTTTGGCTTTTGTTGCCATTGCTTTTGGTGTTTTAGACATGAAGTCCTTGCCCATGCCTATGTCCTGAATGGTATTGCCTAGGTTTTCTTCTAGGGTTTTTATGGTTTTAGGTCTAACGTTTAAGTCTTTAATCCATGTTGAGTTGATTTTTGTAGAAGGTGTAAGGAAGGGATCCAGTTTCAGCTTTCTACATGTGGCTAGCCAGTTTTCCCAGCACCATTTATTAAATAGGGATTCCTTTCTCCATTTCTTGTTTTTGTCAGGTTTGTCAAAGATCAGATAGTTGTAGATATGTGGCATTATTTCTGACGGCTCTGTTCTGTTCCATTGATCTATATCTCTGTTTTGGTACCAGTACCATGCTGTTTGGGTTACTGTAGCCTTGTAGTATAGTTGGAAGTCAGGTAGCGTGATGCCTCCAGCTTTGTTCTTTCGGCTGAGGATTGACTTGGTGATGCGGGCTCTTTTTTGGTTCCATATGAACTTTAAAGTAGTTTTTTCCAATTCTGTGAAGAAAGTCATTGGCAACTTGGTGGGGATGGCATTGAATCTGTAAATTACCTTGGGAAGGATGGCCATTTTCATGATATTGATTCTTCCTACCCATGAGCATGGAATGTTCTTCCATTTGTTTGTATCCTCTTTTATTTCCTTGAGCAGTGGTTTGTAGTTTTCTCCTTGAAGAGGTCCTTCACATCCCTTGTAAGTTGGATTCCTAGGTATTTTATTCTCTTTGAAGCAATTGTGAATGGGAGTTCACTCATGATTTGGCTCTCTGTTTGTCTGTTATTGATGTATAAGAATGCTTGTGATTTTTGTACATTGATGTTGTATCCTGAGACTTTGCTGAAGTTGCTTATCAGCTTAAGGAGATTTTGGGCTGAGACAATGGGGTTTTCTAGATATACTATCACGTCATCTGCAAACAGGGACAATTTGACTTCCTTTTCTCCTAATTGAATACCCTTGATTTCCTTCTCTTGCCTAATTGCCCTGGCCAGAACTTCCAACACTATGTTGAATAGAAGTGGTGAGAGAGGGCATCCCTGTCTTGTGCCAGTTTTCAAAGTGAATGCTTCCAGTTTTTGCCCATTCAGTATGATATTGGCTGTGGGTTTGTCATAAATAGCTCTCATTATTTTGAGATACGACCCATCAATACCTAATTTATTGAGAGTTTTTAGCATGAAGGGTTGTTGAATTTTGTCAAAGGCCTTTTCTTCATGTATTGAGATAATCATGTGGTTTTTGACTTTGGTTCTGTTTATATGCTGGATTACATTTATTGATTTGCGTATCTTGAACCAGCCTTGCATCCCAGGGATGAAGCCCACTTGACCATGGTGGATAAGCTGTTTGATGTGCTGCTGGATTCGGTTTGCCAGTAATTTATTGAGGATTTTTGCATCAATATTCATCAAGGATATTGGTCTAAAATTCTCTTTTTTGGTTGTGTCTCTGCCCAGCTTTGGTATCAGCATGATGCTGGCCTCATAAAATGAGTTAGGAAGGATTCCCTCTTTTTCTATTGATTGGAATAGTTTCTGAAGTAATGGTTCCAGTTCCTCCTTGTACCTCCGGTAGAATTCGGCTGTGAACCCATCTGATCCTGGACTCTTTTTGGTTGGTAAGCCATTGATTATTGCCGCAATTTCAGCTCCTGTTATTAGTCTATTCAGAGATTCAACTTCTTCCTGGTTTAGTCATGGGAGAGTGTATGTGTCGAGGAATTTATACCTTTCTTTTTTTTTTTAATTTTTCTTCTTTTTGTCATTATTATTATTATTATTATCATTAGTATTATTATTATACTTTAGGCTCTATGGTACATGTGCGCAACGTGGAGGTAAGCTACATATGTATACATGTGCCATGCTGGTGCGCTGCACCCACCAACTCGTCATCTAGCATTAGGTATATCTCCCAATGCTGTCCCTCCCCCCTCCCCCCACGCCACCACAGTCCCCGAAGTGTGATGTTCCCCTTCCTGTGTCCATGTGTTCTCATTGTTCAATTCCCACCTATGAGTGAGAATATGTGGTGTTTGGTTTTTTTTCTTGCGATAGTTTACTGAGAACGATGATTTCCAATTTCATCCATGTCCCTACAAAGGATATGAACTCATCATTTTTTATGGCTGCCTGGTATTCCATGGTGTATATGTGCCACATTTTCCTAATCCAGTCTATCACTGTTGGACATTTGGGTTGGTTCCAAGTCTTTGCTGTTGTGTATAATGCCGCAATAAACATACGTGTGCATGTGTCTTTATAGCAGCATGATTTATAGTCCTTTGGGTATATACCCAGTAATGGGATGGCTGGGTCAAATGGAATTTCTAGTTCTAGATCCCTGAGGAATCGCCACAGTGACCTCCACAAGGGTTGAACTAGTTTACAGTCCCACCAACAGTGTAAAAGTGTTCCTATTTCTCCACATCCTCTCCAGCACCTGTTGTTTCCTGACTTTTTAATGATTGCCATTCTATCTGGTGTGAGATGGTATCTCATTGTGGTTTTGATTTGCATTTCTCTCATGGCCAGTGATGGTGAGCATTTTTTCACGTGTTTTTTGGCTGCATAAATGTCTTCTTTTGAGGAGTGTCTGTTCATGTCCTTCGCCCACTTTTTGATGGGGTTGTTTGGTGTTTTCTTGTAAATTTGTTGGAGTGCATTGTAGATTCTGGATATTAGCCCTTTGTCAGATGAGTAGGTTGCGAAAATTTTCTCCCATTTTGTAGGTTGCCTGTTCACTCTGACGGTAGTTTCCTTTGCTGTGCAGAAGCTCTTTAGTTTAATTAGATCCCATTTGTCAATTTTGGCTTTTGTTGCCATTGCTTTTGGTGTTTTAGACATGAACTCCTTGCCCATGCCTATGTCCTGAATGGTATTGCCTAGGTTTTCTTCTAGGGTTTTTATGGTTTTAGGTCTAACGTTTAAGTCTTTAATCCATGTTGAGTTGATTTTTGTAGAAGGTGTAAGGAAGGGATCCAGTTTCAGCTTTCTACATGTGGCTAGCCAGTTTTCCCAGCACCATTTATTAAATAGGGATTCCTTTCTCCATTTCTTGTTTTTGTCAGGTTTGTCAAAGATCAGATAGTTGTAGATATGTGGCATTATTTCTGACGGCTCTGTTCTGTTCCATTGATCTATATCTCTGTTTTGGTACCAGTACCATGCTGTTTGGGTTACTGTAGCCTTGTAGTATAGTTGGAAGTCAGGTAGCGTGATGCCTCCAGCTTTGTTCTTTTGGCTGAGGATTGACTTGGTGATGCGGGCTCTTTTTTGGTTCCATATGAACTTTAAAGTAGTTTTTTCCAATTCTGTGAAGAAAGTCATTATTAACTTGGTGGGGATGGCATTGAATCTGTAAATTACCTTGGGAAGGATGGCCATTTTCATGATATTGATTCTTCCTACCCATGAGCATGGAATGTTCTTCCATTTGTTTGTATCCTCTTTTATTTCCTTGAGCAGTGGTTTGTAGTTTTCTCCTTGAAGAGGTCCTTCACATCCCTTGTAAGTTGGATTCCTAGGTATTTTATTCTCTTTGAAGCAATTGTGAATGGGAGTTCACTCATGATTTGGCTCTCTGTTTGTCTGTTATTGATGTATAAGAATGCTTGTGATTTTTGTACATTGATGTTGTATCCTGAGACTTTGCTGAAGTTGCTTATCAGCTTAAGGAGATTTTGGGCTGAGACAATGGGGTTTTCTAGATATACTATCACGTCATCTGCAAACAGGGACAATTTGACTTCCTTTTCTCCTAATTGAATACCCTTGATTTCCTTCTCTTGCCTAATTGCCCTGGCCAGAACTTCCAACACTATGTTGAATAGAAGTGGTGAGAGAGGGCATCCCTGTCTTGTGCCAGTTTTCAAAGTGAATGCTTCCAGTTTTTGCCCATTCAGTATGATATTGGCTGTGGGTTTGTCATAAATAGCTCTCATTATTTTGAGATACGACCCATCAATACCTAATTTATTGAGAGTTTTTAGCATGAAGGGTTGTTGAATTTTGTCAAAGGCCTTTTCTTCATGTATTGAGATAATCATGTGGTTTTTGACTTTGGTTCTGTTTATATGCTGGATTACATTTATTGATTTGCGTATCTTGAACCAGCCTTGCATCCCAGGGATGAAGCCCACTTGACCATGGTGGATAAGCTGTTTGATGTGCTGCTGGATTCGGTTTGCCAGTAATTTATTGAGGATTTTTGCATCAATATTCATCAAGGATATTGGTCTAAAATTCTCTTTTTTGGTTGTGTCTCTGCCCAGCTTTGGTATCAGCATGATGCTGGCCTCATAAAATGAGTTAGGAAGGATTCCCTCTTTTTCTATTGATTGGAATAGTTTCTGAAGTAATGGTTCCAGTTCCTCCTTGTACCTCCGGTAGAATTCGGCTGTGAACCCATCTGATCCTGGACTCTTTTTGGTTGGTAAGCCATTGATTATTGCCGCAATTTCAGCTCCTGTTATTAGTCTATTCAGAGATTCAACTTCTTCCTGGTTTAGTCATGGGAGAGTGTATGTGTCGAGGAATTTATACCTTTCTTTCTTTTTTAATTTTTCTTCTTTTCATCATTATTATTATTATTATTATCATTAGTATTATTATTATACTTTAGGCTCTATGGTACATGTGCGCAACGTGCAGGTAAGCTACATATGTATACATGTGCCATGCTGGTGCGCTGCACCCACCAACTCGTCATCTAGCATTAGGTATATCTCCCAATGCTGTCCCTCCCCCCTCCCCCCACGCCACCACAGTCCCCGAAGTGTGATGTTCCCCTTCCTGTGTCCATGTGTTCTCATTGTTCAATTCCCACCTATGAGTGAGAATATGTGGTGTTTGGTTTTTTGTTCTTGCGACAGTTTACTGAGAACGATGATTTCCAATTTCATCCATGTCCCTACAAAGGATATGAACTCATCCTTTTTTATGGCTGCCTAGTATTCCATGGTGTATATGTGCCACATTTTCTTAATCCAGTCTATCACTGTTGGACATTTGGGTTGGTTCCAAGTCTTTGCTGTTGTGTATAATGCCGCAATAAACATACGTGTGCATGTGTCTTTATAGCAGCATGATTTATAGTCCTTTGGGTATATACCCAGTAATGGGATGGCTGGGTCAAATGGAATTTCTAGTTCTAGATCCCTGAGGAATCGCCACAGTGACCTCCACAAGGGTTGAACTAGTTTACAGTCCCACCAACAGTGTAAAAGTGTTCCTATTTCTCCACATCCTCTCCAGCACCTGTTGTTTCCTGACTTTTTAATGATTGCCATTCTATCTGGTGTGAGATGGTATCTCATTGTGGTTTTGATTTGCATTTCTCTCATGGCCAGTGATGGTGAGCATTTTTTCACGTGTTTTTTGGCTGCATAAATGTCTTCTTTTGAGGAGTGTCTGTTCATGTCCTTCGCCCACTTTTTGATGGGGTTGTTTGGTGTTTTCTTGTAAATTTGTTGGAGTGCATTGTAGATTCTGGATATTAGCCCTTTGTCAGATGAGTAGGTTGCGAAAATTTTCTCCCATTTTGTAGGTTGCCTGTTCACTCTGACGGTAGTTTCCTTTGCTGTGCAGAAGCTCTTTAGTTTAATTAGATCCCATTTGTCAATTTTGGCTTTTGTTGCCATTGCTTTTGGTGTTTTAGACATGAACTCCTTGCCCATGCCTATGTCCTGAATGGTATTGCCTAGGTTTTCTTCTAGGGTTTCTATGGTTTTAGGTCTAACGTTTAAGTCTTTAATCCATGTTGAGTTGATTTTTGTATAAGGTGTAAGGAAGGGATCCAGTTTCAGCTTTCTACATGTGGCTAGCCAGTTTTCCCAGCACCATTTATTAAATAGGGATTCCTTTCTCCATTTCTTGTTTTTGTCAGGTTTGTCAAAGATCAGATAGTTGTAGATATGTGGCATTATTTCTGACGGCTCTGTTCTGTTCCATTGATCTATATCTCTGTTTTGGTACCAGTACCATGCTGTTTGGGTTACTGTGGCCTTGTAGTATAGTTGGAAGTCAGGTAGCGTGATGCCTCCAGCTTTGTTCTTTTGGCTGAGGATTGACTTGGTGATGCGGGCTCTTTTTTGGTTCCATATGAACTTTAAAGTAGTTTTTTCCAATTCTGTGAAGAAAGTCATTGGTAACTTGGTGGGGATGGCATTGAATCTGTAAATTACCTTGGGAAGGATGGCCATTTTCATGATATTGATTCTTCCTACCCATGAGCATGGAATGTTCTTCCATTTGTTTGTATCCTCTTTTATTTCCTTGAGCAGTGGTTTGTAGTTTTCTCCTTGAAGAGGTCCTTCACATCCCTTGTAAGTTGGATTCCTAGGTATTTTATTCTCTTTGAAGCAATTGTGAATGGGAGTTCACTCATGATTTGGCTCTCTGTTTGTCTGTTATTGATGTATAAGAATGCTTGTGATTTTTGTACATTGATGTTGTATCCTGAGACTTTGCTGAAGTTGCTTATCAGCTTAAGGAGATTTTGGGCTGAGACAATGGGGTTTTCTAGATATACTATCACGTCATCTGCAAACAGGGACAATTTGACTTCCTTTTCTCCTAATTGAATACCATTGATTTCCTTCTCTTGCCTAATTTCCCTGGCCAGAACTTCCAACACTATGTTGAATAGAAGTGGTGAGAGAGGGCATCCCTGTCTTGTGCCAGTTTTCAAAGTGAATGCTTCCAGTTTTTGCCCATTCAGTATGATATTGGCTGTGGGTTTGTCATAAATAGCTCTCATTATTTTGAGATACGACCCATCAATACCTAATTTATTGAGAGTTTTTAGCATGAAGGGTTGTTGAATTTTGTCAAAGGCCTTTTCTTCATGTATTGAGATAATCATGTGGTTTTTGACTTTGGTTCTGTTTATATGCTGTATTACATTTATTGATTTGCGTATCTTGAACCAGCCTTGCATCCCAGGGATGAAGCCCACTTGATCATGGTGAATAAGCTGTTTGATGTGCTGCTGGATTCGGTTTGCCAGTAATTTATTGAGGATTTTTGCATCAATATTCATCAAGGATATTGGTCTAAAATTCTCTTTTTTGTTTGTGTCTCTGCCCAGCTTTGGTATCAGCATGATGCTGGCCTCATAAAATGAGTTAGGAAGGATTCCCTCTTTTTCTATTGATTGGAATAGTTTCTGAAGTAATGGTTCCAGTTCCTCCTTGTACCTCCGGTAGAATTCGGCTGTGAACCCATCTGATCCTGGACTCTTTTTGGTTGGTAAGCCATTGATTATTGCCGCAATTTCAGCTCCTGTTATTAGTCTATTCAGAGATTCAACTTCTTCCTGGTTTAGTCATGGGAGAGTGTATGTGTCGAGGAATTTATACCTTTCTTTTTTTTTTAATTTTTCTTCTTTTCATCATTATTATTATTATTATTATCATTAGTATTATTATTATACTTTAGGCTCTATGGTACATGTGCGCAACGTGCAGGTAAGCTACATATGTATACATGTGCCATGCTGGTGCGCTGCACCCACCAACTCGTCATCTAGCATTAGGTATATCTCCCAATGCTGTCCCTCCCCCCTCCCCCCACGCCACCACAGTCCCCGAAGTGTGATGTTCCCCTTCCTGTGTCCATGTGTTCTCATTGTTCAATTCCCACCTATGAGTGAGAATATGTGGTGTTTGGTTTTTTGTTCTTGCGACAGTTTACTGAGAACGATGATTTCCAATTTCATCCATGTCCCTACAAAGGATATGAACTCATCCTTTTTTATGGCTGCCTGGTATTCCATGGTGTATATGTGCCACATTTTCTTAATCCAGTCTATCACTGTTGGACATTTGGGTTGGTTCCAAGTCTTTGCTGTTGTGTATAATGCCGCAATAAACATACGTGTGCATGTGTCTTTATAGCAGCATGATTTATAGTCCTTTGGGTATATACCCAGTAATGGGATGGCTGGGTCAAATGGAATTTCTAGTTCTAGATCCCTGAGGAATCGCCACAGTGACCTCCACAAGGGTTGAACTAGTTTACAGTCCCACCAACAGTGTAAAAGTGTTCCTATTTCTCCACATCCTCTCCAGCACCTGTTGTTTCCTGACTTTTTAATGATTGCCATTCTATCTGGTGTGAGATGGTATCTCATTGTGGTTTTGATTTGCATTTCTCTCATGGCCAGTGATGGTGAGCATTTTTTCACGTGTTTTTTGGCTGCATAAATGTCTTCTTTTGAGGAGTGTCTGTTCATGTCCTTCGCCCACTTTTTGATGGGGTTGTTTGGTGTTTTCTTGTAAATTTGTTGGACTGCATTGTAGATTCTGGATATGAGCCCTTTGTCAGATGAGTAGGTTGCGAAAATTTTCTCCCATTTTGTAGGTTGCCTGTTCACTCTGACGGTAGTTTCCTTTGCTGTGCAGAAGCTCTTTAGTTTAATTAGATCCCATTTGTCAATTTTGGCTTTTGTTGCCATTGCTTTTGGTGTTTTAGACATGAACTCCTTGCCCATGCCTATGTCCTGAATGGTATTGCCTAGGTTTTCTTCTAGGGTTTCTATGGTTTTAGGTCTAACGTTTAAGTCTTTAATCCATGTTGAGTTGATTTTTGTATAAGGTGTAAGGAAGGGATCCAGTTTCAGCTTTCTACATGTGGCTAGCCAGTTTTCCCAGCACCATTTATTAAATAGGGATTCCTTTCTCCATTTCTTGTTTTTGTCAGGTTTGTCAAAGATCAGATAGTTGTAGATATGTGGCATTATTTCTGACGGCTCTGTTCTGTTCCATTGATCTATATCTCTGTTTTGGTACCAGTACCATGCTGTTTGGGTTACTGTGGCCTTGTAGTATAGTTGGAAGTCAGGTAGCGTGATGCCTCCAGCTTTGTTCTTTTGGCTGAGGATTGACTTGGTGATGCGGGCTCTTTTTTGGTTCCATATGAACTTTAAAGTAGTTTTTTCCAATTCTGTGAAGAAAGTCATTGGTAACTTGGTGGGGATGGCATTGAATCTGTAAATTACCTTGGGAAGGATGGCCATTTTCATGATATTGATTCTTCCTACCCATGAGCATGGAATGTTCTTCCATTTGTTTGTATCCTCTTTTATTTCCTTGAGCAGTGGTTTGTAGTTTTCTCCTTGAAGAGGTCCTTCACATCCCTTGTAAGTTGGATTCCTAGGTATTTTATTCTCTTTGAAGCAATTGTGAATGGGAGTTCACTCATGATTTGGCTCTCTGTTTGTCTGTTATTGATGTATAAGAATGCTTGTGATTTTTGTACATTGATGTTGTATCCTGAGACTTTGCTGAAGTTGCTTATCAGCTTAAGGAGATTTTGGGCTGAGACAATGGGGTTTTCTAGATATACTATCACGTCATCTGCAAACAGGGACAATTTGACTTCCTTTTCTCCTAATTGAATACCCTTGATTTCCTTCTCTTGCCTAATTGCCCTGGCCAGAACTTCCAACACTATGTTGAATAGAAGTGGTGAGAGAGGGCATCCCTGTCTTGTGCCAGTTTTCAAAGTGAATGCTTCCAGTTTTTGCCCATTCAGTATGATATTGGCTGTGGGTTTGTCATAAATAGCTCTCATTATTTTGAGATACGACCCATCAATACCTAATTTATTGAGAGTTTTTAGCATGAAGGGTTGTTGAATTTTGTCAAAGGCCTTTTCTTCATGTATTGAGATAATCATGTGGTTTTTGACTTTGGTTCTGTTTATATGCTGGATTACATTTATTGATTTGCGTATCTTGAACCAGCCTTGCATCCCAGGGATGAAGCCCACTTGACCATGGTGGATAAGCTGTTTGATGTGCTGCTGGATTCGGTTTGCCAGTAATTTATTGAGGATTTTTGCATCAATATTCATCAAGGATATTGGTCTAAAATTCTCTTTTTTGGTTGTGTCTCTGCCCAGCTTTGGTATCAGCATGATGCTGGCCTCATAAAATGAGTTAGGAAGGATTCCCTCTTTTTCTATTGATTGGAATAGTTTCTGAAGTAATGGTTCCAGTTCCTCCTTGTACCTCCGGTAGAATTCGGCTGTGAACCCATCTGATCCTGGACTCTTTTTGGTTGGTAAGCCATTGATTATTGCCGCAATTTCAGCTCCTGTTATTAGTCTATTCAGAGATTCAACTTCTTCCTGGTTTAGTCATGGGAGAGTGTATGTGTCGAGGAATTTATACCTTTCTTTCTTTTTTAATTTTTCTTCTTTTCATCATTATTATTATTATTATTATCATTAGTATTATTATTATACTTTAGGCTCTATGGTACATGTGCGCAACGTGCAGGTAAGCTACATATGTATACATGTGCCATGCTGGTGCGCTGCACCCACCAACTCGTCATCTAGCATTAGGTATATCTCCCAATGCTGTCCCTCCCCCCTCCCCCCACGCCACCACAGTCCCCGAAGTGTGATGTTCCCCTTCCTGTGTCCATGTGTTCTCATTGTTCAATTCCCACCTATGAGTGAGAATATGTGGTGTTTGGTTTTTTGTTCTTGCGACAGTTTACTGAGAACGATGATTTCCAATTTCATCCATGTCCCTACAAAGGATATGAACTCATCCTTTTTTATGGCTGCCTAGTATTCCATGGTGTATATGTGCCACATTTTCTTAATCCAGTCTATCACTGTTGGACATTTGGGTTGGTTCCAAGTCTTTGCTGTTGTGTATAATGCCGCAATAAACATACGTGTGCATGTGTCTTTATAGCAGCATGATTTATAGTCCTTTGGGTATATACCCAGTAATGGGATGGCTGGGTCAAATGGAATTTCTAGTTCTAGATCCCTGAGGAATCGCCACAGTGACCTCCACAAGGGTTGAACTAGTTTACAGTCCCACCAACAGTGTAAAAGTGTTCCTATTTCTCCACATCCTCTCCAGCACCTGTTGTTTCCTGACTTTTTAATGATTGCCATTCTATCTGGTGTGAGATGGTATCTCATTGTGGTTTTGATTTGCATTTCTCTCATGGCCAGTGATGGTGAGCATTTTTTCACGTGTTTTTTGGCTGCATAAATGTCTTCTTTTGAGGAGTGTCTGTTCATGTCCTTCGCCCACTTTTTGATGGGGTTGTTTGGTGTTTTCTTGTAAATTTGTTGGAGTGCATTGTAGATTCTGGATATTAGCCCTTTGTCAGATGAGTAGGTTGCGAAAATTTTCTCCCATTTTGTAGGTTGCCTGTTCACTCTGACGGTAGTTTCCTTTGCTGTGCAGAAGCTCTTTAGTTTAATTAGATCCCATTTGTCAATTTTGGCTTTTGTTGCCATTGCTTTTGGTGTTTTAGACATGAACTCCTTGCCCATGCCTATGTCCTGAATGGTATTGCCTAGGTTTTCTTCTAGGGTTTCTATGGTTTTAGGTCTAACGTTTAAGTCTTTAATCCATGTTGAGTTGATTTTTGTATAAGGTGTAAGGAAGGGATCCAGTTTCAGCTTTCTACATGTGGCTAGCCAGTTTTCCCAGCACCATTTATTAAATAGGGATTCCTTTCTCCATTTCTTGTTTTTGTCAGGTTTGTCAAAGATCAGATAGTTGTAGATATGTGGCATTATTTCTGACGGCTCTGTTCTGTTCCATTGATCTATATCTCTGTTTTGGTACCAGTACCATGCTGTTTGGGTTACTGTGGCCTTGTAGTATAGTTGGAAGTCAGGTAGCGTGATGCCTCCAGCTTTGTTCTTTTGGCTGAGGATTGACTTGGTGATGCGGGCTCTTTTTTGGTTCCATATGAACTTTAAAGTAGTTTTTTCCAATTCTGTGAAGAAAGTCATTGGTAACTTGGTGGGGATGGCATTGAATCTGTAAATTACCTTGGGAAGGATGGCCATTTTCATGATATTGATTCTTCCTACCCATGAGCATGGAATGTTCTTCCATTTGTTTGTATCCTCTTTTATTTCCTTGAGCAGTGGTTTGTAGTTTTCTCCTTGAAGAGGTCCTTCACATCCCTTGTAAGTTGGATTCCTAGGTATTTTATTCTCTTTGAAGCAATTGTGAATGGGAGTTCACTCATGATTTGGCTCTCTGTTTGTCTGTTATTGATGTATAAGAATGCTTGTGATTTTTGTACATTGATGTTGTATCCTGAGACTTTGCTGAAGTTGCTTATCAGCTTAAGGAGATTTTGGGCTGAGACAATGGGGTTTTCTAGATATACTATCACGTCATCTGCAAACAGGGACAATTTGACTTCCTTTTCTCCTAATTGAATACCATTGATTTCCTTCTCTTGCCTAATTTCCCTGGCCAGAACTTCCAACACTATGTTGAATAGAAGTGGTGAGAGAGGGCATCCCTGTCTTGTGCCAGTTTTCAAAGTGAATGCTTCCAGTTTTTGCCCATTCAGTATGATATTGGCTGTGGGTTTGTCATAAATAGCTCTCATTATTTTGAGATACGACCCATCAATACCTAATTTATTGAGAGTTTTTAGCATGAAGGGTTGTTGAATTTTGTCAAAGGCCTTTTCTTCATGTATTGAGATAATCATGTGGTTTTTGACTTTGGTTCTGTTTATATGCTGGATTACATTTATTGATTTGCGTATCTTGAACCAGCCTTGCATCCCAGGGATGAAGCCCACTTGATCATGGTGAATAAGCTGTTTGATGTGCTGCTGGATTCGGTTTGCCAGTAATTTATTGAGGATTTTTGCATCAATATTCATCAAGGATATTGGTCTAAAATTCTCTTTTTTGGTTGTGTCTCTGCCCAGCTTTGGTATCAGCATGATGCTGGCCTCATAAAATGAGTTAGGAAGGATTCCCTCTTTTTCTATTGATTGGAATAGTTTCTGAAGTAATGGTTCCAGTTCCTCCTTGTACCTCCGGTAGAATTCGGCTGTGAACCCATCTGATCCTGGACTCTTTTTGGTTGGTAAGCCATTGATTATTGCCGCAATTTCAGCTCCTGTTATTAGTCTATTCAGAGATTCAACTTCTTCCTGGTTTAGTCATGGGAGAGTGTATGTGTCGAGGAATTTATACCTTTCTTTTTTTTTTAATTTTTCTTCTTTTCATCATTATTATTATTATTATTATCATTAGTATTATTATTATACTTTAGGCTCTATGGTACATGTGCGCAACGTGCAGGTAAGCTACATATGTATACATGTGCCATGCTGGTGCGCTGCACCCACCAACTCGTCATCTAGCATTAGGTATATCTCCCAATGCTGTCCCTCCCCCCTCCCCCCACGCCACCACAGTCCCCGTATTGTGATGTTCCCCTTCCTGTGTCCATGTGTTCTCATTGTTCAATTCCCACCTATGAGTGAGAATATGTGGTGTTTGGTTTTTTGTTCTTGCGACAGTTTACTGAGAACGATGATTTCCAATTTCATCCATGTCCCTACAAAGGATATGAACTCATCCTTTTTTATGGCTGCCTGGTATTCCATGGTGTATATGTGCCACATTTTCTTAATCCAGTCTATCACTGTTGGACATTTGGGTTGGTTCCAAGTCTTTGCTGTTGTGTATAATGCCGCAATAAACATACGTGTGC
Organism: Pongo abelii; assembly: GCF_028885655.2. Lineage (NCBI taxonomy): Eukaryota > Metazoa > Chordata > Mammalia > Primates > Hominidae > Pongo > Pongo abelii. The sequence continues at coordinate 4,046,355 of NC_072007.2, read as the reverse complement.
ATGTGTCTTTATAGCAGCATGATTTATAGTCCTTTGGGTATATACCCAGTAATGGGATGGCTGGGTCAAATGGAATTTCTAGTTCTAGATCCCTGAGGAATCGCCACAGTGACCTCCACAAGGGTTGAACTAGTTTACAGTCCCACCAACAGTGTAAAAGTGTTCCTATTTCTCCACATCCTCTCCAGCACCTATTGTTTCCTGACTTTTTAATGATTGCCATTCTATCTGGTGTGAGATGGTATCTCATTGTGGTTTTGATTTGCATTTCTCTCATGGCCAGTGATGGTGAGCATTTTTTCACGTGTTTTTTGGCTGCATAAATGTCTTCTTTTGAGGAGTGTCTGTTCATGTCCTTCGCCCACTTTTTGATGGGGTTGTTTGGTGTTTTCTTGTAAATTTGTTGGACTGCATTGTAGATTCTGGATATGAGCCCTTTGTCAGATGAGTAGGTTGCGAAAATTTTCTCCCATTTTGTAGGTTGCCTGTTCACTCTGACGGTAGTTTCCTTTGCTGTGCAGAAGCTCTTTAGTTTAATTAGATCCCATTTGTCAATTTTGGCTTTTGTTGCCATTGCTTTTGGTGTTTTAGACATGAACTCCTTGCCCATGCCTATGTCCTGAATGGTATTGCCTAGGTTTTCTTCTAGGGTTTCTATGGTTTTAGGTCTAACGTTTAAGTCTTTAATCCATGTTGAGTTGATTTTTGTATAAGGTGTAAGGAAGGGATCCAGTTTCAGCTTTCTACATGTGGCTAGCCAGTTTTCCCAGCACCATTTATTAAATAGGGATTCCTTTCTCCATTTCTTGTTTTTGTCAGGTTTGTCAAAGATCAGATAGTTGTAGATATGTGGCATTATTTCTGACGGCTCTGTTCTGTTCCATTGATCTATATCTCTGTTTTGGTACCAGTACCATGCTGTTTGGGTTACTGTGGCCTTGTAGTATAGTTGGAAGTCAGGTAGCGTGATGCCTCCAGCTTTGTTCTTTTGGCTGAGGATTGACTTGGTGATGCGGGCTCTTTTTTGGTTCCATATGAACTTTAAAGTAGTTTTTTCCAATTCTGTGAAGAAAGTCATTGGTAACTTGGTGGGGATGGCATTGAATCTGTAAATTACCTTGGGAAGGATGGCCATTTTCATGATATTGATTCTTCCTACCCATGAGCATGGAATGTTCTTCCATTTGTTTGTATCCTCTTTTATTTCCTTGAGCAGTGGTTTGTAGTTTTCTCCTTGAAGAGGTCCTTCACATCCCTTGTAAGTTGGATTCCTAGGTATTTTATTCTCTTTGAAGCAATTGTGAATGGGAGTTCACTCATGATTTGGCTCTCTGTTTGTCTGTTATTGATGTATAAGAATGCTTGTGATTTTTGTACATTGATGTTGTATCCTGAGACTTTGCTGAAGTTGCTTATCAGCTTAAGGAGATTTTGGGCTGAGACAATGGGGTTTTCTAGATATACTATCACGTCATCTGCAAACAGGGACAATTTGACTTCCTTTTCTCCTAATTGAATACCATTGATTTCCTTCTCTTGCCTAATTTCCCTGGCCAGAACTTCCAACACTATGTTGAATAGAAGTGGTGAGAGAGGGCATCCCTGTCTTGTGCCAGTTTTCAAAGTGAATGCTTCCAGTTTTTGCCCATTCAGTATGATATTGGCTGTGGGTTTGTCATAAATAGCTCTTATTATTTTGAGATACGACCCATCAATACCTAATTTATTGAGAGTTTTTAGCATGAAGGGTTGTTGAATTTTGTCAAAGGCCTTTTCTTCATGTATTGAGATAATCATGTGGTTTTTGACTTTGGTTCTGTTTATATGCTGGATTACATTTATTGATTTGCGTATCTTGAACCAGCCTTGCATCCCAGGGATGAAGCCCACTTGATCATGGTGAATAAGCTGTTTGATGTGCTGCTGGATTCGGTTTGCCAGTAATTTATTGAGGATTTTTGCATCAATATTCATCAAGGATATTGGTCTAAAATTCTCTTTTTTGGTTGTGTCTCTGCCCAGCTTTGGTATCAGCATGATGCTGGCCTCATAAAATGAGTTAGGAAGGATTCCCTCTTTTTCTATTGATTGGAAAAGTTTCTGAAGTAATGGTTCCAGTTCCTCCTTGTACCTCCGGTAGAATTCGGCTGTGAACCCATCTGATCCTGGACTCTTTTTGGTTGGTAAGCCATTGATTATTGCCGCAATTTCAGCTCCTGTTATTAGTCTATTCAGAGATTCAACTTCTTCCTGGTTTAGTCATGGGAGAGTGTATGTGTCGAGGAATTTATACCTTTCTTTTTTTTTTTAATTTTTCTTCTTTTTATCATTATTATTATTATTATTATCATTAGTATTATTATTCTACTTTAGGCTCTATGGTACATGTGCGCAACGTGCAGGTAAGCTACATATGTATACATGTGCCATGCTGGTGCGCTGCACCCACCAACTCGTCATCTAGCATTAGGTATATCTCCCAATGCTGTCCCTCCCCCCTCCCCCCACGCCACCACAGTCCCCGAAGTGTGATGTTCCCCTTCCTGTGTCCATGTGTTCTCATTGTTCAATTCCCACCTATGAGTGAGAATATGTGGTGTTTGGTTTTTTGTTCTTGCGACAGTTTACTGAGAACGATGATTTCCAATTTCATCCATGTCCCTACAAAGGATATGAACTCATCATTTTTTATGGCTGCCTGGTATTCCATGGTGTATATGTGCCACATTTTCCTAATCCAGTCTATCACTGTTGGACATTTGGGTTGGTTCCAAGTCTTTGCTGTTGTGTATAATGCCGCAATAAACATACGTGTGCATGTGTCTTTATAGCAGCATGATTTATAGTCCTTTGGGTATATACCCAGTAATGGGATGGCTGGGTCTAATGGAATTTCTAGTTCTAGATCCCTGAGGAATCGCCACAGTGACCTCCACAAGGGTTGAACTAGTTTACAGTCCCACCAACAGTGTAAAAGTGTTCCTATTTCTCCACATCCTTTCCAGCACCTGTTGTTTCCTGACTTTTTAATGATTGCCATTCTATCTGGTGTGAGATGGTATCTCATTGTGGTTTTGATTTGCATTTCTCTCATGGCCAGTGATGGTGAGCATTTTTTCACGTGTTTTTTGGCTGCATAAATGTCTTCTTTTGAGGAGTGTCTGTTCATGTCCTTCGCCCACTTTTTGATGGGGTTGTTTGGTGTTTTCTTGTAAATTTGTTGGAGTGCATTGTAGATTCTGGATATTAGCCCTTTGTCAGATGAGTAGGTTGCGAAAATTTTCTCCCATTTTGTAGGTTGACTGTTCACTCTGACGGTAGTTTCCTTTGCTGTGCAGAAGCTCTTTAGTTTAATTAGATCCCATTTGTCAATTTTGGCTTTTGTTGCCATTGCTTTTGGTGTTTTAGACATGAACTCCTTGCCCATGCCTATGTCCTGAATGGTATTGCCTAGGTTTTCTTCTAGGGTTTTTATGGTTTTAGGTCTAACGTTTAAGTCTTTAATCCATGTTGAGTTGATTTTTGTAGAAGGTGTAAGGAAGGGATCCAGTTTCAGCTTTCTACATGTGGCTAGCCAGTTTTCCCAGCACCATTTATTAAATAGGGATTCCTTTCTCCATTTCTTGTTTTTGTCAGGTTTGTCAAAGATCAGATAGTTGTAGATATGTGGCATTATTTCTGACGGCTCTGTTCTGTTCCATTGATCTATATCTCTGTTTTGGTACCAGTACCATGCTGTTTGGGTTACTGTAGCCTTGTAGTATAGTTGGAAGTCAGGTAGCGTGATGCCTCCAGCTTTGTTCTTTTGGCTTAGGATTGACTTGGTGATGCGGGCTCTTTTTTGGTTCCATATGAACTTTAAAGTAGTTTTTTCCAATTCTGTGAAGAAAGTCATTGGTAACTTGGTGGGGATGGCATTGAATCTGTAAATTACCTTGGGAAGGATGGCCATTTTCATGATATTGATTCTTCCTACCCATGAGCATGGAATGTTCTTCCATTTGTTTGTATCCTCTTTTATTTCCTTGAGCAGTGGTTTGTAGTTTTCTCCTTGAAGAGGTCCTTCACATCCCTTGTAAGTTGGATTCCTAGGTATTTTATTCTCTTTGAAGCAATTGTGAATGGGAGTTCACTCATGATTTGGCTCTCTGTTTGTCTGTTATTGATGTATAAGAATGCTTGTGATTTTTGTACATTGATGTTGTATCCTGAGACTTTGCTGAAGTTGCTTATCAGCTTAAGGAGATTTTGGGCTGAGACAATGGGGTTTTCTAGATATACTATCACGTCGTCTGCAAACAGGGACAATTTGACTTCCTTTTCTCCTAATTGAATACCCTTGATTTCCTTCTCTTGCCTAATCGCCCTGGCCAGAACTTCCAACACTATGTTGAATAGAAGTGGTGAGAGAGGGCATCCCTGCCTTGTGCCAGTTTTCAAAGTGAATGCTTCCAGTTTTTGCCCATTCAGTATGATATTGGCTGTGGGTTTGTCATAAATAGCTCTTATTATTTTGAGATACGACCCATCAATACCTAATTTATTGAGAGTTTTTAGCATGAAGGGTTGTTGAATTTTGTCAAAGGCCTTTTCTTCATGTATTGAGATAATCATGTGGTTTTTGACTTTGGTTCTGTTTATATGCTGGATTACATTTATTGATTTGCGTATCTTGAACCAGCCTTGCATCCCAGGGATGAAGCCCACTTGATCATGGTGAATAAGCTGTTTGATGTGCTGCTGGATTCGGTTTGCCAGTAATTTATTGAGGATTTTTGCATCAATATTCATCAAGGATATTGGTCTAAAATTCTCTTTTTTGGTTGTGTCTCTGCCCAGCTTTGGTATCAGCATGATGCTGGCCTCATAAAATGAGTTAGGAAGGATTCCCTCTTTTTCTATTGATTGGAATAGTTTCTGAAGTAATGGTTCCAGTTCCTCCTTGTACCTCCGGTAGAATTCGGCTGTGAACCCATCTGATCCTGGACTCTTTTTGGTTGGTAAGCCATTGATTATTGCCGCAATTTCAGCTCCTGTTATTAGTCTATTCAGAGATTCAACTTCTTCCTGGTTTAGTCATGGGAGAGTGTATGTGTCGAGGAATTTATACCTTTCTTTTTTTTTTAATTTTTCTTCTTTTCATCATTATTATTATTATTATTATCATTAGTATTATTATTATACTTTAGGCTCTATGGTACATGTGCGCAACGTGCAGGTAAGCTACATATGTATACATGTGCCATGCTGGTGCGCTGCACCCACCAACTCGTCATCTAGCATTAGGTATATCTCCCAATGCTGTCCCTCCCCCCTCCCCCCACGCCACCACAGTCCCCGTATTGTGATGTTCCCCTTCCTGTGTCCATGTGTTCTCATTGTTCAATTCCCACCTATGAGTGAGAATATGTGGTGTTTGGTTTTTTGTTCTTGCGACAGTTTACTGAGAACGATGATTTCCAATTTCATCCATGTCCCTACAAAGGATATGAACTCATCCTTTTTTATGGCTGCCTGGTATTCCATGGTGTATATGTGCCACATTTTCTTAATCCAGTCTATCACTGTTGGACATTTGGGTTGGTTCCAAGTCTTTGCTGTTGTGTATAATGCCGCAATAAACATACGTGTGCATGTGTCTTTATAGCAGCATGATTTATAGTCCTTTGGGTATATACCCAGTAATGGGATGGCTGGGTCAAATGGAATTTCTAGTTCTAGATCCCTGAGGAATCGCCACAGTGACCTCCACAAGGGTTGAACTAGTTTACAGTCCCACCAACAGTGTAAAAGTGTTCCTATTTCTCCACATCCTCTCCAGCACCTGTTGTTTCCTGACTTTTTAATGATTGCCATTCTATCTGGTGTGAGATGGTATCTCATTGTGGTTTTGATTTGCATTTCTCTCATGGCCAGTGATGGTGAGCATTTTTTCACGTGTTTTTTGGCTGCATAAATGTCTTCTTTTGAGGAGTGTCTGTTCATGTCCTTCGCCCACTTTTTGATGGGGTTGTTTGGTGTTTTCTTGTAAATTTGTTGGACTGCATTGTAGATTCTGGATATGAGCCCTTTGTCAGATGAGTAGGTTGCGAAAATTTTCTCCCATTTTGTAGGTTGCCTGTTCACTCTGACGGTAGTTTCCTTTGCTGTGCAGAAGCTCTTTAGTTTAATTAGATCCCATTTGTCAATTTTGGCTTTTGTTGCCATTGCTTTTGGTGTTTTAGACATGAACTCCTTGCCCATGCCTATGTCCTGAATGGTATTGCCTAGGTTTTCTTCTAGGGTTTCTATGGTTTTAGGTCTAACGTTTAAGTCTTTAATCCATGTTGAGTTGATTTTTGTATAAGGTGTAAGGAAGGGATCCAGTTTCAGCTTTCTACATGTGGCTAGCCAGTTTTCCCAGCACCATTTATTAAATAGGGATTCCTTTCTCCATTTCTTGTTTTTGTCAGGTTTGTCAAAGATCAGATAGTTGTAGATATGTGGCATTATTTCTGACGGCTCTGTTCTGTTCCATTGATCTATATCTCTGTTTTGGTACCAGTACCATGCTGTTTGGGTTACTGTGGCCTTGTAGTATAGTTGGAAGTCAGGTAGCGTGATGCCTCCAGCTTTGTTCTTTTGGCTGAGGATTGACTTGGTGATGCGGGCTCTTTTTTGGTTCCATATGAACTTTAAAGTAGTTTTTTCCAATTCTGTGAAGAAAGTCATTGGTAACTTGGTGGGGATGGCATTGAATCTGTAAATTACCTTGGGAAGGATGGCCATTTTCATGATATTGATTCTTCCTACCCATGAGCATGGAATGTTCTTCCATTTGTTTGTATCCTCTTTTATTTCCTTGAGCAGTGGTTTGTAGTTTTCTCCTTGAAGAGGTCCTTCACATCCCTTGTAAGTTGGATTCCTAGGTATTTTATTCTCTTTGAAGCAATTGTGAATGGGAGTTCACTCATGATTTGGCTCTCTGTTTGTCTGTTATTGATGTATAAGAATGCTTGTGATTTTTGTACATTGATGTTGTATCCTGAGACTTTGCTGAAGTTGCTTATCAGCTTAAGGAGATTTTGGGCTGAGACAATGGGGTTTTCTAGATATACTATCACGTCATCTGCAAACAGGGACAATTTGACTTCCTTTTCTCCTAATTGAATACCATTGATTTCCTTCTCTTGCCTAATTTCCCTGGCCAGAACTTCCAACACTATGTTGAATAGAAGTGGTGAGAGAGGGCATCCCTGTCTTGTGCCAGTTTTCAAAGTGAATGCTTCCAGTTTTTGCCCATTCAGTATGATATTGGCTGTGGGTTTGTCATAAATAGCTCTTATTATTTTGAGATACGACCCATCAATACCTAATTTATTGAGAGTTTTTAGCATGAAGGGTTGTTGAATTTTGTCAAAGGCCTTTTCTTCATGTATTGAGATAATCATGTGGTTTTTGACTTTGGTTCTGTTTATATGCTGGATTACATTTATTGATTTGCGTATCTTGAACCAGCCTTGCATCCCAGGGATGAAGCCCACTTGATCATGGTGAATAAGCTGTTTGATGTGCTGCTGGATTCGGTTTGCCAGTAATTTATTGAGGATTTTTGCATCAATATTCATCAAGGATATTGGTCTAAAATTCTCTTTTTTGGTTGTGTCTCTGCCCAGCTTTGGTATCAGCATGATGCTGGCCTCATAAAATGAGTTAGGAAGGATTCCCTCTTTTTCTATTGATTGGAAAAGTTTCTGAAGTAATGGTTCCAGTTCCTCCTTGTACCTCCGGTAGAATTCGGCTGTGAACCCATCTGATCCTGGACTCTTTTTGGTTGGTAAGCCATTGATTATTGCCGCAATTTCAGCTCCTGTTATTAGTCTATTCAGAGATTCAACTTCTTCCTGGTTTAGTCATGGGAGAGTGTATGTGTCGAGGAATTTATACCTTTCTTTTTTTTTTTAATTTTTCTTCTTTTTATCATTATTATTATTATTATTATCATTAGTATTATTATTCTACTTTAGGCTCTATGGTACATGTGCGCAACGTGCAGGTAAGCTACATATGTATACATGTGCCATGCTGGTGCGCTGCACCCACCAACTCGTCATCTAGCATTAGGTATATCTCCCAATGCTGTCCCTCCCCCCTCCCCCCACGCCACCACAGTCCCCGAAGTGTGATGTTCCCCTTCCTGTGTCCATGTGTTCTCATTGTTCAATTCCCACCTATGAGTGAGAATATGTGGTGTTTGGTTTTTTGTTCTTGCGACAGTTTACTGAGAACGATGATTTCCAATTTCATCCATGTCCCTACAAAGGATATGAACTCATCATTTTTTATGGCTGCCTGGTATTCCATGGTGTATATGTGCCACATTTTCCTAATCCAGTCTATCACTGTTGGACATTTGGGTTGGTTCCAAGTCTTTGCTGTTGTGTATAATGCCGCAATAAACATACGTGTGCATGTGTCTTTATAGCAGCATGATTTATAGTCCTTTGGGTATATACCCAGTAATGGGATGGCTGGGTCTAATGGAATTTCTAGTTCTAGATCCCTGAGGAATCGCCACAGTGACCTCCACAAGGGTTGAACTAGTTTACAGTCCCACCAACAGTGTAAAAGTGTTCCTATTTCTCCACATCCTTTCCAGCACCTGTTGTTTCCTGACTTTTTAATGATTGCCATTCTATCTGGTGTGAGATGGTATCTCATTGTGGTTTTGATTTGCATTTCTCTCATGGCCAGTGATGGTGAGCATTTTTTCACGTGTTTTTTGGCTGCATAAATGTCTTCTTTTGAGGAGTGTCTGTTCATGTCCTTCGCCCACTTTTTGATGGGGTTGTTTGGTGTTTTCTTGTAAATTTGTTGGAGTGCATTGTAGATTCTGGATATTAGCCCTTTGTCAGATGAGTAGGTTGCGAAAATTTTCTCCCATTTTGTAGGTTGACTGTTCACTCTGACGGTAGTTTCCTTTGCTGTGCAGAAGCTCTTTAGTTTAATTAGATCCCATTTGTCAATTTTGGCTTTTGTTGCCATTGCTTTTGGTGTTTTAGACATGAACTCCTTGCCCATGCCTATGTCCTGAATGGTATTGCCTAGGTTTTCTTCTAGGGTTTTTATGGTTTTAGGTCTAACGTTTAAGTCTTTAATCCATGTTGAGTTGATTTTTGTAGAAGGTGTAAGGAAGGGATCCAGTTTCAGCTTTCTACATGTGGCTAGCCAGTTTTCCCAGCACCATTTATTAAATAGGGATTCCTTTCTCCATTTCTTGTTTTTGTCAGGTTTGTCAAAGATCAGATAGTTGTAGATATGTGGCATTATTTCTGACGGCTCTGTTCTGTTCCATTGATCTATATCTCTGTTTTGGTACCAGTACCATGCTGTTTGGGTTACTGTAGCCTTGTAGTATAGTTGGAAGTCAGGTAGCGTGATGCCTCCAGCTTTGTTCTTTTGGCTTAGGATTGACTTGGTGATGCGGGCTCTTTTTTGGTTCCATATGAACTTTAAAGTAGTTTTTTCCAATTCTGTGAAGAAAGTCATTGGTAACTTGGTGGGGATGGCATTGAATCTGTAAATTACCTTGGGAAGGATGGCCATTTTCATGATATTGATTCTTCCTACCCATGAGCATGGAATGTTCTTCCATTTGTTTGTATCCTCTTTTATTTCCTTGAGCAGTGGTTTGTAGTTTTCTCCTTGAAGAGGTCCTTCACATCCCTTGTAAGTTGGATTCCTAGGTATTTTATTCTCTTTGAAGCAATTGTGAATGGGAGTTCACTCATGATTTGGCTCTCTGTTTGTCTGTTATTGATGTATAAGAATGCTTGTGATTTTTGTACATTGATGTTGTATCCTGAGACTTTGCTGAAGTTGCTTATCAGCTTAAGGAGATTTTGGGCTGAGACAATGGGGTTTTCTAGATATACTATCACGTCGTCTGCAAACAGGGACAATTTGACTTCCTTTTCTCCTAATTGAATACCCTTGATTTCCTTCTCTTGCCTAATCGCCCTGGCCAGAACTTCCAACACTATGTTGAATAGAAGTGGTGAGAGAGGGCATCCCTGCCTTGTGCCAGTTTTCAAAGTGAATGCTTCCAGTTTTTGCCCATTCAGTATGATATTGGCTGTGGGTTTGTCATAAATAGCTCTTATTATTTTGAGATACGACCCATCAATACCTAATTTATTGAGAGTTTTTAGCATGAAGGGTTGTTGAATTTTGTCAAAGGCCTTTTCTTCATGTATTGAGATAATCATGTGGTTTTTGACTTTGGTTCTGTTTATATGCTGGATTACATTTATTGATTTGCGTATCTTGAACCAGCCATGCATCCCAGGGATGAAGCCCACTTGACCATGGTGGATAAGCTGTTTGATGTGCTGCTGGATTCGGTTTGCCAGTAATTTATTGAGGATTTTTGCATCAATATTCATCAAGGATATTGGTCTAAAATTCTCTTTTTTGGTTGTGTCTCTGCCCAGCTTTGGTATCAGCATGATGCTGGCCTCATAAAATGAGTTAGGAAGGATTCCCTCTTTTTCTATTGATTGGAATAGTTTCTGAAGTAATGGTTCCAGTTCCTCCTTGTACCTCCGGTAGAATTCGGCTGTGAACCCATCTGATCCTGGACTCTTTTTGGTTGGTAAGCCATTGATTATTGCCGCAATTTCAGCTCCTGTTATTAGTCTATTCAGAGATTCAACTTCTTCCTGGTTTAGTCATGGGAGAGTGTATGTGTCGAGGAATTTATACCTTTCTTTCTTTTTTAATTTTTCTTCTTTTCATCATTATTATTATTATTATTATCATTAGTATTATTATTATACTTTAGGCTCTATGGTACATGTGCGCAACGTGCAGGTAAGCTACATATGTATACATGTGCCATGCTGGTGCGCTGCACCCACCAACTCGTCATCTAGCATTAGGTATATCTCCCAATGCTGTCCCTCCCCCCTCCCCCCACGCCACCACAGTCCCCGAAGTGTGATGTTCCCCTTCCTGTGTCCATGTGTTCTCATTGTTCAATTCCCACCTATGAGTGAGAATATGTGGTGTTTGGTTTTTTGTTCTTGCGACAGTTTACTGAGAACGATGATTTCCAATTTCATCCATGTCCCTACAAAGGATATGAACTCATCCTTTTTTATGGCTGCCTAGTATTCCATGGTGTATATGTGCCACATTTTCTTAATCCAGTCTATCACTGTTGGACATTTGGGTTGGTTCCAAGTCTTTGCTGTTGTGTATAATGCCGCAATAAACATACGTGTGCATGTGTCTTTATAGCAGCATGATTTATAGTCCTTTGGGTATATACCCAGTAATGGGATGGCTGGGTCAAATGGAATTTCTAGTTCTAGATCCCTGAGGAATCGCCACAGTGACCTCCACAAGGGTTGAACTAGTTTACAGTCCCACCAACAGTGTAAAAGTGTTCCTATTTCTCCACATCCTCTCCAGCACCTGTTGTTTCCTGACTTTTTAATGATTGCCATTCTATCTGGTGTGAGATGGTATCTCATTGTGGTTTTGATTTGCATTTCTCTCATGGCCAGTGATGGTGAGCATTTTTTCACGTGTTTTTTGGCTGCATAAATGTCTTCTTTTGAGGAGTGTCTGTTCATGTCCTTCGCCCACTTTTTGATGGGGTTGTTTGGTGTTTTCTTGTAAATTTGTTGGACTGCATTGTAGATTCTGGATATGAGCCCTTTGTCAGATGAGTAGGTTGCGAAAATTTTCTCCCATTTTGTAGGTTGCCTGTTCACTCTGACGGTAGTTTCCTTTGCTGTGCAGAAGCTCTTTAGTTTAATTAGATCCCATTTGTCAATTTTGGCTTTTGTTGCCATTGCTTTTGGTGTTTTAGACATGAACTCCTTGCCCATGCCTATGTCCTGAATGGTATTGCCTAGGTTTTCTTCTAGGGTTTCTATGGTTTTAGGTCTAACGTTTAAGTCTTTAATCCATGTTGAGTTGATTTTTGTATAAGGTGTAAGGAAGGGATCCAGTTTCAGCTTTCTACATGTGGCTAGCCAGTTTTCCCAGCACCATTTATTAAATAGGGATTCCTTTCTCCATTTCTTGTTTTTGTCAGGTTTGTCAAAGATCAGATAGTTGTAGATATGTGGCATTATTTCTGACGGCTCTGTTCTGTTCCATTGATCTATATCTCTGTTTTGGTACCAGTACCATGCTGTTTGGGTTACTGTGGCCTTGTAGTATAGTTGGAAGTCAGGTAGCGTGATGCCTCCAGCTTTGTTCTTTTGGCTGAGGATTGACTTGGTGATGCGGGCTCTTTTTTGGTTCCATATGAACTTTAAAGTAGTTTTTTCCAATTCTGTGAAGAAAGTCATTGGTAACTTGGTGGGGATGGCATTGAATCTGTAAATTACCTTGGGAAGGATGGCCATTTTCATGATATTGATTCTTCCTACCCATGAGCATGGAATGTTCTTCCATTTGTTTGTATCCTCTTTTATTTCCTTGAGCAGTGGTTTGTAGTTTTCTCCTTGAAGAGGTCCTTCACATCCCTTGTAAGTTGGATTCCTAGGTATTTTATTCTCTTTGAAGCAATTGTGAATGGGAGTTCACTCATGATTTGGCTCTCTGTTTGTCTGTTATTGATGTATAAGAATGCTTGTGATTTTTGTACATTGATGTTGTATCCTGAGACTTTGCTGAAGTTGCTTATCAGCTTAAGGAGATTTTGGGCTGAGACAATGGGGTTTTCTAGATATACTATCACGTCATCTGCAAACAGGGACAATTTGACTTCCTTTTCTCCTAATTGAATACCATTGATTTCCTTCTCTTGCCTAATTTCCCTGGCCAGAACTTCCAACACTATGTTGAATAGAAGTGGTGAGAGAGGGCATCCCTGTCTTGTGCCAGTTTTCAAAGTGAATGCTTCCAGTTTTTGCCCATTCAGTATGATATTGGCTGTGGGTTTGTCATAAATAGCTCTTATTATTTTGAGATACGACCCATCAATACCTAATTTATTGAGAGTTTTTAGCATGAAGGGTTGTTGAATTTTGTCAAAGGCCTTTTCTTCATGTATTGAGATAATCATGTGGTTTTTGACTTTGGTTCTGTTTATATGCTGGATTACATTTATTGATTTGCGTATCTTGAACCAGCCTTGCATCCCAGGGATGAAGCCCACTTGATCATGGTGAATAAGCTGTTTGATGTGCTGCTGGATTCGGTTTGCCAGTAATTTATTGAGGATTTTTGCATCAATATTCATCAAGGATATTGGTCTAAAATTCTCTTTTTTGGTTGTGTCTCTGCCCAGCTTTGGTATCAGCATGATGCTGGCCTCATAAAATGAGTTAGGAAGGATTCCCTCTTTTTCTATTGATTGGAAAAGTTTCTGAAGTAATGGTTCCAGTTCCTCCTTGTACCTCCGGTAGAATTCGGCTGTGAACCCATCTGATCCTGGACTCTTTTTGGTTGGTAAGCCATTGATTATTGCCGCAATTTCAGCTCCTGTTATTAGTCTATTCAGAGATTCAACTTCTTCCTGGTTTAATCATGGGAGAGTGTATGTGTCGAGGAATTTATACCTTTCTTTTTTTTTTTAATTTTTCTTCTTTTTATCATTATTATTATTATTATTATCATTAGTATTATTATTCTACTTTAGGCTCTATGGTACATGTGCGCAACGTGCAGGTAAGCTACATATGTATACATGTGCCATGCTGGTGCGCTGCACCCACCAACTCGTCATCTAGCATTAGGTATATCTCCCAATGCTGTCCCTCCCCCCTCCCCCCACGCCACCACAGTCCCCGAAGTGTGATGTTCCCCTTCCTGTGTCCATGTGTTCTCATTGTTCAATTCCCACCTATGAGTGAGAATATGTGGTGTTTGGTTTTTTGTTCTTGCGACAGTTTACTGAGAACGATGATTTCCAATTTCATCCATGTCCCTACAAAGGATATGAACTCATCATTTTTTATGGCTGCCTGGTATTCCATGGTGTATATGTGCCACATTTTCCTAATCCAGTCTATCACTGTTGGACATTTGGGTTGGTTCCAAGTCTTTGCTGTTGTGTATAATGCCGCAATAAACATACGTGTGCATGTGTCTTTATAGCAGCATGATTTATAGTCCTTTGGGTATATACCCAGTAATGGGATGGCTGGGTCTAATGGAATTTCTAGTTCTAGATCCCTGAGGAATCGCCACAGTGACCTCCACAAGGGTTGAACTAGTTTACAGTCCCACCAACAGTGTAAAAGTGTTCCTATTTCTCCACATCCTTTCCAGCACCTGTTGTTTCCTGACTTTTTAATGATTGCCATTCTATCTGGTGTGAGATGGTATCTCATTGTGGTTTTGATTTGCATTTCTCTCATGGCCAGTGATGGTGAGCATTTTTTCACGTGTTTTTTGGCTGCATAAATGTCTTCTTTTGAGGAGTGTCTGTTCATGTCCTTCGCCCACTTTTTGATGGGGTTGTTTGGTGTTTTCTTGTAAATTTGTTGGAGTGCATTGTAGATTCTGGATATTAGCCCTTTGTCAGATGAGTAGGTTGCGAAAATTTTCTCCCATTTTGTAGGTTGACTGTTCACTCTGACGGTAGTTTCCTTTGCTGTGCAGAAGCTCTTTAGTTTAATTAGATCCCATTTGTCAATTTTGGCTTTTGTTGCCATTGCTTTTGGTGTTTTAGACATGAACTCCTTGCCCATGCCTATGTCCTGAATGGTATTGCCTAGGTTTTCTTCTAGGGTTTTTATGGTTTTAGGTCTAACGTTTAAGTCTTTAATCCATGTTGAGTTGATTTTTGTAGAAGGTGTAAGGAAGGGATCCAGTTTCAGCTTTCTACATGTGGCTAGCCAGTTTTCCCAGCACCATTTATTAAATAGGGATTCCTTTCTCCATTTCTTGTTTTTGTCAGGTTTGTCAAAGATCAGATAGTTGTAGATATGTGGCATTATTTCTGACGGCTCTGTTCTGTTCCATTGATCTATATCTCTGTTTTGGTACCAGTACCATGCTGTTTGGGTTACTGTAGCCTTGTAGTATAGTTGGAAGTCAGGTAGCGTGATGCCTCCAGCTTTGTTCTTTTGGCTTAGGATTGACTTGGTGATGCGGGCTCTTTTTTGGTTCCATATGAACTTTAAAGTAGTTTTTTCCAATTCTGTGAAGAAAGTCATTGGTAACTTGGTGGGGATGGCATTGAATCTGTAAATTACCTTGGGAAGGATGGCCATTTTCATGATATTGATTCTTCCTACCCATGAGCATGGAATGTTCTTCCATTTGTTTGTATCCTCTTTTATTTCCTTGAGCAGTGGTTTGTAGTTTTCTCCTTGAAGAGGTCCTTCACATCCCTTGTAAGTTGGATTCCTAGGTATTTTATTCTCTTTGAAGCAATTGTGAATGGGAGTTCACTCATGATTTGGCTCTCTGTTTGTCTGTTATTGATGTATAAGAATGCTTGTGATTTTTGTACATTGATGTTGTATCCTGAGACTTTGCTGAAGTTGCTTATCAGCTTAAGGAGATTTTGGGCTGAGACAATGGGGTTTTCTAGATATACTATCACGTCGTCTGCAAACAGGGACAATTTGACTTCCTTTTCTCCTAATTGAATACCCTTGATTTCCTTCTCTTGCCTAATCGCCCTGGCCAGAACTTCCAACACTATGTTGAATAGAAGTGGTGAGAGAGGGCATCCCTGCCTTGTGCCAGTTTTCAAAGTGAATGCTTCCAGTTTTTGCCCATTCAGTATGATATTGGCTGTGGGTTTGTCATAAATAGCTCTTATTATTTTGAGATACGACCCATCAATACCTAATTTATTGAGAGTTTTTAGCATGAAGGGTTGTTGAATTTTGTCAAAGGCCTTTTCTTCATGTATTGAGATAATCATGTGGTTTTTGACTTTGGTTCTGTTTATATGCTGGATTACATTTATTGATTTGCGTATCTTGAACCAGCCATGCATCCCAGGGATGAAGCCCACTTGATCATGGTGAATAAGCTGTTTGATGTGCTGCTGGATTCGGTTTGCCAGTAATTAATTGAGGATTTTTGCATCAATATTCATCAAGGATATTGGTCTAAAATTCTCTTTTTTGGTTGTGTCTCTGCCCAGCTTTGGTATCAGCATGATGCTGGCCTCATAAAATGATTTAGGAAGGATTCCCTCTTTTTCTATTGATTGGAATAGTTTCTGAAGTAATGGTTCCAGTTCCTCCTTGTACCTCCGGTAGAATTCGGCTGTGAACCCATCTGATCCTGGACTCTTTTTGGTTGGTAAGCCATTGATTATTGCCGCAATTTCAGCTCCTGTTATTAGTCTATTCAGAGATTCAACTTCTTCCTGGTTTAGTCATGGGAGAGTGTATGTGTCGAGGAATTTATACCTTTCTTTTTTTTTTTAATTTTTCTTCTTTTTATCATTATTATTATTATTATTATCATTAGTATTATTATTCTACTTTAGGCTCTATGGTACATGTGCGCAACGTGCAGGTAAGCTACATATGTATACATGTGCCATGCTGGTGCGCTGCACCCACCAACTCGTCATCTAGCATTAGGTATATCTCCCAATGCTGTCCCTCCCCCCTCCCCCCACGCCACCACAGTCCCCGAAGTGTGATGTTCCCCTTCCTGTGTCCATGTGTTCTCATTGTTCAATTCCCACCTATGAGTGAGAATATGTGGTGTTTGGTTTTTTGTTCTTGCGACAGTTTACTGAGAACGATGATTTCCAATTTCATCCATGTCCCTACAAAGGATATGAACTCATCATTTTTTATGGCTGCCTGGTATTCCATGGTGTATATGTGCCACATTTTCCTAATCCAGTCTATCACTGTTGGACATTTGGGTTGGTTCCAAGTCTTTGCTGTTGTGTATAATGCCGCAATAAACATACGTGTGCATGTGTCTTTATAGCAGCATGATTTATAGTCCTTTGGGTATATACCCAGTAATGGGATGGCTGGGTCTAATGGAATTTCTAGTTCTAGATCCCTGAGGAATCGCCACAGTGACCTCCACAAGGGTTGAACTAGTTTACAGTCCCACCAACAGTGTAAAAGTGTTCCTATTTCTCCACATCCTCTCCAGCACCTGTTGTTTCCTGACTTTTTAATGATTGCCATTCTATCTGGTGTGAGATGGTATCTCATTGTGGTTTTGATTTGCATTTCTCTCATGGCCAGTGATGGTGAGCATTTTTTCACGTGTTTTTTGGCTGCATAAATGTCTTCTTTTGAGGAGTGTCTGTTCATGTCCTTCGCCCACTTTTTGATGGGGTTGTTTGGTGTTTTCTTGTAAATTTGTTGGAGTGCATTGTAGATTCTGGATATTAGCCCTTTGTCAGATGAGTAGGTTGCGAAAATTTTCTCCCATTTTGTAGGTTGCCTGTTCACTCTGACGGTAGTTTCCTTTGCTGTGCAGAAGCTCTTTAGTTTAATTAGATCCCATTTGTCAATTTTGGCTTTTGTTGCCATTGCTTTTGGTGTTTTAGACATGAACTCCTTGCCCATGCCTATGTCCTGAATGGTATTGCCTAGGTTTTCTTCTAGGGTTTTTATGGTTTTAGGTCTAACGTTTAAGTCTTTAATCCATGTTGAGTTGATTTTTGTAGAAGGTGTAAGGAAGGGATCCAGTTTCAGCTTTCTACATGTGGCTAGCCAGTTTTCCCAGCACCATTTATTAAATAGGGATTCCTTTCTCCATTTCTTGTTTTTGTCAGGTTTGTCAAAGATCAGATAGTTGTAGATATGTGGCATTATTTCTGACGGCTCTGTTCTGTTCCATTGATCTATATCTCTGTTTTGGTACCAGTACCATGCTGTTTGGGTTACTGTAGCCTTGTAGTATAGTTGGAAGTCAGGTAGCGTGATGCCTCCAGCTTTGTTCTTTTGGCTGAGGATTGACTTGGTGATGCGGGCTCTTTTTTGGTTCCATATGAACTTTAAAGTAGTTTTTTCCAATTCTGTGAAGAAAGTCATTGGTAACTTGGTGGGGATGGCATTGAATCTGTAAATTACCTTGGGAAGGATGGCCATTTTCATGATATTGATTCTTCCTACCCATGAGCATGGAATGTTCTTCCATTTGTTTGTATCCTCTTTTATTTCCTTGAGCAGTGGTTTGTAGTTTTCTCCTTGAAGAGGTCCTTCACATCCCTTGTAAGTTGGATTCCTAGGTATTTTATTCTCTTTGAAGCAATTGTGAATGGGAGTTCACTCATGATTTGGCTCTCTGTTTGTCTGTTATTGATGTATAAGAATGCTTGTGATTTTTGTACATTGATGTTGTATCCTGAGACTTTGCTGAAGTTGCTTATCAGCTTAAGGAGATTTTGGGCTGAGACAATGGGGTTTTCTAGATATACTATCACGTCATCTGCAAACAGGGACAATTTGACTTCCTTTTCTCCTAATTGAATACCCTTGATTTCCTTCTCTTGCCTAATTGCCCTGGCCAGAACTTCCAACACTATGTTGAATAGAAGTGGTGAGAGAGGGCATCCCTGTCTTGTGCCAGTTTTCAAAGTGAATGCTTCCAGTTTTTGCCCATTCAGTATGATATTGGCTGTGGGTTTGTCATAAATAGCTCTCATTATTTTGAGATACGACCCATCAATACCTAATTTATTGAGAGTTTTTAGCATGAAGGGTTGTTGAATTTTGTCAAAGGCCTTTTCTTCATGTATTGAGATAATCATGTGGTTTTTGACTTTGGTTCTGTTTATATGCTGGATTACATTTATTGATTTGCGTATCTTGAACCAGCCTTGCATCCCAGGGATGAAGCCCACTTGACCATGGTGGATAAGCTGTTTGATGTGCTGCTGGATTCGGTTTGCCAGTAATTTATTGAGGATTTTTGCATCAATATTCATCAAGGATATTGGTCTAAAATTCTCTTTTTTGGTTGTGTCTCTGCCCAGCTTTGGTATCAGCATGATGCTGGCCTCATAAAATGAGTTAGGAAGGATTCCCTCTTTTTCTATTGATTGGAATAGTTTCTGAAGTAATGGTTCCAGTTCCTCCTTGTACCTCCGGTAGAATTCGGCTGTGAACCCATCTGATCCTGGACTCTTTTTGGTTGGTAAGCCATTGATTATTGCCGCAATTTCAGCTCCTGTTATTAGTCTATTCAGAGATTCAACTTCTTCCTGGTTTAGTCATGGGAGAGTGTATGTGTCGAGGAATTTATACCTTTCTTTTTTTTTTTTAATTTTTCTTCTTTTTGTCATTATTATTATTATTATTATCATTAGTATTATTATTATACTTTAGGCTCTATGGTACATGTGCGCAACGTGGAGGTAAGCTACATATGTATACATGTGCCATGCTGGTGCGCTGCACCCACCAACTCGTCATCTAGCATTAGGTATATCTCCCAATGCTGTCCCTCCCCCCTCCCCCCACGCCACCACAGTCCCCGAAGTGTGATGTTCCCCTTCCTGTGTCCATGTGTTCTCATTGTTCAATTCCCACCTATGAGTGAGAATATGTGGTGTTTGGTTTTTTGTTCTTGCGATAGTTTACTGAGAACGATGATTTCCAATTTCATCCATGTCCCTACAAAGATATGAACTCATCATTTTTTATGGCTGCCTGGTATTCCATGGTGTATATGTGCCACATTTTCCTAATCCAGTCTATCACTGTTGGACATTTGGGTTGGTTCCAAGTCTTTGCTGTTGTGTATAATGCCGCAATAAACATACGTGTGCATGTGTCTTTATAGCAGCATGATTTATAGTCCTTTGGGTATATACCCAGTAATGGGATGGCTGGGTCAAATGGAATTTCTAGTTCTAGATCCCTGAGGAATCGCCACAGTGACCTCCACAAGGGTTGAACTAGTTTACAGTCCCACCAACAGTGTAAAAGTGTTCCTATTTCTCCACATCCTCTCCAGCACCTGTTGTTTCCTGACTTTTTAATGATTGCCATTCTATCTGGTGTGAGATGGTATCTCATTGTGGTTTTGATTTGCATTTCTCTCATGGCCAGTGATGGTGAGCATTTTTTCACGTGTTTTTTGGCTGCATAAATGTCTTCTTTTGAGGAGTGTCTGTTCATGTCCTTCGCCCACTTTTTGATGGGGTTGTTTGGTGTTTTCTTGTAAATTTGTTGGAGTGCATTGTAGATTCTGGATATTAGCCCTTTGTCAGATGAGTAGGTTGCGAAAATTTTCTCCCATTTTGTAGGTTGCCTGTTCACTCTGACGGTAGTTTCCTTTGCTGTGCAGAAGCTCTTTAGTTTAATTAGATCCCATTTGTCAATTTTGGCTTTTGTTGCCATTGCTTTTGGTGTTTTAGACATGAACTCCTTGCCCATGCCTATGTCCTGAATGGTATTGCCTAGGTTTTCTTCTAGGGTTTTTATGGTTTTAGGTCTAACGTTTAAGTCTTTAATCCATGTTGAGTTGATTTTTGTAGAAGGTGTAAGGAAGGGATCCAGTTTCAGCTTTCTACATGTGGCTAGCCAGTTTTCCCAGCACCATTTATTAAATAGGGATTCCTTTCTCCATTTCTTGTTTTTGTCAGGTTTGTCAAAGATCAGATAGTTGTAGATATGTGGCATTATTTCTGACGGCTCTGTTCTGTTCCATTGATCTATATCTCTGTTTTGGTACCAGTACCATGCTGTTTGGGTTACTGTAGCCTTGTAGTATAGTTGGAAGTCAGGTAGCGTGATGCCTCCAGCTTTGTTCTTTTGGCTGAGGATTGACTTGGTGATGCGGGCTCTTTTTTGGTTCCATATGAACTTTAAAGTAGTTTTTTCCAATTCTGTGAAGAAAGTCATTGGTAACTTGGTGGGGATGGCATTGAATCTGTAAATTACCTTGGGAAGGATGGCCATTTTCATGATATTGATTCTTCCTACCCATGAGCATGGAATGTTCTTCCATTTGTTTGTATCCTCTTTTATTTCCTTGAGCAGTGGTTTGTAGTTTTCTCCTTGAAGAGGTCCTTCACATCCCTTGTAAGTTGGATTCCTAGGTATTTTATTCTCTTTGAAGCAATTGTGAATGGGAGTTCACTCATGATTTGGCTCTCTGTTTGTCTGTTATTGATGTATAAGAATGCTTGTGATTTTTGTACATTGATGTTGTATCCTGAGACTTTGCTGAAGTTGCTTATCAGCTTAAGGAGATTTTGGGCTGAGACAATGGGGTTTTCTAGATATACTATCACGTCATCTGCAAACAGGGACAATTTGACTTCCTTTTCTCCTAATTGAATACCCTTGATTTCCTTCTCTTGCCTAATTGCCCTGGCCAGAACTTCCAACACTATGTTGAATAGAAGTGGTGAGAGAGGGCATCCCTGTCTTGTGCCAGTTTTCAAAGTGAATGCTTCCAGTTTTTGCCCATTCAGTATGATATTGGCTGTGGGTTTGTCATAAATAGCTCTCATTATTTTGAGATACGACCCATCAATACCTAATTTATTGAGAGTTTTTAGCATGAAGGGTTGTTGAATTTTGTCAAAGGCCTTTTCTTCATGTATTGAGATAATCATGTGGTTTTTGACTTTGGTTCTGTTTATATGCTGGATTACATTTATTGATTTGCGTATCTTGAACCAGCCTTGCATCCCAGGGATGAAGCCCACTTGACCATGGTGGATAAGCTGTTTGATGTGCTGCTGGATTCGGTTTGCCAGTAATTTATTGAGGAT
The DNA here is from genome assembly GCF_028885655.2 of Pongo abelii. Classification (NCBI taxonomy): domain Eukaryota; kingdom Metazoa; phylum Chordata; class Mammalia; order Primates; family Hominidae; genus Pongo; species Pongo abelii. The sequence goes on along the minus strand of NC_072007.2, from coordinate 4,024,682 downwards.
TTTTGCATCAATATTCATCAAGGATATTGGTCTAAAATTCTCTTTTTTGGTTGTGTCTCTGCCCAGCTTTGGTATCAGCATGATGCTGGCCTCAAAAAATGAGTTAGGAAGGATTCCCTCTTTTTCTATTGATTGGAATAGTTTCTGAAGTAATGAAGTAATAGTTTCTGAAGTAATGGTTCCAGTTCCTCCTTGTACCTCCGGTAGAATTCGGCTGTGAACCCATCTGATCCTGGACTCTTTTTGGTTGGTAAGCCATTGATTATTGCCGCAATTTCAGCTCCTGTTATTAGTCTATTCAGAGATTCAACTTCTTCCTGGTTTAGTCATGGGAGAGTGTATGTGTCGAGGAATTTATACCTTTCTTTTTTTTTTTTAATTTTTCTTCTTTTTGTCATTATTATTATTATTATTATCATTAGTATTATTATTATACTTTAGGCTCTATGGTACATGTGCGCAACGTGGAGGTAAGCTACATATGTATACATGTGCCATGCTGGTGCGCTGCACCCACCAACTCGTCATCTAGCATTAGGTATATCTCCCAATGCTGTCCCTCCCCCCTCCCCCCACGCCACCACAGTCCCCGAAGTGTGATGTTCCCCTTCCTGTGTCCATGTGTTCTCATTGTTCAATTCCCACCTATGAGTGAGAATATGTGGTGTTTGGTTTTTTGTTCTTGCGATAGTTTACTGAGAACGATGATTTCCAATTTCATCCATGTCCCTACAAAGATATGAACTCATCATTTTTTATGGCTGCCTGGTATTCCATGGTGTATATGTGCCACATTTTCCTAATCCAGTCTATCACTGTTGGACATTTGGGTTGGTTCCAAGTCTTTGCTGTTGTGTATAATGCCGCAATAAACATACGTGTGCATGTGTCTTTATAGCAGCATGATTTATAGTCCTTTGGGTATATACCCAGTAATGGGATGGCTGGGTCAAATGGAATTTCTAGTTCTAGATCCCTGAGGAATCGCCACAGTGACCTCCACAAGGGTTGAACTAGTTTACAGTCCCACCAACAGTGTAAAAGTGTTCCTATTTCTCCACATCCTCTCCAGCACCTGTTGTTTCCTGACTTTTTAATGATTGCCATTCTATCTGGTGTGAGATGGTATCTCATTGTGGTTTTGATTTGCATTTCTCTCATGGCCAGTGATGGTGAGCATTTTTTCACGTGTTTTTTGGCTGCATAAATGTCTTCTTTTGAGGAGTGTCTGTTCATGTCCTTCGCCCACTTTTTGATGGGGTTGTTTGGTGTTTTCTTGTAAATTTGTTGGAGTGCATTGTAGATTCTGGATATTAGCCCTTTGTCAGATGAGTAGGTTGCGAAAATTTTCTCCCATTTTGTAGGTTGCCTGTTCACTCTGACGGTAGTTTCCTTTGCTGTGCAGAAGCTCTTTAGTTTAATTAGATCCCATTTGTCAATTTTGGCTTTTGTTGCCATTGCTTTTGGTGTTTTAGACATGAACTCCTTGCCCATGCCTATGTCCTGAATGGTATTGCCTAGGTTTTCTTCTAGGGTTTTTATGGTTTTAGGTCTAACGTTTAAGTCTTTAATCCATGTTGAGTTGATTTTTGTAGAAGGTGTAAGGAAGGGATCCAGTTTCAGCTTTCTACATGTGGCTAGCCAGTTTTCCCAGCACCATTTATTAAATAGGGATTCCTTTCTCCATTTCTTGTTTTTGTCAGGTTTGTCAAAGATCAGATAGTTGTAGATATGTGGCATTATTTCTGACGGCTCTGTTCTGTTCCATTGATCTATATCTCTGTTTTGGTACCAGTACCATGCTGTTTGGGTTACTGTAGCCTTGTAGTATAGTTGGAAGTCAGGTAGCGTGATGCCTCCAGCTTTGTTCTTTTGGCTGAGGATTGACTTGGTGATGCGGGCTCTTTTTTGGTTCCATATGAACTTTAAAGTAGTTTTTTCCAATTCTGTGAAGAAAGTCATTGGTAACT